>NC_057862.1:594490681-595809431 GCF_019393635.1 Dromiciops gliroides
GGTGCTAATTTTTCCTTTTTTTCCCCCAGGCTACCTCCCTCTCAACTCAACTGAAATGATATAGGAGCACCACAAAGTTAAAGATAAGACATTATTTAGAGATTAAGATTATTAGACAAAATGTAACAGAAAAAAGAAAGGTGTCTGGGTAAACACCGGGACTTGACTAAATACTCCAATATACGCAGATCATAACCCATCGCTGCCTGTCCATGCTATGTGATTCTCCCCCATGAAAAAGACTGAATATGATCCACAAATTTTAACCAAACTGAATTATACTTTCTGGGAAAATCACTCTATTTTAACGTGGGCCCTTAGAATTATCCTGCTGGGGGGGCGGCGCGCGCCGTGAGGCGTAAGAAGAAGAACCCATGTCTCAAGGATCTACAGGTTTCTTAAGTTACTCTGGACAGACACTTTGTGAACATGGCTTTCATTTTCTTCTTCTGCAAAGGATCTACAGGGAAATCAATTGCCAGGCTCACACCACTCACCTTCTCAGGTAACACTCTTTTCCTGCTTCACTCCCACCTGTCATGTGCAGTGAGGCTTGTGGGATGCCAAATGAACCTCACTAATTATCCTAGTAATTTTCACTAAACAGGCCACACTGGACACAAAGGAATGGAGTTCAGGAAAGCGTCGAGAAGAGAAGGACGCCAGAGATGACCCCCATCTGGCAAAAGGGCAGAGCCCAAGAAGACAAAACCAAAAGGGAACATGAAAAAAAAAAAATTGTCCAAGAAGACAAAACCAGAAATTCAGGAGAGATGTTTCATAGAACCAAATGGGGGAAGAGGGGCAGCATGGAAAGAAACAAAGCAAAAGGGAGTGCCCCCCAGCTTGAAATCTCTTGGTGCTTTATTAATGCATCAATACTATAAATAATAAGATCACTAACGATATCAAATATTAATAAAAACTTTTTTTAACCATCCTCGATAACCTCATAAACTTTCCATTAAGAAAGGAAACAAGCCCTTATTAAGCACCAACTATGTACCAAGCACCGTGCTAAGCATTTCACATATATCATCTCATGGGATCCTCATAACCACCCTGGGAGTTAAGCACTATTCCTATCCTCATTTTTTCCGTTGGGAAAACTGAGATGAACAGAAATTGTGTGACACTGTACAAGTGCACACATGAAGAAGAACGAACAAACAACCATAAGACAAACGAATACAAAACACTGGTGAACTAGGTGGATAGCTGTATGGGAATGAGATGGGTTTGTGAAATTAGTCCCCTTGCTTAACAGTCAAAACAGCTCATTAAATCACTTCTTCACTGGAAGCTGAGGCAAGTGAGAAGGTTAACATGAAGAATGAACCTTCCAAGAGACAAAGACAGGATCCTATTCTCTCGCTACCCCACACACGGTCATGTTTTAAAGGGTCTAGATGGGTACCTAAATATTTTTACTTTTGTTTCTTCCTTTTCCCTCTTGGACCAAAGGGAAGCTATATTATGCTTCTTTTACCTAAGGGGAGCAAAGGGTGGCTAGCGTCTCCTTGATGAGTTCCGTTTCTTTTTTCTCCAGTCTCCAAAGAGACTGTTGTTGGGGAATTTCCCATTCAGTCTGGGAAGTACAAGATGATAAGCTCCTGGAGGTCAGGGCCAATGTCACTGACATAATGAAATGGAGGTCGGCGGTGCATTATGTCATTTAAGAAGGCTACCAGAGAAGGCCAAGTCACGTTGAACATCAACAACCCAGTTATTTTCCTCAATGAAATGAGAGACCGGGGAGAAATGTGGCAGGCATTCACTTCACAAACAGCCTCTGTCGAGAGAAACTATAACCACAGTGTCTCAGGTTCAGAACTGCCACCGGCCTGAGGCACTCTCTGCCAGTGACTGAGGCAACATGGTACGGTGTAATGACCTCAAGAGTTAGAATCAGAACACCTTAAACAGCAGAGGGCTCCTTTGTATGTGAAAGGAAGAGGTAGGACTAGGTGACCTCCCAAGTCCCTTCCAGCTTTACAACAATGAGAATGAATCTGTGCGGCTTACACAGATGGGCTCCTGCCAAATCAGCACAGCCTCTACCAAGCATGAGCAGTGACCCTAAGGGCTGGGATTCTATCACTGATGATAGCCCTAACCTAAGGGAAGATGAGGAAGGAGATGGCAAAGCTTGGGCTCTAGCACAGTTTTCAAAAAGAATTAAAGCTGCGTCCAAGGAATGACAGGTTTGAGTTGGTAAGTTGTAGAACGAGCATTTTTGGAAAGGCAGAAGACCGGCAAGGAGCTAACAACAGAAGAGAACCTGCAGATGCGTTCTACAGCCGTCGTGTCCCCACATCATCCAGCCACCATGTCCCCAAAGGATGACCTACTCTCTATGACGCTGCACATACTAGTCCCAAGAAATAACATTATTGTATTCTAACCAACCTGAAATTTGGAAGTTAACTTTACAAATGAAATTATTACTCTGACAGAGGATTTTACAATGAAGAATCAACATGCAGAAGTAATCTAATGTCACGTTCTTTACCTGGAACCGCAAAATGATGGTCCAGATGAGACCAAGAGTCAGTCGATGATTCCCATCCACAATGTCATGGGATCCCATGTTTTCAAGATGTACTCTCTGCTCTTTCAGGAACTGAAGGGCTTTATCCACATTCTCCAGACAATGGATCCGCATTCTTCCCTTTGTTGGCTTAGGCTACATCCACACAAGAATAGAGAATAAAAAAATGTTATCTAGAGGGTCAGAGAAGGGTTTGATACTCCTACAATCCAGGCAATTTTTATACTATCACTAAACATGAATATGTTGAAAATATCAATTAATTTGGGTCTAGGTAATAATAGTGTTCCAAAAAAGTTAGTGTACTTTGAAGCTTTAATGTAACAAGACTTTTGAAATACTCTGTATTTATCATTAACAGTGATTTACCGGGGGGCAGCTAGGTGGCGCAGTGGATAAAGCACCGGCTCTGGATTCAGGAATTCCTGAGTTCAAATCCGGCCTCAGACACTTGACACTTACTAGCTGTGTGACCTTGGGCAAGTCACTTAACCCCCATTGCCCCGCAAAAAACAAAAAACAGTGATTTACCAAGCTATTAGGCACTTTTTACTTAACTGCTTTACAGGAGGGAGGTTATACTTTACATGGCAACAAGCAAATGCAGTTTGCTGGGAAGTGCTTTGTATCACAACAAAATGTATCAATCCGTGTTAAAATTAGAAAAAGCAATAAAAAAATTCACAACCTTATAAAGTAAAAAATAGTAGTAAATAAGTCTTAGCATGCATTAATATATTACTTTAGTGATTTTTTTAAAACTAGCAACATAAATTAATGTCTTTTATAAAAGGAGTTCTATACCTTAAAGTTCCCTTACTCCTATCTCTCCAATTTTTTTCAAAGATATGATTGACAGCCTTAAATATTTTTTTGTTAAATTATAAACTTTAAAGTAAGTTGATGGTCTACTGAACTGACATTTTCTGAAGTCTGGGGAAAGAGTTCATCTTAACTCTAATTATCTACAACTCTCCTCCCTCTCCCCTCAAAGCTTGGTCACCTAATGAGTCAGAGGCAGCTCACAGAATTTTTTTCAATGAGTATATCTCCTAACAATAGGTAAAACATGGGAAGAAATGTATGGACTGATAAAAAGCAAAGCAAGTAGGTCCAAGGAAGCAATATACACAATGATTACAGTATTATAAATGAAAATAATATTAAAATACTAAAAAACTCAGATTTTTCTCATCTGTAAAATGAGCTGAAGAAGGAAATGGCAAACCATTCCAATTATCTTTGCCAAGAAAACCCGAATGGGGTCACAAATAGTTGGAAACAACTGAAACGACTGAACAACAACAATAAAACTCAGATTAATTGCAATGACCAATCTTGGTTCCAAAGAACAGATGAAAAGAAGCAAATCCCATGCCTACTAGTAGAAGAAGGAGACCACAGGTATGAAAGGTGGTATACGTCTGCCGATCAGGCAACAAACATTTATTTTAAACATTTACATTTGTACTAGGTACTATACTACACATAGGGAACAGAAAGATAAGCAAAAACACAAGCCCAGCTCTCAAGGGGCTCACATTCGAATGGTATAGGCCACAGACAAATAACTTTGAAGATAGAAGATATATACAGTGTAAATGGAAGGTAACCTTAGAGGGAGAAGGGAGCAAGTGAGAAAGGCCTCCTTCAGAAGATGGGATTTGATCCAAGTCTTGAACAAAGCCAAGGAAGTAGAGAAGAGGCAGAAGCAAGGAAGTAAGCACACTGCAGGCATGAGGAAACTGTAAGTAAAAGGTCCAGGCGAGGAGAGGGAGTGTCATGTGTGAGCAACAGCCAAGTAGCTGGATCACAGAAGAGGGGACATACAGAAAGACAATAGGTTATAAAGAGCTTTAAATGTTAACAGAGGAGTGTATATTTGAATCTATCCTGTTGCTCTGTTGGTTGGGTTTGCTTAACTTTGTCCCTGTTTCAAGAGAGGATTTAACAGGGAGAAATGACTAAAATTAAAAACAAAAGACAAAAAAAAAATTACTAAAACTAATCCCTATGCCTGGCTTTAAAGGCCTTCTGCAATTGGGCTTTACACAATTTCTTCAGCCTCATTTCCCATAGCTTTTATATGCGCGCGCACACACGCGCACACTCTCTCTCTCTCTCTCTCTCTCTCTCTCTCTCTCTCTCTCTCTCTCTCTCTCTCCCCCTCTCCCCCCCCCTTCCCCTCTAGCCACACAGGCTTCATTGTACCACAAACTTGCCATGGTTCATTCCCACCTCTGGGATTTCATTTCTCTTATTCTCTCCTCCCCCCACCTCCTAGAACACTCTGCCTACTCAAAAACCAAAGAAACATTTAAATCCTAGCTCAAATCCCACCTCCACCATTAGCTTCCCTTGGCCACTGTTTCTCTGCCCTCCTTATCCTCTAAACTCCCACAGCACTTCATCATTTACCATTGATTTGTGCCATAATGTACTTCACAGTTTACCACTTATTTGAACTCTCTTTGCATTATGGATTAGTGACTTCTGACCACCTAAACCGTGAGCTTCTTAAGGGCAATAAACACCATGCCCCCAACCATCTAACCCAGTACTCAGTATGCACACTGAGTAAATGCTCAACAAACTCATGTTCAATGTTCCCTTCTGTGAAAATGAAGGTTAGATTAGAGAATCTCTAAAGTTCTTTGCAGTAGTCAATCTACAATCCTATGAAATACATTCTGAATGATCTCTTAATTGCCAGCTTTCCCCAGTCTTCATTCTTCCTGCTCTCTCTGCAGTCTCTGACATTGCTGACCATCATCTCCTCTTGGATACTTACCCCTCCCTAGAGTTTCATGACACTGCCCTCTTCTGATTCTCATGCATCTGAGCTTTCATCCTCTCCCCCCCTCCCCCTTAAAGGTATAATTATAATAACTAATATTTATATGGTGCTTTAAGATGTAAAAAGCACTTTATGTATTATCCTATTTGATCCTCACAACAAACCCTATGAGGTAGGTGCTATAATTATCTGCATTTTACGGAGGAAGAACAGAAGACTGAGGCAGGTTAAGGAGAGGATAACATAACTATTAAATGGCTAAAACAAGGTTGATACTCAGGTCTTCCTGATTCCAAGTCCAACAATTCATTCATTCATTCACTGCCAGAAAACCAAAGTTGTCCAATGGGGGCGTAATCCACTAGGATTGATCACTTTCAGCTCTTTCCAGTTTTATACTTTTTATTCTATGCTTAAGATCCTCAGTTAATTAGAAGCAGTGGTGGATGGCAGGAGCCTTGGGTAAAAACTGGCCATTTTAAAACTGATAAAGTTTGGGAATTGTACTATTTTCTCTCGACTTTAATCTAATCTATTTGTTATTAAGGAGTTCAAGAGCCCCACTACAGACTGCCACATGTAGTAATGAACATAAACCACAAACTATGAGATAAAGTGGCACAGTTAACAAGAGAGCTAGCTTCAGAGTCTGGAGGGTGTGTTCTTGGCTAAATGAATCTGGACAAGTTACTTAACCTCTCACTGCCCTCCCTGGCAAATCTAAGACTACAGAAGTTACAGAATCATCACTGACCTCCATGGACAGAGGAGAGTTTCCTCAACTAATGTAATAGTTTCCCTACACCTATGATATCACAGATTGGCATCTACCCTTCCTCTCAAAATAGCCATTTGTTTAAAATCACACACACACACACACACACCAACAAACTACCTAAACATCTGAGTTGGCTAGCCCAGCTGCCAGTCTGTACTGGTCACCACAGAATGTACTGCAGACTAAGCAAATCAAAAATCCAAACCAAAAACCAAAAACAAAAACAAAAGACTGGGAGATTTGTGACCTGAAAATGGAACACTAAAAAAAAGGTGCACTTAGTTTCTTCAAAGTAGCAACACTGCATTTGCTTGTTTCACAAAGTCAAGTGTTTTAGGCATCTCAGTTCATGCTATAACATCAACTCTAAAATTTCAGCAGAACTTGTCTACATTCAATTCCACAAGAGCAAAAAGCAACATAGCTAATGTCCAGTTGCACAACGGATTGTATTTTAAAAGTTTCTAAGTCACTGAGTTTGTAACCTGGAACATGTGGCACAAGTAAACCATTATAAATGATAGTTGGAGGCTGTCACACAGCCCATGGAATCTTATTAAGTGACAAGGATGCGACAGTTTTCTGAATTTGGGGAAGACATCTTCCCAGTTATAGTCCCCATCTTCCAGTCCTACAGAGTGAAAAAGAGGTGGGGGACTCTAAATAGAGAAATAATTTGTTTGTGGGTGACAGGGCTTCAATGACCTGAGAAATGCATGTAAGGAAGGGAAGGTCAGATAACTTAGTCACTACTTCTTTCTAGGGGCCAGAGGATTCTAGGCTTGGGTGGCTCCATCAGTTGGGGACACAGAAGGGTAAGAAGCCATGGAATGGGGGCAGCAACAGTAAGGAGCAACGGGGAGGTGAGACTTTTGACAGGGACATAGCTGTTCATATTTACAAAGACCTTTTGTTAGCCAGTGTTTGTAGGATCAGGGGCTTCCTGGATGGCCAAATACCATTCCTGCTGAAACATTTAATAGAATTTACAGAAATTGCTCTCCTTTGTTTGACTCAATGAATATAAAAAGCCAACACTAAAATAACTCAAGGGGGAGGGGGAGAATGTCTATATACAAAGATTTTATTATGATGTCTGTATGAGAACCATTAGAATCTCAGTACAGGAAGGGACAATACACACATCATGTAGTTTGATTCCCTCTTTATCAAATGACTGAGCCTAAGCCGAGGAGCATAAATGACTTGAAAAAAAAAAAAAAAAGACAGATATAGGGCTGGAACTAGTCCTTTCCCCAACCAGTCTAGTATATTCTTCCAGTCCTTCAGATTGATGATGATGATGATAGCAGCTAGACTCTGTGTGTGTGTGTGTGTGTGTGTGCGTGCGCGCGCGCGCAAGCGCTCATGCAAGCATTTTACATATGCTGACTCATTTGTACTTGATCCTCACAATAATTCTGGGAGGTAAGTGCTAGCATTATTCCTATTTTATGGATGAGGAAACTGAGACTGAAGAGAGGTTTAAGTGACTTGCCCACAGTCACACAACTAATACTTTTCTGAGACAGATATTAATGAACTGAGGTTTTCTAGGTTCCAAGTCCAACACTGTGACACCTGGCTGTCTCTCTTATTATCAATTTCCTTCCTAAAACATGGTAGCCAGAACTGAACATAACAACACTCCAGAAATCGTCTGACCAGGGTAGAGTACAGAATGACTTATACCACCCTATTCTTGGAAGCTATGCCTCCTATGAACTTAGCCCAAGACTGAATTAACTTTGTTGGTTGTTGACTCCTATTGGGCTTGCCCATCAGAACCCCTCTCCATGGGGTTTTCACATGGACTTTGTCCGGCTGGTTGAATCCATCCGAGCACTCTATTACTGTCTAGTCCACCTTACAAACAAATAGCATGATACTTTATCAAACATTTCACTAAAAACCTGATCAACTGCTTCAAGTTACTATAATCAAACCAGGTAATAACTGCCCCTCCCCCTGAAAAAAAGCAAATAAAGCTCATCTGGTGTAAGTGACCAGTTCTTAATGAATCTATGATAATTCTTTTTATGATTGCCCCTTCTTTTTTTGGATATTCACTGAATATCTCTTTAGTACATCAATGGAATTATATCAACAAAAGTCAGTCCCCGAAGAAGAGTAGAAAAAATATATCTCCTGCCTTTCTTTGTATAAGTGGAGGACTATAGGTGTGGAATACTGTATACACTATGAGACAAAGTTATTGTCTTAAGTTGACTTTGCTGAACTTTATTTCTCTTTTAAAATCTTTAAGGGATAGCTTTGTGGCTGAGGAGTGCAAAGGGAGGCACTGGGAATTTAAAAAAATTTAAGTTACAAATCAATATAAGATAATTTAAAAAAATATTCTCCTAGGAATCTGTCACATTCACTTGTCAATACTTTGAAGTCTTTTCTCTCTCTCTCTCTCTCTCTCTCTCTCTCTCTCTCTCTCTCTCTCTCTCTCTCTCACTCACTAGGTAAATTCTCATCCAGCCTTAGACACTTACTAGTTGTGAGACCCTGGGCAAGTCACTTTACCCCAAATACGTCTTTAAAAAAAATGAAATAAAATACATGGACAACACAGACCTTTCTCCAATTCTGTAGTTCCCTTTCTGTTCTCTGTGATCTTTAAATATCACTGAAACACCTCAGTGACCAAAAGTCTGTCCCTTCTTTCAGAACCTGAATATGGGGGTTCATCCCATGTCAGGTAACAAGACTACATGAAGGGCAACTTTGTGCTCTGGTCATTTTTGTTCTGTCCTTTCAAGTTCCAACAAGAAGAAACAAAAGTAAAAGGAGAATTGGGCTGCTCCGCCTTCTTTGTTTTCCGTCATCCTACTGCTGCAAGTAAGCAGGACTCTTGTTCTTTCTCTGATCTTACTCTTTTTTCAAAAAAATTATATTTAGCTCTTTCCAAACCGAGCTTGGCCAGCCTGAGCTCTAGTGTAACCTGCTTTTGTATTTGTCCTGTTATCTGCCTTGGCTTCCCATCTCTGTACATTATTTATTTATTTGGGGGGGGGGGGAGAGAGAGATGAGGGTTAAGTGACTTGCCCAGGGTCACACAGCTAGTAAGTGTCAAGTGTCTGAGGCCACATTTGAATTCAGGTCCTCCTGAATCCAGAGCTGGTGCTTTAGTTACTGTGCCACCTAGCTGCCCGCTCTGTACATTATCTTATAAAAATTTAAGGTGGTAGTTGTATTTGGCCACAAGAAAGCAACAAGAAAAGACTGCAGCTATTATTATCCCCATTTTACAGGTGAGGAAATTGAAGCAAAAAGGGCTAAGTGACATATCCAGGGTCACACAGCTAGTAAGTATCTGAGACCAGATTTGAATTCTGGAATAAATCTTCCTCCATCTGACATACCCTTGGATTCTTGATAGTAAAACTGTAATGGCCTACAAACCCTTAACTTAAAAGTAGCAGGCAGGCTGGCTTATAAAGCCCTTTCTCCTGTATAGCAAGAGGAAGCAGTATAACATTATTTCATTTCCCTTTAGCTTATTTTCCCTACAGGATGGGGTTCTAGGCTGGGATTAAAAAATGGTCACTGGCAACAATTCCTCTCCCATTAAATTTAATACCAAGAGAGAATTCTCCAGTATTGAGTGACCTCCAGGTGGAGGTCTTATCAGAAGCCATAAACAAAAGCTTCACAAACTGAGAAAGGATGGATGAGTTGTGATTTTCATCAATAGAACTGAAGTGTTTCAATTAATACAAATGATGAACCCCATGAAGTTGTCTCATGTATTCAAATTTGCACTATCTAAAGTTATAATAATGTTTTTTTTAAAAAAAGGTCACTGTTTCTAATCCAATGGATATATTCCATTTAAATCAGAATAATGCAGCCACTACACAGGATTCCTTATGTGCATTAATTGAGACTTAGCTCTAGCCTTTTCTTATTCCCTTTTTTTTCCTTATGGGGGGCGGGAAATAAGTCTTCTCCTTGCCTACAGTCTCATGTAATAAATGCTGATTCAGTATCAGTTCAAGGTAAGGCCACAGTCAAAACCCCACAGCGGTCGAATATCCTACCTGAATTTAGAATTACACTGTCCCTTCAGACTTTATTTTGAAGGATGCTCTCTTAAAGAATCACTTAAAAAACAAAAAACAAAACAAAAAAGAATCACTTGATTTTGTGTCTCTCATTACAAAAACACTAAGAATGAATGGGTAAGTAGAAAATTCTTTTTCCTGCGAATTGGAAAAAAAAAACCCAACTTCTTCCTGTCAGCAAACAGAAAAGGGTCTCCTTGAAAAGACAGAGGATAACTATTCCAGATCTATTGCGGCTAATTCTTTGCAATATCTCAGCAGAACTTATGTCCCAGGGCATAAAAACCATCTCCCATGAACTGGGAAAGTTTAATAAATCAGAACAAACATATTCCACATTTAGTGGCATTCTCGCAAAAACAAAATCCTTGCTTGACAGGTTTACTCATCTGCATTTCAAAATACCCAGCAAAGTGCTATGATTCAAAAAGCAATGAATTCAGAGCCAGGAGACCTCAATTCTGGTGAGGCATAATTTCTGTGAACTTCAGTTTCTTTATCTGTAAAATATAGGCGGTATACTCGAACTGGCCTCTAAAGTTAAAGGATCATAATTTTAGGGCTCAAATGAACCACTGAGATCACCCAACTTCATTATGATACAGCTGTAGAAACTTTAAGCCCAGCAAGCTTACCTGCCCAAGGTCACACAGGTAAGTAGCAACTCAAACTGTGTGAGTCTACAATTCTCAATGGACTTGATTGGAATAAGAGGAGCTAGGTTCAAATACCAGTTTGGCTATTACGACTTACATAAACTTAGATCTCTGTGGGTCTCAGTTTATTCATCTGTAAAATGAGTTAGACTAGATGATTCCCAAGGTCACATCCAGCTCTAAATTGATAATGTTATGAAAATTAAGTGAGGGCAGAGAAAACTTACTGTTGAGATGAACACTGTTTTCTAGTAGCTGATCAAGCTAATTAAAAGAATTGGAAACATCACTTTTCAAAGCCCAAGATTCAAAAGCAAGATAGTTCTTAGGAGAAAAAATGCTTTTTCTCATCTATTCCTTCCCTTTCCTTGAGGCTCAAAAAAGGGGGTGGGGTACTAACAAACAGCTTTTTCCATTTTTACCCTCATGAGTATTCATATCTATAAGTACAACAAACAATTTTAAGAGCAAACCTACCATACATAATACATTTTAATGTCCCTAAATAAAGACATCACAATTATAAAGGGCACTAAAATGTTAATATTTCCATTTTGAAAAAGCAAGCCAAGTCACCAAATGGCTTCAAAATTCAGAAGTTGTACAGTTTTACTGAAAGCACAAAAGGAATATACTCTTTTTTATGAGGTAATGAACTTTGCTCATAAAAGGTTTCATGTCTCATATATTTTCCAATAAAAGTAGTATTATGCAAAAACAATGGGAGGAAAAAAACCTAATTTATAGTAATGCTAACCTTCAAGTCCTACTCCACTGGAATTTAACACAATGACAGTAGAAGAGAAAAAACTGTAGGTGGCAGACAAATGAGCAAACTTTGAAGATGATGCTCTTGGGAAAGAAGGCAAGGTGCTTTGGAGTAGGCAAAGTATAGACACCATACGTGCTTTTTCAAGATGCAAACACGTGAATTATGATCCTTGTTTCCTATATATCTTAAAGCCTTATTCTTCTGGCTTCATTTTATGGAGAACCTATTTGAATCAGCAAGAAAACCACAGTTCCAAGAAGAACAAAATAACTCAAATTAGGCCTAATACTATTTATTATATGGTAGAAGTCTTTAGGAAAGGTTGCTTCAATATTATCATTATTGTTTCCATACATGTACTTAATATCTCTCTGCTGGCTCTCCCCCAGTCCCAACTTTAGCAACTTGGGAGCAGGAATCGTTTCCTTGCACAAAGTTTTTTACATATAATATGGGCATGATAAAAGTTTATTTTCTTGTACTGCTCAATTCAAAAGTATTTCCTGAGTCCCTGTCATGTATATGTGGTTGGATGATGGAAGAAAAAAGGAGAGTAAAGTGTTCAAATATATACTAAAGGCAATAATTACTGCCACAAGAATATATAACCTAGTATATAACCTAGGAAGGAAGAGGACAAGGACACAAATAACCCCTTCTCTTTTAGGAGAGAGGTATCCACTAAGTTTTATTGTTTGAATTTATTTTGTGTACATTAATCTCATCTCAAAGCTGGGGGAAAGGAGAGGGATCTTCTCAAGGGGAGGGGGTCCTAAGGAGGCATAGTGTTACAATTCCATTTTAAAGTAAAGGAGGGGCAGCTAGGTGGTGAAGTGAATAGAGCACCAGCCCTGGATGCAGGAGGACCTTAGTCACTTAACCCCAACTAAACTACCTCACCAAAAAAAAAAAATTTAAATAAAATAAAATTTAAAAAATTAAAGGAAAGGAAAGGAAAGGAAACCAAGATATGGACATATGGATGGATGGATGGGTTTGAAGAAACTTAAGGTTCACACAGCTACTAATTTTCTGAGGCCACAAAGAAGTCTAGCACTTTATCCACTGTACTCCCTAGCTGCCTAGAAAGATTAAATGATTTGCCCAGGTCACAGAGCTTCTTCAAGAGGACAAGATTAGAACCTGAGCCAGCCTTGGGGTCAATATCCTTAGAGAGTTTACTGACTGCTTATGAGGAAAAGAGGAGGAAACTAAATGAAACAGAAAAACAATTCCAAATTAATAAAATGAGGTTTTAAAATATACTATGTGTAAAATGCATGCTGATGTTATGACTTGCCTATCTGTGGAAGCACCATCTCAAAATGATTCAAGTATGCAGAAACAGAAGGAAAGGGTGGGAAATTTCCATGTGAAAAGAATAAAGTTAGAATGTAAATTTTCTCATCTGTATTAGTTTTTTTTAAAGCTATTTTTACTTTAGTAAATGTCATCCTCACAAGCGGAAGGAAATGTTAACAATGGGGAATGCTAGGCATAGCACAGGGGAGACATACCGCCAGGCTAGTGCTTGGTGTAGTGGAAATAAAGTACATGGGATCTTTGATTAAATTCCTGCTCTACTATTCCTAGCATTTGGCCCCAGGTGAGCTGCTCACACTCCCTTGGGCCTCACGTTCCTCACCTATAAAAAGAAGGCATTGGGAATTATCCCAGATCTCCATCTTGGATCTCACAGTTAACCTCTAAAAGTCTTTCAGAATACTCTTAAGCTTCTCTTCACACAAGATAACAGAGCATTTTTCCTTCCTTGACTACTGTTAAACATTCCTAGAAATATTCATTCTCAAGGTGATAATTTAAATTTCTAACTTAGCAACCTTTTCTGGAAGAATACATGAAAATTTTATAAAAGAATATTTTCAATATTTGGTCCACAGTGTCTCAATGCAGAAGGCTCTAATCTGGTTTTCCTTCCAGGTATTTTTGGCCCCTGTTTAAATTGAATAACAAGTTTCCAGTTTCAACACAGACCCTTTACTGTTTCTAAGGAAAATGGATGTAGATCTGTCTTTTCAGTTCCACTGCTTGACCCCTTTTCTAGTTCCAATTCTAACACAATCATGTATATAGCTCCATTATTGTCTATCCAGGGGTGGACAACAGTATTTCAAATATATGTGTGTATGTGTATGTGCATATGTACATAGAGCACACACTTTTAATTTTTTAAATTTTTTTTATTTAATTTTGTGGGGCAATGGGGGTTAAGTGACTTGCCCAAGGTCACATAGCTAGTAAGTGTCAAGTGTCTGAGGCCGGATTTGAACTCAGGTCCTCCTGAATCCAGGGCCGGTGCTTTATCCACTGCGCCACCTAGCTGTCCCAGAGCACACACTTTTAAATTTAATCTATATTAACAACATTCTCTCCATCACTTTCTTAAGCCTAGACAATCAACAAAATAATAACCCAATCCCTGCCCTGTAGCATTTGCTGGAGATGTAATCAATAAACATTTACTAAGCATCTACTATGTCGCAGGCATCGGGTGTAAGTGTTCAGGCTGAAATTTTAACAACAGGCTCATCAGTTCAAGCTGGCTAAAGCACACCTCTACATACCCATCCATACTACAGACTGTCTTCTTCCCCTTTACTTAATTCTGTAGCAGGCCAGAGTACAGCTTGACACATCTGCATGAGAAATTTAAGGCTAGAAAATAAGAACCCACTTTTGGTGTTTCCTTGATGAGTTTGGGCAAATGGACAGCCTGCTGGTGTCTCAATTTCCTGATCTAGTAATGGTCATAATGAGGAGTTATTTGTAACCCCCAAACATGGCAGAAGGAAAATAACTATGTCCAGGCTGGTCTATTTGGCCACCTAATTGATGGGAAGGAGCAAGCAAAAGGGAAAATTTTCTTCTCAAGGATATGTGGACCAGGAAGTTATCTGGTCCCATCTTTAATGGGGACCAAGGTCAAACAAAAAAACAATTTGAGGGCAGGACTTGAATAAACAGCACACCAAGTAGTTAGATTCCCAGCTTGCCCCTAACGAGATATGTGACAGATCTTGGCCAAATCATCTACTCTTCCTTGGGCCTTTGTTTCCTTGTCTATAACATAAGGTTGTGCTACATGATCACCAGAGTCATGTGGGCTCTAAGACTCGGTGTTGATGCCCTCTGAGGCATGGAGCTGTTGCCTGTGGTTTTAAGCAGGGTTGAAGAACAGGACATTTAAAAATATCTAGAGATGGGGCAGCTAGGTGGCGCGGTGGATAGAGCACCAGCCAGGAGTCAGGGAGTACCTGAGTTCAAATCCGGCCCTCAGACACTTAACACTTACTAGCTGTGTGACTTGGGCAAGTCACTTAACCCCAATTGCCTCACAAAAAAAAAAAAAAAAAATCTAGGGTCAAAGAAATGGAACAAAATGGTTATCAGTTGACTGGGGACTACCTAAATAAACTGTGGCACCTGAGTGTAATGAGATACAAGGTGGACATAAAAAAAGTAAAAAATTCAGAGAAGCAAGGAAAGATTTATTGACCTGAAACAAACTGAAGTAATCAGAATCAGGAACATACATAATGACTACAATAATTTAATGAAGAACCTCCAAAATTTAAACCAAACACTGATAGATTAAAAACAATAATAACAACTTCTTTTTGAAGAAAACCTTGGCAGAGGTTGGGAACTAAGAGTGGGGAGCATTATAAACACTTTCAGAATCAGCAGGTATGCTGCTTAATTTTACTGAACTACTTAAAAAAAGTTTTGGGTGTTTTTTTTCCATTTTGAAATGATGGTAGGTGTGTGAACTAGATGCTATGTAAGGTCCCTTTCTTTCTAGCTCTTAATTCTAGTGCCTTCCTTCTGTTAATTATTCCCAATTTATCCTTCTCATAGTTTGTATATGCTGCCTGCATGTTGTCTCTCCTTTAACATTATTATGAGGTCCTTAAGAGTAGGTACTATCTTGTCTTTCTTTGTATCCCCGGTGCTTAAAAAATGTTTATTGACTAAAGACTATGGTATGGTCATTTCTAAAAGACACAGTTTTATGAAGACAGATAATAGAATACATACTGGAAACAAAATGTCAGTGAGTCAGGCAACAAGCATTTATTAAACCCTTAGTGTATGCCGGGCACAGTGTGCTAAACGCTGGGGATGCAGAGAAAGGCAAAAACATAGTCCCTGCCTTCAAGTTCACATTGTAACAAGGAAGAACAACCCGCCAACATTTTTCTCATACCAGACATACAAGGTACATTGAAGTCAATCTCAGGGGAAACACACTAGTGATGGGAGGTGGGAAAGGTGGCCTGCAGAAGGCAGGATGCAAGCTGAGACTCAAAGGAAGCCAAGGAGCGATGGAGAAGAGGAAAACAATTCCAGGCGTGAGGGACATGCCTAATGCAAAGACACGGAGTCAGAAGATGGAGCGTCCAATGTGAACAGCATGATGGGATTAGAGAGTGCATAGGGGAAGCACACTTTAGGGGCCTGGAAAGTAAGAGGGGGCCAGTTTACACACAGCTTTCAAACGCCCAATACAGTTTTTTATTTCTTCAGGAAGTATGGGAAACCTCTGTAGCACAAGCAGCACGGGGGCAGTGACAGTCAGTCCTGGGCTTTAGAGAAATTACCAGGGCAAGCTTATGGCTATGGACTGGAGTGGGGAGAGATTTGAGGCAGGAAAACCAACCGGAACAAGAATTCAGATATGTGGAGGTAGCTAGGCGGCACAGTGGATAAAGCACCGGCCCTGGATTCAGGAGGACCTGAGTTCAAATCCGGCCTCAGACACTTGACACTTACTAGCTGTGTGACCTTGGGCAAGTCACTTAACCTCATTGCCCCACAACCAAAACCAAAAACAAACAAAAACGTATGGGAGTGTCAGCTATGCAAGTGAAGAGAGAGGCACATCTGGTAAAACTGGTGAGGCTTGACAAGAGATTAGACAATACGGGTTACTAGTAAAAAGGCTAGGGTGGTACCTTACACAGTAAGAGGGAAACCAGAAAGAGGAGCTGTTCTGGACATGCTGAATTTGAGATGTCTATGGGAGATCCAGTTTGAGATGTAGAACTGGAGCAGCTCAGAAGGGGTACAGGGAACTGGGAATCATCCAAGAGAGAGAATCATTTAAGCTACCTACAGAAGCCACGAGATCACCAAATAAGACAGTCTATGGAGCAGGGGTCCACAAACTAGGGCGAGCAAACCCATGGACTGTTTTTGTTGCCCTCGAGATAAAAAGCGGTTTTACTGGCCAGAGCTATAGTTTACTGAGTAGTATAGAGGAAGAAGAGTGCTCAAGGCAGTGCCTGCAAAGACATCCGATTACTGGATTTGACCCAGATGAAGATACATACAGCAAACAAAACTGAGAAGGAGAAGACATACAAGGAGAAGGAAAACCAGTGTCATGAAAACCTACAGAGCACAGAACAGGATCAAAGATCAGGGGAGGGTGGAGACTAAGGAAAAGGCCATTGGATTTGGCAGTCAAAGAGGTGGACTGGTGACTTTAGAGTCATTTCAGTTAAATAATGAGGTGGGAAGCCAGAGAGGTTTAGAAGAAAATGAGGAGATGAAGCAGAAGCACCTAGTGCATGTGGTTTTCTCCAAGAGTTTGGCTGAAAAGGGAAAGAGAGATCTAGGACAATAGCTAGGGAGATATGGTAGATGAGAGAGGGAATGAGGAAAATAGAGGGAGATCTGCTGGAGAAGATGGAATAAGATTCAAAGGGGCCCCTGCATGTAGAGAGACCCCTCTACAAGCCTTGTCAAGGAGAAGGACCAGCTTTTCATCTGAGATGCGTGGAGAAGATCAGAGAGAGGTTTTGAGTGATGTCATATGGGAGGAGAGGTGAAAAGGGAGCTTTTGGAGCATCGCCTCAAATTTTCAGTGAAGTAGGCAGTGAGGTCATCAGCTGAGAGGGGGGTGGTAAAGGGGGGCCATGGAAGGTCTACAGAGCAAAAAGCAAAGACAGGAATAACAAAAGTGGGGACTGGGAAGCAATTAGGGAGGTATAAAAGGATTGTCTTGCCGAACCGAGGGCCTCCGCTGAAATTGGTAACATAAATGCATAATGGACAAAACCTGTTTTCATAACTTTCCCTACCTACATTCAGCAGCAAATGATCAGGATAGAAGGCAGTTGGAGTAATCTGTCCTTAGCAGGGGGAGGAGAGAGAATAAATGCTGTTAATTAATGAGAGGAAAAAAACAAACATTCCTAATGAAGATTTAGAGGCAGTGGCTGAAAAATTGCTATAATCTTTTAAGCTACAAATTTAATTCATGTAAATAGTTACTAAACAAACATAGTTCATAGAGGAAAGGAGACTGCAGGGGATCAACAAGGACCATCAAGATCTGGACTGGAACAAATTTAAATTGCATGAACCTCAAAAGAGAAGGCACTGAGTGGGAGGGGGGAGGGGGAGGAGGGAGAAGTGATAATGGAGAGCAAAGAGTATTTCAACCTTCCCATCATGGACTAAGGTTTGAAGTGGGAGTGGGGTGATGCTAGAGTGGTTGGACATTTCCTTCTCCAGCTCATTTTACACATAAGGAAACTGAAACAAACAAGGTTAAGTGACTTGCCTAGGGTCTCACAACTAGTAAGTGTCTGGAGACCAGATTTTGAACTCAGGAAGATGAGTCTTCCTGACTTCAGGCTGGGCATTCTACCCACTGCACCACCTAGCTATAGGCCATGCATTCCAGAAGGCACAGAAGGGGCAAGGGGGAAGAATAAGCATACATAGACTGCCTACAGAGCAGTGAAAGGAGTATGTAAATTTGAGGATGGAACATTTGGGAGGTAGAGTTGAGGAGGATGGGTGAGGAAGGAGGCAGTTAGAGAAGAGGAAAAGGTTTTTAACTTGGGAGTGGGGGGAAGGGGGGGGTCAGAACCACCAAAATGATCTAAGTATGAGGAGAGGGGAGTATTAAGGACTTAGAGAGAGGTCCGTTGAGGGAGGCAAGTGATTAGCCCGTGTCAATCAGTAGGTACCCTGGGCACTTACAAAACGCTAGTAATCTATACCATTTATAGTCTAAGATGTTCATTTCCCCCAATATTTTATTCTTTAACCTAATACACACAATATGCAGTAACCTAATATACAAATACCCTATTCTATGCCAGGCCAGTCTCAGTTTCCCCCCAAACACACCTTGCTTATTCTTCCCTTAATCTTTCACTCAAGGCCAGACTGTTCACCCTATGCTTCAGTGCCTATCCAAATGCTCCCTCTCCTTCTTTCAAGATCCAGTTTAAGCCTCACCTCCTATTATTGAGAAAGAAATTCATTTCACAATAGTAACTACAAAGTGGCTCCTTACACAACACAACCTTTGAGCTTTCAAATGTAAGAGCAAGAGGGATTTGCCCATCTAAAAAATAAGCGAATAAAACCCACATATAACCCACTTCATTCCCTTTGTCTATCTGAGATCCCTGTACAGGCTGCCTGTGATTCACCACTACTTCTTCCCAAACCACCTTCTATAAACCATTGTTTCCCAAACACACCTTGGCTTCCTCCTTCAATTCTTTGCTACAGGTGAAATGTTCCCCCTCCAATATTCTATACCTATTTTAAATTCTAACCTATTCTTAGCATTAGTCCTACCTCCTCCAGGAAACCTTATCTCACTCTCAACTCCTCTCTGAACCCATATAGAGCTTTGAGGCCCCAGATTTGCTCAATAGTTATCTTGGACTATTATTGAATATATTCCAACTTTGGGAACTAATAATATATTTTCCCACAGAAAGAAAGTTACAGTTATTGATTAGGCTAACCAAGTTGGCCCATAAAATGCATTTGACATATAATGTACTTGAAGGAGAACACCTACTACCCAGAGCTGTCATGAGGATAAAATGAGATCCTATTTATAAAGTAGTATATCAGGATGGTATGGGGTACTGGACAGAGCCTCTTCTATATAATGGGCATCTCTAACTCCACAAGGCTGACCTCCTGACTAGGTTATGAACTTAAAAGGCAAAGAAATCATCTCCTACTTTATTTCTCAACGCCTAGCAGAGTGCTGTGTGTAGTAGACACTCGATAAATATTTTTGGCTGGTTTTATTATCTTTTTATGCCAGTTTAGTCTATTTCAGCTTTTTTATTAGTGACTGTGAGCTCCTGAAGGCCAGGGACTTCTCTTTTGCCTTTCTTTGTATCTATAGCTGGGTGGTGAAGTGGATAGAGCACTGGCCCTGAAGTTGGGAGGACCCGAATTCAAATGTCATCTCAGACACTAGCTGTGTGACCCTGGGGCAAGTCACTTAACCCCAATTGCCTTAAAACATCTGGGGCAGAGCAGCTGGGTGGCGCAGTGGACAGAGCATTGGCCCTGGATTCAGGAGGACCCGAGTTCAAATCCGGCCTCAGACACTTGACACTTACTAGCTGTATGACCCTGGGCAAATCACTTAACTCTCATTGCCCTGCCCCAAAAAAATTTTAAAAGAAATTTAAAAAATTAAAAACAAACAAACAAACAAAAAAAACCATCCGGGACCATCTCCAGTCATTCTAACATATATCTTGCCACTGGACCCAGATGGTTCTGGAGGAGAGTGAAGTTGGTGACCTTACACAGCCTGCCCTCACTTAAATCCAATTCAGTGCAAGTCATGAAATCACCCTGATGTCATGGCTCTCTTCCGGAACAAAGGACAAACAACAAGTAGGATTCATAGTGCCTGTCATTATAGGAGGCTCTTAATAAATGCTCATTGAGCTCTGACCTAACTAAAGCCAATAGCAAGTTACTGATTTTTGTTTTGAAAACATTTTTTGTGTTGGGAATAACAGACTTAAGCCAGTGGCCTAGATCAGACCCATCCCAGAATAAACGGCATTTCGTCGAAATATGAAAAGGGCAGCACCAAAGAAGGGGAGCCTGGACTGGCCTCCATGCCAGTGGTGGTGGTAATAATAACAATAGCAACAACAGCAACACATGGTATATATAGGCTTTCATGTTTGCAAAGAACTGCCAAACTTCATCTCATTTTATTTTCACAATAACTGAGAGGGAGGTGCTAGTATTATCCCCATTTTACAGATACTGAAACTGAGGCAAAAAGAGGGTAAGTGACCTCCCTAGGGTCAAATAGTAAGTGTTAGAGAGGCCATATTTTAACTCATATCTTACTGACTAGCACTCAGGCCACCATGCCACCTGGGTAATTCAGCGAAAGCTCTAGAGATGGTGGTAGCATTGGGAAGGAGACACTTGGGTGAATGTGTTCTATAGGCTTAAGAACTGAACTTTGAAGATAACAGTTATAATTGTCTTTTAGGTCCACCAGCTTTTTTGTCACTGGGTTTTCCAGCTAACTTTAAACAATTTTTTTCAGTAATTGTAATTTTGAAAAATGAGCTTCCTTTTGCAATCCTATGTATGTTATTTCACACATTTAACAACATTATTCTGAGAAGGGATCCATAGGTTTCACTAGACTGTCAAGAGGTGTCCATGATACAAAAAAAGGTGAACCTATGTATAAGAGGATTTCCTCAGAAATCAGTTTCCCTAAAGGCAGCCAGGAGGGATTGAATCTGGGGGGGATTTAAAGTTATTTTCTCTCCAGTAGAAAGAGACTAATGGAGAATAAGAAGTGCTTTTGTATTGTTAATGGCCAACTAATTGCCTCGGTGAAGGTCTACCAAAAGAAGGGCCTTCCAAGCTAAAAGGGACCCCATATTTATATATTGAATAGTCAAAGAAGAGTTTGGTTTTGAATGGCTTTTTATGGAAATGACAATGCAAGTGCACAAGCAGTTAGTCCTCTATACTCTAATTCCAAACGGACAAAGACAGCAGCCAGTAGAGGAAACCCAACAGTGAGAGAATGCCAATGTAGGCAGGTCTCTCTGAAATTTAGGATAGTCTGAAAAACTCTGCAGTTGTTGCAGCTTTTAGACTTCACCTGCTGCATTAGAGATATGCTCCAAAGATTAAATAATAATGGGTCTTCATATTTAACTTGAATGTTATCAGACCAAAACAGGGAGAGCTAGGGAGGGAGAAGGGGACTGAACAAAGACTATGTGAACCACATAGCATGGCATCACAGAAGTTTGCTCATCTGTAAAAGAAGTCCCTGGGCCTAGATTCAAATTCAACAAGCATTTCCCCAAGCACATATGGGACAGGCACCAAACTAGTTACTGGGAGGGAAAAGAGGGAGAAAGAATATAAATATAATAGACGATGGCTTCAGAAAGGTGATTCTAAAGTCCATCGCCGGCTCCACAACTTTATGATTTAAGGTTAATTTTAAAATGTCTGATGCAAAATAATAGGCAAAGAAAGAAGACATTCTAAATCTGAATCCAATTCTTCTACTATCTGCTGTTCGATTACCGGTTGCAGATAATCTAATGATTTCTGCCTCCCTACTGCATGATGTCACGAGTTCATCATGCAAACATTCACCACCCTTTTGAAAAGACTATATGAAATAACTGCCTCCTTTCAAAGTTGAAGTAGAAATCTAGGTTCTTCTATACAAGTCCCTCACTCAGAAGGTCCACTCCCCCCAAGGTGGTTCCTAGTTTATATGAGGGAGTCTGGTAGCCTTCATGGTACAAGTAACTACACCTAGCTAAGCAAAGTTGTCAGTCAACTTCAAAGAGAAGGGACAAAAAAGCTCTCAATGAGCTAAGAAAGCTTCCTTCCCTCAGCACTGTGTTCTAAGAGTCCCTTGTCTTTGGAAAGAGAATCAAGGAGGGCTACAACAAATTATTAACAAGAGGAATTATGTCATTTGGGAGTTCTGCAAAGTGTTATGTCATTGAAGAGCAATCTGCTATGTTTGTGAAAGCAAAGGGTCAAATCAGATAGTCTCTTCCAGTCCTGTCTTTGTTTGATTGGGGCCAAAGCTTTTACTGTCCATAGTCATGGAGGGGAAGGGGGATAATGGTCTTACAACATTAAATGGTTTTTTAACAGTAAATGGGGGGGGGGGGGCGCAGCTAGGTGACACAGTGAATAAAGTACCAACCCTGGATTCAGGAGCATCCGAGTTCAACAGTCTCAGACACTGGACACTTACTAGCTGTGTGACCCTGGGCAAGTTACTTAACCTCCCCATTGCCCACCCCACCCCAAAATACACATGCAAAAAAAACAGTAAATGTTATGCTATCCAGAAGAGAAAGTAATGATTCTGATCTTATTTATAAGGTACAAATTATTCTGGGCCAGAAACCCTCACATAGAATAAATGCTGTAGCTTTCAGTCCCTACTTGCAAAAAAAGGATCAGAGCTTTCCATGCTAGAATACAAATTTGGATGATTCTTCCCCAGGTGACTTTTTTTTTCTTTTTTTTTTAGTGAGGCAATTGGGGTTAAGTGACTTGCCCAGGGTCACACAGCTAGTAAGTGTTAAGTGTCTGAGGCCAGATTTGAACTCCAGGTACTCCTGACTCCAAGGCCAGTGCTCTATCCACTGCACCATCTAGCTGCCCCCCCCCCCAGGTGACTTTTAATGAGTCTGGATCACTTTCTAAACATTTATTTCTTTAAACATCGATAAAAACCAAAATGATGACAATAAAGCATTAAGAGGCAATAAAGGATCTAGCTAGAAAGTAATAATTATCATTTTATAAGTTGTATATCACAATACATTTAATCAATTTCTGAAAGAGCCTCATTTAGAAAACAATCCAAGGGACTGGAGGATAAAAGGTTCTTGCCACAAACCACTAACTCTCTCCCTCCCATCACAACAGGAGGGGGAAAAAATCCTCTCACCAAAACTGACCAGATTTTACAGAAGAACCACCTTTTATTTAGTTGTTTATTATTTGGTTTGACCCACAAACCAACACAGGAAATAAGGAAAACAGACTATAGGCCCAGGGAGCAAATAGCATATAGAAAACATTCATTCTGAATGTGTCCCCTTCATTGTCTTTTACAGGGCACAGTTTGTGAAGAAACAGGCAGGAAAGCAAGACAGGAAGGGAGGACAATCTGACTCCAAGTTTTTACTCAGGGCAATCTGTCATAAACCTCCCAGGAAGCACACCAGATGTCCCATACTGAATCAAAGTAATGGTAATGGCTGGAAGAGGCAATTTTCTCTCAAGGCTGCTAATAGCAGTGATGGGGTATAAGCTTAGCCTTTTGCCTGAGGTCAAAGGTATGTGTGAGATGGTCTGGGCAAAACAGATTGCTCCTGCCAAGTTACAAGGTGGAGATAAACGTTAAAATAAGGTTTTCTGGCAATACTGTCAACCACCACCATCATATTTTCCTGGTGACGTCACTACAGATGTAGGGTTCCCTCTCCCTAGGCGTCAGCTTGGCCACTATCCATGCCCATGAATAAGCTTGGCTGGAAGAGAGCATCCATTTTTCAAATCGTGCTGAGACAAAACCTGTTGGGTCAGTTCAGAGTAACTGGTTAAGCTTCTTGTGTTTAAGCTATATAAACAAAAGTCAATATCAGAACCAATGCAGAAAGAACCCAGAAACTGAATGGAAGATTTTTTTTTTTTTTTTTTTGCTGAAGGACTGACAGCTTCCCTGCCTGTGAGTGAGGTAAATTCCACAAGAAGCATTGTTCCCACTGAGACAATAAAAACACTCCCCTATCCCTCCACCCTAGAATAAAAGTTTCAACACAAGAAATGAGCTGAAAAGAAAATGAAAACCGTACTTTTCGAGAATCAAAATAAATGGCAGCTCAAATATTCCTTTTAAGAAATCAATAAAGGGGCAGCTAGGTGGCACAGTGGATAGAGCACCGGCCCTGGAGTCAGGAGTACCTGAGTTCAAATCCGACCTCAGACACTTAACCCTTACTAGCTGTGTGGCCCTGGGCAAGTCACTTAACCCCAATTGCCTCACTTAAAAAAAAAAAAAAGAGGGTAATGTTCTCAGAGGGTATGAACTCTGACCTCAACATGGGACCACCCTCAAGTCTAGTGAACCAATGGATTTATTTGGGTGATGCTAGCCAATTAGCTTGAAGCTGAGTGCAAGGACCGCCTCTCCTCCAGACTCAGAGGAAGCTTCAACCACCAGTTTGAGTCTCAGACAGGCTCCTGGTGGAGGACTTGGAGGAAGAAGCAAGCCAGCTGGAGCTCTAGGCTAGACAGGCTTTTTCTGAACTTTCTGACGCAGGTGTTCTCTTTTTACTAATACCTGGTATGCTTTATAAATGCTTAATGCCCCCCAACTGGTGCTAAAGCTTCTAATTTATAAGTAACAAATATATTAGAAACCCCAGCTAATTTTCCCCAGACTTGGGACAGAAATAAGGTGACCACACATTTCATTTTAAACACCACAGAATGGAGAGAAGGCCAGTATGTCAATAAACATTCAAACAACAACTATGTGCTGGGAAAGAAAGGCCAGGAAAGACAGATTAGGGGCACATTGTGAAGGGCTTTAAAAGATACATCCAGGTTTATATTTCATCTTAGATGCAAGAGAAAGCCACTGTAGTTCACTGAGTAAGCATGAATACTGTTAGATCTGTGCTCAAGAGAAATTATTTTGGCCTTAATGTGCTGGATAGACTAGTGGTAAAACCCTTGGGATGATCAATTAGGACTCTATTATAATATGCTAGATGAGAGGTCATGAGGGCCTACACTAAGATGGAAGCTAGTGAGAAGAGGCCCTATGAGGAAGATGTTGCTGAGACAGAGACAGCAAGATTTGGCAACTAACCAAAAGGATGAGGGAGAAAAATTGAAGATGCTGCTGAGGTTATGAACCTGAGAGATTGAAAAGATCGTGGTACCTTTAACCAAAAGAAGGTGTTTGCAAGAGTGGAGGGTCTGAGGGAAATGATGTCGAATCCAGTTCTGAGCATGACAACTTTGAGGTGTTTCCAGGACAACCACTTAGAAATTTCCAATGGGCGACTGTTAAGTGGGTGGTGAAGTGCGGAGGGTGGGAGGCACAGATACGGAGGCACAGAATTGTGGATTTAGAGCTGAAAGGTCTTTAGAGATCATTTAGTCCATTTTACATATAAAGCAACTGAGGTCCATGGAGATTATGATTTGCCCAGTAAGTCCAAACCGGTGGTAAATGGTAAAAGTTCCTTTAAAATTTTTTTTTATTATGAACTCACTATCAACAACTAAAGACATTCCAATATATAGATATATAACCAAAACTGGGAGGGGATGGGGGGAAGGGGGAGAAGAATGGTAGGATTGTATAGGACACAATGAACTTACTTAGGGTAATTATCAAAACTGCCCTGTTTTTCTATTCCCCCCTTCTGAACTTTTTTGGCAAAGCTTTCTAAATAACAGGTTTTCTCGACATCGTTTGTTATTACATCATCTAATTTCCCCATAGCCTTCTCTCTCACCCCTTCCAGAGAGCTATTGCTTAAAAAACATGAAGAAAAAACAAAACAAGTTCAACAAAACCAATCAACATTCTGAAAACATTTGACATAGTATTCAGTGTTCCATACTCATGGAATCTCCACCTCTGCAAAGGAAGGAAGGACAGAGGGGGAGAGCAGATGGAAGTGTCTTTTCATTTATACTCTCTGGGGCCAATCTTCGGTTATTCTAATTTATAAAATTCAATGTCAATTGTTTGGCCCTTGTTATTACTTCTCATGTACGCTGTTTTCCAGGTTCTGCTTACTTCATTTTGTATCAGTTCCTAAGTCTTTCCATACTTTTCTGTATTCACCAAAATCATCATTTCTTAGAGCACATAACATTCCATTCCATTCATGTGCCACAATTTGTTTAGTCATTCCCCAAGTAACGGACATTTACTGTGATTCCAGATCTTGATACTATAAAAGGAGCTGCTATAAATATTTTGGAGGATGTGGGGGCCCTTTGTTTTTGTCACTGGCTTCCCTAGGATATATGAAGGCAGGAGAAATCTCTTGGTCAAAGGTATGGACATTTTAGACAGTTTATTTACATAATTCCAAATTTCTTTCCAGAATGGAAATTCATGGCTCCTCCAACATCGGTGTGTTTGCTTTTTCACAAGTCCTCTTATTTATTGTCATAGCTATAAGCTCTTTTCTACCACACTAAATTACTTTGTCTTTTGGGGAGTGGGAGGCTGGGGGTGTTGAGAGCTGTAGTTTTATTGCTGAAGTTCAGTCTACCAAGGCAGATAAGCAACTCAAGTTAAAGGACCTGTCCAGAGTTCACTCAAATAGTACATGCATTATCAAAGGCATAACTTGAACCCAGATCTTCCAAAATAAAAGAAGTGCTCTCCCTACCTACTTTGCAATGCTGCTTCTACCCTTACCAACCAAACTATAATTTCACTAAAGCAGGAACTTTTTGTAAAGTCAAGAAAATGAGGCTGTTTTATTATATCAAGGACATTATGGACTCAAAAACTTACTGTCTATTTTCCAAACCATTGCCATTAGCACTTTCTGTCCTGACAAATGTGCAACAAATTACAAAATATTATTTTTAAATTTTTAAAATATTGTTCCTCTAAATTGCAACTAGAAAGGGAAAATCCAGAATGAAGCTAAATCTCACTTACAAGTCTCTCTCCGGAGAGAACCTCAAGCAGTTTGATGAGCATTCGTCCCATCTCTAAGATCAGTGTACAAATCTGTGATTCGACAGGACACACGGGCAAGATGTGAATTAACCCACTTGGTAAAAGTCTTCTTTTGTACAGCCTCACGCTCATCTGAGAAAAAAAGAGGGAGAAAAAAAAATGTAATTTCAACTACAGCACAGGCAATCATGTACAATAACTCTGAAAGTAATGGGCATGCACTCTCATTTTGAGGAGCAATTTCATAAAAGCACAATAAAACCAAATGCGAACAAAACAGCTACTTTCCTCCTTCTTTACTAGGCATTTGTCTGAAAGTCAAGAAGTGGGTAATCCATAATAAATGAAAGTGAAAAACTGGTTACTAACAATGTCCCATTCCCTTTGTTTATTACTCCTCCCCCTTCCCAGAGAATACACTAAGATCTAAGAGAATATACACTAATCTAAAAGGGACCTGAGACATCTAGTCAACACCCTCATTTTAGATGAGGAGACTTGAGGCCCTGAGACATGAAAGTGAACTTGTCCAAGGTTAGCCAAGTAGGAGGTGTTGTCGAAGGTGGGACTGGAATGGGGGTGTGTCCTAACTCCAGAAGCCAGCTATCCTCATTGCACCAAGATGCCTCCCCAGCTATTTGTATTAGAATGTCCAGTTCATAAAACTTAAAATTATTAAGTATTCAGTTCAACAAATATCTGTTCAACTCTCACATAAAAGAAGAAGAATATGGTACTAAGATCTCTAGCTATTTATTACTCCTGTCCCTTTGAGGGAGAGGGTATAAAAGAGTCTTGTGTACATCACACATAGATAGTAACTGATACTTCAATACACAATAATAAATAAATATTATGAAGTGCTTCCTAGGTGCCAGACAGTGGGGATACAAAACCAGGCAAAAGACAGTCCCCTTTCTCTCAAGGAGCTTACAATCCAATCAGGGAGACAACATACAAACAAATATATGCAAAGCAAACTATGTACAGAAAAATAGGAAATAATTAACAGGGGAAGGCAAGTACAATTTTTCTGTCTCTATTGAATGATCTAATTACCTATGGAAAGGACCCCAAAGACTTCCTGTAATATGGATTGTAGCCCATCATTATATACTGTCTTAGACATTAAAACTAACCAAGTTTAAAATATTTAATTCATTTCAAATAATAATAAATCCACTAGATATTAACAGCAATATTTTGTTTTATGAAAATCAACTCTATTTTCCAAAACAAGAAAAACTGGTCGAGTTTTGGTATTCTATTTCAGTTATTTCATTCCAAAACATGGCTAGCAAGATAAACCATGAATCAAATCAGGTCAGGGTAGCAGTGGTGGTGGTGGTAGTGGCAGTGGTGACTTTCTAACAAATTAACAGCTTTGAGCATGTCCCAACCTCCTTAAGGTTCAGGTTTCTCATCTATCCAATGAGAAGTTCTACTCAATGAACTTTAAGATCTCTTGCAGCTCTAAATCCTTTTATAGTGAAGGTTGGGCTGGAAGTTCCCCAACTTCTTCAGTTCACAAAACCCTTTGTGGCTCTGTAATTTTTTCACATTGCCCCTAGGTCAAAAGAAATATCTAACAGTTACATTCATTAAGTAGTTAGGTTGAAAATTTTAAATATCCTACTACACCCCATTTGGGAAATTCCGGGTCAGCGCTCTACCCATCGCTATTGGGGCCCTTCAAGGAAGGAACACTGTGTTTAAATCACATACAATGTTCTCAGAGCCTTTGGTCAATAAACTAGCCGCCTGCCTACACAAAAACTTCCCATTCCTTGCACATCCTCATCAATTACCTTGGTCTTCCACTGCTACATCTAATACAAAATTAAGCTGAGTCTAGTTCAGTGATTATTTGTGTTGGAACAAAGAAATGTGTTTTATGCCATAAGCATTTAAATACTTGTTCAGTTCAGTGCAACAAATATTAATTCAGCATTTATGTGCCCCTTTGACTTGGATACGTGAATGAGGAGAAAATGAAGACTGATTGGGATCAGGGTCCCTAACATTTCCTTCTGGACTATACTGCTATTCTGACAAAAACATAGCAACATCAAGAAAAAGGTCAGCCTGGTTATAGCACCCTTAAGTGTAATTGGACAGCCTCCTACAGCCTTGTGGTTAACCTGCCCTCTTAACACTGGTTTACAAAGTTGGGTAAATGAATGTGGAAACCGTCCAACCCTGTATGCAAAGTCCTTTCCCCTGCTTCCAGGAAGAGGAGAAAGAGGCCCTCACAGCATGACCTTTGATGCAGTGAACCTGGTAACAGAGGGTATGGGCAAACATCCAAAGAGTCCAATCACCTTTCTGAATCTGCTCTACAGTCCAGACTCAACAGGCAGAGGCACCCCAAGATGTGGGAATTGGGGGCAAGACAGAGAAGAGGGTCAAACTATCAAGAAAAGAAACTTTGGCAGGAGAGGGAAGAGTAAGAGAAGGTAATATAGGTATTAAAGAAAAAAGGCGTTGGTTTGTTTAATATTATAATGCTCATGGTAGAAGGGAATAATTAGGCTTCTTTTTAATCGAAGGTTGACGGTTTCCATCCAACAGGCTCAAGGAATGATACAATGGCATCCAGAATAAGCCTTACTGAGATGCACCTCAAGAAACGAGCCCCAGGTAAATTCTGACAGCTGTGACAAGAAATCCCTTGTCAGGTGCATTGAGGATAAAATAAATTTGTTTTAAAATAGCATCACCTACTGTAGAGTTAAGAGTCTAGTTCAGCCTCACAGTCGAAATATGGTCAGACTCTCCCAGCCCAGGAAACAAGATCAAAATGAAACTTTGGATTAGGATATTTCTAAGAAAAACAGCACAATAATTTGTTCTTCTGCCAACTGTCAATCCGCTGGATGGATTTCACATTAAAAGGGAAACTTTGCTTCTTTTAGGTTAACATTAGGGAAGCGCAAAGACAATCTCTCCCCCTAATTCCCAATCTAGAAGAAAAGTAGGCAAACCCTAAACCTCATCCCCTAAGGGTGATTCTTCCATGACAAGGTAAAATGATAAAAATACTAGAGGAAGAGGTCTGGAGCGAGCAGATAATGAAGTATCCAAACTCTAGGAGCTTGTGGAGTTTCTTATGACTGTTCAGGGCCAGTGGGGAAAAGAAAGGAGGATTTAATCAAATCAGGAATGTATTAGATGCCTAATATGTGTCAAGCACTAACATACTGAGACAAAGGTGAAAAGTCCCTGCTCCCAAGTTTACATCCTACTGGAGGCCCGCCTCCTTCCCTCCCTCCCACCCCCAAAAAGCACACCCTAAACTTATAATCCGGCCTCAGGCACTTGACACAGTGAGCTGTGTGACCCTGGCAAGTCAATGAACCCTCATTGCCCACAAAAAAGCACCCCCCCCCAAAACAAAAAACAACAACAAAAAAAAACACACAAAGCAAATAAAGAAATTAATTCAAAGAATCTTCAGAGGTAGGAGGAACCTAATGGTGACAGTCACCTAGTCCAATTCATATTTGAAAAGAATCTCCCTCTGTATCAGACCCAAGAAAAGGTCATCAAGCTTTTTGGTTGAAGGGCTACAGTGAGAGGAACCTTCTACCACCTGGCCTAAGGCAGCACATTCCATGTCTTCACAATTCTATCTTTAAGGAAAACCGTCTGAACATATTCTCTCTCTTCCTTGTTTTTCTCTCATTCCCTCTTCGCTCTTGATCTTTCAAGCATACTAAGAAGCAACCATCTAGTGAGCAACCAGATTTTGAAGGTAGATTTCAGAAGGCCTAATGAACTTAGCTTAATTTCAAACATTTCAGCCAACACACATACTGTGTAACAGCACTGTGGCAGGTGCCCAAGGGAAAAGTTTATTTCAGAATGTCTTTGCCATCACTGTGCTTTCAGCCTAGCAGAGAGATGCTGCACATTAGTATAAAACAAAATAAACACATGATGAGGGAGGGACGCTCACTCCCCCAGCTGTGGAGGATTTCTACAAGAATCTCAGACTAGCTATGAGGTGAGGATTGATGACGATCTGCACCAATGTGGTTCAGAGGGAGTATCCACAGTGAGTTGGACAAGTACAACAAAACAAAGACTTTATGAGGTCTGAGAGGGAGATAGACAATCTTTACTGACCCAGGTTGGGGGAAGGGGGGAAGCATTTGGGCTCTAAAGAATGGGTGGGAATTCAAAAGAGAGGTGGGATGTTTCAAGGATCCTATTTATCTTGGATACTGGATATAGGATATATTTGTTTTCAAATTGCTTCCATTTAATTGTAAATTTCTTGAGGGCAGAGACTGTCTTTTGCCTCTTTTTGTACCCCTAGCACTGAGCACTGGTGTAAAGCATATAGTAGGCACTTAATAAATGTTGATTAATAGGGACTGAGGCTAGAAAGCAATGGAACAAATTCTGGGAACACAGAATAATCCAGTTTGGCTAGAGCAATACAGAGTTATGGTTGGGCTAAGTGCACATAGTAAGTACTTAATAAATGTTTATTGTATTGTAGAGGAAGGTCATCCATGCAAGTTGTTATGTATGTCCATTTCTGGGGAATAAAAGTATTGTTATTTGAAAAACATTTTGTTAGGAAGGAGATGAGAAAGGCAAAGTCAAAGGGATTGGTAAAGCACAAGTTTAGGATAGGAAGCCCCCCACTCCCACCCCAAATGTGATTACCCCATGCAGAAGCCAGAGAAAACACTCAACTGATTATGGAAGACTGAAAAAAGTGGCCTACAGCTGTTGTTCTGCAGTAGACTGCTATATCTTGTACATAGAAACCTTTCAGGTTAAGATAGGGAGATAAAGAAAAATAAATCTATCTGGCAGCTCCCTTAGTTATGTGCTCTTTGCTCCACCTGTCTTCTTCCCATCTTCCTCCCTGATATCATCCCTTCTACTTCTCTCCCTTAGCCAGCCACACCCCATAGATAAGGATGGCAGCCAGGATTTCAGGAAGCTATTTTTGTAAAAAGCAAGAATGTACATTTCTCCCGTTTTCATTCTGAAAATGTCCTCTCACAAGGATTGGAGGTAAGGGACAGCTGGAAACCAGTATATGGTATAGTGGAAAGTCTGAGGACCTGGACTTAAATTCAGATTTTGCTACTCAAAAACTATCCACCCTCAGAGAAAGAACTGACAATAGAAATACGTATAGTATGATCTTACACACATGTATATGTATGCATATGAAGTGTGTGTGTGTGTGTGTGTGTATATATAATTTATTTGGGTACACACACACATATACATTCGTGTAGCCTGCTTCAAGATGGGGGAGGGAGAAAAATAAAATAAAAAGTGCAAAGCCTTCCCTCTGTTGTCTCCAATTTATCATAAGCATATATGATGTCATATATATCTATATAGAGATATAAACTGGGGAAGACAAAAATGCAATTTTGCTCAATAAGATTTATACATATTTATATGTATCATATAAATACCGTATATATCATATAAAGATAGAGATCTCATTTGTACATACTAGTTTACACGCTGTCTTCCCCATTTGACCATGAGTTCAACAACAGTGACTGGTTTTTTTGCCTTTATCTGTATACCCAGCACTTACTGATAGTGGCATTTGATTTGGACTCTAAAGACTTGGTAGAAATTCATCAGAGAAAGAAGTTATGGAGGGCATTTCACCCACAGCGACTGAGACAAGGAAGCAAGAGGATAAACTGAGGAAACATGGATAATTATCTTAATGACAAAAGCATACTAATGGAGCTGCCCATTGGATATTCTTCATATCTTTTGCTATTATACATTTTTGGATATTTTATACTATTTCTTCAAAATTACTTCTTTGGAATGTGCTGCTTAATACCTTTATCAATATGCCATGGATAAACACATAGATGACATGCTAAATACATAGCTACAGCCAAGAATGAGATGATAATGATAGGCTAGAACATTTGATAAAATTTAATAAACATAAGGTTTACACCCATGTTACAAAAAATACACACACACACACACACACACTCTCTCTTGAGAACACAATGATAGATGTGTGACTAGGTAGCAGTCTGTCTGGAAAGAAGTCTAGGAGTTTTAGAGGATTTTTAAGTTCATTTTTAAGTTCAAAAGTTTGAAGGGGAAAAAAAAGGCTACTTCTGTCTGTGTCAGATTCCATCTAGCATATATGTTGTATCCTGAACGCTGTATTTTAGGAAAGACAAATGATAAGCTGAAGGAATGGCAAAAAAAAACTGACCAGGCAGCGAAGGTTATAATGCCATACAAGAGCTGGCTGAAAGAACAGGAACTTTACAGGTCATGTTTTGGCCTGGAAAAAGATTTCATTGAGATAAAATAATGGTCTTCCAGTATGTAAACAGCTATCCTATGAAAGATGGTTAGACTTAGGATCACAGACTTCGAGCCAGAAGAGACTTAAAGGCCTTGTAGTCTGACTCTTTTTGTGTCCCCAGCACTTACCATGGTACCTGGCACCTAGTAAGTACATTTGTCAAGTGCTTAGTACAGTTCTTGGCACATAGTACGTACTTAATGCTTGTTCCTTTCGATTTCTCCCTTACAGATGGGGAATTAAGGTGCAAAGAGAGGTCAAATGACTATGGAGCTAGTGTTCAAGGCTGAATATAAACTCAGTCTTGCTCACTCCAAATCCCATACAATCTCATGCTACCTCTTGTTCCCAATGAACAAATAGGAATCATAAGTTAAAGAGAAGTAGATTTTGGACTTGATATGTGGGAAAACTTCTTAACAGGACTATCCAAAAGTGGCATTGTTTGCCAGGAAAAAGGTAGGGGAGAGGGGTGCCCCTCAATATAAGTCTTCAGCTGAAGCCTGGTTATTCTAAGTAAGATTCTTGCTTCAAATGCCTCCTGAGTTCCCTAGCTCTCTAAGACTGCTTTTCTAGAATCCCCCCCCCCCCCCCGCCTCTTTTCAGGCTAAAAAAAAAATGGAAAGAACTTCAGTTATTTCACTAGTTACTTCACTTCATTTCTCAGATGATTTTCAGACTCCTCATCTTCCCTGGAATGGATATATTTCATGTTTCTCCTTTCCTGAAGTGCTATATCCTCACATCTCCAAGTTAAGCTACCTTACAATCTGGTGGCATAATATAGCAAAGGCATGAATTTCATTTGATATCAGCTCCCCCCCCGCCCCCGCCCTGTCCTGTCTCCCTGCCCCAGAACCCCCTCCATCTCTACCCAAGGAAGAACCTGACACAAAAGTAAAATCTGAAAATTAATGGTGACCAATTCCCATGCTTAAAGTGGGGTGCTTAGGATCTGACACAAAACTTCAGGTGTGGTTTTACCAATGGAGAATATGCTGAATCACAATACAGTATTTCTACTGATAAAAGTCTGATTGTATCATTTTGATACTACAATAGTTTATCTTCATCAGTGCAGGTATTTTCCTCTACCACAGAGATCCTAAATCATCTAGGCCTTAGAAATATCCAGTGAATTGTGGTTCAAAAAAAATTCAGACCCCAGCTCTGGTGATGAGTCTCCTGGTTTATGGACACAGTCCACTACCTCACTGGACCATAAAATCTTTCCAGCTTGCTAAGACTTTTTGAAGAAATAAATGTTAAAGAAAGGAACTAAATAGTTAAAAGTCACTGCTACAAATATAAAATATTTCTTCCCATTTCACAACGGGCTTTACTCTTTCGACAGTTTCCTCATTTGTCTAGTAAGAGATAAAACTGTCATGTATAGGTCTGTGTGTCAAGTTAAAAAGGATACCAAGTAAACTAAAATGTTGAGCGTCCTATTTGTTTAGCAGTAACCATGACTGGCCACTACAGTTTAAATCACGCAAAAAATGTACATAGAGATGTAACTGTAATGAGTATTTTAAAGCTGACTCATGCTAGGAGCTGACTTTCATGAGACATGGTCAGCTGTCAGATAATGAAATCTTCCATGAAATTTTGATGAATTCCTTTAAAGAAATATTTTTAGATTTCTCTCCCTCCCGCCCCCCCAAATGTAATACAAAAGAATATGGGTAGAAACCCAAAAGTGTCTCGGACTGGAGGTGGAAATGGGAAGGAGGGAAAAATATATCACATACACATGCTCATTTCCCTGGAGTAGACCAGAAAATACAACATGCAAAATGCATAGAGCAGGAAACAGGAAACAGGCAACTGGCTGCATTGATAATACAGAATCAAACTTATCTTGAGGCCACAAAAGGAAGGAAGTTAATCTTTTGAAGGAAGACACCTCCCTAAGTCAGATTGCTCTAGGGGCTTCCAACTATTTTTTTTCTAGTTACAGTTTACATGTTCATTTATACATAAGTAACCTACATTAATTACCTAATTACTTATGTTAATTTTCCTCTTACTTAAATTAATTTGCATATATAAATTTTAAGTTAATGAAATTTTAAAATCTTACAGACTAAATTGGAAACACAAACACAAAATGAATAAACCAGAATTATAGGCACATAAAAGGAAATGCCCCTTATTAGATTGTAGACTTTGAAGGGAGGAGAGCTAACTATTCAATTAAGACTCTACTCTCATTCAACTTTACATTACCAAAAACAAAAACCAAACGACTATGTTTGGAAAAACAACAAATAAATAATCTTAGGAAAATATTTTATTAAAAAATTTTAAAGGGGGCAGCTAGGTGACCCAGTGAATAAAATATCAGCCCTGGATTCAGAAGGACCTGAGTTCAAATCCAGCCTCAGACACTCAACACTTCCTAGCTGTGTGACCCTGTACAAGTCACTTAACCTTCACTACCCTGAAAAACAAACAAAAAACCAAAAGCCAAACTACTGTCTCGAAAAAACTTTATATTACCAAACAATCTGAACAGTACTTATTTCTAGTTCGACATCCTATCTTTTAAATACAATACATATTAAGCTGCAGCTACAATGAATTTATTTTGGATATTTATTCCAGGTCCAGTTAGCTTTATCTCCATTTTGAAAGAAAGGAAATGAAGACACTAAAGCTTTAAGACAAGCCCAGGAAAACAGGGTGACAAAATGGTGCCAAATCATGAGATCTTGGTCACCAATCCACTGGATGATTGCCTGGTTCATGGTGTTGTAATCTGTGCAACCTAGTCCTTTTGACTGAAGTCACAGTGGAAACATAAACTGAAGAGGAAGGGGCAATAATACACAGTTATTTTAAAGACCGATATTTGGTGCAATGAATGAAAAATGATAATGTATCCTAAAATCATAGTTCTAAAGCTGAAGGGACACTCTCCGAGGCCTGGAGTTCAACCTCCTCTCTCCTTTTCTCCCCTCCTCACTTTACAATTGGGAAAACTAAGGCCCAGGGAGGTTACCACTACACCTTGTGCTAAGTGACTTGCCTAATATCAAAAAGGTAGTGTCAGAATCAGAATTAGAATCCAGGTATTCTTCAGTCCCAGATCTTTCCCCTGTAGCACTCTGTGCCCCAAAGCCTACAGCACCCAACATTTCTAGGCCACAGAGGTAAACATAATGGAATATTATTGTGCAGCAAAGGGAGGAGAGGGGAAGCGGAACAAGAAAGATTATGCAGAGGAACAGATCACTAAAAGAAAGCTGAACTTCCAGTAATGAAAAAAACAATGACCATCCTAAAGAAAAGACACCCAAAAGTATCAACTCCTTCACAAAAGAGAAATAGGGGATTACTATACTGTCAGGTAAGATTTCTGTGTCAAGATGTCCTTGTAGGATTCAATAAAGGGTGCAGGTGGGGAAGTGGATGGATTCTGTTCCATCCCCTTTTCTCCTCTACATAGACACCACTGTGATCTAAGCTTTCCAGTCAGCTCTCATGATCTAGATGACTGACTCTCTCCCCAATTCAGCCCATCCTCCACTCAGTGGTTCAAAGTGTTTTTTCTGATCATGTAACTCGTCTACTCAATGTCACTCAATTTTTATTAAGTGCTCCCTATTACTTCCAACATCAAATATAAAATCCTCTGGCCTTTAAAGCTCTTCACAAGTGCAGCTAGGTGGCGCAGTGGATAGAGAACCGGCCCTGGAGTCAGGAGTACCTGGGTTCAAATCCGGCCTCAGACACTTACACATACTAGCTGTGTGACCCTGGGCAAGTCACTTAACCCCAATTGCCTCACTTAAAAAAAAAAAAAAGCTCTTCACAACCTGGTCTTTTCCTATCTTTCTTTTTGCTCATACTTGACTAACCTGAATATACTCTACAATACATATACTATTTATCTTCCTGCTGTTTCTCCACTCCCTGGCATCCTTCAAAACTGTTCAAATTGTATTTTCTGCAAGAGTTCTAGTGGGCCGTTCCTCCACCATTCTGTAACTAGTGCCTCCCCTCTGAGCTTATTTCCAATTAACCCTGTATCTACCTTGCATATATACGTACTTGTTTCCTAGTGGTCTTTCCCCTTTAGAATGAGCTCCTCAGGGGCAGCTAGATGGCACAGTGGATAGAGCACCGGCCCTGGAGTCAGGACTACCTGAGTTCAAATCCGGCCTCAGACACTTAACACTTACTAGCTGTGTGACCCTGGGCAAGTCACTTAACTCCAATTGCCTCACTTAAAAAAAAAAAAAAAGAATGAGCTCCTCAAGGGCAAGGGCTGTTTGCGACTTTCTTTGGATGCCCAGCACGTAATCATTTTTTTTTAACTTAAGAAATTTTTAACAGACTAAAGGTGAGTGCCAGGTGACTAATATAAAGACAAATGACATCAATACAGTATTTTCCTTTAAGGGGAAAAAAAAAAGCTGGCATGTACTACTTAATATATAGATCTCAATATAATATAGAGATATAATGTAATATCTATATTATTATCTATATCTACATATAGATATATTATCTATAGAGACACAATACAGATCTATACTCTATAGGTAATATATTATATAGATCTTAATATAGATCTGCCTGGTAGTATGGATAAGGCTGAAGAATATAATGTCTCGGGGGCAGCTAGGTGGCACAGTGGATAAAGCACCGGCCTTGGATTCAGGAGTACCTAGTTCAAATCTGGCCTCAGACACTTGACACTTACCAGCTGTGTGACCCTGGGCAAGTCACTTAACCCCCACTGCCCCGCAAAAAAGAAAAGAAAAAAAATAATATAATGTCTCCAGGTCACTTTAGAAAACCTTAAGATTACTCCAATTATTTTTACCTTCCTGTCAGGCAGTATTGACAAATTTTCGATTATAACCATGGTTTCATTTGTCCTCCTGCTCTTTTCAATTAAATATAATTCACAAAACATTTGGTAAATGGCAACATGTAAAGCAGTGCATTCTGCTAGCCACTGGGCATATAAAAATGGTAGTACGTGCCCTCAAGGAGTTTACAATCATCTTGCAAATCAACAAGCTTTTATTGTACCTCCCAATGAAAAGCTTTACAAGTTAAAGGACACTTTCAAATTCACTGCAAAGTGAGGGGCCATAAGGACACTGCCCAGATCCTTACATCACTGAATTTTTTAAAAGAGATCAAATGAACTCTCCACAATACACTCAAGGGCTGAAATCAAAACCTGTCCTTCATCACCTGGAACCTCTTCTCTTGGCAAAATATGGACGGACCTGGATCTCTCTGGTGGGAGAATTCAGTAATTGGGCTTGCAAGGCAACACCTTGGCATCCCAACAATGGATCTACAACAATGTGGTTTTAAGTTCAAACTTCCTTGTCCTGTCACTGTGCTTCTTGTTCCTCGGGTTGCCTAGTGTGAACCCTGTATCAGCCAGGAGAGTGACCAACAAACTTGTCTAAATTCAAGGACTTATTATTTTAAACAAAAAACAATCCCCATTTGTATAAAGATTTAATTACATCTCATGTGGTCTTCCCAACAATCCTGTTACATAGGTGCTTTCATTGCCCCATTTTACCGATGAGAAGCTCAAGCAGTTTAAGCTGCCCAAGGTCACACAACCAGCACAAGGTGTGAAGCAGGATTCAAGTGCAGATCTTCCTAAGTCCAATGCTCTATCCACTAAATTATGCTACTGGGGCAACTAGGTGGTGAGGCACTGTCTCTATCTAACTGGAATCAAAAGGACCTGGGTTCAAATCTGCCCTGAGACACTACCCACGTGGACCATGGACAAATCATTTAACCCCAATTTGCCTCCAAAAACCAAAAATAAAATAAAATAAATTATGCTGTCCAAGAACCCCTGCCAGGAACCCCCAAGGAGACTGCTAAACTTTTAATTATCAAACTACATGGGTAACAAGCTAAAATTAGTGTAGGCTGACCAAAGGAATTGGAAATTTTTTTGTAAATAATCCTTTTTTTTTAAATGTGAGGCAATTGGGGTTAAGTGACTTGCCCAGGGTCACACAACTTGTAAGCGTTAAGTGTCTGAGGCCAGATTTAACTCAGGTCCTCTTGAATCCAGGGCGAGTGCTCTATCCACTGTACCACCTAGCTGCCCCAAAGGGGTTGGAAATCTTAACAGGGATACTAAGATACCTGAGAATAGTAAGGGAGGGGAGAACTGTTAAAAGTTCACCCTGGGGGGTAGCTAGGTGGCATAGTGGATAAAGCATCGGCCCTGGATTCAGGAGGACCTGAGTTCAAATCCAACCTCAGACACCTGACACTTACTAGCTGTGTGACCCTGGGCAAGTCACTTAACCCCCATTACTACACACACACACACACACACACACACACACACACAAATTCACCCTGCCTCCCCCCGTCAAGAGGCTGCAATCCAATTGACAAGTATTTCGTTAGAGCTTACTATGTACCAGGCACTGTGTTGGGCACTCCAGACAAAACCAAAAAGTTAACTCTGAAACAACTACTCAAAAATGATGAATAGCAATCATGCTAAAAATTCCACATCCATTTTTCAGCCCCATTACTCCATTTCGTCAATTCTGAGACTAAATGAGACCTCATAGCAACATGAGGAGAGGATTTCAATTTATTTTATTTCTTATGTAGTCCATACGTAAAACAAACAAAATTTCCCCCACAATCCACACAGCAGTACTAAAAGCACAATCAAGGACCACAGAAAATAGATCCGGAGGAGAAAGGGACCTCTAAAGCCATCTAATCTAATCCCTTCATTTAACTCAGACGAGGAAATCAAGTACCAGGGTGGTCAATTGGGGATCAAAGTGGATGTCCTTAAAACTCCTTACTTTTGTTTTTGATATAGTTGATCTTCCCCAGTTTTCTAGAATTCTTAGGACCATAAGAATTCAGGTCCGCAGCGCAAGGAAGATAAACAGAACTTTCTTTCATAGGCTATTAGTCACATGACTGTCAGGCATTCATATTGCTCTACTTCCATTTTTTTCACACAGATGCCAAGAGAGGGGATGATGCTGACAATAATAAACAATTCCAATCAAAAATTCCAGCCTCTAACTTACATCTTCTAAAAGCTCTCCTGTGTGCAACAAGTATGTCAGAAGAAAGGACAATTCAGAGGTTGTGGTAATATGGTAGGAAGAGCAGTAGGCTTACAAAAAAGAAATCTAGGTCTATTACTTATTGGCCATGTAAATGAGGACAAGTCAACTCCTCTGGACCTCTTGTTTCGTCATCTGTAATACAGGGAGAATAGGACTTGCATTCCTCAACTCAATAAGCTTCTAGGAAGAAAAGTACTTTGGACTAAAAAAACTATGATCTGTGAAACTTACATACTTACACACATTAGGGGATGCTTGATCATGGCCACAAATTCCCACAGCCCAAAAAAGAACAAAGATCACCACACATCACCATGAAATCGGTTTCCCTTTCATTGACAGACCAGCAATTGCTCAAATAAGCAAGCCCTGGAAGAATGGATTATGGACATTCAGATTTGAGATAGGGCAATAACACCTCCAGACAAAGAACTAACACAAAGCCTCGCCTATCATATATAATTTCTTAAAGATTTTGGACAGTAAACAAGTCATCACTGAGGGGTGGGGGTGTGGCCCAGCATTCCCATGAAGGGGATTTATAAAAATTAGGTGAATATAAACACAAAAGAATAAAAACTGACCTTTTGGGGACAGCTAGGTGGCGCCAGCCCTGGATTCAGGAAGACCCGAGTTCAAATCCAGACTCAGACACTTGACAGTTACTAGCTGTGCGACCTTGGGCAAGTCACTTAACCCTCATTGCCCTGCCCTCAAAAAACACAACAACAACAACAAACTGACCTTTCTCTAAAATTTCCTGAGTGAGCTAATGTAATTCCTTTCACAGAAGTAAACCAACTTTTGGACAATGTCAGGGATGAAATGTATGTTGATATAATTTTAGCTGGGGCTTTTCCATCTTGATGCCAAACCAAAATAGCAGACAGAAATTTATATACCATGTAGAGACCTTTTTTTTTTGGGGGGGGGGGTTGAGGCAATTGGGGTTAAGTGACTTGCCCAAGGTCACACAGCTAGTGTTAAGTGTCTGAGGCTGGATTTGAACTCACTTCTTCCTGAATCCAGGGTTGGTGCTCTATCCACTGTGCCACCTAGCTGCCCCCATGTAGAGACTTTTTAAACTCCAAAAAGGAAGGAGGGAAGGAAAAAAGTAACCTCTTGGGCTTCAATTTCTTAGTATAAAAAATGAGGGGTTGGCCTAGATATGGGATACTTAAGACAGGGGATCCTTGAACTTAGATGAGAAAAAATTTACAACTTTATTTTCACTAACCTTTAAGTGAAATTTAACATTTCCCTCAATGACTTAAAAACATTACCCCAAGAAGAGGACAAAAGCCATTACCAGATTGCCAAACATAACAAAAAAAGTTAAGAACCTCTGCACTAAATGAGCTCTACAATCTCTACTCTAATATCTAATGCTACACACATACACACATATACACATCACACATCACACTTGTGAATGGACTTTTAGAGTTTATTGGCTTCCTTAAATCTTTTTGGGGGAGGAATGGGAAAGGGGAGGGCAGAGGGCCAGGACTAATTCCAGACAGAAGGCAGGCACATTGCTAATAAGGTTTAGAGAGCAGATCCAGGGAATAGGCTAGGATCTCTGTGTTACCTTAGAGAATAAACCAATGAAGAATCCAAAAATTTGAAATCTGGAAGGGCTATTATAGGTCTTCATGGCCAAACCTCTCATTTTACAGATGAGAAAACCAAGGCCATAGAGGGATTCAATGCCTTACCCAATGTCACACATATAAGCAAAGCTTAGATTCAGATGGAGTCTCCCAACTCCAAATCCAATGCACTTGCCATGTTTGTAGAATGATTTTCCTAAAGGGATTCCAAACCTAGGGAAAACTTTACACAGACAATTTTCTTGTATTTTTTAAGTTATTCCATCAACAATGCTAGAAGGAAAATAGAGGTCTCAGACCACCCAGTACTGTGTAAGACTTGTCTTTAGACCCCCTCCCTCTTTCTGAATTATTCTTGCCTCTGGAAAGGACATGAAATAATCCCAGTAGGGAGAGCAGGCAGTATTTGGTTCTTTCTCATAACACTAACCTTCTTCACTTTAAATATTCATCTATGGGGGCAGCTAGGTGGCGCAATGGATAAAGCACCAACCCTGGATTCAGGAGGACCTGAGTTCAAATCTGGACTCAGACACTTGACACTTACTAGCTATGTGACCCTGGGCAAGTCACTTAACCCTCATTGCCCCGCCAAAAAAAAAAAAAAAATGAATGAATAGATAGATGGATAGATATGATATGAAATGATATGATGATATGATATGATATGCAGATGAGTGGCCTGAGCTAACAAATCGGTACAATGTATTTGGGGCAAGTTCTGAAGGACAATGAGTTGAACCTAGGATTGAGTAGGAGAAAAGGAGCAGCTGGATTTCATTTGGGAAGCTGTACAGTGCTCTTTTTAACAATCCCAAGCTGGGCTCCAGAGAAAAGATCCATCTTTTCAACACAGATGTTCTCATAGCAAGCAATGCTTCATGGATATAAATCTTAGTTTCCTAATCTCCAAGGAATCAGAATGGCAGGTGAGCCAAAAGTCAGTGGAGAAAGATGAAGGTGGGTACTTATTTACACCAGAATTAATAGTTACCATTACATGTAGGACTAAGCAACAGTAAAAAGGATTATTTTGTAGCATGTCACCCCCTGGTTAGAGAATCATCATGGCACAGTGAAAATAATAATGGCTTTGGAAATACAGGGTGCAGGTTCAAATTTCAGCTTTGCAATTTCTAATTTTTCAATCTTCAGCAAATGACTTAGTTTCTTTTCTCAGTTTCCTCACCTCTAAGATGAGTGAATTGGATTCAATAACCTAATCCTAAATGAGAAACTTTGGAAATGGCACTAATGCTCAACAAGTCATCCGTTATGCCATTTAGGTCTGTCCCATCCCCAACCCCTACTCCCCATTCTATCAACTCCAGTGGCTTCCTATTGCTCGAGGATTAGACATAAAATCCTCTGGCTTCCAAAGCCATTCATAACCTTACCTTCCTCCCAGTCTTCTCATCTCTTATACTCCCCACATGTGCTTCATCCCAGTGACACCAGCCTCCTTTCTGTTCCTCCCATATGACACTGACACTCCCTCTCCCAACTGGGCATTTTCCTTGGCTGTCCCTTGTTCCTCAGCCCTACCTCCTGACTTCCCTGGCTTCCTTCAAGTCCCAACTAAAATTCTACCTTCTACAAGAAACCCTTCCTGATCCCCCTTTAGTGCCTTCCCTCTATTGATATCTCCAATTTAACTAGTATCTGTCTTGGGAAGGCTAGGTGGCACAGTGGATAAAGCACCGGCCCTGGATTCAGGAGTACCTGAGTTCAAATCCGGCCTCAGACACTTGACACTTACTAGCTGTGTGACCCTGGGCAAGTCACTTAACCCCCATTGCCCCGCAAAACAAACAAACAAAAAAACAAAACTAGTATCTGTCTTGTTTGCACATGGTTAACATGCTGCCTCCTCCATCAGACTGTGAGCTTCCTGAGAGCAAGGACTGTGTTTTGAGCACAGTGCCTAACGCGAAGTAGTCACTTAGATAACTGCTTGTTGATTGCTTTCCCTCACACACAAGTAATTAATGCTATGTCAAGTGTCCTAATGTGGGCACAGCCACATGTTAGACCTCAGTCATCCCATGCTTATTGTCCAACATTCAAAAATTAGTGTTTGTGGAATTGAAAGATTACTTTTATTCATCTTTTAACAGTCCTCAAATATTTACTGAAGACCCACTGTGTGCAAAGCCCAGAGGAACCTGAAGAATAAGAATCATCACACAGCATGGTGTACAATTCATTCCCCTGCCCTCCCAGGATTAACTTTTCAACTCCCAATTACAAGGCAATTCGACAGATTATCCTCAAACAGTTACCACTGACTTTTAAGATGTCTTAAAGATAATAAGTAAAAGTTTGGTATAAACTGTTAAAAATACAATCCTCCTAACTTCCTCTGTGGCTTTACAGAACCTCACCCATAGAATAAACTATTGCACAAGATTTCTTTTGAAGCCAAGTAGCATAAAGTTATGGTGTACTACAAGCTCACATTTTTTATTGCCTTATGTTGAATTCAAGTTGAGAATAAATTCTGGAAAAAGATGGTTTCAAATTAAAATACCATTCCCCTTCCCCCATCCATGAACATACACATGCCTAATCAAACTAGGTTGCTAAACTCACCATTATGTGTCTCATATCAATAAAATTATGAGTTTAACAAATGAGGTGAGGGACTGAAAAATCAAAATTAAAAAAAAAATTGAAAGGAGCCACACTAAAACTTGTTTTTATAGTGTACGATGTGTTCAACTATTTTAATATCTTTAGCAGTTTAGATTAAATAACCTAGGTCAAACTTAAACTTTGTTGGTTTAAGCAACAAGATTTTTCTTCAATTTGAAAAAAAAAATAAAGCAATATGAAGGCACTTATGGGGGAAGTGACACCTGAAACCTAAGCTTCAAAAACCAAGTTTTATTTCATCTGTGTGTTCCACTCCAAATTTCCCCAGGACAGAATTCAGCTGGGTCACAGTCCCAAGTCTAAATAAATAGTGCTATTCTTTGTCCATATGGGTCTTCTCACATCCATTATTCCAAACAAATCTCCTCCACACCCAGCCCATCTCTAACATTTCTCTAATCTTGAACTTGTATAATTGCTCTAATCTTGCAATAGAAGCCTGGCCCCAACCCCATACGGGGCAGGTGTTCCAAATGACATGGAAATCATATTTGACAATAGATGGGACTGGAGATGGGAGAAGAAACCAACCTAATAGCCACTGGGGATTATTGCTAGCTATTTAGATACTGCCTGGTAACCCTATTGGTAGGGGAGATGATTTGTGAGTTTATGGGCATCTTCTTGTTTAATGAAGAACCAGACTGTTTCTCCTGAATAACCACTGTAAAGATGACAATCTTACTTTAAGAGGTGGGAGAGGAAGAGTAGATAGGTTTCTTTGGTGCTGGTAGATTTCTCTAACTCTGATGCTATAAACAGATTCTGCTAAGATCTAGCCTTGGTCCGTGGGCTTACAAAACAGAACATAACACTTAATTTCTCAGTTCTGTTAGAGAACAGGGTCAGACTGAGGTTCAGTGATTTGCCCACAGTCACACAGCTAGCTAGTAAGTATCCAAGTCTGGATTTGAACTCAGGTCTTCCTGACTTCAGACCCAGCTCTCTATCCACTGTGTCACCTAGTAGCACTCTAAAGGGTCAAATACCAAATGGTCTCTTTAATGAGTGTATTAATATACTTGCTATCTTGAATTATGCTTTTATCTTGAAGAACTTTTCTCACCAAAATCTTGCAAAACATCTAAAGCTTTACTCCTATCCTAACAGATAAGCTGCCTAGAGTTGAAAAAAATAGAAGTTTCACCAAGTTTTCTATTGATATTTTTCCCTTCTGCCTGAAGCTTCACTTTTTATTAGTATGAAATAATGAATATCTCCTATGTGCCCAGAACTGTGCTAATGGAAAAACTGAGTGTTCATCCTCTCAAGGAACTCACACTAATTGAGACAGAAAATACACAAAAGTAAATTTAACAGCAATGCAATGAATGAGAAGGCCAAGGAAGACCAGGAAGTCCTAAAGCTGCGTTGGAAGGCCTAGGAGTCCTTAGGTGACATAAGTAGGTCAGCCCAAGAAGTATTCAGGGCACAGATGCAAGGCAGATAGTAAAAGCCTGATGGTCTTCCATCTCACTAAAAGGAATCAACTTGGTGGCTCCTACCTTATCCATGCCCTTCAAGTGTAAGGAGACCTTCAAAAGCAACCTGGATGGGCCCTGGGCTGCCCAGGCAGGCCCAAGAGGGACAGAGTCAAAAGAGGAGGAAAGGCCCTGGTGATGACAGTTATGGGACATGGAGAAGATGAGGAGGTAGGAGACATGTTTTAAGTTGAGGTACCTCTGCTGAAATAATCTGGGTGTCAAGAGAGTCTTTTAAGTTGGGTTTCCTCTTTTTACCCTTCAGGCAGATGCTCAAGATAGATGGTTGCTTAGATTAACATGGTTTAATGAGACCTGAAGCATTTGGCTAAATAGTGTGAAGAAGTGATAGTAACAAGAACCCCTCTGCTCTTCCATTTGCCCTGAGTTTAGGGCAGCTTGGATTACAAAGTGATCCCAGAATAAAAAAAAATAAGTAAAATCTCAAACAAGCCCCAGGCTGACAGGTGAAAAATAACAAAGAATCTCACATAAATCAGCCCACTAAGAGCAATCTGAAAGACTCATAGGATGGTGGCAACTCAAGCCTAGCCACAGTTCCATAAGCAGTCTTTCTACTTCAATAGTTTTTCCATATGAAATAGTAGTTCCCCCATATGGCTCTCAACATTTTTTGTTCTTTCAGGAAATTCCCACTTGTGAGTTCCACTCTAGATACTAAAGGATTACTGACAAAGAGAAGAAAACCCTGAACCTTTTTCATCTCTAACCACCTGCACTTTTATTTGGTAATTAAGCATATAGAATTTTGTATTTATTGTTAGTGAACTTTTCATATTCAGGTGTCATATCAGTAATGACAGTCATAGGGTCAAAAGAACTCTGGGAGGGGGGCAGCTAGGTGGCACAGTGGATAGAGCACCGGCACTGAATTCAGGAGGACCTGAGTTCGAATCTGGCTTCGGACACTTAACACTAGCTGTGTGACTCTGGGCAAGTCACTTAAACCCAATTCCCCCCACCCCCCCACCCCCGAGACACACACACACACACACACAAGAACTTTGGGAGTTCTTGCATATGATATGGTCATCCTTGGGAAGAATAGACTAGAGCCCAGTGAAACAGTTAAGTAGAGTCTATCTCCTTGCTAAGGGAGAGATCAGTCCCAACTTTGCAGGGCTTTCCAGGTGGTCTCTGGCATCATCCCACTCATCCAAATCCAATGTTTTCTCTCTCACTATTCTCAAACATACCCATACCTTAAACTCTTCGTCATACTTCCCTCCCCCCACACACACACACCTCTCACCCCACAGTTTTCTTCACCTTTTCACCTACTCAAACCTTCTCCATTCTTCAAGGCCCAGATCCTTCACAAACTCTTCCTTGAAAAAGATGCCCACACAGGGAAAGCTTAATATGGCCTGGAGTAGTCAGTATCACAGTTTAGCAATTTTTCTGACTGTTTTCATATTTGTCAGTTTAGAGGCAGCAAGTCAGCAAAATGGGTAGAGCACGGGGCAGCTAGGTGGCGCAGTGGATAAAGCACCAGCCCTGGATTCCGGAGGACCTGAGTTTAAATCCGGACTCTGACACTTGACACTTACTAGCTGTGCGACCCTGGGCAAATCACTTTAATCCTCATTGCCCAGCCAAAAAAAGAAAGAAAATGGGTAGAGCATTGGACCTTGAGTTAAGAAAATCTGAATTCAAATTCAGCTTCAGGAACATAGATGTGTGACTGAGCAACTCACTTAACTGCTCACTAGTTGCCTCAGTTTCTCCATCTGTTAAATGGAGATAATAAAAGCCCCTAACCCCCAGGGTTGTTTCGAAGATCAAATGAGATAATATGTTTAAATGCTTTGCAAACCTTAAGGCATTTTTAATAAATACTAATTATCATCATGATCATCCCATTTAGAATGTATGCCCCTAATGGAAACAGACATGTCTTACAAGCTTATGGATTCTAGCTTACTGAGTGTATGACTGTAGCCAGAAGGGCATCTAATACAACCCCCTCACTTTTTTTTTTCTTGCAGGCAATGGGGGTTAAGTGACTTGCCCAGGGTCACACAGCTAGGAAGTGTCAAGTGTCTGAGGCCAGATTTGAACTCAGTAACTCCTGAATCCAGGGCTGGTGCTTCATCCACTGTGCCATCTAGCTGCCCCAACCCCCTCACTTTTTACAGGTAGCATAACTGAAGCCTAGATCGTTTGTAAGTGATTTGTCCAAGACCACAAAAGTAGTTAGGTGGCAGAGGATACATATGCTACTTTGTCTTCTGGAACAGATATCTGTTGATTGAGATTCTGCAGCAAAGGGATTTGTTAAGGATGCTGATGGAAAACTCCGGCGAAACAGAGTGAGGACCAGGCTTGTCTTTCCTAGAAGAAACTGTCACTTGATCAGTGCAATAAGTTCTTTTAACTGTCTTCTTGGTACTGAGAATAGATGTATGCTATTCTACACAGAAAGCACTTAAGTGGTAACTTGGGTATGCAAAACTAAGAGATCTGTCAAACCGAATCAGAAATCCTTAAAATTTTGCTGAAAGGCTTGCTATGGTGACATTTTTGCTATTTTTGTACTCAGTTCCTGTCTGTCTGTCTCTCTCATACAATATTCTAGCACAGATGAGAAAATGTGTTCTATTATTTACCTAGGGACGCCATACTGGGCTGTCATTAACTGCAGGAAACACCAAAAAGCAGTTAAGAGGAAGTAGGAGGAAGGAGATCCATTCATGCTCAGTACAAGAGAATTTTTTTTTTTAAGAATTCATTTCCAAAGTAAATATGATTAACCACTCTGGACTACTTACTTTTCAATTTATAGGATGTGTCTGTCACATTACACTTTCCCATGTGATCTCAAAAACAATATAGTCTTTTTAGTCTTTAATCCATTGGCTAAAACCTGTTTCTACATACTCACTCAATGTAAGACTCCCATTAAAGGTCAACAGTCAGGGCTTTACTGAACTAGAAGACCTCTTCCTTCCACATACACCTAGCTATAAACCCCCTACCTCTCCACTCCCTTCTTCCAGTTTCAATCCAAAGACTCTATCTACATCCCGTACAAGCCTAATTAGGCATGAAGCTGGGAATTAGGAATGAGGAGTATGTCCTATCAAATGAACTGTCTGGCTGCCCTTCTGGTCTAGGAGTTGGACTAGCCTGTCACAAGCAGGGTTTAAAGATTTAGACACGTCAGTATATTAATGCTCTACTGGGGAGAACAGAATCCTCTATCCTGGATCTCATTGTTTGTGACATTGTTGGTGACAGGGATGGGAGCAGAGCTGTTTTCAAGTGACAGAGCCCTGACAAGAATTATCTTTTTATTTATACCACAAAACAAAAGCCTAAGGTACCTAGGAGATAAAAATTATTAGATACCAGGTCGGAGATGAAGTTCCTAATCTACCCTGAGACTAAGAAACTCACAAGAAGAAAGACAAATCTTGAGTCAAAGAATTGTGCAATTTTAGTTGAGCTTAGAGATCTATTCAATGCCCTTGGCTATCTACGTGTAGAAACTAGGGCCCAAATATAGCTATAGTTAGTCAAAGTGCTGTTTCTAATATGCCATAATGCCTCCTGATAAGTCCAGATTTAAGCAACATCCTGAGGAGATGGACCTTATATTGGTCAGTAACATTTCCTGGAGCTTTCTGGGCCTGAGCAAATGAATTAATGAATAAAACATTTACTTAGTCTTAGTACAGTCACTGTACTAAGTTCTAGGGCTAAGAAAATAAGAGAAAGAAAATCCCTGTAAATCAAAGAGCTCACATTCGAACAGGGGGAGTTAGCACATACATGGAAATGGGCGGCTAAGGAAGGACATCTTATGTCACAAGGATGGGGAATGGAGTCATGTGGCCACTGATAGACATATACCCTTTCCAGAAGCAAAGGTATGAAAAGACTGAGAAAATGGGTTTTTTAAATATACAGAAGCTATTAGAAATTCAGAAAGAGAGACAGACAAGCAAACAGGAAAGGTTTGGAATGAATGTGTTGAACTTATTTTTTTAATCAAGCTATCTATACGCAATAGAAATTTGTGGTTTCAAGTATCATCTTATTTTCCGTTGTTTATGGAAATACTACTATTTTTTGACATAAAAAAAAATTCCAAGTCAGGAACCTCCCCAACCTCCATGAAAGCAAAGGTAGTCTTGGTTTGATTACTATTCTCAAGTCAGTTCCAAATGGGGTGCTATACTTTATTGTACTTTTATTCATAGGATAAACAATGTGATAAATGGAGCCAATACACACCCATAGTGGAATGGAATCATTTTTAGGCAACAGAAAAAGCAGACTATTTTAAATACTGACATGATACTTTAAATATAGAAGAACCTAACCCATTAAAAAAACTTGAATATTTATAAGGAAAACAGGGTAGGACATGCATATCCATGCCTCCACCTACACCTAAGTATGTTTCAATTAGGTTTTCACTCAACACTCAATGGAAAATTCCTTGGGTAAGAGGAAAATGTACCAATACTAAGTGCTGACATGTTACTACCCACCCTCAAGTCATGGGTAGGGCCCCATGAAAAAGGTATTCCCATTTTTACAGAAGGGGAAGTCAAGACAAAGAGGTTGGGAAATTTTCCTGGAAGAAGTCATTGTCATGTTTAAGAAGAAATCAGTTCAAGATCAGTCTCACGATCAAAGGTTCTTTGAGAAGCATAATGTCTATGCTAAAATGAATGGTCAAGAGGATGGGGGAAGGGTGTAGTATGGGAGAGTAGAAGGTTATAGGTGAGGGCAAAGGGAAGGGAGAGAATAACAAGTTGTTTTTTCTGGTGCCAAACTTAGAATAATCTGACTGAAAATGAAAGTGCCCAAGTAATGTGCTTTCAAGGTACAGCTAAACCAGCAGGAAAAAAATAAATTGGTCCTCTAAGATAACCCGGGTTTCTGTGTAGTTGCTGAAGAGGAAGCTGAAAACGGGTATGAGACTAGAATTTGATAAAGGCAGCTTCTGAAATAGTCTCCCTCTCAGTCCTAACAGCCACAACTAAGCCAGAAACAGGGCATACTTATCTACCATATTCAAATGCAGACAAGACAGAATGAAAGGCCACTTGATATTAAGGAATAAACACTGACTGCAAACACACAACTGAAAATGTTTGAAGGACAAGGGTGGGCAGAGAGGGGAAGAGAGGGAGGAAGGGGGGGGGGAGAGAGAGAGAGAGAGAGAGAGAGAGAGAGAGAGAGAGAGAGAGAGGGAGGGAGGGAGAGGAATTTCAGAGAAGCCCAAGTTCAAATGTGGTCCTTGGCTCAACTCTTTGTTCCTGGGTATTGCCTAATTGCCCAGGTATTGCCTGGGTGTTTCCTTCTGCAGGGCTGATACCTCGGCATTAAACCTGGCTAGGACACAATTGACCTAAATTTGCTGTTTTCTATTTCTCAGTACTTTTCATTCAAGGACCTCAAATAAAGTGCTTTATGGCATTAATTTTTTCCACGCCAAAGAACTACCACCACAAAGCTGCCCAAGAACACAGTCCTGCCAACACTCAAAGCTATAAGACTGTAATAGAATGAAATGATCCCATAACAATGTCTAAACCAAACTGACCCTGAGTTGTCAGCTCATTCCCACGTTATTTGCCAAAACCACCAAAACACATGCAGCCAGGAAATTGAGGAAAGAGCCTGATGAGAAATAAGCAAAATCTTAATCAGAAATTTCTCAACAACCACCAGTCACCTTATATACCTTCTGGCACACCAATACCCCACCCTCACTTAATAGCCACAAACATTGAAATTCCCAAGTCACTCTTTCTCCAAACTTGCCTAGACTCTAACCCAAATTGCTGATATTCCTAATGGCAAGGAGACACTTCAAGGAAGGAGATACTTTTAAGAAGCTAGGGTCTAGGATATCGATGGTAGTGGTAGTAGTAGTGGTATGGTAGCCATAACTAGCATTTATAGCATAGAGCTTTGAAGTCTGCAAAGTACTTTACACATTTTCATTTGATTTATACAATCATCATTCCTAAGGCTGACCAAGGTTAAGTGACTTGCCCAGAGTCATACAACTATTAAGTAATGGGGCAGAATTTGAGACTATGTTTTCTGGAAGTTCATCCCACATGTTAATCCACTTTGCTTTTTTCCCTTCAGGAAGAGAAGCTTTTTCATTTGTTCTTTCATCCTCCTAACTTTCTTATTAAATGGCCCGCTACTTTTTTCAAGCTTCACTGTTCTCCTGTCAATCTAAAGAATACCGAAGCAGGAGATGCTCAAAAACACTGAACAGCTCAATCACTGGGCTTTGAACTGAGTTTTCTGAAAAGTGAAAGCATTGATTTGCAGGGCCCTTCCACCTAGCATGTGGTCTGCATTACATCACCATGCTAATAAGGTGATGATAGAGCAAGTCATTTGCTCAAGGGTCAATCCAGCAAGATCAGGTGAGTAGTAGCATTCAGGAGCACTGGATTTCTTGGACTTGAGCCTAGACTCAAAGTCGAATGGTGAATACCAGGAAAATAAAGGGGTTGGGAGTGTGGGGGGAGAGAAGAAGAGAGTGAGGAGGTGGACAGGACATGAGAAAGGAAAAAAAGAAATAAAAAATTAAAATGAGGGGCAGCTAGGTGGCACAGTGGATAAAGCACTGGCCTTGGATTCAGGAGGACCCGAGTTCAAATCCGGCCTCAGACACTTGACACTTACTAGCTGTGACCCTGGGCAAGTCACTTAACAGTCATTGCCCCACCCCCCAAAAGAAAATGAAAAATAAAATAAAGTTTTAACCTGACTTCTATTCATTCTTCTGTTGAGAAGTCCATTACCAGGAGCCATATTAATAGAAGAAGCTACCCCACAGAGCAATCAACAAATTCTGCTGTACCCAGCACTAAGCGCTTGGTCTTCAAGCGTCACCCACATAGGTATCAGTCCAGATGCACCACCTGAACAAGTCTAGAAAAGAGATGGCTCCCTGGAACACCTGGATCCCTATTCAATGACAAGGGAAACAGTGAGACATCAAACACACCCTCTACCCACAGAGAGGACTCTTGTAACAAAAAAATATATATATTTTAAATGTGGGGGAGAGAAGCACTAAAGCAAAGCTAATAAACCTCAACAAAGTCTGATAACATAGGCAATGTTCCATACCCACATTCCCCATAACCTCAACTCATGACTGGGACCAGTCCTGGTCAGTATAATTATACAGCATTCAATTTTCGTTTTTGTTTTTTCCATTTACATTAGTTATAGATTCCTTTGTTCCACTTACTTCATTCTCCATCACTTCATGTAGTTTTCCCCCATGCTTATCTGTACTTTTCAGTCATTTTAAAATTATTTTTAAATATTCCACACTATTCACATACTACAATTTGTTTAGTCATTCAACAATCAATGATCATGTTTCCAATTCTTTGCTACTACAGAAAAAAATGCAGCTATGAATATGAGATCTTGATTTGTCTTTGACTCTCTTTCATCCTTCTTTCTCTCTTCCCCACCCCCCCCCCCAGTATAGCCATAGCTGGAGGATCTTGATCAAAGGATATGGACAACATTTTACTTATTTTCTTAGCATATTTCCAAATTATTTTCCAGAATTAGAAAAATGTACTACTGTTCCGCCAACAACATATTGATTATATGAGTCTTTCCAGAGCTCCTCTTATGTTGAATGTTTCTATGCTTTATTATTTTTACCAGTTTATTGAATCTAAAGTGAAAACTCAGTTATTTTGATTCACATTTCTCTAATTACTAGTGATTTAGAATAATCTTCCATAGAATAGTTTTCTTAAAAATTATTGGTATCCTTTGACCATTTATCTATGGGAGAATCACTTTTTCTTACATATTTACATTAGTTCACTTGATATACTTGGATGTCAAAAACATCTGATACAGATACTTTTCCTTCCCCATTAAACAACTTCTTTTCTTATCTTAGTTGTATTGATTTTGTTTGTGCACAAGCTTCTTAGTGACTGATATCCTGAAACTGAACAGTTTCCAGAATCTAATTAAGGATATTGTCTCATTATAAAAGTTTGGTGTAGGTATTTCATGGGAGTATAAAATGGGGCCCATTTGTAATTACTAAACACATATATCTATGATCACTTGAGTATAGCCGGCCTGAAACATGATTAGAGGTTTAATATGTGCTTGCTATGTCATGCTGTCCCATGGAATGTATATACATGTGTATAACATATATATGAGGCTGCATGACAGTAATGCTGGGCTTGAGAGGTCAAGAATTGGTTTAAATCAACCCTCTTGCTTTTCTAGTTGTGCAATGATGGGCAAGTCAACCTCAATATACAACTCAGGCAAACTCCCTACAACTTATTCTAGCAAGTCATACAGATAGCTGAAGGGAGTTTCAAGCATCTCAGCGTATCAAACACCTACCTACTATATGTGTGTATGTGTGTGTATGTGTGTATGTGTGTATGTATGTATGTATGTATGTATGTATGTATGTATGTATGTATGTCAGGTCCTGGAGATCCAGAAACAAAAGTCAAAGAGTTCCAGCCTTCAAAGAAGTCTACATACTACTGAGGGGGGGTATAAGGAGGACATAATATTTACACAAATAAGTAAACACAAGATAAATGCAAGGGATTTCAGGGAGGCCAGGGGGAATTCTAACAACGACAGGAATCTGGAAAGGCTTCTTGTAGGAAATAGCATGGGAGCTGAGCCTTGAATGAAGTTAGGGGTTGGTTTCAAGAACTAGAGGGGTAAGGAGGCATGGAGACAGGATATGGAATGCTTGCAGTACAAGGAACAGCAAGGACGCCATTTTGGATGGAAAGTAGACTGCCTGAGGGGCAGTAATATGTAATCCCAGCCTGGCAAGATTGCTTGAAGCCAGACTAGGAAAGACTTTAAATGGCAACCAAATATTCTCATATTTTATATAGAGGAAAAGGGATCCACTAAAGCTTTTTAGTCAGGGAGGTGACGGTATTCATGTTTTGAGATGTAGCATGGCTCGAAAACCATTTCCCTAAAATATTCCAACTGCAAACAGCAACAAACTGCTCTTTTTAACAAACTAAAATATGGGCACTATTACTGTCCCCAGAAACAGAAGTCCATAGAGCTTTACCAAAGCCAGTAATGCCCACCAATGACAAGCAAATGGGACTAGGATCTTTTTTCAAACAACATATTTAACTGATGACAGTCTTTATTAGAGACTATTAGCACAGGAAAATCTGGCAACACTTTAAACTGTGCTAGCGTTTTACTCCTTTGTTGCTAGACTAATTGTTAGGTTTCAAACACCCCTTTGATTTGATAAAAGCCCCAAATGAAGACAATTAAATACACAAAGCATAAAGCAAGTCTAATCTCTGATTGACTCTTAATTATGTTGACGCCAGTAGATAAGCATTATTCATTCACAGTATTCATTTACCGAGCAGTGCCACACTCTACTGGTGCTTTTCTGCACATAAAACAATGCTTTTAAAGCTTTAAGAAAGTTTCGAAGTAGGATGCATAAATGTACGGACAAGCACCCACTCAGCTTGTGCTGAGAACATGGGATCCATAACATAAGCCCAGTTTTCAACAGGAGGATTTTTTCTTCAGCTTTTCTATCAGCCATAAAGGGAAGACCAGGCTGAAATCAAGACTGAGGAATGTGGCTGTTAAGGGTGTGTTATACTAAATACCGACCCAGACTGCTCCTATCCAACCCAGAACAAGTCCTTTATCAGGAGAAATGCACAAGCATGAGCAGTCAGTCATAAGTGCAAGGAGGGAGGGTATTATTTACTGCATGACTCAAGGGCAAATAAGTAATCACTATCTGACTGTTTTCTGACCCCGGGTGAAGAAAGTTGACCTCAAGAGGGAAGAGGGAGGAAACCACATCATAACCACAGCCCCGATGGGTGGAGGCTGGTTTGGGAGCAGCTCAGCACTAGGACTGAGGTGACTATGAACTTGCCACACAGGGGATGCTGCTGTAGGGTTAAACTGGACTTCTGAGTCACAGGACATAGGTTCAGAATCTGCCTCAGATGACTGTTACCTCATCGAGTTTCCCTTTGAGGAGAAGGCTTCTGAGGTCTTCTTTGGCTTTAGCTATAGATGATCTTGTGAGTGGTCAAGTATACCTGAAATCATCAGATGACCACGCCATTTTTAAAGGCTTATATTATAAACCCAGGAGAGGTAATTTATATTTGCAAAGCACTTTGCTCACAGCTACCACCCAAGGTTGGTGATGTAATTATTATTACCCACATTTTACAGATGAAGAAACCGAAAAGCAGGAGCAGGCCAAGATCAAGAGACTTCTAAACTCAAAATCAGAGGTGGTTGTTTTTTTCCTACTTGGTCACAACTGCCTCATGAAGAGGAATATTCGTCCACCTCCTTGTGAAAAAGACCAAGGGAGCTTCTGACCATTCATGACAGTGGCGTGAGCAGAGTTAATCTTGGATGGAGAATTCTCACTTGGGTCAATACTCGAACCCTGAGGGTTCTCACATCTGCGACTGTCACATTCATATTTGTCTACCCTACCCCAGAATAAAAAATGGTCCATATTTAGGACTTTCCCCGTAATCCCCCAAACCAGGTTTGTCCCTGTTCATGGTTGGGGTAAATCATACACAGGCACGAACATAATATTTAGACATGTTGGCATTTAAACAGGAAGTCCCCTGGGAGACGGTACTGTTTCCTTTTTTTAATCTTTGTATCCTAGCATGAAGTAGGTACTTAGAATTTGTTAGCTGAATTCTAAAAGACTGGTTCAGTTTTCTTAATTCAATGCAACACAACAAATTTAAATCCCTGATGTGTCAGAAATCCTCTTAGAACCTGTGAGACAAAGACTCAGAACAAACCCTACTCAAATGAAGCTGAAAACTTAATAAAATTATTATGACACAACAAAGAACACACTTAGGTTAAGTTCTAGAATGATGAGAAATGTGAAGAGGAAGACAAGGTCATCATTTGTGACCATCAGGGGGGTAGAAAATGAGACACCTCCACAAAAATGACTCCATCACCTGCCATTTGATTAGCTCTTTAGGCATTCTCTAGGTAGCCTTTCCAGTCATTTTACCTCATAAGACCCTAAATTACCACCCCATGAGGTAAGTAGATGAGACACAACGTTCAATTTTGCAGAAAGATTAAGGGACTTTGTCCAGCATCCACACTGGCAGAGCCTGGTATAAAAGAAAAGCCTCTTGGCTTCTAGTCTAGTTAGCTCCTATCAAGTTAGAAGGTGGGGCTTTTGGGTCTTTTTCCCAAAGAAATCATGGAAAGGGGAAAGGGACCCACATGTACAAAAATATTTATAGCTGCTCTTTATGTGGTGGCAAGGAATTGGAAGTTGAGGGGATGCCCATCAATTGGGGAATGGCTGGACAAGTTGTGGTATATGAATACAATGGAATACTATTGTGCTGTAAGAAACCTGGAGGGTCTTGTGGGGGCTGATGATGAGTGAGATGAGCAGAACCAGAAGAACATTGTACACAGTATCATCAACATTGAGTGTTGATCTACTGTGATGGACTATATTCTTCTCACCAATGCAATGGTACAGAAGAGTTCCAGGGAACTCATGATAGAAGAGGATCTCCAAATCCAAAAAAAAAAGAACTGTGGAGTATAGATGCTGAATGAACCATACTATTTCTTTTGGTTTTGGTGTTGTTTTTTCTATTTTGAGGTTTTTCATCATTGTTCTGATTTTTCTCTTATAACATGACTAATGCAGACATAGGATTAATGTTATTTTATATATATATATATATATAAACAAAAGTTGAGAACTATCTTTACATGTAACAGAAAAATTAATTAATTATTTTTTTAAAAAAGGTTAGAAGGTAGTGGAGAGCTCCCTGAATTCATGGGACAGATGTGGATCACACCACTGCAGATTCATATCAGAACTGAAGTAATCATAACAGCTGCCATTTTATGGATTTTTCTGTACATTATCTCATTTACCCTTCACAAAAATCCTATAAGGTAGGTAGGTTCTGTGCTAACATCTCCATTTTACAGATTAAAAAATTGGCTCAGGTCAAGTAACTTGCCCAAGATCACACAACTAAGAAGCAACTAAAATGGGATTTAAAACCAAGTCTTCCTAATTCCAAATCCCTCATCTGTCAATCCAGTTCTCAAAGTGTGGTCCCGGGAACCCTGGAAGTCCCAGAGATCCTTTAAGGGGGTCCATAAAAACAACTGACAATAATACTAAGATTTAATTTCTAATATAGTAAATAGGAGCAGATATAACTCATAAACAAAAGCTCTTGGGTGGAGGGAGGCCCTCAATGATTTTTAAGAGTATAAAGGGATTATCAGTTTAAAGGGTTTAAGACATCGCTTGAGTCTCAATTTGGGGGACATGGAGGAGGCACAGGAGGGAAGGAGAGGATATTTTAAAATATTTGTATAACATTTTACATAATATATTTTATATATCTTTTATAATGAATATTAAAAACAAATAACAGGGGCAGCTAGGTGGCACAGTGGATAAAGCACCGGCCCTGGATTCAGGAATACCTGAGTTCAAATCCAGCCTCAGACACTTGACACTTATTAGCTGTGTGACTCTGGGCAAGTCACTTAACCCCCACTGTCCCTCAAAAAATAAAGAATGAATGAATGAATGAATGAATGAATGAATGAATGAATGAATGAATGAATGGATGAATAAATAACAAAGAAAAGTTTGAGGGCTGTTACACTACTCCAGGCTAATTCTTATAAACATTACCATGAGGTAATGTAAGTGAAGTGCTTTTTGCAAACCTTTCTGGTGCTATGTAAATTACTGTTGATATGATATAACAATATCATAAAGGTTAATAAGACTATACAGATGACCACACTGTAAGAACCACTGTAAGCTTGATCTACCTTTAATACTTCTGTGTCCAGAAGTTCCTTTTTTGTTTGTTTGTTTTTTTTGTTTGTTTTTGTTTTTTGTTTTTTGTTGGTGAGGCAATTGGGGTTAAGTGACTTGCCCAAGGTCACACAGCTAGTAAGTGTTAAGTGTCTGAGGCCGGATCTGAACTCAGGTCCTCCTGAATCCAGAGCCAGTGCTCTATCCACTGAGCTACCTAGCTGCCCCCAGAAGTTCCTTTTAATAGCTAGATTGGTCTACTCTTCTTTTCCCAATCTTCAATGGAAATGTTTGCCTGCTTGGCAGAAACTCTCTGAAATTCACAAAAGTGAATTTTCAAAACTTTTTTGCTTGATTCAATGTTTACATTGGGAAAACTATTTTTGATGTTATATGGGAAAACGTTTTAAGATTATGGGTAGGCCTATTCTTGGTGTCTCATGACATGATGAGATGATTCTGGAAAGAGCCAAATCTAATATGATTTGTGCCAGTCCATAAGTAATGAATAGAAATTAATTTGCTAAGGAATTTCTGCAACATTTCCCTTGAGATAAGTTGAGTGCACATATGTCTAGAGGGTAACAAAAGATTCCAAACCAGGGGTCATCAGGGGTTACTTATCTTAAAGAGGTCATCTCTGATTCTCCTGATTGTTGCTTTGCACTACTCAGAAACAAGACTGAGGACGGAGTCCTGTCCTCTGCAATGGTCAGACCAAATCTGTTTAGTTGTGGGTGAAACATTTTAGAAGGGAAGTGACTTTTATTTTACTTTTCTGGAGGGGTGGGGAAGTGGGAGTCTGGGAGAGGGATTGAGGAATGGAGGGAAAAACACAGAACAAAGATGAAAAACCCAGAATCATATTTTAATAAGAATATCTGTAAGGTTTCCCCACCCCTTCTCCCCTCCAACATTTGGATCTTAAATGACCAGCAATGACTCCGACAGTAATTTCAATTCCAATGACTCAATTTGAACCCACAAAACTTTTTAAAATACACAAATACCTAACATTTATAAATGTTTATGTGAATATGATGAGAGACGGCATGAAATAGTGGCTAGAGAACTGTTTTTGCGATTAGGGAAGACCTGGGTTCAGGGCACATATCTGATGGCATGCTAACTGAGCAAGTCAACCTCAAAACTTTCAAAGACTATAAACTGCAGAGCCAGTACAAATCTGAATTGGTAGAACAAGCATCATCTACCAAAAGGAACAGATTCCCTGGGCCAATGAGATAACAGTTCTGTGTGTGTGTGTGTGTGTGTGTGTGTGTGTGTGTGTGTGTGTGTGTGTATAACACCTGTACCTTCTATACTATCAAATTTGTTTAGATAACAGTAATATAATAGCTAGCTTTATATAGTACTTCAAGGCTTGCAAAGCACTTTACAAATATCTCAATTGATCCTCACAACCACATTGGGAGATAGATGCTGTTATTAACCCCACTAAACAAATGAGGAAACTGAGGCAGACAGTGCTTAATTGATTTGCCCAGGGTCACACAGCTGGTAAATGTGAGGTTCGATTGAAATTCAGGTTTTCCTATGCACTGCCCAACTAAGCTGGATTATAGAGTACAGGATTTGTCAGTCAGTCAATAAGCATTTATGAAGCATCTATGTGCCAGTCACTGTGTGAAGCATGATAATGAGATTTCGGGGCGAAGAAGACATGATGGAATGGGACAAAGAAGGATAAGTAATGGGAAAATTATTTTAAAAGAGCAACAAAAAACCAGGTGTAGATGTAAGCTCTTGACATTTTTTTCAAGTGCCAATTGGCGTTGATTGATCCTCAGGGCCTAAACACACCAACAAGACCACAACATGAAAGAGCAGCTTGGAACCTAAGAGGCTGCCAAGAGGACTAATGAGTTTGTAAGGCTATTTTACACTTATTCACTAAGACACTGACCAGACAGAGAAGCGTGGTATTTATCAGCACAAGGAGTAACCCTGTGAATTCCTATGAGCAAGTGCCAGGACAAAAAGGAGACACAGAATGTTTGTTAAACTGGTGACTCATGGGAGGTAGCAACGGGTTGAGTCAGAAGACCTGGGTTTGAATCCCAGATCTGTCACACTGCACTTGGTGAAAGCTACTTCAGCTCTATGGGCCTCAATTTCCTATCTAAAAATGAAGGAATTAGACTAGACTAATTTATGAGGCAGAACAGATAAGAAATGATGAGCAGGATAATTTCAGAAAAACCTGGAAGACTTACATGAACTGATGCAAAGTGAAAGTGAGCAGAACTAGAACACTGTACTGATAACAGCAATACAATACACTATGAAGAATTGTGAATGACTTAGTTCTTCTTCTCAGGCATTGATTCATGATGAAAAATGCTCTCCACATCCAGAGAAAGAAGTGCTGGAGTCTAAATACAGATCAAAGCACACTATTTTTCACTTTTTTGTGGTTTTTGTCTATGTTTTCTTTCATAACATGACTAATATAGAAATATGTTTTGCAATCAAATTGCTTACTATCTCCAGAAGGGAAAGGAGAAAAGGAAAAAGATAGTTTGGAATTCAAAAGTTTTAAGGGTTCAAGTCCAACCTCTGACATATGCTGGCCTAGGTGACCCTGAGCAAGTCAATAATCCTATACAATTCTCTACGACCATAAGTTACAGTGGAGTTGTTGCTCTGCACTGGTGGAAGGAGTTTCCTTATAAGAAATTCCCTATACAGATGAAATCATAGGTCTGGAACAAAATGTTATCTAAGATCCCCAAAGTCCTTTCCAGGTCTGAATCTTACCCATGTATGACCTAAACTGCTTCCATGAAATAAAATCAGAATAACTGCTCCTTATCAAATGTTTTCCAAAGGAAAAAAGTAGTACAGATCATTTCGAATGTATTTAATAATTACAGAAATGAAAATAAGCTAGGCTTCAAAATCAGTCCTTCCAACTTTCCCACCAAGGGCCTACCCTACACAATACTAAGGAAATCAATGGTTTCAAGACTTCACCCAGACAGCTTTATATGCAATTGAAGGTTAAGCTTTAAGACCAGATAATAATTGCTTCAACCAGAAAAGCCATTTGAATTTACTATCTTGATAACAATTATAGTACAATGTTTTGTGGCCAAATACTCCTACAGTTGAGCTAGTCAGGAACAAGCCCACAGCTGAATGAGTATGACTTATAGAAACTGCTTCCTTGTGTTAAAAGTGAAAAATAATATCCTTTCTCAAAACTAAAGAAGTCAAACATATCTTAAGACAACAAAGTTTGGGTGCTTTTTCTGAGGAAGGAATCAAGAAAAGCTGAAAGCTAGGAAGGATGTAGTTCTTGAGCCAAAATTAACCCTTTTAAGGACATTTCTTTAGTTTAAAGGGAAAAGTCTCCAGTATTAATCTAGAATCCAACTTTCTGAGACAAGGTCTGCATTTTGCTCAATGTGATTTGGCTGCCTGACCTTCTGAAGCATTCATTACTCAGACTTTCATTTTGCCATTTCACAAGATATAGAAATGCCAAAGCTTCTCACACCAACAAAAAGAACGGGGCTCCAGTTATAGGTGGTCACCATTATTTCCTAGAAACCAAGTAATCGATGGTATTTAACTACATTTTGCTGCTGTTGTTCAGTCATTTCAGTTGTGTACGAATTTTCATAATCCCATTTAGGGTTTTCTTGGCAAAGATACTAGGGTGGTTTGCCATTTCCTTCTCCAGCTCATTTTACAGATGAGGAACTGAGGCAAACAGTTTGAGAGGCTTGCCTGGGGTCACAAAGCTAGTAAGTGTCTGAGGCTAGATTTGAACTCAGGAAGACATCTTCAGGACTGCAAGTCCAGCACATTATCCACTGTACTTTAAGCAAAGTCTATTGTCTCAGTGCACTTCTTAGGCCTAACTTATCACACTCCCTCCATACATATGGCCCCTCCCAAAAAGGTTTCATTATTTTCTGGTGAAGCTTCTACTTTCCTCCAAACCCATTTTTTTTCCAGAAGGGAGAAAGCAAAAGGGAACTTTTTACATTTGGCTATGTCTACACCAATCATCATCTGTGTCCCTCACAGCATTTACTATATTTACACCCAGAAAGAAGGGGGACAGGGAAAAGAGTTGGAATAGATAAAGTAAAGATCCAGCACTTAGCACCATGACTGGCACAGAGTAGGTGCTAAGTAAGTGTTTATTGCACTGAATTGAAGTATTAAACGTAAAAGCCAATAGTACTAGTCAGGTTCAGAAAATCTTAGAGAGAAAGGGCTGAAATGTAGACATATAAAGTCACCATGTTGAATGAGCTGTCACATTCAAGTCTTCTGACCACATCACCAAGTGTTTGAATTGTTTTGCTTTAATCAAATCCCTCCTTCCTTTACCACATCTCAGTCACTTCTACACACACACATACACACACACACACACACACACACACACACACACACACTCCAATGGAAAAAAAAATCCGTGTAGTTGGTAAGTCATGTGTTTGCCTGTCCTTCTGCAGATAAGGCATAATCTCTCCTTACCAAAGCAAGACCAACTTTACATGTGTCATTTAAACTCTAGGAAGGCACCAACTTCTTTCCTTCATTATAGATTAGAATGTAGCTTCATGACTCCACTAACCTCTGAACCTGGCTCTTAATTTGGCACCGTAACTAAATTGACCAAATCAAAGAATCTAAAGGTGGGAAGGAATATCCTCCTCCAGTATGCCTTAAGTCATTCATAAGTCATTCGGCTTTTGCTTTAAGAGCTCCAGTTTAAAGGGAAACCCATGAAGTTCCACGGCAGCTCATTCTACTTTTGGACGGCTCTATTTAAAAGGAAAAAACTTCCTAACATAGGAAATTTCATTTTGTACTAGTTTTTGGCCATGCTTCACCCCCTTTTGATTATTCTCTCTTTCATCCCATTTCCATTCCCTTCTTTTTTCGATTTTTGACCTTCCAAACCTATTTAGGAGTAGGGGGTGATATCTGTGAGCTTACCAGTATCTAGAAGAACCACACCTTGAAAGTTCTAGAAAATTCCATTTCAACACAAATTCCAACAAGCAAATTTCATCACTTAGTACAGTTCATGACACACAGTGGGTGCAAATAAATGCTTGCTGACTTGGCAAACATCAATTGTGTCTAGAACACTGTTCTATCTAGGTGCTGGGGGAAAAACGAGTCCTCCTGGCTCTTACAGTCAAGTAACACAAATGGCACCTAAGTGTGGACCCTTGGTTTTGGATTTACCAGAGCACATGAGTAAAATTCCTGTGGGATAAAAAAGACATAGAAAGAAAGGTTGTGATCTGTCCCACTATAGACTGGAAGGAACATCCTCCCTGATTAATTAATAAAAAATATTTAGCTACTACCTATTTACAGATGGCCTTGACACAGAAATGCCATTTTCTGACAATCTTCTCCCTCTTGGGAGAAGTACATTTCAATTAAATTGTTAATCAAGAACCTGTGACTGGCAAGAAGTTGATACCAGGAAGTTCCCTTTAAAGTAGTCCCTATGACCTAGGTTAAATATGCCCTACAGGCTTCCCATCCAGGCTTCCATAGAGGTGAGTTAAGGCTAGAAACCCTTTATTAGCTCTTACTTAACTTTCTGCTTACTACCCCTCTTCTACGTTAATGTTTCAAATTCCACCCCAATCACCTAATTGTAGTGAAGAAGATAAGGTTCCCCCCAAGCCACAAAAAACACGTGTAAAAATGGCTCCTGACACAGAAGAAATGCAGAATCTGTTCAGTTTGTGAGCTGGACTCCCATTACAGTAAATCAAGTGGTCTCCAAGCCCAGCATTAATCTTCCAGTTACATCATTTTCAGATTAAAAATGAGAGGGCATAAAGCTAGATTTTTAATAAGACCTCTGTAAAACTCAGTCTGTCCAAGGCAGTCTGCCTTTGGACAGCTCGCTCTCATTACTGTATTTGCCACTTAAATGTACTGCACCTCTTGAAAATAGAAAAAGGGGAGAAAAGTGTAAAAAGGCCTTTCAAAGACAAACAGTGGAGCATTCAGAGTATCTCTAGAGACTGGTTAATATTAGTTTGGCTACAGTAGTTCTCTTTCACAAAGGGGGCTCTCAGTTCAAGATGCCACAGTTCTAGGAGTTCTGTACAGGGTTCTTTGTGTGAACACTGGAGAATCAACACCACCATGACCTTGAAATCGACATCAGAAGTCACCCAGCACAAGTGACTGCCAGGCATTTGTTGTCACGTAGGAGAAAGAATATAAAAGGAGTTCCAATGGGTGTATTTTTCATGAGGGAAGAAATCCCTACATATCTTTTAAACCAGAGAACAAATTCAAACCCAGACCAGGTGTGTTGTTGCATTGCCTTTTCATTTAATTTTTTGTTGTTGGGGGAGGAGGACACAGGCATGCAGGAGGTTTGAGGAAGGGACAGGCTCTCACAAATAGTTTTTATACCGATGCTCCTGTTTCAAAAGGGGAGGCTCAGTTGCTAGATCCAACTTTACTTAATTTTACATTATGTTGGTGATTTTAGAGCCATTGAACAGAGGATTAAGAAGAGTAATTTGGGGGCAGCTAGGTGGCCCAGTGGATAGAGCCTTGGAGTCAGGAGTACCTGAGTTCAAAACCAGCCTCAGACACTTAACACTTACTAGCTGTGTGACCCTGGGCAAGTCACTTAACCCCAACTGCCTCACTAAAAAAAAAAAAGAAAAAAAAGAGTAATGCAAAGTAACCAGCAGGAAAGTTGTGAGTTTCCACCTTGACTCTAAAACTAAATCCAATTTTGTTGGGTACCTTTCTCTTCATCTACTGTAAGGAGCTTCCTTCCTTGATCCCAATCAGAGCAAAACACCCCTGTCCCCCTTCTTGGAGAGATCAGCAATTCCCAGGAAGTAGTTTTTCTTAGCTGCCCAATCAATACTAGTTGATTTTCAAACTTTCCCTTGCCCATTCGGCATGTGTGCACATATACACATTAATTTGACCAGACCTGTGTTCACAGGTTTCAAAAGTTTCAGGTGAGGAACTTCCTCCTCTATCTGTGCCCATCTCCTACACAATTTAATCTTAGCTGCATGGGGTGAACTGAGAAACTAAGTGACCTGGGCAGCTAGGTAGATCAGTGGATAAAGCACTGTCCCTGGATTCAGGAGGACCTGAGTTCAAATCTGGACTCAGACACTTGACACTTACTAGCTGTGTGACCCTGGGCTAGTCTCTTAACCCTCACTGTGCCCCCCCACCCACACACAAAAATTCCATTTGATCCTTACAAGAAAGGTAAATATCCTCTTTTTACAGGTAAGGAAATGGAATAGCATCAAGTGACTTACTTGGCTCAAGGTCATATAAAATGGCAGGACTCTTGCACTGTGCTAGCTTTCTCACTAACCAAAGGTATTCCAAAGCAAGGTCTGTACTTGACTAATTGTAAAGGTAGATTTCTGGGCAGATCTCTGGAAGGCCTTGAATGCCACATAAAAAATTTAGAACTTTATTTAGAAAGCAGCTAAGAGCTGGTGAAGATTTTTGTGATTGGGTTTGAGGAGTCCAGAGCTGTACTTTAGAGATAACTAATCTGGCAGCAGTCAAGTAGACAGATTGCTAGGGCAAACTGATGGAGATAAGGAGAGAGACAAAGGCCTGAAGAAGATTATAGTAGCAATGAGAAATGGACAAATTGGTATTTCAAGTCTCTTTAGAGTATGAGAATCTAAATCATGGGAGGATTCTTATTATTTTCATGTAGAATGGTTCCAAAGCATTCAAAGGGGATACATTTTATTTAGTAAACCATTAAGCGCCTACTTCAAGTTTTGTTGATAGTGAAACAAGCATTTGTTTATAAATAAATGTATTTATATTTACAAAAAAAAACCCTTTGTTTACAATGTACCAGGCACTAAAAAATATTTGTTTACAATATACCAGGCATTGTGTGCTAAGTGCTGAAGATAGAAAAAAAAGGTCAAAAAAAAAGGTCTTTGCCCTCTTAGCAATCTCTGCCTCCAAGAGACATGACCATTCACATAGGAGTTTCCTAGGAAAGCATTTATGGTTAGAAAGTCAGATATAATTCTAATTCTTGTATCCAGTGACATTGGCCTCCATCTCTCCTGACATTTTCCCTGGCTGTCCCATGTCTAGAATGTTCTACCCTCCTCATCTCTGCCTCCTGGCTCCCTTCAAATCCCAACTCAAATCCCATCTTCTTCAGCAGAGGTGTCAAACACGGAGCCCAAAAGACACCCAAATATAGCCTGAATCAGATTAAAATGTAATGGGGGGGGGGCCGCCCAACTAGGTGGCACACTGGCCGGGAATCAGGAGTACCTGAGTTCAAATCCGGCCTCAGACACTTGACACTCACTAGCTGTATGACACTGCGCAAAAGTCACTTAACCCCAACTGCCTCACCAAAACCAAAAAAATTTAATTTAAATTTTAAAAAATTAAAAAATAAAATGTAATTTGGAAATATTTAACAAAATAAATAAAAATACTAAAACAGATAATATTACGTTTTAAAAACTAAGTCAATGCATAGTGTACTGGGATTCTTATGTATGGATTAGTGGGCCCCAATTCCAGAATGTAAAACCATTTTTCTACAGAAAGCCTTTCTCAAACTTTTAATTCTGGTGTTTTACTTCCCTTAATTATTTCTTATTTACCTTATATCTGGTTTGTGCATATTTGTAACTTGTCTTTCTCATTAGGTTGAGAGCTGCTTGAGAGCAGGTAGACAAGTCTTTTGTCTCTTTTTGTATCCCCAACACTTAGCACAGTGTCTAGCACACAGCAGGCATATAATAAATGATTTAATGACTGCGGATCTGTAACCCTCATTGGCATGAGTCCTCCCCTCCAGGCGTGCAGCTAGCAATCCATTCCCGCCTACTCATCTTGTGATTCTTGTGCAGGTTCTCCCATTAATCCTCCACAGGAGGATCTACCCAACAAAAAAGTCTTTTAACACTTCGTGAATATCAGGGAAGCACTCAGACTATAACTCCTGACAAGTTGGCCTGATTTTCCTAAACATGCTTCTCCAATGCATAAAGTGCATGTCATTCCTAACAACTCAGTTACTTAAAGCTTTTGAAAGCCTTAGGAAGAACCTCCCCCACAACCAATCAGCAAGGCAGACAGCTCAAATTCATTAGTACTTCCTAGTAGGAGGAAATCCAAGATTACTACAAAAGAACCACTTCAATGGATCCATGTTTTCATTGATGTGGGCACTCCCTCTTAACAGAAGAAGACCACAGTTCATCCAGGACTCCTCTACCTAGGCAATTTCGATCTGTGGCAAATATTCCATGGGGCAATGGCTCTCTAAGTGTTCTACAGCATGGCTTTTCTTAAACTTTTTCCACTAGCAACTCCCAGAGAAATTTTTATTCGGACCGGGTATATAGGTATATAAAATAAGTATACATAACCTTTCACTGTTGCCAAATTTTTTGAGATCTGCAGTTTAAGAAGCTAGGCTTTAGAATACCCTAGACACCCCCCCCAAGACCTTTAAAGGGTTCAGCAATGTCAAAACTATTTTCATAATTAGTACTTATAACATAAATGGTAATTATGGAGAATGCCCCATATTGGGGGGGTGGGGGTGGGAGAGGGATGGATGGGAAATCATTTTTTAAAAATTTTCCACTACATTCTCAACTGTAAATCCCATGGTCCTGGGGCTATAAGGTTTATTCAGTAAGTGCTCCAGACCAATACAATAGGTCAGAATTTTTATGTTTTTACATCTTAGCGAAGATATGTGATCATCATAGGCCTTTCAACTTCCAGATCTAAACTAATACAGGAAATACTCAAAAGACTTTTTTGCTTTCTAACACAGGAGAAAGACCTTTTAACCCAAGAATTCAAGGGCAACACTTTTTCCCCCTAGACCCTCGGTTTAAAATAAATGATACCCCTTTCTCTAGTATTTGAAAAATACACCAAGCCAGCAAACACCAAGTATGAATACATTCCTGTGGCCTGACATTCCTCATCATCCTTTACCCCAAGCTAAAGGCCCTAAATCTCTTTAGTACTCAGGCTCAGGCCTGCACTTCAATCAAGCAAGAGATGTTTCAAAGTTCTGAAATAATAGCTTCGAGGTGTCCAGGGTGGCAAGAAGTACAGAAAAGTTTAATAAGAACTTTCAACACAGAACACCTTAAAATGCTCCATCCACTACCAGGCTTGGGAATGAGTGCCCTGAAGACAACAATGAACAAGACTGTCCACCCCAGGGATGGAAGTATGAACTGTTGAGAAAACTTGCCTCCACCTTCCCAATTATTGCTTTTATACACATTAAGATATTGTTTCACAAGGGGCAGCTAGGTGGTGCAGTGAATAAAGCACCGGCCCTGGATTCAGGAGGACCTGAGTTCAAATCCAGCCTCAGACAATTAACACTTACTAGCTGTGTGACTCTGGGCAAGTCACTTAACCCCCATTGCCCTGCCCCCCGCCAAAATAGATATTGTTTCACAAACAAAAAAAGGGGTTTAGGTGGAATTTGTTTTCATTTGGTCTAGTCATCATGTTTTTCATTTATTCTTAAAATGAGTCAATGACAGGTAAATTGATACATTAATAAAACATTAAAAACAACAATAAAGAAAGGCCTCTAGAGATTTGGGAATATTTAAGGGAAGACAAGGAAGGCTTTGGATCTGTATAAGTGGAGGAATCGGGGGCAGCTAGGTGGCACAGTGAATAAAGTGCCAGCCCTGGATTCAGGAGGACCTGAGTTCAAATCCATCCTCTGACACTTGACACTTCCTAGCTGTGTGACCCTAGGCAAGTCACTTAACTCTCACTGCTGGGGGGGGGAGGAGAAGTGGAAGAATCACTCATACCAAGCAAGATGCTACTGACATTAATGCAAGGTGCTATGCAAAATTAAACTTGAATAAAACCCAATTGCCATGTACCCAGGGTGTCTTAAGGAAAAGATGTATATAATCATTTTATACATCAATGGCTCCACAACCCCATTAACACAGCCAACTCATTTATAGAGGCATATATTGTATATTTTCTTATGTACTTCTGTATTGCTCTCCTCATCTCCACTCCCTCATATAAACTCCTTAAGTCAGGGATTTTCGTTTGTCTTGGTATCCCTAGAACCTAGCACACTACAGGCACATTGTGGATGCTTAATAAACACTTGTTGATTGCTTAATAAACACTTGTTGATTGATGAGTGCAGATGGCAACCCTTCCCAGCCTACACAGAGATTCTTCTCCAAGTGATCCCAATAAATCCTATTTAAAGAGGCAAAGTGTTGGAGACTTTCCTCAGGGCATTTTCTATTTCTTAGGTTCCTAGGGTGGATTCAGATAGTCCTCAACTCACCTTCCCCCTACACATTAAAAGATGGGGTTGGGTCTAGAGTCAGGAAGAGAGTTCAAATCCAGCTTCAGGCACTTGCTAGCTGGGTGATCCTGGATATGTCACTTATCCTCTGCGTCAGTTTCCTCAACTGTAAAAGAGGCTAATAACACCACCTACCTCCCAAGGTCTTTATGAAGTTCCAGTGAGATAAAATTTGTGAACTGCTGTAGTAGGTGCTACATAAATGCTTCTCCCCAACCTCAATATTTCCTTTAGTATATTTTTTGGGCCACTTATATTTATTTGTTTCTCAGTTGTTTCAGTCATGTCCGATTCTTTGTGACCCATGTTGGCGTTTTCGTGGGAGAAAACTGAAGCAGCTTGCTATTTCCTTCTCCAGCTCATTTTACAGATGAAGAAACTGAAGCCAACAGGGTTAGGTGACTTGCCCAGGGTCACACCGCTAGTGACCGAGAACAATTTGAACTCAGGTCTTCCTGACTCCAGGCCTGGACCTTTTATAAAGAAGCAAAATGTTCAGGGACTTTCAGTGGCTTGCAATAGACAAGCAGTAGCTTAAGCTAGCAAATAGGTGGTAGAGGTCCAGCTTCTTTAGTGTGCTGGTATTTTCTCCAGGACATAATTTAAACTCCTGAAAATCAGGCTACTTTTAGGCACACAGATTTGCATCAATTTATCTGTGTACCAGTAGCTCCCTTCCAGTAGAAGGCAATCTCCTTGAGGTCAGGGACGGTTCTGCGGTTTGCTTGTTTTGTTTTCCACAACACCTAGCAGAGGCTGGTGCATAGCACACTCGCCACTCCTGCCTCCTCCTCTCTCTCTCTCTAACCATGAATCAGTCTACCCCATACCCGGAAAAGAGGACCGGGGCTATCTGCTTCCTACTAAGCTCCCCTCCTCCCTTTAGCAAAGCCCAACTCAAGTGCCACCTCCTATTTATTGAAGGCCTTCGCTGTGGCCCCAGTGAAAAGCGATCTCTTCCTTCCTCAAATTTCTCATGGTATTTTGTTTGAGACCACAGTTATTACATACATCATTTTACTTGTCCAATTTCCAGCTAGCTGTCCCCTCTACCCCATTATGTAAAGTCCTTGAAAGGCAGGGACAAAGTTTTATTTCATAACAGTGTCCTCACAGCCTAAGCACAACACTTTCAGAAAGGTTTCTAGATTTAAACATCAAACAAGTGAAGATAAAAGGGTCATGAATTTCGGATAGACATAGCCTAGATTTTTATTGAAGCCATCCATACTAGTACCCTCTAAGAGGTCATAAATGCAAAAACGGAAGTTGAAAGTCAGTAGTATATGAAACCAACTGTCAGTTTGGGAGGGGGTGGGGAAGAAGAGGGTTACCGTCCAATACATAAACACTCCCTAGGGAGCAAGGACTGGTAAACTTTTCTCTTAATTGCAAATATCAAAACAAAAAGAGCCTCAAGGATCCATTGTGTCCAGCATTGTTCACCACTGGTCCCTTATGTTTCTCAATACTTAGATGGTAATTGACCCATAAAAAACATCCTCTCTTCACTACAAGGAGTTACTTTCTGCTCTAAAAAACACTAGCAGTAAACTTGTACTAGGTCTAGGACAGAGAAAACCACAATATTTAGAAATGAGACTTATCTGGTGCTAAATTAGGGGACAAAGGTCACCTTCGAAATGCAAGACTAAAGTGCAGCCAAACCAGAAATTGGGTTTTCTTTGAGTTGAATCCAAAGAGAGTGTTGGCCTATATTTGTAAATCTCAATTTAACACAGTACGAGTATCTTAGACAATTGAAGACATTTCCTGTGCTTAGGCCCCACCTTTCAGACTACCCCCCCCCCAAATTAAGAATAAACAGCCTTTTGTTATGGGTAGACAGAGGCAAAGTTCCTCCCAAAACTTTCCCTAGTATTACTTTTTTTTTTTTTTTGGCAAAAGCTAAGGCTACTACAGGGGAAGGCTTAAGAAGCAAATGGGATGCTGCTGTTTAAGATTAATTAATTTTCCAAACTTGCATTATAGACTCCCCACATTGCACCACCAGCCCCAAAGAGAAAAGGGACACATGTTTCTTTCCTCCTCCATGGCACTAAGGGGTGGGGTGGGGTGGAGAAGAAGCTATGGGATGGGGGTGGTGGTGGAAATGAAAAAGGCGTACCTTCAGAAGAGAATGAAACCAGTTTCAGAAATTTCAAGTTGCAGAGAGACCCCTACCCTAAGTCCAAAGGGTAATGAGCAAACCACATCTGTCCAGGATGGCACATCCGACTTGCTTTCTTAAAATAACTCTAAATGCTGGAATCTTAATCAGAATGAAGAAGAAGCCATGTACTTTTTCCCCCGGAAAAAGTCTATCTCAAAACTTCCTTTTTGGTAAATTAGCCAAAGAATGTTGGATACTTGAACAAATGTTTAACTTTGTCATTTTCTCTCTCCTCTTCCAGCTATGTCATTACTGTCAGCTATTTCGTAAGATAAATAAACCTATGAATGAAATATTCCTTCCCTCTTCCTCCTCCCTCCTACTCCCCCCCCCCCAATAACATTCTTAGAGCAGAGGTTCTTCCTTCTTGCAGGAACCACATTTGTGGCAATGAGAAGAGTTAAAATAAGAAACATGCACAATATATTCAGGCTAGTTTTTAATAGTATTTGATCCATTCTGAGCCTATTTACTTATTCCAGAGATTTGAAAACGGAAGATGTTCTGTTCCCAGTTGTGAATCCTTTTTTTCATGTCATAAACCTTCCAATATTGCCTTAGTCCATTACTTCAGTTTAGAAGTCACGGGAATAATAATAAGTTTGGTAGGCCAGAGCAAAAACCATGTCCTCAGCCATTCAATAATTGGCTGGCACAACCTTTTAAGGCAACTTAATCCCATATATAAACACACAGATAAGTAAACCTGTGCAACCTCCCGGCTGAAAGTGAAAAATACAATTCCCAATGTTCTTCTATTGATATGATGATAATGTCAAGAAATCCACTCCATATTACTGGAATTGAAAACAAGTGGCTATCATAATAAATTGCTTATCAGGCAAAATTACAGGAAGGGCTACTACAGGATAAATTGTGTTCCTCACCTCCTCCAAACCCCCCCCCCAACATCAAAAGAGTTAAAACGCCAAGATTAAGCACCAAGTCAAAACTGTAATTTAAAGAAGCCTTAGGAACAAAAAGGCCACTCCCTCCTCCCCTTTGCTATTGTTCTAAATCACTGGGTCTGAGAGAGTCCCCTTAACACCTTTAATGCTTCACTCAAGTTGCTAGAGTGGGGGTGGGAGAGAAAGGGTAAGTTTGTTTGGATGCTAGGTATCCGACAGCTGCATACCAATAGAGTATTTGCATGGGGGGGTGGGGGAGGGTAGGGAGAAACCGGCCAGACAGGCGGATACCTGCCAACCAGGAGGGCCACCAGGACACCAGAGCAAGAAAACGGAAAGACCTCGATCAAGCATTTGACTTCTCTAAAAGAAAGAGGGCAAAGGAGTAGGTTTGAAAACATAAATATACTAAAGAAAGAAGATCCCTGCCAACTAATGACAATTAGATGGGCCCGCCAAGCAGTTTCAGCCTTGGGTCTTCATTAGGATCATATACCATATGGCATAAATAAAGCATCCAGAACACTCCGCCCTAACATAGCATCACATCAAGACAAAGCTTTCAGGAAAAGGGGGCGCTTACCTTGGAGCTGTTTGAACCTTCCTTCTAGCTGATTATAATTGTAAGGCACCTGACTCGTATACCCAGGAGACAACGGCCCTGAGATACTGGACGTTCTTTGTAATTCCATTATGCCCAGTGTAACCCCACGACGGACTGCAGTAGAAAGATCCCACTCCTGCCCCCTCCAACATCCATTCACCACCACCACCGCCACCAGAAAAGCAGCTTCCGCAGGGGCTGGTGGGCTCCAGTCGCCCCTCGAGGACTGGTTTAAACTGAACCTCCCGTAGATAAGGCTTCCGTCTCAAGAGCCCAGCAAGCGCGCAGAGGCTATTTAGCAGGGGGGCTGCGGCGGAATCCGGCTGAGTCCAGGGCGGATTTCCCACTTGGACGGGTAGCTTCCTCCTTGTTCCTCTTCCTCGCTCGGGATACCCAGCCTAAAGCTGAGAGTTTGGGGTTTGTTTGTTTTTTAATGACCGACCCAAAGAGAGAGGTTTAAAAAAAAAAGAAAAGAAAAAAAGTCCTCTGGGCGCCAAAGCCTACTTTTTAAAGAAATGTTAAGTAGGAGGGAAAAAAAAAGAGTCAAGCATGCTACTCCCATTCACCACTCCCCTGCAAAGCTTCCAGGGGCAGCAGGAGCACACCTCCCTCCTCCTCCTCCTCCAACCTTTCTGCAGCGGCTGCGGGTTTGTAATTTAATCAGTAGCCACTCACTGTGTATTTAGTGGTGATGTCACTTGATTAGCATAAAGCATTGTAGAGGAAACGAAGGCCGTACCACAGGGCCGGGGTGCGGGGGAGAAGGGAATGAGAAGGCGGGATGAAACGGCACCTTGGGCCGCCCTTCCCGTAAGCGAGAGCCGCCGGAGGATGGAGAGGGGGACTCCTCCCGGACGATCGCGCCGCGGAGACGGGGCTCGAGGGGCGCTGCGGGAGGACGTCCGACCGAGCCCGCCCCGAGGGGGGAGGCGAGCCTGGCGGTTGGTACCTTCCTAAACAAAGCTGGTGGAATTACAATCTTTTGTTGGGAGCCTCATGTAACGGAAAAGTCTCCGATTACTATCACATGAAAAGGAGAGCCCTCCCCGGTTCCGTTGGCCTGGGCAGGGGTTTGGTAAGAGACCCCGCCAGGTAAGGGGGAAGCCTGCGCTCATTCACTATTTAGTGCATTCTGGGTGGCGGCGGCTGCTGCCGGTCCGAGATAACGTGAGCCGTGGGGACCTTGCACCTGGGGCGGCGGGCGGGCCCAGGGAGAGTCTCCGCCCCAGGCCGCCAATCTCTTAGCCCGGGGATGGCGGAGCGGGAATCTCGGCGGCTGGACTTGGACCGTCTTAAATCAGGGCAGTCATCCACATCACAGCTGTTTGGGCAGGCGCGATGCGGTGACTGATGGGTGCAAAGGGTCTGAGGCGTCTTTCTTCGCGACCTCCCAATGTCCTTTCCGCTGCCGTCCGACTTCTGACACTGGGATCCGGAGGAATTCCTAGAAACCTGCCCCTTCAAGCACACACATTCTACATCCGGTCCACGTGTGGTGTAGCCACACAGGTTAAATAAGACTTATCACAGCCTGTATTAATTTGAGAGACTTCCATCACAGAAGGGGGGGGGGGGTTCCTCCTGAATTTTACATCGCGATTGGAACAAAATAAATCATATTTACATGGGACTTTGTTGAGATAACGTATGCAAAGCAGTCTGCAAAACCCTAACTACTGTATATACAGATACAGTGTGTCCCAAAAGTCTTAGTGCTGTCGTAAGCAATGGAAAATTACAGCTCCACTAAGACTTTTTGGAATATACCTCTCCTATATATAAATGTCAGTGTTATTACTTGATACACATGATCCCATGTTATCCTAGCCACAATCCTATGAGGTAAATAGTGCAGATATTATCAAAACAAAGTACTATTGAAACAAAAAGAACCCTCACAAGGCAGTTTCCTCTGAATATCATTTCCCCAAAATTTCTTTTCTAATCTCTTCACGGAAAAGTTTTCAACATCTTGAAATTTTTTCAAATTTGGAGTCCTGCGATAGATGTACAAAGTACGGTATTTCTTAAGGGATTGGCCTTCAAAGCAGATTCACAGTTAAAAAGCATTAGACACTACTATAAATTTACACCCATAAGTCACACAATTAAAGGAAATGCATCCTCCCTATTACTTGGAGTTACAGCAGAGTCTGGATTTCTAGCAAGCTGCTGGGCTCTGAAGACCCAAATCCTTCTAGGTAAATAGATTTAACACATCTATAGTGTCAACCATATCGCTGGCCACCCCCCTTTCCCTTTTAAGGCAAGATCTAAACCAGGGCTGGAGAACATTCAATTCATCTTCTTTTAAAACTACAAGGGGCAATTTCTTGCAGTGCATTTTCCAAGCTGGTAATAGACTCCTGGTGTACCCAGTACCAGCAGGAGGCTGCTAAGTAGAGTCATTTAACAAAATGAACTACAGCTAGAATTTTTTTCCTCACAGTGTGCCACTGGCCACAAAAATTAATAAATGAGTAAATAAATAGAGATAAATTAAAAAGCAAGCTAGGTGAAAGTCACTTAGAAGAAATTCCCCTGAACAGACCTATATGTTTGCTGCCATATGCTCTGGTCAAGAGTAAATTCTCTAGCCCAGCTACATCTAGATTCTCTCTGCTGATTGTCGTCTAGGCAAGGCTGTAGAAATCAGATCGCATGAGTTTCTGAAGGCCGTGCCAGGGGAGCACAAGCTCTGGCAGGTTCTACCCACGCTGGAAAGGCCCTACTCAACTAGGAGGTGCCACGGCCAGACTACAGGCTGGTGTATGAAAAGATCCCTGCCACTCTCATCCCTGACAGCACGGCAGGTGTTGCCATGGCCCACAGAGGTAGGGCAAGCTGTTGTCATGAAAGCAGACACGGTGATGACCAGCTATGACACTGCCAAGATGGTGGACAATTCACCACCAGCTTGCCACTGTGGCCAAGCACCCATGAAATCCTTTTCTAAAGTAACCCCCCACCCCCGCACCCCCAACTCTTCAGGAGAGACAGGCTTAGAGACAGGCCAGGAGATGGTAACTGAAGTCAGACCCATCCAATATTGCTCCTCCAGACACTAGGGTTTGGAACCCTGCCTTAAGTGTTGCCACCATGCTGGGCTTATTTCCAAGAACATCAGCTTCAAACAAAGCAACTTCTCCCCCAAATGAGCTTCAGTCAGATCTGAATTCTGCAAATTCTCCTGAGGGAACACAAATCCCTTGGCCTTAACCAGATCTTGTTTCTTTTTCAATTAAATAAATATTAGATTTATTTAATTACAAACTCCTTGTGCCTGGTTCTGTGTCTTACCTACTTTCATGTTTCCAGTGCTTAGAAAAATGCTTTATACATTGTAGGTATATAATGTTGGATTTAGTAAGGTACGATCATAGCTCATGCTTACTATCTGACAGATCTTATCTAAATGCAAAGGCTCATGACTTGAAGGAAATTTTTTTCGGGCCACAGTAACTGTATGTAAACCATAAACTCCAAATTGCCTGTAATAGTTTTAAAATGTCTATTTAGCAAAAATATCTTGTTTCCCATCTCCTTCAGGGCTCTTCTGTGTGGCATTTTGAGTTTTTTTTTCCCATATTTTATCTTTTTGGGTTTTTTTGTTTTACAAAGTTGTGGTCAGTACACACACACACACACACACACACATTATTCTTCTGAATCTTCTTTCATATCTGTCTCACTTTCTATGTCTTCCCTTATTCCTTTATATATTCTTCATATTTGGCATTCCTTATAGCACATCAATATTTCATTATAGTCATATCCCACCATTTGTTTAGCTATCCCCAAATTGCTAGACACAGTTTATTTGTTTGTTTGATTTTGTTCTTGTGAATAATGCTACTATGAATATTTTTGTACAAGAGACCCTTTTTTTCTCCTAACAATAACATCCTTAGGGTCTAATCCTAGCAGTGAGGTCACTGAACCAAAGGGCATGAGCTCTGAATGCACATTGATATACTGTTTTCCAAGGGATTGCACAATTCACAGCTCTACCTATTTTACCTCATCTCTGCTCACAATTTTAGCATTTTAAAAATACTTTTGCCAGTGTGCCCACTTGAGAGACAGTATTCTATCCAGTGGATAGAGGGCTCCCCTCAAAGCCAGGAAACCCTGGGTTGATGGTCCCACCTTTGATACATTCTGACTCTGTGACCCTGCCTGGGCAAGTTACTTAACTTCTCAGTGCTTTGGGCAACTCTCTAAGAGTATAAAGTTTCAGACCTGCATGTAGGGAACTTTGACCCCCAAGAGTCCCCTATATTAGGGAAAGCACAAGTACAAGCCCGGTCCCTATTCCTTTGCCAGTTTAATGGGTAGGCATTTATTTAACAAATTCTTGTTGGATGTAACTTGATTGTTTGTTTTTTTTAGTGAGGCAATTGGGGTTAAGTGACTTGCCCAGGGTCACACAGCTAGTAAGTGTTAAGTGTCTGAGGCCGGATTTGAACTCAGGTACTCCTGACTTCAGGGCCGGTGCTCTATCCACTGCGCCATCTAGCTGCCCCGATGTAACTTGATTGTAAGGTCGTTTATTTCAGATTTGTTTTATTTTACATTTCTCATGTTAAGAGTTTGAATTTTTTGGTAGTTAGTGACCACACTTCTTTTAAGAAATGCCTATTCGTGTCCCTTGATTGCCTCTCTACTGGAGAAAAAAATGTTGCTTTTTATATATGTGAATCAAATCCTTCCCAATTTTGACCATTATATTCTTATCAGAAATATTTGATTCTGTATTTTATGACAAAGATTTTTCTCCAGTCTTTTCTTTCCTTTATATTTTGAAAAAACCCTTTATTTTCATATAATCAAATCTCTTATTTCATTTCTAATTTTTTTTTACTTATTCAATAAAGTGTAAGTTGGATGAGATGAGATATATAGGAAGGCACTCCAGGTGAAAAAAAAAAACTTCATGAATTGTGAAAGTAAGAAAAGCACAACATTTCTTTGGGGATGCTGAAAAGTCTAGTTTGGCTAAAACTTGGGCTCTGTATGGGGGACCTGTAAGGGGAAAGATTGGAAAGGTAATTTGGAACTAAGTAGTGAAGGGTCTTGTATTTGAAGGCAAAGCCACTGGACTTTATTAAGACAGTGGGGAGACACTGAAAGTTTCTAAGGAGGGTGTGAAATCAGCACATCTATGCTTTTGAAATATGAATATGGCATTAATGTACAGTATGGCTTGGTAGAGGAGAGAAAAGTCTTGAGAACATTTGGAAGGCTACTTCAGTTCATGCAAGAGGTAAAAAGGCATGGATTAATTGGATGGGAATGTTAATGAAATGTGTTTGGAAAGATTGGGAGTTTGGGACAAAGGAACAAGAATCCAAGATGAGGGACATTAGCTTGGGTAATTGAGGGAATAGTGGTGCTATGAATAGAAACATCATCAGACATTTAGAGCTAGAAGAGGGGGCCTAGGAGGTCACAGAGTTCAACTCCATAGGATCATACAGAGATGGAAGGGACTTGAGAGGTCATCACATCTAACACACAAATTTTAGAGAGAAGGAAAATGAGGCTGAGACAGGTTTAAGTGACTTGCCCAGAATCAAGCAGCTACTAAAAGACTGAGGTGGGATTTAAACAGAGGTCTGTCTTCTTAACTCCTAATCCAGCACCTTGTATCTGCTTCCTCTACTTAGATAATGCTTACTGTTACTTTTAGGAGAAAGGAAAGAAGATGGTGGAGAGGAAAAAAAAAAAAAGAAAATTATTTTGGGTTAGGGCATGTTAAAATTGAATTGCAGAATGTCAATAAAGAGATATTTAAAAGGGGGGGGGGCAGCTAGGTGGCGCAGTGGATAAAGCAACGGCCCTGGATTCAGGAGTTCCTGAGTTCAAATCCGGCCTCAGACACTTGACACTTACTAGCTGTGTGACCCTCGGCAAGTCACTTAACCCCATTGCCCCATTAAAAAAAAAGAGAGAGAGAGAGATTTAGAAGAAAAAAAATACTTGGAAATGAAAACCAGGACTTTGGAGAGAAGTTGGAGATGATACAAGAGACCCGGAAATCATCCAAATAGTCACACTAGCCCAATTCATGGGAAGAAATAAAATTGCCAAGAGAAGGCCAAGTTCAGAACCTTGGGGGGGAGTGTGGGGAAGGGAATCTACGTTTTAGGGGTGGCAAGAGGGAAAAAAAGAAGCTGGCAACAGAGAAAAGGCATAGTCAAAGAGAAGAAGGGGGATCATGGTCACAGAACCACTCTTCTAAGAAAGGCACATAGTAGGCCTACATAGTCTAGGAGAAGTCAAAAAGAATAAGGACTTGAGAAAAAAACCTTTCATTTTGGGATTAGCTAACCATGGGAGGCTTTTGTTTTTGTAGGATAGTGGAGGCAAAAGACCAATTAAAAGGGATTAAAAAAATAAATTAGTGGTAAAGGAAGAGTCAGGCTGAAAGTGTGAAAGAAAAGTGCCTAAAGACCCAAATTGGAAAGGGATTAGGACAACAGCTGCAGGGGGTGGAGGGAAGCCAGTTCAAAGGAAGGAATTTCGTTTGTTTTTAGAAGACCAGACAGTGTTTGGAAGCAGAGGAGCCAGTAGAGAAGTAGAACTCTTAGGGCAAGGTCTTGGAGGAGTCCAGTATGGATGGGAAGAAAATCCTACGTGAAGAGAATCTTTCTTCTGAGATAGGAAGTATAGTCAAAACTGTGGTTTTTCCAGTAGCCATATATGGCTGGGAGAGTTGCATTGTTAAGGAAAGCTGAGCACCACAGAACTGACACTTGAGTTATGGTGTTAGAGAAGACTTTTGACAGCCTCGGGGACAGCAGGAAGGTAAAATCAGAAAAAGAAATTGTTTCAGGCTAATCACTGGAAAGTCAAATGATGAAACTTAAATACTTTGGCCACACAATGAAAAGATGGGACACATTGGAAAAGACTCTGATGTTGGGATTGAAGGAAAAAGGAAAAAGGGGATGGCCTAGGCTGAGATGTATAGATAGCATCACAGACACAATGAACATGCATGTAGACAGACTTTGGGAGATAGTGGAGGATAGAAGGGCCTTGGGGTCACAATGAGTTGGACACAACTGAATGAACAACAAAAAGGAGGAAAGCACTAACGAAGTGACTTGAGATGGAAAGGAGAGAGTTTGTATCATAGCATATCTCAGTCAAAGTAGGCAAGGGAGGAGGCAGCTAGGTAGCACAGTGAATAAAAGGATGGGCCCTGGATTCAGGAGGATCTGAGTTCAAATCTGCCCTCAAACACTTGACAATTACTAGCTGTGTGACCCTGGGCAAGTCACTTAACCCTCATTGCCCCACAAAACAATAACCCCCCAAAAAAACCCAAATGGGGTCACAAAAAGTCAGACATGACTGAACAAAAAAGTAGGCAAGGAGGTAAACATAGACTAAATCTTTTTGAGAGATTTGTTTCAGCCTTAGTAATCTGAGAAGGATGCTATAAACACCTTGAGGACAAGGCAAAGTACACTCATCTGTGGGTTTTAGTTCTGACCTTGCATCTTTGTGCAAGTCACTTTCATCTTCTGTGAAAAGAAGTCTAAATGTGAGGACCTACTAGTTTCCTACTAACTTTGAATGTGGTATGAAACTCTTACTGTAGCCTTACTCCTTGATAGAGAAAAAGAGGGAGGGAGGGAGGGGGGGGGGGAGAAGAGCATTTGTTAAGTATTTATTATGTGCTAGGCACTATGCTAAATGCTAGAAATAAAATACATGCAAGCAAATCAGTCTATACCTTCAAGGAGTTTATATTCTAATAGAGGAAGATAAAGGGGAGCAAGATGGGGGGAGGGAGGGGGTGTAATACAAGCCCTTACCTTACCTTCCTATACCCTTTGGATATAGAGGCCAGGAAATGATGTAGAGCAGGGCTTCTTAAACTTTTTCCACTGGTGACTCCTTTTCACCCAAGAAATTTTTATGTGACCCCAGGCATATAGGCACATAAAATAAGTATACATAACCTTTTACTGTTGCCAAATTTTTCACAACCCCCACATTCAGTTACTCAACCCCATCTGGGATCATGACCTACAGTTTAAGAAACTAAGATGTAGAGGACAACTACAATAGTTTAGCTTGAGTAACTGCATCCCAAGATCAAATGTACCCGAAATAAACAAGAACACTTCACACATATTCTCCCTTCCACAAAAGCTTTCAATGATGTTAAGGAACATCAATAAAACTTGGCATAAGTATAAACCTAAAAATCAACCACACACCAATCATGAACCCATTAAGCACCAGAGTTCACTTCTAATTCTAGTCATCAAAAAAGGTAAAAAGAGGGCCAGCTAGGTGGCGCAGTGGATAGAGCACCGGCCTTGGAGTCAGGAGTACCTGAGTTCAAATCCGGCCTCAGACACTTGACACTTACTAGCTGTGTGACCCTGGGCAAATCACTTAACCCCAATTGCCTCACTTAAAAAAAAAAAAAAAGAATTAAAAAAAAAAAAAGGTAAAAAGAGACATCCAGGGGCAGCTAGATGGCGCAGTAGATAAGCACTGGCCCTGGATTCAGGAGTACCTGAGTTCAAATCTGGCCTCAGACACTTACTAGCTGTGTGACCCTGGGCAAGTCACTTAACCCCAATTGCCTCACCAAAAAAAAAAAAAAAAAAAAAAAGAGACATCCATCCAGGTGCTCTCTCAATAGCTCAAGTGAAAAAAGTAGTTGCTTCTTTGATTTTTCTTTTTTCCTAGCACGTGATGGGCCTTTATACTGAGTCTGGAATGATTTAGTATTTGGCATGGGAATGGAGACATTAAAGGAGGTGTAGGAGGCAGGCCTAGGTTAATTCCAAGTAGCTTTATGTATTCCAAAAAAGATGAATGCTTTTACTACATTGCAACATTCTGAAAGGGTCAACTTTTGGGTGTTCATTTCCTGAATATCCAAACATTAGTGATATTGAAAAGGTCCAGAGGAGCACAGCCAAAATGCTGAAATATGATGGGATTCATATACACTTGAGAACTACAAAAAAACCAGTCCCAGCCCTTTCAGTTGGTAAAGATTGGGAGAAAAGGGACGAGGCTCAAAATAACAAAAGGACAAACATTAACTGTTCAGTTATATCCATATCCAATGTCTTCCATTAAGACTTTTCAGACTTATTCTGTCCACTATTAAATCTCATTACTTTTCATCATACTTCAAAACACTGTAATCATTTCTCCAATGCTAAAAATCATATTTTTTCTTTCCGATCATCTGACTATATCCATTGACTCCAAATTGATGAACATAAATTCAAATAATTCATCACAGTTTTAAGCCTCCCTTTCCTTTAGTTCCCCTCCTCCCAGAGACCTCATTTAAAAAAAAATTTTTTTTTATTTTTTTTGCTGCTCTTTCCCCTACTTGTGCCTTACTTTCTGCACCCTTCTTCAACCCACTGACCACAAACCTGGAAAGTCTTCTACCCTATACCTAGTTACCAGGCCTCTGGCCACAAATTTTCTGCAAAGCCTGCCCCTACTTAAGTGGAAATAATTCCCTACTTATCCTGTAACCCAAATCAATTGACAATGCTCCCTTTCCCTTCCAGAATTTCAGAGTTAGAAAACTAGAAAGGACCTCAGAAGCTGTCTGATCCAAACCTTAACCGAGAAAGAATTCTTCCCCCAAGTAGTCTAGAATATCTATCTGTGTGGAAGAATTCATTGCCTCCAGAAGCAGCCCATTACCATAACTGTTACTTCAGATGGTCCTTACTAAGACCAAGCGCCTAAACCACTGCTCTTAATTCTATCATCTAGGACCAAACAGAACAAGTCTAAACCCTGTTCCACTTCACAGCCCTTCAAATACTTGAAGACAGCTTTTGTTTCCATTTCTACCCCCAAATCTTCTTTTCTCCAAGCTAAACATTTCCAGTTTCTTCAACCAGTACTCAAAGGCCTCCATCTCAAAGCTTTTTACTACTCCAACTTGTCACTGACCTGTATAAAAGTGATGCCCAGAACTGAAAACAATACTCCAAATATGTTCTGACCATGGTAGAGTTTAGTGGGATAATTTCCATAGTTCCATTCTAAAATGAGAAAAGGCAACTCTTTTGTTTTTTTTTTAAAGATAGAAGGAATAGTTTCTAGTGACCTTTTCTCCTTAAGCATAGTGATTCTAAGTCTTAGTTTGGTAGCTTTCTTCTTTCTCATGGGGATATTGCAAAAAATGCATAAACAAATTATTTAAAAATTAAATCATTTAAAATTAATTGTATATAGTACTTTACTGGATCTACGCTTCTACAAGTGAGGACACTCCCACTCAATCAACAAACATTTATTAAGCATCTATGGTGTGCCAGGCATTGTGCTGTGGCCTGGAAATACAAAGAATGAAAGTTTACATTACATACTCTACCAATACTAACAGCAACCTATCCATATCATCTCCTTCTCCATAATTCTTGTATGTGTTCTTGCATCAATCTTTCAAAGAGGATTCACTCAGTGCACCAGAGGTGCATTCCTCTGGCTCTTATAATACTTTGGGGATATCAGTACAATCTTGAAGCCATCCATCTGTCCTACTCCACCCTCTTTCATGATTAGCCCATGACCTTTTCCATTCATGTGTCCTTGATAATGTCCTTGATTCAGTTTCTCAGCCCTAAGTCATATTTCTTTTCATCCAGTTAAAATAAATAAGCCTGTACCAAATGGGATTGTTTGTTGCAAAGAAATGGAAAAAAGATTGGAAATCACTGTCAGAATATTTAAGTATAAGGCAAGGATGATAGCAAGAGTCCATAGTCTACAGCATAACATATGTGCTACAAATGAAAACCTGATTTTCGGTTGCACAGGGACAGTTGCCAATGCCACACCCTTCTCTTCACAGCAGCTTATCAAAGTCCACCCATTGCCTTTTTCAAAAAGCATCACTGCCTGCCAGCATCCACAGTTGCCATGATAACACCTCTCCCCACCTTCCACTCAAGATTCCATAGTTTCTCTTTCCAATTTGAGCCTCCCACATACACTTTTATGATTGTGTGCTCTCAAGCTCTGTCTTTGTCTCTCTCTCTCCCACTCCCCCCCCCCCAAGAATCAAGTTTGAAACTACCTTGCCATACTACTTGGCACAAATCCTTTTCTGCCAACTCCCAGGTGATAATCTGTGTGAACTGCTCTGTGGAGTCAATGTCACAGTTTAGGAATATATACCCAGAAGAACATGTCTGCCAGCCCTCAAACCTGTGCACTGAGTTATGTGATGGTTAAAATAATTACTATAGACACAAGTTTGGGATAAGCTTATTATCAATTTACCAATTTCTACAGTTAAGGGACTGACCAAGTATCTCCTTAGCTTTTTGTGGTCCCAAGAGAGCACATGGCTACCTGTCCAGGTTTTTAAAATTTCTTTTGATAAGAGACAGGTCATTATACCCCAATCAAATCTTAAAAAGGTGGATTACATTAGGTCAGAAGGACTGAATGTCCCCTTAATCCTGGTAATCAATCCAAAGAATTCGAACCCCACCCAGACTGCACCAGGGCTGATTGCTATCTGGGTGTGGTCCTAAAGGGAACATCTAGTCTAAGTGAAGGCAGGTAACACAAATGGGGATCTGAAGTTCCCCATATACTGGTAATCAATAATTATTTCCTCACAGTGTGAAACAGAGAGGGGGAATTGCTGTTGTTCCAATTCTCTCAGCCCACTTGAAACTTGTACCCCTTTTCTACTCTTGTAATTCCACCTCACTACTGAGGTGCTGCAGGGAGCAGTGTTTGCACTTGAGTCACTGTGAATTAATCACCAGAGTTCTCTATTGGTCCCTTCTTTTGGTCTGTCCCATAACTAAATATTATAAAATGATATTGATAATAATTCTCATCAAATGAGATAATATTTGTAAAACACTAGCAGCGTCTACCACGTGGTGGGCACTTAAATGCTAGTTTCTGCCCCACCCCATAATGGTATTCAATATGTAGCTAGGTGGGGTGCAGCACTGTGGCTGGAGTCAAGAAAAACTGAGTTCAAATCCAGCCTCAGACACAGTTTGCTTCAGTTTCCTTATTTGTCAAATGAGGATAATAATAGCACCTCCAGGGTAGCTGTGAGGATTGAATGACATTGTGATTATAAATTGTTTAGCATAGTACCTAGCACATAGTACATACTATATACATTTTAGTTATTACCATTATTATTCAACAAAAATCTAATTAAGAAAAGAAAGTAGGTGATGTAAGAAAATGGGTAGTTGTCTCCTTTCAATGTGGATATAACAGTCAATCATACTCCTCCTGACCTGTTTGTAGGACAAAGGTCTCAGATCCCCTCCTTCCCCTCAGCTTAACATATAATCACATGGCTCAAGGAGCCCTGGTCTCATATAAGGAAGTATAAAGTCCACTCCTGAGTTATGCCCATACAAGGAAGAGGGGTGGGAACACTGCTCTAGTTTTTGCTCTAGATTGTAACCCTTGAGTAATTGGACCAGTGATAAAAAAGGGGAGGGTCTATTCGAGTTAGAGACAAGGGTATAAAACAGGGCCTTCGAGCCCCCTTTCTTGGCACCCACTAGCTGCACACTAGCATGCTTCCTTCTTATGAGAAGGAAATAAAGAGCCTTTGTCACATCGCTGTTGAGTTCCTGAGAATTATTGAGAAGAGGATTAATTTTCCCTCACAGGTGAGAAGCTAGAAGAGTAGACAGTTTTCAGAGAATCTCAAAATCTCAGCACTGCCAAGGATCTTAATGTCCATCCATTACAACCCATCCCTGAAAAATAATCCCCTCAGTATGACACCCAAGTAGTGGTCATGCAGCCTTTGCTTGAAGACCTTCATGGAAGAGGAACAAACAGTCTTCTGAAGTACTACTATATCTATATCTGTATCATCTATATCTATATCTATATCTATATCTATATCTATATCTATATCTATATCTATATCTATATCTATATCTATATCTATATCTATATCCATCAAGGATAATTGTCATCTCCCTGGTTCTAAGCTCTCTAAATGCAGCCCAAAATTACATTAGTTTCTTTGGCTGCCTTATCAATTACATTGTTGACTCATATTAAACTTGTAAGTTCACCCCAAACCCCTAATATTTTTCAAATGAACTCTTTTCTAGCCATACCTTCCCCCATCATGTGTTCATTTGCTTGAACCCAGGTGTATGAATTTACATTTAACACTATTAAATTTCATCTCATTAGATTCAACTCAATGCTCTATCCCATCAAGATTTTTTTCTTTTAGATCCTGCTTATTTTAACCAAAGTGCTACCAGTTCCACCTAGCTTTGAGTCATTTGCATATATAATAAGTATGACCTTCAGCCAGGAGATAGGAACAACACAGATCCCTTGGGGCACTCCACCTTCAGAGCTGGGATACAACCATTATTAACTACACAATGATCAATTTACCAAATTGAAATATCATCTAACCATCATTTTCACAGAGTTCACTGTGTAGCAAATTATAACAGAAGACTAGGTTTTTAGAAAGCTTGATTTGGGTTCAAACGTGAAACAATTAAATTTCCTTTGCTAGGACTCATAACCAATAAAAAAAGAAAACTGCACCTATTTCTACCTCATCTGTAAAATGAGGAAGGTGGATTAATCTCCAAGGTTGATTCTAGCTGATATTCTGTACTTTGTTTAAAAAAAAAATCAGAGTACACATTTAACTAGAATATGGGAAAGGCAACAAAGAGAATGGGACAACTTCCTCTCAAGGAGGGTTTCAGATTTGTGATAAAGTTGGCTATATCCTAATGCAAACTGTGGCCAAATTATTTTTTAAATCAAATTCTTTCCCTAGGTCCTTGGCCAACCAGCCACATGCAAAATGTAATCAACAAAACAGTTGATTACTCTTTACTAAGAAAATAAATTGTTTACATTTAAGAATGAGAAATTATTTTCCTCAAAAAATATCTTGGAATCTTATTAACCAACCAAAATGTATTCCTACATCCTGTTGGGTGCTCTTATCTGCTTATACTAAGTTTCACAGTAGGGGCACAAGAATGTTTCACTGAAGAAAAGGTCCCACCTTTTGCAAACAGGTGTTGCTATGTAACATGAAGCAGAAGGTGGCTAGATTGTGCCACAGGCCAGGTGAGTTAAAGAGAATAGAAACCTGAGGAATGTGATTGGGGCCAGGCCTATTCATGTCTTCATGTCCACATTTACTGGTTCTATTCCCACCTCCCACAGCAGTGGAAAAAGGCTGAGACAGACAGATTTTTCTAGCCATTGGTCTTGGAATTTATAAGGCAATGAATAGAAGCAATTTTCCAAGAAGCAGAGTTTATCTTAAAGAACTGGCATAGAGCGAGGAAATACAAACCCTACTCAGTATAGTGAAGAGGAAAAAACATTTCATCTTCAATCAGGATTTGGGTTTGGATCCTGGCTCTGGTACTGTGTGATCTGGGACAAGTCAATCCCCAGGATTCATTTTCCTGGTCAGTAAAGTAAGGAAGTTGGGCTAGTCCTCTGTGGTATCTTCCAATTCTTAAATCCTGTGATCTTTCCTTCTCCTAGTAGAAATAGGCCTTTGGACCCTGCCCTTAGGCATACACTCCTCAGGATCTGATTCAGACAGCTTGGAATGAGAAATGATCAGAGGAAAAGGCCAATTATCTAGCAGGTGTGTCTCTTGGCCTAAAGAGATCAATAAATACCTTCAAGCAAGGGGAAAAAAAACAAAAACTAAACACCCAGAAAATAAAGGCCTCTGAAAGACTTGCAGCCCACCCTTCCAAGTAGTAAATGTCAAATGCCAAATATTAGTGTACTGACTTAGAAGTTCAGAAGGAGGGAGGATCCAACCTGATACACTGCCCATGCCAAAGGAGAACTAATTGAAAAAGCTTACCACCCTTCATGTGATTAAAGATTTGGAGATGAAAGGGACTTCAGAGGTCAACTAGCCCAACTCTATCATATTTTAACAGATGAGGAAACTGAGGCTCAGAGAGGTTACCTATGGTCACACAGGTGATAACAGTGGGCATCAATAAATGGCAGAGCCAGTATTTGAACCCAAGCCTGCTGTCATCAAATCCAGTGTCCCTTCTACTGTATACCAAGATACCTCCCCTAAATTACCTTCACCAACTAGATAACAACCAAGCCCAAATAAATAAGAAGAAAAATTCATTTTCCCTACTTTCATGCAGTAAGAGCTGAGGTAAAGAACTGAGCTTGGGTGGACTAAAAGATGGGAAAGTTGCTGTCTTCCACCCTTGCTTTTGTTACAGTTTTCTTACAGGTCTTGTGACTTATCCACTACACCCTACCCACTCACTCCCTACTACCAAAACACACACACACACACACACACACACACACAAACACACACGCAAACACACACGCGCCATTATGTCTGGAAGAAGGGCTTTGGGGCCATTTTCTCCCCACTCCTATAACAGAAGGAAAACTAATTTCCTGATCTGAAAGGAAATTTCTACATCCAAATAAAGATATACCCCTACCTTAGGAAAATGATAGATAAAAAGGCAATAGACAAAGTAGGAAGAACTAGGGTCAAGTTTCAGTATCACCACATAGTTAGTGACCTTAAAGAAAATCATATCTCCTCTTTAGTTCCCGATCATTAAAATGAGGGAATGAGATAAATGATCTAAGGTTCCTGACAGCTCAAACTTTTATGATTCTATGACAGATAATTTAGGAGGTTAGTCTTCTCAAAAGGCTTCCTTTAAAAAGTAAATATATTGGGGCAGCTAGGTGGCGCAGTGGATATAGCACCAGCCCTGGATTCAGGAGGACCTGAATTCAAATCCGGCCTCAGACACTTAACACTTACTAGCTGTATGACCCTGGGCAAGTCACTTAACCCTCACTGCCCCATGAAAAAACAAAAAACTAAAAAACTAAAAAGTAAATATATTGAAAATCATCCAATTTGCAAAACCAGATCTAGGTCACACAAATCTTGGACCTGGTTCCTGAAAGACTCCCTAAAAGGATAAACCCAAACAAAAGGTCCACAATTCAGATTAGAACTGCTTGATGGGCTTTGACAGCAAAACTTTATCTCTTTATTAGTTTTATTAATTTGTGCACCAAAGCTCTACAAACACAATCAAGATCAGCAGTGTAAGTGGGCAAAGGATCCAGTTGTACAGAGGTATAGTAGTACAACAAAAGGAATGCTGAATTTGAGGCCAGAGGACCTTAGTTCTAGTCCCTTTCCTGTTACTTACCTTTTTGGCTTTTAAGATGATAATAATAATAATAATAGCTAGCATTTATATAGCACCTTAAGATTTGGGGGAAAAAAAGGTTTGCAAAGCACTTAGAAATATTATCTCATTTGATCCTCACAACAAGCCCGGAATGTAGGTGCTATTATTATCCCCATTTTGCAGTTGACAAAAACTTAGAGGTCAAATGACCTGTCCAGAGTCATACATCTAATAAGTGTCTGCAGCAGGATCTGAACTCAGGATTCCCTGGCTCCTGCCTTGGTCTTCTATCCACTGTGCTAACTAACTGCCTCTAGGTATTTTAACTTCTCAGGGCCTCAAATTCCTCATCTGCAAAATGAGGAGGCTGGACTAGATGATCTTTAAGGTCTCTTATAGCTTCTAATCTATGATCCTATATTGTTGTTATTACAGTTGATACAAATGACAATAGGACCACAAATATAGCCTTATGTTAATATTTAGTTATCCATTGCGGCACTCCAATGAATCTTTGATCCCTTTGGTGTGTGCCATCCATCTATGCTTTCTCATCCTATTCTGGTCATGTGTCCTTGACTGTGTCTTCTTATTACTCTTTTACTTGCAAGTCATTGTTTATAAGGTGATACAGCAGCCCACCTTTCACCCACAATGCAACTCTTTTATTCTTTGGGTCATTTCTATAATTGTGGCAATTTGGTTCACAGCCATATAGTAAGAGAGGAAGTTAAAAAGGTAAGCTTTGCTGTCAAAGCCTGTCTTCGGAATCACTGTGCAGTCCAGTCTGCTCTCTTCCTAATCATTTCTGGGTCCAGCTCACTGTTCATGTGAAGTGCAGGTCCATAGTATTTGTAAGGACTTAAGAAATAGGTTGCCCAAACTACATCTTATAATTTCATTACCATGCAACCCTCACCCATTTGGTTTTTCTAATGTGGATTGCTAAATTCATCTCCTTTTGAGTAGTCCTGAATCTCACTAAGGAGGTTCACTGGCAGAGGGAAGCACCTCTAAGGCCTCATCATCAATAAGAAATTCTTATTCCAACGTGACTTTGCCCAGATCATCCTAGATACAGCCTGTCTTTGGTGAGCGCATTGCTCCGTTTTATCCCTCGCCTTGATTATTGTTGTTGTTATTTTTTCTTCATTTTCAAAGAGGACCATGACATCAGAAGGTGATGTCATGACTTGCAGTGAATTGAATTTAAGTGAGGCAGGGCTGTGCAAAGTCACCAGCCTCACTCTCTCCTCTAGGACCATCTAGGTCCAGTGGCAAGATATATATCAGGATGACTGGAGATGGCCCCAGTTGTTTAAGGCAATTAGGGTTAAGTGGCTTTCCCAGGGTCACACAGCTAAAACACACATCTCTGTGGTTGAACATATCAGGGCATCTTGTGTGATTTTGACATATACATAAGAGACACCTTGTTGGGGGAAGACCTTCAAGACATGCACACACATAGCTATGATGGAAACAAACAAATGGGGGGGGGGGGCGGTGATAATCAGAGAATAGAAAAGATACTTTCAGCCTGAGGGGAAGTAAAGGTTGTTAGAAGAAGACTTCACAGAGAAAATAACATCCAAGCTGGGCCCTTGAGGAGGGATGGGATTTCAAAAGTTGGTGGGAGGGCATTCCAGCACTAGCAATATCATAATCAAAGGCATAGGGCCAAAAAAGAAAGGAATAAAGGAATATGTTCTAAGCATGACAAATTGTACAGTGTGACTGCAGCCTAGTCTATGTAGGAGTGTGTGGTAATCAGTACATTTGTAGGTTATGGTATAGTGAATAGCTAGCTAGCCTTAGAACCAGGAACACCTGGATTCAAGTCCCACCTCTGACACACGGTAGCTGTTTGACCCTGAGCAAGTCACATAGATTCTTGGTACTATAGACAACTCTCTAAGTCTTGACATTGCAAAGAAAATGCTTGCCATCGTTGGTTAAGGGGGGTTGTTCACCTGAGAGTTCCCTATACCACTGAAATCATCAACAGTACCTATCCCTATCCTTGTAGGTTTTAAAAAGGAAGTCATGGAAGACTGGAAAGACAGATGGAAAACAGACTGTGCAGGGTCTTGAATGCCAATTTTTGTTGTTGTTGTTTTTTTGCAGGGCAATGAGGGTTAAGTGACTTTCTGAAGGTCACACAGCTACTAAGTGTCAAGTATCTGAGACCAGATTTGAACTCAGGTCCTCCTGAATCCAGGGCCAGTGTTTTATTCACTGCACCACCTAGCTGCCCTCAACAAGGGATATTTTATTTGTTCAGTCCTAATTCTTAGGCAATTATTTTCATTAGAGAGCTTTTGCACCTCCTTTTCCATTTGACTTTTCAAGATGTTGACTTTTTTCTCATGTCTTTCCTGCCTCACCCTCATTTCTCTTTCCATTTTTTCTTCTACCTCTCTAACTTTATCTTCAAAATCCTTTTTGAGCACCTCTATGGCCTAAGACCAATTCATATTTTTCTTGGAAGCTTTAGATATAGAGGCCCTGACGTTGACATCTTCCTCTGAGGGTGCACCTCAATCTTCCTTGTTACTGAAGAAACTTTCTATGGTCCTCACCTTTCTCTGTCTGCTCATCTTGCCTTTCTTTTTTTTTTCTTTTTCTTTTTAGGGCAATGAGGGTTAAGTGACTTGCCCAGGGTCACACAGCTAGTAAGTGTTAAGTGTCTGAGGCCGGATTTGAACTCAGGTACTCCTGACTCCAGGGCCGGTGCTTTATCCACTGCACCACCTAGCTGCCCCCATCTTGCCTTTCTTTTACTTGACTTTTAGCTCCTTAAAGTGGGGCACTGTTTCCAGACTGCAGTATCCCAAGCTTCAGAAGTCCCAGTTGGTATAATTTAAGGAGGATCAGGTTCTTCACTCGCCTGGCCTGGCATGTTCCCTAGTCCGTAGATGACCCCAGACCAACTTGCTAATCAACCAGCTTTGTGTGTTGTGGTTGCCAGCTCTGCTGAGCCTGTGCCCCTCCCTCACATGGGCCACTGCTACTCAAGCCTACGTCCTGGTTCACAGCAGGGTTGAAAAACCCAAGTTCTGCCTCAGCACCAACATAGACCCCTATAGTCTCTCCCCTGCTAAGGGCTCAGCCCTCTGACCACACTGTGAGCTTAGTTCCAGACAACACTGGCACTTCAGCTGATTCAGAGTCTCTGGGGGTCTCCTTCTCTGGTGAGGCCTTCCTGGGACTGGATCTGTGTCAGGGTGACTGTGGGGTTGGGCTCCACTCCTGTATCAGCACAGCAGCTCCCTCCTTCCAACTTTCCAAGCTGTTCTTGTTAGAAGATGATTTCAGCACATTCTTCTGTGTGTTTTGCTGCTCCAGGCATTGTACTGTGGCATTATTTGGATGTTTTTTGGAGTGATCATGTCATGAGTTCAAGAGTTCACTGCTTTTCTTCCGCCATCTTGGCTCTGCCCCAGAAGTCCTCAACAAGGGATATTTTAAAATCTCACTCCCTAACCAATCAATACATTTCTCAATAAGCTTCTTTATCATTTCTGACCCATCCAAAAGGGGAGAAAAGGGATAGAGAAAGAAATGGGATGGGAGAGATGGGTAGCTATCACTTCTCATGGTCCAATGAATGGTATTTCTATAACCCTATGACTCATCATTTATTGAGAATATGGAATGGTGATGTGGTATAGCAGAAAGAGCAGACTGGGAATCATTCTTGGATCAATCTGGTCAATCAGACCTCAGTTTCTTTATCTATAAAATCGAGGGAATTAAACTACACAGTGCTTACTACCTATGTAACCTTGGGCAAATTACTCAACCTTCCTCCATTTTCTCATCTGTAAATTGAGAAGGCTAGGCTACATGGCCTCTGAGATTCCTGACAGCTCTAGCTCTGAGATCTTAAACCTACCTGGTTTTAAAGTTTCTATTAATCCAATGATCTTTGCATTACAATAGAGTCTTGATATGTGTGACCAGAGCTGGGGACCTTGTGATAAGTATTTGAACAAGTTTTTGGGCCAGTGGAATGAGAAGCAACTTCTGAAGAATATTATTTTGCAGCTAACCCAAATTTATCATAAAAGGTCAAGAGTGGGGAAATGATAAGGACCAAAGAAAACCAAATTGGTAGAGACACTAAGTTCTCCTTGACCTAACTACTGACTAGAATCCAGGGAAGTTTCTTAACTGTCTGTGTTCCAAAGAGCAAAGAGTCGATAAAGGTACCTGTGTATAAATTCAGCTAAATTTGATTCAATTGCCAAGTGCCTGCTGTGTACAGAACATTGTGCTGGTGCTAGTGTGAATGTGTGTAGTTGAAGGAAAAGTTTAAATTGTGGAATATTTGTCAGGTGCAGCCACTTCTTCTCAGACCTCACCTGACAGGTGATCTATGCTTTGGCTGATCTCTGAACAAGATAGCTGCAACAAGCTTTGGATGGTGCTTCCCTTTGAAGTCACTCATTGGTTACAGCCTCTGAATAATACATGAATGACCAAGTCACTCAGGAGGACAAGGGCTGATAATATCCTAAGAGCTGCCCACCAGCTGCATGTTAACCAGGTCTAACTGGAGAAGAATGGATGCAAAACCAGTGTCAAAATTTGAGTCTGCTCCAGAGACCCATAATCTTTACTTTTTTTTTTTTAATTTAAAGCTTAAAGGAGAAGTGAAAATTCAAATAAGAGTAATGCAACAGTGGATTTGTGAATATTGGGGAAAGCCAGGCATCTGTGTGAGAACTTGTAAAAAAAAAAAAAAAAAAAAAAAGAAAATCTAGTAATATATGAATATTTCAACTTGGGTCTCTTCAGGGTATATAAGCTACCAGGAAAGAGGTTCAAGATAATTCTCAGCTGGGTGATACTGTGGATAAAGTCCTGGACCGGGCCTGGAGTCAGGAAATCTTGAATTCAAATGTGATTTCTATAGAGAGAGACTAATAATCAAAGAAAGTATGGATAGCAATAAGAGCAATCTGTTGGAAAGGAGGAGGGGATAGGATTTGGGGATCTGCATGTAAAGGGGATTGTCACAGCAAGAAGGGCCACTTCTTCAGAAACCTAAGTGGAGAAAGATGTCTGAGTGATGGCAGACAAGAAAGAGAAGAGGGATTTCTTTTGTTGTGTGACCTTGAAGCAAGTTATTTAACCTCTTTCAGCCTCGATTTCCTTAACTGTAAAATGGGGATAAAAATAGCACTTACACCGAAGGGTTGCTGTAAGGATAAAATGAGCTCTGTAACAATTGGAATGACGCCACCTACTGGAGACTTGCTGTGGAGAGCTCCACCATGAGGAAAATGCCTCAGAGGCATTGTGGCTTTTCCTTGGCGTCAGGAAATGACGTTTGCTCATGGGTGCTGTCTATCAAGTCTACCAGCCAATCAACTGGAGGAGCCTCCTATGGTCTGGGAGGAGACAGGAAGGAGGAAAGGGAGCCTGCGCAGAGAGCTCGGGCCTTTTTTGGCTTCCGGACTTGATGGTGGTGGCGGCAGAGGACTTCACAGAAAATTTGAGGAAAGATAGGAATGCCAGGCTGTTAGAATTCTGTTCTCAATCTTTTTCTTTCTATTTTCCAATAAACCCTTAAAAACCTAAACTCGTTTTATCAGTGATTTTTAGTCAGTTTCCCCCAAACTGGGGGAACACATTAGAATCCACATTTAGAATCTTAAATTACACAGATCATATATCTAAAGTGTCTGGCAGAGAGTAGGCACTTAAATATTTGTTTCTTTCCTTCCATCCTACAGAACAGACAGTCTACAATCTGGTCCTAACCTGTTAACAAGGACATCAACTTACATTTATAATAGTGCTTTACGGGGCCAGCTAGATGGCACAGTGGATAAAGCACCAACCCTGGATTCAGGAGGACCTGAGTTCAAATCCAGCCTCAGACACTTGACACTTTCTGACTGTGTGACCCTGGGCAAGTCGCTTAACCCTCATTGTCCTGCAAACAAAACAAAAACATAATAGTGCTTTACAACTGACAAAATGCTCTTCATGAACCCACATTTCTTGATCTAAAGAGGTAAATCATCCTCATACTCTTCCTATAATTCACCATTCTGCTCTTCAAAGAAACTATTCCAAACTTTGTCATCTCTCTTCAATCCTCCCACCTCACTACCTCCCACAACCCTCTCAGTTGAGGGACCTCACCACCTACTTCATCACCCCCCACAAGATGAAGCCATCGACTTAGAATCCCCTCTTCTCTGCCCTCTCTCCCTTCCTTCTTGTCTGCTATCACTCAGACATCTTCCATTCAGGTCTCTGATGAAGAGGTGGTTCTCCTTGCCATGACCAACCCCTCTGCATGCAGATCTCCTCATCCTATCCCCCATCTTTTCCAGTAGATTGCTCTCATTACTATCCATACTTTCATTTATTATCAGTCTTTCCCTGTCTACAGGCTCTTCCCTGCAAAACACAAACATGGCCCATCCTAAAAAAAAAACAAAACTCCCTTGATTTCACCATTCCCACTACCTATCGTCTTGTAGCTTTCCTCCACTTCTCTTCTACCCTCTTTATGCTCATTTTTCAATTCTCTCTATCTCTCTCTCTCTTTTTTTTTTTTTTGCAGGGCAACAGGGGTTAAGTGATTTGCCCAGGGTCACACTGCTAGTACATGTCAAGTGTCTGAGGCCAGATTTGAACTCAGGTCTTCCTGAATCCAGGGCTGGTGGGTGTTTTATCCACTGTGCCCCCTACCTGCCCCCTCTTTTTTCAATTCTAATCCTTACTGGCCTTAATAGGTTCTCTTGCTACTGCTCTCCTGGTTCCTCTTTCCTGTCTGTCTGACCACTCCTCAATCTCCTTTACTGGATCTTCATTAAAGTCACACCCATTCAACCTGGACGTCCCCCCTCCCACCCCCTAGAGTCTTGGGCCTCATTCTCTTCCTTCCCAACACAATCTTGCTTGATGATCTCATCAAGTCCCAAGGGGTTAGTTAGCAGCTCTTATGTAGATTTTTCAGTTGTGTCAGGCTTTTCAGGACCCCACTGGGGTTTTCTTGGCAAGGATTCTGGAGTAGTTTGTCATTTCCTTCTCCAGCACATTTTATAAATAGGAAACTGAGGCAAACAGGGTTAAGTAACTTGCCCTGGGTCCCACAGCTAGTAAGTGTCTGAGGCTGGATTTGAATTCAGGAAGGTGAGCCTTCCTGACTCTAGGCCTGGCACTCTATCCACTGCACCACCTAGCTGCCCTCCCAAATCTCTATCTCCAGCCCTAATCTCTAGCACTAGTCCCTCCACCACCATTGACCTACTGGATATTTTGAAACTTGAAAAGGCATCTCAAATGCAACAAGTCCAAAATCAAACTCACCATTATCTTTCCCCCAAGCCCCTCTCCTTTTTTGTACTTCTGAAAACACAACCAACCCACCTGAGCTCACAGTCATGGCACCGTGATCATCTCCTCACTCACCTCACATATCCAATCTGTTTCCAAATTTTGTCCTTTCTACCTTCACAACATCGCTCCTATGCATCCCCCTCCCTAGTCCAACGCTCTCATTTTACTTAAGAGGCAACAGATACGGGGCAGCTAGGTGGCGCAGTGGATAGAGCACCGGCCCTGGAGTCAGGAGGACCTGAGTTCAAATCTGACCTCAGACACTTAACACACTAGCTGTGTGACCCTGGGCAAGTCACTTAACCCCAATTGCCTCACTAAAAAAAAAAAAAAAAAAGAGGAAACAGATACCCCGAGAGGCGACCTGACTTGCCCAAGTTCACGCTGTCAACAACTAACAAAGCCAGAATATAAGCCCAGATCTTCTGCCTCCAAGTCCAGGCCTCGTTCCACTAACACCTGATTTGCTTGCCTATTGATGGTAAGTTATTCTTGTATCAATCATTCACAAGGCCGTTGTCAGCAAAGATGCTTTGAGAATTGTAAAGGGGTACAGAAATGATGAAGGTATCCAGAGGTCCAGCTTTGAAATCAGGAAAATCTGGGCTCAGCTCTGAACTCTGGCACATCCTGGAAGCATGACCAAGGGCAAGTCATCTAAGCACTCAGTGCCCCAGTCATTTCTCTCAAACTGACCTAGCCACTCCCCACACACACAAACAATCCAAATGATCCCCCCTTCCACAATCTCCTTCCAGACTAATTTCACTTTTAGTTTGCCATTTCTCTCTACAGTGGACTGAGGCAAGCACAGAGGCTAAGTGACTTCCCCAGGGTCACATAGCTGCTAAATGTCTGAGGCCAGATTTGAATTCAGGTCTTCTTGATTCCAGGTCCCCTGCTCTATCCACTGAGCCACCTAGCTGCCTCCCTAACTGGGATATATTCCTTAGCAGGCAATACATATTTATTGATTGTTAAAGCCTAAAGAGAAATGGAAGGTAATGGAAGAAGAAATACTTGAGAGGGAGATCTGATATTCATTTCACCTTCATTAAGGTCCTCATCCCCCAAACTCTCACTACCCACAGTGACAAAGATCCAGCAGTGATTTTCTTTCTCTTTCTTTCTTTCTTTCTTTCTTTCTTTCTTTCTTTCTTTCTTTCTTTCCTTCTTTCCTTCTTTCCTTCTTTCCTTCTTTCCTTCTTTCCTTCTTTCCTTCTTTCCTTCTTTCCTTCTTTCCTTCTTTCTTTCTTTCCTTCTTTCCTTCTTTCCTTCTTTCCTTCTTTCTTTCTTTCCTTCTTTCCTTCTTTCTTTCTTTCCTTCTTTCCTTCTTTCCTTCTTTCTTTCTTTCTTTCTTTCTTTCTTTCTTTCTTTCTTTCTTTCTTTCTTTCTTTCTTTCTTCCTTTTCTCTCTCTCTCTCTCTCTCTCTCTTTTTTTTTTTGCGGGGCAGTGAGGGTTAAGTGACTTGCCCAGGGTCACACAGCTAGTAAGTGTCAAGTGTCTGAGGCTGGATTTGAACTCAGGTACTCCGGAATCCAGGGCGGTGCTCTATCCACTGTGCTACCTAGCTGCCCCAGTGATTTTCTTTTGATTCCTGTAAAGTTGCCTGAAGGCAACTCTAGGTGACAGAAGAAGGAAATTGGAATCCTTTCTCATGAAGTAACCATCCCTGCAATGAGCCAAAGTCTGAAATCACACAAAGTTCATTCCAGCTCTCCTACCCTCCCACCCACCCTTCTGGAACCTAGCCCTCTAAAGAAGTGACACCCTATTCTTCAGCAACAAGGTTAATGTTGAAAGGTTAAGAAGCCTGAATACCTTCCAGGGTTTTCTTAAAGAGTTACTTACTTCTTCTAGTACAGCAGAACAATTCAGAGGGCGTGGGGCACCTGAAACTTCAATCTGAGAAACCTCCTCCTCTGCTATATTTGTCATCTTCCTTCCCCTTTTTTTCTGTGATCAGGGGACAGCTTACACCCCTGATTGTTCTTGTTCTTGTTTTTTGTTTTCTTAAGTTTGGAAACACACTTGAGAGCCCCTAGATTTTTTTCATTATGTCATGACTCATTTTGGAGTGACTTTTTTCCCCCATTATAGAGCACAGCAGAAAAAGTGTGACATTTGGAACTGGAAGCTTGGAGCTTTCACTCTGGCTCTGTGACTTCCTACTTATGTGACCCACCTTTGGGCAGCAATTTCTTCAAATGTGAAACAAGGAGGGGTTGGGACTGGATGATATCAAAGGTCCCAATCAGCTCTACATTTATCATCAGAGTCAATTGTCCTTTAAAAGTTGTTTTGGTTTTGTTTTAAACAAGCTGAACTCTGTCTCCTGCCAAGTAAGCACACAACCACATCTTTATTCACCTACTAATTAATGAGTCCTGCTCTTTACTTCACCCCCGGCGCCCCCCCCCAAAAAGGAAAAGTCCTGTTAAAAAGAATGTTAGAGGGGCAGCTAGGTGGCACAGTGGATAGAGAGATAGAACATTGGCCCTGGATTCAGGAGGACCTGAGTTCAAATCGAGCCTCAGACACTTGACACTTACTAGCTGTGTGACCCTGAGCAAGTCACTTAACCCCAAATATCTCACCAGAAAAAAAAAAAAAAGAATGTTAGAGGGACAGCTAGGTGGTGCAGTGGGTAGAGTACTGGCCCTGGAGTCAGGAGAACCTGAGTTCAAATCCAGCCTCAGTCGCTTGACACTTACTAGCTATGTGACCCTGGGCAAGTCACTTAACCCCAATTGCCCCCCCACACACACACACACAAGAATGCTAGAATTGATTAGTACAAAGATGATACAAGAAATATGAAAAATATTATGTGGTATTTTAGTTTAATGACACTTAACAAAGTAACATTCAAGGAGATTATGGTATAGGATAAGAAAGTGGGAACGGGACAGCTAGGTGGCGCAGTGGATAAAGCATCGGCCTTGGATTCAGGAGTACCTGAGTTCAAATCCAGCCTCAGACACTTGACACTTACTAGCTGTGTGACCCTGGGCAAGTCACTTAACCCCCATTGCCCCGCAAAAAAAAAAAAAAAAAGTGGGAACTCTGAAGGTCTAAACATTATGTTACCTAGTGTATCCCCACCCAGACACATCCATCATTCCAAATCCAGCCTCCTCCACACCCTTTTCTGGGAATCCAGTCTGCTCTCTACCTCTACCATCCCCCTCCGTTTTTTCTTTTTGCATCAAAGGTCTTCATAAATCTATTTTTGACTCCAAATCTCCAAAGTGTCTCACAGTTATGCATAGCTAGTGGAGAAGCATCTATAAATACAAAGTGTCCACACATTCCAGGCCTTAGGCTGCTCTGTAAATCAATTCTTCTTGAAAACTCTCAAAAATCTGTTTCCTGGGCATAAGGTCTTTGACATTTTGTCTCTCCTCTCACATAAGAGGCACAAAGGGAACCAGACAGACAATGGCAATATGTTGTTTTTAAAACTCAACCATGAGGGCAGCTAGGTGGCACAGTGGATAAAAAACCAGCCCTGGATTCAGGAGGACCTGAGTTCAAATCTAGCCTCAGACACTTGACACTTACCAGCTGTGTGACCCTGGGCAAGTCACTTAACCCTCATTGCCCTGAAAACAAAACAAAACAAAAAGACAAAAAAAACCCTCAACCAAACCGCCCTAAAGTGAGGCAAACAGGAGCTACTTGTCCTAGTATTGTTTCAGTTTTAGTGAGCCTAGATCTTCCAGACTCCCCAGTTTTATACTATTCTACTACCTTCCATTCTGAAATATCTATCTGTTATTACCACTACTATACTTTGCTCCTTCCCCTGGGGAAGTGTATCCATATATAACCTTGGGTGAGTCACTTCACTTCTGTAGGCTTCAGTTTTCTTATCTGTAAAATGAGGGGGTTTGGCTAGATGATATCCAAGTTCCCTTCCAGCTCTAAATTTATAAAATATGGACTCATGTCCAGACCCTCCCTCATGGTATTTTTGCAGCAATAAAAGCTAATCAGGTAAGGGTCTGCTCCATCAGCCTTTCTATTCTTCCTATTAAAGATTACTGGAAGGCAATTGGCAAACATTTTTTGTGCAGGAAAAAACTTATACAATTAAAAGTGATTATAATGAATGACAGAAGTTCTGGTTAATTATCACTCTGCTTAAGACCTCCTTCTCGGTGACTCATTCCATTTGAAAGAGAGAGGAAGCAGAAAGGAGGGAGGTTTATTACTTGAGTCCAAGTCACATGACATTTACTATTTATCAGAAAAGAACAAAGGTCACTACCACCCAACATTCTCATTTTTGGGGGTGAGGAAGCTGAGGCCCAGATAAGGGTAGTGACTTGCCTAAGATCACAAAGCTGGTTCGTGTCAGAGCTGGGTCTAAAAGCACTATGGAACATTGGAAAAAGCTCTGAATTTGGAATCGGAGACCTTGGCTCCATATCCCAGTTCTTCCACTCACCAACCTGTGTCAGTTGGGCAAATCATAACCCAAGTCTCAGTTTCCACATCTGTAAAATAAGGGAATTGGACTAGATGACCTATAAAGTGACTGTCAAGGGTCAATTTCTCACCCCATGAACCCCAGTCTCCAGGACTCCTAAGCTGACTTGAGATTCTATCATTTGCTGCCTCCAAAAACACTTTTTCCTTGGATTTAATTATCCAAACATTGGCTTTTTTTCTCTCTAATAATTCTTAACAGACCAGTAGGCATGGATTACCTAAGAGCGTTCAGGAAAACACATCATAAACTCAAGACAGTATCAGACACATAGGAGAGGCTGCAGGATTTTCTGTTGACTACAAATGCAGATTAGGGAATACCCAGATCATGAGATCACAGCTTCCTAGGAATAATGGAGTACTAAAGTTATTACATGTTCTAGAAGAAAGGAAAGAACAGAGGCTGGGTTTTCTCTCCTTAGGGCAAATACAGAGATGGTTTACTCCATGCAGAGGTCAAATAAAGGGGAAAGTACAGAGGGAAGAGGTATTTAGTATCTGGCCAATACCAGAGTATTTCTAAAAATCAGTAGCTAGGAAGCCACAGAGATGCCTGCCAAATGTGTGTTCTTAATCAGCTGTGGAGGGTAAAATCCTAACCACCCCATCATCCTGTAAGTTATTTTATACTCCCCAGGGTGTGGAGATACATACTATGCTAACTCCATATCATGGCCCAGAAGTTCTCCCTAACCCCAGTACACCCTCCTGCTTCCTATACGCCTATTTACATTTCTACCCACCTAATCTGAACTCCTTTAGCACTTATTACAGGGTATCATTAATTTAGCCTCTATCATATGCTACCTTAGCCAACTAGATGGTATGCTTTCTGAAGACAGGCAACACTGTTACATTTTCCTCTACAGCACCTAACACAAAACATTAATGAAAGGAGAATTTAACAAAAAATGTGTAAACAACCAGATGGCACAGGGGTTAAAGCTCTAGACCTTGAATGAGAAAGGCCTGAATTCAGATTCTGCCTGAGACATTTACTCTCTGTGTAACCCTGGACAAGTCACATAACCTCTGTCTACCTCACTTTCCTTGTCCATAAAATGGAGATAATATCTATCACCTCCCCTTTCTCCACAGTTGTCTTAAGGATCAAATGAGATAATATTTGTCAAGTGTTTTATAAACCTTTAAGCACTATATAAATGTTAGCTATTGCTATTTTTATTGTTATTGATTTGATTCTTTCTGGGAGGTCAGGGAAACACTTATTTCTTTTTCAAAAATTGTAAGAGCCAATATTCTTGCAATTTACAAACATATAAATTGATGTACTTCTTAAACCTCCATAATCTTCTGCACAAGTGCATTTCACACTTCTCATGATTTTCTGACCGAGTGAAATCTCACTTGAAAGTTTGATTTTTTATTTATTTTATTTATAGTTCATTTAGCCCTATACCCTTTTCAGGAGATTGGTCACATTTATCTTGTATGAGACCAAGGGAGAATTAAACTCTTTAGGATATCTGATTATTATCTCATTGCCCTTCCTGTTAAATAGAGTCAATGTTTCTTTAGTTCTTTTGGAAAAGGTTTTTAAAAAGCCAACTCACCACTGATGGAGCAGATAAGTATTCTTTCATAACAAAAGCTTTGCTCCAATTCTAATCCTCAAATCCACTCATATTTCAATATCTGATTCAAAACTCTGCTCCTAAGCATATGTTTTGCCCACTGCTTCATGCAGTAAAGCAGCCCAGAGCATACTATAAGCATAGTTGATTTCATTTGATTTTTCACCATTCTGTGACACAAAACATATGCTCGTATGACAAGACTGCTTCCTTTCAGTAATTGAGGATGCTCTGGTAACCAAAGAATCTTTTTGAGAATGAGGACAATTTCAAATAGGACTTAGAATGAGGAGGTAAATATGTCTATCAGCATGTGTCAACTACAATACTGGATGCCATGCACTTCCAAGATTTGTTTCTATTATAGTAGGCCAAAGCAAGTCACTTTAATCAGATTAAATATGTTTTAGATTTATAATCTATAAAATGGGGTTTAACATACATGAATGCTCTGACAGTTATGGGACTATTCCCATAAATTGTTGCAAGATGAAAATGCCAGGCAAATTTTTAATATTTATTAATAATCCTTCTCTACCAATTTTTTGCTCTGTCTGGTAATGCCCCATTTGCCTCATGGAGGTGACTTTTTGCTAGCAGAGCACAGACTCCAGCAATTTCAAGCGGGCAAATTATGGGACCAAAGATAGCCCATATATCTACCATCTCAGAACCAGTCTAATAATAAGAAATTGTCCCAGGACCATCTCAGGCTAACCTATCAAAAAAAGATGAGAAAAACAATAGCGATAGTGATAATAATAGGGGGATCCAGGATCATTTCTGTCTGAACTCCATCAAATCGAAGATAAAAAGAATGAACAGCAATTATCACAGTTCATATTTAGCTCAACTCTGTTTGCACAGGCTCATTACCAAGTTGGCCAGAGGGTGATAGATTTTTTTCAGCCACAGGAATTCTTAAAGACAATCTATCAAGTCAAAGAGGAATTGAAACATCCACACTAATGAAATCACAGCTCCTTAGAGTACTGAAGTAGTAATAATCATACTAGAAATTCTGAAATAGTATTTTCCTTATTATCCTACCATGCCACATGACAGCTATTCAACAAGAGCACCGTAGAAGCCAAACTAAATAACCCCTTACATAGGAATAAAGTTTGTTTTAGTAAAAACCTAGTCAGATGGATTTTGCTTTATTTTGTGTGTGTGAGCATCTTCCCCTCCATTCAAATACATCCTGGACTCCTCTTCAACCCAGGTGGTGTGTGAGACAAAAAAATTAATTAAAAGAAAAACCCACTCTTCAACAATGTTGTTGCAGTATATAGTATTCTTAATTCCATACTAGCCTTATTGAGGGCAGTTCTCAGATAAGTCTCTACCAGATGAGGAGAAAGAAAATAATAGTATTTATATAGTGCTCTAAGGTTTGCAAAGCAACTTATAATACTATCACATTTGATCCTCTCAACAACCCCAACAGGTAAGAACATTTGTTATCCCCATTTTATAGATGAGAAAACTTGAGGCAGACAGAAGTTAAATATCTTGCCCAGGGTCATACAACTAGTATCTCAATTCTAAGATCTGATTCTGGGATAATCTTTTTTTATACTTACTGTTCATAAAGTGCACCATATATATATATATATATGTGTGTGTGTGTGTGTGTATCAGTTAGAATAGTTTATTTTGAGCTGAGGAAGGAAAGGGGAAGGGAAGGGAAACCATGAAAAAAGTCCTTGGACTTCTCATGGGGAGAAAGGCATGGCAGAGTGTGGCTCTGAGATACCAATCAAGTGCACCTAATATTAATATTCCTTGGAGTTGTATTTAGTTGGTATTCTTGCCCTCTACCATGCTAAGAAAGTACTTTACAGACTTAAAAGACTTTGGGCATCTAGGCAGCACAGCAGATATAGTGATGCAATTGGCATTAGGAAGTCAAAGAACATAAATAGTCCCATGTACATAACAAGATTCAGAGCAACATTTTTTTTGTGAGAGCAACAAAGAAATGAAAACAAAGTAGACACTGACTGGATAATAGTTAAATAAATGATAGTGCATAAATGTAACAGATGAAAATTAAGAATTCAGAGAAGATTTCTACCAACCAATTCAGAATGAAATAAGAGGGAAAAAGTCAGGAAAGCTACGCACAATGACAAAAATGCAAGTGGAAAGATCCAAAAAAGAAAAGAAATAATGTTATGTCATTATAATGATGAAGCTTGTCCTCAAAGAAGATTTGTGATAATTCACCTCCCCTTTTGTAGAGGTGAGGGACTATGGATGTATGTAATTATACTGTCAGACTTGGTATGTGTGCAGATACATACATACATGTGCTAGTTTTTATAAACTGCCTCCCCATACCCCATTTAAAATCTTTGTTACAAAGTATAGTTTTCCAGGTTGGGAATGAGAATGAAAGGTGTGTGTGTGTGTGTGTGTATATATATATATATATATGCATATATATATATACACACACACACACATATATATATTCCTATATATATATATATTTCCATATATATATGCATCTATGGAAATGAAGGTGACATAATAACATTACCAATAATTTTTTAAAACTGTGAGTTTAAAGAATATTCTTCTAAGAGTAGTTATTCCAGGAAAGGGCCTAGGAAAATCAGGAGGATCTATAAATGTCAACCTCAGGTCATCAAATTTCACCTTCTTTCTTATGCAATGAAAAATGTCAATGCTTTTAGCCTTCAACTTTTTTTTTGACCTGTCTCTCTTCTAAACTTCCTATCTTTTCTTTTTTTTCCCCTGTCTTTTCTTAATTTGTCAAATAGCTGCCACATTATAGGTAACAGATAAAGAAAAAAAAAAGCACTAGAATCAATGTCTTCTTCGCAGGAATGGAGTAGAGAAACTCCCTTTTAGAAGATTCAGGTAATACTTGTTTGAAGAAAAATAGAATTCTAAAGATGAATGCTTGTCTTCTTGCATATGTGATGTTTGGCAAGTCAGAAAGAGCTATCCTCAGGACTATCAGTGCTTTTTCTTTTTAGAGGTATAGACCCTCTACCTCCAGAACCTTGGATCCTGTACACTAACTTCAGAATTGGCTAGCTGGCTCTTTGTGCCCCTTGGTCTCAGAACACTTTCAACACAAGTATTCAAGGTGTCAGTATGGCCTGACACACTGCTTATGGAACCATGGAAAAAGAAGTGAAAAAGACAATAGGGAGAGGTAGGAAGTAGAAGAATGCAGAGAAAATGAAATCTATGGGGAAAATGATGTAATACTAATAAAATACAGAGATATTTGGATTTAACAAGTCTCTAGGAAATAAAATAAAGCCTCTTTACTCAAAGTTATAGGAGGTTTATCTGCCTGATTTTATTTGCATGGCAAAAAAAATATTCCTGGTATAAAATTTCTCTGTCCCAGAGGATTTCAGGCAAAGTTGTGATGTCTACATCATGTATCCTCTGTCTCCTAACTCTAGCGCATCCTTAACTACAGACTTAACAAGCGGTCACCAAATCGTTTTACAGACAACATTCATACATAACTTTATCTGGATTCCATGAGGACAGAGAGAAGTTTTACACTGACTTAGGAAGTGGATGAAGAAATAGAGGACACTTTGGTTCTCAAAGGAGTGGTGCATGACCTTGCCACTTCTTGGGATGGGGCAGCAACTCTCCCAATGATAGGTAGATTTCCCTTTTAGCAGTGGCTTACCCAGCCCTTCCCCATCAACATAACTGCTCTAGGATGTCAACTCCATTTAGAAGTGAAACCAGTGAACTTTCCAATAAGATTCCTAGGAAGTAAATCTTGAGGCTTTTCATTGAATTATTTCTGTTTCAGGGTGATTGTAGGATACACTGGCATCTTCTAGTTAAGAAGTACACTAAGACAAGGTTTGAGCTAAAAACAAAAACAAAACAACAACAACAACAACTAAACAAACCAAACAACTGTAGGTCATCTGAAACTGACAGGAGGAAAGGAGGTTTCATTATCACAGAATCTCAGAATTGGAAGGGATTGCAGAGGCCAGTTGGTCAAATCAGTTACACATTATACCACACATACACAAATAAAGACAAAGTAATTGGGGGGAAGGAAGCAGAAGTCAAAAGCTAATTTGATTTTAGGCTTCATTAATAGTGATAGAGGACTGGAGAGATAATAATTCTTTTGTACTCTCTTCTGGTCAGACCACATTTGAACTATAGTGTTCATTCCTAGGCACTACATTTTAGTACACATATTGGAAAGCCAATCCAGAGAAAATGGCATACAAACAGAATACTTAGGAAGGATAAGATAGCTACCTTCAGGTTTTTCAAGGAGGTACCAAGAGGAAGAGGGATGAGACTCATTCTGCTTGGCCCCAAAAGTCAGAACTAAAAGAAGTTGCAGAAGCCAGTTCAGACTTTAAGGAAAAGCATCCTAAAAATTAGAGGTATCCATATGGTGCCTTGGGACGTAATAAATTCTCGATTACTGAAGTTCCTTAACTAGAAAGGGGATGATATTTCAGGTTCATCATATGGGAATTTTTGTCAGGTCCATATAGCCTTTGGGAACCCTTTAAACTTTAACATTCTGTGACTTCCCCCAATTATTTCCCCTGGTAGCCTCCTGTATGCTTTCTAAAACAATATTAAAACACTGGTAAGAGAAAAGACTGCAGCTTAAGATGAATGGTGACAACTGCCTTTAAAAGTCCATGGGGGGGGGGGGGAGGAGAGAGAGAGACTAGATAGCACAGTGGATAAAGCACCGGCCCTGGATTCAGGAGTACCTGAGTTCAAATCCCGCTTCAGACACTTGACATTTACTAGCTGTGTGACCCTGGGCAAGTCACTTAAACCCCATTGCCCCGCAAAAACAAAAACAAAAACAAAAGTCCATTAACGGGGGCAGCTAGGTGGCGAAGTGGATAGAGCATGGGCCCTGGATTCAGGAGGACCTGAGTTCAAATCCGACCTCAGACACTTGGCACTTACTGGCTGTGTGACCCTGGGCAAGTCACTTAACCCCAATTGCCTCACCAAAAAACCCAAAACAAAACAAAACAAAAAGTCCATTAAGAAGGAAAGACAGACAAGGAAACACTATATCCTATTCAATTCCATTTAGAAAAGTTCCTGGCAAAATACTATTTATGCTTCCAGTAGAAGAAAGGAACAAATGGGAGAGAAGAAAACGTTGAAATTGTGGAAGGCGAGAGGGATAAAAGCAGAAAACGTGAAAGAGGAAGAAGTCAAGAAATGTTTTAGAGTAGGATCTAATGAAGAAGAACCTTGCTTCCCCTTTCTTTGTGGGCGGCCTCCAATAAAACATGAATGAGGAAATGCTAGTTATCTAATGACTTTGAATAACTGTCAAAAAGTCAACACTATCCACAGGTAGAATAAGTCTTGGGAAGTAGTGACTTCTTTCTTATTGGAAATATTCCAGCAAAGAGTATAGATGACCAATTCAATTTACATGGAAGTCAAGGTCTGCAAACTTTTTGGTCTCAAGATTTCTTTATTGTCTTGCAGAATGTGGGATGTTAGCTGGGGTTTGAAGGAAGCCAGGGAGGTTAGCAGGCAGAAATGAGGAGGAAGAGCATTCCAGGCATGAAGAGGCAGTCCCTGAAAATGCTCCTAGTGTCTTGTGAGAGGACCAGTAAGGAGGCCAGTGTCACTGGACTGAAGAGTACATGGTGAAAACAATGCAAGAAAACTGGAAAGGGGGGGGGGGAGGGGAGGGGCGCCCGCAGGCTAACAAAGAACTTTAAAAGTAATGATTTGGGGGCAGCTAGGTGGTGCAACAGATAGAGCACCGGCCCTGGATTCAGGAGGACCTGAGTTCAAATCCAGCCTTAGACACTTGACACTGACTCGCTGTGTGACCCTGGGCAAGTCACTTAACCCTCATTGCCCAACTAAAAAAAAAAAGTAATGATTTATCTGTTATGGATCACTTTAGTTATCCCTATATCTGCTAGAACTCTCTGCTAAAAGTAGAGAGGCTAAGAATGTTATTACTTTCTTTACTGATAATTTCATCATTCAAAAAGGTATAGGAACCAATAAGGATAATTTTTATTTTCATCAATTAAGAGATGGGGGTGAGTGGGAGGGAGTTACCAGTTCATCTTATAAGTCTTATTCTCTTACCGCCTCCCCCTTTCACAAGTTCTGAAAATGCCAAAAGCATTTCCCTTATCCAAACTGAATGTTGTCCATAGAGTAACAAGGAAGTAAGTTACCGTCCCTATGCCTCTGTTTCTGTAAAATGTAGTTAAATTTATTTACAGTCTCTACTTCACAGAATTATGGTGAGGAAACTGTGAGTTGTTAGAAATTAAAAGTACATTGTCATTTGTACAGTATGAGGGTCTTAAAATTCAAAAGGCCCTCTCAGCAGTCCTAAAGATTACATCTGATTAAGTTCACAATGAAGGAAATACAGATGCACCTGCTAATTCCGTGCTGGAGGTTTTAAGTTTCTTTTTAGTATCAAGTGAATCCTGTAGCCATCTTTCATATCCATCCTCCATTTCTCAAGACAGTCTTGAATGCCTCTACATTATTTACAAGCAGCCATACTTTCCTCCTCCCAGGAGCGTTTTTTTTTTTTTAATACAAAGAATGTATTTATTTGGATGGTGTGCTGAAAATTTCATATTGAAGGGTTTAGGACAGAAACTGTTAGATAGATTGATTCTTTCTAGTTTTGAGCAGTAAGAAAACTGTTACAAAATTTTATACTATCATATATAACAATTAGGAAGACCTTTTGGGAGGGCTTTGCAAATCTACTTCAAATTAAACTATCTTAGAAATATTAGCCCAGTGAATTATCTTTTCTTTTTCTCTGGGCTGTTAAGAAAACAATTCAATTCAATGCAGTCAGAAAATACTTTCTGGTAGCCACTTATAAGTTGGCGTTCATATAATTTTAATTTAGAGACTTGCTTTTTGACCAAGGAAGAAAAGTTTTTATCCAAGAAGCAGTTCAAAGTGGAACTGATGGGGTACTACATCTCCTTTTTGTTGTTTGAGGATTGATTAATGGGTTTTGGTGTTTTAGCCAAATAAAGGGCCAAATACTAGAAGCCAAATGCTACAATTGTGGGATCTTTCCTTCCCAGCCATGCTTGGCCTCTATATCAATCAAGACACAAAGTATCCTATGTTCCTAAAGTTACAATACACCATTCACAAAGGTAAATTTGTAGCCTATGTTTATAAATTTTCAATGGACCAATAAAATATATGGCTCCACTTTCTGGCATACAGCAATGGCCACAGAAGGAAGAACAAATAGGAGAGCTTAAGTATGACCTAGGGGTAAGAGCCTCCATTTCACAGAAGTGTCCTCTGTCAAATGCCATTCATGCTTCATACTTCTGAACTCTAAAGAGGAAAAGAAAGGAGAAGCTCAGGAGAGCTGGCGTCAAAGAGGCTCCATTTAAGCCCACTTCCAAGTTACCATTCTTACAACCCCAAAGAGAAAATCTTCACAGACAAGTGTTTTATCACAGCAAGAGGAAATTGCCTTACTGACGTCATTGTTTGAAGGCTGTTTAATCCACTGATTGGTGCTGAGTGCCCCCAACTTCCAAAAGCATCTCTATTGAGCTAATGGTGCAGTACAGCAAGATACAGCCACAGAGACTCTGGGCTAGTTGCTCGTTTATAGCCAAGATTAAATGCCAGGATTCTGTTACTAGGTTAAGTTTCTGCAGTTCCTTACCTTGTAAAGGGATTTGATTTTTATTAAAATACACATTTGAAGGGCAGCTAGGTGGTACAGTGGATAAAGCACTGGCCCTGGATTCAGGAGGACCTGAGTTCAAATGCGGCCTCAGACACTTGACACTTACTGTGTGACCCTGGGCAAGTCACTTAACCCTCATTGCCCCACCAAAAAAAAAAGTCACAGTTAACAATTAAGAAGAGGAATTAATTATTCCATTTACAATTTATTAAAAATCTGTACCATGTCCTGTAAGTAATAAAGGAATAGAATAACACAAAGCTCATGCCTTCAAAAAGGTGCTTTTGAGTGTCATTGTAGAGGATATCATATACTGATACTGTGCGCACCATCCCCTCCTCTGTATCCCCTTTTTCTATGGGGATTTCATTATCCTGACCCTGTTACAATCAGTCGGGGAAAATAAAAAATATTATTACTATGTACCAGAAACTTTTTTAAGCAAGGGAAAAAAAAAAAGAGGTGAACTTGGTAGAGACAATGACAAGAGAGAAAAGGATTTCCAGTGCAAGGAGGCACCACTCCTTGGTCTAGAGGAAAATGTTTTATGGTAACTACCATAAGTCTGAGCCTACTCTCCTCAGCAATAATAGGGAATAATGATTAACTTAGATTAAATAAAGTATATATTAAATGCTAGGCACTGTGCTAAATTCTGAAAATATATATGTATATGTATGTATATATAAAAGCAAAAATAGTATAATATAAAAAATAATATAAACAAAAATAGAGTCCTTGCCCTCAAGGAGCTTACATTCCAGTGGAAGAAAACAGCACATAAAGGAAGTTGAAAAGGGGAGGAGGGAAGTACCCAGAAGGGGCAAAGTGGGAAAAATTTTAGATGCCCTCTTGGGACCCAACCTATTAGTGCCAATGGGGAATGGGAAAGTAACCACAGAGGGTATGCTATATTGTTAAATGAAAAGTGGGGAAAATAGCCTAAAGACTCAGGAGCTGAGCTGGGTTGGAAGTGAACATTGGTGGCATAGGAACTTCCTCAAGTTGGAAGTTCCAAGGAGGAACTCACCAATCAGAGAAAGAGGCTGCAAAGGTGGGGGTATCTCCAGCTTACAAAAACTATTAGGGTGGAGGTAGAAAAGTAGTCCCAAGATCCATTAGCTACACTAGTTAAGAGATGAGCATGGCTGTATGTATACCTCTGAGTTTTGGGGAATATAACTGTATGTCCATCCTTGCTATATTTTCTCAGTAAATATCCCTTTGTAAAAGCTACTTGGTATTAATTAGTTAATTGATTTTGGGTTAGATATTAACTAGTTGATCAATATGAGGGAACATACCAAATGGGGTACTATGAGACCCCAAGATCATGAATATTTGGCTACTTGTAAAGACGACAATTCTTCAGGAGGAGAGGGAGAGGGAATAAGTAAGGAAGTAGGACAGTGTATATGAGTTTTAAATTGAGGCTAACACAGTATTTTTCAAAATTGTATTTAGTGCATATGCATGGACAAAACAAGTGTGGCACATGTTTGCAAAATGTTTAATTACAAAAATATTTATTCTTTAAAGTCCTTTAAAATTTTCCATTTCCACCCCAATCCCAACTCCTCAGGATTACTCCTAGAATCTGAAGTAAAGTAATATTTAGCTGCCCTCTTGGGACCCAACCTATTAGTGCCAATGGAGAATGGGGGAGTAACCAGAGAGGGTATGCTACATTGTTAAATTTAAGCAGAGGATTAGCACTGAACCCTAATTTAAATGAATGCTTATCTCTAGTAACCCCTGGATATTTTATGATTAAAGGGAGAATTCAGGTTTCCAGAAACACTGGGATAAAGAAGCAAGCAAATTGGTATCATGTCTGTCAATAGACAGACAGCAGAGGAAATTAGCAAAACTTCCCTAAGTCCTTGAAGGGGCCAGCACAACTGGTAGCTTCAACCCAAGTCTTCTGGCTCTGAAATGCCAATAGGGGCCAACTCCTCTTCTACATATTTCCTTTCTCAGTCACCTCTTAGTTCATCTATTTTCTTTCTCCTGTTTCTTGTTCTTTCTTGTTCCTGGAACACCAATCTTTTCTGGCTCAGTTCTTGAGGTCCCTCTCCTCATCAATTGTGTTTCTTTAGTAATTTTAATGAGGGTGTGACTCAATTCTACCTTTGGCATCAAAGATGAAGACAGTCCCAAATTGCTCTCAAGGCTGAGAGATTGAATGCCTGTCCCTCAGATCTACAAATCATATGATGCAATTCAGTTCTCAATTTTCTATCATCTTATCTCAACTATATTCAAAATCTCCTTAAATTTAAATGTGATAATATTTGTAAAGCACTTAGCATACCACCTGGCATATAGTAGGTGCTATATAAATGCTTATTCTTTCCCCTTCCCTTTGGTGGAGAAGTGCCATGTTTTATCTTTTCATTTCCCAGAGAACCTATTACATGGCCTTACACATAGTTCAACAAAGTTTTGCTGAATGAAAGTTGAAAGAAAACTAGATGCAAATTAATATTATATATAGTAGCTCTGAAAAATATTTTGAGTTTTAGTTGAAGGCAATCTTAAAATGAATCAGCAATGTGATGTGACAGCAAAAAAAACCCCAGTGTAATCTTGGGCTACATTAATATTGGCACACCTTCCAGGAACAGGATGGTGATGGGTTCCACTGCAATCTGCCATAATCAGGCCTCATCTGGAGTACTGTGGTAAATTCTGGGCACCACAGCTTAAGAAGGACACTGACAAGGTGAAGTATCTTAAGGAGAGCAACCAAGAGGATGAAAAGCCTAGAGTTTATGACGTATTAGGATCCATTGAAGGATCATGTTTGCCTTGGAGGTATGTTTACCTTGGAGAAAAGAAGACTCAAGGAACATTAGAACTATCTTTGAGGGACTGTCATTGGAAGAAGGATTAGATTTTGGGGGCAAGAGGGCAGAACTAGAATAAATGAGTAGAAATTTTAAAGAGATCAGTTGAGGCTTGAGGTCAGGAAATGCTTTCCAATAATTAAAGCTATGGGGCAGGTAGGTGGCGCAGAGAATGGAGCACCAGCCCTGGATTCAGGAGGACCTGAGTTCAAATCCGACCTCAGACACTTAACACTCACTGTGTGACTTTGGGCAAGTCACTTAACCCCAATTGCCTCACCAAAAAAAAAAAAGGGAAAGAAAAAAAGAGTCAAAAATTAAAGCTGCCCCCAAGTGCAAGAGGTTGCCTCAAGAGTTCTCCATTTTTTAAGAAGCAGAGGCTGTTTAAGATCTGTTAGATTTGTTATAGTGGAAACTCCCTTGGTGTATGGATTGGACTAAATGGCTGCTGAGGTCCTTTCTAGCTCTCAGATTCTGGGATTCAATGTTAATGGTCATTGACATTAATGTAGTACTACAAAAGTTTTATATAGACTGTTTGCTTTTTGAGTTTCCTGACCATACTGAAAGTTAAGTAATACTGGTATTAAGTCTCCATTTTTTTTCAGATGTCTCCCTACTGCCCACTAAACAAAATATAAACCCCTTAGCAGATATTCAAGATCTCCCAAATCTGGTTCCATTAAATATTTCCAACCTTACTTAGGTCAGAGAATCACAGTTTTAGAGATGAGAGGGACCTTCATTTGAACCCCTTCAATTTACAGTTGAGAAAACTGAAGCACTGAATGGTTAAGTGACTTGCCAATGACTATACAACTCTTAAGTGTCAGGTGGAATTCAAACCCAAGTCTAATTACAATTCCAGCACAGACTATTATGTATATATGTATATGTGTGTCAATATAGGCATACACGCATATGTATACACCCATGTATGCTTAGATAGGTATGTATATATATATATATATATATATATATATATATATACACATACATATCTGTGTATGTCTATGAATCTACATCTATTTCTATATCTATCTCTATATAGATAGATTAGGTAGAAAGATAGATGTTTATACGATATGCCAGAATGAAATGTACAGGCAAAATATATTGAAGGTGAATGAGCAAAGTACTTCTTGTACATGAAGTGGAACAACCCAGCAGGGTGGCTTTGTTAAAGGTTCAAACTGAGTTGGAAATGGGAGGATGAGTAGGTGGTGGAGAGAAGGAGGATGAAGAGAAGGCAGACATCAATAAAGTTTTATGAATATCATTGCCCCATGAAAAATTTCAGAGCTATTCAGTAAGAAATAACATAGAGAAGGAACTTCAAGCTACCGGTAATGAGTTTCTCAGGCCTTTCTTTCTATTTTAAGCCTGTTAGACACAACCTTGTAACTAAAAAGTTAGTTTCACATATAGGCTCAAGAAATCTAAGGGTCCTGCAGATATTCCCACTGGTATGACAAAAGTCACACCAGCTTTACTCCAGTCATATTTTTATAGCCATTCTCTTAGTCCATAATTCATCTTTAAATCTACATACCTAGAACAAAGATAGTTAGAGCTCATTAACTCCTCAACTTCCCCCAGATGTCTCATAAAAGAACAACAACAAACAAAACCTTTTCTGTTATTTTAAGCTCTACTCCCACCTTGTAGAATTCTTATTTATTATGGGCCCTTGAGAACAGATATTTGCTAAGGAGATTAAGATTGAGGGCCATGGGATAGAGGAAAAGGGAAGTCTTGGGATGCTATTTAAGTTTTAAATTGCACTAAGACTTTTGGGACATCTTCTATAATACCATTTTCCCCACACTGATTACGTAAGCATTTATTAGTTGATCTTATATAAATCAATTAGACTACCAGTTCCTTCTGGGCAAAAACTTTCATCCATGTCATCTCCCTGCTTAAAAACATGTAAAGCTTTTCAATTTCAGTTTCAGAAAACATTCCCTTTCAAGTATATTCAGGATTCAATCTCTTCACACAATTGCCTTAGATATTTGACTGTACAAACTAGAAGAAGGAAAAGATGCTCATTTTTTAAAGCCCAGATTCATCAGTATCAAGCTACAAACTATTTATCCATGTTCAAGGCAGGGCCTAATGTGAATCAAAAACCAACAAAAATCCTATGACCTTGTTTGGATACTCATTAAATTTAAATGTTCATGTGGTTAAAATAGCCATTTAGTGACTCTTTAAAACACATGAGAGATGGGGCTGCTAGATGGCGCAGTGGATAGAGCACCGGCCCTGGATTCAGGAGTACCTGAGTTCAAATCCAACCTCAGACACTTCACACTTACTAGCTGTGTGATCCTGGGCAAGTCACTTAACCTGCAAAAATAAAAAATAAAATAAAATATATGGAGAGGTTAAACTGGCATATGACCAAATCTTTTAGTCTACTTCCATAGCTTTTTAGAACTTTTGTTTTGACTCTAGGAAAAAAGTATTTTCTTTTTTTTGGGGGGGGGGGGCAGGGCAATGAGGGTTAAGTGACTTATCCAGGGTCACACACAGCTAGTGTCAAGTGTCTGAGGTCATATTTGAACTCAGGTCCTCCTGAATCCAAGGCCAGTGCTTTATCCACTGTGCCACCTAACTGCCCCCCCCCTGGAAAAAAAGTATTTTCAAAGAATTCAGATATGTAAATGAAGTCACTGCTCGAATTTATTAAATATTGTCCTAAAATACTCATCTAAATGATCATCTTCAAAGGGATGCCAAGGTGTATGTGTGTGCATGTCTAAATACATATTTCTTGATTTTGTATGCTTTAGGGCTTTCCTAGCCCTTTCATTTTTCAGTAGTAGAAACTGAGGCCCAGAGAAGTCAGTCAGCTCGCTGGCAGTCAGGCAGACAGTAGGGCCCGTATTTGAATGCAGTTGCTCCAACTCCAAAGCTCTACCACTTCCATTAATATTATAAATATTACAATTAGAAAATTAGATTGTGAAGAGACTTTAGAAACCATCCAGTCCTAGTCCAACCCCTTTATGTAGAGGCCCTGAAAAGTGGGATACCTAAGCAAACAGGTCAGTAGTGGCCCAGCTGGACCAGATCCTAGGTCCGTCTCCGACAGCACACCTTATAAGCATTCTCATGTAGTTTTCTCCTGGCAGTGTAGTCTGTCTGAACTTCCCTATAACATCATAAGCTCCTCAAGGTCAGGCATAATGTCTACAATTGCCTTTGCCACTCCCTACAGCCTAGAAGAGTACTCTGGCATAAAAGGAGAGCTCATAAATGTTGACAACCGACAGCTCCCAGAGCCACCTTTTGTTTTAAATTATGGTGATTTTTGTTATACCACTTCCTCCACTAACACTCTCTCCCTCTTAAAACCTCTCTCTTTAGGGGACAATAAATATTCCACCTACAATTTTGAATATAAAATTAGCTCTTCAGCAATGAATGCAAATTCCCTTTAAAAAAAATCAACTTGAATAGAGTTAAATATTTTCTAAAAATGCTTTTAAAACTCTGTGGACCTTTACAAATGTGTCCTTTTCAGCCAAATAACAGCATAGGATTTAGACTGAGAAGACCCCTTAAATATCATCTAGTCCTACCCACTCAAATATGAACTTAGGGAAATTAAATGACTTAGCCAGGTAAGACTGGTAATGAGAAACAAAGTAAGAATTTGAACCCAGGAGATGGGATCATAGGATTTCCAAGCTGGGAAGGACCTTGGATACTATCAAGTCAGATCATTTTACCAAGAAGGAAACTGAGGCCCAGAAAAGGGCTTACTCAGGGTCACATAAAGTAGTAAGTACAGACCCTGGATTTGAACCCTTACATCCAATACTGTTTTCCATTGTGCTGTGTTAACCTCCTGAATGAAACAGCCTACATTCATAAAAAGATGCCATTTACACAGGCAACTTTGCTCTTGACATGTCTTAAGAGATTAAAGTTTTATATACTTTTCTTTCCAAATGAAGTTCTAATAAGCAAATAGCTCAGCACATTCTAAGCCGCTTTCCCCAACACAGTATGTCCCATACAACTGTGGCATTTTGTTCAGAGGTCAGGAATGTGGCTGTGCTACCACGGGGTGCGGGAAATCATTTACAGAATGCATAAAAATGACTTAGCGGCACACTGCCTCAAGGTTGAATGAGCATGACATAATCTCTTTGCTACTCAAACACACTCAACTTCAGTGTTTCTTTTTTTCTCCCCTTAGGTCTAGTTTTAGTAGAAAAAGATCTCTACAATGCTGTGGCTCATGTTTTTACTCAGCATTTAGTCCTTAGCATTCAAGGACAGTATGTTATCAGATGAAACTTTTCCCCACTTTGAGGAAATTCCACTATTTAATGTCCTATTGGGAAATTATGAAACAGAGAGTATGCTGACCTTGAACTCTTCCCCCACTCCCTCCCCCCCACCCCCCTCCTGTCCTCTACTTTGAGTCTTAAGACTTATGTTTCTGGCTACTTGAGTGAGTTGGCAGAGATGGGAATCAAAGAGATTACTTTTCAAGTTCAAAAGTTTCTAAGCAGATAATAGTGTCTATGCATTATGATGACAAAAATGACCCTTCAAAATTGATCTGAGATTAATTTCTGACTTTAATGTTGTTTTTCTCTACAGAATTACAGAGGAGCCATCTCCTCTATGAGTTACCAAAATCCAACTAGACTATAAAGATGCTAAGGAAATGGGGGAAAAAAAACTGAAAAGGAGGTTAAAAAAAGGAACCAATTTTGCTATTATATTGTAAAAGGCCTTGTTATACAAGTATATAAGATAGCAAGGAAAACAGCAAACTGTTATTCTCATTTGTAAATTCATCTCAGAAACTTGGGAAGGGAGAGAACAAGGGAGGGAAGGAGGAAAGGAAGGAAGGAAGGAAAGAGAAAAAAAATTTTATGTTCATATCTGCTGATCTAACTAGAGATTTTACTCTTTAAAACACGTCCTTTCGGGGGCAGCTAGGTGGTGCAGTGGATAGAGCAAGGGCCCTGGAGTCAGGAGTACCTGAGTTTAAATCCATCCTCAGACACTTTACACTAGCTGTGTGACCCTGGGCAAGTCACTTAACCCCAATTGCCTCACCAAAAAAAACCCAAAAAACAAAAAACACCACGTCCTTTCAACAGAGGGACTACGAATTGCAAAGATTTTATTTCTGGACTGAAAAAGGAAGTCACTACTCTTTTCTTCCACAAAAGACAATTCTAGTCTAGTGTCTGAGGAACATTTGAAGTTTCTCAGGATAATAATTATAGTATTTTTTTCTTTTGGGGGGAACAGGGGGCTCAGTCTTTGATTTCATTGGTGCCAGGAGCTCCTGATGAGGAAACTTGGCCTTTGCCAATTCAGACTGCCAACTGTTCTGCAATTTAGACTTCAAGAGTCACCTGTGACACTGAGACATTAAATGACTTACCCAAGGTCACACAGCAAGCATTTGCTAGAGGCAGAACCGGAACCCAGATCTAACCCTTAGACCAGCCCCTTTATCAAGTACACCATCAAGGTCAGACATTTACATAGTTTTTAAGAAACTGGCAAGATACTTTACATATATTTTTGAGTGTCACAACAATTAGAATTCGAACTCCTTGAAAGGAGGGGCTGTCTTATATCCCTAGCTTATGACAGTTCTTTACGTTCAGTAAACACTTAATAAATGCTTCATGCATCCATTTGACAATTCTGTGAAGGGGGTACTACCAGTATTATTACCCCTATTTTATAGATGAGGAAACTGAGGCTTAAGAACTTAAGTGATTTGCTTGTGTTCATATAACTAATGTCAAGAGTGGGAATTGAAACCAGATCTTCACTTAAAGTCCAGGGTTCTATCTTGCCTGCCATATCACTGCCAAACTTTAAGTTAATTCTTCAGATGATTTATAAGATAAGAAATTATTTCTTATATAGAACTGATCCAGGCTGGATAGAAGGGTTCTCTAAGATCCTTGTTTTTCTTCTGAAAAATCCAAGGTGGTCGATGTATTCCTTTCCTGTACCACCCATCTTAAGACCTTATATAGAAGTGCTTTCAGTCACATCTCCTATTCCGCACAAGTTCATAGGACTCACAGAGCAGCCCCAGAGAATGGTCAGGTAAAATGACCTATTAAGCTGAAGAGATTTGGAAACTTTGGATTATTTTGTGTCTTCTCTTTAACTGACAGTATTTTCAAAATATCATAGAATCAAGATCCTTCATCTTTTCATGATATAATCAAACTGGAATATTTGTTCCACAGTCTCACCTCTTTGTGCCTACTTTCTGTCCTGACTGGAAAGAACCTTTCATATCTTTTATCTCCTACTTGTCAAATCCCTTTATTTAAGGTCTGACCTTTTACCACCTTTTCCATGAAAACTTTGTTAATCCTTCTCCACTGAAAAAGATAGCTCATTTCTTAAATTTCTCATGATACTTTGCCCAGCCCTGTCTTTTGCTACCAGTCTGCCTTGTACTGTACACATTTTATCTTCCCTGTTAAATAAGTTCGAGTGCAAGATCTTGTCTTTTTTTTTTCATCATTTCATTTCCAGTTCCTAGCATAAAGCCTTTCTATAGTAGGTGTTTAGTACATATAAGCTGGGTTGAAATGAATTTCTGTTAGACTGGAGACCACCATATTCCACCTTCTAAAGACACTGGCCACTAAAAATCTTAGGACCTGAGTTCAAATCCAGCCTTGGACACTTGACACTTACTAGCTGTGTGACCCTGGGCAAGTCACTTAACCCCAATTGCCTCACCAAAAAAAAAATTTTTTTTTAAAGAAAAGAAAATATATTCTGGAATGTTTGTCTAGAATACATTAAGGCATCTCTGGGATTTGAGGAAACATCATAGAAATCTCTTTGGAGATAGAGGGTTGGACTACTAAGACCCTTCATTTTAAAAAGGAAATGCCAAATGGTATCTTACTTTGGGTAATGGAGAATAACCAGTACAAGAAAACGATGGCTAGGGCATCATTAACTGCGTTTTTCAGAATGATTTAGTAAAAATTTCAAACAGGTATAAAGGTCTCAGAGTCTTTCAATGTACAGACCCAAGATCATAATTCACCATTGAGGCCTCATGATTAATGGAGTAGTCACAAAATATGTCCCAGGTTTTTGGTTAATGGGTCATTTTTTAATAGTATAAAAATGGACAAGTTCAAGAAAAGTCCATTCATCTACTATCACTCAAAACTCCACATTCAAGGTCAAGTTCCAATATAATATGCTCAGACCTATACAAAAGATAGGAAGGATATTTTACCTGTTAATAATAAATTTATCTGATTAAACCAAAACTACAATATATACATTACAATTAAGGGTTCTGTGAGAAAACAAAAAAATCCTTCTCTTTTTATACCCAAAATACATGACATCATTCTTCTTATTTCATTTTGACTTTGCAATGTGAAAAAAAAAAGATTATAAACATAAACACCATCAATTTCAAGATAAATTCTAACTTGGTCTACATTTAATTTTACATTTACATTGAACACTGGTTTACATTTAATTTTGTGTTCAATGAACACAAAGTATAGTATTAACTTAAAATCTTCAAATAATTATGAGAAGTTTGTACTAAGAATTTACTTGAATAATAATAGCTGGTGTTTATATTATGCTTTCTGATCTTCAAAGTACTTTAATATTTTATTCAAGATAAAATTATAATAAAATTTGTAGCATAACATATTTAATAATATAGTAGTATATTATATATAAAGATAAGAAAATAATTCTTATAAGATCATAAGAACATATATGTATGTATATGTATATATAAAATGCATGTATACGTCATATAAAATGCTTGGGTAGTAGCTATATTTATGGGCAACAGCCACCTTGGACTCTTCTTCATAATATCTTCTGATATAGTCAGTCAAAATTACTCACTAGGCCACAAGGTCTAAAAGATCCTACCAAGCTGAAAAGGTTTCAAGCATGGGATCAGAAAAAAACAAACAAACAAACAAACAAACAAAAAAACAACACAAAGCTTATCCCTAGGAGAAGCTTTTCACCAGGTGATGAATTTCTTAGCCAGTATAATCCATAAACTATCATAAGCTATGTAAAACACTTGTTTATTGCAATCTATGTTGATTCAAACCTATGAAACACGGATTCTTGAAATATATATTCACATACAAACACAATTATATGTACAGGTAACTTACTTTCCCAACCTTAGCAGAAGTGATAACTATCTTCAATAGTATCTAACCATTTTGGTTTTTGTCAGTTAAGAGGTCACAAGTGATCATTAAAATTTCCCCAAAATTGACTATTCTGTTTAGTGAGGTTTTAAGTTCCCTTATAGTCAATGTGTTTAAGAAAAATTAGAACCCATCTGCAAAGCTATAAATATACCCACACTGGATAGAAGGCTACACTAACTGACTTCTGATTCCCTTCCTATCCTAAGGTTTTATGATTATAACTATGGAGATTTGCCTACCTGCTAGAGCCTTGATACGAGACCGCTCAAACAGCCTTGCTGAGCTGTTTTCGTTGTCCCAGTCATCCACATCCCAGCGGTTGTTGACATCGCTGTATTGTTGTTGAATCTCAATGTTGTCATAGTCTGTGGCTACTGTGGTTGTCATGTTGAACTTTCTCAACTGCCCTTAGGCATCAGCTTCTTCTTACAAAGGTCTGTGAAGAAAACAATGTACCTTTAGCATTTCATAGAGAAAAAGGGAAATTTATAGTCACAATGAAAACTCTTGGAGATAGACTTTCCACATTTTACAAGCAAAAAAAATGGAGGCCTCAAGAAGTTAAATGATTTGCCCAAGTTCAGCTGTTTATTAACCAGAGCCAGCAGATCCAGGACATCCAGTACAGTGTTCTCTTACCACACTTGCCTTTCTATTATCAAAACCAATCATTTGTCTTGAGTAAGGCTGCCTTCCTCAATCCATTAGTACTCATATATATAATATTATAATGTTTTAATTTCTCACACTTTGAATTTAATAACAGACATCCAGGTTGAATTAACACTCTCATTGGGGTAATGATTATCAAAGAAGGGGGGAGGGGGTCTTGAGATAAAATAATAGAATAATACCAAAGTTTTGGTGAATATTCTAAACAAGTGGCTTTAATGGGTACTATTTGTATTGTTTAACATAATCCAGGAAAGAGATAGGGACTGGTCCTGTAACTAAATTGGTATTGGAACTCTCATGAAGAAATGCCCTCTGTCAATGCAGGTCACCATCATCTCTACAATTTATAGTTTTAGAGACCCAGCTAGGGTACTTGCCCAGGGTCACAAGAGAAGGGAAGGGAACATGCAGTTATTAAGCATCTACTATGTTCCAGGCACTGTGATAAGTGCTTACAATGATTATTTCATCTGATTCTTACAACAACCCTGAGAAATGGCACTATTATTATCCCCATTTTATAGTTGAGGAAACTGAGGTAGGCAAAGGTTAAGTGACTTGTCCAGGGTCACACGGCCAGGACTTTTCTGGGGCTTGAACTCAGGACTTCCTGACTCCAATTCCAGTGCTTTCCCCACTGTTGCCACCAGTTCTTTCTAAACCTAAGACTTACTTTCTATTCACTGTTATGTCAACTCTCTCAAAAGAAGAAAGCTGCTTTTTTTTTTTCCCTGCAAGGTACAAAAAAATGAGAGCAATTTTTTTGCTTCTTTTATTTTTAATTTTTAAATTTTTTTTTAGTGAGGCAATTGGGGTTAAGTGACTTGCCCAGGGTCACACAGCTAGTAAGTGTTAAGTGTCTGAGGCTGGATTTGAACTCGGGTACTCCCGACTCCAAGGCCAGTGCTCTATCCACTGCGCCACCTAGCTGCCCCTGCTTCTTTTATTACAAAAGCTAATAATCTGGTACTGTCACTGAAAAACTATCTGGATTCTTATTTAGTGAAAATACACCAAAATGGAGTGGGAAAATAGCATTATTCTTGGAATAAAGACACTAGGCTCCTTGTCTCTTTCTACCAAGGACTTAAGGATGTAACTCAGTCTCTATATCCCAGTTTCCATATCTGTCAGATGGAGAACTAAGGGTTTAGGACTAGGAAGGAACTTAGAGATCACTTACTACCACCCCCTTGGTCCTTCCATTGATGAGGAAACTGAGACCAAGAAAAGAGAAGTGATTTCTTCAAAGTTTCAAAGAGTCAGAAGTGACACTCAAACCAGGTCTCCCTTGATGTCTAGTTCAGTACTTTTACTACCATGTCACACTGACAGCAAACAACTTATATGACCATTTCCACATGCCATAGGCTTTATAAACAATCCTTCTTCCTGGGAAAGGAATTAACCATTTCAAATAGGTGGTACAATGAACAGCATACTGTATTTGGAGTCCAATTGAATTCAATTCTGGTCTCTTGCTACCTCTGTGACCTTGTCATTTAACCTCTGTGCACCTCAGTTTCCTCATCTGTTAAATGGAGCTAGTAATAGCACCTACCTCCAGTTTATGAGGACAAAATGAAGATATTTGTCAACTGCTTTGCAAACCTTAAAGCATTATATAAATGATAGCTATTTCTCCCCTACAAAGAAAATAAACCAAAAAGCAATAAACCATACATGTGAAAATGATCCAGCTTTCCTTTCTTACCAAAATTAAAACAATACAAATTATTTCATATTTAGACATGTCACACCATATTTGGTGTCCACCATAACCAGGTTTCCTCCTCAGAGCAATTACACTTAAAAAGAAGAATTGTATTACAAATAGTTGGCGTCAAGCACACCCAGCTTCTTTCTCTTCAAGAGGCATGTGGCTCCTTGTCTTTTTTTGTTTAAAGGTTACTCTCCCACACGTTCTTCAGGCACACTGCTGACAGTAACACAATTCTCACAACAGACCTAGTGAAGGACATCACAAGGTCTAGCCTCCCTCCTTATAAATGTGTCAGAAAAGTTCAATGCCTATTTCCAGTCTTTTCTCAGCTTATTGGTAGGGGAGAGTCAGAGTCCTGAACTGTAGAGATATAGACAGAATCAATTTTAAGTGAAATCCAACTTTCTTGTTTTATTACTAAATTAATAAATTAATGTTAAGCCAAGTCAGTATTTTTAGAGGTCAAAGCGATAGTAGAGATGACTTAGTCCAACACTCTTACTTCATATGTGAGGAACCTGAAATCTAGAAATGTTAAAAGACTGGCCAAGTCACACTGCTAGTCAATGGTAGGGCTTCAAATCTAGCTTTCCTGACTCTCTCCTGAGTCCAGTAGATATATGCATCAATCAAGGATGTTCAGTCTCCACGACAGCATGTTTCCCAATGGTCAATAACAAAGGAGGCTCCACAACCCATTTATCCTAAAAGAAATATTTAAACTCAGAGACAATAGCAGACTTCTTTGGACAAACATGGGCAATTTTGCCAAACTCAATTTGAAATGAAAGAAACAGAAAACTGTCACTGTGATTTGTTTCAGCTATTTGGTGCCACCTGGTGATAGAGGGAAACAGACCATGCTGCACCCTCAGCAAGTGCTCCTTGCCCAAACTACTGTCCTAGATACCCCTGTGCAGTTGCTGAGATGTCCCAAATAGTTGGCTAAGCCAGATTAAGGCTTTTTTCCACTTGAGTTTCTGTTTTTACTCCTCACCAAAAAAATAACTCCCATACTCACTGTCTTTTCTGTATGATACTAAACCTTTCCATTAGTCCCCCTCCTCCCCGCTCCCCCCCACAAAAAAATCACATGGGAAACTTTCAGATTGATTTTCTTCCTCTCCAAATGGCTCAGCATGATTGCGGCCATCAAAGCGTAGATGATTGGCAAGTTCAAATAATATGGTTTCTAGGTATGTAGGAGTCAAAGTATCTGATGGTAGACTAGGCAGCTTATGGAGTAGGGATCTTACGGAAAGAACAATGTGGTAGAGTAGAAAGTGTCCTGGATGAAGAATTGGGAGATGAAGGTTCTATTTTTTTGTTCCTTCAGCTAGCTCTGGTTCAGTGGCCTGGGACGAATGACTTCAGTTTTTCTAAGTTCTAGTTTCCTTAACTATAAGTTGAGAGTACTGTACTGAGTGACCACTAAGGCTCTATAACTCTAAAATTCTACTGTATGAATATTATACCCTCCAGTCTCCAAGCCTGAGACAGCATCCTAACTAGCTTTATATAGAGCTTTAAAGTTTGCAAAGCACTTTACATATGCTGTCTCATTTGAGGGCCTATTTTATTTATGACCTGTTATAAAGATGGACAGACAAGCTTGTCTTTTCTAGGTGAATTATCCCAAATGACATCTGAAATTTGCTTTAGTGGTCTGAATATTAACCTGCACTTTCCACGTGGTGGTGAGAAATAGGACTGATTGGCAAGGTAAGGCTTAAACCTCATTGCCTAGTAATTTTAGAATTAAAGAAATCTATATCATGATAAAATGTAGTATCTGTACTCAAGGAATTTGCAGTCTAGAAAGGAAAGGAGACAAATGACTAAAATACAAACTACAAATGGATTCTGTGTCTAGGAAAGATCAGCATTCAAATAGGAAGGAATGAAATTCAAGTCAATAAGTACTATCCGTCTACATAGGGAGGGGAGAGGTATCAACCTAGCCGTCTTTCTAGGTGAAGTGGTATTTCAGCAAGACCTGGAAGAAATTCAACAGACAGATGGGAGGGGGAGTCTGTTGTAAGAACGGAGGATAGAGTGAATAATGGCATTAGAAGAAGACTGGGGCGGGTAGAATTTAGCTGAAAAATAGATCGAGTGAATGAAGGGGAGGGAGTAGTGTGAAACAATGGGAAAAAATGGCTTTGGGTCACAGGAACTGGGCTCAGATTCCTTCTTTGAGGCCTACTGATTGTATAAAACCGGGCAAGTCACTTCACCTATGCACCTCCATTTTCTTATGTGTAAAATGAAGGGGTTAGACTAAATAACCTCTGAGGTCTCTTTCAGCTCTAAAATGATATTATAACATAAGGAAGTCTACAAAGATAAGATGGGGCCAGATTTGGGGGACCCTGAATATTGGCTAGAGTCTGTATTTTATTTAGTGGGCAATGTAGAGCCACTGAAAATTTAGAGTAGACAGGGTTAGTGATATGATCATAATTGTGTATAAGGATAGTGGTAGATCAAGGGAGTAGAAAATATCATAATAGTCCAGGTTAGAGGTAATAAGGGTTGTGGTGATAGTGAGAATGGATGGAGGGAATGGGTGGAAGATATTTCAAATGCATAATGGACAGAACAAACAAAGCACATCTCTCGGGGCCTTTGTTTACCATACAGTTTTATACTTTTTTTTTTTTTTTTAGTGAGGCAATTGGGGTTAAGTGACTTGTCCAGGGTCACACAGCTAGTAAGTGTTAAGTGTCTGAGGCCGGATTTGAACCCAGGTCCTCCTGACTCCAGGGCTGGTGCTCTATCCACTGCGCCACATAGCTGCACCTACCATACAGTTTTTGAAACCAGTAGACCAGGGGTGTCACCCAGTACAGAAATTCCTACATTCTCTGTTCCAGTGCTTTGTGGAGCCTATCCCACCTCAGTTTAATGGTAATTATATTCTCTCCTTTCCCATCCATCCATACCATACTATGCACACACAGTAATATTGAGATACACATAACACAAACTGAAAAAGGCTAAAAAGTCCATTCTTATTTTTCTTGCTTAATCACATTTTCTTTGAATGTGTATTTTCTAAAAGGAACAAAGAATTAGGAAAAGGCTTTATTGTTTTCTGCTTTAACAAGCCAACACTAATTTTATTTCATTAAATAGATGGACCAAGACAGAGGTAAATGAAAAAAAAATTAATCTTAGCCTAACGAGGTGGAAAGACTTCTCCAACTATGGCCAAAAGCATGATGAAATCATAACTATTAGGAAATTGACTGGTATTTTGACTGACCTGAGCTATATTTCAGTCATGTCTGACTTCATGACCCCATTTGGGGTTTTCTTGGCAGAGACACTGGAATGGTTTGCCATTTCTTCCTCCAATTCATTTTACAGATGAGGAATTGAGGCAAATAGAGTTAAGTGACTTGCCCAGGGTCACAGAGCTAGTAGGTGTCTGAGGCCAGATTCAAACTCATGAAGAAGTATCTTCATGACTCCAGGGCTGGCACTCTATCCACTGCGCCACCTAGTTGCCCTCACTGGTATTTTAACATTCATTTTTTTAAAAAATTGTACTGTTTTCTTTTCCAGCCACAACGTCAGTCCCTCCAGACTAACATATTTTGAAAATGCCACATAAATCAAATGTACCATCTTTAGTCCATACATGATACAGCAACAGTAAACAAAAACAGATTTAGAACTAAAAGGGGCCTCTGAAAGGATCTAATCTTCCTCCCTAATTTTCAGGCAAGGAAACTGAGGCCTAGAAAAATTCAATGAGCTGTGCAAAGTCATACAATTGGTAAATAACAGAGTTGGGATCTGAACTCAGGTTTTCTTATTCCAAATCCCTGGCTCTTTCTACTATTAACCCAAGCTTTTTGTCTTTACATTCCCCAAATTACCTGGTCGACAGTCTATGCTATTTTCATCAAGTCATCCCTTTTGTCTATATCTCTGCCTTTTATTGAAGGACTATCATAAATGCATCCGTATTGAAAAAGCATAGTCAAAGGTAGGGCTGTGAAAATAGGCAAAAGGATCAAGCAATATTGGGACAATAGTAACAGCAGGATGCCAGCCTAGTCATAGCTATTTACAGGCTGGGTCAGAGAATACACTCCGCTAGGTGTTCTAGGGAGCTAAAAAAGACATGGTTCTCTGTTTCCAGGGAGCTTATATTCTTTTTTTTTGGGGGGGGGGCAGGGCAATGAGTGTTAAGTGACTTGCCCAGGGTCACACAGCTAGTGTCAAGTGTCTAAGGCTGGATTTGAACTCAGGTCCTCCTGAATCCAGGGCCAGTGCTTTATCCACTGCACCACCTAGCTGCCCCTCAGGAAGCTTATATTCTTCCAAAAGGAAACCATACAAGTCCAGACATACACCTTGTGTACACCTTTTTAAAATCTAGTTTTTCTATCTTATAAATTTAGTTTAGTTTTGTTATTTAAATGCCTTATTTTGGCTAATTTAGAGATAGTGAAGGACTCAGACTGAGAACAGCATGGGGGAAAAAAAAACTAAGTGGAATGCAATTTAAATTGGTCAGTCTTCCCCTCTCCTGAATATGGGATTTTTTAAAAAAAAGTCATTTCTTGATTATTTGATCATAGATTTAAAGCTGGAAGGGAGGCCACCTAACCCAACCCCCTCATTTTAAAGATGAGGAAACTGAGGTCCCGGGGAGTCAAGTGACTTGCCTAGATATTCAATTCCTTTCTAAAGCTGGCCAGAGATTAAGATGAAGGTGACCAACTTTTGTCAATCTTTTTTTGAGGAGGAAAACCACATGCTAACAATTACTTGGGCAGGATTCACAGTCTCAAATGTTTTTCTAACACTTAAAATCTTCCCATTCTACTCATAAAAGCTGGGAAGATGTATGTACTTGGCTGCTGGCTTGCTATCTTAATCAAAGTCTTCTCTTTTACCTCTAAGAGACCCCATACTTCCTAAAAAAATCAGTCAGAAATCTGAGTCCCACCCCAATCTATTCAACTTTTCAGGAAGTGGAAAGCAGGAAATAATTATATTGTTTGTCATTTGCTTGCTACCACATTCCTGGGTCATGTGTAATTTTTAAAAATTCTAGACCCGTGAGTTCATTCATGTGGGACATTCCTGATTTAGATTTTGCTTCCACCAATGCAGACTGGCCAACTAGGTTCTCATTCTTAGAGAGCTAGCTGGAGTAATGAGAGTTTAAATGGCTTGTCCACAGAGAAACAACTGGTATGCTTCAAGAGCACAGTTTTTCTTTTGTGGGGCAATGAGGGTTAAGTGACTTGCCCAGGGTCACACAGCTAGTAAGTATCAAGTGTCTGATACAGGATTTGAACTCAGGTCCTTCTGAATCCAGGGCTGGTGCTCTATCCACTGTGCCACCTAGCTGCCCCCAAGCCTATGACTTTCTAGAGCCGTCATGCTAACCATTAAGCCACAATGTCTTTCCAAGTATAAAATACCAGAAAACAAAAGAAATTTCTGTAGGCAACAGAGTTTGTAACCACAGCATGTGCTTAAGGTTACCACAACCTACAACTGACTGGTGTCTACAGTCCTGCTATTGTTCAAATACATTTGATTTAAATAGATTAAAATTCTGATCCTTCTCATTGAAAAGTTTCAGTTTATAAAACACCAAAATTCATCAATAAATGACTTGTACAAGTACATCTTGACTTTAAGAGAAGCTAACGGGTAGCTAGGTGGCACAGTAGATAAAGCACCGGCCCTGGATTCAAGAAGACCCGAGTTCAAATCCCAAATCAGACACTTGACACTTACTAGCTGTGTGACCTTGGACAAGTCACTTAACTTTCATTGGCCCCCCCCCCAAAGGAAAGAGAGTTGATCCAAGTTTATAATCCTACCCTTGCCACTTACTATCTCTTTGATCTTGGGCAAGTCAATACGGACCTGGGGGCCTCAATGTTATCATTATCATCTATAAAATGAAGGGAAGGGTGGGATTAGATGACTTCTGAGGACCCTTTTTTGTTTGTTTTTGTGGGGGCAATGAGGGTTAAGTGACTTACCCAGGGTCACACAGCTAGTAAGCGTCAAATATCTGAGGCCATATTTGAACTCAAGTCCTCCTGAATCCAGGGCCGGTGTTTTATCCACTGCACCACCTAGCTGCCCCCAAGGAGCCTTTCAGCTCTAACTCTGATATGAAGAGAAGCTAACATAAAAATCCACATTTTCACAATCTACAAAATGATTGTTCACTGAAAAAAAAAAAAGCATTACTTTAAACAGTAAGCCCTTCTATTTCACTAAAAATGGGACATTCAGGACACATCTGCTATATAAAGAAGGTACAGGTGTATAGTTGTTAGAGCTGGAAGGAGCCCTGGAGGTCGTCCTCTAGTCCACCCCCCTCATACAAATAAGCAGACTCAGGCACAGAGACAATAACTTGCTCAAGTCACACAGTTATCTACCTGACATCAGTTAAGGACCTTTAGCATCAAGATCAAATCTTGACAATACTTTATATTTAAGATGTAGAGATCAGAATGATTCTGAAACCTCAAATGCCTATTGATATTGTGGTACAACCTTGTATTGCTGACCCAAAATTCTGAAACACATGGGCATATATATAGTCATCTTCTAAGGCTAATTACTGAGGGGAAAGCCACCGTTCATGCGCACCAAGTCACAATGGGCTCAATCTAGCTTGAAAGAGCAAACAGGGGCAGCTAGGTGGTACAATGGATAAAGCACTGGCCCTGGATTCAGGAGGAGCTGAGTTCAAATCCCACCTCAACCATTTGACACTTACTAGCTGTGTGACCCTGGGCAAGTCACTCAACCCTCAATGCCCCGCAAAAAATAAAAAGGAAAAAGAAAAAGAGGCAGACTTGGAGGAAGCTGTTGCTTTAGGTTTAGATTAGTACATAAGTAATACATTTCTTCAAGCTAAAGAATTAGAAGGCAACATGATAAGGGTGATTAAAAAAATGATTTTCAAATTAGAAAACAGGTTGGAGTCCCTGGCTCTGATATTTCTTAGCTGTATGACCTTGGGTAGGTTGCTTGATCCCTCTAGGTCTCAGTTTCTTCATATGCAAACAGAGTTTAAGAGAGAGGGGACTGAACTATATTTCTCTGGTCTCTTTCATCTCTGATATTTCTTGATTGTGAATGACTCTCATATCCATGTAAATTCCTGTTCATCTTCCTTTGGACTTTGCAAGAAAATATTTTATAGCAAGTTCCTCCCCAAGTATCTATTGAACAATGAACTGGATGCTTCCTTTAGGGTGTGGGTGGCAAAAGCTAAGAAAGGTTTACTTGTTTTTTTATTCTCTGTCATGTGGCACATTCAAAGATTAAAATAGCCCAATAATATAAACTTTCTTTCCTAAACATCCTTATATGACATTTCTGCTCCAACAAGAAAAGAAACCGTTAGAAGCTTTACTCCAGGGACAAGTTTTTTGTGTGTTTTCTCATTTTACTTTGCTTTTCTTTAATAGAGCAAATCCGTCAGTCTCTAGCCCCTGCTAACTGGCAAAATTAACTTTAACTGAAAAGGAAGCAAATTTCAAAAAACCAAACAGACCCATGTAGGAAAAACCATGAAAACAACTGGTATTCTAAATATCATTTCATATGACTCCTTAATACACATTCTTCTGCTCCTCATTGCAGGTCAAACTGATACTCTTTCCTACAAATGACATTCTCTTATACTCCCAGACCTTTGTAAAGGGGTCCCTCTGGTGCGAACTATACTCCCTCCCATCTCTAACATTCTTCAAAGTTCAGCTTAAGTGTACTCTACAAAAGGTCTTCCCAAACCCTTAGCTTTTCACCATCCGATTATTACTCTGTCCCGTCTTGAAATCACTTTGCGCGCGCGCGCGCACACACACACACACACACACACATTGTATCTGTGTTCATGTTGTATACCCTTAACAGAACATAAGCTCCCTAAAAGCAGAGAATCTGTATGTTTTCTTTCCCTTTGTACTTTGCCACTAACTAGGAGGGTACCTCAAGCACACACGTAGTAGGCTCTTAATGGTTGTTGAAATTCATTGAAATTGCACCAGATACAGAATTTCGAAATGACATTCTTTTTCACACTTAGCTAGGATCATGGCAAACACAAATCCAATATAGCATATACTGATTTACAGAATGTTCTAGAATAAATTTCTATACTAAAGAAAAAAATATCTGTTGAAATAAAAACAGTGCAATTAAATTCAGCAACTATTTACTGACTACTATGTGAAAGGCACTGAGCTATGGCCCTACACCATTTTACAATTTTAGTTACATATGGAAATCATGGCGCACAGTGGATTGAGAGCTAAGCTTGGAGTCAGGAAGACTCATCTGGAATTCGAGTCTGGCTTCAGCTGTGTGACCCTGGGCAAGTCACTTAACTCTGTTCACCTCAGTCTCCTCATCTGTAAAATGAGCTGGAGAAGGAAATAACAAACCACTCCATTATCTTTGCCCCCAAAACCCCAAGTGGGGTCACAAGGAGTTGGATACAACAGAAAAACAACTGAACAACAAATGGAAATCATAAGTAAGACTCATAGAAGGACTACACTGTTATAAACTGAAGCAAACAGAGGCATAAACTCTCCTGACAAACCCCATACTGCCAAGTGATGCCCATTTATATATCAGGGGAATTCACCCAAGAAAAGATACATTATTTTGTCCTTTCTCCCACCAAAACAATCACAGTTTAAATAATCGTCATTTTAACTTCTCTGGGCCTCTGTTTATTCACCTAAAATTTTACTAGCCTTTTACTAGATTTACTAAGGTTCTTTTTACTTCTTCTTCTTTTTTTTTTTAAGTGAGGCAATTGGGGTTAAGTGACTTGCCCAGGTCACACAGCTAGTAAGTGTTAAGTGTCCGAGGCCGGATTTGAACTCAGGTACTCCTGACTCCAGGGCCGGTGCTCTATCCACTGCGCCACCTAGCTGCCCCCTTTCTACTTCTAACATCTCCTTATTCTAGATGATAAAATTCATTTTTTAAAAAATTATGCAAAGCAACAACAACAAAAAAGTCAATCTGTATGAATACTTCTACATCTCTGAACTTTAGGTATGAATTAAGATGCTGGGCCCTGCAGTCTGTGAAGGTTTAAGTCTATAGGGGGAAAAAGTCACCTAGTTATGGTTTAATTTATAAGCCTTATCACCACCTAATCACCCAGAGCTAAATGCTTAAATACCATTGACCTTTAAATGGATGGCCATCTTCATAGTTAAAAGAAATCCCTCGATTTCACCTGGATTTATAAAAGAGACCACCTCTAATGCAATAAGTTAACTCAAGAAAGGCCTAGCACTATAAAGGTGCTCAGGGGCCCACATGGGAGTCTCTCATTCATTTATGATCACTGGGGACCCAAATTTCATTCCCAGACATGAAATTTCAATCCTGTCAGTGTTGAAGCCAAAATGTCAATCTGGGGCTATGTTTAGCATTTTATTGCCTCATTCTTCGTAAAATTGCAAAAGATAGTTTCATGGGCCTTATTAGGGTAGCACAGTAATACTGTACTTTAAATGTAGAAATTGAATGAAATTCACCCATACCAGGAAACTAAAATTAGTCTCAAACATGTCCAAGAGAATTCTTTGTTTCTGCATCTGTCCAAAGAGGATTAATGTCACCTAATCTGCCCATTTCAAAAGTTGGTTATTAAGATTTAAAGGAAAAAAAGGATATTATAGCATTTTAAAAACTATAATACACTACAGAAATATATAAAACATAACATGCAGATAAAATACCAAAAAAAATACATAAAGTGTTCTATTGATAGAGGAAGAATTTAGGGATGGGGTGGGTTGGGGGGGGGGGGGAAGAAAGCAGATTCTTCACAACAGGATAAGTGGCAAGCAGCTCTATATCCAGACCTTTTTTAGCAAAGGAGGAATGCCTCTAAGAAATTCATTTTCAACTGTTTGTTAAATAAATATGGGGTCATATTTATATAGGCATAAAGAAAGTCTTACTGTAATTTTCTCATAATCACATCTGGCTTTGCTTCATAACACTTGCATTTATTTTGAATTTGAAATATTTACTTTTAAATAATTCATTTTCCCTTTTAAATGTACTAATCTCTAGGCTGTCTCATGTTACTCAAAGTATTATCCAGAAACCTAAATCTAGAGACATAACCTGCCTCTGAATGGCAGCTCACACTATTTTCATTGCTTGAGTTAACACTTGAGGGACAAACTATAACAACACTAGATGTGGGTTAATATTTTCTAAAATCTCAATCTTTTCAAAGCAATTAGGAAGATGGGATTGAAAGACTCATCAAGGAAGAGTCATTACCTTTCAAGATCACATCATCTCAACAGGTTTAAAAGCTTATGAGGGGGGCAGCTAAGTGACACAGTGGATAAAGAATTGGCCCTGGATTCATGAGGACCTGAGTTCAAATCTGAACTCAAGGGCAGCTAGGTGGCGCAGTGGATAGAGCACTGGCCCTGGAGTCAGGAGGACCTGAGTTCAGGTCCAGCCTCAGACACTTAACACTTACTAGCTGTGTGACCCTGGGCAAGTCACTTAACCCCAATTGCCTCACCCCCCCCCAAAAAAAAATCTGACCTCAAACATTTGACACTTACTAGCTGTGTGACCTTGAGCAAGTCACTTACCCCTCACTGCCTCACCAAAAAAAAAAAAAAAAAGCTTGAGTATGATTTATTAAAAAATAAAAACACATTCGATTATGCATAAAAGTCAAGTGACATTAGTCATATCAAAAGCATGGTACCAAGGCAGTGAAAATAAATTTGGTATCATTTTAGATTACCAAAAGATTCAAATAAAGTTATTCATAATTTTAAAAATATCAATGACATTTTGTATTAAAGAAGAGAAAAGAATCCCTTATTGTAGCTAGAAAATATATATCTGTGTGATGGTAAGAAGAAAACATAAGAAGTATAATAATGATATGATACATTTATATAGGCCCTTTCTTCAAAGTCAAAACCTAACTTAAATGACTCTTCCCCAAGATAAGCAATGTATATGTGGTCTTTTACATAAAGGAAAATGAAAAAAACGCGCTACCCCACAGGCAATAATTCTATATGTACCCTAACTTGTGTTTTCCTGGACTGGGGACTCATTGTTTGCACCTAGATAACCACACTTACTTTCTCAGTCCCTATTGTGACTAATATCATGTACATATAAAAACTGGATTGTTGGTGGGATGAGTTTTGTGTGGGATGCAATGTGTGTGTGTCTGTGTGTGTCTGTGTTATGTCTATCAAGATAAATGGCCCATGCTAGAATCAATTTTTGGTTTAATTAGCACTATACTTTATGTAACTCACTGAGCTATTATAATTGATCAGATATTCAGATTGGAGAAATTATCTCCCCAACCCATCCCATTCTATACTGCTCATTTTATAGAAAAAGTAAAGGGGCCCTGGATTCAGGAGGACCTGAGTTCAAATCCAGCCTCAGGCACTTGATATTTACTAGCTGTGTGACTCTGGGCAAGTCACTTAACCCTCACTGCCCTACCCCCATCCAAAATTATTATTAAAAGAAAGTAAATGCATAAACCGGGAAGTGTTTTTTGTTTTTGTTTTTTTGCAGGGAAATGGCGGTTAAGTGACTTGCCTAGGGTCACACAGCTAGTAAGTGTTAAGTGTCTGAGGTCACATTTGAACTCAGGTCCTCCTGAATCCAGGGCTGGTGTTTTATGCACTGCAACACCTAGCTGCCCCCTGTAAATTGGGAAGTTTGAGGCCATATCATCAAAGACCTAAGATTAGAATTTGCCTGGCTTTTTCCTCAACCTCAACAGGAAAAAAGGTTGATTTCAACTCTTGTTAATAAGTGGTCAGGGGCAGCTAGGTGGTGCAGTGGATAGAGCACCGGCCCTGGAGTCAGGAGTACCTGAGTTCAAATCCGGCCTTAGACACTTAACATTTACTAGCTGTGTGACCCTGGGTAAGTCACTTAACCCCCAGTGCCTCACTAAAAAAAAAAAAAAAGTGGTCAGACTCTCAGGTTTCACAGTATCCACTGCGCCACCTAGCTGCCCCATAAATTATAATTATAATATAAATTATAAATGTGGGCATCTTGGAATTATGAAGACTCATCCTCATGACTTCAAATTTGGCCTCAGACACTAATTAGCTGTGTGACCCTGGACAAGAGACTTAACTCTCTTTGCCTCAGTTCTTTACCTGTAAAATGAGCTAGAGAAGGGAATGTCAAACTATTCCACTATCTTTGCCAAGAAAACTCCCCAAAACCGAACAATTTATAAATGTACTATTATGTACATGGAATCGGAGAGTGGCCTCTTGAATCATATTGTTATGAATATTCTCAGAATACTTGGCTAAAGCCATTAGATTATAAACTCCTTGAAGGGCAGCAAGGTGGTGCGGTGGATAGAGCACCAGCCCTGGAGTCAGAAGGACCTGAGTTCAAATCCGCCCTCAGACACTTAACACTTACTAGCTGTGTGACACTAGGCAAGTCACTTAACCCCAATTGCCTCACCAAAAAAAAAAATGTAATTGGGAAACATTTAACAAAAAAAATACAATAAAATAAACTTCTTGAGGGCAAGAACTGTATTCCCAGAATTTAGCACAATATCTGGCATATGGCAGAAGCTCCATAAAGTGTTGAATGAGTGAAGCAATTCCTACATGTATTTTGAAAAATTATAGGCATTCTATAACTGCTACTAGTTCACTAACCACATGATGAAGAGGAGTTTCTTTGATTTCCTAAGGAGCAGGAGCTGGGGTTCATTCAAAAGGCACTAGTCAGCTAGGGACTATATATCCCTTGGTCTGTCTTTTTCCTGCTTGGCATGCTCAAGTGAGGAGATAAAGATTAAGCTGTTGGGGGCGGCTAGGTGGCGCAGTGGATAAAGCACCGGCCCTGAATTCAGGAGTACCTGAGTTCAAATCCGGTCTCAGATACTTGACACTTACTAGCTATGTGACCCTGGGCAAGTCACTTTACCCCCATTGCCCCGCAAAAAAAAAAAAAAAAAAAAAAAAGATTAAGCTGTTAATGAGGAGAAAAACCTTGGACTTCTATCTCCCCACTGAGGCCATCACTAGGTGTATGACTCATAAGCACATACATAGCTCTACTGTTGCTTCTATCTTTGTTGTGTCTATTCTTCCCTTTTGGAAAAGGAGAATGGAAATGACTGTGATATTATGAACTTTGAAAGGTCAAGGAAGTGAGCCATTAGGAGGTTCAGGAACAAAGTCTGTGCTGGGGTTTGTGGCCAACGAGGCCCTGAGAACCAACCTTTGGGGCCCAATTCTGTAAGAGCAGAGAGGATGATTCATCTGTCCATTGGCCATGCCTCATTTGGAAGTGCATTTGGTGGAGGAAATGCAGTGTATAAATTGTGTTAAGTTGGGGCTGATTCTTCCCCAAAATTGAGTTGGTAGAGAGGAAAGTATTTCCTCCCCTCACATGTTTAGGGGTAAAGAAAGGGGTTTGTGCTTATTTGCGTGCTATATCATGGAAATGATCGCCCTCTTTGTGAATGCTAATTGATTAAATGAACCTAAGGCATCAATTATCGATGGCTAACTGTTTATGTATATAAGTGGGGAACATGTCAGAAGGATTCAAATCACTAATATTAGACACCTCAATCCCTCATGGGTATCCTTAGTATTCTGAGGGGTGATCCTCACTCTAGATGAGTGAATTCAGTAACGTTATAAAGCTTACATAAAACATACAATTATTTTTAAAGCATGAAACTAAGATAAACTAATATTTAATCAATAGAGAACCACTGGAACATGTCAAATAGGGAAAGGAAAAGGACATGGTCAGATACTTGCTTTGGGAAAATCACTTTGGCAGCTGTGTGGTAGATAGATTGGAGAAAGGAAAGACTTGAGACAGGGAAACCAATTAGAAGCTACTATATGCATGAGGTTAATTAAGTAGGGTGATTGCTGTGTTGAATAGAGAAGACAAGATCTAAGAGATAGGGAGATAGAAAAGAAATTGCTGGACAAAATCTGGCCCCTTGCTACCTTTCTAGACTTGTTAGACCTTAAACCTCCCCCCCACATTCTTTGATCTAGTGACATTTGCCACCTTGCTATCCAACAACTACATCTCCTTACTGGGTATTTTCATTGTTTCCTATGGGTAGAAAAGCTCTCCCTTCTCATCTCTGCCTCTTGGCTTTCCTATCATCCAATTAAATGCCTTCCTTCCACAGGAAGCTTTTCTCAATCCCACTTGATTCTAGCATCTTCCCTCTGTTATTTCTAATTTATCCTGGACGTATCTTGCTTGCATACAGTTGTTTATAAATTGTCTTCTGTGTTAGACTGTGTGCTCCCTGAAAGCAGGTACTACCTTTTTGCCTTTCTTGGAATCCCCAGAACTTTGCACAGTGCCTGACACAAAACAGACAATTAATAAATGTTTACTGACTGACTATAAGGTAGAAGAGAGTGAGGAGCCTAAATGACCTGAGCAACTGGCAGGAAGTCAGTGCCTGCTATAGAAAGAGGGAAGATCATGAGAGGGGAGGGTTGGAAGAAAAAAATAATGTAGTAACATCTGCAATACACATTACACATCCTCTATAATTTATTCTTTCCGTTTGAATCCCTCTATCCTGCTCAAAAAGTCACTTACTCACTTACCACTGCCCCAAAGCCAAAGCCTACCCTCTGAAGGGCACTGCCGATGCCACAAGGTGAACTGGGAGACGGGTGATGAGTCAGTGAGGGTGGAGGCAGATTTTTCCCAATGGCATCTACCAGGCTGCCACTGTTAGTATTGGGGCAGTATTTGGGTTATGCCTATCTGAGGGCTGAATTCCTGGTACAGAACGAAGGAAAGTGGGAACTTGTGTAGTGAAAAGAAGGATGCAGTATGGGACATGTTGAGGGATAACAGTGAGCATGGTTGTTACACACAAAAGGTAGGAGGTAACCCATCTTCTCACCCTCTTATTGGTTGATCAGATAATAGCCTCTTGAAGTCAAACCATTGTCCCTACCTTGTGTAAGGCCTGGTGCTAGGTGCTGAGGGTATAAAGATAAAGCATTTCTTGTTGTTAAAGACCTTACAGCATAATTGGAGGGGGAGATATATGTATATATGTTCACACACACACACACACACACACACACACACACACACACACACACACACACACACACACACCCCTCCACATATGTTCACAAATAACTAGAATACAAGAAAGGGTAGAATGTGGGAAGTGTCTATACTAACAAAGGACTTTAGGAAATCAGAATAGGTAACGGTCATTTCTTTTGCAGAGGAGAGTGTTTGGGAGTGGAGACACAGGTCATGGAATATTTTATGGAAAAGTGGTATCTAGGGGCAGCTAGGTGGTGCAGTGGATAAAGCACTGGCCTTGGATTCAGGAGGACCTGAGTTCAAATCCAGCCTCAGACACTTGACACTTACTAGGTGTGTGACCCTGGGCAAATCACTTAACCCTCATTGCGCTGCAAAAAAAGAAAGAAAGAAAGAAAATCATTGACAAACTAGAAAGTGAAAGATCATAACTAGGGCAGTGAAAGTCTCATAGCCACTGAATCAGATTGGAACAGTTCAACTGAGGACATTTATTCTACAGAGCAGAAGATGTAGGAGGTACACCAAGGCAACAAGGTACAGGGAATGTACTACAGGGAAACAAAGAACCAAAAAAAAAAAAGCCATTGTCTTCAAAGAGGTCACTATCTATTTCAGGGGAGGGGTTGAGGGAACACAATATACAGACAACTATGTTCAAACAAGAGCTATACATTGAAGAGAATCTCAGAGAGAAGACACTAATACTAACAAATACTGTGAAAGGCTTCTTACAGAGGCCACATCAAATATCCTCAAAAAACAAAAACCAAGACCAGCTCTGTGAAAGTAAAGTCAAACCTCAGCTTAAAATAATAAAAATCCTTCTATCCTTCTAACAATTAAAGACAATCCAACATTTGACCTTGGGCAGGTTACATATCCTCTCTGGGCCTCTTGGATAAAGAACTCAATGGAGATTTCTCAACTTTGAACAGAACCTCTTAATAGTATACTACTTCTTTTACAAATTGGAGGCAGTGTACTGATTCAGAATCAGAAGACTTAGGCTCATATATCCCCATTCTGTCAATTGCTACTTATGTAACTTTGGGCAATTCACTTAACCTCCCTGGGCACCCATCAGTTTTCTTATTTATGACCTATTAGGTTTTCTCTAGTTCTAAGTTTATGATTCTATTCCCTTCCCACCCCACCACTGAATTACTTTATGCAAAGAAACTCTTCTTTGCAAAAATAATTTAAAAATATAATGAATTGTTATCTTCACTACAGAAATATCTTGAACAAATGCAAGTTTCCCTTGGTTACTCCTTCCACTGAAAATGGTGCAGGTGCTTTGAAACTTAAAATGCTTTTACAGCACAGAAAATATTTGTTTCATATTAAATATCTACTAGCAAAAGTAATGTTTTCTTTTGAAAAATCAGTTTCCCTCTTAAAGAGGCACCAATCACAATATTTCTTTATTGGAGGAAAAAATTTTATATAGGAAATGCTGGCTAATGTTCGTGTGACCTTCAAGGTCACCTAGGGCGAGTCATCCATTCAGTGTCTTGTTATCTATATAAACTGATCATTGAAAACTTCTTTGGGTTTGATCTCAAGGAATGCTATATTAAGTCAGAATGGTTTTGTTTTAGTTTCTACTGACTCTGGCTCAGGCATATGCATTGTATTGTACACATTCAATATAGCTCTATCAATCAACAGCTAACATTTTCATAGAGCTTAGGGCACTTTACAATCATTATCTCATTTGATCCTCACAACAACTTTGTCAAGGGAGGTAGCAAAAATACAGATGATGAAACTGAAACTCAGACAGGGTTGACTTGTCCAAGGTAATGCAACTAGTCAGGTCCAGAAGTTGAACGCACAGCTTTGGACTCATAATGCATCACTTTTTCCTTTATACCACGCTATCTTTTTTTCTTGTATAGTAAGTCTGACAAGTAGTCATTGATCCTTTCTGTTTGAATGCTTTCTGGGATTAGGGATTCAAGAAAGAAGATTTAAAAGCACCTTGATAATTGTTAACATTACCCATGTTGAGTTTTAAACAAGGAATTAAGCTTATATAGTGAATCTGAGGTAGACATTATTCCTACCTGCAAAGGTAGAAATACAAAATTAGAAGAGCATTCCTTTGCCTCATCAAGATCTCTCAGGTCTGAGATTTCAGGCAGTTTCCAAATCATTTCTAGATAAGTAAAGATTCCCTTACTTTCCCCAGACTGGTTTTGGTCCTAGAATGGGGGTAGGGGTGGGGAGGGAAGGGTGGGGAATATCAGCTCCTTAAGAGAAAGGACTATTTCATTTTTCCTTTGTACATCTCAGGATACAAAGTGCAGTGCTTGGCACAGAGTAGGCACTTGATACTTCCATGTTGATTCAGTGCTTGATTAATTGGGCTCCTGTTAGTCTCTAGACAAGTTGTCTAAAAAAAGGAAAATCAAAGGGTTAAAACAACACCACCACCCTGAATGAGTAACTTTGCATTGGAAACTTGTTTACTCTGTGTGTGACTTTTGGCAAATTCCTTCACTTCTCTGGATCTGTTTTCTCAACTGTAAAATAAGGGGTTTAGACTAAATGACCTCTGAAGGCCCTTCCAGCTCTAGTCTATGGGGTCTTAATAGGGGCTTTGGATTCTCTTCTGCATGTCTCACAGACGTACATGTCTATCTGGGTTTGTTTCTTAAGACTTTAAAGAACTATAAAAGAAAGGTAAAGAAGTTATTTTTTAAACACTTATCTTAGAGGGCCGGCCTTTTCTTTGATCCTTTTGTCCCAGAGGGTTCTTGACCTTTTTTGTGTTGTGGACACTTAGGGCAGTCTAGCTAAGCCTATGGCCCTCTTCTCAAAATAAAGATTTTAAATTATTGAAATGTTAGATTTCAGTTAGAGGTTAATGAAAATAAAGAAGTAAAATTTTTTTCCTATGCATGTTCATGCTGAAATCTATCCTCAAAACCCAAGCAGCAACTCAGAATCACTGAATCTCAGAGTTGGAAACGATCTCAGATTACATTTAGTCTTACCTCTATCTGAACAAGAATCTCCTCCTACACGATAACAAATGGTTATTTGGTCTTTGCTTAATGGTCTCCAGTGAGAAGGAATTCATACTCTCTCAAAGAAACCTATTCCCCTTTTAGATCGCCCCTCAATTTGTTATGCATTTCCCTTAGGGAGTTTACATGTTGCTCTTTGGGGCTAAGCAAATCATGCCAAATCCCTTTTCTAAATACTTTGAAGACAGATATGATGTCTCCTTCACCGCTTCCCCCAAGTCTTTTCTGAAGGATGACCATCTCCGATTCCTTCAACCAATCCTCACACAGCATGAGAGGGCCACCTCCAGTCTTCTTGATGTATATCTTGCTACTGGACCCAGATGGCTCTGGAGGAGAAAGTGAGGCTGGTGACTTTGCACAGCCCAACATCACCAATTCACTGCAAGTCATGGCATCACCTCCCCAATGTCACGGTCCTCTTAGAGAACAAAGGACAAACAACAACATGGCGTGATCTTTACCATTCTGGCTGCCCTCCTTGGGATATTGTCCACATTATCAATGTCCTTCCTAAACTGCCCACAATACGTACAAAATAACTACAAGATAGATATTTTTAAGTGGGGGAAGAAGGTATCAGCAGTTGGAGCAATCAGGAAAGGACTCCTATAGAAAGTGGTGTTTGAACTGAGTCTAGATGGAAATTAGGGATGAAATGAGAGTAGACAGTGCATTCAAGGCACTGGGGACAGCTAACAGAAAGTTACAGAGAAGGGAGATGGAGAGTAATATAGGAAAACAGCAAGAAGTCAGTTTTGGTCAGACCATTAAGTATGGGAAGGGAAAAAAATATATAATGAGACCAACAAGGTAAGTGGGGGCCAGGATGTAAAAGGCTTTCAAGTCCAAAGAGAGGAAGTTTATATTTTCTCTTAGAGGCACTAGAGAGCCAAAGAAGTTTATTTAATAAGGGTGTGACATGGTTAGACTATTCTAGCAGCACTTCAGTGTTCTGACATGATTGCTGAAAGTCCATGGATCATCTGAAAGACGTTAACACGATGTGCTGTAATGTCACTAACTTCCAATGAAGATAAGAAAGAAAGTAAATCTAAAGAGAAGTACACCACTGTTAGTGACAAAAATTCCTGTTCTGGGACAGATACACCAAGTTGCTCAGCCTGGTTCTCTGGGTATAAAGACACAGATCCACATGAGCAAAAAACCTACTCACATTGGGTTTTCCAGTGCCCAACGTAAATGAGAAGGAGACTGTCTACTTAGAAAATAAGTTGAAAGACTGGCTGGCTTCCCACAAGATCTTTGTCTCCATCTCCTATTGCAGTGAGCAAGGAAATCAAGTAACACATGAGGATGGAGACACCTGTTCTGGGGACAAGTGAGAATGGATGAACAAGGGCCAAACATGCCTTTTTAATGAGTTCAATAAAACAAGCTGCACATGACAAAAGGATTTAAAAAAGAACACAAAACCACAAGGGTCCCTGCATTTATGTCTGAGAATATACCTTCTGGTCAAGCCCTGTCTGAATCTAAGACATCTGAGCGATTACAATCCATGAGCAGTTATTGAGGCTAGAAAGGGTGGCTCTTTTTCTTTTCTCTCTTGACTATAGAGATCTAGTTTGTTTAAGCCTGGCTCTCTCTCAACACTTATTAAGAGTGGCCTGAACAATACCGGGCCCTCCCCAACCAGGAATGTTAAGCCTGCAGCCACCCACACATTTTAGAGACTCTAGATGACTGCTAATTCACTTGTCCTTTGGTCTAGGCAAAGAACTATGACAGAAATATCATCTTATTTTCAGAATTAAACCAAACTTTTTCATTATTCTTTTCCAATGAGGAAGACTTAATTAGCACCTTTTCTGTTGTTGTTATTGTCATTCAACTTCAGGCTGAATCAGCTAATACTTACATACAGAATCCTATAGGAAAAGCAGGCAGGAATTCACTAATACAGAGGCACATGCACACACTGACTCATACACCCCAGCTGTATGAGAATATATAAACATATTCTCAAAAGGTAGATATTCATTTCATCTTCCTCTGCAAAAAGGGCAAGTGGCATATATCTCCCATCTCTGCTGTCGCCTCCTGGTGCCAAAAATAGACAACCATGTCAGGAGTAGCCTCTTCAAATGTAAACCAATCCCTCACAGAGGAATATGACAGGTAAAGCTAAACTGATCTGCTAGGTTTGGCCATGCCCAAGGCTCTAAAATTGACACCAGCTGCAGATTACTTTCTACATTCTTTACTTTTTTTTTAACCAGCTCCTGACAAGACTAACAAACCTTTCATCATCAGCTTCCAGATGATGCTTAGGTAAAACTATTGGGAACAGAAGGAGGAAGAAGAAAATAAATAAGCACCCTCTACCACAGCAAGTCAATTCCCTACTGTCGCTAAAAGGCTTCCTCCTCTTTCCTCCCCCTCTTTCCTCCCCCTCTTCTCTCCCCTCATCTCAAAGCTCTCACCCCATGGGAAGGTAAGAAAGAGAAGAGATCTGGTGTCATTTCCAAGTCAAATGAGTTTCTAAGATAATAATAACTCCACTCTTTGATGGGCAGCCTGAAAAGAAAAATATACACAGAGTCTTTAAGGTTTGGAGAAGAGAAGACTGATGACTTATGAATTGGGGAGGAGGAAGGTGGGGAATGGAGGACAGAGATGGAAATGACCCAGAAAGTTTTAAAATTAATTTTGTGTCCTTCTTACATTGAAAATGGTTTTGTTATGAAATATGTCCCCAAATATTCCAATAATCATATATAATACATAGTTTCAGAAAGCATGTAAATGACAATCCAGAAATTCTACTGTTCATTAATTCCTTCATATCAAAATTTAAGAAGTACTATTATGTGCTAGTCACTGAGAGCCTATAAAGATTAAAAAAAAAAAAAAGGTAAGGTCCCTGTCCTTTACAGGCTTTCAATCTAACAGGAAAGGTAAGACAGGCACAGAGAAAAGTAAATAGACCTCAAAAGAGAGTGTGATAAAAGAATCAGAATACAAAGTAAAGAATGGCAATTCAGTTTAGCTTCAGAAACATTTGTTAAGCATATAAGGAAGGACCTTAGCAGGTACTTAATAAATAACTTAACAAATAAGTTGCCCAAAGTCACACAGCCAATAGGGGTCTGAGCCAAGTCTTGAACCCAGGTCATCTCCTATTCTACTAGGGCATTTTCCGGCACATGTCCTGCTACCTTTCTAAGATGATAAATTGCAGAAATGTGTACTGTTCTACAATGATAGAGGTGGATTTCTTTATTCTAAGGTGAAGCACAGTTGCTGACCTTCATAGGTAGAAGTGATTCCCAATGCCAGTAAAATAACAAGTTTGGTTGAGAAAAAAAAAATTGCAACACTTGGGGTACTGAAAGGCAAGATAACATCTGAAGGGGGTCAGGAGGATGCAGGAAAGCTTCATGGAGGAGTCAGCACCTTGGACTGACCTTGAAGAAGGGAACTCAGGAGAAGACTCCAGCAATAAGAAAAGAGGGCAAATGCAGAATTTTGCCAAGAATGGCAAAATGCAGGACATGTTCAGGGACCTACAAGTAGTCAAAACTGACAAGAGCATGAAATACAGGAAGAGGAGTATTCTGAAATAAAGCCTGAAAGATGAGCTCAACGTCCCTGAATGGCAGACCGAAAACTTTCAATTTTATGCATTAATAAAAAGTCACAGAAACCTTTTGAACAGGGAAGTGATGAGTTATGCATTAGAAAAAAAAAAGATTAATGGGGCAATTGTGTGTAGGACAGACTGCAGCAAAGAGAAAAATCTGGAGCTAGGAAGATGAGGTCCAAGGGTATAGTCAAGGGTAGTGGTAATGAAGGATGTAGGAGTAGAAATAGAAGCGAACAGAAAAGGAAGGCTTCTGAAAGCAGAATTGAAAGGACTGTGGAAGGCCTGGGTTGAAATAGCTGTGTTTGAACTCAAAAGAACATGACAGTGACAAAGAGAAATTAGGAAGAGAAGCAGGGTTGCTTTTTCTTCTTGTTGTCATCCTTTTTGGGGAATGGTGGTGAGTTCACCTTTGAATGGACATCAGGGCCAAGAATAAGATAACAGCAGCTGCCTACATCCCCACCCTGACTGTCTCGGGGTGGATATTTTGGATATTTTCTTTCTTTTATCCCCCTCTGCCCCATCAATTTAATCAATCAACAAACATTTGTATTACATAACTACTACATGCAAGGCACAAGGCAGTGCACTGGAGATACAGAGACAAAAAAAGAAGCATTCCCTGCTCTCAAGCAGCTAACGATCTTACCAGGGAGATAGGAAATAAATACATGTGCATCATATGGGAGGATGTTAGGAGTCGGAGGAATATCAGAAAAGGCTTCATGTAGGTGATGTTTGAAGGAGAACAGACATTCAAAGATGTGGAGGTGAGGAGGGAGTGCTTTGCAGGCATAGGGCATAGTCTATACAAAAGCTCAGAGAGAGGGTTGTGTATGTTCAAAAAAAAGGCAAGTAAGACCATTTGGCTAAACTGAAATGTAATATACAGCAAGATGGGAAAAAGAGATTGGACTCTGGGCATAAAGGACCTTAAACACAGTAGAGTATGAGTTTGATCATGAGTCACAGGGAGCCTCTGGAGTTTAGACAGGAGTGGATTACAAAATTACTTTGGCAGCTATGTAGAGAGGCTGGATTAAGGATGGAAGCTTTGACACAGGAAAACCAATTAGGAGGTCATTGAAATAGTTCATGAGAGAGGTGATAAGAGCTTGAATTAAAGTGTTAGCTGTGCTAGCAAAAAAGGGAGGTAGGGATGGGAGAACTATCATGGAAGGAGATTTGGCAAATGATTAACTATAGTAGTATATAAGAAAGAATCAAACAGATGATCCTCTAACATGTCTTCTAGCTCTAACATTCCTATGACTATTAAATAAAACTATTAAATAAGACAATTAGACCAGTTATATGTTTTATTAATAAATTCTGACTCATTTCTGATCTATGTATTATTCTAGGCACTTAAACTGCATTTCCCAGAATTTCATAGTTAATTTCCACCACCACCATCCAATCTCTAAGAATACTTTGAAAATGTGAAAGAAAGAAAACTATACTGTACTCTGCATGGAAAGAAAATGTCTGCCTAGAATTATTTAAATTAATTTATCATTCTTCTAGACTAAGAATTTCTGCTCAGAGAAAATATACAAACTGACATCTCATACCTTGGGCATCTCTCTCTCTCTCTCTCTCCCATCATTTTAAAGTTCCAATTTATAGGATTCTTGAACAAGGAATAGTTAGGATTTCATTTTTGAGGCAATAGTTCAATAATAAACAGTTTGCTCCAATAACAACAACAACAAAATTATAGTCACTTAAATTTGGACACAGTCTTGAAAGATCATTTTTGTAAAACCATATAATCATTTGACCATTTCCTCTAAGGAGTCTCCTTTCTAGTTGTTCAACACTACACTAATTTTCATTAACTGAAATAATCAGATACTTCTTCCTTTTCTTGGGTAGATATTACCATAATCTGGTCAAAGTGAAACAATCATTATGCCCTTGCCCTCATCCAGTTACTGCCCTAAAATTTTTTCAGGGAGGAGTCCTTCCAGGGCTAACCTGGGATGAAAAGTTCAGGGTACCATTTTTGAGGTGATAGTTAAAGAAAAACCAAAAAGGGTTTCTTTTTTAGCTAGGTGGTGCAGTGGATAAAGCACCAGCCCTGGATTCAGGAGGACCTGAGTTCAAATCTGGCCTCAGACACTTGACACTTAGTAGCAGTGTGACCTTGGGCAAGCCACTTAACCCTTATTGCCCCACCAAAAAAAAGTGTAGAGAAGTCCAAAGGCTCTAGACTAAGATAATTTTTTAAATGTTTTCTTAAAAATTTTAAAAGAGAAAAAGAGGTTTCCTACTTCTACAAAATCAAAACCTTTCATGACAGAAAGCTTTAAACTAGATCTTTTCCATTACCTCCAGGCCCCATCCCAACATTGAAACTGGGATTAAAGTTCTAGGTTATTAAACAATCAAAAAAGCATTAATGCCACAGAACCTGGACAAAAACTATATAAATATAAATTAACAACTGCTTGATAATAATCATAGCTGAAATAAGATCCATTAACATGCCTTTGTTAAGTAGTTTTTATGGGCCAGGTACTGTATAAAATATTAAGAATACAAACACAAATATACATAAAATGCCTCAAGGTTTTAAGAACTCCCCTTACTTTGACCCTACCATTGGTATTATCATCCCTTCATTTGAAAAATGAGGTAACTCAGTCTTTGGGAGATGAAATATCTTGCTCAGTCTCATAACTAGTTAAGTGTCAATTTGAACCCAATTCTTGACTTCAGGCTCAGCATTCTTTTTTTTTTTTGGCGGGGCAATGGGACTTAAGTGACTTACCCAGGGTCACACAGCTAGTAAGTGTCTGAGGCCGGATTTTAACTCAGGTACTCCTGAATCCAGGGCTGGTGCTTTATCCACTGCGCTACCTAACTGCCCCTCAGCATTCTTAATATCCCCACCATGCTGCCTTCTAGGCTCTGAACTGACTCCCTTTCAAAGACAATGTCAATTGGAAACCTTTTTTCCTTTGTGCTCAAGAGTCTTCTTTTGGTAATATGCCAGGAGCAAAGCTTACACACATTAGCAAGTAGTTATTTCCCTGTGACATGCTTGCACCTGTCCCATTGTTAGAAGTTGGAAGACTGTTATTTACAGATTCTATAAACTGGGTTCAGCCAGAGTGTCTCCCTTCTAAAAATTCATTTCCCAAAATATTCTACAGAGAACTTTACCTTCTCTGATAGTGCAATGGCTATGAGGAATGGCTTTATGAGAAAGCAAGTTACCTATGGGGTCTAATTTGAGGAATTATTGTAAGCCCTGAACTGACCCAGCATATTAGTCACTCCTCTGAGTGAAAGCATAGAAGATCTCTGATGAAATTCAGTTATCTGGAAAGGGTCATATAATAAAATCAGCAGCAGCCATAGCTGAAATTAATTTCTGAATAGCAGCAGCTAGGTGGCGCAGTGGATAAAGCATTGGCCTTGGATTCAGGAGGACCTGAGTTCAAATGTGCCCTCAAACACTTGACACTACCTGTGCGACCCTGGGCAAGTCCCTTAACCCTCATTGCCTCACCAAAAAAAAAATTTCTGATTAGCTCCTACCACCTAGAGGGCTTTGAGAAGAATATGACACAGGATGGGACAAGTCAATTTTGAAAGGAGAAAATAGAGTCCAAAAATTGGTGCAGCTCAGGTCCAGAGTCATACTAGAAGGCCAATTGTGAAGGTGCAGAAAGGACAAGGGAAAGTCCTGTAAACTTGACCAAGTCCACAATTGTGCCCCAAGGATAGCTAAGCACATTTTACATATATAAAAAGATAAAAACTCTCTGGGCCTCATTTTATCTCTGTTAGTAAAATGAGAGTGGTTTGGGGCAGCTAGGTGGCACAGTGGAACTCAGGTCTTCCTGACTCCAGGGCCGGTGCTCTGAGTTCAAATCCGGCCTCAGACACTTGACATGTACTAGCTGTGTGACCCTAGGCAAGTCACTTAACCTCAATTGCCTCACAAAAAAAAAATGAGAGTGGTTTGGAATAGATGCTTTCAGAGATGCATTGCAGATCTAAAAGTCTATGATTCAAGACATGAGAGACTGATAGAGTGTGTTATTATTTCCAAAAAGCAGGGTTTCTTGTAGCAAATGAAGAAAATCATATAACAGTGTCAAAAGCAGGGCTAACCCCCTCATTATTAACGAACTATTTCATATCCAGCCTTTTGGTTGTTTGAGGGGACATGGTTTGAATAAGAGTAAAACTAAATTAGTGTCAAATATGTTATGTTGAGAAGTACACGCAATGTTCTAAGCCCATAAAAGCAGAACATTTGCTAAATTCCTCACTTAACTTAAAGGCCATTTTGAAAACAAAGAAATCTTCACATATTCTTTCAATATGAATCTTCTTTAATACTGTATGACACTGCCTCCCATACATACACACATATGGAACCATGAAAGAAACACTCAAAATTTCAACATTTCCTGTTGGAGATGTATATATTCTGTATCCTGTATATATTTATGAATACATAATCTCCACTAAAATAGAAATTCTCAGGGCAAAAACTCTCTTTTTGCTCCCACCCACAAAGCTCATAACAGTTTTTTAAAAGACTATTATGCGGGGCAGCTAGGTGGCACAGTGGATTAGAGCACCAGCCCTGGAGTCAGGACCTGAGTTCAAATCCGGCCTCAGACTCTTAACACTTACTAGCTGTGTGACCCTGGGCAAGTCACTTAACCCCAATTGCCTCACTAAAAACAAAAAAACAAACAAACAACAACAAAAAAGACTATTATGGATTGACTGAAAAGCCTCCTCTAAAAATACAATTAAGGCCCCGTCTGCCTGTGAGAAGTCCACTCTCGACTCTTCACCAATAAAAGGCAAAGAGGAAGAAGAAAAGTCAACAGATAAAGGAAGTCTTAACTGAAGGAATGGTTCTTTTCCATGTCAAAGTGAACTTAACAAGCTTCATTTTCTTTCTCTGAGTGTGAATCTTAAGAGAAACTAGTCAAATTACTTTAGTGTTAGAAAATACTTCCAATCTGGCATTCAAGGATATCTATCCCACCCTTCTGACCTTATCCCCCCATTGCTCTCCAACATGAACCTATCATTCCAACCAAGTTAATTTTTGTTACTGTTTCCTGACTCTAAACCTCTGGTCAGACTTTTCTGCCTGTTTGGAATGGCCATCCTTTTCCCCCTTTGCCTATGTAAATCAGCCTTCCTTTAGGGTCCAGTTGAAGTCCTATCTCCTTTGTTCTGGGCTATGTTGGGTAAATGCTATTATAGTCAGGGTGTCTGCCTCAGTTTCCAGTTACTCAGGGGAGTTGGTCAAGGGCAAAGAGTAACAATTCTTACTTAGTCCAAGGGTGGGAGGTGGTGTCCAGGAAGCCTGTAGAGGAACAATAGGATCAGTTCTTTAAAGCCTATAGATCAGAAGACCCAGACAAAAGAGATCCAAGATTTTCCCTCTAGACCTGTCAAGAAGGCTATTTTTCTAGAAATATGTTTAAAATATAAATTGTCAGAGACACCTAATTCCCTATCTATTTTCAAGCATTGAACAAAGAAATAAAATTCTGTTTACTAAAGGATCACATATTAACTATTTGTTTGGAAGGCAAATTCTCCAAGTACTTTTAATCTGTGTTTATTTTTACACAATCCAGGGTTAGAGATTTAAAAATAAATATCTCAGGATATGATTCAGAGGAAAATTAATTAAATATTGAAACATCTTAGAACATCACCTGAATTGAACTTTTTTTTTAACAACTAACTGCAAAGAGCTATAGATTTAAATGGCATTATAAGCATCTTATCTCACATATCAGTCAATTCCAAAATCCCCAAGATATGTCCTATCATTAATTCAACTATGTTATGCATGGGCATTCCTGAAATATTAAAAAAAAAAACTAGAGGAAGACCTCCAAAAAGTTGGATAAATCAATGGAAAAGTTTTTGGCATGGATGACCAAAGATGAGAAGATGTGGTAGATTGGCAATCCAAATCAGTGGATAGAATGTCCACAAAAGGGAGATCATAAATACAATACTATATTAAATTAAGATTATACTCTTCATATTAGGGTAATATTAAATAGTAACAGAAGTTCAGTAAATTTAGATTTCAATTTATTCAATAGACATATTCCTATATGTCAAAGTCTAAAAGAATGGTCCTACATATATTAAAATATTTACTACTACTACTGCTGCTGCTGCTGCTACCACCAGCACCAGCACCACCACTACCACTATCATTAGCACTACCACCACCACCACCACTAACTACTACTACTACTACTACTACTACTATTACTACTACTACTACTACTACTACTACTGAAAGCTTCATTGTTTGGAGAGTGGCTAAACAATTTATGGCACATGAATGTAATGGAATATTACTTAGCCATGAGAAATGTTGAACATGAATTCCAAAAAGCATGAGAAGGTTTTAATGAATTGATGCAGAGTGAAGTTAAGTAGAAGCATGAATATATATATATATATATATATATATATATATATATATATATATATAATGTTAGATTTGGGAAAGCAACAACAATGACAACAACAAAAAATTGACCTGTGCAGCTAGTTGATATAGAGGATAGAGCAGTACATTTGGAATCAGGAATACTTGAGTTCAAATCCTACCTCAGATACTAGCTGTGTGATCATGGGCATATCGCTTCTTTTAATGTTAAGTTTCCTCACCTATAAAATGGAGATAATGATAGCACCTACCAAATAGGGTTAGCGTAAGAATCATATGAAATAACACGTTGTGTTTGGCAAAACAAAGTGCTATATAAATGTTAGCTCCTTCCCCTCCCTTTCTCCCCTCCCCATCCAACAGGATGACCAAACTTGACCCCAGAAAGAATGAGAAAAAGTGAATCCTTCCCTTCGCTGTGGAGATGTAGGACACTATGGGTATTGAATATTGAATATACTGTCAGACATAATATGTTGGTCATTTTTGTTGAATTGCTTTTTTCCTTTTCCTTTAACAATCTTCGTTACAAGGGATATTTTGCTGCAGCAACAAAGAGGGTAGAGAGGAAAGAAATATATTCAGAAGCAAATATGTTATTAATAAAAATCCACTTTTTAAAAAAGATCCATTCCTAAACTGTGTAACAACTCCAAATTCCTAACAAATGTCATTATCATTTTAAAATATACTTCCAAGGCTTCAAAAGATACATGGTCTCACTAGTGTGGGTACTTCTATCCATGTATCTGCAACCTCACCTCATTTTCATCAATGAGTTTGTTGTAACTTAGAAACATGTATCACCTAGTGATCACCTTTCTGATAATGAGCCTCTTTTCTTCAGATTTAGTTAGGCTGGCCCTTTGACAACAGATAACACAAGCTTCAACTTGGCTAGCATAACCTTGGACAACCCCTAGCCATTTCCATGCCATGATGATGCGTTAGAGTTAGATCTTAGTAAAAGTATTTTAAAGATGCTTTATTTTGATTTATGAAAAATGTTCAGAGAGTTCCTGTTAGCTTTGACTTTCTCTGCTCCCCAACCTGACAAGAAATTAAGAAAATGGGGAGGTAGGCAAAATTGGCCTTTTTTTAAAAGTCCATATAAATTCTAGGAATACAGTATTACATATCTACTTAATCTGTAATTTATAAATTAACATGTCACCCATTTCTCTATACAACAAAGACCATTTTTTAGCATCTTATCATTAGATAGCAATTCAGAATATAACTAAAAGAGCATGAATCTATCTATTAGGGTATAGTAGAAAATTAAGCAGATTATTTATTTATTTAGGGGGGGGCAGGGCAATGGGGGTTAAGTGACTTGCCCAGGGTCACACAGCTAGTAAGTGTAAAGTGTCTGAGGCTGGATTTGAACTCAGGTCCTCCTGAATCCAGGGCCAGTGCTTTATCCACTGCGCCACCTAGCTGCCCCTTAAGCTGATTATTTAGGTTAGTCTAATGGAAGGGATGGACTCCTAACACTTAGACATCAATTTCCTCCCATGAAGGAAAAAATTGGATTTTTTGACTCTTTGTATGGGTCAAGTTATCCAAATAATGGCTCACCTGTTCATTTTGTTTTGATGACAGTGTAAATGAAAGGGTCCACTATCCAGTGGAACCTCAGCATATATGTTCTTTGAAACACCAGGTTTATTTAGAACAGGCATTCCTAACCAGAGGTCCAGGGATAAATTTCAGAAGGTCTTTGAATTAGAATAGGGGAAAAACTGCATCTTTATTTTCACCAAATCTCTGGTTTCCTTGGTGATCCTATGCATTTTATTTTATGTACTTAAAAAACATTTTTGAAGAGATCCCTATAATCTATCAGACTGCCAAAGGATCACAAAAAAGGTTAAAACCCCTTGAGCGAGAAAGTCAAGAAATGACTTCTCTCCTTTCCCAATCAATAGAGAATACGGAGAACTCCATAATAACAGGAATCATTAGTGTTCAGGCTCTCTCACCTTTCCATGTATAAACAGAAAAATACTTTGACTACACAAGGATGTCTGATTTTATCTGTGTGTATGCCTTTGTCACTGGTACAGAATGCAACCTAAGTCTTTTTTTTTTCTTTTCTTTTTTTTTTTTTTGGTGAGGCAATTGGGGTTAAGTGACTTGCCCAGGGTCACACAGCTAGTAAGTGTTAAGTGTCTGAAGCTGGATTTGAACTCAGGTACTCCTGATTCCAGGGCTGGTGTTCTATCCACTGCGCCAACCTAAGTCTTAAAAGACAAATCTCAGAATTGGTATGGCCAAAACCATCTATTATCCTCTGGTAAGTAAACACGCTGATGGGCCTCTCTAAAATTAGCTAAACTCAACCTTAGATGTGATAACCCAAGCTAGTCAGTGGGTCCAAACTTAAAACCTTTGCAGCTTTGTGTGATCTTCCGAAGCTAATAGTCTGGTAATACCTTAGACAGCCCTGGGCCTTCACACTGTGATCAGGAATTGGAATAGTTTTATAAAATCAAGGGCTGGAGGTAATGTTTCCCCAGCTGAGAGAGGTTAATTACATTTCAGAGAGTATATTGCTCAAGGTCATTCACACAATTCACAAGTAGTAGGGTTACGTTTCCAACCCAGGTTTTCTAAATCCAAACCCAACATTCTTTCCGTGAATAAATCTTGCATTTTAGACAACCAAAAAGTCACTGGGCTTCTCTACCCAGAAAAATTTAGCACCAAAAAGACCACTAGAAAGTAAAAGGAATTCTTTCAAATGATGGTTTCCAACTTGAAGGCTACGGAGCCTAAGGGGACTGCAATTATTTCAAGGTGTCCATGAAGCTCTATGTATACCAAACATTATCATTTTGATCTTTATTTAGCACCAAGAACATATACTGAATGACAGCATAATAAATAAATATCTCAATATCTCTTTGAAAACTAAATTTTATATATATATATGTGTGTGTGTGTGTGCACACACATGCACACACACACACACACACACACTCACAAACATTTCTTTTTTAAAATGCTTGTTGACACCATTGATTAATAAAATACAAATTACTATCATGTGTGGCCTAGACCCAGCCTTCCCAGCTATACTTTTGTGCTCTGTCCTATGCCTTAACTAGACACTCCAAGAGTCTGCCTTGGGATCCTGGGTTTCTGATTAGTCAGCATTCACCTTATCTAGCCCAAACTCATACCCAAAATGTTATTCTCACTCCATCTTCACGTCAATGCACACAAACCCTTCTCCCCCCCAACTTCCCTTTCTAACACTGGCTTTGATAATAGTAATCATTGTATGGGTATGTGATTTTGTGTGTGCTCTTGCTCGTGTGTGTGTGTGTGTGTGTGTGTGTGTGTGTGTGTTTTAAAAAGGGGGGGGGAGGAGTGATGGTTTACAAATAAAACCAAAACCAGATCATGCCCTCAAGGATCTCACAGTCTAATAATGAGCATTTGTGTGTCAAATGACCTGACCTTATATGAAAACCCAGTTACATATGAAATGTTTTTCTAAGTGAATCCATTCTAATACAGCCAGATTTATTATTTTCCCCTTGATGGTAATTGTATACTGTCATAGTTTGTTCAGTGGATTAAAATGGATACCAGAGGCAAATACTGTATTAATCCCTATTGGGGGGGGGCCCCGCATATATGATTTTATTAAAATTAGAACTAGAAAACAAGTGCTGGAAAGGGTGTGAAATCTTCTTTGTAATTTTTCCCCCTTTCCTTTAACAAAAACCTGCCATCTGGCTGAGGGCATTCCAATGCCAAAAATACACTAGGAGATAGGGGTGGGGGTGGTGGTTTTCTTTTAAGTGAGGAGAAAAGAGAAACAGTTAATGGACAATGAAACTGCTAGAATGAGATGATATTCAGCATCAAGGTCTAAAGGAAACACCATTCCAAAGCGTTTGTAAGGTTTTTTTGGTCAAGAGAACCTAATAACTTCTAAAATGGAATAAGGAAAGATACTCTAAGAGCAATACACAAGCAGAATTTGACTCAATAACAGGTAGAAAAAATAGAATACAAAGATCTCTGAGGTTCAGACATGAGAAAAACAATCAGAATAGTCTATCATATAGAGAGGTGATGGATGAAGAGTGCAGTTTGAAGCCTCTTTTTTTCTTTTGGACAAGGGCAATGAGGGAATTTGTTTGCTTGACTATACATATTTATAAAGGGTTTTATTTTTTTTACTTTCTCAATGGGGGAGTGGGGCAGTGGTGGTGTTGTAGAACATGGATTTGAAAATAAAATTGAATTGAGAAAAACAAAAATAGGGGGCAGCTAGGTGGTACAGTGAATAAAGCAGTGGCCCTTGATTCAGGAGGACCTGAGTTCAAATACGGCCTCTGCCACTTGATACTTACTAGCTGTGTGACCTTGGGCAAGTCACTTAACCCTCATTGCCCCACCAAAACAAACAAACAAAAAAGAAAAACCAAAATAAACAGTTCATCTTATCTGAAGCAATATATGGTTTTTGAGCTGAACCTTTTTAGGTCAGAAACCCTGAGGCCCAGGAGAAATGACAGCTATTGAGTTCAGACCAGAACTCTGATCCTCTAAATCTCCAGTTCAGTTCTCTTTAAAAAGTACTCCAAAGAGCCTTGTAGTTGCTATGACAAGTGGCCCCAATGCAACATTTCAGACCCCGAAATGAGTGAAGGTCCTCCTTAAAGTTAATTGGTAGCATCTCTAAAGGAGAACTCAATTGATCTACTCTCCTCACCGTTGGGAAACCTAAAAAAAAAGATTTTGCAAAGCCTTCTGTATTTTTCCTATGTACTCTGGCTTACCTGCCCTACACAATTATGAGGTCCTTGAGAGCAGGGACCATGTCTTCGTGTCTAACACAGTGTTCAGCACACACTAAGCAGTTAATAGGAGCTTCTTGAAAAAAAAGGAAGGGATGAATCTTTTAAAGAACTGGGGTAGCGGGCAGCTAGGTGGCACAGTGGATAGAGCACTGGCCCTGGATTCAGGAGGACCTGAGTTCAAATCCGGCCTCAGACACTTAACACTTACTAGCTGTGTGACCCTAGGCAAGTCACTTAACCCCAATTGCCTCACTTTAAAAAAAAAAAAGAACTGGGGTGGATGGCCACTTATATGTGGTTTCTCCCATTAGATTGTGAGGTCTTTGAGGTTGGAGACTGTTTCTGCCTTTCTCTGTATCTGCACTACCCAGCACAATGCCACAAAGTACATGGTAGGAACTTAAATGCTAGTTGACTTGAGATGGTTTTGCTCTCCTTGGTTCATGGCCTTTCTATTCCCTTTTTTTGCCCTCTCTGTTTTCAGAGTAAGTTAAAAAGCTTCAAAGATAGTATCCTAAGCTCTTTGATGAGCTCCTTAAGGGCAGGTATCATATCTTATTCCTATCTCTTCAGCAACAAGCGCTGAAAATGGCACAAATTGGGCCCCCGATACTTGTTGAATGAAAAATGCCATCACCAACTAAGATCGGGGTCACAAATGTAGAACTAGCTGGGACCTAAACAACTTCTTGTTATTTTCACACCCTGAATTGCAGAGTTGATTTTATTATTTTCGCTCCATTTCCTGTTCTTTGCTTCAGGCAACAATATATTGCTAGTTATAGCTCTGGCTACCAGACTTTGTTCATAGGAAAGCAAATTGAAGGGCTGTTTCAGGAATGATCAAATCATAGCTCTAGAAGGAGAGGGGATATCAGAGGCCACATAATCTAATCTACTCATTTTTAGAGATGAGGAAATTGAGGCCCAGAGAGGTTAAGTGTATTGCCCGAGGTCATATAAATAGTATGCAGCAGATGAGATTTAAACCCAGTTCTTCTTAGACCAGAGCCAAGTACACGTTTGAAAGCACTGGGTAAATCTCCAAATAAGTTAAAGTTCATACAATTAGGGGCAGCTAGGTGGCGCAGTGGATAAAAGCATGGGTCCTGGAGTCAGGAGGACCTGAGTTCAAATCAGGCCTTAGACCCTTGACACTTACTAGCTGTGTGACCCTGGGCAAGTCACTTAACCCCAATTGCTTCACCCCAAAACAACAACAAAAAAAAAAACCACACACAAAAAAAGTTCATACAATTGGTTAAAATTAAGTCCTTACCCTGATACCTCATGGTGACATGAAGTGACTCTGAATTCTCACAGGCTACATGAAAAGAAATGTGATGGTATTACCCAAACTAATATAGCTTCAAGTATGGGTCCATCAATAGATTGTACGGTAGTGAGAAGACCAATCTATCTCCTTCTCAGCCTAAAGGCTGACCACCAATTGATTAATTTTCTTTGGCATGAGTACATGCATTCATACACACATATATACATACACATATACACATAGAGTATATATATATATATATGTGTGTGTATATATACAGACACATATATCATTAACATATTTTGTTCTGATATCACCTACTAATATCTATCTTCTTCCCATCCCAGATAGTTATACCTACACCCCTTATAAAAAGAAAAAATTGGGAGCAGCTAGGTGGCGTAATGGATAAAGCACTGGCCCGGATTCAGGAGGACCTGAGTTCAAATCCAGCCTCAGCCACTTGACATTTACTAGCTGTGTGACTCTGGGCAAGTCATTTAACCCTCACTGCCCAGCAGAGAGAGAGAGAGAGAGAGAGAGAGAGAGAGAGAGAGAGAGAGAGAGAGAGAGAGAGAGAGAGAGAAATTAATCATTTAACAAAACTAACCAACACATCAAAAAAGTCATACATACTGAGAATGTCATACCCATTGTATCCCACCTCTGTAAACAAGTAGAATAGGTGCCTTCTCATATCTCTTCAGTCAGCTAGGTGAGCAGTGGATAGAACATTGGGCCTGGAGTCAGGAAGACCCTAGTTCAAATCCAGTCTCAGATACTTACTAGCTATGTGACCCTGGGCAAGTCAATTAACCTGTCTACATCAGTTTCTTCAACTGTAGTATTAGGATAATAACAGCATCTACCTGCCTGGGTTTCTGTGAGGATCAAATGAAATATTTGTTAAGAGCTTAGCATGCTGCCTGGAGCAAATCAAGCATTTAATGCTTGTTTCCTTTCTTACTTCTACAATGGCAAGTATGGTCACTATAATAGTATTCAGGTGATTGTTTGGGTTTGGAGTATATGAAATAGGAATAAGAACTGGAACCAAGATTTCACCATTATAGGGAGGCCCTGGATAATGAATTTCCTCTTACCCATACAAGTTGGCATCTTTTCTGCTGCTCAGTCTCAGAGCTAGTTGTGACTTGTCCAGGGGCACACAGTTAACATGTGACAAAAAGGCAAGGCTTACACTTGAATATTCCTGGTTCTAAGCTCAATGCCCCACCAAACCACACCCTGAGACTTTCTGAAGACTATTTCTAGGATGTGAAAGGTTTGTGGGCTGGTGGAAGTACCCACAGTGATGAAGCTACAGATGCTTTATGTATTATAAAAGATACTAAGGAAAAAATACTAATTTTAAAAGGAAAGAACTAAGCTATCCACCAAAAGCAGGGTTAAGAGATAAACAGCAAAGAATAACAAGATATAAACAGTTCAAGAGAGTTGGGTCCAGTTCTTAAGAAAAAGTCAAGAGGGCTGGGTCCAGATGACTTATTAGTCCTCTGGGAGAGGAAGTAAACAGTATTCTCCCAAAACTTGCCAATGACAAAATTATTTAGATTCATTATCATGAATACAAAATCAACAAGGCCTAACAAAACCAGGAAATGAGGCACTGCAATAGTGCTCTTAAACACCAAACCAGATGAATCACATGACTTCAAAGCTGGGAGGGACCTCTGAGGTCAAATATCCCATATCTGAATAAACAAACAAAACATATCCCTCCCAACATATTCCTGGCAAGTGGTCATCCAGGCTACAAAGTAAAGTGGGGTAAGCCCTAGTTCTAGTCAGGAGTCAAATCCCACCTGTAACAGATGTTAGCTGTATGACACTGGGCAAATCATTTAATTTCTCTAGGTTTTAATGTCTTTTCCCATAAAATAAGAGGTTTAAACTAAATGGCTTTTTTTTTCTTTTTTTGCGGGGGGCCATGAGGGTTAAGTAACTTGCCCAGGGCCACACAGCTAGTAAGTGTCAAGTGTCTGAGGCCAGATTTGAACTCAGGTCCTCCTGAATCCAGGGCCAGTGCTTTATCTACTGCGCCACCTAGCTGCCCCTAAACTAAAATGGTGTTTGAGGTCACTGACAGTTCTAGACCTGTGATCCCATGATCCCCTACTTGAAGATGTACAGTGAGATCTATGTACTAGCTGGGGAAGGAAAGGGAAGAAGCATTTAATAAAACAGCTACTATGTGCCAAATACTATGGGAAATGCTTTACAAAAAATATCTTCCAAAGCAGCCAATCATATGTTTGGATAGCCCTAATTTTTAGGAAGTTATTGTTTACAAGCTTAAATTTGTCTCTTTTCCACTTCCATGTATTGCTCTTAATTCCCCGCATAAGGACCAGGAAGAACAGGTCTAATCCCTCTTCTGATAGATAGCCCTTCAAATAATGAAAGACACCTCTCATTTCTTCATGATAAATTAATTTAACCCCTCCTTAGCCTCAATTTCTTTACCCAGAGAATGGGTATAATAATAGCACCCCCTTCACAAGATTGTCATGAGACTCAGATGTGATGATATTTGTGAAACACTTGGCAAACCTTAAAGCACTATATAAATGTTAGGCTAGTAGTAGTAATGGTAGTAGTGGTGGTTGTAGTAGCAGTAGTTGTGGTAGTAGTAGCAGTAGCAGTAGCAGTAGTGGTTCCCTCCTACCTTCTTTTTTCTCTAGGTTAAAGTAGTAGAAGCAGTAGTAGCAATAATAGCAGTAGGAGGAGAAGTACCAGTCCTAGTTCTCTCCTACCTCCTAACCTCTTCTCTAGGCTAAACATCATTAGTTCATTCAACTAGTATTCATATGCCATCATTGTCATCATCCTGGTCTTCTCTCCTTTGGATGGTTATTGCTAGGCCTTGATTTCTTCAAATAATGAATCCTCTGAAGTAGTTACATTTATTCAAATTTGCACTACTTGAAATTATAATTACATAAGATAAGGTAATTAGTTCTAGTCCAATGGAAATATGCCATGCAAATTCAAATAATGCAAATGCTTCCTAGGAATTCATCACTCTCATAAATCACATGAATGTACTTTCTAGTTTATCCTTGTCCATGAAACTGTATTGCCTAATAATGTATTAGTGTAGGTGGCACAGTGGATAGAGCACCGGCCCTGGATTCAGGAGGACCTGAGTTCAAATCCAGCCTCAGACACTTAACCCTTACTAGCTGTGTGACCCTGGGCAAGTCACTTAACCCTCATTGTCTCCCCCCCCCCAAAAAACCCCATACTGTATTAGTGTATTTGTCTTCCACAATTCTTCCCATAATGACACCCTTTTGCTAGGAGAAATTTTCTAATTTTGCTGGATATGAAGTGAAACCTCTTACTCTGCATTTGTCATATTATCAGTGATTTTGAGCATCCTTTCATATGTGCATAAGGTCATCATTTAAATCTGGAAGAAACCTTAGAGAGAGACCATTTAGTTTAGTCTAACTCCTTCATTTTATAGATAAGGAAATCAAAAAGGGCTTTGGGTTTTGAAAACTATAAAGTCTAACTCAGAGTTGACATGGTTGTTTATACTTTGCAATTATTTTGAAAATTGTTTTTTCACACATATTCTTTATCCATATACCCACTGGGGAATGGCTCTTAATCTTTTATTTGTATTAGTTTCCCTACATATCTTGGATATAAGATCCTTATCAAAGACATTTGATTCATTGAAATATATTGACATATTTTTCCCTAACTGATTTCTTCCTTTCTTATCTTAGGTATATTAATTCTGCTTATGAAATAATATTTTATGTACTCAAAATTATCTATTTTATCATCTGTATAATCATTTCTATCCCTTGTTTGGTTAAAAGCTATAACTATGAAAGGTACCTTCCCTTCCCTTCTGTTTTCAAAATGAAATGCTATCTTGCCACTATTACCCCCATTCTAGACTGGTGAAGTTGATTTTTTAAAGTGTTAAGACTTTATATTTATCTCTATTAAATTTGGCCTAATTTCTTAACCTGTTAAGACCTTTTTGGATCCTGGCTGTCATCCAGGTTCTTAGCTATGCCTTCCAGCTTTGTGACATCTGCCTGTCGTCTATGCTTTTATCCAAATCACTGATAAAAATGTTAAACAGCATAGAGAAGCCACATACAACTCCAGCACTCCAACTAAGACCTCCTTACAAGCTGAATTCCAACCAAGAATGACTCAATGGGTTTGACCATTCAACACATTCTGAAACTACCTAATTATGTGCCCTTTCTCCACATCTCTCCAACTGAGCATGTAAGAAAATTATGTGTTCTACATTTTAGGGACAGGCTTGCCATGAATAATTTTATTAAGTTATTCTAATCTAAGCATATCTGGAGAGGGTAGGAGGGAGGAAAAGGGAAGGAGAGAGGGAAAGGGGGAGGAAGGGAGAGAATAAGAGGGGGGAGAGAGAGGGAAGGAGGGAAAGGAAGAAGGGAGGGAAAAATGAGAGGGGGAGCGAGAGAGAGGGAGACAGACACACACAGAGATTAAAAAATGGACAGAGTGGCCTCATACCTTTGAAAACTAATCTAACACAAACCATTTTGGAATTACAATAAAACAATAGAGAAAATTCCACAGTCAAGATTAAACAAGTATTTAGAGTAGTCGCTAAACAACAGTAACTTAGAATGTTACACAGAAGCCTAGAGAATGATTTTCCTAAACCATTCAGTAACTTTCCTTTATAATTTTTTTATTGACAGCTTTGTTTTTATATCACCTTCATATCTGATTGTATTCTTTCTTTTCTTAACCAATCATTCGCTTCTTGTAACAAAGAACAAAAAAATGAAAGGGAAAAAAAAAGGCAGTTCATCACTCAATCCCTTTTCAACCACTCCTTCCAAGGTGTCTCCTTCCAACCTAGTCAAAGGTGAACTGAAGGTGTTAACTGAAATAATTAAAGACTTCTTCCTTTTTTATTTCAGGGAGGAGTCCTTCTTGTACAGACCAGAAGCAAGGAACCTGAGGACAGTTTAGAAACTGGTTTGTCCTTCAATAAAAATGATGTAAAAAGATTTCAATGTAGGACAAAGAAAAAGCAATAAGGATTGTCGTTCAGGTAGGACCAAAGGTTTTAGACTAAAGTACTGTTGTGGGGATGCAGGGGTTGAGGGGTGTTGCTCAGTGTGTTTCCACATTAGTCTTTCATGCTATTCTTGTAGGCATGTCAAATACTTTGTTAAAATCTAGGTCAACTATATCTACAATATTCCTCTCATCAACCATCTAGAAACAAAACAATTAGTCTCCAGGGCAGCTAGGTGGTGCAGTGGATAGAGCACCAGCCCTGGAGTCAGGAGGACCAAAATTCAGATCCAGTCTCAGACACTTGATACTTACTATCTGTGTGACCCTGGGCAAGTCACTTAACCCCCATTGCCTCACCAAAAAACAAAAAAACCCCAAACAAACCACCACCAAAAAAAACCCCTATTTTTTTTAAAAGAAAAAAAGAATTAGTCTGGCCTTGATAGAGCCATTATGATCGCTTTTGTCTGCCTCAGTTTCCTTAACTGTAAAATGGGGATAATAATAGCACCTACCTCCCAAGGTTATCATGAAGATTAAATGAGATAATATTTGTAAAGCACTTAGCACTGTGACAGGCACAAAGTAGGTAATAAATTTGTTTCCTTTCCTTCTAAATATTCACTAACCATTCCTTTAATACTATGTTCTAAAACAAAAGGTACACATATATTGGAGAATGGCTGGTCTGTAGTATATTAATATAATGGAATACTGTTGTGCTACTAGAAACATAAGGGGGCAGCTAGGTGGCACAGTAGATAAAGCACTGGCCCTGGATTCAGGAGGACCCAAGTTCAACTCTGGTCTCAGACGCTTGACACTTACTAGCTGTATAACCCTGGGCAAGTCACTTAACCCTCATTGCCCTGCCAAAAAATAAGTCATTTCATAGAAACATCAACAATGAAATTTTTTTTAAAAAATGTATGAACTGATAGAATGAAGTAAGCAGAATTAGGAGAATAAGATACATGTCTCCAATGATGTAAATGAAAACAACACTCAAGGATTCTATAGAAAAGATGATAAAAATACTTTCCTCCTCTCAGGAGAGGGGTTTGGGGTTTGGGGAGGGGGGTGTAACAAGACTGGAATACTGCATCTCCCGTCAAAGTAATTTCATTAGTCAGTTTTCATCATTTTTCCTCATTACCAGGAAGTTTATTGGGAAATTACTGTGATATCTAAAATGAAAGGAATCTTTCAAAATTAAGTGCATTAAAGGATTTTGCCAGCAAAGTCAAATGTAGGGGGCTTAGAGTTCGCAAACCCCATTCTTATCCCTTTTCAGAAAATCAAGATAATTGTCTTCCTCCAATCCAATGTCATTCTTTTTTTTTTTATTACATATAGGGTATTTTATTTTTTCGTTACATGTAAAGATAGTTCTCAACTTTTGTTTACACAAGCTTTACAATTTCAGATTTTTCTCCCTCCCTCCCCTCCCTTCCCCCTCCCCTTAGACAGCAGGTAATCTGATAAAAGTTATATCTATATATCTATATACATATACATATATATATAAACATAATAACATTAATCCTATTTCTGCATTAATCCTGTTACAAGAGAAAAAATCAGAGCAGTGATGCAAAACCTCAAAATAGAAAAAAAAAAACAACAGCACCCAAAACAAAAGAAATAATATGGTTCAATCAGCATCTATACTCCACAGTTCTTTTTTTTTTTTCCCTTGGATTTGGAGATCCTCTTCTATCATGAGTTCCCTGGAACTCTTCTGTACCATTGCATTGGTGAGAAGAATATAGTCCATCACAGTAGGTCAACACTCAATGTTGATGATACTGTGTACAATGTTCTTCTGGTTCTGCTCATCTCACTCATCATCAGCTCATGTAAGACCCTCCAGGTTTCCTCCTGCTCATCATTTCTTACAGCACAATAGTATTCCATTGTATTCATATACCACAACTTGTCCAGCCATTCCCCAATTGATGGGCATCCCCTCAACTTCCAATTACTTGCTACCACATAAAGAGCAGCTATAAATATTTTTGTACATGTGGGTCCCTTTCCCCCTTCCATGATTTCTTTGGGAAAAAGACCTAAAAGTGGAATTGCTGGGTCAAAGGGTATGCACAGCTTTATTGCCCTTTGGGCATAATTCCAAATTGCTCTCCCGAATGTGAATTTTTTTTCATTATTTCCCTGGATATTCTTGATTTTTTGTTTTTCCAGATGAATTTTGTTATTATTTTTTCTAGCTGTATAAAATAATTTTTAGGTAGTCTGATTGGTATGGCACTGAATAAGTAAATTAATTTAGGCAGTATTGCCATTTTTACTATATTAGCTCTGCCTATCCATGAGCAATTGATATCTTTCCAATTATTTAGATCTGATTTGATTTGTGTGAAGAGTGTTTGGTAGTTGTGTTCATAGAGTTCCTGGGTTTGTCTTGGCAAGTAGACTCCCAAGTATTTTATATTATCTACTGTTACTTTAAATGGAATTTCTCTTTCTATTTCTTGCTGCTGGACTTTGTTGGTCATGTATAGAAATGCTGATGATTTATGTGGATTTATTTTATATACTGCTACTTTGCTAAAGTTGTTAATTGTTTCAACTAATTTTTGAGTTGATTCTCTAGGATTCTTTACCAATGTCATTCTTTATGATTTTCTAAGCTTATTAAAAGTAACTTGCGGGGGCAGCTAGGTGGCGCAGTGGATAGAGCACTGGCCCTGGAGTCAGGAGTACCTGAGTTCAAATCCGGCCTCAGACACTTAACACTTACTAGCTGTGTGACCCTGGGCAAGTCACTTAACCCCAATTGCCTCACTAAAAAAAAAAAATAGTAACTTGCAAATTGCATTTAACAATGCTTTCTCTAATACCAGAAAATTTAGTTCATAAAATCTTGCTAACTTAACATTCTTCAAGGGCATCTACCTACTCTACATCTCCCTATTTATCTTGGGTATACACTCCCTATTAGCTATCTTTGTTCTCTCCTTTCCAGTTCAAAGAACAGTCTACTATAGCATGCAGAGGCGTGCTATACAGGTTTGTGATCCGTTTTCCAGACTCCTTATATGCTTCCTCTTTCTGTCCTGGTGGTCCAGAGTATGGACTAATGATAATATCACTTTTGTTCTGTCTCCACTGATCTTTAGCCAAACACTCTTGCTCCATTCTCCTCCTTACTCTGGTTCCTAGATTGCATCACATGATTATATCTTCTGAATATATAATACTATTTCTCCTCTCATTTTATCTATCCTGTTCATTTTGAATTAGACATTCCCTTCCAGAGCTGCATTCCAATTTTGGGTTTCCATCCAAATGGGTTTCAATAATGCCTATGAGGTTAAATTTTCTTCCTTGCCCTCTCTAATTCATTTTTCTTACAACCCATTTTTTGTTGATTTGTGTATAGGTATCTAAGGTCATGGGTTTTATTGCTGATTCCTTTCTCGATTTTTGTTCTTCTATTAGTCCAATGCTCTTTATGTTATCTAGCTTATTGGAAAAACATAGGTAATTTTCTCCTGCTCCTTTCCTTTTCAATTTCAAAGCTCTTGATTCCAAGGTAAATGCAGTCAGTTGTCATTAGGTATATTTTGAGCCATGGTGCAGATGAATATATGCCAATGGCATGATGTAGGGGAAAAATGTTTTTTAAAAGATTCAAAGACCCTGTCAGTGTATAGGACCCCATGTTACCTAGCCTTAGATTGACTATAATCTATATGAATCTATCTATATCTATAAATCTATAATTTCTGTTCCCTAATTAATTAAGACCATTTTTTCTTCCTCCCAAGGATACAGTTCTATTGTTGGTAGAGATTCTAGTGAATAGTTGCACAGAGACAAAGATTAGGAGAAGGAAAGGACTATGAATTATTCAGAAACAGGACATGCATTAACAAGAGTATTTTGTCACTGCAAGAGGACCCATTTCTGTAAGAGGTAGACACCCAAATAAGAATGTATGACTAAGGCTGCCAAATATTTTTAAAATTTTCATTGAACATAATAGCTTTCCTTGTTTATCTGTATTTTATGCAATGATCCTGTACTATCTTATTATGTAATGCATGCCTGACAATTTATAATTTGGTCGTTCCCACACCAAAACTTTCAAACTGAGCAATTTGGATTTTATTTCATAAATATTGCAATAGCCTTCTGGTTGGTTGCCCTGCCTCAAGTCTCTTTTCATGACAAGCCATTCTCCACGTAGCTGACAAAGTGATTTAACTAAAGTAAAGCTCTTGACAACATCACCTCCTGCTTAATAAACTCCAATGCCTCCCTGGTCCTGCCAGGATCAAATATAAAATGCCCCATTTGGCTTTTCTAGTCCTTCACAGCCTGATCCTTTCCCAGACTCTTCCAGTCTTTACACACTTTGTTTCCCTCCATTCTACCCTCCAGTAACCCTGGCCTGGTTGCTGATACACTGTACTTTCCCATCTCCCAATTCTATCTTTTCCTTGGTTATCAAAAGTTCTTGCTCTTCAACTCTGCCTCCCAACTTCCCAGGTTTCCTTCAAGACTCACCTTGAACACCACCTTCTACAGGAGGCCTTTATCAGCCATGCTTCTTCATATCCAACTTCCCTCTGAGACTACCTTGCATTTATAATATAGATAGCTATGCACTTATGTATTTATGGACTTAGTTGTTTGCATATTGTCTCTCTCATTAGAATGTGAGCTCCTGGGGCAGTTAGGTGGTGCAGTGGATAGAGCACCGGCCCTGGAGTCAGGAGTACCTGAGTTCAAATCCAGCCTCAGACACTTAAAACTTACTAGCTGTGTGACCTTGGGCAAGTCACTTAACCCCTTTACTGCCCTGAAAAAAGAAAATAAAAGAAAAGAATATGAGCTCCTTGAGGCAGAGACCGTGTTTTTGCCTTTCTTTGTATCTTCAGCACTTAGCCCAATATCTAGTATATAGTAAGCATTTAATAAATAGTTGTTGACTGACTTATCTCACAAGAAAGATGTACCTGGCACAGACTGCTTCCTACTTCACATTGGAGGCAGGCCAAAAAAATAAACCTATGATTTGGCTATTTTTCCATATAGGAAAGAATAGATCACTTTTCTCTTAATTTTATATTCAAAAGTTGTTATTTTTTATAAAGTTTATTGGGTTTTGTTTTTTTTTTTTTTGGTGAGGCAATTGGGGTTAAGTGACTTTTCCCAGGGTCACACAGCTAGTAAGTGTCAAGTGTTTGAGGCCAGATTTGAACTCAGGTCCTCCTGACTCCAGGGCCGGTGCTCTATCCACTGAGCCACCTAGCTGCCCCTATTCAACAGTTTTACTTCCATTCCTCAATTAGCATTCCTTAAATCTGTAGAAGGAAAACTGGATAAAATATTCACTGATTCCAGGCTCCCCATGCTACCTTATTTGAAGCCAAAGTGCATTAAATGGGGCCTGTCTATAGATATGACACCTAATACATTGCACCAACTGCTATGTGGCTTCAGGTGCCAAAGTGAAAAAAAAAAAAGGAAAATGGGGAAAAAGTTGCTTAAAAAGCAGGCCATGTAACTAACTCTATTGGAAGACAAGGCTGGATCAGTCTTCTGCCAATCCTGTCCTTCCTGTCTTGGACTTCTCAAATGACAATGCCTCCTGCGCTCTCTTTTGACATCTTCACAGATAGCCTGTGGCCTTCATTCTGAAACCAAAGATTCTAGAATGATCCATGATAGTTCTTATTCCTATTGGAAAACCCCAACCAAGATGATTTCAGATAGAATGTTGTTACTAATTAAGTCAAATATGACACAGATGGTGCAAATCAATCCTATTACAATTTACCAAATCATTCAGCAGTCAAAAATCCAGTCTTATCAAAAGTAAAAATATGTTCAAGGAGGGGGGGATGAGCTGGTAGAAGAAATGGGAGTGAGAGTAGAACATGGAGGGAAGGGACTAAAAGGAGAAGAGTAATAGAAATAGAGCTATCTGAATTAGTGAAAAAACAACCACAACTAGTTTTTCCATAATGGCATCGGAAAAGTTATAATTGAGCTTTTAAAAAAAAAAGATAATTGTGAGGAATAAAAAGATAATTGTGAGAACCAGGGAACCATGGGAACCACCCCCTGTTGAGAAAGACATGAGGTGACCTTCTTAAGGTCATCCTAGCATCTGGAAGTCAAGTCACAATTCATGGACCGCCTTCAAGACATGTTGATCAATGGACTTGAATTCTACCAGCCAATTAACTTGGAGCTGTGTATGGGGACTGCCCCTCTTCTGGTTCCACAGGGAGCTTCCAAGAGAACCAGCTGGGATTCTGTCTCTTTTTTGGAAGTGTGAGCTGCTAGGTGAAGGCTGTTTTTTTCCTCTCTATCTATCCCATATAGATCTAAGCTAGGTTTTTCCATTCTTTCAGAGACTTGTGCTCACTTTCTTCACTAACTTCTAACGTACTTTAACAAATGCTTAAAAGTCTAAACTGTTGCCGAATTTATCAGTAAATCTTAGCTAGTCCCCCTCCCCCCCACCATGGGGGGGGGGAGGGTTTGCAGGTAAAGTGAACACACATTAGATTTTATTCATCACATAATTCAGTATTTTCAGAAATCTATTCATTTAATTAAAAATAATACCCATTCCTAAATGTACCTTTTTAAACTAAACAACTTTATTTTTTTTGCCTTTTCTAGCTTGCTCATGATAGTAATCTCTTAGCCCTTTGCCTAAGGATAATGCTGTATCATTTTTTATTCTGCAGTTGGAAACTTTAAAATTACAGTTTCTGTTTCTAAAATCAGAGACTCATCTCCGTATTCTTCAATATACACAACCTTCAACTTGACTTGTCATTATTCAACCTCATGTATTATTAACCTAGTTTACTAATAGAAAAGATGAAGCTTTTCCTGCTTTGAAAGGCAAGGTTAAAAATGCAAATAGATATTTAGGATTTAGCACACTCTCATCTCCTAATCATCTTTCCCCACTGCCCTTCAGATTAACTGTGGTCAGAGTTCCAGTGCTGATGCAAAGACCTTACCAGCATTTCCTAGGCAAGAGAAAGAGAAAATTGAAAACAGAAAGTTCAGATTGAAGGGAATCACAGTTTCAATTCCTTCTCAAAATACACACAAAAAGGCTAAAGTCACATAAATTAAGTGCTGTCATTAAACATGTTTTTAAAATTATCTTAAATAATTCAGTCATGAGTGGGACTTCTCTATTTGTGCTTTAGTCCAAGTAGGAGAGAATGTATTCCTAAGAAGCACTAAGCTTTAACACTTACTAGCAATGTGGGCAAATCAGTGAACTTCCGTTTTCTTCCCTGTAAAATGAGAGGGTTGGAATAAATTCTAAAGTCCCTCCTTCATCTAATTCTAGGGAGCCATAAGTTAATCAATTATCTATCTTCATAAACAGTAAATTTACCCTAATATCTAACCTAATCTCTCTTGCTTTAATAGAATTGATTCAATTCCTCCTCTCAATTTTCTAAGTGGGGAGTGGAATGGGTGAAGTGGTGACATAAGGAGGTATGGATCACAAAATGCACTGTCAGATGATTCAAAGAGATTTGGGGGGGGGGCAGGGGGATGGACTCCCAGTATCAAATACATCTTTGTTTTAGGATTCAGGTATAGAGGGACATGTGTTGGGATGTCTCTGCCTCACCCACAAGGTAAGAATGTGGCAGAAGGGAAAAATTATGGAGAAGAGAAGTCAGTATTACCACCATGAAGAGTATATCTCAGTTCTCTGTGAAGGAATGTTTTAAGCTTTTATGTTTGATTTTTAGCCACCTGAGAAATTATCTCCAATTTCCATAATTTGCCCTATGTGTCTAAAACTCTCAATTATAGAAAGTCTGAGCTAATAATTGGAGTTCCTATAACTCCAGAAACCATAGGTCTTTATCATAATGACTATATCATTTTTTCCCTTAATGTTACTTTGTCTGATATATTTTCATAAGACCAATTAACTGTGATAAGTAGAATATGCCTAAAGTTACTATCAATAACTCAAAAGCAAGATTTTACAACAGAAAAAATGAAACGAGATCTTTCTACAGATAATGGAAAGTTGACTATACACACACAAGTAATTATCACATCTCTTGATAGTCTTCAAAGATGTCTACTTATTAATCTAGCATAGTCTATAATATTGTACATTTTTAAACAGTAAAAGAAAACAGAAAGAATGCTGAGTAACTGAAACGATTAATCTTTGTCCTGAAGAAAAGACAAGAAAGTGTCTCCTTACTTTTCCTAGGGATGTGGGGGATGATGGATTTAGAATAAGGATCTGTTTATTTTTTGTTTTTTTAAAAAAAGGATCATTTAGGGGCAGCTAGATGGCGCAGTGGATAGAGCACCGGCCCTGGAGTCAGGAGTACCTGAGTTCAAATCCGGCCTCAGACACTTAACACTTACTAGCTGTGTGACCCTGGGCAAGTCACTTAACCCCAATTGCCTCACTAAAAAAAAAAAAAAAAAAAAAAAAAGGATCATTTGGGAAGAAACCTATCCAAAAATGAATGTGTTATAAAACCAAAAATGAGCAAGTTTAAAAAGATAAAAAAGTCTTAAAGGAATTTTTTTTATTCCAAAATCTTTTTTTCCCAACTTGAAATTATCCTCATAATTTCTTGTTTTCAGAAACCGAAGCTAATATTATTTTAAATCATTTTCCAGTTCGCAATTTAAATGCATAGGGTTTGAATCCTGCCTTTGTCACTTACTATGTAATATTGGGGAAGTCACTACTCTTTGGGGCTTCAATTTCCTTGTCTGTAAGATGAAAGGTTTAAACATTGTGGCTTTCAAGCACACAGGCTCAAGATCATTGAATTAAAGATGTAAAGAGGGGGGCAGCTAGGTGGCGCAAAGGATACTAGCCTTGGATTCAGGAGGACCTGAGTTCAAACCCAGCCTCAGACACTTACTAGCTGTGTGACCCTGGGCAAGTCACTTAAACCCCATTGCCCTGCAAACAAAACAAAACAAAACAAACAAACAAACAAAAGACATAAAGAGGGGCAGCTAGGTGGCGCAGTGGATAAAGCACTGTCCCTGGATTTAGGAGGACCTGAGTTCCAATTCGACCTCAGACACTTGACACTTAGCTTCGCGACCCTGGGCAAGTCACTTAACCCTCATTGCTCTGCCAAAAATACCAAACAAACAAAAAAGAAAAACAAAGACATAAAGAGCCTTTGAGGTAATTTAATTGCATCCTTTCATTTTTTTGTTTGTTTGTTTGTTTGTTTTTGGCAGGGCAATGAGGGTTAAGTGACTTGCCATGGGTCGCACAGCTAGTTAAGTGTCAAGTGTCTGAGGCCGGATTTGAACTCAGGTACTCCTGAATCCAGGGCCGGTGCTTTATCCACTAAACCACCTAGCTGCCCGCTTCCTTTAATTTTACAGGTGAGAAACTGAGGCTCAAAAAGGTAAAGTGATTTCCCTTAAATGACACAGGTAGTAAGTAGTAAAGCTGTGCTTCAGATCCAGGTCCTCCCCACTCTAAAACTTGCATGCATGCTCTCCATCTCTGATCCTAAATTTAAGTCTTTATAATTTTTAAGTACTCCTAGTAGGCAGACCATTTTGGCATCTCACTATGGAAAGCACACCACACCAGTGAGTGCTATTTCAAAGAAAGGTTCTTTGTGACAAAATGTTTCCATCTCCCAGTGGATGGTCCATAGTAACAGTGCTCTGTTTATTTGATTACAATGAATTTGTTCCTGGCAAAAATTATCAGTATGACTGTAGGTAAGTTACTTCTCTGGGCCAGTTGCCCAACTGGCAACATTTTCTTCTTTGTAAAATCAGGATTTTGGATTAATTGATGATTAAGATGAATCTCTTAAACTGGCTATAAATTCTGATTCTATGAATCCTCCATACAGCAACTTTATCCTACAAAAGAAGTTCACATATATACATGTAGTAATTACTCTCTTAAATCAAAGTATAGCAACAATTGGGCAGCATTTATAATAGGTGGAAAATGAGAGCTAAGCTTGTTAGTTGCAAGTCCCTCTTTAAGCCTTTTTCCCCTACCATTTTTTGCCAAGCTATCACCCTTCTCCCCTTTCCACTTCCAACACCCCAATATCACCAACAGAAAAAAAAATCTCAAGCTTGTTTTTATCTCCAGGAATTAGATTTCTACAAATAAAATTCTAATGATGACAGAATCCCAGTGCCATAAAACAGAATGAATGCAGTTCAAAGACCTGAAATTCAAATCCCATATTTGCCAAACCTGGACCATGTCACCTGAGGTTTCTGCTGTCAGCTTCCTCCATACACAAAATTAGGAAGTTGGTTGACAATTTCTCATGCCCCCTCCATCTCCCAAAGTTTATAGTTTCATGACTCTGAAACAACTTAGCAGTGGCATGTGGTTATTATGGGATTTTACCCATAATATACCCTTATCCATTTTATATATCAGGAAATAAGAGGGACATGGATTTTGCCTAGAATTTTATTGCACCAAGTTTACAGTCATATTTAATTGAAAAGTAAACGATATTTGGTGATAAATATATACACACATTCCAGGGAGTGTGTGCACATGTGCACACAAGCATATGTAGAAAGAGAATTAGAATGGTTCATTAGGGCCTCATATGTACCCTGGAAAAACAATAACAAAAAAAATACCCATAATTGATGTTCCTCCTCCTACCCCCAAATCATGTTTCTTTCTCCTTTTTTTGGTAATATTTTTTCCATTTATTTAGAAATTTTTCCCTATTTACACATAAAAAACAATTTTAACATCCATTTTTAAAACTTTGTGTTCCAAATTCTCCTCTTCCCTCCTTCCCCAAACCCCCTTAAGAACAAGCAACTCAATATAAGTTATATATTTCTAGGCATGCAAAACATTTCCATATTAGTCAGGTTATAAAATAAAAGACTAAAAAAACTTAAGAAAAATAAACTAAAAATAATTATGCTTCAATCTGTTTTCAGGCATGATAAGTTATTTCTCTGGAGATGGATCACATTTTTCATCAGTCCTTCAGAGTTGTCTTGGATCAATATACTGCTGCAAAGAGCTAAGTCATTCACAGCTGATCATCTCACAATATTGCTCTTACTTTTTATACAGTACATTTCACTTTGCATGAGGACATGTAAGTTTTTCCAGGTTTTTCTGAGAGCATTCTGCTCATCATTTCTTATAGAACAATAGTGTTGCATCATAATCTCCACAATTTGTTCAGCCATTCTCCAATCGATGGGCATCTCCTCAATAATGACTGCACTGGGTTGTGCTCTGGGACAACAGACCTTTCCTGCCAACCTTCTAAGTTGTCTTTGGCTGGAAAATTATTTCACACTGTCTTTTTGTGGGTTCTGCTGCTCCAGGAAATGTCTTATGGCATTATCTGAAGGTGTTTGGAGGGGTCTTGGGGAGAGCTCAGGCAGGTCACCGCCTTTCCTCTGCCATCTTGGCTCCACCCCCAAATCATGTTTCTTTCAAAGGAACCTCAGACACTTACTAGCTGTGTGTCCCTAAGCAAGTCAGTCACCTGACCTCTATCTGAGTTCCTTATTTGTAGAATGAGGATAACAATAACACTTACCCCCAGGGTTGTTGTCAGAACAAAATGAGAGATAATATTTGGAAAACACTTTGAAAACTTTAAAGAGCCATATTATTAAAGAGCTAATTATTAGTAGTAGCATTCTTATTATTATCATTATAATAACCTCAAGGTGTTATCTAGACCAAGTCTCCAAAGAATTGAGATTCAGCCCCTTGTTATATAAACATTACCAAGCACTTTTAGTCACCTTTAAAATTTGGCAAAATCAAGTGGTACCCTCCCTCTTCTGGGATCACTGGAAGCATATATTTTCTTCACTTCATGTCTCACAACACAACTGATTTCTTGTGGATTTCTAGCTTAGTTTGATACTCATTGAGTCCCACCTTGGAACCACTGAAGATATTTAGAATACTGGACAAGAGTCCATATTACTATTTCTGAAAAGCTGCATATAAAAATTAAATGAAAACAACAGAACATTGGTTATAATCTTCCTTACCTTTGACAGTCATCAAGAGATCCTCAAAGTTAAAGAGTTTAGTATGCAGCACAGGACCTGGCATATACTAGGTATTTAACAAATGCCTGTTGACTTAATTAGTTTTTAGATTTAATGCTTGGATTTCTAAAAATCAGTCACCAGGAAGTAAGAGCAGCAGTCCACATTTATATACAGCTGATAGCAATTTAGGATATTTTATGAAGACATCAATGTAAGTCTTAGTTGACCATTTTCATGGTTCCACTGGATAGGTTTGGTCTATGGAATCTTAAAGCAAGTACTGTGGGCCAGTAAACTGAAAAGAAATACTTTTAAAACCCCACTGATTTGAACTTACTTGTAGGAGAGATTAGTTTCTGCTAGTGAAATGTTTTAAAAAGAATTATAGTGTAAAGGAATTGTCTCAATGTAATATAATCTGTGTAAAGACAGCAACAACATTTTAAATATGTGATCCCTTTGAGGTATAAATCTCTTTGATTTGGTCAAGAAGGGACTAGTGTGATTGATTGACTAAATAAGCTGACTGCACTTCTGAGGATTTTAATTTAGCAGAGGAATTTCAGCAATTACTGAGTACCACAGCACAGCAATTAAGCTTCTAGAATGCTTGGAGGCTAATCCTTGCTCCTATATCAGTGAGACCAGATGAAAAGGCTACACTCTTCTGCCAGTGATCGTGTCACTGGAGAGACAACACATTCAGTGGAAGCAGAGAGACACATGAAGGACAAATAGGAACATAGATAAATGCAGACAAAGTGTCAGGTTCCCCATTCCAAGACCACCCCTCTCTTTTTACTTCTTGGAGACACCCTGTTTTCCAGAGCTAAAACCAGCAAAGAAGCTGTGCCTCGAACTTGACATAACAACAATCCTTTGAGTTCACCCTCTGGATGATCTTAGACACAGAAAAATCCCAGAATTGTTTCACACCAGTGTGAGGTGGTCCCTGAGTTTGGACAAGCACCTGTAGTACCCATGTTCCAGTCATGAAGTCCTGCTATGAATCAAATTTGTCCTGTTGCTCTTCACTTATTGTTTTGTTTTGCCTTTTTTTTTCTCTTCACTTATTGTTAAGGCTACAGCTCATTGCCATTGATGTAAGTATTGAGATTTGTCCACACTAAAGCTGGTCTCTTGGGGGACAAGGGGGCAGGGAAGATGGCATGTATTTAGTTTCTCTCCTTCAATGGAATAAAAAAAGGTTTTTGCTTATAACCACTCTTAGTTCTTTGGTTTTATTTTGTTTTATTTCATTTTTACAGTTAACTATGGTGTTGATAACCTGTGTGAACTCTCTGTTTTTTTTAAAGAGTTGACAGTGGTTGCATGACCTTTGTGACTTTGGTCATTCGGTCAGGGTTGACAACAACCTACCAAAGAAATAAGCAGCTTCAAGGTGCATCGCCAGGGATTGACTCAAGAAACTAGCAACTAGATCATGTGATTCCCCTTTGGCCATACTTTCTCCACCATCATATTCTAAGTTTAAGCTCTCTCTTCCCCTGAACTTGGTGTCCTTTGGGGAGAGTATATCCATGCTTTGAGGCAGCAAGGTGATACAATGGAAAGAGTACTAGGCCTAGACTGAGGAAGACCTAAGTTCAAATCCAGCCTCAGAAACTTACTAGGTGTGGGAACCTGGACAAGTCATTTAACCTGTATTTTTCTGTTTCCTCACCTGTAAAATGGGGATATTAATACCTACCTCTCAGGGTTGTTGCAAGGATCAAATTAAATAATATTTTGTAAAGCATTTAGCACAATGACTCATAGTAAGTATTTGATAAATGTTTGCTTCCTTCTTTCCTTTCTTTCTTAGGGAGAAATGTTTTGTACTAGCTATTTTTACTACACCACCTTAGGAAATATACATGCTAAAAATTATTGAGCCTACTGGCTAATAAGCAGTGAAAAGAACACGGAAAGAAGCTGAGAAGCAGCAATATTAGAAGCCCCTAACAACCTTCTGGATGGTTCCTAGGGTACCCCAAGAGTAGAAATCATCAACCACCCTCTGCAGATTGCCAATGTGAGTGGTAGTTAGTGAAGTGGTCTCAAAGGTTTGGTACAGCACTTCTGTTCCTATAAAGTATATCTTGAGAAAGTATGTGAAAAGGTTCTAAGATGTCCAGAGCAAATTATTATTATTCAGTAACCAATTTGACTAAGCAAATCTTTTCAAACGGTTGCCAAGTAGAGGCCTCTAAGAGACCTGTTTTAGTGAATAAAGAAAATGTATTTGTAATTAGCATATCATTTATATGGGAAGAGGAACTTCTTAAACACAAGAAACTCCTTATATATATTAAACAGGTATTTTGATGTAGAGGAAAGATAATTGAATTTGGAGTCCAGGACTGGAATTAGAATCCAACTTCTGCAATTTACTACTTGAATAACCTTAGGCAAATCACAATCTTTCTGGGTCTCAACTTGCACAATGATAAAATGATGGGCTTGGATTTACAGACTTCAAAGCTTCCTTCCAGGTCTAAATCTATAATACCATTATGAAAACATGAATTATGAAGTTTAAATTGATTTTTACTACACAAATTATTTTTTAAACTTAGCATTTTATAAAAACTAAATATTTTGTAATGATTTTGAAAGAGACTGATAATACAGAATTACTTATTTGATATTCAAACTTTGGATGGGGATCACCAATATCTAACACTTCATTTTTGAGATCAAAGGACCAAACAACAACAGCTTTTTTTTTTTTTTTAGTGAGGCAATTGGGATTAAGTGACTTGCCCAGGGTCACACAGCTAGTAAGTGTTAAGTGTCTGAGGCTGGATTTGAACTCAGGTACTCCTGACTCCAAGGCTGGTGCTCTATCCACTGCACAACGTAGCTGCCCCAACAATAGCTTTTAATGTAAACAGACTACGTTTTAATAAAATAAAAAACTTGTTTAAAATAAAAATTCAACCCCAACTCTCCTCTCTGCTTCTGGACCCTAACACATGGCTCACAACAGCCAGAAATTTTAAAAAATGAAAGCAGCTGTCCTGTCTGAACCACTGTTGAATAAGCTCTTGGACAGCATACACTACTTAACAAATTTCTCTTAAAGTGACTCATAGAACAGTGTTTGGAATCTTAGGCACTGTTTTACTCTGAACTTTTTCAGCCAACTGAGCTCTCCTAATTCCAACCAAATGATATTATTTTCAGCTCAAAGACACAGCTGTAGAAACATCTCTAAAACAGCGAGCATTTCACACACCAAGTCTCCTCCTCCTCCTCCTGGTATGTAAATTCCATGTGGCTTTCACCTGTCCAGCCCACTGTCATCTGTAATAGATTTCTATGTTTCCATCTGCTTGTATACCTTGCAATAACAGTCATTTAAAACTAAAACCATGGTTTTGTACTACATGGTCCACAAGACATTGAAACAAAAAAAATTAGAAAGTGACTTATTTACTGTCTTGTTTGATGTGCAAACTCTACAATGCAGTCAATAAATCAAAACCTGGAAAACATATCTACATTACAGAAAAAATATTTTCCCCCAAAACAGCAATAAGTCTATACAGAAGTTACTAAGACCTTGGGAGTGCTGATAGGCCCAAAGATGCTCATTTCATTATTAATAGATATTTCCCACCCTTTCTACACAGTAAAGCTATTAACTTCCTATATAGAAATATCAGACTTGTGATCCCATTGATGTTGGCACTACTTCTAACAAGTGCAGAATGAACCCTCCCCCCATCCCCATTTGTAATCTTTCAAGCCTATCCTTCCATAAATTGTCCCTGAGGGTCTGGGTCCACCCAACATTCAAGGTACCTTCCTGAACATCTCTTGATATTGCATAGAACCCAATGGACAAGAGGGCTATCTACAGGTTGTCCCTTTCTCTTTATATATGACAAGCCCTTTTGTGGTCATACATCACCCTGATGCTATCCTTTACAATGTTTCTCCTGAGCAATTTTTTGTTGGTACCAAGAAAGGAAATGTATGTGTATATCTATCAACATACAAAATTTAACACATATTCTTATTGCCCAAACAAGTTTAATGAATAACCCAAACTCTAGTTAGACTGTTCTAACCAGGTCTAATGATTTATAAGTTCTAGCTCCTTAAAAAGGGCATTTAAATATATCAAGAAATAGATCTGCTAAGTATGGGTAGGCACTCTGTCAATCCCTAACATAGCATATTTAAAGCTAGAAACAAAATTCAGTAGCTTTACCAAATATAGGAGAAGAGGACAATTTTTCTCTTCTCTTGAGGCTATATAGCTACTGTAGTTAGTCTGATTTCAGACTCCAAACACTTTTCAGTTACAGAACAATTAGGGAAGTTTTTTCATCCACAAATGCCACAGTTTTAAATCAAGGAGAGAGAACAAGAAACTCGTGATACTGGGAATTCAAATTTGGAAGTTCCAAAAATTTTTACAAGATAAAGTTCATTATTTACATGCAATTTTAAATTCTAAATCCTTTTTGTTCCCATTTTATTTCCACTCACTCATCCAATTACTGAATTTTTTGATCTGGTCCCCACAGTAACACAAACTTGGATTAACAGAATGGCTGTTTTATTTCCAAGCTTACAGCAGGTCTCCGCCAACGCTGACCAGCACCACATGATGACTCAAATCTGTGCAAGATTGTTCCCAAAGACCTTTCTTTGTGTTTTCCAATCCATTCACTTTAAAAAGAAAGCCATGCAAAGTCATTCTTTAAACACATTTGAGAGTCAACAGGTAGAAAGAAATTAATTACAAACCAGAATGATCTGCTACAATCCAAACTGCTGATGGACTCAATACAAAGTCTAACAACTGAATAAGCTAATTTTAACCTTTAAGAAAAACAAGATTCCACAGGATAGTAAGCCGTTGCCCTCTGATTCTTTTTGTACAGTTTCTTTCAAACACCAATAGTTCACGTCCAGACATTTATCAAATATGAAAAAACAGAGGAGATAGATAAACCTAAACTGCTTTTTAATCATCCCTAGTCCTTTTCCAAATCTGAAAGACTATGCACTCTACAGCTGGGGAGGGTATGTGTATGTGTATGTGGAAATATCATACTTTTAGGCTAATACAATAAATTCTTGTCAAGGTAAGACTGTGCATGACTAGATGTTACACAAACTTATTTTATGGCAGTGTATCCTTGTGCGAAGTTCTAATGTTTTCCAAGACTGGTTAAAAAAAACCAAACCACCAGACACTGTGAAAACCTACCAACTGGTTCTATCATACATTTTAGAGAGGAATTTTTGCTCTAGTGAAACAAGTGACAACTTTCAAGATCGTTTGTTAAGCCAAAGACTATTTTAAGGTATAGTAGGGCCTGCCTAAGTGCTTGTCCCACAGCTTTCCTCCCAATCACTTGGCAGGCCTCCAGCATACTCCAGCTTTCAATGTACAGTTCTAGTTAGAATCTCATCTTATTTATCTCTAAGAAACACTAAAATACCTAAATATTACACTATTAACTCACCTTCTATTAAAATTAGTCCAGGATTATGTATAACGACTTTTTAAAAATCTAAACACCTTCTAGTCATGACTGGCTTAGTCCAAAACAGATGGACAACTCAGGTAGGCTCTAAAAACCATGCCAAAAATTATCCTGAAACTGAGGAGTGTTGGGAGGGGAAAGAGGGCTAGATATTCTAATTTTAAAATACGTTTTAAATCAACAATAGCAGAACAGGAAAGACAGTTAAAAGGTTTTCTATTTTACAGATGCTTTTAAAAACCCTACTACCCATTCATGCTGGGTGGTTGTTATTGTTTTAATGATCTTTTCTTTTCATCAATTCCTACTGACAACTATCCAACCCCTGGAGAGCCCTCCATAACATTATTCACTGGGATTTATTTTAAAGTTTAAAAAGAATATAACATGACAATATGTTCTCTAAAAGTCATCATAGTACAATCTATAACTTGTTAATATTTGGCAAAATAAACTGCCTCTTTCCAGAACAATCCAGGATGGCTAACCACATGCTACATTCCATTGTTGCTACAAATGTATATTTAATTAGATCACTTGATCCTCAAGCTTCACACAGATGCATGGCATTCCAGAGACAGACTAGCTATCTATATTTTTTAAATGAAATATCAGTTTACTCTAAAAGTCGACAGAAGACTTTGAAGCAATTTTCTCAATTATGGTCAAAGATAAAATAGCGCCTTCTACACTAGATTTTATTTGAGAAAAACTGACTAAATTTTAATTCAAGAGAACACCACCCATGGAGAGATTTGCTACAACTAAATATATAATATTCATGCAAGATGAACAAAATGGTATTTCAGAGCTCAGAAAAAAACCAATTGGTTGACATGGAATGTTTTTAATAAATACAAATAGTTGTGAATACCATAAATGAGTCCCCCTTTCTAGTTAGTTTTTACTCTTAGCAACTCAAACAAAGGTTTCTCTTATTTGGTGCTGTATAAGGCATAACATCTAGGTATATCACTGACCACAGAACTCTGAATTCATTCTAACTATGAAGCAAATCAGACAAAAGGAAAAGCTAGTGTCTTTAATGCAATTTGACAAGCCTCCAATAGAAACAGACTTGCCAAATGAGAAATCATCCTATTACAACAGGATGACTGGAAAGAATTCCCTTACGCTAGGTGATTTTAAAAAAACCAAACCTTATAATAAGAGTTTAAAAAAATAAGCCAAGATGAGCAGATGTCATTTTTTCCTTTTCTCAAAATGTCATACAAATCTCATTTGTTTCAGGTGTCAGGGTGCTTTTTTTACTCAGATATGAATGGACCATAGGGTGTGATAAGTTGGGCATTTAAGGACAACCAACAGAACACAGTTGTCAACAGAGTTGTTGGAACTGTCAATGAAAAGGACCAGGCACTTTCTCAGGCAAATCATTAGGCAGATATTTTGACAATCACCCTGCTTGCCTCAGAAAAGACAGGTGAGCTAATTAGGTCAGAGATTCAATTCCACTGCCCAGAGCTGGAGGGCAATCAATCTCACTCTCTCACGCCTCCCCTCAACCACTCAAAGTCCCCATATTGTCTCTTTCTACATAGTAGTTATGCCAATGCTCCTCTGGGTTCTTCCCTTTGAAAACACATCTTTGATGGTTAGTGTTTGAACTAGGGTGGAATGAAGCCATTTACTAACTTCTTTCTTTTCCGGAGGGTCAGAAACCATCTTCCTACCTTTTAGAAACAGTGTTTCCCCACCATTGGCCTAAAGCAAATGTGTACTAGTCAACAGAAACTTATACTATCATTTTTTAAAAAGTATCTTAAACCATATTCTTTGGAACCTGTTCCTTTAGCCCCTGGCTCTCCTGAAGCTCACCAGAGGCCATCATTGCTGAGGCTATGAGAGTTGTAAGAAGTAGACAGGTTAAATATTTTTTCCAGTTCACAGTATAGATTGGCTTGGGAAACACTGTTCTAGAGAAAGTTTTTAAATGAAATATCAGGAAATATAATTGCCCAAAACACTGATTTTTAGGTGGCACAGTATATAGAGTACCTATCATGGAGTCAGGTGGAAATGAGTTCAAATCTGACCTCAGATACTTACTAATCGTGTCACCCTGGGTGAGTCATTTAACCCCACTCCCTCGTGGGGGAAAAAATATTCAGATTTTGATTTACTGGTTGCTAAAACATACCTACTTCCTTTTTTCTCCCCCTCTTTAAGCACTGTTGGTGGCACAGCATCTGCTCCTTTTTCCCCTCCTCCCCAGCATATGGAGAAATACTCTTTCTAGGTTTCTTCATTAGGAAACAGAGTGAGGCCAAAGTATTATTGGAATCAAGTAGACTGGGAGGCTTGCCAAAGAGTGGCATCACTCTTGATGCTCAAAAGTTCTCCAGGGTTTGGTTTGGAAAACTGGGTTATATATCAGATGTTAACTTTGACTTAATTTTTTTTTTCTTGATTCAGATAGTTCAGCCCCCAAGAAAGAAATGTGAGCTGTCTTTCAAGTCAACAAACCTATCATTTTGATCCAACCAACACATGCCTAATATGTGTCAGGCAGTATAGTGTTATTTTGAATTTTACTAAGATTTCCTGGACACATGAGCTGTCCCCAAAACAAATTTCTTTCAGTGATGGCCAGTGGATTAGCTCAATTATATTTGTGCTTCAAAAACACTAACCCATGAAATCAGTAATGTTAAATTATACTTTCTCAATTTGTGGCCAGTATGTTACAGGGAACCACAGGTTGTGTGTACCAAGTATAACTGGATTCTATAGACAACAGTGGGAAACGAGGTGTTGTCCACAGCATTTAAAGAGCTGTATCTCAAGAGAATTGATGTAATTCTGATGGGAATTCTTGCAAAACAAAACAAAAAACCCAACACATTATCTATTGAGAACTTCATTTCTGGTGTTTTTCCACTGCAAGTGAATTTTGTTCAGATAAGAAAACTAGCTACAGTAACTACATAGGTGTTTGAGTCTTTCATTAGCTGTTTACATTTTATCAAATGAGTTTTAAAAGAACACATAACAACAGATATTGTTGCTACTAGCGATCTTCAAAATTACCAGTAATAAGCCCTACCGCTTAATACCTATATAATTGTAGATGAGTCACCTTACCTTTCTAGTCTTTAACTTCTTAATTAGTAAAATGAAGATCTTACCTTGTTATTTTATTCTTAGAATTCATCGAAAGAATAAACTCACATTATTGAATGTGAAATTGAAATTGGCATGCTTTTAAAGCTATTGCATAACTCTATTTGGACAGTTTTAAAAGAGCTGGTTTGGTGACAAATGATCAATTATGGACATTATTCATATATAGTAATAAAATGTGGTATATTTTTCCTAGTTAGACAGTTGGATTCTGAAAACTGTTGTGAATTCTTAAAAAAAAAATAACACCATAACTTTGACCCTATTGTACTCCTCTTAAAAACTAGGATGCTAGGAAATAAAAAATGTACACATATAAACAAGAAAGAAATTTATATTTCTTTATTAGTTACCACTCATTACCCAACTCTAAAATCTGCATAGAAAAAAGGGAGTATAGGCCTTCCCCCAAAATGTTCAGAAAAATATTAATATTAGAACTTTGATTTGACCTTGGGGCAAGCATATCAGAACAAAATTCATTCTTAAATCTGCTATCTGAAACTTTATCCAGGTACAAAGGCAATGCAGATCAGAGGATTTCATCTATCTTAGGAAGACTTTATTTGTTTAGGTACCCTTTGACCTAGCTCTAATATCTTTCCCCATACCCTAAGAAACTAATGGAGTGCAAGGTTACCAAGGGAAATGTATATTTTACATGAGAAATCTAAACTCAGCAATTCCAATTTTCCCTAGACTGTCCAGACTACAAACTCAATTGTCAACTCACTGAGCCTATGATGTTTTGCTGCCAAATTGTTAGTACAAAATTTGAAAATCAAGTTTGGTTTAAGGTTATGCTTTGTTTGTTTTTGTTTGTTTCTTAATGGAGAAGGAAGCTTTGATTTGGATGCTTAAAAAATGAATGTACTGGGGACAGGTAGGTGGCAGTGGATAAAGCGCCAGCTCTCGATTCAGGAGGACCTGAGTTCAAATATGACTTCAGACACTTGACACTTACTAAGCTGTGTGACCCTGGACAAGTCACCCTCACTGCCTTGCCAAAAGAAAAAAAAACCAAACCCAACAAAACACAAATGTACCTTTAAAAAGAATAGATTTTCTTTTTTTGCTTCCTTTTTTCTTTTTAATTTTTCTCAATTACATGTAAAGATATTTTGAGTTCCACATTTTTCTCCCACCTTCCCTTCCCTCCCCTGCCCTGAGGCCAGCAAGCAATTTGATATATGGTATTGCATTACAATCACATTAAACATAAAAAAGAGCAGATTTTCTTATTGCTCACTCTCTGGATAAACATGCAAAGAGTAAAATTTGCAATTTTATATAGTATGAATTGTGTTGCACGAGTAGTGAGGGGCAATGTCAAATAGTGAAAAGAGCCCTGGATTTGAGATCAGGATTCCTGAGTGGAAATTCCACCTAGGATACTTACTAGCTACATGATGCTAGGCAAATTCCTTTTCTATTCAGAGCCATAACTTCCTTATTTGTAAAATGTGGAGCTCCAATGCAATAGATTAGACAAGATGAAGGTAATAAATAATTCATGTTAAACAACAAAGGAGCATTGGGTTTGGGTCAGCTGGTCTGGGTCAGAATTCCTATTCTGTACTTACTGCTTTTATGATTTTGGAAAAATAACTTAACCTCCCAGAACCCTTATCTAGAAAACATTGGGATTGGAATAGATAACCTTTAAGATATGTTTCAGAGCTTACTGGGCTATAAATCTATCACAGGAGGGAAAGTCCTAAACCAAACCCTTGAGCCACATTCCTTAAAGATGGAACCCTGTCTCTTGGATCACAGAAAAACCTATAAAGGCAACCCTCTCACATGAGAATTAGAGTCAGGGTGTCATTAGATAGGTTAATTATCCAATCAAGGTATATGAAGAACAAATGTTAGAGGCCCTTTTAAAGCGCTCCTTTTATTACCTTTTAATTTTGTTAAAAGGTTTACTTTTTAAAAATTATTTTTGTGGTATAGACAGATATGCTTTCAACACAATTTGCTTCAAGAAATATTTATTGAACCATGTAAAGAACTGCTTCATGTGTATCATACTTACTTGGCAGCTACATGTTACCCAGGAACAGACTAGGCACTCAGGACATTATCTGTTGATTGATTCCATCAGAATTTCTTTGATAAACTGAGTTTCCATATACTTTGATGAAAGATTTGTTTTTTATCTACATTTCTGTGTGGCTCATGAATAATGTGCTTAATAAAATTATTTCAAGGAAAACTATTAAATAAAATTGCCATATGATAAGATAAAGAGATAAAAACCATTGAAGAATTGTACTTCTCTAGATAAGAGTTCAATATTAAGAAATTTAAGTCCACTTCACACCAGTGCTCTAAATTGAGTCCAGTTTATTTTTCAAGTTGCTTTCCTATAGTTTTTGCTATGACACATGGTAGTAACATGCTCCACATATTAAACTTGACATTGTTTATCTAATGTATCATCTTTCTATAAGTCCTATGACTGCCCTCAGGAAATTTATTGCTAAGGCAGAAAGAAATAGGCAGATTCTACATATCATAAAATAGTTCCCAAATCACCATAAATGGCCTCAAACTCTCTCTCCAGCTCTATGTCCATATTTTCATCTGTCACTCAGATGTCCAGCCAGTAACTGAGATTCACTTGTCTAAAGCTCACAGAATCACAGATCTCATAGTTGAAAGAGGCCACCAACTCAATCTGAATTTGAAACACCCTTTCTGTAATATAACTTCAAAAAGAGGTCCCACATGGTCTGCTTTAACGAATAGATGAGAATCATTTGTAATTAGTAGCATCAGCTTATACATATATAATGTGATCTATATATAAATTATATATGATGTACATATTATATGTGTATACACACACACACACACACACACACACACACACACACACACACACACACAAAGTGATCCTGTTTTTAAACTCACAAAACAGCATTATTTTTATCCTACCTGGAATCCCAACACATAATTGGAGAGATAAGAGACTTGCACACAGGGTGTGCAATTGCAAGTTTAAGTTTCCTATATTCAATGTACCTAACCTAAATTTGTCACACCCTTTGAGAACCACTGATATAAACCATGTAAAATTCTTAAATAATTCGTTCTTTCAGTTGGTTACCCATGTAAATAGTTTTAACATCAATGAAAAAATCAACATTTTAAGTATTAGTAATACTTATGAGCAAAAGATATAATTTTGTAGAGTTTATTTGCTTATTACACACCCCAAAAAAGTATATTTTATCAAATAAAAAATGTTAAATGACCCCAAAACCCCCCAATATGGTTTGGATAACTCCAAATTATTGGGTTCTGATGAAAATTTTTGAAACCACATGCACATTACAGTGTGAGGGCCGAAATTTAATTTTTAACAGAGTGCTTACTTTCTAATTTTCCAGAGTAATGAGGTCTCACAATTTTAAGGATGTGTAGATCTTGAAAATGATTCAGGAAAAAAAATTCAAATTATGACTACATTTAGAATGTAGGAACTCCAGAATCTAAATGAAACAGGCTGAGTCAGGAATACCTGAGTTCAAATCTGGCCTCAGATAATGTGTGACCCTGGGCAAGTCACTTAACCCAATTGCCTCACTAAAAAATTAATTAATTAATTAATAGATAAATAAATGAATGAAACAGGCTTATTCAGCTACAATATTCAGAGAGAATTCTAAAAGAATTCTGATATAAAGCAAGCTATTTATAGTGGATCACCAACTCTTCTTGACTGTCACTTGATTAAAGGACAAAAGGAAATAGGCCGATGTTGTAGCAAAAAGGGATTGTGGTAGATACAAGAACTTTCTGACAATGAGAGTTGTTGATGGATGGCTTTCTGTCCTGAACATGTTTAAAAATGGAAGACTGGACAGGTTAGATGAAGTCCAAGCTGAAGAAAAGTAAAAAGGATTATTTTTTAAACTTTACTTCCCAACAGGTACTTCCATGATTATCTCTATTCTCATTATACCAATGAGCTAAAGAGAAAATGGATGTTGCCATTCCCTTATTAAAAATGGTAGAACCTTGGGTATTAGGTACCTGGCTTCCTAGTCTAATAACTTTTATTTTCAGAAGAATGCTTCAGGTATAAGCAACAAGACTAGTTTTCTCTGCTACATATACCAAACTCTGACTAGATTTTCTGGCAGGAGAGCCTATCTATTTCTTTAATGCTTTAATCTTTCAGTGGTATTCAAGAAAGAAGCAGAGGATGTCATAGAGAAGTCCATGGAAATTTTTATAAATATTGCCAAAAAAATGTTGTTTGGGATCCAGCAGAACTAAAATGAATATTTACTGCTGCATTAGGAAAAAGAAATAAAACTGTAAAAACACTTTAAGTGGGTATATGCCTCCCAAAACTATAAATGGATGAGAATTTTATCACAGAAATTATAGTAGTTGTCAATCATTGTAAAAAAGACTATATTAAAAATAATATTTAGAAGTGAACTTTTGCTATCTTGACAAAATTGCATAAATATGTTAACTATTTCATATAGAAACTTAGTCTTTGTTCAGGTCAATCAATCAATTAGTACTTACTATGTGCTAGAAACTGCTAAGTGCCGGTGCAGTCTCCCTTCTGGTTGTATCACAAATGTCTCCCTCCTTTTATAATATCTCAATCACTAAGATTTCCTAAACCACAACTGAGTTATACTAACTGTTACTAATGTCCCACCCAATAGATACTGACAAGTATAGAATTCCTTAACAAGAGGTAATAGGCCAATGACAGCCATTTTTTTTTACTGCCCCATTAATTTTCTTTTTTTTTTAAGAGGTTTTTGTGTGTGTGTGTGAGGCAATTGGGGTTAAGTGACTTGCCCGGGGTCACACAGCTAGTAAGTGTCAAGGGTCTAAGGTCACATTTGAACTCAGGTCCTCCTGAATCCAGGGCATGTGCTGTATTCACTGCACCACCTAGCTGCCACTTGCCCCACTAATTTTCATCCACTCTTCTAGCCTGCTCAAGGGATGGTCTCTAAAAACCTCACAAATACAAAAAACCAAAAATATTAAATGTGCCTTTTTTGGACCATGATGCCATAAAAATTAAATTCAGCAAAGGTCCATTGAAGCATAGATTAAAAATTAATTGGCAATTAAATAATCTAATCAAGTAATGATCCCTGTTTTTCCAAAGTGGCAGAATAAAAGATTCTTATCAGAATTCTGTAGCCCATAGATAAATCGCAGCTACTAAATCTTATGACATCAGCATTTAACTCTTTCTTATAATGAAGGAAATTGAAAATGCCTTGATAACCCATGGGAATAAGATTAAGATTTTTGTGGCACAGATTTATGTAGAAAGCAAAAATGAAACTTAATTCAATGATTCATGTTTTAATAATCCTACTGAGCTAAAAAAATATACAAATCAACAAGCTGTCATCTAAAGCTTCTTAATTTACATTATAATCTATTGCATAGTAGTATCCATATTCAAATGCCACAAACCTAGATTAATGAAAATATATGATTATCAACTGAATTCCTCCTAGGCTTTGAAATATTTAAGTACTGAGACGTTATATCTTTACTTAGGTGACATTTCCTCAAAACCACAGCCTAGAATGCACAAAATTTCATTCACCACTCCACTTCAAATACAAATGAACCAGGAGAAAGACATTTGTAAATGAAATTCACCATCTAAAGAGAGTTAAAAGCACTTCCATACTGATGGAGTAGAGAAACAATTACATTTGACTTAGTGCTATGAAACAAAGCCATAAGAAAAAATGTCATCTCATGAAAATCTGCCCAAATCACATTCAGAAGAAAATACGTAGAGAAAAGATATGAAGTTTTAAAAAATGTAGTTAATTTCAGCAACAATCATCTTAATGATGCCTCTACTGAAATAATCTTATATGTAAAGCCAACTTTTTCACCTAAATCAAAAAAGATGCTGAAAATGTTCCATCTCCATTAAATATAAACCTCATTTGTTATCACACAGGCATCAGTTTAGTTTCCAAATAGTTCCAATTTAATGGGGAAATAAAACCTTGACTAAACCCAAAACAATTTTTTAAATCCTTTTACCAACCATTGAACAGCAATTTTCAAAATCAATTTTAAAAATAATAAATCAAATTCTAACAGCCATACTTTTGTGGCCCATGAACTAAAAGTATTTAACTTCTTTAATTTTTCTAAACCCGTATTGTTTTCCTATAGCTAAAAACCTATATTCTTAATACTGGGTGCCTCAAGCTGCTAAATGTGAATTTACTACTGACACTGACTTCTGATATATTTAGGAGTCATTTGTATTTGAAGATTACATGCCATAATCAGTGATCTAAATAACATATCCTATGACTACCCACATACAACATGCACCATTTCCTCACATTTACAGTATCTTTCTTCCTGTCGCCCCTCCCTAATGCTCCCACAGTACTGTGGTAGTATGGGATTAATGTCCACAGCCGCAGGCTGGGCTCTAGCAGACCGCAGAAGAACTGCAATCGCATAACTCCTCTTCATTAGAATACAACCTAACAGCAACCTAGCAGGGAGGGTCCCTTCATCCACCCTCTCCCCTCCCCCCCCCCAGCAAAAAAAAAATCAATCTCTCTCTCTCTCCCCCTCCCCCCCTTCCACACCTAAGTGACCTGTTTCTTTTGAAGCCACATGCAGCTGAAACTGTATGACAGGGGGACAACCAGCTCTAGGCTCTGGGGGGAAAAGCTTTCCAACTGGGTGGGGTTGGGAAAGAGCACAGGGCGCTGAGTTGCTATGCAAAGCAGAGCCACCAAGAACAAAATAAGGTTGTCATATATCTCGCTGCATTGTGCTGCATCATCCCACTCCTGCTAGATTATGGTTTGATATACTTTAAAAAACAAAATAACCCAAGCCATCGATTCTTCCTTTCCTGAGGCCCACCTCCAGACACTTTTCTCACCTGTTTTTTCTTTTTTCTTCTTAAAATTCAAGAAGGTTTGCAAAGCCTGCAATCATATCAGGCTCTCTTCCCAACATGGAGAAAGAAGGGAGGGGGAACAACTGTAAATCTGATTGCTGCAGACTGACACTTTTCCCATCACAAAAGCCAAGAAAACGACCGAACGCTAGGAAATAGGGTGTGGGAGGAGGGAGGAAGAAGGGTTTGCAACCCAGCACACCCCTAAGGAGGCCAGAACAGAGGGATGACCGAGTCGGTACAAACCTGTTGAAGAACACCGAAGACCGAAAAAGCAGCCTGTTCCCAGCACTGTGGCTGCTCACGCCCAGTCCAGAGAGAGTGGGAAATGAAGAGGAGGAGGAGAAAGAGGAGGAGGGAAGGAAAAGGAGGCGGGAGCAGAGGGATCAGCAGCAGCAGCTGCTGCTGTTGCTGCTGCCGCCGCCTCCAGCTCATCAGCAGCAGCGCAGCTCAGGACCACGCCTGGTTGCATCTCCTGTACCGTTACATCCAACAACCTAGGTCACCAAGCACTGCCAGCGACCCCTGTCATTTCCATCCACTCGTCCAGGTGCCCACTCCCTTCCCTCTCTGCCCCTCCTTTAAACACACACACACACACACACACACACACACACACACACACACACACACACACACACACACTCCAAGCCACCAAAGGCGATTTTTCTTTTTTCGGAAACTCACTAAAATATGCGCTCCAGAGCCTCAGCACCCATTTCTCTTTAATGCCCCACCGGAAGGGGAAAAAAAACTGGGAGAATGAAGCACACGGCTTAAAGGAGGAGAAAGGCAAGGGGGAGGAGGGATGACTACTGCAACCTAATGATGGAGCCGCTGCAACAGTCACACACTACCATGTCTGCAGCTGCCAGACTGCAGAGCCTGCCTGCTGCCCTCTCTCTGATCTTACTGATTCCCTAGGCCCTGAATCCCGCCCTAGGCGCCCCTTTTCTCTCCCAGTGCCCTGTAATAATAGAAACACTTTTAAAAAAGAGTGGGTCACCAGCCTGCAATCCCCTACTCACCCCTGCTGCCCCTCCCTCCCTCCCGGTTTCTGCAGCCTCCCCTCCCCCTCCCTCCAACCTCAGTACTGGGAAAGGGTCAGCGTGATCCCCCCTCGTCGTCCTCCTGACACAACACCTTAAGGTCCATAGCCCCTCGCCCCGAACCCTGTGCCGCCCCCTCCCGCAATCCTCTCCTACCCACCTAACCCGGGGGTTGGGAACGGAAAGGAGGCTTCAGTGAGTTGGCATCTTGTCCGCAGAACGACAGCCGCAGCCTCAGGGCCCTTACCTCTTCGGGGTCCGGGGAGATGGAGAGGATGGGGGGGGTGGGGGGCGCCGGGGTCCCGTCCTCCTCCTCCTGGGCAGCTGGGTGGGGTGAGAAACGGCTCGTCTGGGCTGGCAGCCGCCGTGGGGGTCGGGGCTCACAGGACAGGACCGGGCGCCGTGCAGGGCAGCGCTGCGCTCCCGAAGGAGATGAAGGGAAGGGAGGGACTGGAGGAATCCGCAGCCCACACAGCAACAGCTGCACTGATTCAGGAGGCAGGCGGGAGGGAGGGCGGGAGCTAGGGGGGGGGGGGAGAGGGGGGGGGGGGGAGAGGGGGGGGGGGGAGATGGATGCTGCACAGACACCCACCCACAACCCTCTCCTCCTCCCTCTTGCTCGCGCTTCACCCCCCTGCCCCCAACCACACAAACAATTCTCCCTCTCTCTCTGTCTCTGTGGGCACCCACCGCCCTCTGTCCCTCTTCTCCCCTGAGCTTCTCCAACCCCTAGCCCCCGGCCCCCGGCTCCCTCCCTGCTACCTGCAGCTAGCGCCTTCTCTAGGCTGGAGCTGATAAACAAGTGCGCTTGCATATTCACCTCCCTCCGCATTCCTCCTCTCCTCAGCCCCCGAGGCTGGGCCTGGAAGCCAGGCACCCCGATTGAGGCCACTGCCGCCACAGGAGGAGATGGAGCGCCGGGGACAATGGGGGCTTTGTCCCCACCGCCCGAGAGGGCCAATTTCACGTTTAATTTAAGGCTAATTCGATTATCACCATGGAAAGGGGCAGTCTAATTCTGAACGTGACATCGCTCGGTCTCTTTTCTTCCTTGGTGTTTTTTATTTTGTAACAATGGACAAAGTTTGTTTTCTGGGTTTGGGGGTTTTAAGTGGGTGGATTGCTTGTTTTTGTTTTAAACCTGGGAGGTAATGCTTGTAGGTTTCCGCTTAGGTTGGAGAAAGGCTACTTCTCTGTTGGGCGCTTTTTTTTTTTTAAGTTTCCCAGTTCTCTGGGTCAAGTTCTTCCTTTGTAAGTTCTTTTAACCCTTTATACCTAGGTAGCCTAACCTGGTACTTGAACTCCATCCTCTTGGCCTAGAGGCAGGCATCCTCTACTCCCCCCCCACACACCTTAAACAAATTGTTCCCCCACACTAACAAGCTGTCAGTCACTACTCAGTAATAGACCTGTCAAAGATCTTATCAAGACATCTACATTAGCTAGAAATCTGAGCTTTAGAACAGAAGCTCCTATAGATTGTTGTGGTTAACTTGCTTTGTATGGTATCTAGCCCAGACCTAGAAAAACACGAACACTATGCAATTTTTTAAAAATTATTTTGGTTCAAGAGAACTGTTGAACCTTTTCTTCTGAAGGCTCCTCCAAACCTTAAAACAAAAACTGACCTAGAAAAGGTTTGAGAACTTCATTACTGCTAGGCAGATACTTCAAGTCAATAGAGATCCGAGACCTAGTATATTTAGGGGTTTTTTGTTGTTGTTTTTAACTGTTTACAGATGAATACCATATTTTGCTGAAAATGCAAAAATTTGAACTGTTAACTATAGTTAACATGCACAAGCACATACATATATACACACATAAAAATTAACCACAAGGTATTTCTTGCCTAATGTACCTAATCACCCTACTCAATCCCAACAATGGTCTACCCCAACAGTCAGTCTCAATTTGGATGGCCCAAAGCTTCAAAGTAGAAACAAAAAAAATTGTAATGTTAATAACATATCAAAGTTATTAAATTGTCATAGGATTTTAAGCATGTTCTTCCCTTTTATAATGTCTTTTAAGTTCTCAATCTACCTTATATCCATTTTTATATTCTATATTTAATTATATAGGTAGATGTTGTTTTCTTTCATAGTACGTGGCACCTAGTAAGTGCTTTTCCATTGATTGAATTAGATGAACATCTTTAAAAGCTTTAAAAATTGGTAGTATCCTGTGATGCTGGTAAATAATTTTAATTTTGAACATTTTCTGGTTAGAAATAAAGAGACCTAAAAAAAAAAGAAAGAAAGGAAGGAAGGAAGAAAGAAAGGTCAGAAAAAAACAGTCATTTAGCTTTTTGTGAGTAAAATAAATGTTTTCACATGTGCAACTGCAGTGTTTCAGAGGCTGAAAGAAATAAAGCATTTTTCAGGAAGGTCATCAAATCGATCAATCAAAACAAAAACATGAAAACAGGATACAAATAAGCATAGGGAAATTAGGCACTGAAAATGAATACTGGCATCAGCCAGTCTGAGTGCTTGTTTCAAAGTTCATGAAATACAAAAGAAAACAATGGAGTCACTGGGGGAATAAATTGCTTAAACACTTCCAAAGTTATTTTTAGGAGTGGTCTTTAAATATTTCCTTTATCTCTCCACCACTAGAATGGTTAATCTTCTTTTAGTTAGTTCTAGAGGAGAGACAATATCCTATACCCAACCCTAACCATTTTATACTTTCTTCCTAGGAAAGGCCACATGTCCCCTTAGCTGTGTCTCGAAGGTTATATGGCATTGTACCGGAGACTGTAAGAATTCACCAACTTTACTGGCTTTATTAAGAATGATTCCAAAGTTCATAATGTAAGGGCTATGACTGAAAGTTTTATTGTAGGACATAAGGAAAACTTTTTAATTGCAGAAATTGAGAAAGGTCTTATTAGAGAGGTGGGACTTTATCTTCATATTATTATATCTAGCAGCATATTATTGACAACCAGTAAAAATTAATAGGAATGAACAAATTTAGACCATAGAAATAGTCATTAGTCATTTTAAAAGTATGGCTAATGAAGGAACACCCTAAAATGGAACACTTCCAGTGTACAGGGAAACGGCTTAGTTTAGGTTCAACACTGAAAATTAGACAAATTCAGATAGTAGATTATTATTAGTAATAGTAATAATCTTGATCTTGGATTACTAGTGATCATTATAATAACATATTAGGAAAACTTTGGTTTTTACAAAAAAAAATTCATGTTCAACATTTAGTCTATCAGTAATGAATATAACCAAGGAAATACTTTACTCTATGATTCCTTTCTCATTAAACTTCCTTTCCCCTAAAGTCTTTGGGCAAGATATTCACATGTAATTATATTTTTAAAGGCAAAAAGAACAGACTACGATAGTTAAATTTACACCTGTGAACCTGTAATAGTTAAAACAATATTTAAGAGTAAAAAAAAGTAAAAACTATAGAATGAAATGATTAAAAAGAAAAATCAATCCTCAATAATAATATAAACATGACTTGGATGATGATTGTTAGATTCCTTTAAGTCAAAAGTGATCTCAATGTGCCAAACCTGTTAATGTTTGATCTTTGTTTTTTCTTTTTTTTTTCTTTCTTTCTTTTTTTTTTTTTTAGTGAGGCAAGTGGGGTTAAGTGACTTGCCCAGGGTCACACAGCTAGTAAGTGTTAAGTGTCTGAGGCCAGATTTGAACTCAGGTATTCCTGACTCCAGGGCCAGTGCTCTATCCACTGCGCCACCTAGCTGCACCATTTTTTTCTTTTCTTTTTTTTCCTGTTATTTGCTTCCCATGGGCTATCTTCTACAAGGATACTTTGAAATTTTAGACTCAATCTCTTCTTTCATCAATTGTTTCCTTGTTTGACCAGGGAATCCAGTGATACTATATTACTATTCAGTACTGCTAGTTGAAGGTGAAATTGGGAAGTAATTAAAGTTTGCCACATTCTTTCCTTACCTCCTCTATTTAGGAAGGTAGCCTGCCTAAGACACTTAATAGTTGCATAATACTGAACAAATAATTTAATATCTATGCCTGTTTCCTTATCTGTAAAATGAGGATAATAATAGCACCTACCTCAAAGGATTGTTGTGAAGATCAAATGAGTTAATACTTAAAGCACTTTGTACACCTTAAAGTGCTATATAAATGCTAACCATTATTATTATTCCTCCCCTCAGTGAGGTTTTCCCTCAATGTACTCATGGCTTAATATTTTCTCAGTTCTTTCTCCTATGAAAAACTTGTTTGCACTATGGTGTAAGTAACTGGCAGATTTCTCATTAGTACTGTTTATCTTAGAAATAAGAGGGACAAGACCTCTGTTTAGTTTAAGGTGGAGGAATGGAAATTCCTTATCATGTATTTTCACTTATCAGTGAATCAGGATTTATTTTGAGGAAGGAAAACCATTCCCAGCCCTTTCAAAATCCCTTTTACATGGTTGGCTTACTTATAAGACCATCCCTAGTCCCTAAATTCCTCTCCAAACTAAAAATGGTGCAAATCAGTAAACATATTAATTGAGTTCCTGCTTTGTGTCCAATAAATACTGGTAGAATGTGAAATAAAAATCTGAGATCTTTCAAAATCCTATTTTAATTAATGATAGCTGACATTTATAAAGCACTTACTATGTGTCAGACACTGTGCTAGGCATTTTACAACAATTATTCTCATTCAATCCTCACAACCATCCTGCTATTATTATACCCATTTTACATATTAGGAAACTGAGGCAGAGGTTAAGTGACTTACCCAATAAGTGACTTATTGAAACAGCCAATAAGTATCTGACTCTAGATTTGAACTCAGGTTTTTCTGACTTCAGGCCCCTAACTCTATTTATTTTTAGCTTAACTGCCTAATTATATAACAAAGGCGTTTCCTTGGGTTTTCTTGAATATCCTCAATGACAATAACAGTTCCTTTCTCACCTCTACCTCTTAGAACTCTCTTTGTAGTTCAGTTTAAATGCCACCTCATTCAAAAGACCTTTCCTTATTTCCCCAGTTTGTGGCCCCTACATGTAAATAAATAAATGCATGTATAATTTTATTAAGTATGTATTTATATAGTCAAAATAAAATATATTAGAGTGTATATATATGTATGTATGTATAGCCTATGTCTACTTATCTGTGAACATGTTGTATCCCCCTGTAGAATGGAAGCCTTCTGAGAACAGATGTCTTATTTTTATATGTTTCAAACTAAGCACGGTGCCTGTCAATAGGAAGTGCTTAATAAATGTTTATTAATTGATTAGTATATATCACCACCCATAAATTATATGGCTAATCTTTCAGCTACTCCAAAGAAAAATCTTTATTTATGGGAAGAATTGAAACCCATGCCTTATAAGAATCAGCTGAAAGAATTGGGAATGTTTAAACTAAAGAAGACTTAGAAACATAATAGTATTTAAATCATGTAGAAGAGTGATTAGGCTCTTGCTTAGCTCCTGAGAATAAGACTATGAGCAATGGGTGGAAGGTATAAAAAGGCAACTCTTGACTTGATTTAAGGGAAAAATTCTTAACAAAGAGATCAGGAGTTCTCCACCTCTGTTGTCATGGGTCCTTTTGACAGTCTGGTGAAGCTCCTTATCCAAATAACATGTTTAAATGTATAGAATATAACTAAAAGATTACAAAGGAAAACTACCTATATTGAAATAGTTATCAAAATATATTTTTTTAAAGTTCATGAGTCCAAATGAAGAATTCCTTTGATGAGCAAATGTGAATGACTTAACTACTCTCAGCAATACAATGATCCAAGACAATCCCAAGGGACTAATGATGAAACATACTATCTACTCCCAAAGAAAGAACTGATAAAAAGAGTGCTTGTGTATTTTACATATATAACCTATATCAGATTGGTTGCTGTCTTGTGGAGGGGGGAAGAAAGGGAAGGAGGGAGAAAAATCTGGAACTCTAAATCTTAGGAAAAGAATTACTGAATTAGATTTATTGTGGTGAGATGGACTACTTTAGGAGAAAGTTCTCCATCCCTGAAGTCGGATTAAGTTAAGGCTAAATAATCTTTACTAAAAGATGTAGAAGGGATTCTTTGTAAGGTAAGGATGCATGGCTAAATAGTTCCTATTAAGGTGGGCAGATGAGGTTAGATAGTAGTTTATCTGAGAAAGATTTGGTGGGGTTATTGGGGACTTCAGACTCAATACGAGCCGATAGTATGATATGTATGCCAAGAAATCCTAGGATGCATTACCAGAAGAATAGTTTACAAGACTAGAACAGTAATTGCTACTGTGCTCTGCTCTGGTCAGATCACATCTGGGTTACTGTATTTAATTCCTGGTACAAAAGTGGAGGAAGGGCAAGTTTGGCATTTAAAGCTCCCCATAACCTAGCCTCTTTCTACCTCCTAAGTCTTCTTATACTTTTTTCCTCTCCAAATATAATCAAGCTATACAGGTCGACTTGCTGTTCTTCACAATATTAAAATTTCTCATTTCTGTGCCTTTGCACTGGCAGTCCCACTGGCCTGAAATGTTGTTCCTTGTCCCTTTTCCCTTTTAGTTTCTCTAGCCTCCTTCAAAATGCAGTTTCCCTGCCTCTAGCCATCTACTCTCTAAGCATCTCGTATGTACATAATTATTTGTATGGTGTTTCCCCATTAGAATGTGAGTTCCTGGAGGTGGCTAGGTGGCACAGTGGATAGAGCACCAGCCCTGGAGTCAGGAGTACCTGAGTTCAAATCCAGCCTCAGACACTTAACACTTACTAGCTGTGTGACCCTGGGCAAGTCACTTAACCCCAATTGCCTCGCTAAAAAAAAAAAAAAAAAAAGAATGTGAGTTCCTTGAAGGCAGGGATTGGTTTTTCCTTATTTGTTTGTTTGTTTGTATCTCCAAAGTTTAAAAAAGAGCGTAGCAGATAATAAGTGCTTAATAAATATTTGTTGACTGAGTGATAAATTGATAAGTTAGAGAGTGTCTAAAAGAGAGCACCCAGGATGGTAAAAGACCTTGAAAACATGTCATATAAATATTAGTTGGGGAAAAAAAGAGGATTATTAACTTGAGGAAGAGAAGATTTAATTTGGACATAATAGCTGCCTCAAGTATTTGAAGAGCTGCTCTGAAAGAAGGATTAGACTTGTGTTTGATTCCAGAGGACAGAACTAGAAACTAGTAGAAGTTGTGAGTCAAACTTAGGCTGGAGAGAGGAGGAACCTCCTGAAATAAGAGCTACCTAAAGGTGCAATAGGTTGCCTAAGGAAGGTTGGTAGTTTTCCCTCACTCCAGGTCTTCAAGAAGAAGCTCTATGAGTACTTGCCTGATCCATTGCAAAGCAGATTCTTTTTCAGGTAGGAATTGGATTAGATGACTTGAAAGGTCCTTCCCCCAAACCCTGGAATTCTGTGAAGGGATAGTGTGATAGGACTAGAGTTCTTCCCTTTCCGTCTTCTGCCCACAGCACAGATTAGGCTGCTTTTTCTTAAGATGTAGAAAGCTAGGGGGCAGCTAGGTGGTGCAGTGGATAAAGCACTGGCCCTGGATTCAGGAGGACCTGAGTTCAAATCTAGCCTCACAGATACTTGACACTTACTAGCTGTGTGACCCTGGGCAAATCACTTAACCCTCACTGTCCTGCAAAAAAAAAATGTAGAAAGCTGCCCCCAGGGATTTAGCTGTCTGTGGGCTCAAGCTATAACTCCATTAACATAGATCTCTGGTAGCCTCTGTTAATGATTTCCTGTTCACTAGAGGGTATATAAAAGATTCACCAACAAGGAGGACCTTTTAGACTAGGCAGGTGTTCCAAGTCACCTCTACCTGTTCTGCTGACCAGCCATGTTTCCATATGAAGATGAAGGTGTAATGATTGGAATGACGCCACCTGCTGGAAACTTGCTGTAGGAAAGCTCCAACATGAGGAGAGGGCCTCTGAGGGTAGGGCCATGGGTCTTTTCTTTGGCGTCAGGAAGTGACATTTGCTTGTGGGAGGAAGAAGGGGGGAGGCTGGCACTGGCTCACTCGCTTTCCTGAGGACTCTGGTGGAGAAGAGAGCTAGGAATGCTCTCTCCCTTTGATAGATGAATCTAGGCCTTTCTCTCTCTCTTTACCAAATTCTTACTCTCCTTAATAAATGCTTAAAAGCCTAACTCTTGCTAAAGCTTATAATTTATTGGTGACCACTCATTAGATATTTTAGACAGTATAACTAGAATTTTAGCCCTTACAAAGGCAACTATAACTATGTCTACCCTAACTAAGCATCGGAAGAACCTTGTTTAGTATTTTTTGTTTTTTTGGTTTTTTAGTGAGGCAATCGGGGTTAAGTGACTTGCCCAGGGTCACACAGCTAGTAAGTGTTAAATGTGTAACGATTGGAATGACGCCACCTGCTGGATACTTACTGTAGAAGAGTTCTGCCCATGAAGGGAAGGTCTTTGAGGGCAAGACCAGGAGTCAGGAAGTGACGCGGGCTAGTGGGAGGAGGAAGGAAGAGACTGGCGCTCAGTCTCGCTCTCTTTCCTGGGGACGCTGGCGGAGAAGGGAGCTAGAAATGTGCTCTCCCTTTAATAGATAGGAATCTAGGCCTTTCTCTCTCTTTACCAAATTCTTATTCTCCTTAATAAATGCTTAAAAGTCTAACTCTTGCTAAAGCTTATAATTTATTGGCAACCACTCATTAGATATTTCTTCCTTCCTCCTCCCACTAGCCCGCGTCACTTCCTGACTCCTGGTCTTGCCCTCAAAGACCTTCCCTTCATGGGCAGAACTCTTCTACAGTAAGTATCCAGCAGGTGGCGTCATTCCAATCGTTACAAGTGTCTGAGGCTGGATTTGAACTCAGGTACTCCTGACTCCAGGGCCAGTGCTCTATCCACTGCGCCACCTAGCTGCCCCAGCCTTGTTTAGTATTATCCTTTCTATGCTGTGATTAAGTAAACCTCCTTTTATTAACTGTTGAAAGAGTGCCTCATTTCATCACAACATCAAACCTATACAAATAGAATACTGGCCTGAGTCCGGCCCATCCCTTGCATAAGCTTAGATTAAATGGTGTCCCTTCAAATTCTAAGATTCTAGGAGTCACAGATTTTGAGCTTTAGATTGTTCTTCACATTTCTTTTTTTCTTCAATCTGAATCTAGATCTCTAGAATATCAAATACTTTTTATATTATATACTTATTTTATATTTAATCTTTTTTTTTTACTTTTCTCAATTATATGTAAATTAAAGTTTTAATTCTTCACTTCCCTCTCCACACCTTTTCTTGATAAGGTAAAGAATTTGATAGAGATTATATATGTATAGTCATACAAAACATTTCTGTATTAGCTATGTTGCAAAAGGAAACACAGACTACCTCCCCCCCCCCCAAAAAAAAACACCCTAGGAATAATATAGAAAGTTTTAAAAAATGCTTCAATCTGCATTCAGATTCTATCAGTTCTTTCTCTAGAGATAGACACCATTTTTCATAAATCCTTTCAAATTGTCTGAAAGCATCCTCCTTTTCTTATTAGCACAATATTATTTCATCACAATCATATATCACAACTTATTCAGCCATTCCCTACCTAAATTAGGCATCCCCTCAATTTCCAATTCTTTGCCACCACAAAGGAGTCATTATATTTTTGTACAAATAGATAATTTTTCTTTGATCTCTTTGGGATATAGACCTAGTTGTGGTGTTGCTGGGTGAAAGGGTATGTACAGTTTTATAGCCCTTTGTTACAATAATTTGTTCCAAATTGCTCTCTGGAATGGTTGGATCAGTTCAGAACTTCACCAACAATTCATTAAATAGTGTCACAATTGTCCCACATCCCTTCTAACATTTGTCATTTCCCCCAGTTTTGGGTGAAACTGACTAAAATCACTGATAAAATGAATTTAGGTTTTTAAGGGTTTATTGAAAGATAGAAAGAGAAAGATTGAGAACAGAATTCCAACAGCATGGCAATCCTATCTTTCCTCAATTTTCCTGTGAAGTCCTCTGCCGCCACCACCACCACCATGAAGTCAGGAACCAAAAAGACACAGAGCTCTCTGTGCAGGCCCTCCTTCCTCCTTTTTAATTTGATGTAATCAAATTTTAGTCAGTTTCCCCCAAAACTGGGGGAACAGATTAGAACCCATATTTAGAATCTTAAATTACACACAAGTAAATTAATTTAGGTAGAATTGTCATTTTTATTATATTGGTTCAGCTTACCCATGAGCAATTAATATTTCCCCAATTGTTTAAATCTGACTTTATTTGTGTGAAAAATGTTTTGTAATTTATATAGTTTATATAGTTCCTGGGTTTGTTTTGACAGGTAGACTCCCAAGTATTTTTAATTGCCTGAAATTATTTTAAATGGAATTTCTCTATCATATACTTTAAAAAAACACAACAACTCTAAATTGTACCTCTGATAAAGAGCTTTTGATTGGCCTTTATTTAGGGCAGAGACTGGAATATCAATGGAATGATCATTCCACAAGCTATCAGGTCAACAGGTAGATTGCTCAGTGAAAATCAAACAGATGAGTATAAATGAAAGCTGCCAAGCCTCTTCAGATGAGGAACAGACTTTAAAAAAAGAAAGAAAGAAAGAAAGAAAGAAAGAAAGAAAGAAAGAAAGAAAGAAAGAAAGAAAGAAAGAAAGAAAGAAAGAAAGAAAGAAAGAAAGAAAGAAAGAAAGAAAATGAGTCACTCAGTAGTTATTTATTGAAAATCTAGTATGTTTGTACAATACATGTAGGCACTGTGATCTTTTCTGGCCCCACTAGGGTTAATACACTCTTGAAACTACTTTGAATTACTTTGTATATACTTTGTGTCTACTTATCTGTTATTTTCTGTATCACCCCTAGAACTTCCTTGAGAGTTAGAAATACTTTTTTTTTTTAACCAAATTTTTTTTTTAAGTGAGGCAATTGGGGTTAAGTGACTTGCCCAGGGTCACACAGCTAGTAAGTGTTAAGTGTCTGAGGCCGGATTTGAACTCAGGTACTCCTGACTCCAGGGCCGGTGCTCTATCCACTGTGCCACCTAGCTGCCCCTAGAAATACTTTTTAACACAGTGGTTGTAATTTTTTTTTTTTTTTAGTGAAGCAATTGGGGTTAAGTGACTTGCCCAGGGTCACACAGCTAGTAAATTAAGTGTCTGAGGTCGAATTTGAACTCAGGTACTCCTGAATCCAGGGCCCGTGCTCTATCCACTGTGCCACCTAGCTGCCCACAGTGGTTGTAATATATAATTAATTTATTGGCATTTTCATAATTTTCACTCTTCTTGACCTCTGCAACTTTGATACTGTCAATCACTTTCTTTTCCTGGAAATTATCTCCTTTAAGGTTTTTACAACACTCTTCTTTCCTAATTCTCCTTTACCTTCCTGGTTGCTCCTTTTCAGTCTTTTTTCTTGGATCTTTTGTTTTTGTTTTTGTTTTTTGTTTTTTGCAGGGCAATGAGAGTTAAGTGACTTGCCCAGGGTCACACAGCTAGTAAGTGTCAAGTGTCTGAGGCCGGATTTGAACTCAGGTACTCCTGAATCCAGGGCCAGTGCTTTACCACTGCGCTATCTAGCTGCCCCTTTCTTGGATCTTTATCCAGGGCATGGCCATCAACTGTCAAGGATCTGTTCTGGGGGCCCTCTTCTCTTGTCCTTCTATATTAATGGTAGCCCAGTTGCAGCTCAGGAGTTAAATCTGACCTACCAGTTAAGAATGGTTTTTATAGTTTAAAATAAAGCTTTGTTGGGGGCAGCTAGGTGGCACAGTGGATAGAGCACTGGCCCTAGATTCAGGAGGACCTGAGTTCAAATGTGACCTCGGACACTTAACAATTACTAGCTGTGTGATCCTAGACAAGTCACTTAACCCCAATTGCCTCACCAAAAGAAAGAAAGAAAGCTTTGTTGTATTTTAAAATACAAAAATCATCCTTAGCTCACAAGCCATACAAAAACAAGCTGTGGGCTGGATTTGACCCAGGTAGTTTTCCAGTAGCTGCTCTGTACTGTTTCACTTGGATGACCTCATTAGTTCCGATGGATTCAGTTATCTCTAAGAAGATGATTCTCAGATCTATTTATGCAACTCTAACCTCTCTCCTAATTTCCAGTCTCACATTTCCTACTACATATTGGACATCCCAAAATAGATGTCTGATAGATACCTTAAATTCAAAGTGTTCAAAATAGAACTCATTTTATTTTCTCCCAAATCCTTCCTTCTTCAAAACTTTTCTATTACTGTCAAGGGTACCACAATTCTCTTAAGTCATCCAGGCTTGCAACCTTCATGTCATCCTCTATTCTTCACTACCACTCAACACACATATCCAATCTGTTGCCAAGTCTTGTTTCTACCTTCAAAACATCTCTAGTATGCATCCCTTTTTTTCTACTCAAATAGTGGTTACCTTGGTGTAAACCCACATTACCTCAAGCCTGGATTATTGAAATAAACTGCCATTTGGTCTCTCAGACTCAACTCTTTTTTCATTCCAATCCATCTTTCACTTATTTGACAAAATTATTTTACTAGAGCAACCACATCACACCCTCTCTCATACACATACATACACACACACACACACTCAATAAACTCCAGTGCCTCTAGGATCAAAAAGAAAAATCTTCTGTGAGGACTTTAAAAGCCTTTAAAGCTTGGCTCCTTCCTACCTTTCCAGTCTTCTTTTAAAATAATTTAAAAAATATTTTTATTTAAAAGTTTTGAGTTCCAAATTCTACCCCTTCCTTTCTCTCCACCCCCCCCTTAAATGGTAAGCAATCAGATAAAGGTTACACAAGTAAAATTATGTAATACGTTTCCACATTAGTCATTTTATACAAGAAAACTCAAATAAAAGAAAAAACTGAAAGAAAGAAAATTACAAAAAGCATGCTTTAGTCCATATTCAATCTTTGTCAGTTCTTTCTATGGAGGCAGAAAGTATTCTTCATTATTAGTCATTTGGGATTATCTTGGATCATTGTATTGCTGACCCTTCATCATGCAAAACTGCTGTTACTGTGTACAATGTTCTCCTGGTTCTGTTCACTTCACTATGCATCAGTTCATGTAAGTCTTTCCAGGTTTTCCCAAAATCATCCTGCTAATCATTTATAGCACAATAATATTCCATTGTGATTATATACCACAACTTGTTTAGTCATTCCCCAATATATGGGAATCCTTTTGATTTCTAATTCTTAGTCACAACAAAAAGAACTGCTATTAATATTTTTGTACAGATTCCATTTTTGGGACATCTTTGGGATATAGACCTAGCAGAGATATTGCTGGATCAAAGGGTACACACAGTTTTATAGTGCTTTGGACATAGTTCCAAATTGTTCTCCAGAATGGTTACTAATAGTACATTAGTGTCCCAGTTTCCAGTTTTCCCACATCCCCTCCAACATCTGACTTTTTCCTTTTTTGTCAAATTAGCCATTCTGATAGGTGTGAGGTGGTATCTCAGAGTTGTTTTAATTTGCATTTCTCTAATCAATAGTGATTTAGATAATTTTTTAATATGACTACAGATAGCTTTGATTTCTTTGAAAACTGCCTTTGTATCCTTTGACCATTTACCAATTGGGGAATGACTTGTATATTTATAAATTTGACTCAGTTTTCTATATATTTGAGAAATGAGGTTTTATCAGAAATAATTCTTGCAAAATCACCCCTCTCCTCCTACCCCAGGGGTTTCTGCTTTCCTTATAATTATGGTTGCATTGGTTTTATTTGTACAAAAACTTAATTTTATATAATCAAAATTATCTATTTTATATTTTATAATGCTCTCCATATTTTTGTTGGTTCTAAATTCTTCCCTTATCCATAAATATGACAGATAAACTATTCCATGCCCTCTTAATTTGCTTATGGTATTACCCTTTATGTGAAAAACCATGTACCCATATATGGTGTGAGTCATTGGTCTATACTTAGTTTCTCCCATATTGTTTTAAATTTTTCCCAGTTGTTTTTGCAAATAATGAGTTTTTGCTCCAAAAGCTTGGATTTTTACATTCATCATATACTAGATTACTATGTTCATTTACTATAAAGTAATTTGTACCTAATCTATTCCACTGATCCAGCACTCTATTTCTTAGCCATGTGAGAATTGGAATTGCAGCCCCTACTAGAGAGATACTGTAGAGAAGCTCTGCCATGAGGAGAAAACATGTGATTAACAAGCTGTGTGACTTTAGCATCCAGAAGCTGGCCAGTTTGCATCTGTAGAGCCACCTGTTAGTTCTGTCAATCAAAGCTACCAGCCAATTAGCTTGGAACTGTGTGTATATGTGGATGGCCCTATTTCCTATTGGAGAGGAAGCTTCTGGGAGGAGGAAGGAAGCATTGGGTCTGACTTTTGAGTTCCTGACCTCAGGTTGGAGAGGTCAGATGATGGCGTCTCTTAGAAATAGTTAGATCTATAAAGCCCCACCCCCTCCACCTACTTGATTGCTCTTTAATAAAGTCTTAAAAGTCTAAACTCTTGCTAAAGATTCTAATTTATGGTAACCACTCATTAGAATTTTAGACAGTCTAGATGGAATTTTAGCCACCATACAAATAGCAACTTTATAGCCAGTACCAGATTGCTTTGATAATTACCATTTCATAATATAGTTTGAGATCTGGTAGGGCTACACCACCTTACTTTGCTTTTTTTTCATTGATTCCTTTGATATCCTTGAACTTTTGTTCTTCTAGATAAATTTTGTTATTGTTTTTTCTGGTCCTACAAAATATATATTTTTTAATAATTTGATTGGTATGGCACTGAATAAATAGATTAATTTAGGTAAAATTGTCATTTTTATTATATTGGCTTGGCCTGCCCATGAGCAAGTCATATTTTTCAAATTGTTTAGATCTGACTTTATTTGTGTAAAAAGTGTTTTATAGGGGGCAGCTAGATGGTGCAGTAGTTAAAGCACCAGCCCCGGATTCAGGAGTACCTGAGTTCAAATCCGACCTCAGACACTTGACACTTATTAGCTGTATGACCCTGGGCAAGTCACTTACCCCCTATTGCCTCAAAAAAAAAGTGTTTTATAGTTGAATTAATATAGTTTCTGGGTTTGTCTTGGTAGGTAGATGCCCAAGTATTTTATATTGTCTACAGTTATTTTAAATGGAATTTCTCTATTACTTGCTGCTGGACTTTGTTGGCAATATATAAAAATGCCAATGATTTATGTGGGTTTATTTTATATCCTGAAACTTTGCTAAAGTTGTTAATAATTCTGAATAGTTTTTAAGTTGATTTTCTAGGATTTTCTAAGTATACCATCATATCATCTGCAAAGGGTGATAGTTTTGTTTCCTTATTGCCTATTCTAATTCCTTTAATTCCTTTTTCTTTTCTTATTGTTATACCTAACATTTCTAGTACAATATTAAGTAATAGAGGTGATGATGGGCATCCTTGCTTCACCCCGGTTGTATTGGGAAGACTTTTAGCTTATTCCCATTATGGTTTTAGATAAAGATTACTCATCATTTTAAGATAAGCTCTATTTATTTCTTTTCTCTCTAGCATAGGAATGGGTGCTATATTTTGTCAGAGGCTTTTTCTGCATCTTTGGGGATAATCATATGATTTCTATTGGTTTTGTTACCATTATGGTCAACTACGCTGATACTTTTCCTAATATTGAATCAGCCCTGCATTCCTTGGTATAAGTCCAACCAAGTATGATCCTTGTAATATATTGTTCTGCTCTCTTTGCTAGTATTTTATTTAAAATTTTGTATCAATATTCATTAGGGAAATTGGTCTTTAATTTTTTTCCTCTGTTTTGGCTTTTCCAGGTTTGGGAATCAGCACCATATTTGTGTTGTCAAAGAAACTTAGTTGGACTCCTTCTTCACCTGTTTTTCCAAATAATTTATGTGGTATTTGGATGAATTGTTCTGTAGAATTCACTTGTGATTCCATCTGGTCCTGGGGATTTTTTCTTAGATAGTTAATTGATGGCTTGTTCAATTTCTTTTTCTAAGATTGGGTTATTTAAGTATTTTATTTCTTCTTTTGTCAATCTGGGTAATTTATATTTTTGTAGATACTCATCAATTTCATTTAGATTGTTAAATTTATTGGCATATAATTGGGGAAAATAGCTCCCAACAATTGCCTGAATTTCCTCTTCATTGGTGGTGAGTTCAGCCCTTTCGTTTTTGATACTAATAATTTGGTTTTCTTCTTACCTTTAAAAAAAATCAAATTAACCAATGGATTGTCTATTTTATTGTGGTTTTTTTCCCATAAAAACAGCTGTTAGTTTTCTTTATTAGTTCAATAGTTTTCCTACTTTCAGTTTTGTTAATCTCTCCTTTGACTTTTAGGATCTCCAATTTGGTGTTTTATTGAGAATTTTTAATTTGTTCTGTTTCTAGTTTTTTTAGTTGCCTATCCAATTAATTGATCTGCTTTTTCTCTATTTTATTGATATAAGCAATTATAGATATAAAATTTCCCCTAAGTACTGCCTTGGTTGCATCCCACAAATTTTGGTACATTGTCTCATTATTCCTTTCCAGTTTTCTTAAACTTCACTCTTCTCCCTCCCAGCCCTGCACTACTTACTCTTCAGTCCAGTGGTATTGACATTATTTCTATTCCTTGAACAAGAAACTCCATTTCCCAATTTCATACCTTTATACTGGCTGTCCTTCATTCCTGAAATGCTCTCTGTCTTCATCTCTGCCTCATGGCTTTCCTGGCTTTCTTCAGGACTCAGCTAAAATCCTACCTTCTACAATAAGTCAACCCCCACCTCCCCACTTGCAAGGGCCTTTCTTCTGAGATGACCTCCTAAGTATCTACAAACTTGTTTGCATCTTATCTCCTGTATTAGAACTAACCAACTAACAAAACTCAAGAGATTTATATGAGACAGATGTTTGTAAAATCAACCCTGAATTATTTACTGATCATTAAGGGTATCCCAAACACATCTACATTGACTTTACTATAGCAATGCCAACATTGTTCCTGTTTTCATGATTCGTTTTTCATTTTCTTTTTCGTGTGAATGTCATGATGATTTGCTGTTATCATATTTAACTACTTGACAGTAGTCAAGGTATAGGTTGTTTTGCTTGTTTTCATCACTTTGTATCACTTCTTACAAGCAGAACCATAAATGGGAATTGGAATATCTAGGGTAGGAGGAGGGCAGAATAGGGAAGATCAACGGGGATGTGGTCACTATGGAGAAAGAAATGTGGCCTGGGACACCAGGAGAAAGAATAGAATTTTAACTGCTCTATGGATAGAGGAGTAAATGAGTATTTAGTGTTTCTGCCAATTCATTTTACTTCTGTGTTTTTCTTCTCTAATAGAAATAGGGCATTGTCTTTGACTATGAGCACTGGAAGAGAGTGCTTGGTTCCCTCTAAACTTTGACACTTTGTGACAAAGTGTTAATTCCCTTTCCCTAATAGGTTGTTCTGGGGTAGTTAGGTAGTGCATTCGATTGAGTGCAGGGCCTGAATCAGGAAAAATCATTGTCCTGAGCTCATATCTGGCCTCAGACACTTACTAGCTATGTGACCCTGGACAAATCACTTAAACATGTTTGCCTCAGTTCCTCATTTGTAAAATGGGCTGGAGAAGGAAATGGTAAACCACCCCAGTATCTTTGCCAAGAAAACCCTAACTGGGGTCATGAAAAGTTGGACACAACTGAAACTGAAACAACTGAACAACAAACAATAGTTGGTGGTTCTTCCAATAAATTTTCCTATGCCATAGTTCTCTGAATTTGTCATATTCATTATTTCTTATAGCTCAATAGTATTCCATTACACACACATACACACTAACTCTGACATTTAAGGAAGTGGGAACCCTACCACATATTGATGTCAAGACTGTTTCAAGATTCTATATACTCCAAGCTTCTTAAGTAGTTTCCTAACGAGGCAAATAATAATGCTATCCCCAACCTACTATTACAAGGGCTTAATGATTTCCCACTGACTTAATTTGAAGTCCAAAATGGTTCTATGGTTATAAAAGGTTGAGTGCCATTGCCCCAAGGACATACTTTTCCAAGCATTTAGTATCAGCTTTTGATGTGTGAAAGTCAGTTAATGTCTCAGTTTCCTCAAATGCAAACTGGGTTTGCAAACTGGGGGTAGCATCTACCTCCCTGGGTTGTTGTGAAGATCAAATGACATAATATTTGTAAAGTACTTAGCATGGTACCTGTCCCATAGTAGGAGCTGTATAAATGCTAGTTATGTTGTTGTGGTGGTGGTTGTTGTTACTTAAAGGAATCCAGAAATGGGCTAGCTTTATTGCTGGAGGGACAATCAAGGAATCATCAAAATTCATAGGTTGTTGGGCAATAAAGAAATTAAATAGAGATTAAGCACTCAGAACTCCAGAAAGTATAATTTTCAGCTTTCGTTCTTTTCTTTTCTTTTTTTTTTGTGGGGCAATGAGGGTTAAGTGACTTGTCCAGGTCACACAGCTAGTAAGTGTCAAGTGTCTGGGGCTGGATTTGAACTCAGATCCTCCTGAATCCAGGGCCAGTGCTTTATCTACTATGCCACCTAGCTGCCACAAATATTCAACTTTCTTGAGGAGAAAACCTGAATGGATTATTTTATTGTGTTTGTAACTTCTTATCCCCAAATAGCTCTGCCATGTTGGGAGAAGTTAGCAACAAATATTATCCTATGTTCTTAGAGTAACTGCATGATTAAGTCATAAACAAAATCTTAGGAAATTTATATTTGCATTAGGAAAGAAAACTGTACAAAACTGGGTTGGCAAAATCATTAAATGTTCATTTTATTTCTCTAACTATGGAAAAAAAATCCTTTACTTTCACCAGGTAGGTGTCTTTCAGGTTGCTACCTTCTTTTCTCTCCTTTCTTCTTCACACAGTTTGAAGCAAGTCAAAGTAAGATAAATTATTCAATTTTTTTTTGATTAGGTGAGGGGAAGACAGTTCATTCTGATAAACCCTCTATTTCAGGCGATAATTGGACTAGTGGTTTTTTTTAAATCCAGTAATAGGAAAAAAATGCCCAAATCTAGTTACTAGGGTCTCACCTAAATGAATTAACACACATAGACACACATTTACACGTTATTTTAGCCATTCCCTAAAGAATTAAAGAATTGGAATCCAAGAAATTAAATCAATTGACTATGAGGTCAAAAATATGTACTTGAACTGTGGATGAAAAAACACCTTTTATACTAACATAGCTTTAATAAAAAGTTCATAAAATAGAATTTTTAGATGAAAGAGTAATATTTAGTATTGTAAATCCTTTTTTTAAGTGAGTGGGTGCTTATGTTTCAAAGAAAGCTCACTTGACTTGAAAGTTATCTGCTCCTTATTAAGTGCTGCCAATTTTGAGTAAGAAATGAGTTTTTTAAATATAAAAATTCCCCTCTGTTTGGTGCACAGAGCAGTATTGTTGTTTTTGGAGGAAAGGGGGGTGGTAGTGGGTTGTGTTTTTATTTTTTTGATGAAGTTTCCTTTGAAAAGCTTTTCTGAAGGCTTCCCTGGGAGTGAGTGAGCATGTTGTACTTTAATGTAGTTGTAGGACAGTGCATGCATGCTAGGGATGTGCCTTTCTCAGCTGCAAATAATTTACAGTTTTAAGATTTTCTCCAGTAAGGACTCTCTAGGGCTAAAGCAATACAAAGAAATCACGTCAGATAGTAAAAGGCTGTGGGACAAGGTAGTAAGAAGAGCAATATGTATAAGATTGAATTCTTTCCTGGCAGTACTTTAATCAGACTTGAGGAGATTCATAAAATTGACTAAGATCAAAGCCCTCAGGGTTGTTAGACTTTATACAAAAGCATTCTCTATGATCTTCAGTTTTCTTAGCTGAAAAATGGGGATAATAATATTTCCACCTCACAGGGTTGAATGATTTAGTTGGCATGGGTTGGTGGTCTCCAAAACAAAAGCTACAACCCCATTATCAACCAGTCAGAGTGTGGGAACATGGGCTACATCTCACACTTTCTGTGATTTCCTGTCATGGGGCTTATCTTCAAAATACCCACACGTACCCTTTACCCATTTCAGGCCAACACTTCCACACTTCAAACCTTCCCAAGCTCCCAACATTTCCCTTCCTGCAGGAAGCATCATCATCCTGGTACCCATAGCAGCAGCTACATACTCCCATTGAGAAAATTCCCTCCTTTGTTCCTCACCAATATCATACCTATCCCCTATATCCCAGATCCCCCAAGGCTATGGCAGGTGTTCCTCAAAGAGTGAAAACTGTGCTTCAGGGCAGTCACTGATGAATAAGACCTTCATCCCATCATCCCTTTTCCTTTTGGGCAAGAGAGTGATTTGTATAGGATAAGCAGGTGTTGATGGGTTTCTAGCTGCATCACTGATCTCGTTACATTATCTTTCCTCCCAAACCCACTCTTCTCCAAACTTACCTATTTATATAGGTGTTACCACCATCTTGCTCATATCCTAGGTGTAGAACCTAGGTGTCATCTTTAATTCTACTTTAACTCACTGCTTATAATGAAACAGTTGACATAACATGTCTTATATTAATTCCAATCTCTCTGAACACATAGCCAACCCCCTAGGTCAACACCTTTATCTCCTCTTACCTGGATTATTGCAATGGCCTTGTAATTAGTATCATTGTCTCAAATGCCTAGCCACTCTAAACCATACTTCACATGTCTGCCAAAGTGATTTTTCTAAAGTCTAGGTGTGAACTCAGCAATAAAGTGATTCTTTATCATCTCTAGGAGCAAATGTAAACTCTTCTGTTTGGCATCTGTCTTCGCAACCTGGCCTCATTCTAGCATCCCAGTTTTCTTATACATTATTTCTCTAGACTTACTCTACCATTCAGCTACACTGGTGTACTTCCAAAAACACAACTGAAATATAAAAAATGGATAGGTAATTAAGATGTTGTTTCATTCATTAAGTAGAACCATGTAAAGAGAGAAGAATGAATTTATATCGAAAACTTTCAGCTGAATTGAAATTAGAGACAGTTCACTTTTACCGGTTTTTGCATTGTATATGGAGAATCTACACAGAAAGATGACTTTTGCTAAAAAGTTGTTAATGTTCACTATTTATGACCTATTATTTTGTTGTTGCTTTGTATATATTTCAATAAAACAGTATGTAAAAAATATGTTTACGTGGTTAGATAGCTACATTGATCAAATTGATTGAATAATTAATGAGCAACAAATTATTATTTACAAGTCCACCCTACCATAATGACTCATATCCAATTACATTACTCTCAAGAGCAAAATATTTTTATACTATTCACAAATAAATATATTTTAAAGATATTATTTCAAATTTATCTCATCCTTTAAAATTTTGTGTGTTTATAGTATGCATAAAATATTAGTAGAATAGTACAGGCATACAGTTTATAAATAAATAAACACAGATATGGATGCATGCTAAAAGTGCTTCACTGGTAGGTGTAGTTGTGTGCAATTTTAAAAGTTTGGAAATCACTTATTTAGGAAATTCTCAGTGAGGAAATTACCTTTACCAAAGCAGCTCAGCATCTGCACTTCAACTAGGGCACTGAGAGCTTAATGGACTTTTTCAGAGTCACAGAACAAGTGTTTATCAAAGGCCTAAACCTGGCTCTTCCTGACTCAATAGATGCATTCATTTGGCTTCTCAGAGCTCCAGTGTGTGCATGTGTGTGACAGAGACACAGAGAGGAGAGAGGGAGAGACAGAGAGAGACACAGAGACGGAGACAGAGACAGAGACAGTGAGGAGGTAATATACAAAAAGAACCTTGCTAACCTTAAAGCACTGTGTTTCTGAAGAGTGAACTTGTGACTTTATCTTGTTAAGTAGTGTAAGATTTTGGTCTATGCCCATTTTCTGCCATACTGCCTTCCAGTTTTCCCAACTTTTTTTTTAAACTAAATAATGAATTCTTATTCCAAAAGGACCATTCTATTCACTCTTGCATTCATTTGTCCAGTCATTTCATCTTCCAGAAAAACTAAAGGTTTGATAATAGCAGGATAAATTATTCAGACACCCAGAACTTCTTAATTTAGCTTCTATGATCTTGTTTTTAAAACTGTATTTCAATAAAATTGATTACGTTGTAATCCTATGTATTTTATGTTACGTGTTTAAAATTTTGTTTTTTAAAAAACATTCTGAGAAGGAATCTTACTAGACTACCAAAGGGTGCAGGACACAAAAAAAGGTTAATGAAAGGTCAAAATGAGACATTTTTCTGACAAAAAATATTAGGAGGTCTTCAGGAGAGGTCTGTGGCACTGGGGTAAGGCCTGTCCAGAGCTGATGTATGGGGCCACAGCAGCAGCAGCAGCAGCTTCAAAAGCTCTCAGTCCAGAGATGGTAAGGGGCTCATACAACTGGTCAGAAAGATATTATAGGGGACCCATTGCTGGCACTGGGTATGGCTGGCACTGACCAGTAACTCTATTGCCCATATGCAGTTCTGAGTCACAGTTCCAGGGTAGAGAGGAGTACTTGTGGTCAGTCACAAGGGAGCAGGGGCTCTGGTTACATGTCCGAGGCAGAGAGAAATGCTAGCAAGGCAGTTGCAGAAGAATAGGAAACTTGGTCACATCATTCCAAGGCTAAAAGGAATGCTAGTGCTTACAGCTGCAGGGGAGTAGGAACCCTTCTTAAGTAAAGACTAGAGCACAGACCAGGAAAGCAGTGACCATACCTCTTCCCAGATCATACCACCTTGGAAACACCAAAAACTTTCAGACTCCCAGAACTAGCTCTGAAAACGGTAGCATGAAAAAAGTCTGAAGCTTGGGATAGTGCCTCCCCACCCACAGGTGAGGAGACCCCAACTTGAATATAAAGTTCAGGATGGAAAAATGAGCAAACAAACTAAAAAAAAACTTGATCATAAAAAGCCAGGATAAGACATGAGTGTAGGTCTTCCCTATGGTGGTAGGGAAGACCAAGGTACAAAATCAGAAGAAGACAATAATGCAAAAAAACCCCCTACAACTAAGCCTCAAAGAAAAAAATGGTAATTAGACACAAGCCCAAAGTAGAATTCCTAGAAGAGTTGAAGAAAGAGGTAAAGGAAAAATTGGGGAGAAAAATAAGAGTTATGTAAGAAAATTATAGAAAGACAATTAGTAGCTTGATTTTTTAAAAAAGGCACAAAAAACCCCAAAGAAAATAAAGCCTTAAAAACCAGAAGTGGCCTAATGGTAAAATAGGCACAAAAATTCACTGAAGAAAACAACTCCTTAAAAAGCAGAATTGGCCAAATGGAAAAAGAGGTACAAAAACTCATTGAAGAAAATAATTTCTTAAAAATTAGAATTGGACAAGCGATGGCTAATAACTCCATGAGACATTAAGAAACAATAAAACAAAGTCAAAAGAAGGCAAAAATAGAAGATGTGAAATATCTCATTGGAAAAACAACTAATCTAGAAAATAGACTGAGGAAAAATAATTTAAGAATTATTGGACTACTGGGAAATCATGATTAAAAAAAGAGCCTAAACATCATATTTTAAGAAACTATTAAGGAAAACTGCCCCAATATCTTAGATCTGCAGGGTAAAATAGAAATTGAAAGAATCTGCCAGAAAACTTGGAATATGATATTCTAGAAGGTAAAGGATCTAAATTAAAACCAAAAATAACCTCCCCAGCAAAACTGAGCATATTCCTTTAGGGGGGAAATGGATATTAAATGAAATAGAAGACTTTTCAAGCATTCCTGATGAAAAGACCAGAGTGAAATAGAAAATTTGACAAGACTCAAAGAAGCATTAGAAGGTAAACATGAAAGATAAGGGACTCAATAAAGTTTAACTGTTTGCATTCCTACAAAAAATGATGCATATAGCTCCTAAGAACTTTATCATTGTTAGGACATTTAAAAAGAGTTTCCATAAGCAAAAGGCATGGGTATGAGTCAATTATGTTGAAATGATCTAAAAAAAAGTGAAGGGGTGAGAAAAATGGATGCACTGGGAGAAGGGGGAAAGGAGAGGTAGAGTGGGAAATATTTTTTCACATAAAAGAACATAATGAAGAGCTTTTATAGTGGAGAGGGAAATGGGGATTAGGGATCATGCAATGCTTGAACCTCACTCTCATTGGAATTGGTTCAAAGAGGGAAGAATATACATACATATTCAGTTGAGTGCAGAAATCTATCTTACCCAATAGAGAAATGTCAGTGGAATGGGATAAGAGAAAGAGGAGGATAATAAAAGGGAGGGTTGATTAAGGGAGACAGTACTTAGAAGCAAAAAAAAACATTTGAAGAGGGACAGGATAAAAAGAAAGAAAGAAGAATAAACAGAAGAAAATAAGATTCAGGGAAATACGCAGTGAGTAACCATAACTGTGAATGTGAATGGGATTAGCTAACTCATAAAACAGAAGTAGATAGCAGAGTGGATTAGAAACCAGAATTCAACAATATATTGATTACAAGAGACACACTTGAAACAGAAAGGCACATGCAGAGATAAAATGAAGGACTGAAGCAGAATCTAATATGTTTCAACTGAGGTAAAACAGGTAGGAATAGTAATCATGATCTCAGACCAAGCAAAGGCAAAAATAGACCTAATTAAAAGAGATAATCAGGGGGTCAGCTAGGTGGCTCAGTGGATAGAGCACCGGCCCTGGAGTCAGGAGGACCTGAGTTCAAATCCGGCCTCAGACACTTGACACTTACTAGCTGTGTGACCCTGGGCAAGTCACTTAACCCCAATTGCCTCACTAAAAAAAAAAAGAGAGAGAGAGATAATCAGGGAAAGTACATTTTGCTAAAAAAAAATACTATAGACAATGAAGTAAAATTTTAAAAAACCTTACTGCGTTTCTCTGATAAATGCCTCATTTCTCAATTTACAGAAAACCAAGCCAAATTTATAAAAATAAGAAACATTCCTCAGTTGATAAATGGTCAAAGGATATGAACAGGCAGGTTTCAGAAGTAGAAATCAAACCTATCTATAATTACATTAAAAAAATGTTCTAAGTCACTATTGATTAGAGAAAATTAAAACAACTCCAAGTTACCACCTTACACCCATCAAAATTCAGAAACGCTGGAGATGAGGAAAAATAGTACACTAACGAGCTGCTGGTGGAATAGTGAATTGGTCCAATCATTCTGGAAAGACATTTGGAACTGTTTCCAAAGGGCTTTAAACTTTGCATACCCTTTGACTCAGCAATACCACAACTAGGTCTGTCTCCAAAAGAGATCAAAGAAAAAGGAGAAGGACTTGTACATACAAAAATATTTATAACAGCTCCTTTTGTGGTGGAAAAGAATTAGAAATTTAGGGTATGCTCATCAGTCGGGGAATGACTGAACAAGTTGTGGCATATGATTCTGATGGAGTACTATTGTGCTATAAGACCTGACAAAGGGGTGGTTTCAGAAAAACATGGCAAGATTCAAATGAACTGATGCAAAATGAAGTAAGAAGAACTAGGAGATCATTATGCATAGTAACAGCAATGTTGTAATGATAATCAATTATGAAAGACTTGGCTACTTTGATCAATACAATGATCCAAGACAATTCCAAAGGACTCACGATGAAAAAAGTGTTATCTACCTTCAGAGAGTGAACTGATGAACTCTGAGTTCAAACTGAAGTACAATTTTCTCACTCTACTTTTTGTTTTGTTTTTTTCAAAATGGCTAATATGGAAATATGTTTTGCATGATTTCATATGTATAATTATATATTGCTTGCCTTCTCAGTAGGTGTGGGAGGGAGGGAGAGAATTTGGAACTAAAAATTTAAAAAGAAAAGAATGTTTGAAAGAAATAATAATAAAATGTTTAAAGTACCTTGGGCAACAGTAATGGCATTGATGAATTAGTGATGGGCAAATGCTGAACCAGTTTTCAAATAACTAAAAAGGGTAGAGTTTTCAACTCATGGACTTATGACTTTGATTTTGATCCAGGCAAAATTCTAGAACCTTTTTATTTCTATGTCAAAATTACCACTATTATACCAGTTATTGAGGTTTGTAACCTAGGAATCGCCTCTGACTCTTCAGTCACTTTTATGACTTCCATCCTTCATCCAAGCAAGCTGATAAATCCCATCAATTTCCTTCTCTAGGAATGTTTCACAAGGTTCTCTTTACTCATATACCATACCACAACCACTCTTTTTTTTTTTTTATTTTAAGTGAGGCAATTGGGGTTAAGTGACTTGCCCAGGGTCACACAGCTAGTAAGTGTTAAGTGTCTGAGGCCGGATTTGAACTCAGGTCCTCCTGACTCCAGGGCCAGTGCTCTATCCACTGCGCCACCTAGCTGCCCCTACAACTACTCTTGACCAGGATTTCATCACTTCTCAACCTGATTATTTCAGTAGATTCATAATTAGTCTTCCTGCATCTAGTGTCTCTTCTCTCCATTTTTTCCTCCATACAGCTGCCAGTTAGTTAACAGTCAGTTCATTAGCAAGCATTTATTAAGTGCTTACTTTGTGCCAAGCACTGTGCTATGCCCTTGGAATACAAAGAAAGGCAAAAACCATGATTCCTCCAACCAATTTCAAAGAACTCATGATGAAACATACTACCCACCTCCAGATAGAAATGGACTCAGGGGGCAGCTAGGTGGTGCAGTTGATAGAGCACTGGCCCTGGAGTCAAGAGTAACTGAGTTCAAATCCGGCCTCAGACACTTAACACTTACTAGCTGTGTGACCCTGGGCAAGTCACTTAACCCCCATTGCCTCACTAAAAAAAAAAGAAAAAGAAAAAGAAATGGATTCAGGAAAGGATGGAGCAGTTACTTTATTTTTCTTGCTTTTTTTTTTGTCAGGGGTGGGGGACATGGCTAATGGAGAAATTTGTTTTGCATAACTTCATATTTTTAATGGATTTTGTTTTCCTTGCCTTCTCAATAGGTGAGGGAGGGGAAGGGGAGACAGAATTCAGAACTGAAAATGAAACTGATTTTTTAAAGCCCTCAAGGAACTCACATTCAAATAGGGGAAAAAATATTTTAAAAAATCAAATTTACAAGATATAGTCAGTGGAAATGGAAGGTAATGTCAGAGAGAAGGCTCTGGTAGTAGGTATGGGGGAAGGTTGGAAGGGGAACTTGGAAAGGTTTCCTCTCAAATTTATATTTCTGAAGTAAAGGTCTAATCATTCTACTCTCATGGCCAAGAAACTTCAGTGGCTCTCCATTGCCCTTAGGATAAAAATATAAACAGTTATCTTTGGTATTTGAAGCCCTTCACAGTCTGGTTCCAACCTATCTTTGCAGGCTGATTATTATCCCCTTTAATTCACTCGATGCTGTAACCAGTCAAACTAGCCTATTCCTTCTACTGCCCAGTATTCTGTCTCAGAATACTCTCCATCCTTATGTCTGTCTGTCTTTTGGAATCTCTAGCTCCCTTCAATCTGTCAAGCAACTTTTTGAAGCTCAGTTTTGTAATTTGCCACAAATTTTGCCCATCAAAGGTCATCCCTTGAAGCCATATTACTACCGTGTGTGGTAAGATGTGGGAAGGCTTCTTTTTTATTCTAGTAGTATCTGGTGAGTAACCTCAAATGGAAGCTCTTCATTTAACCACAAAACAACATTTTTATCAAATGAGGTAGGATTATTTAGGGTCTAGTTAAGAAAAGTTATTGGTCCTGATGTAGGCTGGAATTTGGGGTTAAATTAATAGTGAGTTGGGGGGGCAGCTAGATGGCGCAGTGGTTAAAGCACCGGCCCTGGATTCAGGAGTACCTGAGTTCAAATCCGGCCTCAGACACTTAACACTTACTAGCTGTGTGACCCTGGGCAAGTCACTTAACCCCCATTGCCCCGCAAAAAAAAAAAAAAAGAAAAAGAAAAAATAGTGAGTTGGGGCAGCTAGGTGGCACAGTGGATAAAGCACTGGCCCTGGATTCAGGAGTACCTGAGTTCAAATCTGGCCTCAGACATTTGACACTTACTAGCTGTGTGACCCTGGGCAAGTCACTTAACCCCCATTGCCCCGCCAAAAAAAAAAAAAAAGAATTTCTATAGGTTGTCTTTTTCCTTTATTGTTATTTTGACCTGACTCGTTCTGGTCCATTCTGGATGTTGATCACTGTGGGTATGAGAACCTAACATGAGTTATCCATTAACTGGGATCTGACTCCCTTTTAGAGCTAATACCTGTACTAGAGCTTGGGTCTTGGGTTTTTCTATGAGTCCTTTTTTGCCTCCTACATCAGGTCCCACATTCTCCTCATTTATAATTAGACCACTATTTGTAGAACTCTGATTTTAAACCCTCTCCCAAATTATCCTGATAGCAACTATATTCCTTAGTCTTGGAGAATGTTTTTGGCTACAAGAGATTTTCATTTTTCCATTGGTTTCCTCACAATCTTATGATAGTTTATGTTGCTGCTATCACTGAGACCTCATTATATTCATTCGGGGTTTGGAATGAAATGCCAAGACCTTTTGACACATTCGGTTTTCAACTGTGAAGTGATTGGAGGCATAAACATTTAGGAAAATCAGTCTCTTCCTCACCATCCCTTACTAAAGACTTTAAGAAACAGATTTGTTGTTGTTCACTTATTTCAGGTGTGTCTGACTTTGTGGCCCCACTTGGAGTTTTCTTGGCAAAAGTATTAGAGGAGTTTCCCATTTCTTTCTCCAGCTCACTTTATACATGAGAAAATTGAGGCAAAGAGGCTAAAGTGACTTGCCCAAAGTCACACAGTTAGTAATTGTCTGAGGTCATATTTGAACTCAGGAAGATGAATCTCCCTGACTCCAAGTCTGGCACTTTATCCATTGCACTACCTTGCTGCCCCAAACCCCTAGTATAAAATAAATAAAAGGAATTTTTCTATTCAGAATCTACCACATTCCCCAAAGAATAGAGGTATAATATTGTGATGTAATAATGAAATAATGGCTGAAATTACAAGAAAAAATGGTAGGTAAAATAAATAGACCCCAATACAAAACATCACTAAGAAAATTAACAACCAACCCCTCTATTTCTCATCCTTTTGACAATGACACATATCCTTTTCTCCTGAATGCTGCATATTTGCAATGGGACATTTCTCAAAGCAAGGAATATTTTTTAATGGCTTGGAGAAAAGGACCCTTAATTTGAGAATTATAGGAACTAGAATTTTGAACCTTTTGAAGGGGAAAGAAGCAGGTGGGGTTTCTTGTGTTAAGAGAAATTTGGTGACAGAGGGATACTGAATTGTAATCCCAGGGCCACCCACAATGTGACTTTGCATAAATGACTTCATCCCTTAGTACTCTGGTCTCTTTATCTCTCCATTCTATTCTAGTTCTTTCATATCCCATGGTATGTCATCTGAGGCCTTAGGCACTTTGCATAGCAAATGGAGAACAAATCTTCCTGAAGCAGAGAGGGAGAAAAAGCCAATGAACGTGCATGTGCATATGCATGCACACACTGGTGTGGGAAAGGAGACTTCTACAAAATCTTCATATGGGGCTTTAATATCATTGTCATGTTTTGGGGTCATTTCTTACACATTTGTGATAGGCGCTGCATAGCTAAAGTCTCAGTGGATCATCTTGTGCATAATTTTTGCTTAGGAATGATCATCAGGGCTGAGATACTACCAAAATAAATCACATCTATTTATACTAGAGAGAGTTGTTCTTGTAGCATTATGTATGGAATAGCGTCTGGATTTAGAATAAGGAAGACCTGGAGTGGAGTCCTACCTAACTAAGTGACACCAACTAAGTGACTCTGGGTCTCTCACATAACACCTGTTTGTCTCAGTTTTCTCATCTGTCAAATGAGGGGGTTGAACTTGGTGACTTTTAAGATCCCGTCTGGTCCTAAATCTATAATCCTGTGGTACAATCTAAATGAAAGATTATGTGAAGTGTGTACCTATGTTGCTCATGTATGTCCACATGGGTTTATCCATATATGTATTAAAGGGAGGTATGAATAATATTTCCGTCTTTTTCCAACAGGTTTGGTTCCTTTGGTTCCTGTCAGGTGGGGAAGGGAGATTAGAGCCATGAGACTGGCTGCTCTGTTCTCTTCAGAGAAGGGGTACCAGACTAGAATTACATCTACCTGACTCCCTAAATATTTCTAGTCTAGACAGGTTGGGGGGGGCGGCTAGGTGGTACAGTGGGTAAAGTACCAGCCCTGGATTCAGGAGTACCTGAGTTCAAATCCGGCCTCAGACACTTGACACTTACTAGCTGTGTAACCCTGGGCAAGTCACTTAACCCCCATTGCCCCAGGAAAAAAAAATAGACAGGTTGGGGGAATAATATTTAGGTTCAATGCACCCTCTTGATTACTAGCCCTTAACAAGGAAGGAGCTCCCCAAGCTATATATCCAAAGGTTTGATTCCCTTCCCATCAAATGTCAGTTACACAAAGACCATCACACAAATAATAGCAAATAAACCTGTTCGTCCAAACCAATAGCAAGCAGAAATAAGAATAATTACACAAATTAGAATATACTAGACAAGACGCAGAACTAGTTAGCTCTCCCATGCGGAGAGGGAGACGGGAGGAAACAAGGACAGAGAGAGACAGAGAAAAGGAGAGACATAGACAGAGACACAGAGAGACAGAGGCAGAGACAGAGAGAGAGAGAGACAGAGAGAGAGACAGAGAGAGAGAGAGAGAAAGAGAGAGAGAGAGAGAGAGACAGAGACAGAGACAGAGACAGAGACAGAGAAAAGGAGAGACATAGACAGAGACACAGAGAGACAGAGGCAGAGACAGAGATTCAGAGACAGAGAGAGAGAGACAGAGAGAGAGAAAGAGAGAGAGACAGAGAGACAGAGACAGAGAGACAGAGACAGAGAGAGAGAGAAAGAGAGAGAGAGAGACAGAGAGAGAGACAGAAAGAGAGAGAGAAAAAAGGAGAGACATAGACAGAGACACAGAGAGACAGAGGCAGAGACAGAGATTCAGAGACAGAGAGAGAGACAGAGAGAGAGACAGAGAGAGAGAAAGAGAGAGAGACAGAGAGAGAGAGAAAGAGAGAGAGAGAGAGAGAAAGAGAGAGACAGAGAGACAGAGAGAGAGAGAGACAGAGAGACAGAGAGAGAGAGAGAAAGAGAGAGAGAGAGAGAGAGAGAGAGAGAGAGAGACAGAGAGAGAGAGAGAGAGAGATCTCAATCTCACCTATGGGGAAATTTCCACAAAATCTCTAGTGTGTTAAGCTAGAAACAGCAACATCCTACGGGTTAGCTTCTTCTCAGAGTTCTTCTCTCACTCCAGGGACCTCTCCCTGTAGATAACCTAGAACTGTTGTCTTGAAGCAAGGATTCAGAAGAAGGATTTCTCCTCTTCCAAGTTCTCAACAAGTTTTTTCCTCATGTAGGCACAGAACATTGAGTTCTACCAATTAGGAGAATTTGAGGCAAACAGGTTTGAGCCCTAGGTTATGATTCCAAATGGGAACAGTCAAGCACCCACATATTTCATCTATTTATTTTTCCTCTATTACTCATTATACTTTCTAATCTTTGCTAATGTTGGGCCTACTGCCTGAAAGGGCCGTCCACTCTCTTTTTGCCTATCAAATTCTATATTTTCAAGGTCTAATTCAATTCTCAGCTTCCCCACAATGCCTCCCGTGATGAATCACACACGATCGGGTATCTCTCTTCTCTAAATTTTCATTCCATTTACTATCTATGCCATGCAGCATCTCACAGTGGGAAAGGACCTGAGAAGCCATCTAGTCCAGCTTATTCATGAATACAAATCTCCTCTACAACAAACCAAACAAGTGGTCGTCCAGCTTCCATCTGAAGACCTCTCATGAAGGGAAACTACTTCCCTCAGAAGCTGCCCCTTCCACTTTAGGAGATTCTAATTGGGGGCACCTAGGTGGTGCAGTGGATAAAGCACCAGCCCTGGATTCAGGAAGACCTGAGTTCAAGTCCAGCCTCAGACACTTGACACTTACTAGCTGTGTGACCCTGGGCAAGTCACTTAACCCTCATTGCCCTGTGCAAAAAAAACAAACCCCCAAAACAAAAAACAAAAACAAATAAACGAAAAAAGAGATTCTAATTGTTAGTAGGTGGGTTGGGTTTTTTTTTTTTTTTCACATCAAGCCCAAACATGCCTTTCTGAAATTTCCAATGATTATTTTTAGTCTGGTCCTATAAAGACAAGTCTAAATCTTCTTTCAAATGACATCCTTTACAATACTAAGGTAGTTTAAAACAATCAACACATCCCCCCCAAGTCTTCTCTTCTCTCGTTTGAACATCTCCAGTTCCTTCAATCCATTTTCCATATGGCATGATGTTGAGGGCTTTTCCTGGCCTGTTTGTCTTTCTCTACACACTCTCCAACTTACCAAAAGCCTTCATAAAAAGTAGTTGCCCAGAGCTGAAAAACTGTAATCTACTCTGAATAGGGTAGAGTATATATATATGGTGTAATTATTAACTTTCTCATCCTGAACACTTTGTGTTTCTCTTTAAGACTGTAACAGTTGGTGGGGTTTTTTTTTTGGGGGGGGGGGGCGGGGGAACGTTTTGTTTTGTTTTGGTTTTGGCTGCCATAGGATACTGTTGCTTCATATTGAGATTGCAGTCCATTAAAATCCCCAAATATTTTTCAGAGGACCTGCTTTCCAGCCTCACTACCTCCATCTCATACTGGTAAAGCTTATTTTTTAAACCTATTTACAAATACATTCCCCCGCCTTTACTAATTTTGCACTGTTCAGTTCCCAACCTTTCCAAACTGTCTTCTGCAAAGAATAATTTGTTATCCCTTCATTCCATTCACTTCAGCATAAGCTCTCTGTTATAGATGTTGGCCACAATAAATGAATCAGTGCAAAAGAGGGGCTAATGTGTTATTGTTACTCATCTACCCACACTCAGAAATATCTATTTTAACATAGTTCTCCTAAAATTAAGGCTTTAATGCCCAGCCCCATTCCCCTCCACCCCCACTGCAGCTATGTACTTTTCTTCCACAGTTCTATTTGTTGTTGGAAGATGGGCATAGCTTGATGTTATGGTTATAACACTGGAATCCTGGAAGATGCCAGCATGTCTTTTCTTTCCATCCTGCCCCATCTCTGAAGTACCTGCTTTCCTTGGATGGTAAATTGCCTGTTAGTTTCTCTCTCCCTGTTCCTAGGTCAATCATGGGGAAACAGAGTATCTCCTCACAACAAAAAAAGTGGGAATCCCAGTCTTAATCCAAAACACTGGCTCTGTCTGTGAGAATTTCAGGCATTAAGGTGGGTCACACAGGGAAAGAGTTTTATGTGTGAGAGCCTTTCAATATATTCTTCAGATCACAGAGTTTGGGTTTCTGCTTAGAGGTAGGATTAATCTTATGAGGTACAGAAACTTATATTAGATGTTCTCCCAATATACATACATATATACATATATACATACATATATTCCCCCTAAAACCTACTCATACTTTATTAGCCCATAACAATAACATCTTTTATCCCCCGAAAAAACCCCACATAGCAGTTATTAGCAACTAAACTCTATATATGTTTTGGGAGACAACCACATTATTTGGGGGACATCTATATTTTTAGACAGGTGACATAGACTTCTGTGACAACCCAGATATTAGCAAAAACTCAGATAGGACCTCACTTTTCCTCTTCTCCATCAAAATGGTTTGAGACCTACTAAAACTGTAGTAAAAACTCTGAGGCAAATGTTATTCATGCAGTGGATAAACAAAGGACTTTAGTCTCCTCTGTTACCAATCCAGAATCCTTCATAAGCAGCAGATTTGCTTTTTGTGCTATTTTCCCCCCTTAAAGGAAAAAAAAAGTTGGCTCCAATTCCTAGCGCTTTCTTATGTAATCAAAAGTCAAGCAAAGGGCAGGTCTTGGCTCTGTGTGTTCCCTGCAGTCTGCCTGTATCGTAAGTTGGAGGCTTCATGTTCCTTGCTGTTCTTAATGCAATTCTACCTGAAGTATTAAATCTCTGTCCTTGCAAAATTTCAGGGAAGGCTAGCATGATAACCATCATGCCTAGCCCACTGCTGGCATTCAGCAAATGTTCAATCACCATTGTGATGGTAAAGGGGCTAGAGCACTAGGGAGTCCTAGGACCTTGGGCTCCTTCTCCTAGCTCTTTCATTCACTTGCTGTGACCTTGAGCAAACCATATCATTTTCCTGGGTCTGTTTCTTTTTCTGTAAAGTGGGGAGAAGGAAGAGATTTTGGACTAGATGATCTCTAAGGTCCCTGCTAGTTCTAAAGTTCAATGACTTTTGGAACTTAGGCATGAGTCCAAAACCATAGCCTGCCCTGAAAGGGAAAGCCTACAGTTTAGATCAGGCAAACTGGAAATCAAACTATTGGAATCTTACTATATCACCAATTTTGATAAGGGTAGAGTCATTCCCTAAAAGATACTTCTTGGGGGCAGCTAGGTGGTGCAGTGGATAGAGCACCATCCCTGGATTCAGGAGGACCTGAGTTCAAATCCGGCCTCAGACACTTGACACTTACTAGCTGTGTGACCCTGGTCAAGTCACTTAACCCCAATTACCTCACTAAAAAAAAAAAGATACTTCTTTTGTGTCCCTAAATGTAACCTGAGGGCCAGACATTGGCTCTGACACTGCTCTCTTATAGCATGACTAGGTTCAGTCTTGGGATATTTTCTCTAATAATAATTTCTGTGACTCGCTTTGCTCATGTCTCTTAAAGGATTCCAAGTCCCCTGAAAGCATTAACTGTAGAATAGGTCTATTAAAGAACAAAGAAGGGACTAACATACTAACCCTTTTAGTGAGATGAGAGCTATTATGTTATATTTTTTTTACCTTATATTATATTACATTATATTATATACAACTTTTATATTCTTGGGCTCAAAGATCACTGCAGTCAGCAATTGCAGCCATGAAATTAAAAGACACTTGCTCCTTGGAAGGAAAGCTATGGAAAATCTGTATAGCATACTAAATTATTATTATTATTATTATTTTGAGGGCCATGGGGGTTAAGTGACTTGCCCAGGGTCACACAGCTAGTAAGTGTCAAGTGTCTGAGGCTGGATTTGAACTCAGGTATTCCTGAATCCAGGGTTGGTGCTTTATCCACTGTGCTACCTAGCTGCCCCCTGTATAGCATACTAAAAAGCAGAACTATCGCCTTGCCAGCCAAGGTCCATATAGTCAAAGCTATGGTTTTTCTAGCAGCAACGTATGGCTGGGAGAGTAGGACTATAAGTCCTATAAGTGCTACAGCTTTTTAAATTATGGTGCTAGAGAAGACTTTTGAGAGTCTCTTAGACAGTAAGGAGATCAAATCAGTCAATACTTAAAGACATTAATTCAGGCTATTCACTGGAAGGTCAAATATTGAAGCTGAAACTTAACTACTTTGGCCACATAATGAGAAGATGGAACTCAATAGAAAAGACCTCAATGATGGTAAAGATTGAAGGGAAAAGGGAGAAGGGAAAAGCAGAAAATGAGATGGAAAGATAGGGTCATGGAAATAATGAAAATGAACTTGGACAGACTTTGAGAGATAGTAGAAGACAGAAGATCTTGGCATCCATGGGAGTCATAAAGAGTTGGACACTGGAATGACTAAACAACAACAGCTACAGCCCCTCTTCTGGTAAGTTCCATTTCTCTTACCCTCAAAGGTTGTTACAGACCCTGCAAATTTTTAGTACCAGTTATTGAAGCCTCTGTCTTGTGAATTGTTACTTCAGGTCCCATTTGTTCTACCACACTGTGGGGTAAACATAGTCCTTTGATCCAGCACCTCCATGCCAACTGTCACTCTACACTCTTTCAGTCTTCAATACTATCTCTCAACACAGTCCTGAAACCTCCAGCACACTCTACAAAGCATCACTACTCACTGATTCTTATAGTTCCTGTTTTGTATCTAGAACTTCCTGGAATTAGCCTGGAAGCAATGTTACTCCCTTTACCTGACTCCATGTTGTTTGTGGGCCGCTCTATTCAGGAGCTCTGAGCCCTCTGAAAGCAATGAAGCTAACAAAAGCATCAGCTATAGAACATTCTCCTCTAGATATTAAGAACATACCTTTGGGTTTCCTTCCTCTTTTTTTTTTTTAAATATGATGCCTTTTGCTTTTATAGAACAGCTATTTCTGGGTATTATCCTCCCTCCTCTGATTTTTCCCTTATAACCAAGATTTAGAAAGAAAAAGAAAAACTCAGCAATACTTATTAGTGCATTGACCACAACAGAGAGCACATGCAGAATTTCACACCCACAGTTGTTCCACCTGCCCAATGAAAGGACATTCATGATTACTTGTTTGAAGTATGATTACTTCTGTGGGATCCCGTGATTATTATTAATTGTTTTATTTTTGTTTTGTTTTGTTTTTTGTTTTTGAGTGAGGCAGTTGGGGTTAAGTGACTTGCCCAGGGTCACACAGCTAGTAAGTGTTAAGTATCTGAGGCCGGATTTGAATGCAGGTACTCTTGACTCCAAGGCCAGTGCTCTATCCACTGAGCCACCTAGCTGCCCCATTCGTTGTTTTATCACATTGTTGTAGCCAGTGTTCATATTGTTTCCTGGTTCTTATTATTTCACTCTATATCAGTTCACATAAATCCTCTCATATTTCTCTGAATTCTTTATATAGGCACATCATGTTTTCTTGGACTTTTCTTTATTGCACTTCACAGATACTGTGTTTTTTTAAAAACTGAAGGTTTGGGGGCAGCTAGATGGCACAATTTTTAGCAATAAAGTATGTTTTAATTAAGGTGTATACTTTTTTTTAGATATAGTACTATTGCACACTTAATAGACTATAGTACAGTATAAACATAACTTTTATATGCACTGGGAAACCAAAAATTTTGTGTGACCAGCTTTAATGGGATATTTGCTTTATTGCAGTGGTCTAGAACCAAACCCATAATATCTTTGACATGTCTATATTCATCATTTCTTATGGAAAAGTAATATTCAATTATATTCAATTACTACAATTTCTTTATCCTGTTCCCAATCAATGGGCACTCCTGTTTCTAATTTTTTGCTTCCACAAAAATGTGCTACCATAAATATTTGGGTTTCTATGGAAATTTTCTTTCTTTGATTTCCTTAAGGTATATCCCAGCAGTGGAATATCTGGATCCAAGGGTATGGGCATTTAAATAATTTTTTTAGTGAAATTCCAAATTTGTTTCCAGAATGTATAGACCAATTCAAAGTTCTGCCAATAGTGTATTGGCATATCCCTCCAGCATTGACAACTTTGATGCTTTCTTTCAATTTTGTTCAGAGGAAGAGAATTTTTGCTTTGACCCTCATAGGTTCACGTCTGTTACATGCATAAATGTTTAGTGGAGGGGCAGCTAGATGGCACAGTGGATAGAGCACCCGCCCTGGAGTTAGAAGGACCTGAGTTCAAATCCGGCCTCAGACACTTAACACTTACTAGCTATGTGACCCTGGGCAAGTCACTTAACCCCAACTGCCTCTCTCTCTCTCTCACACACACACACACACAATAAAATAAATGTTTAGTGGACTCCTGTGATTTAATGGGCAGTGAGGTAGAAATAGAAATGGTTTCACAGCAGGAGACAGTACAGAAAGCCATAGGTAAATCCAGATGTCTCTGGAGTGATATGAAGAGTTTTATGTTCATAGATTAGAATTTCTCACTATGGTAAGGTGCCCGGAAGGTCTGATTAAAATAGTAACTTCAGATTGTAGACTGTCTTTGCCTGGATGACTGCCACTTGCATCATTTAGTCTCTAAGAGACAGCATGGAAAGCTGGAAAGAATGCTGTAATTGCTGTAATAGAATTGGAGGCAGAAGAGACTGGGTTTGATTCCTAGTTCAGAGACTTACTAGCTATGTGATGAATAGACAAGTTAACTTCTCTGAATTTCAGATTCCTCTTCTTTCATATGAGAATAACAATAAGTCACATTACCTCTCATACAGAATTATTATGAGAGAAGTGCTTCGTAAATCCTGGACTGGTCAGGGAACTATTGATATTCACTAGGGACCTACAAAGCACACAGGATTATTGTAAGTGCTTTAGCCAGTTATAAATCCCATTCTTGGACATCAATCCAACCAGAAATGATGTAAGCACAATGGGCCTTCAGTTTTTCTTCTAGTGTAATTCTCAGTATCTTTACCTTAGCTAATTTGGGTTCATTAAAACAGATTGCCCACATTTCATGAGTAGAAAAATTCAGATTCAATGAGTCTTCAAACTGATAATGATGGTGAGTAGTGTTCAATGTTCTTAAAGCCATTTCTGTTTCTAAAACACTTCATAAAAAATCTCAGCTAAACCACATAGAATGGTTTGTGTTTAGCATTAAGATAACACATTATTTAACTAGTTGTTCCACCTTAACTGTTATGAAAAGTAAAAACAACAGGCTCAGTGTTGTGCACATATTGGGTCCTAAATACAGGCTTGTTGATTGCTTAACTTGCAACTTTAAAGTCATCTTTAACTCTTCCTTGTACTTTCCCCTAAACACTCCCCCCACCGCCCCTCCATATTCTACTTCCATAGTATCTCTTACATTCATTTCATATCCATTAATACAGCTACTATCCAGCACAGGTTTCCATTATGTCTTGACTAGGATATATCATTCTTCTTATTGTTATTCCTACCTCTAGTAAGTCAGCAAGTCAAGTAGCAATTTCTAAGTGCCTACCAGGTGCCAAGCACTATACTAAAGACTGGGAATATAAAGGGTCCAAATAATCCCTACTCTCAATGAGCTATAGTCAAATAGGGAGACAACTTGCAAACAAGATATAAGCAGAAACTGGGGATAATCTCAGAGGGAAGGTATTAAGACTGAGGAGGACTGGGAAAGACATTTTACAGAGTGTGGTATTTAGGTGAGATCTGAAGGAAGCCAGGGAAGCCACGAGGTGGACAAGAGTAGGGAAAGAATTCCAGACATGAGGGACAGCCAGTAAAAATGCACAGAGTTCTGAGATGGAGTGTCTTGTGCTAGAAAAAGCAAGGAGGCCAGTGTCACTGGATCACAGAGTATGTAGAGAGGCCTAAGGTCTAAAAAGACTGAAATGGTAGGAAGGGGCCAGGTTATGGAGCACTTGAAAAGCCAGACAAAGGATTTTATATTTGATCTTGAGAGTAAAAGAGAGCCACTGGAGTTTATTGAACGGGGGGTGGTGGTTATATGTTCAGACCTGAATTTTAGGAATATCACCTCGACAGCTGAGTTGGAGAATTGTCTGGAATTGGGAGAAACTTAAGGCAGGGATTTCAATCAATAGGCTATTGCATGAGGTGCATAGTCATGAGGTGATGAAGGCCTACAGCAAGGTGGTTGACCAAAATGAGAAGAAAGTGTATATGAGAGTTGTTACAAATATAACATAACAGAACCTAACAATTGATTGGAAATGGCAGAGGGAGTGAGAGAGAGTGAGGAGTTGAGGATGAGACTTAGGTTGCATACCTAGGGGGAGGATGGTGAGGTGGTTCCCTCAACCGAAAGAGAGAACTTAAGAGAGGAGGATTTGGGAGGAAAGATAATGAATTCAGTTTTGGACATGATGAGATTAAGATGTTTATGGGACATGCAGTTTGAGATACCCAATAGGCAGTTGGAGATCCAAGTCTGGAGGACAGTGGTTAAGGTAAGACAAGTAGATTTGAGAGTCATTTACATAGAGATGATACTTAAAACCGGAGAAGCTGATGAGATCACCAAGTTTCTTTTCAGCTCTAGTACATCTTTCATACTACTGTCAAAATAGTTTTAAACAATTAACTATATTATCTCCTTCCTCAAAAAACTTTGGTGCTGCCCCATTGCTTTTATTATAAAATATAAATTCCTTATTTTTAAGAATCTTCACAATCAGACTCTATCTTTTCACTCTCATTTCGCATTATTCTCTTTGGTGTGTGTGTGTGTGTGTGTGTGTGTGTGACAATTGGGGTTAAGTGACTTGTCCAGGGTCACACAGCTAGTAAGTGTCAAGGGTCTGAGGCTGGATTTGAACTCAGGTCCTCCTGACTCTAGGGCCAGTGTTCTATCCACTGTGCCACCTAGCTGCCCCACGTTATTCTCTTTAATTTACTCTTTTTCAAGTAAACTGGACCATTTCCTGAACTTGACATTATGTCTTTTTCCTCCAGGCATTTGCATTAATCCTTTCTCATGCCTGGAATATACTCTTTCCTTTCAGAATCCTTCTCTCAAGGACCAACTCAGTTGCTGCTTCCTCTGTGAAGTCTTCATTGATCTCCATCCTTCTTCCCCAACCCATTGTTAGTGCTTACTCCCTTCTCAGGTTTTTCTAGAACATATTGTTGCATCTTTTCCTTTCTTGCTTCACTCCTTATATGTGTGTATATACACATACATGTACCCCTATATATACACATATATATTACATACACACACATATATATTCTTACCTGTGTACATGTTGCATTCCTCCAGTTGAATGTAAGTCCTCTGAGGGCAGGGACTGTTTCATTTTTGCCTTTGTATTCCCATTACATAGTACAATGTCTTGCACACATACTAATAGGCACTTTATAAATAATTGTTAACTTGAATTGTACCTTAATTTCCTTTTGCCTCTAGTTTTACCCTTTGCTCTAGCTTCAAAGTATGTTTATTTTTCTTTTTCAGTACCAGTGATGAGTGAATGGAGAGTAAGAGTAAAAGAACATTCTATTTTTGACAATGCCAAATTATATGTATAGACAGATTGGGGAGATGTTTTCAGTCTTGATTCATACAAGTTTGGATATGTTCCTTTGAAGGACTTAAGATACGTTTCTATAGAATTGGAATGTGACAAGAATGTAAACTGTTTCTTCTTTTTAAGGTTTCAGATGAAAATTGGTATACCTTCTTTAATCCTATCACAAAACAAACATCATTCTTCCAACCTCACAAATTAAAGGAAGAGATGGAGCCATTATCAAGAAATACAAGATTTTTACTTTATTAGTATCTGTCCTTTATACTTAGAAAACTAGGTGAAAATGTCACTGAAAGGTGAAAAATTTAGATGACTGTTTAGTCTAAAGAACTGGATGAATTCCTTAATTTTTACTGAATGAAGGAGTTGTTTTAATACCTGTGAGTTATATCTACAGACAAAGAAAGATGCAGTCATAGGCAGACATATGGAAAAGGACATGTTAAGTATAGCAGATTAAATAGATTAGAGAAACACAGGTAAAATGTTTTTCTTTTTAAAAAAGTGGCAAATACCAACTAAATATTTTCATTCTAATTATACCATTCCTTTTATATTTGAGAAATTCTCTCTCATTACAGTGAATCTGAATTCTGAAAAGCTACAAATGGATATAAAAAGAAATGGATGATAAGGTGAAGGAAAAGGAAAGAAAAAAGATGGTTTGAAGAGAGAGTTAGGTGACAGGTTAGTAAGAATGCTCAAAATTATAGGAAAAGAAGATAAGCAAGGGAGCCTAATATTAACCTTAAGAAGTTGTCAAAGAAAAGCCAGTGTGTTTCTTTACTTTAAAAAACAATTCAATTCAATTCAGCTAGCATTTATTAATTATCTCCTATGTGCCAGGGACTATGTGAGAAGTTGGAGATACTTAGACAAAAAATGAAAGCTGAATATGCACAACAAACATTAGGAAACAAAGAATAACTCCAAATATGGAGTTTGCCTCCAATAATTCTCACAACTATATATATATATGTATATGTATATGTATATGTGTATGTGTATGTGTATGTGTATGTGTATGTGTATGTGTATGTATATGTATATATGTGTGTATAATATATACATAAGAGAAAAAAGTAGTCCTATGCATTTAAACATAATAAAATGCATTTGATCTGTGTCCTTTTCCAAATCCATCTATATATTTATAAAACACTATTGCCTTTGGGCTTTAATTTTTATTTAGTTTGAGGCAAAATATATGCAGGTCCTCAAATTCTTATCTCCCTTTGTTTTACTTTATTTAGGTCCTTCTATATTTATTTGTTATTCATATTTGTTATTTTAAGGCACATTTAATTTGTGCTATATATGTGTATACGGCATATGTAATATTCATTTCCTCATCTGTAAAATGTAGGTAATAACAGCATCTACCTCCAAGAGTTATGAGAATAAAATGAGATAATATTTGTAAAGTCCTTTGCAAATCTTAAAGATTTATATAAATGTTAGCTAGGATGATGACAATGCTATGTTGGAATGACTTCCAGTTTTCTGAGGACAAATCTACCTAAGCATTGGTTGGAAAGGTCATCACTGATATGGTGGCCACTTGTCAATGATTTTTTTCCATAACAACCCTTAAAACAAAGAAAAGTTCAACATTATCCCCTTTCTACCTCTAAAGTGATGCTGGCAAAATCATGAAAAAGAGAGGGGTGGGTGCTAAGACTCACACCTTTTTTAGATTGTCTATAAAACTTGGCTACTGATACCTTAAATGTGATATCTTTACAAGCAAGTGGGCATACTACTGGAGAAAACAAATTATACTAATCTTGCCCCCCCCCTTTTGTGTTATACTTTTATTTTCTTTTTTCTTTTTTTGGAGGGGGCAATGAGGGTTAAGTGACTTGCCCAGGGTCACACAGCTAGCAAGTGTCAAGTGTCTGAGGCTGGATTTGAACTCAGGTCCTCCTGAATCCAGGGCTGGTGCTTTATCCATTGTGCCACCTAGCTACCCCTGAATTATATTAATCTTGACATTCTTGTTATAAAAAGAATCAGAAGAGTGAAAGATGTTGAAATTAAATGGAATATTGGCCTACAAGTTCTCCTTGGAGAGAAAAGTAAAGGAGAAACAAAGCTGGTTTCATCGTGTCCCCAAAGGCAATGAGAAACATCATTTTATGGGCTATTTAGTCATCTCATGTTGCAGTGCTCATGATAAGTACTACAAAATAACCATCATGAAAATAATTGCCATCTACTCCACAATAGCTGTTGCAGAGCATCATGAGTTGAAGACGCTCTACAAAGAATTCTATAAGACCCTCCAAATGAACTCAATATAGACTATAGTACTACATGATTTTAATGCCATGGTAGGAATAGGCAAGGAAGGTGAAAAAATGCTTATCAGGAATAAGGAATGAGAGAAGCCAAACACTTGCCTCATTTCTATATCTCAGAAATACTTCTTTTGAGAAAAGAATCAGAAGGCAGTAGAAATGGCAAAAAGCAAAAAACCACAAAACATGAAGTTGATTACAATTTAAAGATAGGAAATGATTCTTTACTGATCTGGGAATCATTGCTGAATTGATGGTCCATGTATACTCAATCCACTGATTTGTTAGGGCAAAGATCAAAGATAGTGCAAAGCTACAAGAAAGAGTTCAAATGAGAAAAAGATGTTGCATGCAATTAAAACCTATTTAAACAAGATGTTGATGCTGAAAAGTCAAATATGGATAGAAGAAAGGAAAAACCATATGGACTACAATGATATCATATGGAAAATCTATCACTGAAAATATATTGACAGTGAGGAGACCAAAAGAACCTAAAAGGCATGTTCTTCTACAACACTTGACATGTTTTTCAAGTAAAGAGGTCAGGTTTAGAATATAAAATCACTTGTAAAATCTTATGGAGATTGATGGTATAAGATTATGATTGATATTATTTCACAGAACAGAAAGAAGTAAGGAAAGACAAAATCAGTTTAGAGAAAGTTTGGTGAAAGAACTTGGTAAGAGTCCTGACTAAATTAAGGCATCCTGAGAACACTGAAGGAAGAAAATGGGCTGGAGCCAACCTAGCAAATTATGCAAACCAGGGACTGATTTGTTGTTGATTGTCTAGACTTAAAGTGATGGAGAAAATATCAGTAATGCAAATTAAACTTAAAAGTGTACGGTATGTACACTCCCCCCTTCTGCCTGAATTGGTTGTTAAATATTTACCAGCACACGTGGATAAAACTAGGAGGACAAGAAAAGAAAGATGGAAAAAATCTGCATAGATTTCTATAACAAACTCTTTTTGTCAGCAAGAACAATAGGACCATCACATTTATATTTTAACATGACAGTCTAAAATGGGCTTATAGAGTACACAGAAATGGTACTAAAGAAAATAGTCAGGGCGGCTAGGTGGCACAGTGGATAAAGCACCGGCCCTGGATTCAGGAGTACCTGAGTTCAAATCCGGTCTCGGACACTTGACACTTACTAGCTGTGTGACCCTGGGCAAGTCACTTAACCCCCATTGCCCCACAAAAAAAAAACAAACAAAAGAAATAGTGATGGGAAAGACAACTGTAGTAGATAAAGTAAATACAGAGGAAATCCATGCTGGAGCAAGCACGATTGTGAGAATGTTTAGGGAATCCATTCACGAGATATCTGGAGGTATCAAAGGCATGGAAACAATCTTAGTCTTTATATAGATGGGAAAACAGGCATATAGGTTAGTAGTCTCTGTGGACCTTAGTTTCTCTTTATATATGCCAGTGTAAGCTAGAAATAAGGAACTCTATTTACAACGAGTTATATAGTACCAGTTGAGACTGGGAATTACAAACTTATAAAGTGGTAACAATCACACACTTAAAGGTGAAAATCTTAATAAATTGGTTTGAGGTATAGAAGTAGAAAAGAAATATAATACCTTTTTTTTTTTTTTTAGTGAGGCAATTGGGGTTAAGTGACTTGCCCAGGGTCACACAGCTAGTAAGTGTTAAGTTTCTGAGACCAGATTTAAACTCAGGTCCTCCTGACTCCAGGGCCCGTGCTCTATCTACTGTGCCACCTAGCTGCCCAGAAATATAATACTTCTGAAGGTAAAGTTAGGTGTCTAAACTATAGCTTGAAAGTATAATTCTTTTCTCAATCAATCAACAAGCATCTGATAGCATTCATCATGGGCCAGTCCTGCTAACCCTTAGGGATACAAAGAATGACAAAGACCTGGTCCTCCTCTCAGGGAACTCACATTTTTTTTTTTTTTTTAGTGAGGCAATTGGGGTCAAGTGACTTGCCCGGGGTCACACAGCTAGTAAGTGTTAATTGTCTGAGGCCGGATTTGAACCCAGGTACTCCTGACTCCAAGGCCGGTGCTCTATCCACTGCGCCACCTAGCTGCCCCCGCCACCTAGCTGCCCCACATTTTTTTTTTAATGATGGAGACAACAAACAAAAAATTTCTATATAAGACATAAAAAGTCCAAAAGGAATATAATTTCAGAGGGAAGGCAGTAGCAGGGGTGGGTGGGGAGGACTGGAAAAAGCCTTCTAGAATGTACGCCTTGTGTTGAGTCTTCAAGGAAACTGAGGAAGTCAGGAGTGAGGAGGAAGAACATTTTGGATGGTGGAGGGGACTGCTTGTGAAAAGGCACGGAGCTGGGAAATAGTATTGTATGCAAGGAATAAAAAGGGCATTGTTGCTAGACAGTAGAGATCAGGGAGGGGAGTACATAGTATGTCAGCCTGAAAACTTATTAAAACAATCAACATAACAAAATGAGGCAGAGGAGTTATAACTGTGATACCTCCATAGCAAGCTAGGAGTGCCCAAAGGGTGGGGCTGAAAACAGAGTTTATACTGGGTACAAATGACAACAATAAAACAGAGCATGTGAAAAGGCTGCCTTTGGGGTTGATTGCCTTTTGTTTAACCTATTAAGTTTTTTACCTAAACTGGTAATCAGAGTCTGGAATTTGTCAGCCCCAGGAAATTCAATGGTCTGAGGGAGCAAAGCTAAAAGAAGTCAGTCAGTTCTCAGTAAACTGTGTTTATCAAGTAAGAAGGTAGGAAAGGTAGGAGAGGGGCAGGTTGTGAATGGTGTTTTGTTTTTTGTTTTTGCAGGGCAATGAGGGTTAAGTGACTTGCCTAGGGTCACACAGCTAGTAAGTGTCAAGTATCTGAGGTCACATTTGAACTCAGGTCCTCCTGAATCCAGGGCTGGTGCTTTATCCACTTCACCACCTAGCTGCCCCCGTGAATGGTGTTAAAAGCCAAACAGAAGATTTTATATTTGATCCTGAAAGCAATTGTGAGCCACTAGAATTTATTGAGTAGGGGGGTGATCCAACCTGTACTTCAGGAATATCTCTTGCTACCTGAGGGGAGGATGGGCTAGAATCAGCAGAGATTTGAGACAGGAAGATTATCCAGAAGACTACTACAATAGTCCAAGAATGAGGTAATGAGGAAAAAAAATTTAATGACCTTTAAAATGAATCCTGAATGGTCCTTTACCACTTTCACAGGGACTGTAGTCAATAGAGGGACAGAAAAGGGAACAAGGTGCTAAGAATCAAACATTTTATAGATTGTCAATTATATAATTTTCAAATAAATATACACATGCATATATTTATACATAATATAAATTTAACTCTAAGTACTTTGAATGTGAAATTGTCATCCAAAGACCAAATAAATTTACATGCTATTAGAAGAAATAAACATTGATTGATATAGATATTCTTAAAATAAAACCAAAAGGCAAAAAGAAGTTGAAGCTAAATAGAAAGATGCTTTATGGCTTCTTTTGGGGAGGAAAGAGCAAAGGACCTAATAGAAATGGTTTCATTTTATGTCTAAAGGCAACAAGAAACTTAATTTCATGGAATATTTTATTCTCTTCTCTTGTAGTAATCGTGAAAAGCATAGGCAAAATGACTGCCAAGAAAAAAATTGGAGCTTATGTGCCAATACCTATTACAGAAATAAAAAGGAGGAGAAATTTAACATAGAACTCAATACCAAGTCAATGAACTTTAATACTGAGGGATTTTGGGGCAGCTAGATGGCGAAGTGGATAGAGCACTGGCCCTGGAGTCAAGAGTACCTGAGTTCAAATCTGACCTCAGATACTTGACACTTACTAGCTGGGTGACCCTGGGCAAGTCACTTAACCCCAATTGCCTCACTAAAAAAAAATACTGAGGGATTTTAATGCAAAGCTAGGTACAGAGGAGGAGATTATGTTGGAAGAGATAACTTATATTTGAGAAACAAAAGAGGCCAAATGTTTGTAGGTTATTAAGAAATCTCTCTATAAATCATAAAAAATTTCTTGTGAAGAGAGTTGGAAAGTGTGATAGAATGACATCACAAAAAATGACAGTGCCAGAGAGACAGTGCCATGAGAGTCAACCATAATTAGCTGTCTGTGTATATATAGTTGACTGATCATGGAGCAAAGGTTAAAATGAACATCAGATCAGTAGAAAAGCTAATGATTAGAAAGCAACACCAAAAACAGTTTTATCATTTTCAACCTGACTTGTTCAAATAAGACAAAAAATGGGAAATAGGAAAAGCCAAAGATTACATTTTAATTATCACTAGTATTACAAACTTAACTGAGGTAAATCACTGACACCATCGAAGAGACCTAAGGCCAGAAAAAACCTTAGTCAGCAGACATTTGATCATCTTTCCAATGGAGAGAGATGAAAGTCACCATTGGTGGTGGTGGTAATGGTGGGGTTTTTTTTCTATAAATTTATTTGTAAAAGACTTCAGAGGAGGATGTAAGAAGATTATCATTAGTAGAACCTTACAAGAAGTGAAAGCCAGTCAACTGAAATTTTGGCAAGAGATCCAACTCATTCAAATCACCCCAAGGATATTCACAAATTAAATTGGCAGCAGGACAATAAATAGAACAAATTTGTGAGTGTTTCTAATTAGGGCATCAATACATGTGTCTGATACAAGCATTACAAATGGACACTCAACTGGGGCCAGAATGGAATAGAAGGAAAAGAGTGGGCAGAATTACATTTGGGAAATTGTGCAGTGTTTTTAGTGATCCCAAATTGCCTTTAAGTGCAAAATTCCATTTTAAAAATCATGTACAGGGGCGGCTAGGTGGCGCAGTGGATAGAGCACCGGCCCTGGAGTCAGGAGGACCTGAGTTCAAATCCGGCCTCAGACACTTAACACTTACTAGCTGTGTTACCCTGGGCAAGTCACTTAACCCCAATTGCCTCACTAAAAAAAAAAAATCATGTACAAATGTTCTCTGGAAGTATTGTATGATTACAAATCTTAGAGCACCACAGACTCCAAATAAATCAAAGTTGTGGGTTAAGATATATAGTCTGCATGTCACATGGCATTACATCATGCCACAATAGGTCATATTATATCATATCATACCATGTTATATTATTGTTGTTGTTAACAATAAGGGCTGCATTAGCATTTTTCTAATGAGTGTTGAATATCCCAATTTAATAAAAAATTGTTAAACATCTAAGATATATAGTCTGAGTCCCTTTTTCTTTTAAAGGATGCTTTTAGTATACTTCATATTCTGAAAATATGTAGATAAAAGAGCAAAATTTATTTTAAAGTGGGTATAATTGTGTTGAGTTTGAGACACCATGATTTCCAAAGAATTAAAATTGTCAATGACCAAAGGACAATGGAGAATTCATGGTGGGTGTAAATAAATTACAGAATATAATCAAAGATTATTTTCATGGAAGAAGTGGCATAAAAATAATCATGAAAATAAAAGGGGGTGTTGTTCAGTTGTTTCAGTCATATCCAACTCTTCATGGTCCCATTTAGAGTTTTCTTGGCAAAGATACTGGAGTGGTTCGCCATTTCCTTCTCCAGCTCATTTTACAGAAGAATAAACTGAGGTTTTACAGATGAAGAAACAGGGTTAAGTGACTTGCTCAGGGTCACACAGCTTATAAGTATCTGAGGCCAGATTTGAACTCATAAAGATGAGTCTGCCTGATTCCAAGCCTTGTGCTCTATTTATTGCACCACCTGTCATGGCCAGGCCTGTCATGAAATGTGAAAAAGACACAGAAGTCTGTGATAGATCATCTACAAAGGATTTATGAGATAACATAGATAAGACTTGTGGAGAATAAGAAGTCATGGTTGGCATATGAGCTGTCATTTGTAGAGAGAATTCCATATTTTTGAATTCATATGGGTGTATAATATCTTTTTTTTCTTTTTCTTTTTTAAATCAGTAGAATAAAGCCCAGGCATTAGGTTGCTAGATCAAAGGGTGTGATTATGTTTTGTTCCACTATTTATTATTTATTGATCTTCAAAAACTTTGTCCTATTATCAATATAGCAGAGTTCCTATTTCCCTGTCACCCTAATAACATTACATTTAATTTTTTAAAAAATATATCTTAAGTCTGTTTGTTTCAATGAAATACATCATCAGATAGAAATATAGGAGGTCCATTCATTATTTAAAGCTGTTTTTTAAAACATTCTTATTATTTAATACTGTTTTGTTTTATTTTTGTTTTTTGCAGGGCAATGAGGGTTAAGTGACTTGCCCAGGGTCACACAGCTAGTAATTTAATACTGTTTTTAAAAAAAGCTTTGGGTTCAGAGACTTATAGCAGGCATCTTGAGAGACTTCTAAGAAATCCAACCCTTTTATTTTACAGAAAATGCAATTGCATTTTCTTGTGACTTGTCTAAAGCCACACAGTAAGTAGGAGAGCTGGGATTTGAACTCAGCTTTGATGACTCTTTCCACTACACCATGTTGCCTTTTTTCCCTTTCCTTTTTTCAATAGGTGAGATTGTATCACTTTAAGAACTGCCCAACTCCCCAAATCTAATTGCTAAAGTAGTGAAAGTGCTTCAAAATCATGAAAAAAATTGCTTGCCTATCTGATTAGCTGGGACAGAATCTGCTCAGCCCACCCAGTCTGCTTAGGTACAGTTGAAAGTTTAGATAAGAAAAATCAGGAAACATATTGATAAATAAAACAACATGTACATTCAGGGTGGATCCAGGCTAATCTAAAAATCAGACTTTCCCTACTCTGGGAAGAAGCTAGCAAATCAATCTTTCTTTTCTTTTGGAGTCAAAGAAGATAACTTAGTTAAGTGGCTTATTGCACCACTACTGATAAAATTCTTTTATATCAGATATATCTCCCTGGCTGAAACAGATTGGCTTTAATATCCCACCATTCAACTTCCCCTATAGATTGTCAGAGAAGACTCTGCTCTTTGCTCACAAAAAGGTCAAAACAAAATCTCTTTTGCCTCCTGAACCCAGTCAGAACATCTGTGCATTCCATGTCCTCCTCACCCCTCCCACTCTAACACCCCCCACCACTGTGGTGCTTTTCTGCCCGGCAGGAGCTCTATTAAGTATTTGTTGATCTGATAGCTGGCATCAAAGAAAGCTATTCTAATAGATGATCTATTCTTGATATAACATGCCCCTGTTTTAAGTTCTATTTAGTAGCTATAAAAATTAGTCTGCAGGTGGAGAATCATATCCTCCCATCACTTGTCTCCCTTTCCCATTAACAAAAATCGACTTTCCTAATTTTTCTGAAATTGCTGATCGGTTCATGATGAGGTATCAAATTTACTTTTCATACTTCATGGGAGAATTGAAATAGCCGAGATGTTTAACTATGAGAAGTGGTGACTAACCCTGCATAGCAACTGCTCCCTTGAAGAAACGACCCAAGGATGTTGGTAACACATCTCTGCATGTTCAGCATGGCACACATACCAAATTGCATATTTATATCCTACATCGAATCAGGAAATTAAAAAAAAAAAAAGGTATGGCTCTAAACAGCAATCAAACAAAACCTGATTTTTCATTGCCAAAGGAAAGCATTTCCTTTTTCTCTCATTTTCCTGTATTTAAAAACAAATCCTTTGCTATGGTATTTGAGTACACGCACGTATGTGGTCAGAACAGCCTAAGACAAATAAATATCTGTATCCACATCTTCACAATATTCCAGAATGGTGCTTGACTGAGAAGATGGCCCTGGCACAAAGCCCTCAATGTCAACAGGTTTGGAGCCTGTCAGACTGCAACGAGAAGGGAGTTCCAAAGACAAGAGCCCTTGAAGAAAGCTGCAGCCTCTGACCACAGGACATTAGTGATCATTCCTTGTTCTAAGGACATGGTGGGAAAGGAATGTGCCTGGGCCTAAATCTGAGTGGCTGGCAGGAAAAAAGAAAAACACCTGGGTCCAAGGGCTTTCCTGACTGAGTAACTACCTGCATGGCTTCCTGCAGTCCGTGGGCTCTTACTGTGGGGCCCAGGTGGCTCTTACAGAGAAAGAGGCTCTGACAAATCTACAAGAGTCAATTAAAAACCCAAGTCTGTTCCTGATCCCAGGCCATCTTTGAGAATGTACAAGAGAGGTAGGGCTACATGACCCCCTGCATTTATTTTACTAACCTCAGTGGGAAAAGGGGAATCACTGCTGGAATGGGCCCAAATCATTCTCACATGCTTCTGTATCTCCTGCTGTCACTTTTCCAACCAACTAGATGTTTTAGATTTGTTTAGCCACCTTCTAAGCTGATCTCAAAGCCCTTTACAGAGAAGAACAAGGGTTATCCTGGTGAACACTTGGTTTACATTAACCTAATTCACTTGGCCAAAGCAATGGAGCCACAGTTGGATGTGAGAACAGACCTCTTGCTTCCTATAGTGTCTGGTGTTGATTTAGAAATCATAGGGTGGTTCTGGGGTATTGAGAGACCTCAACTAAGCTAAGGAATGTAGCGGGGGTGGGGCCTGCTCTTGTCTCTACAGCATTTTCTGGCTACTTTGGTTCATCCAAACCAAGTAGTGATGAATGAAGGGGCTGATTCCTCTGTCAATGTCACCCTGCAAGTCAGTAGTGTTTCTTTTCTCTAACTTCCGGGACCAATGTGAAGTGGGTGGACTGGATTCTGTGAAAATGGAAGAGTATGGTGTGAACTGCAGGAGAGAAAGTACTGAAATATTCTCCTTCAGCCTCTTATCAAACTCTCTTTTTGTACTTTTGTCCCATCACCCCTCAGGTCCTTCTGTCAGGCCTGCCGGAGGTGGCTGCACTCCAAGAACAAATCCAAATCACTACTCCACCCTTCCTCTTGTTTACAGGCACTGTGTAGGGAGAGTACAATACTTTTCATAGAAATGTCCCTCCCTCTGCCCCTCCCGCCATGGACTGCAACCTCTCTCTGGTTCCTTCCACACACCCCTCCCCCATTTGAAATATTTCTTTGGCTGAAAGAAATGACTTCTGAAAGACTGGCATTGCTAGAGAAGAAAACTCACCTTCTTCTCTAGGCTGTGGCAACTGCAAGTGGGACCTGCCCACCTAGTCACACTCCCACATCCTACAGATATTTCCTGCCACCTGCCATAGGGTATTTACATAGAGTTAGAAAGGACACTATCAATTTTTCCATGCTTCTAAATTTAGCTATCCCTTGCCCTGCTCTCCCATATATGTAATTTCCTGTTTTAGGAATTGTAATTAAAGTTTCCATGAGTTTAAATTTTTGTTGTTACTTTAACTTTATATTGTGCATATGTGTAATGTTTGTTTTTATTTTCATCCAAATTAGCAATACCCTGCCAGTGTTTACAATTTAAACAATAGAAAGGCTGCATGATAAAGTGGGAATATGGGAGGCTTCAGAATCAGAGGACTACCTATGATGCTTACTTCATATCTTTGTGAACATAAAGTATTGAACTTCGTGGGCCTCAGTTTCATCTGTAAAGAAGGGACTGGATTATACAGTCTTTAAAGTTCCTTTTATCTCTCGATCTATGATACTATGACCCTACCAGTAGGGAGTGGTTTTGGCTATGGATACAAAGATTAAGGGGACTTCCATTATATGCTGGGAATTCTTTAATTTTTTTTTTTTTGCTCAGGGCAATGGGGGTTAAGTGACTTGCCCAGGATCACACAGCTAGTAAGTGTTAAGTGTCTGAGGCTGGATTTGAACTCAGGTACTCCCAACTCCAGGGCCAGTGCTCTATCCACTGCGCCATCTAGCTGCCCCCAGAATTCTTTAATTTTGAGTCCTGTTACATCCCTTTTGACCCTTGATATTAGTTAGCCCTTAAGTAAACAGGTAGGCTTAGTAGTAGGACTTACAGTCAAGTTTAAAAAGATTCTAGCTTACCTTTCACACCATCTTAAGTCCTACTTTCACTAATCCCTGTGACAGTGATAAAAGAAAATTTCCCGAGATTCCAAAATACACAGATTCTCTACCTGGTATAGAAAATTTTAAAAATAAAATAAAATTAGAATAATCTAAAAGCCAGAACTCTCCCTATGCCTTTGTCTTTCCTTTTTTAGATGGCAAAGCCTGGACTTATATCCATGTTTATCAGTGGGTCCTTAGTCCTTAGGAATTAATAGTTTTGATAATGAAATAATCCTGACTTTTTTTTTTAATACCACAAATCCAAAAGGCCATTGGTATGGGACTCTCTCTTATGTTTACTTTTTTTTTTTTTTTTTGGTGAGGCAATTGGAGTTAAGTAACTTGCCCAGGGTCACACAGCTAGTAAGTGTTAAGTGTCTGAGGCCGAATTTGAACTCAGGTCCTCCTGACTCTAGGGCCGGTGCTTTATCCACTGCGCCAACTAGCTGCCCTTTATGTTTACACTCTATGGTTTCTGTTTTGCTATCACCTTGGATAAATGAGTTTCTTTGCTATAGGCTATGTGTGTTCATTGTGGAACTGCCATCCAATGGGAAAGGGATGAGCCTTGAATACAAAGCTTGGGTCTTCCTTTCCTCATTAATGACAGCTATCATAAATTAAGCTTGAACTGGCAGCTAGGTGGCATAGAGGACTAGGCTTGGAATTAGGAAGACTCATCTTCCTTAGTTCAAATCCAGCCTCAGACACTTACTAGCTGTGTGATCCTGGACAAGTCACTCCATCCTGTTTTCCTCATCTGTAAAATGGGCTGGAGAGGGGGCGGCTAGATAGCACAGTGGATAAAGCACCGGCCCTGGATTCAGGAGTACCTGAGTTCAAATCTGACCTCAGACACTTGACACTTACTAGCTGTGTGACCCTGGTCAAGTCACTTAACCCCCATTGCCCGGCAAAACAAACAAACAAACAAAAAAGAAGACTTGACACAGTTGAAGGACTAAAACTAACAATATGCAAGGGAGTAGATATGTAAATTCTAGCCTGATGCCCCTTCTCTCTAAGGGGAGCAGAGTGGCCAAACTATTGGCCAAAACTTCCTGCTTCCCTTCCTAACAGGAATTAAAGTCTCCTTCGGAGAAAGAAAAGGTTGGGGGTGGGAGTGGGGAGACGAGGTTAGAGATGTCTATTCTATCTCTCTTTGAGACACAATACTTCTATGCTATTTTGTGTGTGTGTGTGTGGGGGTGACCTTGATATATTTCTTTTCATCTTTTTTTAATTCTGAATTTACCAAATGGATAGCCACAACTCCAATGGGTGTTTCACAATCATACTTTCTCTAGCCCTTCTGGCACAGTGATAGAGATAATTTTTCCCTGGTAGCAACATAAAAGTAATCCTTTGTGAAAAATTTAAAAAATAAAATAAAATGAAAGCAATCTAAAACCCAGAACTCTCCCCATGCCTTTTTATTTCTTCTTTTGAATGACAAATAACTCAAACCCTGAGCTCATACTAATGTTTGTCTGTGGGTCCTTAGTCCATATGAATCAATAGTCATGACAAGAAATAATCATGATTTTTTTTTTTGGTGAGGCAATTGGGGTTAAGTGACTTGCCCAGGGTCACAAAGCTAGTAAGTGTCAAATGTCTGAGGCTAGCTTTGAACTCAGGTCCTCCTGACTCTGGGGCCAGTACTCTATCCACTGTACCACCTAGATGCTCCCATGATTTTATAAAATTAAAAAAAAATTCTTTTTTATTCCAAACTTAGCAAACAGTCCCCTAAATTAATATTTCCATATACAAGGCAAAATTGTAGCTCTCTACTGTGTAAGCTTACTTTAAAAAAACTGTATAATATAAAATTTTGCTTTCAAAGTTGTACTGTGTATCTGTGTTTTCTCTGAATTTCCTTGTGTCCTGTTTTGTGCATTTACAGAAATACTTTGATGACTCATTTTTTTTCTTCCTTTTCATGCCAACTCTATGGCTAATTTCTTTCCCCTTGATCCCCAACCTTCCCATAAAAAAAGAAAAATACAATCATTGTAACAAATAAGTATAATTAAGCAAAACATTTGGTACTTTAGACATTTATCATGTCTAAAAGTGGGTATTGGGGCAGCTGGGTGGTGCAGTGGTTAGAGTACTGGCCTTGAATTCAGGAGGACCCGAGTTCAAATCCAACCTCATATACTTGACAGTTACTAGCTGTGTGACCCTGGGCAAGTCACTTAACCCTCATTGCCCCGCAAAAAAAAAAAGTGGGTATCATTCTTTTTGAGTGCTTTACCCTTCTGTCAGGGTCAGACAGCACACTTAATCACTGTTCCTCTGAAGTCATAGTTGATCATTGTATTGATTAGACTTCTTAGATCTTCTAAGGCTGTTTTTATAGCATTGTTGTTGTTATTGTATAAATTGTTCTCCTTATTCTATTCTATTCACTTTACTTTGCATTAGTCTATAAGTCTTCTCAAGATTCATTGAAACTTATCTCTTAATTTTCTTCTTTTTGTCAGCTTTGCCAATTTGATGAGTGTGAGGTAGAGTCTCAGATCTGGTTTTTGTTTGTTTGTTTGTTTTGGTGAGGCAATTGGGGTTAAGTGACTTGCCTAGGGTCACACAGCTAATGCGTGTCAAGTGTCTGAGGTCGGACTTGAACTCAGGTCCTCCTGAATCCAGGGCCTGTGCTCTATCCACTGCAGCACCTAGCTGCCCCCTCAGATCTGTTTTGATCAGCAATTCTCTAATTATTAGTGATTTGGATTTTTTAAAAATATACCTATTGATAGCCTAGATATCTTCCTTTAAAAACAAACAGCCTGTTCATATTCTTTGACCATTTATTTACTGGGGAATGACTTTTGTTCTTATCCATTTGAATCTGTTCCTTATGTATTGCACATGAGTCTTTATCAGATTAATTTGCTTCAGAGATTTTTCCCCCCTAGGTAATGGCTTCTCATCTAATTTTATTTGCATTGATTTTGTCTATGCAAAACCTTTTCAATTTTATGTGATCACAACTGTCCATTTTATCTTCACAGATCCTATTTGTACTTTGCCTAGCCATTAATTTCCCCCTACTTATAGATATAACAAGGTATTTTCTTTCTTGCTTCTCTAATTTTTTTTGTGATACATGTAGGTCATGTATCCATTTGGAGCTTTTTATAATACTGGACAGTGTAAGATATTGATCCATATTTAATTTCCACTATGCTTTCTAGGTTTCCCAGCAGTTGTTATCAAACAGTGAGTCTTTATCCTAGTATTTGCGGTCATCAGGTTTAGTGAACATTATGTAACTATAATTTTTGTTTTTTTGTTTTTTTAGTGAGGCAATTAGGGTTAAGTGACTTTCCCAGGGTCACACAACTAGTAAGTGTTAAGTGTCTGAGGTCAGATTTGAACTCAGATCCTCCTGACTCTATCCACTGCACCATCTAGCTGCCCTGTAACTATAATTTTTGGCTTTTATGTTGTATACCTAATCCGTTCACTGATTGATCTTTCTATTTTTTTAGTCAGTACCAAATAGTTTTGAAGCTTCCTGCTTTGTGGTATAATCTTTGAGATATGATATTTTAAGGCCTCCTTCCTTCCCACTTTTTTCATTATTTCCCTTGGGAATCTTGACTTTTCTTTCTTCCAGATGAATTTCATTATTTTTTCTAGCACTCTAAATTCTTTGGTAGTTTGCTTTACCATAGAATATGTGAATTAATTTATGTAAAATTGTGGTTTTTATCATATTGGAATGGGTCTAACCATGATCCCATGACTATTTCTCTAAATTTTATATCTCTCTATTTCTGTAAAGAGTGTTTTGTAAAGAGTGTAGATGGACTCCAAAATATGTTATGCATTCTGTAATTATTTTAAAGGAAATTTGTTTTTTCCTGCTGCATTTTGTTGGAATTTACAAAAAGGCTTTTGATTTTTATGGGCTTATTTTTTATTCTGCTATTTTGTTGATATTTTTTTCCAATTAATTTTAGTTGAGTCTCTAGGATTCTCTATGTAGATCATTAGAACATCTGAAAAAGCTATGATTTTGTTTCCTCTTTGCCTAAGATTATTCCCTCGATTTCCTTTTCTTTTCTTTAAGATAGCATTTCTATAACCATGTAAAATAATAGTGGTGTTAACAGGTATCCTTGCTTATCCCAATCTTATTGAAAAGGCTGGCTCTTGGTTTTAGATTCTTTTTTTTTTTTTTTTACTATATTGAGAAGAGATTCATTTATCCTAATGCATTTTAAAAAATTAAATGGGTGTTTTATTTTGTCAAGAGCTTTTCTGTATTTATTTATACAATTGTGCAATTTTATTGTTTTTGTTATTAATAAGGTATATTATGGTTATAGTTTCCCTTATATCAAAGCAACCTTGCATTCCTGGCTTAAATCCTACCTACTCATATGGAGCAGGGAAGGGAATAAGTAATTAGATAGTGCCAACTACATGCCAGGTATGCTAAGATCTTTACAAATATCTCATTTGATCCTCACAACAATCCTGACACATAGGTGATGCTTTTATACCCATTTTGCAGTTGAGGCAGCTGAGACAAAGAGAGGCAAAGTGTTCTGTTCAGAGTCACACAACTAGTAATTTACTGAGGATGGATTGAACTTAGGTCTTCCTGAGTCCAAGCCTATCATTTCATCCAGTGTGCCACCTAGCTGCCTCATAATATGCATTCTTTTTGATATGTTGCTATAGCTTCTTTGATAATATTTTATTTAAAATTTTTGTGTTAGGGCAGCTAGATGGCACAGTGGATAAAGCATGGCCCTGGAGTCAGGAGGACCTGGATTCAAGTCTGGCCTCAGACACTTGACATTTACTAGCTGTGTGACCCTGGGAAAGTCACTTAACCCCCATTGCACCACCAAAAAAAAATTCCATAAAATTTTTATGTTGGCATTCTGGGAAGATGATGGAGTAGGTCAGAAATTTCCAGGGTCTCCAGATTTCTTCCACAAACAGTCAGAAAATAATCACAAAATGAACATAGAACAGCTAAAATAAAGGGGTAAAGCTGTTGTCTTCCTGTGACATTTTGAGAGGACCTCAGAGAAGACTCCAGGGGCTGAGGTTGGTCTGAATGAAGTGTGAACACCTTCAGGTTGACTCCACTAAATCAACAAACAGTAGGTCCTGAGGGAAGCAAACTAAACCCCAAGAAATTTCACTGCAACTTTCACATTATTCAGGGCCTCAAGAAATTTCACCTCAGGAACTTTTACCTAGCAAACTCTCACCTAAAGAATGGCAGATGATACCAGGCTGTGGCTTGGACAAGGAGGAGTGAACACCAACCAGCCCAGTGGATGTGGTACCTCAGGGAGCATGAATATTTTTGGGACAGTGGGGCTGGGGCTTGGGCAAGGATGAGAGGAGCCCTTGAGGTTGATGCCTTGAGAGAAATCAGAAAATAATAGTAAGAAGGACTTGAGGCCTAGGGCAACATTACCCACAACTCAGGATTAAAATTTGAAAATAATAATATTAAGCTGCTAAAAATAAGATACATTAAAAATAAAAATGAGCAAGCAAAGGGAAAAAAACCCAACCATTGATAGCTACTTTGGTGTAAAAGGAGATCTGGGTTCATATACAAAGGAAGATAGTGAGGTGAAAAAAAAAAGCCCCTCCTACCCTAAAGAGTAACATCAAAAGGTCAGAAGCCCAAAAAGAAATCTTGGAAGAACTTAAAAAAGGAATTTAAAAATCAAGTAAGAGAGAATTAAGAAAAATTAGAAAAAAAAGGAAGCAATTCAAGAAAATTATGAAAAGAAAGTTAACCAATTAGAAAAAGAGAAACAACATCTTAAGAAAGAAAATAACCTTTTGAAAACTAGAATTGGGCAAGTGGAATCAAATAATGGTATAAAACTAGAAAAATAGAAGAGAATATAAAATCTCATTAAATAAACAAGTGATCTGGAAAACAGATTGAGGAGAGATAATATAAAACTTGTTGGACTACCTGAAAGTTATGATCAGAAAAATAATCTGGATACAATATTACAAGAAATAATTAAAGAAAGTCACCCCCAAAGTTCTAGAACAAGAAGGTAAAGTAGAAAGACTTCATTGATCACTACCTGAAATAGATCTTAGGAAGAAAACTTAAAGAAATGTCATAGCTAGATCTCAAAATTCCCAAGTTAAAGAGAAAATGTTGGGGCGGCTAGGTGGCGCAGTGGATAAAGCACCGGCCCTGGATTCAGGAGTTCCTGAGTTCAAATCCGGCCTCAGACACTTGACACTTACTAGCTGTGTGACCCTGGGCAAGTCACTTAACCCCATTGCCCCGTAAAAAAAAAAAAAAAAAAAAGAGAAAATGTTACAAGCAACAAGAAAAAATAATTTAATACTGTAAAAAACCAATTGAGATTTCACAAGACTTAGCAGCTTCTGTACTGAAAGATTGTAGGTGTTGGAGCATTATATTTTTTTTTTTTTTTGCGGGGCAGTGGGGGTTAAGTGACTTGCCCAAGGTCACACTGCTAGTAAGTGTTAAGTGTCTGAGGCCGGATTTGAACTCAGGTACTCCTGAATCCAGGGCCGGCCCTTTAACCACTGCGCCATCTAGCTGCCCCCTTTTTTTTTTTTTAAGTGAGGCAATTGGGGTTAAGTGACTTGCCCAGGGTCACACAGCTAGTAAGTGTCAAGTGTCTGAGGTCGGATTTGAACTCAGGTACTCCTGAATCCAGGGCCGGTGCTTTATCGACTGTGCCACCTAGCCGCCCCTGGAGCATTATATTTCAAAAACCAAAGGAGCAGGAATTGCATACAAGAATAACTTATCCAGCAAAGTTGAGTATAATCCTGAATGAAAAAAAGTGGACAGTTCATGAAATGAAAGACTTTCAGGTATTTGTAAAAAAAGACCAGAACTCAATGGAAAAGTCAATATAAAAGATCCAAAAGAAATATAAGGAAATCATTAAAGACTAATTATATGGCCCCGATTAAGGTCAAACTATTTACTTATTATATATGAAAATGTTATTAAATTTAGTCATTATTAGTTATTGTTATTAGTAATGGTATTTTAAAAACTGTTATTACTAAGGTAGCTTGAAAGAAAGGTCTGGGCTGAGTTATGTATGATGAGGTGATTCTAAAAAACAAAACTGGCTAGGAAAAAGTTAAAAGGAGAAATTATCTCATAAAAATGGGGTGTGAAAGAAAGCACTAATACAGGGAAAGTAGGTGGGGATATTGGAACCTTACTCTCATCTGGATTAAAGAGAAAACAACATATATATCTGGAGAGGTTTAGAAGTCTTCTGAACTTCAGAGGTGAGAACATTGGGTGATACAGTGGGTGGGGGAGGAACTTTTAGAAAGGTATATTGATTAAGAACAGGAAGGTAGGGCACAGCTAGGTGGCGCAGTGGATAAAGCACCGGCCCTGGATTCAGGAGGACCTGAGTTCAAATCTGGCCTCAGACACTTGACACTTACTAGCTGTGTGACCCTGGGCAAGTCACTTAACCCCTGCTGCCCCGCCCAAAAAAAAAAAAAAAAAAGAACAGGAAGGTGGGATAAATAGATAAGGGAGGGATTTTTGGAAGGAAGGGCAAAATTAGGAATAAGAAGGTAAGGAAGAAAGATAAAAGTAATTGGGATAGGGTGAAAAGAGAGACTGAGAAGAAAAATAGTGAGGAAAAATTAGGTGGAGGGAAATTCACAAATAGCAATTATAACTTGGAATGTAAATGAGAAATGAATTGAGGAATGGCTAAACAAGTTGTGGTATATGATGTGATGGAATACTACAGTGCTATAAGAAATGCTCAATGATTTTTAAAAACATGGAAAGACTTGAACGAAATAATGAAGAGCAAAATGAGCAGAACCAAGAGAACACTGTATATAGTAACAGCAATATTGTTTTAAGAATTACTTTGCTAGCTGTGTGACACTGGACAATTCACTTAACCTTCATTGCCCTGCAAAAAAAAAAAAAAGTGGGACCATAGGATATCTAATAATTGTGAATCAGATGATATTGCTGTTTAGGCCTTTGCCTGGCTATATATCTGGTCCACTTTTTTCAGGCCAGGCACCCACTCTTACTACAGCATTCATTATCTTTATATTAGTTTGTACAACATGTACAAATACTAGTTAATTTTGAGCCGTTGAAATAACATGGACCTCTCAGTACATAAATCCTAGATCTGGATAGCTGAGGAATTTTTGGCAGATCCATCAAGAAACATAGCCAATCTAGATGTCAGAGGTATTTCTTGGGTTTTAAGCCAGCTGACTATTAACACATTACCCATACTCCTAAAGAATGTGGTAATTTTCTACAGTTAGATATTCCATAGGGAATTGAGTTGGTTTACTATTATAAATTTTTAAGAAGTGTAAATTTCATTATTTTGACATTTATGTACCTGAGCAACAAGGCATCCATTGCAAACTAAATTTCAGCCATGGTGCCACCAGAGAAGGTACAATCACTTTAATTCTTTCCACAAGAATGACTCAGGCTAAGTTTGAACAATGTTCTTAAAAAAGAGGATAAGGGAAAGGGGAAAAAGCTGTTCAAGGCATGTCTATAGTTAGGTAAGCAATGCAATTTTACCTGAAAAAATTTAATGGTACCAAGGCCACATCTGTGTGACTTGGACCACTTGATCAAGCTATAATGTTTTAACATTTTCCAGCTATTATAATAACTAATGTATAATCCATTTTTTTTTCAGAGTCAATCCAGTTCAGCCTATAGGAGAATAGAAATAACTAGATCAAAATTCTGGTTATTTTGGCTATTTCAATGATCAAATCAGCTTAAACATATGACAATCCATTTGATTTTTTTTCTGGTAACTGACCCACCTGGATAAACATGCCAATGGGGGGCAGCTAGGTGGCACAGTGGATAGAGCACCGGCCCTGGAGTCAGGAGTACCTGAGTTCAAATCCGACCTCAGACACTTAACACTTACTAGCTGTGTGACCCTGGGCAAGTCACTTAACCCCAATTGCCTCACTAAAAAAAAAAAATTAAAAAAAAATGTCAATGGAAGTGTGTATACCTTGTTTAAAAGGTTGAAAGATCTGAGTGGAGTAGATAATTCGCTTTGAATATTAAGGATGTATACTTGTGAGCCTAAAGGAAGAGGCAGGATGGATGGGATTTGGGAGAAGGTAAAAGGGGCAAAACCCAGAAATTATATCTCTGGGGGACAAGACAAGAGTATTGGTCCAGATGGCATTTGTATATGATACTTTCCTGAAATAAATTCCAAATAATGGCCAAAAGGCAAGACAGAACAAGGAGAGGGAATTCTAAAATCTGAATGTTCTCTGCTGCTACATTAAAAACAGCACCTAATTCCTGCCTTGCCCACTGATAATTTCATCAACCAATAAACATTTATTAAGCACCCACCGCATGCTGGACTTTCTGCTAAGCTCTGGAGATACAAAAAGAGGCAAAAGACAGTCTCTGCCCTTAAGGAGTTTGCAACTTTGTAGTTTAAAAGAATTGCCTTGGGGCAGCTAGGTGGCACAGTGGATAAAGAAAGCACTGGCCCTGGATTCGGGAACACTTGAGTTCAAATCCAACCTCAGACACTTGACACTTACTAGTTGTGTGACCCTGAGCAAGTCACTTAACCCTCATTGCCCCTGCAAAAAAAAAAAAAAAGAATTGCCTGAAGGCACTGAGAAGTTACGATGAAATTTAAGGGATAAATTTATTCTTGTACTTGGGTTCATGGGATCAAAAAAAAATTAACTTCACAAATATAAGATGGGGGAGGCATGGTTAGATGGAAATTTTTCCAAAAAAGAATAAACTTTTACTAGACAGCAAGCTCAGTATAAGCCAAAAGTGTAACACAGCAGTCCAAAAAAATAATAAAATTAATTCAATCTTGGACAGCATTAAGAGAAGCACAGTTTCTAAGAAAAAGGAGATGATAAATATTCCTCTTTACTCTGCCCTGGTCAGACTGACAACTCAAGCATTGTTTTCAGTTTGGGTCTCAAAAGTTTAAGAAGGAAATTAATAAGCTGGAGAATGTCTACAGGCAACCAAGATATTGAAAGGATTCGAGAACCTGCCACATAAGCATCATCTGAAAGGTTTGGAGATGTTTAGTCTCAGGAAGAAAAGACTCAGATGGCACATGATAGCTGTCCAAGTATCTGAAGAGTTGTCTGGTGAAAGAAGGATTAGATGGGAAGAAGAGAAACGGATGAAAGTTGTAAAGAAGGAAATTTAGACTTCATTCATTCAATAAGTATTTATTAAGCACCTACTATGTGCCCTGACACAGCCCTAGGTACAGAGGACACAAAGGCAAAAAGCAAAACAACCCCTGCTCTCAATAAACTAACATTTTATTGGAGAGAAATAATATGCACACCAACAAATAAATACAAAATAATTTCTGGGGTGTAAAGCACTAGAAGCTGGAGAAGGAAATGGCAAATCAGCCCAGTTTCATTGCCAAGAAAACCCCAAATGTGGTCATAAAAAGTTGGATGTGACTCAGCAAGGACAACAAAGCACTAGAAACTAGAACTATCAGGAGAGCCATTGTGTGTGAGAGAGGTGGCAGGAGAATGAGAGCAGTACTTGAACTGACTCTTGAAGAAAGCTAGGGGTTCCAGGAGGTAGAGTGGAGGAAGGAGTGAATTGCAGGCATGGAGGGCAGCCTATGCAAAGGTACAGAGATGGGAGACAGAATGTGCTATATGAGAACAGAAAGGGGGCCAATTTGGTTGGAAAATTCAGTGTGAAGGAGTGCAATGTGCATTGGGTCTGGAATGGTCAACTGGAAACGAATTATGAAAGGTTTAGGATTTCTGGGATGTCTCCTTTGCAGAATGTACAGAGTATTTTTTTTTTCCCCTCTCACCTGTTCCTCTCCTCTGTAACGATTGGAATGACGCCACCTGCTGGAGACTTACTGTAGAAGAGTTCCACCCATGAAGCGAAGGTCTTTGAGGGCAAGACCAGGAGTCTTTTCTTTGGCATCAGGAAGTGACGCGGGCTAGTGGGAGGAGGAAGGAAGAGACTGGCGCTCGGTCTCAGGCTCTTTCCTTTGGACTCTGGTGGAGAGCGGAGCTAGAAATGTGCTCTCCCTTTAATAGATAGAGGAATCTAGGCCTTTCTTCTCTCTTTACCAAATTCTTATTCTACTTAATAAATGCTTAAAAGTCTAACTCTTGCTAAAGCTTATAATTTATTGGCGACCACTCATTAGATATTTTAGACAGACTAGCTAGAATTTTAGCCCTTAACACCTCTGATGTGTAGGAGGCGTCATGGAAGAGTACTAGACTTGGAGCCAAAAGAAACTAAGGTTGGAATCTCAACTTCGGCTCTTTTTGTTTGTTTGTTTGTTTTGTGGAGCAACGAGGGTTAAGTGACTTGCCCAGGGTCACACAGCTAGTAAGTATCAAGTGTCTGAGGTCAGATTTGAACTCAGGTCCTCCTGAATCCACTGCTTTATCCACTGCACCACCTAACTGTCCCAACTCTGGCTCTTTATAGCACTGTGACCTCAGGCCACAAAAAACCTCTTTGAACTTTAGTTTCTTTATCTGTAAAATGGGGATAAAAATTCTGACTATACATAGATCCCAGGGGGCAGCTAGATGGCGCAGTGGTAAAGGACCAGCCCTGGATTCAGGAGTACCTGAGTTCAAATCTGGCCTCAGACACTTGACACTTACTAGCTGTGTGACCCTGGGCAAGTCACTTAACCCTCATTGCCCTGCAAAAAACAAAACAAAAAACAAAACAAAACAAAAAAAAACATAGATCCCGGGGTTGTGTGGATAAAACAAGACTGCTTGTCTCACATAAGAACTGTGTAGACTCTAAAAGGTGTCACATAAATATATTAATATTATTAATTCTTCCAAAAAGACCACTGGGCTTGGTGTCATTGTACAATTTAACTTGTTTGCTACCAATCATGGAGATTTGAAGAACCTGTTTCAGAAAACGCTAGAGAGGTTCCTTCCCTTCCTGGCTGAAGTGTCGTCTGTTTTATGTTGGCTTACTTCATGGTCACTAAAAGCCAATAAACCAGAATCGAGTGTGCTTCCAAAAGTTCTGAGCACATTAACACTTTGTGTCTCTCTTTCCTGGTGGTCATACAAGCACAAACTACTGTGGACCCCTTGGTCAGGGAAAAGGTACTGGCCATGGCCAGCCTTGGCTGCCTGATCCAAAAGTTAAGTGAGCTACCTTAAGAGTTTTTCCTTATTGGAGGTCTTTAAAGAGAGTCTCAATGATTAGCTGTTGGGATGTGATAATACACAAAGCACTTACTTCATGGGGCTTTTGTGATAGTCACCGAATTTTAGAGATGCAATAGAACTCAACTAGAATGGACCTCAAAGACCATTTGTTCTAACTCATATCTGAATGAGAATTCTTTTTTGGGTTTGGGCTGAACCAAATGATCATTGAGATCCATTCCATCTTTAAAATTTTGCACTCACAAAAGTCCCATGAAGTGAAATTAATCAATCAGTCAATCATTCTCTCACATTACCTCCCATTTTATAGGTGAAGAAACGAAATCTAAGAATTAAAATAACTAACCCATGGTCACATGGCAAATGTCTAAAGTGGTCCAAAGCCAGTGCTTAAACCACAATACCACATCATTTTCCTGTACATCAATGATGTCAAACTCAAGTAGAAGTGGATCCCTGTAGACCAATGTGTAGAAACTACAGGTAAAGAGATTTGGACACAATATAATATAAAACTTTGTGTTCATAGTGGAACACATCAGAGGTGTTAAGGGCTAAAATTCTAGCTAGTCTGTCTAAAATATCTAATGAGTCTTTTGAGTTAGTGAGTTTCCTGTAATTGAAATGTATAGAAATTGGATGAAAATCTGTCAAGAATGTTATAAATTCATGGTTTTGGTAGGGGAATGGGGTAGGTATCTCTATGGTTCCTTCTAACTCCAGGATTTTATGACTTGCATTTTCTCACTCATGCTTGATCAGGGTACACAGGTGTTGGGAAAGAAAATTAATTTCTTCATTAGCTCCCACCCTAAAATATTATTTGACTGCTTCCTCTTTTGTTTTCTCTCCCATTTATTCCTATGGTCTTCCATGGACTCAATGTCTGTCTGTCTATTTGTCTTGTGATAAAATAATGGGATTTGGCAAACACCCAGGGACCCCACCTGAAGATTGATTTAGAATTGTTTGAATTGGGGGAGACTGAGTATCTACTTAAGGGTGATTGGATGGAGACCACATCTGGTTGGCCTTGAGTGATGTATTGTTCTCAGAGGCAGTGGACTACTGACATCAGCAAGAGACCACTCTCAACCAATCAGCTTGAAGGACCTCCCCTTTTGGGGGAGGGAGAGAGGAACTAGGAAGCAGAGGTTAGCTTGCTGGATCTCTCTCTTTTCATTGAGGAACTGGTGTGGTGGGAGACAGAGAAAAAGGAGGGTCCCTTTTATTGTTCGGAACTTCAGCTTGGTGGGAGACAGAGAAAAGGTGGACAGAAAAACAGAGGAAAGCAGATAGAAAGTAGATAGACTTTTCTGGCATTATGGGATCCCATGTGTTGTCTTTACTCTTTAATAAATCCTTAAAAGTCTAAACTCTTGCTGAATTTATCAGTGATTTTAGCCAGCTTCCCCCCCAAAACTGGGGGGGCAGATTAGGACCACATTTAAACATCACAATCTCTCCCTCTCTCTCTCTCTCTCTCTCTCTCTCTCTCTCACACACACACACACACACACACACACACACACACACACACACACACACACAGAAAATCCTGTGGTAATATCCAATCAGGAATATAAACTTTTAAACAGATCTAGGGAAGGAAATAGAAGATTCTTGTACAAGCTAAACCAAAAAATCTGGAAAGGAGAAAAAATAAAAAGAGATTAGACAATAACTCAAGTCAGCAAATAAACTAAGAAGCTATACTAACAATTCCTTCCCCAAGTCCTTTAATGGAGAGTTAAAAAGTACCAGATTTCCTTCCCCATATTTCAGCCAAAGAAATGTTTCCTGTCCTTCCCCCATGTCAACCCCACCCCACAATACTCATCTAATGCCTGGATTTTATATCCTGAGAATAACTTCCTAATATAACTCTTATCATCAACAAGGATCCTCCTTTGACAATCATTTATAATAGGGAGACCACCTGTGGCTCAGGAATATCTACTCCTAATTGGTAAGGAAGACCCAGCCTTTTAGTGGAATGGGTTCCCCACAGATTTTTCTAGACAGTTTTTTTTGTTTGTTTGTTTTTAAGGCACTTAGATGCCATAGTAAATAGAATGCTAGGCCTGGAGTCAAGAAGTTCTAAGTTAATATCCTGCCATGAATATTTAAAATGACCACAACCCTGGACAACTTATTAACTTTTATCTACCTCAGTTGCCTCATATGTAAAAGCATATGTAATAGCATCTACTTCCTGGGGTTGCTATGAGGATCAAATGAGACGATATTATAAAGTGCTCTAGAACCACTATTATATAATATTAATTAAATTATTAACATTTTTAATAAACATTTTTATTTATAGTTTTGAGTTCCAAATTTTATCCCTCCTTCCCTCCCTCCCCTCCTCCTTCCCTGAGGTGGTAAGAATTCAGATATAGGTCATACAAGTGCAATTATGTAAAACATTACCATATTAGTCATTTTATATAAGAAAACTCTAATAAAAGAAAAAAGGAAAACATAACATGCTTCAGTCTGTGTTCAATTAATATTAGTTCTTTCTTTGGAAGTGGATAGTATGTTTCATCATTAGTGCTTTTGGATTATCTTAGATCCTTACTTATATTGTTGAGAATAGTAAAGTCATTCACAGTTCTTCATCAAACAATATTACTGTCTCTGCACACAATGTTCTCTTGGTTCTGCTCACTTCACTATACATCAGTTCATGCAAGTCTTTCCAGGTCTTTCTGAAACCATCCTGCTTGTTATATCACAACCACCACAATCATATACCACAGTTTGTTTAGCCATTCCCCAATTGATGGGCATTCCTTTGATTTCCAATTCTTAGCCACCACAAAAAGAGCTGCTATAAATGTTTGTGTACAAATAGGTCTTTTTCTCTTTTTGGGGGATAACATTATTATTATTAAAACAACTCTCGCCACCTCTCTTTTCCTTCTCCTGGTTCTGTTTCTCTTCTCTTCTGGTGTGAAGAATAGTAGTCAATGTCCTCTCTTTTCCCTTGGGTAATGGGGGCTGATCTCATCAGCCTGTATCTGTCCCAGTGACTATTAAGGTAATAAGGAATGATGAAATACAGGAAGGATAATTCATGAGATCAGGGGCACTACAAGTACTTTGGAAAGTGAAATCCTCCTCCGGAAGAGATAGCAAAGATAGGCATCATGCTTTCAATGGTAAAAAAAAAAAAAAAAGATTGAAGAGAAGTGGTTATTGTGAGTGAGATTTTCCCCACCCCTTAGTTATAAGAGATTTAAAGAAATTTAACTATGATAATAATTAGTATATTAACTAAAAATTGTTATTTATTATACTTAAATATCTTATTGTATTAATAGATTTCTCTCTTTTCTACTCAACAATGTCAGAGGATATTTTCCAGTATTAAGCAGTATCAGATGATATTATGGTCAGCAATATATTTTAGAAATCATGAGTGATATGCTTGACTGAAGGGTCATGCATTAAAGATATGACCATATGTTCAATGAAGGGGTCACGCATCAGGGTTATTATGACCCTGTTGCTGCAAGAAGACTGATAAGATTATTGGAAAATGATGACAACTTTGTCACGTAGGCAGTTTCAATATTTCCTAAGAAGATGATTTAAAAGTAGATTTTCTAAAATTAATATGGCATATAAGCATTTAAGCTCTGTGGGGGTATAAGAACCCATTGATTCTTTAACTTGAGGTCTTTTAGGTTCTATCCCTGACTGACTGGCAAAGATTATCTAAATCAAGGTCAAAATGAAGGTCAACACTGGTGATCATTAGGAGAATTAGTTCTGTGGTAGTTAGAGCAATTATTCTAATGTCATGGTAGAAAATTTATGGCTCAATAGCTCTCTATATAGTGAATGATGGGGGAGGGCATTTTAAATGAATGGAATACCCCTCTCCTTTCGGGGAGGTGGGGCAGTCCCATCTTTAGATGTAAGTTGTTGCACTCACTGGGATTTCTTTTACCAGGATTCATAGCACAGGGATTTGGTCCTTGGTGTTTGTGTTAGAATGGGATCTGTATCTTTTTATAGGTCCAGGCTGTGGGAGAGGTGGGGTGTGACCCAACCTTCTTCGGTCACACAGTGAACCAGTCTCTGATGTAAATTTAGCCTTAGGCTTGGTTGACTAAACCCCAGCTTCTTAAACTCTGGGTCCCAATCCCATATGGGGGTCACATAACTGAATGTGGGGTTCATGAACATTTTAGCAAAAGTAAAAGGTTATGTATGCCTATTTTATATACCTATATAACCAGGGATGTATACAAATTTCTCTAGTGAAAAGGGGTCATGAGTAGAAAAAGTTTAAGAAGCCCTGCACTAGACTACTAAGGTTTTCTGTCCTATTATCATAAGAAACATTGAACCAGAAAGGAAGTCTGAGTTTCCAATCTGATATTCTATAATGGTATTTTGGATATAATGAGGCTTTCTTGTTAGAGGAAATGTTAGAAAAGTAACATTAGGAAATCTCATATTGAACTGAAATCTACTTCTATCCACTTAAAAAGCTTAAAAGAAAATGCCTGCAGGGGCGGCTAGGTGGGCAGTGGATAGAACACTGGCCCTGGAGTCAGGAGTACCTGAGTTCAAATCTGGCCTCAGACACTTAACATTTACTAGCTGTGTGACCCTGGGCAAGTCACTTAACCCCAATTGCCTCACTTAAAAAAAAATAACTGCAGACCTTTTTTTTTTTTTAAACGTGACATCCCTTAAATAACTAACTACAGTCACTTCATACTTAAGCCTTCCCTTTCATTCTTCTAGTCTTTATGGTGGGGAGAGGACTGGACTCAGAATGAGTTCAAATTTTGCCTCAGACATTTAATAGCTATGTAATTCTGGGAAAATTGGTTAATTCTCTCAGCCTCAGTTTCCTCATCTGTAAAACAACAATAATAGTAGCATCTAACTCAGGATTGTTGTGAGGTTCAAATGAGATAGCATATGTAAAGCACTTTGAAAATCTTAAAGTGCTAGATAAGCACTAATTATGATTGCTATTGTTTTGTTGTTGATGTTGTCATAGCTATTAATTATTCTAAGGGTTAAGCATTCCTGTTCCTTCAACTACTCCTTATAGGGCACACTTTTGAATTCCCTCATTATTCAGGTTATCCTCATGTACACTTTCTATGGTATATATTTCTCCTTTTTAAAAATTGTGATGTAGGGGCAGCTAGGTGGTACAGTGGATAAATCCCTGGCCCTGGATTCAGGAGGACCTGAGTTCAAATTCAACCTTAGACACTTGACACTTACTAGCTGTGTGACCCTGGGCAAGTCACTTAACCCTCATTGCCCTGCAAAAAAAAAAAATTGTGATGTGAAGTTTACCTGTCTCCAGTCTTCTGACTTTTCCTTTCTCCACCAGTGATTATAGATAGTGGTGTTTCTTTCAGTATCCCCAGACAGAATTTGTGTGAACCCATTCATTGAAGTTGGCTCTCTAACATTTCTATTATCTTGAGTTTCAATTCTACCTTAATGATGTTTATTCTTCCTTCCCCAGTTTGAAGATTTAATTCCTTAATGGAGAAGATGGGGGAAAAAAGTGAGGGTTAGAGTCACCCACATTTTATCTGATTGTTAACATTACATCATCTTCCTCAGCATAAAGACCTCACTACTTTTGGTTTATCTTTTTGCTTTGAATAGAGCAGAGGTTTTCCTGAGCCTTAGCTCCTTATCATTGCATCATACATAGATTTAGAGTTGGAAGGGACCACAGATGTCATCTCCTGCATCTTGTTTTAAAAATGAGGAAATCAAGACTTAAAAGAACTAGGATCTGAACCAGGGCCCCTAACTCTAGAACTGGCAGTCTATCCACTATGCCTTGGTGCCTTTTTTTTTTTTTTAAAGACTTTAGCCTCCTTAACACTTTTCTCATGCTTTCATAAAACTATTTTGTGTTGACCTTTGCTTATGTGCTAATCCTTCTAAATTTTAGATATGTCCTCCCATTTTTTTTCTTTTTTGCAGGGCAATGAGGGTTAAGTGACTTGCCCAGGGTCACACAGCTAGTAAGTGTCAAGTGTCTATGGTCAAATTTGAACTCGGGTTGATGTAGTAGGAAAAAAAGGGGTTAACAGAAAAACCTAAGACCCAAGCTCTAATTTAGATATGAGCTCTAAAAGGAATTCAGACCCCAGTTAATGGATAACTTAAGATTTGGGAAACAAGTCAGGGCCTAGGTTCTCTTAGCCACATAAATCAGCACCCATAACAAGAACATACAGAGGCAGGTCATAAAGACTTTAATAATAACAATGATATACTGACAGGGTACAGAAATTCTACTGATAAATGAAGATATTTTGAAACTGGACATGGGAATCAAAAAATGACATGTGCAGAAAAGGCCAAATTGATTCACCTTATGATGTATAAACCCCCAAAACATACCTCCATGGAAAAAAGGTGACTGCCTCAAGGGTTGACTTAGGACCCCAGAAAAGCCAATTTAGGATAGGCCCTCCCCTGTACCTCCTCCCTAAGGTGGAGATTATTATAACGAGACTGATAATCAATTTATTCATACTATCAATATAACTATCTTTTCTTTCCCTATTCTAGAGATACCTTTCCACTTTTCTGGTTCTCTCCCTGTGTTCACTCACAGTATTAAAATAAAACTTGGGAAACTGAGTCATTGAGTCTTGTAATTCTTTTGGGAAGATTCATGATCAATTTGACCTTAATTCCAAACCACATCAAGGTCCTCCTGAATCTAGGGCCAGGCTTTATCCACTGCGATACCTAGCGGCCCCTCCAATTTTTATTGATATATTTTGGTTATAGTTCTCTCTCTCTCTCTCTCTCTCTCTCTCTCTCTCTCTCTCTCTCTCTCTCTCACACACACACACACACACACACACACACACACACACGTGTCTTACCCAGAAAGCCATTTCTGGTAACAAGATTTTAAAAGAGAAATAAGTAAAATAAGTTCAGCAAAACCAACAAATGCATCAACCATATCTGATAGTAGAATTACATTTGTTGGATAGTCTACACCCTCTCAACCTCCATAGTGAAGAGAGGTACATTTTCTTAATTTTTCACTATGGCCAAGCCTAACCATTACAAAGCATTCAGTTTTCATTTTGTTGTTGTTGTTGTTGGTGGTGGTGGTGGTGGTGGCGGTATTACATGTATCTTTTAATGTACTACCATTTGTTTAACCATTCCCAAAATTTGTGGGTTTGTTTTTTTCTAGTTCTTTGCTATTATATAAAAGTGCTGCTGTGAGTATTTTGATGTATATAGCACACTTTTTTCTGTCATTGACCTTGAAAGAATATGATTAGCAAAGGAATCTCTGGCTCAAAGAGTGGGAAAAGTAATCACTTTTTTTTTTTAGCATAATTTCAAATTACTTTCCAGAATGGTTGGACTAATTCACAGGTCCATCAACAGTTGTGTTAATAATATACCTGTCTTTTTACAGCCTCTTGAAACAGACTATTTCTTTTCTATATGTCCTTTTCAAATCTAGGCTCATCAGAAGGATCTTTAAGCAGCCAAATTGGTTTCTTTAGATATGTCCTCTTTTCTTTCTCATCAGGATTCTTTACAACTATAGTTAAAATTTTTAAAGGCTCCCCTTAAACCTATAGTATATAGATCTGACTCTTACTCCCAGCATTCTCTTCCTTCAGCATTGTGACACAGTCAATTTCTCTCAAGTTTCCTATTGCCTCTACTTCAAAATCAGTGCAGGTGTCCATCTCCAATGGTCCTGATCTATATCTTGCCACTGGACCCAAATGGCTTTACAGGAGAGAGTGAGGCTGGTTACTTTGAACAGCACTTCCTTGCTACAAATCATGACATCACCTCTCAAATATCAAGGTCCTCTTCAAGAATGAAGGACAAGGGGGCAGCTAGGTGGCACAGTGGATAAAGCACTGGCCTTGGATTAAGGAGGACTTGAGTTCAAATCCAGCCTCAGACACTTGACATTTACTAGCTGTGTGACCCTGGACAAGTCATTGCCCTGCAAAAAAGAATGAAGGACAAACAATAACAGCAACAACAGGTGGTACAGTAGATAGAGAACTGAGCCTGGTGCCAGGAAGATGAGTTCAAATCTAGTCTCAGACACCAGCTTGTGTGATCCTCAACAAGTTACTTAACCTTTGCCTTTGTTTCATCTGTAAAATGAGGATAATGATAGCATACCCCTCTCAGTGTTGTTATAATTGTTAAGTGCCTGGCACATAGTAGGTACCATATAAATGTGATATAGTGGGAAAATGGGGTACGGTTTGGGGTTGGGGTTCTTGGGAATTCCTCTTTAAAGAATTACACCCTCTTGCACACAAAACTTAGTTAAAACAAGGTGATAGTTTATTTAGGAGCAAGGGAAGGGAAGGGTGGGGGGAGGGAAACCATGAAAGAAATCCTTAGACTTTTCATGGGGAGATTTGGCATAAAGCACATGGCTCAGAGGTACCAAATCTCCTCGAACAGGAGACCGGAAGGTACTTTTATAGATGACCGATGGGGGTGGACCATCTGCCCGTGAAAAGTTCCTTTAGTGAGAGAGGACCATCCCCCACTGGTGGTAGCTGGGGGAATTGGGTGAGGAGTGGAGGACCATCCCCCACTGGTAGTGACTAAAGGAATTGGGTGAGGGGTGGCTATGGATCCCTCCTCAGAACACAAAGGCCGAAGCCACACCCAAACTTATCTCCCCAGGATAAGGGAGACCGGAATGAAGGGTAGGAATCCCAAGCTAGCTCAGTCCGATTTGGTTCCTCTAGGCGTTATCTGTCCTCTGGTTTAGTTTCTCAAGGAGAAGATTCCTCGGTGTGCCCCAGAGAAATTCTGGGGTGCTCTGCGCCCCATGACAAATGTTAGCTAGGATTTTTAAAAATTATTATTATTAGCCTTCTTGGTGAGGATAAAGTTCAGAGAAGCAATACCCCTTGTTACTTCCTCTATTTTGGGTTTTGTTTTTGGTTTTTTTGCGGGGCAATTGGGGGGGGGGTAAGTGACTTGCCCAGGGTCTCACAGCTAGTAAATGTCAAGTGTCTGAGGCTGGATTTGAACTCAGGTACTCTTGAATCCAGGGCCGGTGCTTTATCCACTGAGTCACCTAGCTGCCCCACTTCCTCTATTTTTTGAGTGGTAAAAGTGTCAGATCGGCAAGAAGAATTTCTGTTTTTAACAGAATGAAACTTTATCCAGTTATCTGAATAGTTGAAAGCTCTCCATAATTACTAATGACTATATCTTAACTCTATGTCAATTGCGAATATGATCTGTATTAGGAAAGCATGAATCATAAGTAATAGTGATTGAGGGCTGGAGTTGTTTGGTTTAGGAGGAAAGCAAAGTATTCCCTTTTAGATGGGCCCAACCCTTATGTGGGTGGAGTCACTTCCAGCTACTCACTTCAGTCTTCGTGGGTGTGACTTTCCTTTTAGTCAATGACTTCATTCACTCCTCTCCCGGGGGATTAAGGGGTAGGGCATATGCTTGGGGCCAAATGAATTTGGATTAGGAAATAGAACAATAGGAAGGAGATCTGCCTGACTCATGAAGAGGCAATTGCCTCGGAGGAAAGTTGATCTTAGCCTCTCTATTTACTAAGTGTCCTTCCCCACAACACCACCAATTAGCTCATTCTTAGCCCAGGGGAATCCTCAAGTGTCCAGATTTAGGTGGTTTAAACTATGACCTACTTTGGGGAAATCACAATGCTATCTATCGGTAAAATCGCTTTTCTTCATTTTGAGTCCGGTGCTGGGTAACCTCCCTTCCTGCGCTGGCAATTGAGAAATGAGTTTCTTTCCTGCTTTCCACGTAGCTGATCTTAACCTCCTCTACACGTATTGGGGTTTTTTTGTGTGTGGGGCAAGGGGGGGGGGCAATGCAGGGTTAAGTGACTTGCCCAGAGTCATACAGCCAGCAAGTGTCAAGTGTCTGAGGCCGGACCTGAACTCAGGTACCCCTAAATCCAGGGCCGGTGCTCCATCCACCGCGTCACCTAGCTGCCCCTCTACACGTATTCTTAAACAAATTTCAGTATATTCAGATCAATAAGGCCTTGGGTTAACCATAGTGTTCTAACAACTACATAACTAGCTAGGTACCAGCTTAGGCCACAGCACCTCACTGCACCAATCACTGTTTTTTGCTGACCCTTATATCATTTGCCCAGGGTTCATTGCTCTGGGGGATGCCTGTCATATCAGTAGGAGAAAGAGGTTCCCAAGCACTCTTTTCATGCTGCTAGATGTCCCAGTGGATAGAGGACTGAGCCTGAAGTCAAGAAGACCTGAGTTTAAAATCTGACCTTAGACACTTTCTAGCTGTGTGACCTTGGGAAAATCACTTAACCTGTATCTACCTCAAATAATAGTATCTACCTCCCAGTGTTGTTTAAAGGATCAAATGAAATAATATTTGTAAGGTGCATACACAGCTCAGTGCCTGACATATAGTAAGTGCTTAATAATGCTTTCTTTTTTCTTCCTCCCTTCCCTCCTCCTTCTTTCCCTCCCTTCCTTCCATGTTTGTCCTTCCTCCTTTCCTTCCCTCTCTCCCTCCTTCTTTCCAACAAATTCATCTTTGACTTTAGCCTATAGTTACTTCCCCTCAAAGAGGAAAGCAACGGAAGGTGAATACAAACATGGATCAGATATGAAATGATTAGTTTATTCCCCATACAAAAAAAAAGGGGGGGGGATGCTAAGCAACAAGAATCATAGAATGATTATGATGTAGGAGGTGAAAAAAGGGTTAATAGAAAAATCTAAGACCCAAGCTCCAGTACAGATATTAGCTCTAAAAGGGAGTCAGATCCCAGTTAATGGATAACTTATGTTAGGTTCTCATACCCATAGTGATCATCATCCATAACGGACCAGAATGGGTCAGGTCAAAATAACAATAAAGGAAAAAGACAACCTATAGAAATTCTAATGAAAAATGATTATATTTTGAAACTAGCCATGGGAATCAGAAAGAGACGTGCAGAAAAGGCCAAATTTGTCCCCAGATTCACTATATGATGTGTAAACCCCTAAAACACACCTCCACTGAAAAAGGTACCCGCCTCGGGGGTTGGCTTAGGACCCCAGGAACTCCAAATTAGGATAAGCCCTCCCTTGTAACAACCCTAGGTGGAGAATAGTATAATGAGTAGAACAGGCCCTCCCCTGTACCTCCCCAAGGTGGAGATTATTATAATGAGACTGATAATCAATTTATCCACAGTATAAATATAGCTGTCTTTCCTTTCCTTATTTGAGAGATACCTTTCCACTATTCTGGTTCTCTCCCTGTGGTCACCCACAGTATTGCAATAAAACTAAGGAAACTGAGTAACTGAGTCTTGTAATTCTTTTGGGACAACTCACAATCAATTGGATCCCAAATTCCATCCTACATCATTACCATAAGATAGGGACTTACTATCCTGAGGGAAAAGAAGTCGCTAGGTAGGGTTTTTTTTTTTTTATCTGCTAGCTATCTGGGTTCTGTTTGGAGTTCAGTTGAAGGACATTTGGCTCCTATTTTTTTTTTTTTAGTGAGGCAATTGGGGTTAAGTGACTTGCCCAGGGTCACACAGCTAGTAAGTGTTAAGTGTCTGAGGCTGGATTTGAACTCAGGTACTCCTGACTCCAGGGCCGGTGCTCTATCCACTGCGCCACCTAGCTGCCCCATTTGGCTCCTATTAATCCTATTAATCCAGGGTTTCATAAAAAATACTTTTGGATAATAAGGTACCTCCATCAAATCCAGGTGATCCATATATTCATATTAACAACTGGGAACTTCACTGGGAAGCTTCACTGGAATACATTGTTTTCAAGCCTGTTAATTAAACATTTTAGGAAATGGATCCAAGATGGTGGATTAAAGGCAGAGATTCACCTAAGATTTCCCCCATTCTTCTCCAAACAACTTTAAAATAACACCTCAAAATTAATTTTGAAGCAGCACAACCAAGAGGACAGATGAAACAATTTTACAGCTCAGGACAACTTAGAAGGTTGACAGGAAAGTTCTATCTCACTGCAGTGATTTGTAGTCATAAATTTGTGTCAATTTGCTATGTATTTGAGAAATGAGGCCTTTATCAGAGACACTTGCTGTAAAATTCCCCCCAGTCTCCACCCAGCTTTCTGCCTTCATTCTAATCTTGGTTGCATTGGTTTTGTTTTTGCAAATAATAATAATAATAATAATAATAATTTAATATAATCAAAATTATCTATTTTACATCACACAATGCTCTCTCTCTCTCTCTTGTTTGGTCATAAAGTCTTCCCTTCTCCAAAGATCCGACAGGTAAACTATTCCTTGCTCTCCTGATTTAATTATGGTAACATCCTTTGTATCTAAATAATGTACCCATTTTGACCTTATCTTGGTTATATGGTATAAGATGTTGGTCTATACCTAATTTTTGCCATATAGTTTTCCAGTTTTCCCAGCAGTTTTTTTTTCAAATAGAGAATTCTTGTGCAAGAAGCTGGGGTCTTTGGGTTTGTCAAATACTAGATTACTATGGTCATTTAGTACTGTTTCTTGTGTACCTAATCTATTCCACTGATCTACCATTCTATTTCTTAGTAGCAGATAGTTTTGATGATTACAGATCTGGTACAGCTAGGTCACATTCCTTCACATTTTTTTTTCCATTAATTCCCTTAATATTCTCAACCTTTTGACCTTCCAGTTGAATTTTTTAATTTTTTTCTAGCTTTATAAAATAAATTCTTGGTTATTACTTATGGCACTGAATATGTAAATTAATTTAGGTAGAATTGTTATTTTGATTAATTAGCTCTGACTACCTATAAGTAAGTGATATTTTTTCATTTGTTTAGATCTGACTTTATTTGTGTGAAAAGTGTTTTGTAATTGTCTTCATATAGTTCTTGGATTTGTCTTGGCAGGTTAACTTTCAAGTATTTTGTATTATTTGCAGTTATTTTTTTTTTAAGTGAGGCAATTGGGGTTAAGTGACTTGCCCAGGGTCACACAGCTAGTAAGTGTTAAGTGTCTGAGGCCGGATTTGAACTCAGGTCCTCCTGACTCCAGGGCCGGTGCTCTATCCACTTTGCCACCTAGCTGCCCCTGCAGTTATTTTAAAAGGAATTTCTCTCTTCCTGCTGGTCTTTGTTGTTAATATACAGGAATGCTTATGATTTATGTGGGTTTATTTTATATCCTGCAGTTTTGCTGAAGTTGTCAATTATTTCAACTAGTTTTTTAGTTGATTCTCTAGATGAACAGAATTTTAGAAAAGTTAGATATGATAGACCTCTGCAAAAAATTGAACAGGAATAGACGACACCTACACAAAAACTGACCATGTATCAAGGCATGAAAAACTCACAGTCAAATGAAGAAAGGCAGAAATATTAAACACATCTCTTTCAGACCATAATACAATAAAAATTACATTCAATAAAAGACAGTTTAAAGATGGATTAAAATTAATTGGAAACTAAATATTCAAATCCCAATGAATGAATGGGTCAAAGAACAAATCATCGAAACAATAATTTCATTAAAGAGAATGGCAACAATGAGACAACATACAAAAATGTATGGGATGCAGCCAAAGTAGCACTTAGGGCAAAATTTATATTTATAAACACAGCAATAAAATAGAGAAAAAACAGATCAAGAAATTAACATGCTGAGAATTGTGGAACCATACATTGCATGGGGTTAGCCAAACCTGAAATCTGTGAATGACTTGATTTACAAATGTGGATATGGCAAAATCAAGAAACAGAGAATTGCTCTGACTGATAATGCCCTTATTGCAAAATCTCTAGGTAAATATGGAATTATCTGTATCGTGGACTTGATTCATGAGATCTACACTGTTGGCAAGCACTTCAAAGCTGCCAAAAGCTTCTTGTGGCCCTTCAAATTATCTTCTCCTTGGGGTGGAATGAAGAAAAAGACTACTCATTTTGTGGAAGGTGGAGATGCTGGTAACAGGGAAGACCAGATCAACAGGCTTATTAGAAGAATGAACTAAAGGTTGTTACCATGATTGTTTTTCTAATGGTCTGTTAATAAAAATGGCTGTGATGAAATAATAAAAAAAAAGAATTGAACTCACACCTGAAAAAAAACTAGGAAAAGAACACATAAATTCTCAAACACCAAATTAAAAACCCTGAAAAATCAAAGGAGAGAATAATACAATTGAAAGTAAGAAAACCATTTAACTAATAAGTAAAACTAATAGCTGTTTTTTATGAAAAACAAACAATAAAGTAGAGAAATGATTGGTTAACTTGATTTTAAGAAGAAAAAGTACCAGTATCAAAAATGAAAAGGGGGGGCAGCTAGATGGAGCAGTGGATAGAGCACCAGCCCTGGATTCAGGAGGACCTGAGTTCAAATCCGGCCTCAGACATTTGACACTTACTAGCTGTGTGACCCTGGGCAAATCACTTAACCCCAATTGCCTCACCAAAATAATCAAATAAAATAACACATCTCCTTTAAAAAAAAAATGAAAAGGGTAATTTCACCACCAATGAAGATAAAATTAATCATTAGGAGCTATTTTGCCCAATTATATGCCAATAAATCTGACAAGGTAAGCAAAGCATATGGGTATTTACAAAACATAAATTGTCCAGATTAATAGGAAAGGAAGTAGAATACTTAACCTTATTATTTTAGACAAAGTAAGCCATCAATGAGTTCTCTAAGAAATAAGCCCCAGGACCAGATGGATTCACAAGTGAATTCTATCAAATATTTAAAAAACAATTAATTCCAATGCTATATAAATGATTTGGAAAAATAAGTAAAGAAAGAATATTCACAAATTCCTTTTATGACATAAGTATGGTGCTGATACCTAAACCAGGAAGAGCAAAAGCAGAGAAAGAAAACTATAGACCAGTTTACCTAGAGAATATTTTAAATATTTTATTCTTCCCCAATTGCATATTAAAAGGATTTAAAAAATTTGTTGTTGCTTTTTTAAATCTTGAGTTTCAAATTCTATCCCTCTTTCCCTCCCTTCTCCCCTCCCTGAGACAGTAAGCATTCTGATATAGCTTGTAAATATGTAATCATGTAAAACATTTCTATATCTAATGACTATTTTAAATAAAATACTAGCAAGGAGATTACAGCAATACCTCACAAGAATCATACACTATTATCTAAAACTATCAGCAAGCATTACTATAATGGGGATAAGCTAGAAGCCTTCCCAACAAAATTAGGGGTGAAGCAAGGATGCCCATTATCACCACTATTATTCAATATTATATTAGAAATACTAGGAGGGCAGGTAGGCAGTACAGTGGATAAAGCACTGGCCCTGGAGTCATGAGGTTCTGAGTTAAAATCTCACCTCAGACACTTACTACCTGTGTGATCCTAGGCAAGTCACTTAACCCCAGTTGCCTCAGACACCTGGGGCCATCTCCAGTCTTCCTGATGTATATCTTGCCACTGGACCCAGATGGCTCTGGAGGAGAGAGTGAGGTTGGTGACCTTGTATATCCTCTCTCACTTAAATCCAATTCATTGCAAATCATGACATCACCCTGGTGTCATGGTCCTCTTTGAGGACAACAAGAAGAAATGCTAGCTATAGCTATAAGAGAAGAAAAAGAAGTGGAAGGAATCAGAATAGGCAATGGGGAAGCAAAACTATTAATCTTTGCAGATGATATAATGGTATACTTGGAGAATGCTAGAGAATCAACTAAAAACTAGTTGAAATAATTAACTTCAGCAAAGTTGCAGGATATAAAATAAACCCACATAAATCATCAATATTCCTATATATTGACAATAAAGACCAGCAGGAAGAGGCAGAGAAATTCTTTTTTAAATACCTGAAATAATATAAAATACTTGGGAATCTACCTGCCAAGAGAAACCCAAGAACTATATGAATACAATTACAAAACACTTTTCACACAACTAAATTTAGATCTAAACAACTGGAAAAATATTAATTGCTCATGGGTTGACTGAGTTGGTATAAATAAAATGCCAATTCTACCTAAATTTATTTACTTATTTAATGCCATACCAATCAAACTACCAAAAATTATTTTGTAGATCTAGAAAACCTAATGACAAAATTCATCTACAAGAATAAAAATTCAAGGATATCAAGAGAATCAATGAAAAATAATGTGAAGGAAGCTAGCCTGGCAGTACAAGATCTCAAATGGTGTTATAAAGCAGTAATCATCAAAACAATCCAGTACTAAGAGAGAGTGGTAGATCAGTGGAAAAGATCGGGTACACAATATACAGTAGGTAATGACTAAAGTAATCTAGTATTTGATAAATGCATAATGGAATGTAAAAGGATAATTTTGTTTACATTAAATTAAAAAGATTTTTACATATACAAAGGCAATGCAGCCAAGATTAGAAGGAAAGTAGAAAACTGTGGGAAAATTTTTTTACAGAAGTTTCTCTGATAAAGGTCTCATATAGCAAACTGAGTCAAACTTATAAGAATATGAGTTATTCTCCAATTGATCAATGATCAAAGGATAAGAACAGGCTGTTTTTGGATGAGAAATCAAAGCTATCTACAGTCAAAGGGAAAAAAAATGCTCTGTCACTATTGATTAGAGAAATACAAGTTAAAACAACTCTGAGATACCCCCTCACACTTATCAGAATTCCTAATGTGACAGAAAAGGAACATGACAAATGGTGGGGATGTGGGAAAATTGGGACAGTAATGGTAGAGTTGTGAACTGATCCAACCATTCTGGAGAACAATTTGGAATAATCCCCAAAGGGCAATAAAACTATGCATACTCTTTGACCCAACAAAACTACCATTAGGTCTATATCTGAAGAGATTAAAAAAGCAAAAGGAAAAGGATTTATATGTACAAAAATATTTATAATGTTCTTTTTTGTGCTGGCAAAGAATTGGAAATTGAAGGGATACCCATCAATTGGGGAATGGCTGAACAAGTTGTGGTATATGATTGTGATGGAATACTATTGTGCTATAAGAAATGATGAGCAGGATGGTTTCAGAAAAACCTGGAAAGACTTACATGGCCTGATATAACATGAAGTGAGCAGAGCCAGGAGAACATTATATACAGTAACAGCAATATTGTACAGTGATCAACTGTGAAGGAGTTAGCTATTTTCAGCAATTCAAAGACCCTAGACAATTCAGAAGGACATGAGATGAAAAATGCTATCCATCTCAAGAGAGAGAACTGATGGGAGTCTGAATGCAGAGTGAAGCATACTATTTTTTTTTCATTTTTTTTGGGGGGGGCGGTATGTGTTTTCTTTTAACATGACTGTTGTGGAAGTATGCTTTGCATGACTACACATGTATAACCTATATAAAATTGCTTACTGTCTCAGGGAGGGTTTAGGGAGGAAAAGAATTTGGAACTCAATTTTTTAAAAGGATGTTAAAACTTGTTTCTATGTGTAATTAGAAAAAATATTTTTAAAAGTACCCATTTTTACATTTAATCTCTGCTCTGACAACTTCTGATCAAAGAAGCAGGCAGGATCATTTGTCCAGTGGTTTCTCACTGTTGCTTGATCCTGCTCTCTCCAGTATGTCATGCTTTGGTGCCAGAGAACGGGATTGGGGTGGGGATAGGATGAGGGAAAATGTAAGTGGCCCCATCTGAGGCACAAGCTGGCCTAAGTAGGACATGTGTTCATGGCTGTAAAGAGCCAGGTAGGATTAAGGCTTCTTTCATTCCCAGATCTCTCAGGTTTGTAAGGCTTTCAAATTCTGAAGAAAGAGGAATGCTGAGGGTTGGGTCACGCTTGAGGATATATACATACATATACGTGCATTTACATATGAATAAATATGTTCTGGCTCAGCAGAAAATTAAAAGACTTCTTGTCATTGCACAGAAGAGTACTGAGGATCAAGTCACTCCTTGAACATATATCCAGACATATGCAACCATAAACATATACACACATATGTACCAATACATATTTGTAAACATGTGTACATGGAGTTATGGAGTTGGATCACCCTTTGAGTATACGCACTTACAAACATACACACATACATGTTCACACACATATGTGCACATGCATACACATATGCATATAAAATGCACACACACATAATATCTACATATACATGGCATTCTGACTCAGCAGCTAATTTTCAAAGAATTCTTGTCATAATTTGTACAGACCTCTGAGTCATCATGGCAGAGAAGAAACAGTGAAAGGATATCTGAAAGGGGGAGCAGGAAGTCCATGTGCTAGGCTAGAATGCCAAGTGGGCATGCCCTCCCTAAGAGAAGTACCACTGATTAGCATTACACAGTGATCAAAGGAAAGGTGAAGCGTAGTCGCTGATTTCAGCAACATGAAGACAGATCATCTCTTTCATAGCAGCTGGCTTCCACATGGCTCAACCCTAATTACTCCAGTTGCAATGAAGGCAGCTTCAATAGATAACGCTGGTCTCTATCTATATCAGTCCAATCATGAAGAAACTGTCCTCTCCCTAATAAATATTGTTCCCACCTTCTTCCCTATTGTTTTTCCCCCTAAGATTACTGGGCACCTCCGCTACATCTATTCTTCTTTCTATGTCACAACTAACAACCTCTCCAGTATCTGGTTTTAAAGTTTTGTGTGGGACTTTCTCCTTCCTCCTCCAATTCCAGTTTAAAGCCCTCTTAATCAGGCTGGAGACTCTTCCACCATACATGGCTCTTTCAGTCTTTATGAGATGCACAGTGCCCATCATTCTGGTGTTGTAAGCCAATCCCATTTCCCAACACCATTTACACAGCCAGTTGTTCATTTCTCATATCTGTTGCTCTCTTCTAAAGTTACCACTTTCAATTTGAAGAGAAAACACCACCTATGTCCCCTCTGCCTGCCCAAGTTCTCAGTTTTCTACCCAGGACTTCAAACCAAATAAAGATAGATTCCAGATTTTCTTCCTGATTATCATTTGTTTCCATGTGAACAGGCAGAAGTGGGGAATAGTGGGTGGATTTGAAGAATCTTGGCAGGCTCTATCACGGCTCAAATATATGCTCCAGCTAGATAATATACTCTCTGATTAGCTAAGCCAAGCCTACTTATAGATCACTCAGTTTGGAGTCACTAAAGCAAGATGTTTTATCTCCTCTCCTGGGGGTAGTAACAGGATTATGCCATGTGTTACTCATAGGGTCAAAAATTTTAGAGCTGGATGGGACTGTAGAGCTCATCTAATCCAAATATCTCACTTTACTGATAAGGATAGAGAGTCCCATAGAGGTTAAATTATTGGCCCAAGGTCATGTAAATAATAAACAGTAGAGTAGGGATTTGTAACTCAGGTTTTGTGGCTCCAAATACACTGATCTTTTCTACTGTGCCTCACTGCTCTTGTGTATCCTCCTTGTTCTCTTAGAGTTCTATAGTCCTATGTAGGCAGCTCTAGGTGGTGCAGTGGATAAAGTGCCAGGCTCGGAGTCAGGAAGAGCAGAGTTCAAATTTGACCTTACACACTTTCTAGCTGTGTGACCCTGAGCAAGTCACTTCACCCTGTTTGCCTCAGTTCCCTCATCTGCAAAATGAGCTAGAGAAGGAAATGGCAAACCACTCGAGTCTCTTTGCCAAGAAAACTCCAAATGGGGTCAGGAAGAATAGAGCATGACTGAAATGACTGAACAACCACCAAAAAAGGATTCTATTTAAGTTGTTGCATTTTCTTCAGGAGTGACCCTGCATACCACAAATCTCCTACCTCTTCTCCTTACCACTTACTTCTTTTGCACTCAGAATCTTTTTCTTCTTTACTTTCTTTGATTATTGCATCGCATGTAGCAGTCTTTTAAACTCCCTAATTAGTTGGAAGGGAAAGAAATATCCCTCAAGCCCTTTCAGTTTTCTTTTCTAGTAGCAAAACCAGCCTGCATTGGCAGCCCCCATGGTAAGGCACGGGGCATATCACATGCTTTGTGGGTCATCTAAAGTAATCCCGTGTTCAAGATTTTTCAATCTTTCTGTTTGTGGAAAAACTCTGCAGTAAACTGCCTTAATCCATCCCTGTTCTCCATGCTTTTTTGGTTTAGGCGATTCCTAGGATCCACCACTTTTATCTTTACTTAATTCTGCCCTTTCCTACCTACCTGCTAAACTGCCAAGCTTTCATGGAGTGTTAATAATTAATAGCGATTTTGAAAAGTTACATTAAAAAATTATTAAGCATTTTTTCTTCTTTCCCTCATACTTGCATCCCCACCACACACCACCCTTACACCCCTCCACTGGAAAAATAAAAGATAAAACCAAAATCCTAGTAACAAATACACTTAGTCAAACAAACAAAAAATCCCACATTGACTACATTTTAAAATGTGTCTTATCTGCATATTTAGTCTATCACCTTTGATAGGGGGTATGTTTTAATCACACCCAAATCACCCCAGAATCTTCTACCTTTTACAGGTGTCAGAGCCCTGTACCATCGGATGGAGACATAACCCCCCAAATCAGAAAGCGCTCAGGAGGTGGTTTCTAGGTGCAGCTGTCATTAAACTTGACTAAACCCATCAGTGGACAGTGTTTTGGCTCATTCAGGTGCCTAAGACCTTAGGCAGCTCAGTTAAACTGTGGGTCTGAGGTTCCTGAGAGCTCAGACAACCTGATTTATAAGACCATTCCAGGGCCAGTCAGTCACAATGCAGGAAAACAGAAACCCAGAAACATAGGGAAAACCCTCTAGCTAGCCAAATTCCCCAGAGCCAGGATGTTTTGTCATAAAAGGTTTCCCTTGGCCCTTTTACCCATTCTCCTTCTAACAGAGAGCCATTTTAGAAATACTAGACTAGTACCTTGGGCCATCCCTGCTTTTGTATGTTTCCTCCAAGGGCCTTTAGAGGCAAAGAGAAGCTGATGTCCTCCCCAAGGTTACTGGCAACAGCTACTGCCTTCCTCCCCTGCAATTCATTTTCACTGGCTGCCTAACTGCGGTAACAAGAGGCACCTGATCCATTTGGTAAGAAGCAGGATCTCGTTCACCTGCCTGCCAGCCTCTTCCCACTGCTCCTTTCTTTCTCAGGAGATGTCTGGCTCAGCTGTACAAACAATGAGCTGTTCCACGTAATGTGAATAACCGGCAATTAAAATTTAAAAGGCGCCTAATGGTAAAAGGTGCACAAAGATCACGTGACCCTTTCATCTCATAGGGAATGGCAAACATAGGATCTGTGCATCCCAAGGGAGATTCCCTCCCCCCTCTCCCATCAGTCATTTGTTGGGAAGAGCTCACAACGTAGCTACTGTCAAGCTCACAATCCCATGTCAGTCCAAATACAAAACTCGACAGAGGGAGCTGGGTGTTAGAACACATTCATTCCCCCCTCAATCTCTTCCTGTGGGCATTTATTTATTTGTTTGTTTGGTTGTTGTTTTGGCTTATCAGTTTCCTCATCTCTGGATAGGAAGAATAGTGTCTGGCTTCCTAATTCTTCATAGGGTTATTATAAGGCTAATTAAAAGCTGTGTAGAGGGGGCAGCTAGATGGAGCAGTGGATAGAGCACCTGCCCTGGATTCAGGAGTACCTGAGTTCAAATCAGGCCTCAGGCACTTGACACTTACTAGATGTGTGACCCTGGGCAAGTCACTTAATCCCCATTGCCCCGCAAAAAAAAAAAAAAAAAGCTCTATAGAAATTACTTTAAAGGAAGGCTATAAAAAAACATAAACTATTTTCCTAAATATACACCTCTTTTATATTCCAAGGAACTGAAGGAAAAATCAGGTTGCCTGACTTAAAGAACAATAGCTGATAGTTACATAGCACATATAGTTTAGAAGTAGCTTTACATGAATTTCTCTTGCTACAGATAAAAGTGGGTAGAACATCAGGAATTTCACTCAGAGGTAAGTAGATGACAATGGATGATCAAGAGGGTTCTTTCTGGAGGCCCCATTTTACCTAGATAGTGCTAGAACTAGGCTAGCCTATGGGGAGTTTGTCCTTACCACCCCCAGTGGTCTAGAGATCTTTCCCCCATATTTCACAGTCTTCCGCTGGTCTACTCTGGGCAGCTCAACCTCATTCACTCTCCAGGCCCTGTACTAGCACCCCCAAGGACCAACGGCTGCTATGGAAACAGAATCCAACTCAGCGTCCAAAAAGAAAGATCCAGAGAATGAGAACAAGCATCAAAGACACAGAGAAGCATTAGTCACAGTAGGAACTGGGACTGCCTGTGGCTCAATTTGCAGGTCTAGTGTTCCATGGTCTATGGGCAGTCATTATGTGCTAGTTAGTGGCTCTCTGCCTGCCAGCATCTGCATTGATCTTCCATACCTGTGTTATTGGCAGGGTCCAGACAATTTAAAATTAATTTCTCCTTAAGCTACAGGTCTTGGACTCGGTCTGAGATCCTTAATGCTCTCATGATATGACCCTGTTCTTCAGCACTCCAGGGATTTCTGTGTTTTTAGAAACTGCTCAGAGATCAAAGGAGAAAATGCAGCTTCCTTTGGAGATGAGCAATTGTTTTTCATTTGGTTTTTTGGACAATATTGTTCAATTATGACAAGCAATTCTATCACTGGCTTTTAGAAAAACAGAAGGATTTTCAAAGAAAGGAAGTGGAGTATGACAACAAGGAAAGTTGGCTTCAGGAGTTGCAGAAACTCTCACTGATTGGCCAACAATGGGGCCCAGCCCAAGCCTCTCTTGGTCGTTGGTTGGGTTTTGATGTCTCAGAGTCAGTGTTGTTTGTCCCATGACAATGGGGTGATGTCATGATGTGCACTGGTTTACTTGAAGGAGGGCTGTGCAGTCACCAACCTCTCTCTCTCCTCCAGAGCCATATGGGTCCAGTGGCAAGACATATATCAGGATGACTAGAGATAGCCCCAGATGTTTACAGCAATTGGGCTTAAGTGACTTGCTCAGGGTCACATAGCTAATAAATGTCTTAGGTGAGATTTGAACTCAGGTCCTCTTGACTCCAGGGCCCATGCTTTATCTGCTGTGCCACCTAGCTGCCCCTCAGAGTGAGTGTAAATAGCAATTGTTTCTGTTCTGTCTAGAAACTCTGGGGTCTTCCACTCTCAGATTGATTTTTTTATTTTTTTGAGAAGATAAAAGAGGTCGTTTTTTGTCACATTTCTAACCTAGCCTTAATCACTGAATGGGGGTTGCCTCAGACAAAATTGAGACCTGGGAAATACCTCAGCTTAAGAAGGCCAATGTCTCCCACTGCATGTGGGGCCATCTCCGGTTGTTCTGATCTATGCCTTGCCACTGGACCCAGATGGCTCTGGAGGAGAGAGTGAGGCTGGTGACTTTGCACAGTCCTGCCTCACTTAAATCCAGTTCATTTGCAAGTCAATTTATCACCTTCCAGATGTTTTATTGGCCCTCTTCAAGAACAAAGGACAAACAACAACTTAGCATGGTGCCCAGCACACAGTAAGTGCTTAATAAATGCTTATGGACTGACTGTGATCATGGGAAAGTCATTTAACTTTCTGAGTCTCAATTTCCTCATCTGTAAAATTAGAATAATGTTAATTCCTATAATACCTCACTTGAAGAGTTGCTATGAGGCTCAAGTGAGCTAATGTATGGGACGTGATTTTTTGGGGGGGCCTTTTTTTTTCTTTTTTTTTTTAATTTAGATTTTTTCCCCCCAAATTACATGTAAAAACAATTTTAAACATCCATTTTTTAAAACTTTGGGTTAAAAAGAAATCTAAAAAAGGGACAGCAAGGTGGTGCAGTAGATAGAGCACTGGCCCTGGATTCAGGAGGACCTGAGTTCAAATCCAGCCTCAGACACTTGACACTAGCTGTGTGATACTGGGCAAGTCACTTAACCCTCATTGCGCTGCCAAAAAAAAAAATCTAAAACTTTGGGTTCCAAATTATCTTCCTCCCTCCCTACCCCCCTTTAAGAAGGCAAGTAATTCAACATGTTGGGTTTTTTGTTGTTGTTGTTTTGTTTTTTTAGGCTTTTTTTGTTTGTTTTTGCAGGGCAATGAGGGTTAAGTGACTCGCCCAAGGTCATACAGCTAGTAAGTGTCAAGTGTCTGAGGCTGGATTTGAACTCAGGTCCTCCTGAATCCAGGGCTAGTACTCTATCCACTGTACCACCGAGCTGCCCCTTAGTTACTTTCTTATTGTTAATCTACTCATTCCCATGTCACCTAAGCAGATCAGAAGATTGGAATTTTTTAAATAACACACTAGTGGAGAGATATCAAGAATAAAATTTAAATTTCTATTGGAAGAAGCATCGCTATTTTGTTTTCTCTGTTTTTGGACCTGCAATTTTTAGCCATGTAGGAAGCTCCCAGCATGAAAATTCCTTCCACTGATGAAGATCAACAACTAAAAAGCAATTTATTATCAAAGAGAGTAGCATGGGGCATTTGGTATGTGACTTGGTGATGGTTACAGTGACAGGATGTATCACAGGCATAATCTGAATCTAGGTCTTTCTGACTCTACATCTGTTCCTCTATCTATGACACTATACTACCTCTCTTGTAATATATAATTTAATTTTATTTAATGAAAAGTCACAGGCTGGTGAGGCAGTCAAATGGCTCAGTGTATAGTGCATTAGACTTAGAGTGAGGAAAATGACTCCTACAATAATTTTCTGGAACTCAGCAGTGGTGATGTGTCAAAGGCTCATTTACTGTCATTCTTGTGAGAATGGGCCACCCAGTGTGCAGTTGGTGGCTAACCAAAAAATGGAGGCTCGGGATCCCTTTTATCCCCTAGTCCCTAACCGAATGGACCCTCCTTTTTTCTATCATTGGTCCAATTACTCAAGGGTTACAATCTATGCACAAAAACTAGCCAATTGGAACATGGTATTTCTTAGCCTATGGGGGAGGTGATACAGAGACAATTCTTTAATTTTTCCCTTATATGAACACATCTCAGGAGTGGGCCTAATTGTGACCAGCAGCTCAGGATTTCCCTGAACCATATGATTTTGTTTGCCAGAGGGGAGGGGAGGGGAGGGGAGGGGAGAAGGAGACTTTTTTCCTCCAACAGGTCTGGAGGAATGTAATTTGAATGGTGACTATTATATTCTTTTTTTTTTTTTTTTGTGAGGCAGTTGGGGTTAAGTGACTTGCCCAGGGTCACACAGCTAGTAAGTGTTAAGTGTCTGAGGTCAGATTTGAACTCAGGTCCTCCTGACTCCAGGGCCAATGCTCTATCCACTGCGCCACCTAGCTGCCCCCGACTATTATATTCTTATTGAGGGGAGACCATTCCCCATTTCCTCACAAAATGTGACCTGAGAAACCAGCTCTGTGACCCTAAACATGTCATTTAACCTCTGTTTGCCTTAATCCAATGGAGGGCAAATCACTCCAGTGTCTTTGCCAAGAAACTCCCATGAACAGTATTGTGCTATGTTTCATGGGATCTCAAAGATTGTACATGACTGAAGGACTGAACAACAATAACAAACACAAGGTAAGTAGGCAGTGCAGTGAATAGAGTGCTGGGTCTGGTATCAGGAAGACCTGAGTTCAAATCCAACTTTAGACACTCACTAGCTGTATGACCCTGGAAAGTCACTTTATCCACTGTGCCACCTAGCTGTCTTTCTTTTCCTCCCTCCCTCCCTCCCTCCCTCCCTCCCTCCCTTTTTTTTTAATAAAATAAAAAGAGATTTATTAGGAGAGCGAAATATGGCTGGGGAACAGATCACCTTGATGACTGTCCCACCAGAGTAAGAGAAGACAGGTCTTTTGTATTTTTACCAGACAAAAGGGAGAGAAGGGCATTACAAAGAACTGGGAGGGAAATGTAACAACTGGGAGGGGATTTGGAATAATGGGGCATCAGTAAAATATGCACCACCCATCCATATCTTGCATATCAGCATACCAGTGACACACTCAGCAACACCCATTCCTGAGGTGGGAGGCAGAGCTGCCCCTCCCCTGGGAGAGTTCAAGGATTCCTGGGGGGAGGGGAGGGATGGGGGGGGGGTGTCATCTTTAAGTTTCTTGGGGTCCCACTACATTACCATAACATTCTCCCCTCTCTTTAATTCTGGAGAGAAAGGGATGAAAGTCTATCTTCTGTAGCTTCTTCAAGGCTGAAAAATGGGGCATAGAGATGTCCCTGTCTTTAAGGAAAGAGGAAGGAAAAGTTGGGTGGGAGCATCACAGGGGTATTGCTGTGGCTTTAGTGGAAACTTTTTTCTTTTTTTTTTTTGTGAGGCAATTGGGGTTAAGTGACTTGCCCAGGGTCACATAGCTAGTAAGTGTCAAGTGTCTGAGTTCGAATTTGAACTCAGGTCCTCCTGACTCTAGGGCCGGTGCTCTATCCACTGGGCCACCTAGCTGTCCCATTTAGTGGAAGCTTTAATCCTAGAAGCAACTAAAGAAGTGACAATATTACAAATACAAAATCCATACAGCAAAATGTATGCAATGATCAAAATTATAGGTATGAAAACAACCATGATGTCCAGGATGGAGAGCTGGAGAATTGGCTCTGCCATGATATACATGCAACACAAAGTATATTACTCCCCCTTCAGCAGCTAGTAGTCTAAGGCTATCCTATTGTCCATGACTACATTGGCCAAAGAATCTAGGGACTCTTGGAGGTCCTCAAGGCCTAAAGCAGTTTCATTAGGAATCTTTTCAATTGCTAAGGTCAGATTCCTTTTCTTTTCTTTTCTTTTTTTTTGGGGGGGAGGCAATGGGGGTTTAAGTGACTTGACCAGGGTCACACACCTAGTAAGTTTCAAGTGTCTGAAGTTGGATTTTGTCATGGGGTGCAGAGCACCCCAGAAGTTCTCTGGGGCACATCAAGGAAGCTTCTCCTTGAGAAACTAAACCAGAGGACAGATAACTCCTAGAGAGATAACCAAATTGGACTGAGCTAGCTTGGGATTCCTACCCTTCATTCTGGTCTCCCTTACCCTGGGGAGATAAATTTGGGTGTGGCTGCGGCCTTTTTGAAGAGGGATCTGTGGCCACCCCTCACCCAATTCCCCCAGCTACCACCAGTGGGGGATGGTCCTCTCTCACTAAAGGAGCTTTTCACGGGCAGATGGTCCACCCCCATCAGTCCTCTATAAAAGTATCTTCCAGTCTCCTGTTCGGGGAGATTTGGTATCTCTGAGCCATGTGCTTTATGCCAATCTCCCCATGAAAAAATCCAAGGATTTCTTTCATGGTTTCCCTCCCCCCACCCTTCCCTTCCCTTGCTCCTAAATAAACTACCACCTTATTCTAACTACTTTTTGTGTGCAAGAGGGTGTAATTCTTTAAAGAGGAATTCCTAAGAACCCCAACTCCCACCAACCTGTACCCCATTTCCCACCATTACAATTTGAACTCAGGTTCTCCTGAATCCAAGGCCAGTGCTTTATCCACTGCGCCACCTAGCTGCCCCCACAAGTCCTTCTTTTACCTGTTTGATTCTGAAGGGACAAAGAGTTTAATGAGAGAAAGTGGCATGTATTCTGCCACTTAAGCTTTACAGCTGTGGGTGTTGAAAGGACGACTTGATGGGGACCCTCCCCCATTGAGGCACTAGTTGGTTCTTCTGTACCTGAGTTTTCCCAAGTTTTCAGAAATATAAGGTCCCCTGGCTGGGCTGGGTGTTGAAATTCCTGTCAATGATGCAACTCTATGAACCTCTAGAGTAGTTCAGAAAAAAACTCAAGGAAATAAGAAGGCATTAAAAAATAAAAACGGAATCTAGAGCTCTGGAGGAACAATCTAAGAAGAGACTAAAGAAATGAGAAGAGAAGCCAGGTCCAAAATATATAATTTATCACAATATACATAATCATCCATCATATGAAGAAACACAGGTGCCTAAAATATACTGTTAATCTAACATCTAATCTAATCATACAAGATTGTAGTTACACTGAGGGGCTACAGAATCACCATAAATGTGAGGGTTGAAACCAAAGTTATTTTGACAATCTCCAAAGGCTGTTCAAGAAAATTTGAATTTACTTATAGATTTGTTTTTTCACAAAATTGACTGGTTTTGGTTAAAAATAGTTTTGAACTGTGTATTTCCAGACTACTTTTCTACAACTAACTCCTTAGATCTCTTGTCTCCCCCCACCCTCTCACATTCCCATTTCTGTGACAAACACGTTTTATGTTAGGAGAGTCTCTGTCAAAGGGAACAGTAGAAACAAAATGTCAAAATGCAGAGCAAAACCCACAAGCAATGGAACAAACAAAACAAAACAAAGCACAAGATTGGAAATAGGCACTAGAGTGCTATCAAATGAGAATATGGAGATTTAAAAGTCAGAGATAATTGCAGGGCTTTCAGAAAACATCTTGAAGAAAACCTGAATAAGAAAAAATTGCTCAGGAATATGGAAAATGGAGGGGCGGCTGTATGACACAGGATAGAGTGCTAGGCCTGAAGACAGGAAGACTTATCTTCCTGAGTACAAATCAGGCCTCAGATACTTCCAAGCTGTGTGACCCTGGGCAAGTCACTTCACCCTGTTTGCCTCAGTTTCCTCATGTGTAAAATGAGCTGGAGAAGGAAATGGTGAACCACTCTAGTGTCTCTGTCAAGAAAACCTCAAATGGGGTCATGAAGAATCAGAAGTGACTGAAATCACAGCAGCAATAGCAGCAACAACAACAAATCCCACAACAAAAATAGAAATAGAAGGGGCTAGGTAGCTGACTTGTTCAGAATTATAAGATGTGAATGAGTTTCAATTTCTTTCCCTGCCTTTGGGATGGTGGAGGTTAGAAATTGAATACCAAAGGGTGGAACACAAAGAGAGGAATGGGAATTGGATATGGCCAGCAGAAGGGCAGTAGTGTGAAGTTGGCCCCTCAGGATGGTAGGGAGTAAGAAAACAGTCTCACATCAGACCCTGTTGTGGGATAGAGTGGGGCGTGGGGGTGGGGAAGGATTGGATGATTCAAGAGATCAGCTTCAACAAGATGGGTTCAAGCGTATCAGTGCTAATTCCCCCAAGATGGGGAGAAAGTGTTTGAGTATCTGGGAAGGTATGACTTGAAGAGGGTAGAACAGGAGTTCATTTGTGCCAAGGGACAGTGGCATGATATCAAAGAGCTAAACAATAAAGGAAAAGATAAAGAACACAATTAGATTCCCAGGTTACAGTTTTTTTTCCCAACTCCCACTGTGCCCTGAGGCCTATATTGAGAATAGCATTCCTAGGAATAGATTCTATTTTTTAAAAAAATATTGATGTGTTTTGTTTTATGTTACAAACATAACCAGATTACTCCCAAACCATGAGAACACTCTAAAGCACAACAATTAACAAGATTAACATTATGATAATCTCATTTGAAAGTGCATGAAAATTCAATTATGATTCCTAGACTCTTTTTTTTTTTTTAGTGAGGCAATCGGGGTTAAGTGACTTGCCCAAGGTCACACAGCTAGTAAGTGTTAAGTGTCTGAGGCCGGATTTGAACTCAGGTCCTCCTGACTCCAGGGCTGGTACTCTATCCACTGTGCTACCTAGCTGCCCCATTCCTAGACTCTTGATTTAAAAAATTTTTTTTTTACTTTTAAAAGTTTTATTTATGTATTTTTTCCCCAGATCACTCCCACTTCATGAGAGGTCTCTTATAACAAAATAAAATGGTTAAGTAAGACTTATAATGACTTCATCTGAGAGTGTATGTAACATTTCACATCTGTAGTACCCATACTCAGCCCAATGAAAAAGAAACAGAAAGAAAAACAAATTTCTTTTTAACAAATATGCCTAGTTAAAGCAAATTTTTTTTCATTAGCTATATGCAAATCTATATTTCTATCTATGCCCACATCTGTCTGTCTATCACCTCTCTGTTAGGGGGTGAACAACATGCTTCATCATCAGTCCTTGGGAATATGGATGGTCTTTGCACTGATCATAGTTCTTATAGCTTTTAAAGTTTGTCTTTATAGTGTTGTTTTTATTGTTTTCCTGGTTCTGCTCATTTCATTCTTTATAAATTTATAAAAGGCTTCAAAATAGTTCATTTGAATAATATTGATGTTATAATAAAAACTGTTCTTCTGGTTTTGCTCACTTCAATCTATATCAGTTCATACAACTAGAGAATCCTGGAAGGAGTAAGGCATAAGACAGGGAAGGAAGGAAGGAAAAAATGCTTTTTCGTAAGGGGCATTATAAAGTAATATCACTGAAAAATGGATGAGAGGTGTGTGTCTGCTAGCAGGGGGGAATGATGACAGGTATTGCATTTTTACATGATCTGGGAAAGGGAAATTTGAGAGAGAGACAGAGAGACAGAAACAGAGATAGAGATAAAGAGAGACAGAGACAGAGAGACACATAGAAACAGAGACAGAAACAGTCAGAGAGACAGAGACAGAGACAGCAGACACACACACACACCCAGACAGAGACAGAGAGAAAGAGATTGAGAGAGACACTCAGACAGATATGAGATTAATCAGAATGAAAAAAGAAAGTTCAAGGGGGGAAAATCTGGGATTATATTTATTAAAGCAGGGGTTTATAAAAAGAAGAAAATTTATATTAGCTATATCTCTATGTTATATATCAGAAAGAGGAAGCTTGACATTATAGCTAGAAAGCAAGGCTCAGAGTCAAGAAGACCTAGGTTCACCTGTGTCACCTTGGACAAGTCAGGAAACTCTAAGATTATAAACTGCATAGCAGCAGGTGCTGATCTTCATTGGTGGAAGCAGTTTTCTTTATTGGTAGTTCCCTATGTGCATGAAATCAGAAGTCCAGTCCAATATGTTCATGTAAGAGGTTGATAGAAGAAAACACAATGTTTACAACTTTATATGTGAATATATTAAATTATGCAATAAAGAGAAAAACAAGGACCTTTCATTATGATCAAAAGTATATATTTTAAACCAAGAGCTATTATTGTGTGTTTTTTTCTGTTTGTTTGTTTTGTGGAGCAATGAGAGTTAAATGACTTGCCCAGGGTCACACAGCTAGTAAGTGTCAAGTGTCTGAGGCCAGATTTGAACTCAGGTCCTCCTGAATCCAGGGCCAGTGCTTTATCCATTGCACCACCTAGCTGCCCCCTTATTATTGTTTTTAATGTAGAAACACTGGTAACTTTCCCAGAATCCCTTTCCCAGGGATAAAACAAGGCAGTTCCTTTTTCTCACCATCATTTGACATACTTCTGGAAATGCTAGCTATACAAATAAGACATGAGAACAAGATCAAAGGTATAAATATCAGTAAAGAGAAGATGAAATCATCCCTATTTACAGACTAATGATGTATTTGGAAAACTCCAGAGAATCAATGAAGAAACTGATTGAGACAGCAAGGTTACAGGTGGAGAAATGAATCCACAAATAGCAATCGTGTTTCTATATAGTACTACCAAAAACCAGGAAGAAAATATAACATGGGGTCAATAGACTACCATAGAAGGGAGATAAGGAGCATCAACACTGGAAAATCCCAGGCCTGGAAGGACCTCTCCTTATTTGAAGAAGGTGAAGAGAATACATTCACCTTTAGAACATTTTGAGAACAGCTAAGAGAGAAGAGAACACTTTAAATTTAAATATTTTAATTACCCACTTGACATTTTAGAGAAGTAATATGATTTTTTTTAAGGACCAGGGTCAGAAGCAATATTAAAAATTGCTAACAAATATGGAGACACAATAGAAAAAATGCAAGTAGGAATAATTTAGACAAAATGGTTGACATTTGAAAGTACTTGGTCAAAAAGAAAAAAAAATCAAATATTCAGAATTTTACCTCCAAATTCTCTCAGGAATGTTGTTGTTGTTGAGTCATTTTAGTCATGTCTGCCTCTTCATGACCCTATCTGGATTTTTATTTGGCAATGGTACTAGAGTGGTTTGCCATTACCTTCTCCAGCTCATTTTACAAATGAGGAAACTGAGGTAAATAGGGTTAAGTGACTTGCCCAGGGTCATACACCTAGCAAGTGTCTGTGGCTGGATTTGAACTCAGGAAGATAAGTCTGATTTCAGGCCCGGCACTCCATCCACTACACCATCTTGAGGAACATTAGAAGTAGGTTTTAACCGCTTCCCACTGTAGAAAGGTAGGAGCTCTAAGGTAAGGCCAGTATCTGCTGGTGGTTCACTTAATGCCAATTAATAGATCTGGCAAATCCACAGGTTCCTTCTTCAGTTCAATATTTCCAATTAGCTACATGCTATTAGAGGCACAGATGTTAGGAAAAATGAATGTGACCTTCAATGGCCAACCTCCTGGCTATGTGCCTCTCCTGTGGCTCTTCACTAATCGGTACTACAGCCTCTATCATCCAGAACACAGAGAACTGAGAACCCAGAGGTAAGTCAAAAAAGGTCTTTGTGTCACTGAAATAGCCAGGTACAAAGCCCTGCATGCAAACTCTTGCATGTTACTCTGTGGGAGAGACTGTTAGGCCAGCGTTCAGTGCGTATCAGTTCTTAAATTATACACAGTTCTGACTCCCTCGGTTATCTGATTTTTTTTGTTTTGTTTTGTTTTTTAGTGAGGCAATTGGGGTTAAGTGACTTGCCCAGGGTCACACAGCTAGTAAGTGTTAAGTGTCTGAGGCCGGATTTGAACTCAGGTACTCCTGACTCCAGGGCCGGTGCTCTATCCACTGCGCCACCTAGCTGCCCCGGTTATCTGATTTTTTAAACCACAGAAGACTAGAAACATGGCCAGTTAGAATGGGGAGAGTAATTGGGAGTCAGTCCACTGACAGTAGAATGGCTTACTGACTAACAATAAAGGAGAGGCAAGAAAAACTCCAGTATAATAGTACAATAAAATAACTGGTGGTCAAAAAGATAACTGTGCATCATTAATACAATGTGAAATTGTATTCTGTATACCTTATTGAAGAGGTCAGAAGAAAATAGCTATATTTTTTAGAAAAAATGTTGGCTCTCAGAGTGGTAAATGTTAGTTATCTGGAAAAGTTACCTAACATTAACAAATGAGGTGTGAAAGGGCGATAAAGCTGTGCATACCCTTTGACCCAGCAATCCCACTTTTAGGTCTTTTGCCCAAAGAAACCATGGAAGGGGGAAAGGGACCCACATGTACAAAAATATTTATAGCTGCTCTTTACATGGTAGCAAGGAATTGGAAGATGAGGAGGTGCCCATCAATTGGGGAATGGCTGGACAAGTTGTGGTATATGAATACAATGGAATACTATTGTGCTGTAAGAAATGATGAGCAGGAAGAGTTCAGAGAAACCTGGAGGGTCTTACGTGAGCTGATGATGAGTGAGATGAGCAGAACCAGAAGAACATTGTACACAGTATCATCAACATTGAGTGTTGACCTACTGTGATGGATTATATTCTTCTCACCAATGCAATGGTACAGAAGAGTTCCAGGGAACTCATGATAGAAGAGGATCTCCAAATCCAAGAAAAAAAAAGAAAGAAAGAACTGTGGAGTATAGATGCTGATTGAACCATATTATTTCTTTTGTTTTGGGTGCTGTTGGTTTTTTTTTTCTTCTTATTTTGAGGTTTTGCATCACTGCTCTGATTCTTTCTCTTGTAACAGGATTAATGCAGAAATAGGATTAATGTTATTATGTGTATATATATATGTGTGTGTGTATATATATCTATATCTATATGTACATGTATAGAGATATATAGATATAACCTATATCAGATTACCTGCTGTCTAGGGGAGGGGGGGGAGGGAGGGGTGGGAGGGAGAAAAATCTGAAATTGTAAAGCATGTATAAACAAAAGTTGAGAACTATCTTTACATGTAATGGAAAAAATAAAATACCTCATACATTAAAAAAAAAAAAAGAAAAAAAAACAAATGAGGTGTGACTACAACTAACTCCCCTCATCTATAAGGCCAAGTCGTGCTGTTTAAAAGCAGAGTGCTTTCTGTATCACAGCTTCTTCCATTTGTGAAATGAGGGAAGTCTTCGTTTTTGTGTAATTCTCTCTGTTCTTCCACAAAGTCCTGCTCTGACGCCTCAGCGTGGGGTGGGGTGATTTTGTCGTCTTAGAGGCTATGCCAGCAGAGCAGGAACTCTGGTCATTTTGATCATTCTAGAGAGCACATTCCTGGCAGCCGGCTGAGTGGACTTCCTGAGGACCACCCTTGCTAAGTAGAGAGAGGCTCGTAGCCAGTAAGCTGGCCAGTTAGCGATGAATTCTTTGGCCATGGAAACCCATGAAACAAACAAAAATACCAAATGGCTCTTAGGCCTGGGTGGCCCCCTTCTCTCTCTTTTTTTTTAATTGGGAACTTAATCACCAGTAAATAGGAACATTTCAATAGATAAAGAACAAGAAAGAGATGTGGATAAGCACCTATAAACTTGCTACATACAGTCTATTTTTAAGGTGAGAACATGCTCAGTGCTCTGCCTATTGCCAATCCAAATGAGGAAGCTCATGGAGCCCGCTTCTGGAAATGTGATAATGTATAATAAGAGCAGGTAGTATTTATATAGCATTTTACATATATTATCTTATTTGATCCTTATAACAATCCTGTAAGGTAGGTATCATCATTATCCCCATTTTGCAGATGAGAAAACTGAGGCAACCAGCCTAGTGACTTGCCTAGAGTCAAACAGCTTGTAAGTGTCTGAGGCTAGATTTGAACTCAGGTCTTCCTAACTCCAAGTCCAGCACTTTGTACACTGGGCCACCAACCCAGAGGTCCAGCTCCTTACTTCCAAACATGTGCATGCATTCTCTGACTGTTTCTGGTCTTTTTCTCAAGTGTTTTTTTGATTGGCTGCTGAGGCAGACTGGGATGTATACACAAAAGATTCTCCAAGCAGGCAGCTTGGTTTCTTTTCACTCTGCCTTTGAGTAAGGAGGATGAACTGCTATGGGCTGTGGTTTTGGGGGCAGGTGTCAGGTCCTCCCTTACCTAGAGTTGCCATGAGGCCATCAGACACATGGCCTTCCAGGCGAGCTTATCTGTAGTGGGGCCCTCCTGTTTGTGTCTTCTTTCTTTTGGACCTTGAGAAGTTCCCAAAGGTCAGAGAAGCAGAGATGCAGTGATGGGCATCCATACCAGAATTTAAGGGATGTTAGGTTGAATGACTGCTTGACCCAGTCCAGCAGTGGTTTGATGCTGAGATGCCACATCCTTCTGTAGCAAGAGAGTGATTTGTCTAGTGCCTATGTCGTACTCAGAAGTGAACTCAGCAGAGTAGATGCTTTGCAGCATTCACTTTAAGTTTATTAATACTTTCTCACTGGCGGTACAGAGAGACTGTAATCCTGGCTTGTGGGAATATTTTTGTACCTCTCTTTTTACTCTATCTTTTAACTAATTAATTAATTTGTTTATTCATTCATTCATTCATTTATTTATTTTTAGTGAGGCAATTGGGGTTAAGTGACTTGCCCAGGGTCACACGGCTAGTAAGTGTGTGTTAAGTGTCTGAGGCCGGATTTGAACTCAGGTACTCCTGACTCCAGGTGCCGGTGCTCTATCCACTGTGCCACCTAGCTGCCCCTTACTCTATCTTTTTAAATAAACATCCCTTTGTAAAAACTAAGGTTAATTTTTCAGATTGATATTGGAGGTGCTAATAAATAGTACTGATGATAGCTGGTTAAATGATATTGAAGTGATAACTGTCCATTGGTATTGAGGAGAGCATACTAGAATGGGAGCTTAAGCTGACAGCATTACAGAGACACCCCCCACCCCAATTTTTTTTTTTTTGCGGGGCAATGAGGGTTAAGTGACTTGCCCAGGGTCACTTGCCTAGTAAGTGTATGTGCATGTATATATTATACTGGTTTTTTGTGGTCTCCAAATTGTGTTTGCTAAATTATTGGGAGACTAAATAGGGTTTTTCTAAAATATTTCTACTTATATATTAATTGCTATTTATATAATAATGGCTATTGAACCCATTTTGTCAGTAAGTATTTATTATTATAGTATATTAAATATTAGAAGAGTATTGACTGCCTGGCAGTTAACACAAGCTGAAAAACCCTAGCACCATATTGTCTCTAAGAGAGCACATGGCCTCAAGTAAGAGTTCAGAAGCCCTGCATTACCTACATTGGCCTAAGAGGAGACCAAGAACCAAGAGACAGCAGGTCCAAGTTCAGGGCTCGAGCCTCAGATGGCAACACCCTCATGGTCTTGGTTTTTATCTTCTTTTGATAGAAGCAGGCCACCACATACTGATCAAAGCTAATTGGTTAGCATCATTAATGCCATTGGTTGACATGACTTGAGGGTGATCCATATTACAATGAGCTGTACCATGAAGACATCAGGGCCTAATGGGGGAGACCCCCTGAGGGCCAAAGGCATATTCAGATAGGTGTGCTATAATCCCATCAGCTCACTGAGCTAGTCAAAAGAGTCTATTCTCTATTTCTATTGTACACCCTGAACAGGATTAGGACTTTCTCCTAAAAATTGAACCCTCTGAAGTAGGGGGGGAGAAAAACCCAACTAAAATTGGGTCCTCCCCCAAGAAATCCGTTATTAATAATTATTTTCTCATAATACATATCAAATAATATACATATCCATGCATGTATACACATATATACAAACATATACATAAAACTACATAACTTATATGTATGTATTCATGGTATATGTTTCATGTAACTTAACAAAGTAGCAATAAAAGTGTTCTTGTGTCCCCTTCTGAACTTATTTTATTCTATTCATTTAAAAATGTTTTATTGATGCTTTATTTTTGTATAACTATCACCAATCTACCACTCCTATCCCTTCTAGTTAGTCAACAACCATTTTTTAAGTGCCTATTATGTTCCAAGCAACAAATATGCATGTGTGTGTATATGTGTATGTATGTGTATCTGTATCTCAGTAAAACAACTCAACACATTTGCCATATATGATCGTTTTACACTTCTATTCTATTACCTCTTTGTCAAGAGATGAGAGATAAATTCTATTTCCTCATTCAGATTCATGACTGTTGCTTTCATAAGAGTGGTGAGGTATTTCAAGGTTATTTTCCTTCCTGTTATTGTTGTCATTATATACCTTCTTCAGTGACAGTGGCAGAGTTGAAGAAAAGGGGACATAGGATGCACAGTTTTTAGATGATGTAAAAAAATTTACCTTAGTTGTTGGTATTCTAAATGTGAGATAATCATTTAATAGTCATTGAATGGCAAACCAGAGGAACTGAATCAAATGATTCTTGATATTCTCACTCTAAATAAAATTAGAAGAAAGAAGGAAGTTGATGCTAAATGGAAGGATGGCTCCCAAGTTCTTCTTGGAGAGGAAAAGAAGAGAGGTGGTGGCAGAGTTGTTTTTTATCAGGCCTCTCAAAACTATAGAAAATAGAATTTTATAAGATGTTTATTCATCTCCTATTGGAATCTTCATAATACATATTGGCAAAAAGACCACCATGAAAAGAACTCATGTGCCAGCATCTCTCTCTCTTTAAAAACATTTTTTTATTTATTTGCGGTGAGTTTTTTAAAAGAATGTTTTTGTTTTACTTTTTCTGAATTACATGTAAAAACAATTTTTAACATTTGCTTTTGATCGTTTTTGAGTTCTAAATTCCCTCCTTGAGAAAGCAAGAACTTTGATATATGTTGTACATGTACAGTCATCAAAAAAATATTTCCTGATTAGCTATGTTGCAAAAGAGAACACACACACACACACAAAACCCCAAGAAAATTAAAGTTTTGAGGTCTCATTCTCTGGTGTGGCCTGGGGCTGAATCTGCATGCATGGTTGCGGGGCTGTGCCTCACTCTCATCCTGGTACAACAGACCTTTTCCGCTGACCTTCTAAGCTGTCTTTGGCTGGAAAATGATCTCATGCCATCCTTTTGTGGGTTCTACTGCTCCAGGAATTGACTTATGGCATTACTTGGAGGTTTTTGGTGTGATCATTTGGGGAGCTCTGAGAAGTTACTGCCTTTCCTCTGTCATCTTGGCTCTGCCCTGGGCCAATATTTCTTGTAGAGAATGATGAAGTAAAGAAATTCTACAATGAACTCAGATCCTTGAAACTAAATGCAAAAGTGGGAATTTGTAAGAAAAAAGTGTTGGAAATATGGATCAGGAAAAATGAATGAGAGAAGGAAAAGACAATACCAACAATTCTCAGATTTATTCATTATGAATATTTTGAGAAAAAAATCTGTAATCACTGGACATAGCAAGTACTAATTAACATTGTAAAATATGAAATTGTTTATATGTTAAATGGGAACTGATTCATTACTTATCTGGGACTCATTTATAAATGAATTATTTGTGTACACTTAGATCACTGATAATTTATAGTAAAGATAAAAATTAGTACAATGCTAAAAAGAATAAAGATGTGAAAAATATATGGCATGTAATTAAAATAATACCAACTTGAACTACTGGAATAAATTATTTTTAAAAAGGAGAAAAGAAAGGACAAATTGAAGTTTTTAAAAAAAATTTGGTGCAGCTAGTTGGCGCAGTGGATAGAGCACGGGTCCTGGAGTCAGGAGTACCTGAGTTCAAATCCGACCTCAGACACTTAACACTTACCAGCTGTGTGGCCCTGGGCAAGTCACTTAACCCCAATTGCCTCACTAAAAAAAAAAAAATTCACAGATGAGAATAGAAGAAAATCCAAAGGGAGACACAGACAAGTAGGACATCTTTGAGACCAATGTGTTTAATGTATTATATACTTTAAAACAAGATATATATAATATAGATTTGTGGTTTCACATAAGAAAAAATATTGATTAAAAAAGAATATGGATGGAAGAAAGGAAGTAGATATGGGTTAAAATAATTTCATGTACAATTTTAACCAATATAAATTGACATACATCAAAATTGTAAAAAATTCCATAAAATATATAACTACAGAGGTTTTTTGATCAATCATGTACTCTTTGTTATCCCATTTTGGGTTTTCTTAACCAAGATACTGGAGTGATTTGCCATTTCCTTCTCCAACTCATTTTACAGATGAGGAAACTGAGGTAAACAGGGTTAAGTGACTTGCTTAGTGTCACACACCTAGGAATTGTGTGAGGCCAGATTTAAACTCAGGTCTTCCTTACCTCAGGCCCAGTACTCTATCCATGGTGCCACCTAGTTCCCCTAATTATAGAGGTAATAATCTTATTCTCTGACCTTCAAGATTTCTTAGGGGTATTAAGTGAGGAGACATGTGTTTGCCAAAGTTCTTTACTCTACCATGGAGAAGATCTAGCACAGACTCCTGGCTAAAGAGTATGTCTGTGTGTCCTCTGTCCTCTATATGTCCTGATGCTCCAGTTTGCAAATGATATTTACATCAAGGCCCAGAATTCTGCAGAACCTCCTGGACAAGATCCATCACCACTCAGAAGAGTTTGGCCTATCAGTCCCCAGAGGAATAAGAAATAAGTGAATGAAAAAATGCTTATTTTTCAGATTTTGATGTGCAGTTACATGCACAATTTATAGAGCTTATCTGTGAGGGAAAAATCCATCCTCTTCTCAATAATTCTCAGGAACTCAGCAGTGAGGTGACAAAGGCTTTATTTCATTCTCATGAGAAGGAGGCACCCTAGTGTGCAGCTAGTGGGTGCCCAGAAAGGGGGCTTGCAGGCCCTGTTTTATACCCTAGTCCCTAATGCAAATGGGCCCTCCCCTTTTTCATCACTGGTGGGGTTACAATCTACACACAAAAACTAGCTAATCGGAACGCAGTATTCCCACCCCTCTTCCTTGTATGGACATAACTCAGGAGTGGACCTTATACTTCCTTATATGGACACAACTCCGGAGAGGACCTTATTGAGACCAGGGCTCTTTGAACCATGTGACCTTGCTAACCTGATGGAGGGGAGGGGATCTGAGAACTTTGTCCTACAAACAGGTCAGGGGCAGTATGACTGACTGTTATATCCACATTGAGAGGAGACAACTACCTATTTTTCACATTATCCATCAGATACACAGAGATGAACATATGAATGTGCACACGTGCACGCACACACAAACACACACATCTTGGAAAGACAGCATAAATGAATAATGATTTCAGCCCAGAAGTAAACTTGGAAGAGTGAAGACTATATTAACTCTGGGAAATCACAAAGGTTTTTTAATGATTGCAGACTTCTTCCAGAAACAAAAACTTATCTTTTTAATATCAATATTTTACTGGTGTTATATAGCTGCCAGTTATAGAATGATATAGTCTCTGAATGATTAAAAAATAAGTATCTGTCAGAGGGCAATGGAAAAGTACATGGTGGGTGTGAGCAAGCTGTAACATATAACAAATATGAAGCTACAAAAAGAAGGGCTGTTCACATCATGTGAGTGGTAAGAGCTTCTTTGCTTTACCCATATATACCTTCATGATGTTAGAGAAATCCAAGGAAGACCCCCAATAGATGGACTCTTTGTGGAAAACTCATCTGAAGACATGGACAAGAATTGTAAGGGGAAGATGAATAGATGGATGTTCATCTGTATTAATGTGAATACATGTATTGAGATCACAGATAGCTTTGAATTTTTAAGTGTGATGATATCTAGCCATTTTCAAGTGAGAACCCCCATATCAATGATGCTACATATCCATTTGAGTATTTTAATGTTTGCAAATAGCCATGGTTAATGCAAATTGATTTCTTCAGTTTGAGTATAAAGTTTACTCCCAGAAACCTGCTAAGTAGTACTTAAGCTGAGAGAAAAAAGAAGTGAAAATGTTTGTTTAATATTTCAATTTCATAATAAGGAAATGGGGTGACATTCACAGTTTTTTCAAAGTTTGAAGGCATTGATGTAGGCAACCAAGTCGCTAATGTGGAAAGCACTTTCATGCATTTCTGTGGCCAAAAATCAGAATCCATTACCTGATGGCCAACTTCTGGTAACAGACATTTATGAACTTGGGTAGGCTGATCTTAGATGATAGAATTATTGTCAAGACAAGCCTTTAAAGCCTTTCCAGTTTAGTGTAGGACCTTCCAGAATTTATATTCCATTGGCCTTGACTATGAAAATCCACGATCCATTTTATGCCATAATGAAGCACCTGGTAGGACTTCAGTGGACTTTCTGGTAAAAGTCTTTAAAATTTTTCTCTTAAAAGGGAAATCTAGGTCTTCTTGAGAGAAAGGAATTGGTTCATCCTATGTGATCCATTCCTTACTATGAAGGAAAGATGTGGTTTTATTTAATTAATTAATTAATTTTTTTTTTTTGGTGAGGCAATTGGGGTTAAGTGACTTGCCTAGGGTCACATAGCTAGTAAGTGTTAAGTGTCTGAGGCCAAATTTGAACCCAGGTTCTTCTGACTCCAGGGCCGGTGCTCTATTCACTGCGCCACCTAGCTGCCCCTGGTTTTATTATTGAGGGGAATTAATTTCCACAAGCATTTATTAAATGACTAGTTATGTTCATAAGACTTTGCTAAGTGTTAGGGCACATACAAAGATAAATCAGATGTGATTCTTCTTTTCCGCTGAGTGACACTTGACTCATTACTATGTATTTAATATAGTAGTTCAGAGGTATACTTAAATGATTTCTTTCTAATTAATAAACTTGTAATCTCTCATAAATTAATTAGCTTGTATCCCCAATCTAGTTAATTAAATACTAATTAAATTAAATACTAATACTAATTATTTAATGAACTAGTGAAACCTCCTTCCCTAATAGTAATTACTATTACATAGTTTTCTAGGTAGTAACTATATAATATTCTATAAATAAGTAAATATTAAAATTATTTATATATACAGTTTGCAAACATATAGAATTAATAATAAAGTAAGAGTAATAATAATAGATAACATTTACATAGTGCTTACTATGTGCCAGGCACTGGACTAAGTTCTGTAAGATTATTATTACATCACCTGTGGAGATGCGTGCTATTATTATCCAAATTTTCCAGAAGAGGAAACTGAGGAAGAGGTTAAGTGACTTGCCTAGGATCACATAGCTAGTAAGTATCTGAGACATGATTTGAACTCAGCTCTTGCCTGATTACAGGCCTAACACTCTATCCACTGAGCCACCTTGTAATTATTGAAACTATTTTGGCTATGAGAAAGTTCACGGGCAAAGTTACCACAGATCCTGAATATAATAGTAGAGGATTCTTCTTCCTTCCTTGAAACACAATTTCAACATTCAGTTCATCCCAGGTATTCATTAAAATCTCTTTAAAATCTTAATCATGGGGCAGCTAGGTGGCACAGTGGATAGAGCACTGGCCCTGGAGTCAGGAGGACCTGAGTTCAAAGCCAGCCTCAGACACTTAACACTTACTAGCTATGTGACCTTGGGCAAGTCACTTAACCCCAATTGCCTCACCAAAAAAAAAAAATCTTCATCATGTTTCTCCTTATGATAAAAGTTAAATTCAGCATCTCAGGAAATAAGCTCAATTCATCCTTTTTTCTTTTCTTCTCAATCATAAGAAAATCTTTCCAAAATTTATTGTACATGGTAGCTTCTCGTGGACCCTTCATAGAATTTGCTCTATAATATTTTTCTATAACATAGCATAATGCTGAAGAGTTATAATAAGGAAGAAGTTTTATTTCACCTTCTTCTGTCTTTTTCACTGATTTCTTATAGATCCCTATAGATCATAGATCAAATACACATAATTTCTCTTACACAATAAGAAATAAGACAGTTTTAACTACCTTCTAGCTGTCATCAATAAATGCTTTTTTCAACATTCCATTCAGCTCTTAAAGATGCAACAGTTGTAACTGCTGTGGGAGAACCCAATGAAAGAGATATTATACCAAAGGAGGGATGACTGGGGTTTTCTAAAATTTAAAAGACACCAACATATGATACATGCACTCCTTCAGCAGACTAGAAGTCACTATAGTTGCTAATTACTCCAGATGTTCAGTTGCAGTTGTCTAAATTACTCCTTGTATTTTCATACCCTGAATCACAAAGTTGATTTTTGTTCCTTCTTGCTCTATTTCCTGCTCTTTGCTTTGGGCACCACAACTTCTAGTTACAGCTCTGGACATCAGATTTGTCTTTGTTCAAGGAGAGGTAAATCATAGATCAGGAGAGCTAGGTGACACAGTGCATAGAGTGTCAGGCCTGGCTGGAGTCAAGAAGATTCATCTTCCTGAATTTAAATCTGGCCTCAGACACTTACTAGTTAAGTGACCCTGGGCAAGTCACTTAAGACTGTTTGCCTCAGTTTTCATCTGTAAAATGAGCTAGAGAAGGAAATAACAAAGTATTCTGGTATCTTTGCTAAGAAAATCCCAAATGGGGTCATGAAGAGTCAGACATGACTGAAAAACGACTGAAAAATAGTAACAACAAATCATAAATCTAGAGCCAGAAGTGACTTTAGAGGTCTTCCAATCCAACCCCTCATTTTCCATGTGAATAAAATGAAATTAAATGATGTGCCCAAGGTAATTAACATTGGTTATAAGTATCAGAAGTAGGATTTGAACATAGTTCCTCTGAACTCAGACTCAGTGCTGTACACCGTGCCACACACCACTATGTCTACTGTTTATAGTCCTTCTTTGGCACATTAGGCTTCTGAGATAAAAAGCAGGGGAGGGGGACTCCAGAGTGCAATCATCATCACCAAGAGTCGTTTGAAAGCTCACAGCATTGTGGTAGTTGCTGCCCAGGGCAAAACAAATTACTAGGAATCTGTCATATGGACCAAAGAAGAAAAATAGCTTATCTTTTAAAACATTTAACAGGTTACAAAGTATTTTTTCTCTCCAGCAAATAGTGGAAGGATTATTACTCCCACTTTTCAGATGAAGAAATAAGTTTGAAAGAGATGAAGTGACTTACCCATTTTCAAATGGCTAGTAAGTGCTCTTTACTTAAAGTAAAAAAGGATTTTGTTTATAACTATGCACAAGCCCCCTATGAAGAGAGCAGCTATTCTGAGTAGGAGATTGTGGCTATTTTGTTCTTTTAGCCTTAATGGAAGTGATCTACCCCTTGACTTCCTTGCATTAACAGAAAACACTAATAAATTATTTAAGAGATTGCTCTCTAGAATCAAAGGATGCTCTCTCTGCTCAGTGGGTGGGGGTGTGTGTTATTTCTCAATGGATATAGCATTGGACAGGATTCTCCTTGTAGCTACCTATCATATTAAGATACAAAGCCGGCTTCAAAGCAAGGAATGGGTTATGGAGTGAGCTGAAATGAGACTACTCTGAAGCCTCAAAAATGAGAAAGGAAAGTGGCAAAAGATCTTCCATGATTTGAGTTGCTATGAGAGGAATTCTGGCTTATTCTCCATTTTCACAAAGGCACTTGCAGAACAACAGGTGTACTAACTCAGGTTTTAAAATAATTCTGTAGAATAAACCCTCTCATGAAAATCAGTGGGGTAAAACGTTTATACACCTCTGTAACATTTATAAAGTATTTAATGTATATTATCCATTTGAAAAGTACTATAGATATTAATATTAGTATTTTATAGCTGAGAAAATTTTAATTTAATGAACATTTATTAAGGACCTTTAATGTGCCAAGCACTGTACTAAGAGCTGGGAATGAAAAGGAGGCAATAGATAATTCCTGCCTTCAAGGAGCTTACACTCTAATGGGGGAAATAACATGCAAATGATAATTTAAGAACACCTTATAACCAGGATAAATAGGAAATAATTAAAAGAGGGAAGACACTTGAATTAAGAAGGGTTGGGGAAGTCTTCCTGTAGAAGGTAAGATTTTAGTTGAAACTTATAGGATGCCAGAGAGGTCAGCTGTCAGAATAGAGGAGAGAGAGAATTCCAGGCATGGGGGGTTGTTTGGTTGTTATTCTTTGTTCTTGAAGAGTACTGAAATTCTATCACTATGTTGGGGTCAAAGTACAGTGTATCCAACTCTGGTTGATGTAACCAATGTGAGGTTGGAAGGCACTGCTCCAGGTTGGGTACAAATAATTTGTATGAACATTTGGAGTGGAGATGACTCTAAATTCATGCACCTCTTGGTTATTGTTTGGTGTTGGTGTTGGTGTTGTTGAGCTACTGCTTTGTTCATAGAGTATAGCACCTTCTTTGGCAGGGACATGCTATGCTGGGTGGTTCTGTGCCAGTATCTCCCATGTCTCACAGTAAATCCCCAAGGTCTTCAGAGAGACTTTCAGAGTGTCTTTATAAAATAATCTTTTAGGTAAACAAAGTTTTGTCATTCAAAAAATGTGGCCAGTCCATTGGAGTTGTGCTCTCTGCAGTAGAGTTTGCAGTTTAGCTTGAGAAAGGACCTCAATGTCCAGTACCTTATCTTTCCAGGTAACCTTGAGACTTTTCCTAAGATAATTCAAATGAAAGAAATTCATTTTTCTAACATGGCACTGGTAGACTGTCCAGGTTTCACAGGCATACAAAAATGAGTTCAGCACAACAGCTCTGTAGACCGACCCTCAGTTTGGTAGGCAGTTTAGATCTCTTTTCTCTCCTACACTTTACTTTGGAGCTATTTCTGGCAAGGTGTGCATCAGCCTCATCATCTACATGGACACTCCTGGAAAATATCCTGACAAGATAAGTGGATTTATCCACCATGTTCAAAATTTCCCCAATTTGATGTAACTGATGATTCCATGTGTGGATGTTGCTGTGCCGGCTGGTGGAGAACCTCTGTTTTCTTGATGTTACTTGTTAGGCCCAAATTAGCATAAGCAGCAGAGAACTGATGGTATGGGTGATGTCTTTTGACTCATGGATAAATTGGATTTAAGCGAGACAGAGCTGCTCAAAGTTGTCAGCCTCATTCTCTCTTCCAGAATCATTGGAGTCCAATGGCAAGACACAAGTCAAGATGACTGGTTCAGTATGCAATGGATGACCCTGGTGTCTTCCACGTGTAACCAAACTTTAGCACCTGCCTCAGCTGCCTTCACGGCCATTGGAACAAATTGTTCTCATCCACCTATTCTACCAGGGGAAGTCTTCACACGCTTGGGGTAGACATCTTCCTAACTCACCGATAGGTTTGAAACTCTTTGGTTATCTTCAACCTGGTTTAGCCTGTCTGTGGAAATGGTTTCCTAGGGGTATGGCCAGTGTATGCTAGAACTTCTTGGAGCCACAGGTGAGAGCTGGGTGAGTCAGGTAGACACCAAAAGTCGAAAACAGCCCTAAAAAAAGCTTGGCAGAAGAGTTAGTCTTCTCTGAACACCTTACTCCCCAGGCATGGGGGACAGCCAAAGAAAATGCCTGGAACCAAGAGATAGAGTCTTGTTCATGCAACAGTGGATGCCAGTGTTACTAGATCGAAGTGTATATGTTGGGGAAGAAGGTGAGAGAAGACTGGAAAGGTAGGAGGGGGCTATGTCATAAAGGACTTTGCATGCCAAACAAAACATTTCATATTTGATCTTGAAGGTGTGAGAAAATAATGGGTTTTGGGATGCCTAGAGGCCCTGGCTCAAGGGAATAATATTAAGATTGATTGGCTTGACTTTGCTGATTGGCTCACTTAAAGTTAACTTAATTAAAACCACACCTATCTGAAAGCCTGGCCCTCAGAGGGTGTGTTCTCTGAACTCTGACCTCAGCATGTTCTGCTCATGGACCACCCTCAAGTCCAGTAAACCAATAGACTTGAATGATGCTAGCCAATTAGCTTTGTTGGTTTTTTTGTTTTGTTTTGTGTGTGAGGCAATTGGGGTTAAGCGACTTGCCTAGGGTCACACAGCTAGTAATTGTTAAGTGTCTGAGGCCGGATTTGAACTCAGGTCCTCCTGAATCCAGGACTGGTGCTCCATCCACTGTGCCATCTAGCTGCCCCTAGCCAATTAGCTTTGAGCAGTATGGAAGGGCTACCTCTCCTCCAGACCCGGAGGAAGCTTCCAGAGACACACACACTCTCAGACACGTGGGTGGTGGAGGACTTGGAGAAAGAAGGAAGTCAGGCTGAGCTCTAGGCTAGATAGGCCTTCTTCTTTTTTTTTTTTTTTTTTTGGTGAGGCAATTGGGGTTAAGTGACTTGCCCAGAGTCACACAGCCAGTAAGTGTTAAGTGTCTGAGGCTGGATTTGAACTCAGATCTTCCTGACTCCAGGGCCGGTGCTCTATCCACTGCGCTATCTAGCTGCCCCTAGATAGGCCTTCTTAACTTTCTGATCTATGTATTCTCTCTTTACTAATATTTGGTATGCTTTAATAAATGCTTAATGCCCAAAACTGGTGCTAAAGCTTCTAATTTATAAGTAGCAATATATTAGAAACCCCAGCTAATTTTCCCCAAACCTGGGACAATAATAAGGTGACCACATATAATTTTAAACACCACAAAGGCCACAGGAAGCTATTGGAGTTGATCAAGTAGGGGAAACTGAGGTTCAGAGAGGTACAGTCTCTTTCCTGTAGTCCCACAGTTGGCAAGTATCAAAGGCAGGATTCAATCTGGTCTCCTTTGACTTCAAGCTAAGCACTCTCTCCCTTAAACTACAATGTTTCTCAGATTGCTGATGTGTGGGAACAGCAACAGTGAATGGAGTTAAAGACACTTACCATTTTGCACTGAGGAATTGAACTATGTTATCAGGATCTGCTTCACTGTGTCAACAGATGAACACTGTGCTTATGGTCAACCTCATTGTTTGCAGAGAAACCTATGGAAAAGGGTGGAAGTGGTCCTGTCATATAGGAAGGGATTCTTGAAATATCTGTTACTTATAGTGATTAATCTGGTCTTAAGGGTCTACCTTTTTGTCTTTATTTGGAGAGGCATTTTGGCCTCATTTATCCTTGATTCTAGTGCCATTTTTCACATTTCCTGGGAAATATAAAACTAGATTGACACTTATAGTCCTAGATGGATTTACCAACATAATTTTACTTGCTGGACTTACACTGTGGTCAGAGTGACTTGGTCCAAGAAAAAGGGTTATTTTTAAGCAAGTCGTTCTTAAAATGTAGTCCTCAGATCCCTGGGGGTTTCTGTGACCCTTTCAAGAGGTTCATACAATTAAAACTACTTTCATAATAATATTGACATTTTAAAATTCTAATATGATAAATATAGATAGATAGAACCCACATAAAGAAAAGCTCTTTGGAGTCTTCTATGATTTTTAAGAGCTCATAGGGTTTGAGAACTGCTCCTTTAGACAGATGGAACTCCTGTGAAATGACTTTAAGGACAATGAATTGAACTCACAGAGGTCAAGGGCTTCCTGTACTGAATCGGGTGGAAAACAAAATCCAGAGGGAGGAAAACAGTTTGATTTTGGGGTGTGTATGTGACCTCTCTTTCCCCCTTATGGGAAAATAAAGAAAAAGTTGGCAAACACAATGGTCGAGCAGCTGTGTTTGGGAAATGCTCGTTACTCCAGGGCTTGGGTTATTTGTTGAAGAACCTGTACAAGTTGTGGCCTGTATACCTTAGCATGATCCAAAGGAAACTTGCAAGCAGAAAAAAGCATCACAACGAGCAAAGTTCAGCCAGGAGAACAATGCTCAGAACTTCTTGCAATGTTTTTCAAACCTCACAAGCTCTGACTGGGTATGAAGCTAAGACTTGGCTTTGGGGATTAACTCATATAATGTCAATCATGCCCATCTATATCATCAATCCTACATTCACAACTGAGTCAAATGTTCCCAGCTTGGCTGGATTATGGGAATAGCATCTTTACTGAGGAAGCATCTTCTGGACATTTCTAAAAGTCAAACTAAAAACCTGCATGTACTTTTATGATGTTCTTACCACTGCAGGGCTTAAATGGAAGGACTACAAAGGGACAAATGACAAGTAGATGGTGAAAACTTCACCCCTTTGACTTAAGAGTTACTGATGCATGACCAAGGAGTCATCACTAAGACCCTCCTTTGGCATTTCATTGTGGTGACTATGTGATCCTGTCATCTCAGGATAACAGTGCACCCCCATACCACTGGCCCTGCCTCTAATATAGTTCATATCATTATTTTACAAGGGAAAATCTTATAGTGGAGATGATGCCCTGCCAGTACTTCCACCAACAACTGCCAATTATCTGCCAGCTGCCATGGACTGGGCAAGCAAGTCAGCTAAATTGAAGTAGTGAGGTTCCCTGAGGGAGAGAAAGTTGGCAGCATGAGCTAGGTGATAGAGTTTATTTGACCAAAAGCACCACTTTTTCTTAGGATTCACCCAGGACAATGAGGGGCAGCTCAGGAACTCACATGCAATACCCATTCCCCTATTTCCAGCTTGACCCTGCTACCACTGTTTACTTGGACAGGTGAGCAAGCCCAGTGGGTTCACAGCCCATCAATGAACTTTGCTGACCCTTAAGACACCCATCCTTAGTAACCACAACTACTGAAGACTCTAGAAAGAAAATTTTTGCCACCATAGTCTTTGGCACTTTAAAACTGTCCAACATTAGAAACAAATAGGGTTTTTATTAAGAGAGATGACATTACAGAAAGAATTTATACATCAGCTTTCTCTCCTGCCTACACTTGACCCAAATTGGATGTCATCTTCCTTACTACAGAACCCAGAGGACCATTTGGCCTTACCATCTACCCTGATACTGTACCTTCCTGATCCCTAGGCATTGCCATATTATGCCCTATAACTGTAAGGACCACTGGGACTTCCCCTCTGCTCTATAGTTGTCTCTCCTTATTATAGAATGTGAGCTTCCTGAGAGCAGAAGCTGTCTCACTTTTCTGTTTGTATCCTCAATGCTCAGCACAGCGATCTGCACATAGTAATCACTTAATAATGTTTCATTCATTTATACCTTCATTTTCTCACTCATTAATTCATTCAAAAGCTGTGTCAATAGATCACAAATTCTGGCAGGTCCTACTAATTTGGAAAGTTTTTGAGTGTACATTAGTGTCTCCTTGTCTCCTCCTCCCTCTTCTCTACCCCCTGAATAAAAAACCCTTCTGTCACAGGAAATCTGGACTGACCACCCACATACCCCAAGCTAATTTGTTGGCACCCCTAGGGGCAGTGCCCAAAGCTGGCTGGGGCACGGGATTTCCTTGTGTACACCCACTTGACGGAGGGGGCCAGGGCTAGGGTTTTCTGTGCAAATCCCGGCTGGGCAGAGGGAGCTGGGGCATGCCTGAGGCTTCCCAATTTTAGCCAAAGATGGGGTCCCCCAAATCACAATCAATTCTTACATTAGCCAATAACTGGCTTAGTTAAGTTTTAAGGGGCTTATTACCAGAAAGGCCACAAGATAATAAAATTCACTCTTTCTTCCCACAGAAGAAATGTAATGTAACAAATACCAAACAAAACGGGCAAGGATAATCAATTTCTAGACCATGACAATTCCTGAAGACTTTCTACTAATCAATCAGTCTCAATCAATCTATACAATCATACTGTTTGGTCATTGCATATTTCTTCATGCCTTAAAACTGCTAACCCTGTTCTTCATCCTCACTGTGACCTCCATTCTCTCTGGTCATAAATTCTTCTCCAGGACACTACCTTTGCCTTGGCTGTACTCTCCTCACTAGTCTAGCTCAACCTCTTAGTGGCCCAGTTCAATATCACATGATCCTCTACTTTGAACCTCTTTCCCTACCCTTATCCTATGGCTGACTACACCTTTCCAAACACCATATGCTGCCACCATATGCCTCTTTTGTTTTTATTGGTATACTTTTGGGGGGGGCAATGAGGGTTAAGTGACTTGCCTAGGGTCACACAGCTAGTAAGTGTCAAATGCTTGAGGCCTGATTTGAACTCAGGTCCTCCTGAATCCAGGGCAGGTGCTCTATCTACTGTGCCACCTAGCTGACCCCATTCATATACTTCTGAATAGCACTGGTGGAAATCACAAAATCATGCTGATAGGCTCCACTACAATCTTCTGTTATCTATTCTCATCTGAGCCCTCGCTGCATCAAGGCAACCCTTTTACACTTTCCTAATCAATTCACTAAGCCAATTACCAGAGTTTTTAAAAAATAAATTTTAATAGATGTTTGTTGTTTTCCTATATCACCAAAATGTCTCCCACAGAACAAATCATAATTTTAAAGACAATAAAAAGAAAAAAGAAGAAAAAAAAGGCTCAGCAAAACTGATCAATACATTAAAAAATTCTGATAATATGTGTGATTATTAGACTTGTGGACCTCCTACATCTTTAAAAGGGTAGTGATATTTCCTCATATCTCTTATTTCAAGCCATGCTTATTCTTTGTAATTTTACATTAATTTTTTTATTGTTTTGTGGTTGTATTGTGGTAGTCTCTGTGCATACTGTTTGCAAGGCTCTACTTCACTTTACATCAGTTCACTTAAGTCTTTCCATGCTTTTCTGTATCCATAATATTTGTCATTTCTTGGCCTGTAGGCCAACATTTTTCTAATAAACTCACATACCACAATTTGTTTAAGCCTGATGGTCATCTACTTAGTTTTCAGTTCTTTTCTATCACAAAAAGTGCTGCTATAAGTATTTTGGTTTATATGAAATATTTCTTATTATCAATGATCTTCTTGGGGCATATCCCTAGTAGTAGAATATCTTGATCAAAGGATATAGACATTTTATTTACATAATTTTATATTGCCTCCCAAAATGTTTGGGCTGATTCATAGTTCCACCAAGCAGGTACCAATATGCCTAGCTTTCTACAACTTCTTCAATATTGAATAATTCCCATCTTTTATCATCGTTGCCAATTTGCAGGGTTTGATTTGCCTTTCTCTTATTGTTTGTTTGTGGCTTTTGTTGGTTTTTTTTTTGGTGGGGCAATGAGGGTTAAGTGACTTGCCCAGGGTCACATAGCTAGTGTCAAGTGTCTGAGGTCAGATTTGAATTCAAGTCCTGAATCCAGGGCCAGTGTTTTATCCACTGCGCCACCTCGCTGCCTCACCTTTCTCTTATTGTTAATGATTTGGGGCATTCTTTCATATGGTTGTTAATAGTCTCCAGTTCTTTTAAAAACTACATTTCCACTGACTACTTAATCTATTGGGGAATATATATCCACATATACATATATACCTATAAGTGTATAGATACACATATACATAATGTATATAACATATACTTAGTATACATACATATATCTATGAATACATGCATATGTCAAGGTAATGGAATGTGATAGATGAGATTTGGCAAATACTCAGGAGCCCACCTGAGTGGATTACTGGTTGATTTGACTGGATTACAGGCTGATTTATAGTTGACTAGATTCTAAGCACATCTGGCTGGCACTTGAGTGTACTTAAGAAAGCATGGTTCTCAGGAGCTAACAAAATTTGAACTTGCAGCCCAGTCAACCAACCAGCTTGAAGAACCTCCCATTTCTGGGAGGGGACAGGAAGGAAGAAGGAGAGCCTGCGCAGGGAGCTCTGGCTCTTTTGGTTCCTGACATCTCCGGTGGTGGCAGAGGACTACATAGAGGAGTTGAGGAAAGCTAGGATTGCCGGGATGTAGGAATTCTGTTCTCAATCTTTCTCTTTCTTTTACTATCTTTCAATAAACCCTTTAAAAACTTAAACTTGTTTATCAGTGATTTTAGTCAGTTTCCCCCCCAAAAGTGGGGGGACAGATTAGAACCTACATTTAGAAATTTAAATTACACACATATATACATACATGTATGTTAGTTGTTTATATATTTTAGATACCAAACCCCGTCAGAGAAATTTAATTCAAAGATTGTTTTTACATCAAATTGCTTTCCTTCTTGTCCAAATTAATCCTAATTAATTTTGTTCATGCAGAAGCTTTTCAGTTTCTTGTAATCAAAGTTATCTATTATATCTTTTGTAATTGCTTTTATCTCTTGTTTGGTTAAGAATACATATACATTGGTAGTGTTTTACGTAATTGCACATGTATAACCTATATTTGATTGCTTACTGCCTCAGGAAGGGAGGCAAGGAAGGAGGGAAGAAAAGATAGAATTTGGGACTCAAAACTTTAAATGAAAATGTTTATTATTATTTTAAAAAAGAATTTTAAAAGATCAAAACAAAACAAAAAAAGAATACATATACATCTCTTATCCATAGCCGTGAAAGTATATGATCTGCTTCTCTTCTAATTTTTTTATTAATATGATCTTTTATATTAAGATCACATGTCCATTTAGAAATTTTTGTGGAATATGATATAAGATATTGGATTAAAGCCTAATTTCTGCCAGACTGCTTTCCAGTTGTCCCAGTAGTAAAAAAAAAAAATCAAATAAGTAGTTCTTTCCCACATAATTTATATTTTCAGGTTTATAGAAAACTGTGTTATTGAGCACAGTTGTTATTTCCAAAATATTTTGTCCTACCTGAAGCCTCCCATGGCATTCCTCCTCCCACTCAGCTGAGCATCTCACATCATAATCCACTGAAAGAATTAGGTTGATTTACAGAAAGCACCTTCTCTCTTCCTCCTTATCTTATGTAATGCAGGCATTTTCCTCTATACCTTCTCCTTCACACCAATATCTGATAAAAAGGTGAACTTTCTTTATACCTAGGTCAACCCCTGTACATGTATCCTTGATTCCATCCCATCCTTTCTTTTCTAGTGAAGTGCCCCCACTATTAGCCCCTTGTATTTAGTTTTTCTGCCTCAAATCTCACATGAGAAAGGTACATAAAGTGCTTTGTAAACCTTAAAGCTTTATGTGCTAGTTAATAATGATGATGATTCCACTCCAATCCATCATCTTACTCAGCTGACAAAGTGATTTTCCTATTGTTCAGATATGGTCATATCACTCCCCTATTTATTCAATTCCAGTGGTTCTCTGTTACCCCAAGGATCAAATATAAAGTCTTATGTTGAGCATTTAAAGCTCAACACAACTCATCCCCTTTCCAGTCTTGTTATACTTTGCCCCCCACACCCCACACCCCGCCCCGCCCTTTGCACTATATGATCTAGCTACATGGGCTTATTTGCTATTCTTCTCACATGGTAATCTGCCTCCTCTCTCCATGTCTTTTGTTTCAGCAGTCCCCTCATGCCTGGAATGTTCTTCCTGTCCACTTTGCCCCCTTAGGTTCCTGGCTTCCTTCCTTCAAAACTCAGATGAGAACATACTTTCTGCAGGAGGTCTTTCTCAGTCTCTTCAGCTGCTAATGCCTTCCCTTTGAGATTACCACTCATCTATTCTGTATGTATCTTACGTGTAGCTACTTAGATACATGTTATCTTTCCTATTAGTGTTTGTCTTTCTTTGTATGCCTGCTGCTTAGTATAGTGCCTAGCACACAGTAAAGGATTAAAAAATGCTTGTTCAATAACTGGCATTTATTAAACACTTTCCATTTGCCAGGTACTATAATAGGCACTTGGGACACAATAACCCTTATGGAACCTACTGTCTAATGGCGATAGGAGTGGGTAGAAGAGAAGACAGCATATATGCAAATACATTTATAAAACATATCTGTAACAGATAAAACATAAATAGACATTGGTGATTTTTCCCATGAAGCCAGAACTCTTCTTGGGTCATTTCCAGTGAGAGACATTTGTTCTGGCCACTTGCCAAAGGGCATACATGACCAGAAGTTCCAGGTCAATCCCTTGGTCCCCATTCTCAAGCCTGGGTGAGGGGAAGCTGTACCACTGAGGACTGGCAACTGAGCCAGGAAGAGCCACACTCTTTGGGCTACAAGGAGCAAAAGGGGGTGGCTTCCAGTTTCTTTTCAAGGAAGCCTCCTTGTTGGGACATAGTCAATGACAGCTTGGTCTTCCCAATGGGAATAGGAGGAGATTTCTCTATGAGTATAAGACAGTGAGAATATACTCTTACTTAAATGACTAGATGTTTTGGGTTTTTGTTGTTGTTGTTGTTGTTTTTGGTGAGGCAATTGGGGTTAAGTGACTTGCCCAAGGTCACACAGCTAGTAAGTGTCAAGTGTCTGAGGCCAGATTTGAACTCAGGTCCTCCTGACTCCAGGGCCGGTGCTCTATCCACTGTGCCACCTAGCTGCTCCCTTAAATGAACCTGAGACTGTACCTCAGGACTCTAGTTTCTTCTGCTTTGTTTATTGCTTTGAACACAGGTAACTGAACAATGATACAGAGAAATGCATGTTTCCAGAACTTGGTGGGCACCTTATGAACTCAAGATGCCCAGGGTCATTCCACTGGGTCCTGGTTGTCCAGAAGAAATTGCTACCTCTAACTACATCCTTCTCAGATGAAGTGATGACTGCTACCAGGAAGATTAGCTGGCCAGAAGATTTGGACCTTGAAATGCTGCTCAGATAGTATATATCTAAGGTGAAATAAATACCTTTTTGTTATCAGGCTCTCCAAGGCATGAACTTAGTCCGCATGAATCTAGAGCAGGAGCCCATTAGGAAAAACCAGGGAACTTGGTAGTGGTGGTGATGGTGGTGGAGTAATTTTAAAGTTGTGTCTGACTCTTCATGACCCCCATTTGGGGTTTTCTTGGCAAACTAGGGTGGTTTGCCATTTTCTTTTTCAACTCATTTTACAGATGAGAAAATTGAGGCAAACAGGATTAAGTGATTTGCTCAGGGTCACACAGCTAGTAAGTATCTGAGGCCCGATTTGAACTTGGGAAAAAGAGGCTTCCTGACTTTAGGCCCAGCATTCTATCCACTGCATTGGTGGCAAATATAAAATAGTAATTTTGAGAAGAAGGCACTTGAAATGGGCTGAAAATGAAAGATTCTATGTAGAAGATGTCACCTGAATGAGTAGTGACAGAAACAAGGGATTTTAAAACTTCTTCTTTTTTTTTTGGAGGGGGAAGGGAATATTATATACCAGTTGTTGTTACTGTATCATCTCACTAAATAACCCTTTCTAAAAGCTACTTTAAAATGGCTGATTAAATTAATGTTGAGGGGGGGGGTGGGGAACACATTGATGTTGGCTCAAGCTAGTGGTATTAGAGAATCACCTCATGAACTCTGTGGGAGGGAGGAGGCCAAACTCTGGGGAGCCAATTCATCAAAGGTAGTGAGAGTTGAGGTAAGGATCCTCAGAACTCACATAAGTCACACATCATTTCTTAAGTACAGTAGTATTCATTGTACTACAACTTGTTTAGCCGTTTCCCAATTCATAGATACTTATGTTGTTTCCAGATCTTTGTTACCACAAAAATTGTTGCATTAAATATATTGGCATATAGGGGAGTCTTCTTTTTGTCTTTGACCTTCTGGGAGTCAATACTGAACAGTGGCATCTCAGGGTCAAAGGGTGTGATCATTTTAGTCACTTAAAATTTTTTTTCTTATTTTAGAAGCAATCAGGGCTAAGTGACTTACTCATAAATGTAAGAGGCAAGCTCTGAACTCAGCTGAAATCCTGCTGGAAAGACCATGGAGATGATAATAATAAGACCTACTTCCCAGGGGTTTTGTGACAATCAAATGAGATAATATTTGTAATCGTACTTTTCAAATCCTAAAGCCCTATAGAAATATATTATTATTATTATTATTATTTCTTCTACTCCATAGCAGCCTCTTTTTCTAGAACAACATCCCTCTGGTATGATATGAAGTATCTGAAACCCTTCCTTATCCTTTTGCCCCCGCCCTGTAAACAGCTCTTTTTCCTGTTGAAGCAAGAGCCTTTCCTTTGTGAAGTAGTTTCCTTTTTCTGATCTTCTCTCTGAGGAAATCTGGTCTTTTGAATGGCCTTTTCTATTAGAGCCTCTGTGATTTCAGCAGCTTGACTTTTAAAAGGGGCATGATGATTTTAAACCACAACAATCCTGGGTTAAAAGCAGCTAAAAAATAGTCCACTGAATTCATCAATTATATAGATTCCACACAAGGAAATTTCTTCCCAGCAGTGCTTGGGAATTACTCTGAGAGTAGTTTGTTTTTGCTTACTCTGTGTTCATTTCACTGACACCACTGATTCCTATGGGATCTAGAGAATCTTTCTTATAAACATAGGACCTGATACCATGAATCAGAGAAACAAAACTCATTGAAGCCCATTTCCTCTCTTGCTCAGTGAGTGGTTCACAATAAGCAGCAAGTTTCTAGATTTTATTGATCTTGGCATTTGTATCAGCACACACCAATAGGGAAGGACCTACAAGTGAGTCAGTGTGGGAAAACCACTCTCCATATGCACCATGTGTATATGACTTGAGAGATAAATACTGAGTTGTTGCTTGAGGCACATATGTATTGTGTCACTAAGAAAAGAGTGGGAAAAGATGGATACATGAAGTTCTTTGGAAGTAAAAGGTCACATTTCTGCCATTGGTAAGAAAGGGTCTTCAGCCTGGAGGGCTTGTGTTGTTCTTGCCTGCATGGATGTCTGTTACCACGTGTATAGGAGAGGACAAAACTGCTGAAGACTATGTAATATGGCAAAGTTTCCAAATGACACTATCTTAAGGACACTGAGCTGAGAAGTTCCAATTTTTTTCTTTTCATCTCCTCTATTACTTGACCTTTATTTTGGAATTCTCAGAAGAGAATGATTCTCAACCCACTTAAGATTTTTGCAGCTGCAACAGTTGTCCCTAGAGTCTGAAGTCTTAATGTTATCCACGGACTAGGAATGGTGAACCTTCCAATGTCTTTCTAATAGACCTCAGCCCTGATTTCCAATGAATCCCATCACCCCACATGTGCGATCCTTCTTCCTTTTCATTACCTCATTGCACCCTCATTAATTTTCTTTAAAGAATTCTCTCTTTTTTTTTTTTTAAAACGGCTGACTATCACTGACCCTTTTCTTTTCCCCTGGTTCCCACATGTCTCCTTCTTGTTCTAAGTACTTATTGGAAGCCAGCACCAGGCTTCTCCTGCCAATAGCATAGGGGAGAGATTTGGCTCTTTTAAGATTCTGGCTTTCAGGGGAGAAACTGCATCCGGATTCTCTTTTTTTGGGCCACAATATTTCCCCTCTCCGGGGAAGGTGGACTGAATTTCCCCTAGTCACTGGCTGGCTCATTATGCCCAAGATGTTCAAAATACAAATCTAGGCCAACTTAGAATGGGTAAGCTTGTGATAATAACTCAAGATTACTGAGCTAAGTTTGAGAGGGCATGTGGCAAAAAAAAAAAAACCTCTAAGGAAATGTCTATGTAAATTCTTAGATATTTCTATCTAAATATCACAATTAGAAACTCATCTATCAAGCGGGAAAGCCCTACAGTTTCAAATTGTTCCCTTTAGCAATCCTCCCTCTTCTTTGCTCACTTAAATATATGGTTTGTTCTTTGCCTCCTCTGCCTTCCAGATCATTAATAAATATGTTCAACTGAAGCAGGACTGTTTAACCCCTTTCTGTCCTAGAGACTGGAAGCTGGATTCTCTATTCTTTTCCTGTCTCTTCTCATAGCATAGAAAAGCACCATTACATAATGGAGAGAAAGTTGACCTGAAAGTTAGGAAGACATGAGTTCAAATCCTGCCTCTGACAAATACTAATTATGAAATCTTGGGCAAGTCATTCAATCTTTCAATAGCTCAGGTAACCCTCCAAGACTCTGAGTTGCTGAAAGTTTTGATTTGCTTTGGTAGAGGGAATTTCCTCATAGGGGGTTCCTTATGACCAGTGAAAGCACAGATCTACTTACACACCTATCTTTTTACATATTTCAATTTTTGAAAAGAAGTGATTCCATCTTACTGTAACCACTTTCCTTTCTTACTTAGATTCTTTTTGAATTTACTTTAAAATTTCAAGGATCTGTGGTTTCAACAATGAGAATACTCTCTCTACCAATGTAAGTTACATTCCTCCTTTACCTTAGTAGACAGTTGAGTCTATTCAACTAAGGCCAAAAAGAGTCCTCAGTCAGTGGTCATACATGAACTTTTCTTCCCTTAATTTGGCTGGTCCTAGAGAGAGAAGGCACACACCTTCTATTGATGGTCCTACATGAAGCACCTTTCTAGCTCAGTAGAATCTACAAGAGCTTATATTCTCTCTCTCTCTCTCTCTCTCTCTCTCTCTCTCTCTCTCTCTCTCTCTCTCTCTCTCTCTCTCTCTCCCCCCCCTCTCTCTTTGCAGGGCAATGAGGGCTAAATGACTTGCCCAGGGTCACCAAGCTAGTAAGTGTCAAGTGTCTGAGGCCGGATTTGAACTCAGGTCCTCCTGAATCCAGGACTAGTGAAGAGTTTATATTCTCTTACAGCTGTTTTGGTGATCTCAAAGTTACTCTTAGACCCTAATGAGGCCCTGGGGAGGGGGTAAGACTTTTTTTGAGACACAAGCTAAATTATATAAATTGGCCTTTTTTTCTGTTTTTAAAACTTCTTTCAAGAATTCTCTCCTGTGGGATTCACCTAAACTCTTAGCACATACACTTTATTGCAGTGTCAAGATATTTAGGCAGTACAAAAGATAAATATATAAAAAGGAGGAAATTCCAAACTGAGGATGAAGTTATTGTGCCTGACTCAAAGCTGGACACATCAGAAGCTTTCAGCAAATAATTGTTGATAGAGCTTGTCCGATGTTCTGGTTTTAATTTATTTTTCTCTGACTTTTCTTAATCTCTTTTGGAAAACTAGAATGAGGTAAAGTCAAGCAGCCTGCTGGGGTTTAACTCATTCCATAGTTCCAAAATGACACAATGCATGATTTAAGGCCAGACAGTCTGCCCGGAGTTTTTGCTTTAAGTTGAAGCTGTCTCTCTTTGATTGATTACTCAGTACAAGGGATTGGAACACCTATTGTGATTGACCTGGGTGTAGAGTTCATGCCTTCTCTAGGACTGGTGTAGTTCCAACCAAAGCCTTTGGGTTTGAGGTGTTTCCAGATTAGCCCTGGGATTCTTAGCAGGTTCTTTACCCAACTGCAAAATATGCCCAGGGGTTCTGGATGAGCCTTAATCAGTGTAGAGTTCAAGGAACCTAGGGATTAAATCTGTCCTGGGATCTATCCAGGGTTGGACCATTTTTTGGTAGTACCATCAAGGTCCTATTGGATATTTCAAACTGGATGTCCTGTAGATATCTCAAACTCAGCATGTCTTGAACCAGGCTTATCATCTTCTCTCTTGTTCCCAAACCCACCCCTCTACAAAACATTCCTATTTCTGTTGAGGGCGCCAATTAGTCAAGAAGCATTTGTTAAATGCTTACTATGTATAAGGCACTGTGCTTAAATCTGGGGATACAAAGAAAAGAAAAAAAATAATAATCCCGGCCCTCAAGAAACTCCTAATAACTCACATAGTCACCACTTCTCCTTTTACCTAGATTATTGTGGTAGTTTCCTTTAAAATTTTTGTTTGTATTGATAAATTTTGTTTTTATATTACCAAAAAAATCTCCCAGTATTCCTCTATCTCTCCCTCCCAGAGTATCTCATATAACAAGTACTATTTTAAAAGAAAAAATAACAAAAGAAATCAGCAAGACTCCAAAAAACGCTGAAAATATATGCAATGCTCAATACTCAGAGACTTCCCATCTCTGCAAAAGTGATGTAAGGGGCTAAAATTCTAGCTAGTTTGTCTAAAATATCTAATGAGTGGTCCCCAATAAATTATAAGCTGTAGTAAGAGTTAGACTTTTAAGCATTTATTAAGGTGAATAAGAATTTGGTGGAGAGAGAGAGAAAGGCCTAGATTCATCTGTCTATCTTGGGGAGCTACAGTTTTGCTCCGCTCTGCATGAGAGTCCTGGCAAAAGAGTGTGAAAGCACCAGCCTCCCCCCTCTTCCTCCGACAAGCAAATGTCACTTCCTGACTCCAAAGAAAAGCCACATGTCTTGCCCTCAGGTGCCTTCTCCTCATGGTGGAGCTTTCCTACAGTAACTCTCCAGGAGGTGGCATCATTCTAATCATTACAGTAAGGTGAGGGAATCTTCTAATATATCTTCTTTGGAACCATATGTGTTCATTATTAATTTTGCAATATACATTTTTTAATGTTTCATTATGATTTTCCCCGCCATTTACACTGTTGTAGTCATCATGTATATTGGTTTCCTGGTTCTGCTTACCTCACTTTACATCAGTTTATGTAAATCTTTCCATGCTTCTCCTTTTCTATATTCATCATATTTATTATTTGTATAGTCCTGTATTCTTATTCTACTACATTTATATATTCTAATTTGTTGGCCATTCTACAGTGAATGGACATCTTTTTTGTTTTCAATTCTTCAAAAAATGCTGCTATAAGTGTTTTAATATATTTGGGCCCTTTCTTATTGCCATTATTATGCTCTCTTGGAGTGTGTGTTTAGTACTGCATCGATCCAAATCTCTTTCCAAAATGGTTGCAATGATTCATAGCTCTACCAATAATGTACTAATGTGCCTACCTTCCCAATCCCTTCCAATATTGACTATTCCTATGTTTTGTCACCTTTGCCAATTTGCTGAGTCAGGGGTGAAACCTTTAAGTTGTTTTGATGTGTATTTCTCTTACTATTAGTGATGTGGAACAATCTGTCATATGGTTGTTAATTGTAATTCTTTTGAGAACCATTTGTTCATATCCTTTAACCACTTATTAGGGAGTGGTTTTTGGTCTTACATATTACACATATACAAATATGTCTATACCTACATACATCTCTGTTCATTGTCTATGTATCTTGGATACCAAACTCTTATCAGAGAAATTTGATACAAAGAATTTTTTCCCACTTGACTGCTTTCCTTCTTATACTAGATGAATTAATTTTGTGTAGAAGCATTTAAATTTCATGTAATCAAAATGATCTACTTTGTCTTTTGTAATTACTTATATCCCTTGTCAAAAATACATATCTTACCTATGGCTATGAAAAAAAATATATGGTCCACTTCTTTTCAGTTATTTTATGATATGTTCCTTTAATATTAAGGTCACATATCCATTTAGAATATATTGTGGAATATGGTGTAAGATGTTGGTCTAAGGCTAATTTCTGCTATACTGCTTTTCAGTTTTTCCAGCAGTTTTTTTTTAATCAAATAGGGAGATTTTTTTCCTAAGTAATTTGTTTCCCAGTTTACTGAATGCTAGGTTTCCATGTTTCTGGTTCCCCTTTTGTCTAGTTTGTTCCATTGATTTATTTTTCTGTTTTTAATCAATGCCATGTAACATCTTTCTAATTGGTCTTCCTGACTCAAGTCTATCCCCATTCCAATCTCTTATACATAGGGCTAGCAAAATAATTTTCCTAATGTTTAGTTAAGACCTCATCACTTCCCCACTCAAAATAATGCAGTTGCTCCCTATTTCATTGAGAAGTGAATATCAACTCGTCTGTTAAGCATTTAAAGCCCTTCACAACCTGAACCTCAGTCTATCTTTCAGCTTTAATAGATATCACTTCCCATTCGCAGATTCTGGCCTCCTCATCTTTGCACTTGCCATTCTCCATGGCTGGAATACATTCTCTCAGCTCTGTCTCTTCGAAGCCTTTCAAGATTCAGATCAGGTGCTGTCTTCTACATGAAATTGCTCTTTGCCCAGGGGCAAAGCCCAGGTGGCTCAGTGGATAAAGCACTAGCCCTGGATTCAGGAGGACCTGAGTTCAATCCAGCCTCAGACACTTGACACTTACTAGCTGTGTGATCCTGGGCAAGTCACTTAACCCTCATTGCCCAGCAAAAACAAACAAACAAAAAGAAATTGCTCTTTGCCTGCAGATCAGCTTGTATCTATTTCGTGTATACTTATTTGCAAAAGAGAGGCAAGATGGCATAGATAGGGCACTGTTTGAAGTCAAGAAGACTGGAAAAGCCTCTGGTCTGCTGTAATGTTTCAGACATTTACTAGTTCTCTAATCCTGAGCCACTTGTTTAACATCTGTGTACCTCAATTTCCTCTTACACAAAATCATCTGGTTGGTCTCCTTGTCACAAGTCTCTCTCCACTACAAACCATCCTCTACTCATCTGTCAAAATGATCTTCCTAAAGCACAGATGTGACCATTACTCTGTCCATATTGAAAAAACTCTAGTGACTCTGAATTACCTTAAGAACCAAATATAGAGGGACAGCTAGGTGGCGCAGTGGATAAAGCACTGGCCCTGGATTCAGGAAGACCTGAGTTCAAATCTGACCTCAGACATTTGACACTTACTAGTTGTGTGACTCTGGGCAAGTCACTTAACCCTCATTGCCCACCAAAAAAAAAAAAAAAGAATCAAATATAGAACCTGTTGACACATAAAGCCCTGGATCCCTCTTACCTTCCCAGTCTTATTAAGTCTGACACCCTCCTTCAAATATTCTTCAATTCTGTGACACTAGACTCTTTGCTTTTCCTTTCAAAAGACACCATCTTTCATTTCTGGACACTTTCACTGGCCATCCACCATGCCTGGAATGTTCTCCCTACTCATTTCTACCTGGATTCCTTGGCTTCCTTTAAGTCCCAGCTAAAACCTCACCTTTTACAAGAAGCCTTTCCTAATCTCTCTCTCTCTCTTTTTTTTTTTTGTGAGGCAATTGGGGTTAAGTGACTTGCCCAGGGTCACACAGCTAGTAAGTGTTAAGTATCTGAGGCAGGATTTGAACTCAGGTACTCCTGACTCCAGGGCTGGTGCTCTATCCACTGCGCCGCCTAGGCCCCCTCTGATCTCTCTTAATGCTAGTACTTCCCTGTGCTGATTATCTCCAATTTATCATATGTGTGTCTTGTTTGTACATAATTGTCTCTCCAACTAGATTGTGAGGTCTTTGAAGGCAGGGAGTTTTTCTCATCTTTCTTTTCATCTTCAATGTTTAGCATGGTATCTGGCAACACAGCAGGGGACTAATAAATGTTCATTGACTGACAATTACTACATTAGTAGTGTAGTTTGGCTGCAATGTATATTATATGAAGAAGGGGAGTATGAAAGTATGTTTGTAAGTCAGTTGGAACAAGATTGTGAAGGTCCATAAATGTTAGGCTAAGGTGTCAGTGGTATAAAAAATGAAAAAATTATAAACTTATTAACTATCAACAAAAGCAATTCAGTTAATCTAAAAAGACAAAATATATCCCAAATCTCTAGATTTTATTTATTTTTTAATTAATTATTATTTTTTGTGGGGCAATGAGGGTTAAGTGACTTTCCCAAGGTCACACAAACTAGTAAGTGTCAAGTGTCTGAAGCCAGATTTGAAACTCAGGTCTTTCTGAATTCAGGGCCAGTGCTTATCCACTGTGCCACCTAGAACTGCCCCCTTCCCCCCAATCTCTAGCTTTTAAAGAGGCAGAAGCAAATTTATAAATAATCAGCAAAATAAGCAATGCTGTTACTGTTTCTGTTCCTGTCAAATTTCTGGTATCTTATAATTATCTTGATGTACATTTCTCTAATCATTAGTAATCTTGGCATCCTTTCCCATGGTTAACTGTTTCCTCCTTTATAAATTTTCTGTTCGTGTCCTAAGAGTTCATGTTTCATTTTCTACTAATAGGGAACTATTGAAGGTTTTTGAGCAGGGGAAGGGCATGGCCAGATAAGTGCATTAAGATTATTTTGGCTATTTAAAGGATGAAAGAAAGAAAGAAGAGACTGGAGGTAAAGAGTCTAGTTTAAAAGATGTTACAGTAGTCTAAGCAAGGGTTGTGAGAGCCCGCACTAATTAGGGTGGTGATGTTATGAGTAGAGAGAAAGGGTTGGATGAATGAGATGTTGTAGAGGTAAAATCAGTCAGATGTGGCAGCTTCCCAGACTTGGGAAGTGGTGAGGAAGAGGGAGAATAAAAAATGACTCAAAGATTTTGATATTAAGTGATTGAGAGGATGGTAAGTTGAAAAGAAGGGGAAATGTGGAGAAAAAGATAATGTTTCATTTTGGATAAATGATTATCCAAATGGGATATTCAGACAGAGATATCTACAGGTAGTTGGAAATATGGGCCGTAGAACTCAGAGGAGGTTCTTGAGCTGTATATTTAGAGTTGGCAGTTATCTACAGAGATGTATTCATTGAAGTCTTGAGGATGGATGAAATTCCCAAAAGAGAATAGAGAGTGGGGCAGCTAGGTGGCACAGTGGATAGTGTACTGGCCCTGGATTCAGGAGGACCTGAGTTCAGAATCCAGCCTCAGACACTTGACACTACTAGCTTTGTGACCCTAGGCAAGTCACTTAACCCTCATGTGCCCTGCACCAAAGAGAGAGGGGGGGTGGAAAGGTAGAGCTTGAGGGATATACCTGCTTTTCAGAGAAGGGATGGTTACAGAGGATGAGAGAAGCCATAGATCAGGGAAGGAGGCCAGGAAGGAGTGGTTGGATAGCTTGAAAGAAATCCAGCAGACATTTGTGTCACAGAAATCAAGGTAGGACAAATATGGTCTGAAAGGGAAAAGGGAATACGCATTTATATAAGCACCTACTATGTGCCAAGACACTAGGCTTGGAGTGTTTTACAAATAGCATCTCATTTGATCCTCACATTAATCTTGGGAGTTAGGTGGTCTTATCATCCCCATTTTACAATTGAGGAAACTGAGGCAGACAGGTTAATAATGACTTGCTTGGGGTCACATAGCTAGTAAATATCTGAGCTGAATTTGAAGTCAGGTCTTCCTGACTTTGGGCCCAGCACTATAATATCTACTGCACCATCAGCTGTCTGGGAGGGACATGAAGTCCGGAATAGGGATGGAACTATGAGAACAGGGAGGGGAATAAAAGAATGTCATCCTAGATTTTTTAAGACAGAGGAACTAGAATCAGCTGGAACACTAAGGTTGGGGAATAACTCAAGACAACTCTGAACATTATTGGGAATGATGCCAGAACTGGCTGGACCAGTTCTGACTGAATACAAAATTCAGCCAGGGCCTAAAAAATGAAGTAAATTGAATGGCTTTTGGCCTGGCTATTTTCAAGTTTGGTTTGTATTTCTAATTATTGTATGTTAAAGATATAGAAAAAGAGAGTACAAGGCTAAACTTTCAATGTTTTCTGCCTTGACTATTTTATAACTTTTCCCCCCTTCTCCTTCCCACCCTCCCTTCTCCTATTGCTTTTCCCCTTGCCCTCTTTAATTTTTGAAACTAGAAAAAAGATTGAATATAATCATTTTCAAAATGCCCAATTAAATTGTCACAGTGATGATTGGAAATTACTCTGCACAATTTCTTTTCTTTTTTTTTTTAAATGTGTAACTGACTTTAATTAGATCGAGGAAGTGCCAAGGGACTTGGTAAAACATACATCTTCAATATTGAATAGCTTCCATCATTTTTTTAAAAAAGAGCTAACCCAAGGAATTCTTAGAACATGCATCAATGGGAGCAGCTAGGTGGTTCAGTGGATTAAAGCACCAGCCCTGGATTCAGGAGGACCTGAGTTCAAATCTGAACTCTGACACTTACTAGCTGTGTGACCCTGGGCAAGTCACTTAACCCTCATTGCCCCGAAAAAAAACCCCAAACCAAACCAAAACGAAAAGGAACATGCATCAATGATCCTAAAAACTGTGATAATTTCTGAGCTAATTCATCCTGTTGGGACTCCTTTAAATCGAGGGAATTTTTTTGTGTGTGTGTGAGACTAGGTATTTAATAGGGAATTAAGTGTGGATTCAGTATATGAGTATCCCTTAGGGAGTGGTAATTAAAGAACTTTCCAATTCCGATCCCAGGGACTTGCTTATTTCCTGCTACTGCACTAAGTGGGGTAGGAGTCCCTGATGGGTCAGACACAGGCTTCTTAAGCCTTGTAAAAAAAATTGGGTTACAGAGAGACCAGTAGAAAGTACTAGAAAATAAATTAATTAATTAACAACAACAACAAAAAGTACTAGAGACTCCTTTCCTCTCTTCTCTTTAACTCTCTGGCTTGTTTAGTCAATATTCTCCAGTTTCCTAAAAGCCAGTGTCCTTTGAGAACATGACTTTCATGTAAGAAGAGCACTTATTTTTAATTAAATGATGACAAAGTTGACCATTTAAAAAATATTAATGTGAGAAAGGGCTAAGTTCTTTTTTTAAAAAAATTATGAAGTGGCCACGCTATTATTTCTATTATTTCAATATGGCCTAGGTGCTTCTTTAATTATCTAAACATAAATTTGTTCATGGCCAGAGACCCATTTCACTTGAGGGAATGTGTTTATGTGACCCAAGGATTCAATACTTTTTCAGTGTAAGATGCCAAAACAACAAATAAATTTAGTAAATTAAATTTTTTTTAAAGTTAAAAGTGGCAGCTAGGTGGCACAGTGGGTGGAGAACTGGCCCTGGAGTCAAGACCTGAGTTTATGTCTGACCTCAGATACTTATTAGTTGTGTGACCCTGGGCAAGTCACAACCCCACTTGCCTCAAAAAAAAAAAGTTGAAACTAGTTCCTTGACATTAAATAGACAAACCAAGTAACTGATTAGCTGGGTTTCCTCCCCACCCCCCAATTTTTCAACTGGTTATTTTTTCATTGTGTAGCTATATAGAGATGGAGTGAGTATTTGTGGTTAACATACAAGCCAAAGAATGCAGTAGGTTCATGGGATTCAGAACCTAAGGTTATATAAGTTTATAGTATCACAATGAAGTACACAACTCCCACTTATACTTATACACTTATACTCATATACTGATCAGGGAGGGTCACCAGAGGGAATCTACTACTCTTCTCAGAGTTCTAGATGTAACCCTGAGGGTTACTGGGGCTTCTATACTTTCACTTTCACTAGTATGCTTCCTATTATCAGCCAGACTGAATTGAGCTTTCAGAAAAGAGTAAATCCCCACCAGAGTCCTAGTTCCAGTATTCACGTTCATTTCCACGCAAATTACTGGCTCCAAACTAGCTTGCTGGGGGCAGCTAGGTGGTGCAGTGGATAGAGCACCAGCGCTGGAGTCAGGAGTACCTGAGTTCAAATCCGACCTCAGACACTTAACACTTACTAGCTGTGTGACCCTGGGCAAGTCAATCAACCCCAATTGCCTCACTAAAAAACAAAAACAAAAACAAACTAGCTTGCTGTTTTTATGCATAACTCAACCAGGCATGCCTGATTCTCTTTAGCCAATAATAAAGTATTTCCTAGGTGGGATCATCTATGATCCTTCTAAAATATTTAAGGACTTGTTCTCCCTCTTTTTTTTTTTAACTTGTGATTGATAGCTTTCAAGATGGAAAGAACCTTGGAATCGATTTAGTCCAACACCTGCATTTTAATGAGGCTTATCTAAGGCAAGTGGCTCCACACAAGTAGTAAGTAGCAGAGTTGAAATTTGAACTCAGGTCCTCTGACTCCAAATCTGGTTATAAAAAATGGCAGAAATGAGATTTAAAACCATATACTCAGAATTCAACTCTAATGTTCTTCTCACTACAATCTGCTGCCTCTTAAAAATAGTCCTTAATCTATAGCAATAAGAAGGGGGGAAAATAACTTTTTTTTAAGACAAAGACTCTATTAAATATAGTCCAGCCAACTTAAACTATTATAAATTTTAAACAAAAATAGCACTTTCTTCTGTTCAGTGAATGTGGTTTCTTTCTTTCTTTCTTAGTGAGGCAGTTGGGGTTAAGTGACTTACCCAAGGTCACACAGCTAGTAAGTTTTAAGTGTCTAAGGCCGGATTTGAACTCAGGTACTCCTGACTCCAGGGCCGGTGCTCTATCCACTGTGCCACCTAGCTGCCCCGTGAATGTGGTTTCTTAAAAGCTGTATTACCTCTGCCTCAAAGAACACACTTCACAGTCCATGGTTTTTGTTTAGGAGGGCAGTATATCTGTTGGGGTTTTTTTTCCTGTAGTGTATAAACAATATTGAAAGTTCGAGGCTTTCTTTGTCAGAAATAGATATGACATATAGGTGAACTCTAGGAGAAAACAGGGTTGTGAGTAGATGCTAGTGCCAATTGCATATGCAAATGAAAAGGAGAATTCAGGCTCAGTTTTGATTAAAATGGTTTGACATTAATGCCTTATCTATCCAGCTTTTTAAAAGGATCTTCTGTTTCCCATGGTACCTTGCTGCTACTTTTGAAGATTCAGCTGTTTTGGTGTTGGGAATGAGCCTGATAGGAGCTTTAAATCATAGATCTCTGTTGCTGCAGCAGTTTTTTGGCAGAGTGAGCTGCTCCTGTCTCTGTTTAGCTTGATTTGCTGTGATGATGCCAGGAAGCCATTTACTGTCCATTTCCTTTGGCATATAGGGCGCCCACTATGTCCTCATGTTGTCATTTTGTCTTGGAAAGAACAACCCCAGCTTTGTTCCACTTCTGAAGTTTTTCCTATGTTCAGGGCAATGAAATAGATTTCAAGTGAGATTTTCATCAATTTGTATACTATTTGCAGATTACTTTTTAAAAGAAAGGTATGAATTTTCAGAGCTTTCTTTCATCTAAGATGCTATCTGTTCAGAAGTACTCCTAGACAAAACTTGCCATTGTTTGATGTACTGTGGTCTTGGTTACATTTTCCTGAAAAATAATGACCTCATGGAGACCTTTTGCAGAGCTGATAAGCATACTTTTTATTCATTGAATACGCACAATGACTATGAAAATTCTCAAGCTTCTATTAATTGAACAATCAATCAGTAGGCATATGTTATTTTTTATCAAGTATTATACTAAGTACTAGGGATTAAAAAACAACCCAAAAACAGTCTCTGCTCTACCAAACATTTAAAGAACAATTAATTCCAATATAAACTATTTCCAAAAATAGGCAAAAAGGGAGTCCTACCAAATTCCTTCAATGACACAAAAAATGGTGCCGATATCTAAACCAGAAAGAGCCAAACCAGAGAAAGAAAATGATAGACCAATTTTCCTAATGCTTTTTTTTGCTTTTGCTTTAAAATTTTTAAACAAAATCTCAGCAAGGAGATTACAGCAATTTATCCCAAAGATCATACACTATGACAAGGTGGGATTTTATACCAGGAATACAGGGCAGATTCAACATTAGGAAAAGTATCAGTATAATTGACTATATCAATAATAACACCAACAAATACAAAATGAATATATCAATATATGCAGGAAAAAGCTTTTGACAAAATGCAATACTCATTCCTATTAAAAACACTAGGAAGCATAGGAACGAAATGGAGCTCTCCTTAAAATAAGTAACATTTATCTAAAACCATCAGCAAGAATTATCTGTAGTGGAGATAAGCTAAAAGCCTTCCCACTACAATGAAAGGTGAAGTAGGATTCCCATTATCACCTGTATTATTCAATATTGTACTAGAAATGCTATCTATAAAAGAAGAAAAATAAGTGGAAGGAATTAGAACAGGCAATGAGGAAACAAAACTATCACCCTTTACAGATGATGTGATGGTATAATTGGAGAATCCTAGAGAGTCAACTAAAAAACAAGTTGAAATAATGAACAACTTTAGCAAAGTTGCAGAACAAATCCACATAAATCATCAGAATTTCTATATATATTACCAAGGAAGTCCAGTAACAAGAGATAGAAAGAGAAATTTGATTTAATATAATTGTAGACAGTATAAAATACTTGTGAATCTACCTGTTAAGACCAATCCAGGAATTATATGAACACAATTACAAAACGCTTTTCACACTAATAACTTTAGACCTGAAAAACTGGAAAAATATTAATTGCTCATGGATAGGTTGAACCAATATAATAAAAATAACAATTCTACCTAAATTAATTTACTTGTTCAGTGCCATACCAAACTACCAAAAACAATTTTGTTGAGCTGGAAATAATAGTAACAAAATTCATCTGAAGAACAAAAGGTCAAGAATATCAAGTTAATTAATGAAAAAATAGGAAGGAAACTGGACTATCCATACCAGATCTTAAACTGTATTACAAAACAGTAATCCATCAAAATAATCTGGTACTGGCTAAGAGATAAAGGATGGATCAGTGGAATAATTTGGGTACACAAAACACAGTTTGTGTTTTGATAAACACAAAGATCCCAGCTTTTGGGACAAGAACTCACTATTGATGAAAATTGCTGGGAACTAGAAAGCAGTTTGGTAAAAAGGATGGTATAGATCAACATCTCACATCATATACCCAAGATAAGGTCAAAATGGGTACATGGCTTAGACAGAAAGGTGTGATACCATAAGCAAATGAGGGGGAGAATAGAATAGTTTTACTTGTCATATCTATGGATAGGGGAAGAATTTATGATCAAATAAGAGATAGAGAACATCTATAGGATGTAAAATTGATAATTTTCATTATGTTAAAGTTCTAAAGGCTTTTGCAAAAATAAAACCAAATACAGCCAAGATTAGAAGGAAAACAGAAATCTGGGGGAATTTTTACATGAAGTTCTTGATAAAAGGCCTTATTCTCAATATTTAGAGAACTGGGTCAAATTTATAAGAATATAAATCAATTTCCAATTGATAAATAGTCAAAGGATATGGACAGGCAGTTTTCAGATAAATCAAAGCTATCTATAGTCATATAAAAGTGCTCTAAGTTAAATTTTTTTTCTGGGCAATGGGAGTAAGTGACTTGCCCACGGTCACCCAGTCTAGGTGTCAAGTGTTTGAGGCCAGAATTGAAGTCAGGTCCTCCTGAATCCAGGCCATGCTTTATCCACTGCATACTTAGCTGCCCTCTCTAAATTACTTTTGATTAGAGAAATGCAATAAAACAATGCTGAAACTCTCAGGTACTACATCCACACCTATCAGGTTGCTAATATGACACGAAAAGAAAATGACAAATGATGGAGAGGATGTGGGAAAATTGGGACACTAATGCATCTACTGGTGGAATTGTGAAACTGATCTAACCATTCTGGAGAGCAATTTGGAACTATGCCCAAAGGGTAATTAAACCGTGCATACTCTTTGACACAGCAATACCACTATTAAGAGATAAAAGAAAAGGAAAAGGACTTAATATGTATAAAATTAATTATAGTGGTCTTTTTGTTGGTGGCAAAGAATTGGAAATTGAGGGATGGCCCATCAATTGGTGATATGGCTGAACAAGTTGGGTTACATGATTGTACTGGAATACTATATGCTATATGAAATGATGAGCAGGATGGTTTCGAGGAAAAACTGAAGAGACTTATATGAAACTGATAAAAGTTAAGCGACTGGGGGTGGCTAGGTTGGCGCCAGTGGATAAAGCACCGGCCCTGGATTCAGGAGTACCTGAGTTCAAATCTGGCCTCAGGGACACTTGACACTTACTAGCTGTGTGACCCTGGGCAAGTCACTTAACCCCATTGCCCTAAAAAAAAAAAAGTTAAGTGAGCAGAACCAGAAGAACAATATACAGAGTGAAGATGGCAGAGAAAAGGCAGTAAGTTCTTGGAATTCACAACATGATTGTTCCAAAACCTTCCAAATAATGCCATAGGACAATTCCTGGAGCAAGAGAACCCACAAAAGAACAGGCTGAGATTATTTTCCAGCCAAAGATGGCTTAGAAGGTCGGCAGGAGGGGGCTGCTGTGCCAGGTGGGAGTGGAGCTGAACCCTGATGTCACACTGACACAGATCCAGTCCCAGGCAGGCCTCACCAGAGAAAGAGATCCCCCTGAACCATTGAATCAGCTGTAGCACCAGTGTCGTCTGGAACTAAGCTCATGGTCTGGTGAGAGGGCTAAGCAACGGTTGGCTGGGGGGAGGTTACAGAGGTACTTGGGTGTTTCACCCCTGCTGGGAACCAGGAAGTAGGTTTGAGTGGTGGTGGCCCAGGTAGGGGAGGGGAGTAGGCTCATCAGAGCTAACAACCCCAACACACAAAGTTTTACTGTCTGGTTAATTAGCAAGTTGGCCTGGGGTTATCTACAGACCAGAGAACAGGCCAGGTGAGTGAAGAACCTGATCCTCCTTAAACACCACCTTAGACCCCCCTAAAGCTTGGGGCAGTACATACTGGAAATAGTGGCCCACTTTAAGAAGGAGTTAAAAGTCAAGTAAAAGACTGTCACGATGAGCAGAGAAAGATGAGGGCCATAGAACAACATACACAACAACAGCAATATTCTAATGATCAACTGTGAAGGAGTTAGCTATTCTCAATACAAAGAAGACAATTCTTAAGGTCTTATGATGAACTGATGGAGTCTGAATGCAGATCAAAGCATATTTTTAAAAACTTTTTTTCCCCATTTTTTATCTGTTTTCTTTTACAACATAACTAATATGGAAATATGTTTTATGAGTGCACATGTATAACATATATCAAATTGCTTGCCTTCTCAATGAGAGGGGACAGCAGAGAATGAGGGAGATAATTTAGAACTAAAAATTTTAAAATATATTTTATATAATATTTTATATATTGTGTGTATTATATAAAATATATTTTATATAATATTTTATATAATATTTAAAATTTTAAAATATATTTTATATAATATTTAAAATATATTTTAAAAATTTATTATTCATATAGTGTCTTTAAGGAGCTTACATTCTAATGGTGGAGGCATCACACACATATATAGGTGTCATACAAGATAAGTACAAAGTAGGTAAAAGGTAACCTTAGAAGAGAAGGCACTAGCAGCTTGGAATTATCATTTACACAAAGAAAACATATCAATTTGGATGAAACTACACTTCATAGCAATATAATGTTTATGATTATTGTTACTGTTAAGCCAATGCAACAAAGCTGGTCCTTATCCTAATCCAATCCAATAAACATTTAGTTGTCTACTGTGTGTGAGGAACTGGGCATAAAATGAATAAAAAGAAAAACAGTCCCTCAAATAGTTTACAATCTAATGGGGAGAGACAACACAACAAAGGAGGTAGGAAAGAGAGGGAGAGGAGACACCAAAGCCTAGCCAGCCTGGGCATATCTTACTTAATGGAGTTGAAGTGAGGCAGAACAATGGATGAGAAGTGGATGGGGAGGCCAATTTCTGTCCTCTATAAAGGAAGGCATTGGGAGGAGTTTGGTGCTCTACCCTGTAGCCCTCCAATCAGAGGGGAGAGGAGGTTGCAGGAGGTGGTGTCAATCAAGGCTTGAGTTAGCAGCATGGTGGTGAGATTACTGGGCATCTTTCCTGGAGTTGAAACCAGGCCAAGCTACAGAGGCAGAGTGTTAGAGCTAACAATAATATTATGATGAAATGTTATGTAATATCCCCTTCTTTTCCACCATTAAGATACATATAAAGGCAGCATGAGGTAATAGACAGCATTCTGGGTATGGAGTCAGGAATATCTGGGTTGATATCTCACTGTGAACTAATCAAATGACACCAGCTGCCTGACTGAATAGATCCTTTAGCCTATATATATCAGGTACCTCCCTTAAGCTTACTAGTCATAGATGGGGTGGTTTCAAGCTTTGGCAGAGGTAGCTTCCACATTGATGAAATTGATGATATTTTTTGTGTTTGCTTGTAAGAATACATAATAATGGAATGCTTTAATCATAACTTCTAAAATAATACTTTTAGGGGGCAGCTAGGTGGCACAATGAGCAAGGCACCAGCCTTGGATTCAGGAGGACCTGGGTTCAGGTCTGGCCTCAGACACTTGACACTAGCTGTGTGACCCTGGGCAGGTCACTTGATCCTTATTGCCCCAACAAACAAACAAACAAATAAATGAATGAATGAATGAATGGACAAATAAGCAAACAAATAAATGGATGAATGAATGAACAAATAATATTTTTATCATGAAATATATGGCTATTATATAAAGACATGCTAAATGACCACAATGTACTAAAACATTAAAATATTTTAAAAGGGGTAGTTAGGTAGAGAGACAAGCAGACCTGGAGTCCAAAAGACCTGAGTTCAAATCAGGCCTCAGACATGTATTATGACCCTGGGCATTTCACTTAACTTCTGTCTGCTTTAGTTTCCTCACCTGTAAAACAGGGGTGAAAATAGCACTTACCTCCCAAGATTGTTATAAGGATCAAGTGAGATAATAATTGAAAGTGCCTAGTACATAGTAAGCACCATATAAATGTTTTCTATTAGCTCATTTTATATTATGTAGATAGCAGTTAAGGACAAAAGAGGTTTATAATATAAACTCATTTGTAAACATTTTAGGAGTAAGATTATAAACAGTATGATCCCACAAAATGGGGAGAAGTAGGTAAGGGAAAAAACAAGAGTATGAAAGGTTTGGCAGGAAGGCCAATTAAATCAGATTATCTTGAGAGTGTTTAAGGATGAAACTGGAAGGAAGACAAAGAAACAGATGGAAAACTGGAAAAAATATGTCAAGATCCAATTCTGAATCTGGATTTGATTTTTTTACCAACAAAGATAAACCATCTACATGGGTTGAAATACTGTGCATCTTGAAGAAAAATGATGACTCTATCTTGGAATTTGCGATAGGAAAGGAGAAGAGAGCCAGAAATGGTCTGATAGTGCACCCTTGATTTTGAGAGACTAGATTTCAAAGTGTTCAGAGGAAGGATAGAGCAATAGAATTCTATAGCCTAGGATTCTTTAGGGTATATTAGTCCAGAAGAGATGAGAAGCCCTATCAAGAATGAAAACTCTGAAGACACAAAGGAAAACAATTCTGATGAAGAAGAAAAAGGGAGTTAATGGAAACTAATGTAAACTTATCAACCAACTTTGAATTAAAAGACACAGAAAATGTGGCAATGGAAAATTATGGAGGATGAATGAAAAAAATAACATGGTCCTGTAATAATCACATTAATAGTGCTAAAGGGTGGTGACAAAAGCTAAGGAAAACAACAAGGTTTGGGACAGTATCTATTTTCAAAGCCCTATTGGAAGGGCAGGGGGGAGAGATTATCAAAGAAAGGATAGAAGTTCTTTTTGGGGTGGATGGGATGATTACAACAGATGAAAAGACAGAACTGCTCGACTCTTTACTCCTATTTTTTTTTCTGCCAATGGAACTTTGGACAAGAAATGACAAAACAAAAATAGCTAACAGGGAGTTGAAACCTAAAGAAAGTATGAAGAGAGATCTTAGTTTCTTTTGATGAGTTCAGGTCATCTAAGGGTATTTTCCCTAAATATCTAACAGATAAGGTTTTGGGGCCACTGTCAGAAATATCTGAAAGATTGTGGAGAGCTGGAGAGGCACTAAAGGATTGGAAAGGGGAAAATGTTGCTCCAGTATTCAAAAAAGGGAAGAGGATGGAATCTGCAAACTATAGGTCAATGAAATTATTCCTGGCAAAATTCTAGAGTGTATTATCAAATGGATGATTAGTGAAAATCTAGAAAAGGCAGCAGTGATCACAAAGAGCCAGCATGACTTCGTTAAGAAAAGGTTATATCAGGTTAACCTCATTTCGGTTTTTTTAAAACAGGATTACTAGACTGGGAGAGCAAGAGACTGCTGCTGATGTAGTTTACCTAGATTTTAGTGGTGCATTTGACAAAATCTCTCAAGCTCTTTTTGTAGAAAAATGTAGAGGTAAGGGCTTGAGGGCAATACAATCAGATGGACTCAGAAGTGGTTAAATGGCCAGACACAAAGGATAGTCATAAATGGTTCCTTGACTATTGAGGAGAAAGTTTTCAGTGGACTGCTTGTAATCTTTTCTTGGCTCTCTTCTGTTTTATGCTTTTATCTATGACGTGTAAAGGCACAAATGATATTCTCATTCGGTTTGCTGATGGCACAAACCTGAGAGAAAGAACTAACTTGTTGGATGACAAATTCAGGACCTAAAAAGATCTTAACAGGCTAGGATGATGGGCCAAATCAATTTAGATGAAATTTAACAGGGATAAATGTAATGTCTTACCCTTGGGTTTAAAAAATCAACTTCATAAAATAAAAAATCAGGGAGGCAGAGCCAGACAACGGATTGATAAGCCCAAATTGGGGGAGGTGTGACTAGACAGCCATTCATTTGAGAAATATCTTGGGGTTTTAATGGACTGCAAGCCAATCATGAGGCAATAATATGATATAGTAGCCAAGTAAGTTGATGCAATGTTCAACTGCATTAAAAGAGACAGTGTCTAATACTGGGAAGCTGATGGTCCTATTATATTTGGCCCTTTTCTCAGTATATCTGAAATATTATAGTCAGTTCTGGGTACCACATTTTATGGAAGACATTGATTGATTCGTTGGTTAGGGCAAGGGGAAAGGGAAGGGAATACACATTTATATTGTATCTGCTATATTCCAGGCATTGTGCTAAGTACTTTTCAAATATTACTTCACTTGATCTTCTCAACAACTCTACAAGGTAGGTGCTATTATTACCCCCATTTTATAGACAAGGAAACTGAGGCAGACAGAGGTTATGTGACTTGCCCAAGGTCACATAGCCAGTAAGTACCTGACATGGGATTTGAACTCAGGTCTCTCTAACTCAGGCCCTGTGCTCTACCCACTGTGCCACCAGCTCTGTGTGTGTATGTATATCATATCATATCATATCATATCATATCATATCCATATACTATATACACACATGTTTACATATATGAATATATGTCCACAATGCATATATACATATTTACTTGTATATGTGCATACATGCTACCAATTGTGTGTATTACATACCTATATGAACATACATGTACATGCATATTTACTTGTATATGTATACACACAAGGTAAATATATGCACACATGTTCACACATATAAGCAGTTGCATGCATGGTGCATGCATGTAACATGTGTGTATAATATAGAAAGGGGTGTCACATATACAAATATATGTGAATGTGTGCATGTGTACATGTTCACATGTGTAAACATATATGTATATAATTACTATAATTAGCTGCAGAGTATTCAAAGGAAAGCAACAGGGATGGTAAAGATCATGCCATATAAAGTGGATTAAACTTGTTCTGCTTGGTCCCAGAGAACAGATCTAGGAATATTTCTTTTTTTTTTTTTTAATTAATTTTTCTTTTAATCACAAGTAGTGGGTAGTTTGAAAGAGGAGCTCAGCCTAGCTCTCATTTAAAACTTGTTAAAATTTGCAAAGAAAAAAATCACATTATCTGCAATTGAAAATGTGGTCTTTTTCTTCTTCACTTACAAATTAAAATCAGACTAACATTCATGGAATACTTCTCTGGAGACTTATTTAAAAAAAAAATCCCCCTCCCCCAGTTACATGTAAAGACTTTTTTTTTTTTTTGCAGGGCAATGAGGGTTAAGTGACTTGCCCAGTGTCACACAGCTAGTGTCAGTGTCTGAGGCTGGATTTGAACTCAGGTCCTCTTGAATCCAGGGCTGGTGCTTTATCCACTGTGCCACCTAGCTGCCCCTCAATTTTTAACATTCATTTTTTTTCCCGTGAAAGTATTTTATTATTTTCCAGTTACATGTAGAAATAGTTTGCAACATTTGTTTTTATAAGATTTCTAGTTTCAATTTTTCTCCCTCCCTCCCCTCACTCCCCCTCCCCAAGATAGCAAACAATCTGATATAGGTTATATATGTACAATCATATTAAACATATTTCTGCATTAGTCATGCTGTGAAAGAAGACTCAGAGCAAAAAGGAAAAACCTCAAAAAAGAAAAACAAGGAAAAAATAGAGATAGTATGGTTCAATCTGCATCTAGATTCCATAGTTCTTTTTTTCTTTTTCTTTTTCTTTTTTTTTCTGGATTTGGAGAGCATTTTCCATCATGAATCCTTTGGAACTATCTTGGACCATTGTATTGCTGAGAAGAGTCAAGTCTATCACAGTTGATCAGCACACAATGTTGTTGATATTGTGCACAATGTTCTCCTGGTTCTGCTCATCTCACAGCATCAATTCATTTAAGTCCTTCCAGGTTTCTCTGAAATCTGCCCATTCATTGTTTCTTACAGCACAATAGTATTCCATTACATTCATAAACCGCAACTTGTTCAGCCATTCCCCAATTGATGGGCATCCCCTCAATTTCTAATTCCTTGCCACCACAAAAAGAGCAGCTATAAATATTTTTGTATGTTAACATTCATTTTTTTAAAAATTGAGTTTCAAAATTTTTCTCTCCCTCCCTCACCTGCCACTTTCCCTGAGACAGTAAATAATTTGTTATAGGTTATACATAGAATTAGGGATATTTGAAAGATGCAAATTAAAGCCTGATATAGGGAAAGACAATGATAATTGGGGCTCTCTAAAAGCAGAATGTGCTACCTTGGACAAATTGTGGCTTCCTCCACCTTGGAGTCTTTACTTGTCAGTTATGTTGCAAAGGGGGTTTGTTGTTTAAAAAAAAAATCATGATTCAGGCCAGTCCCTTAATAGTTTGGGTCAAGATTGGAATGAAATGAGATACTCATAGTTGATCTAACAGCTAACCTGAGAGAGAGTGAGATTGATTAGCCATAGTAGAGGGGGGATAGTCCCCAAAGATACCATTTCAGTTCAGTCAAACACAGCTCCTCTGGCTCTGAGATGCTCATATTGGTCCTCTCTCTAGTCAAGCACCAGGGAATAGCTGGAGTTCAGTATGATTTTTGTACTCAAGTGATCAGGATGCAATATCAATGGTCTGAGTCTTCAGTGTACTCAGCTGATTAAGTCTCAAGCAGAGATTCAAAACCTTTTAGGGGGCAGCTAGGTGGTGCTGTGGATAAAGCACCGGCCCTGGATTCAGGAGGACCTGAGTTCAAATCTGACCTCAGACACTTGACACTTACTAGCTGTGTAACCCTGGGCAAGTCCCTTAACCCTCATTGCCCTGCAAAAACAAAAAAACCCCAACCTTTTAGCCCAGTCTGCAGAGAATCTGATACTTCTCCTACCATCAGGTTCTTGTTTAGGTAGAGATTAGACTCAATGGCTCTTGTGTTCCCTTCCATTTCTGAGATTCAGGTGTTCAGTGACTGAGGGGAAGGAGAAGAGTTGAACATCAATAAGGTGTGTGTGCATGGTGACCATAGTGGGGTCAGGGAGAAGATGGGCCTCATTGGAGAATAGTCGATCACACTTAAAAGCCAAGCATGATTTAGACAGGATAGTGGGGAGCTATTGTAGGCTCTATTGTAGCAGGGGCATTATCTTCTGCAAATGAATGGCATAATGAATGCCATGTTCTTTGAATCCAGACAAGGTATGCATCACTCAGTCAATTTCTCTGTGAATGGATAATACTACTCAGCCTTTCATTATCCTTCTAATGTCCTGGAACCAAGGAAACTGGAATGCTAAAAATGAAACTGTTACCAGAAAAAAAAACAACAAAAAAAACCTCTTTGGAAAATATCTACAAAGGAAATGCAGAAAATATCTGAGATGATGGATTTTGCTTTCAAAAAATATTTATAGAAAAGCAATTTTTTTTGCAAATCACTTTGTCTCTTTCAGCCTCAATTTCCTCATCTATAAAATGGATTCTTGGACTCAGTGGCCACTAAGGTCCTTTCCAGATCTCAATCCAGGATACTGTGAATGGAAATATTCTACTATCCAAGGATCTAGCTTATTGTATTGGATGGAATAGAATAAACATTTGTTAGGCACTCTGTTAAGAGATTTACAAATATCTTTTTTTGATCTTTCCAACAAACCTTGAAGGCATTTGTTATTATGATCCCCATTTAAGTTGGGAACATTGAGGCAGACAGAAGTTAAGTGACTTGACCAGAGTCACACAGCTAGTAAGTTTCTGTTTAGGTCTCCCTGACTCCAGGGCAAAGAAGTGGCACAATGGATAGAACAACAGGCCTGGAGCGTTACTCAGCCACCTAGCTGCTATAATGAAAGGTTGTTGGGATGATCACACCGTCCCAGGCGCCCCCCCCCCCCTGCAAGGCATCCTGTTATAAGATACATAAAAGGGTCGCTGTAGAAGGATGAGGAGTTTCCATTAACCTTTGTACTCCTTTCTGAGTAACAAGTTATGTATGTGACAAATTTCCTATAGAGCCCAAGTGACACTAAGTGCTTCAGCACTTCAGAGGTAAGCATCATTAATCAATTCCAGTGCATTACCAAACATCATCAGGGGCTTTGATTTAAGTAACATGAAAAGGGGAAGTGGTTCTTGCTTATTTTTAGAAAGGTCAAGTTTTGGACAATAAGTCACAACTCTATGGCAGAAGTCAAAGGAGAAAGGGTATAATTAACACCATTCACCATTCTCTTGCTATTTCAGTGCATGAGCATAAAAGGAAATGCGAGGAATCAACTGGAGTTAGTCCAGTGAATGTGGGTGGGACTGCTTCAGGGAGATTTCATGTAGGAGAGGAGAATTAAACTAGGGTCTGGAGGAAAGGTAGCATTTGAAAAGGTGGAGAGGAGTGAGGAGGACATTCTTGGCAGGGAAACAGTATAGGCGAGGATATGATCGCAGCTATGTTTGGCGGCAGTGGGAGTTGACCAGCCTGGCTGGAGCCTGAGGATTCATATTAGGGAGCTGTGGAAGATTAGGTTGGGAAGATAGGTTGGACCTCCATGGTGAGGCTCTTGGGATGCCAGATTAAGAAATCTGAAGTCTATTCTCTAGGTAATGAAGAGCCATTTTGTTTTGAGCAGGGGTTACAAAATAAAATTGGAGTTTTAGGAAAAATAAAGCGGTTTCTCCGTTTAGTCATCTAGTCCACAGAATCTGCTTCGTTAATATAAAAGTAATAATTAATAATGGCCAAACAACAGAGAAGGGTTAGGAGGACTATAATCTTTAAGCTAATTCATAGAAAATTCACTAAATATCATGTTTAGGTAGTAAATAGATATTTTTATATTCTCTGAGTACCTCCCTCCAACTCCATCCCCAAGGGAAATGACTTTAAACTGTAATGGGAGGATTAGATATCAAGACAAGTTTCTAAAATAGAATGGAGATAGAGGTAACTTGAGGCTGCAGCCTGGCTTCTTGAAAATAGCATCTTGCTACATGAAGCTTCTAAGACATTGACATTTAGTACCAGGGAAAGCTGTGGAATCTCCCTCATCTTATATTTAAGGAAAATCTTATGGAAGAACTCAGATTCAGGTCTGTCTGGAGGCAAGTGACTCACCTAGAGTGCTAAATAATCTTCTACAATTTTCTCTTGGTTATAATTCATGCTAGCACTGGCAGACAGGGTCCCCAGATAGTGGCTGTTGTTCTCCTCAGGGTTTTAGGAGTAGCCCTGAGAGGTTTCTGGAGTTTTCTACCACTGTCAGTTGCAATCCCCTCATCTCATATGCGCCCCATTAATTAATTACCAGGAAGCTAGATTACTTTTAATGTAGGGTATTTACTGAGATGGTATAATAACAGTTGATGTATCTTCCTTAAAGTCTAGAATATTTTTTCTCATGAGTATATTCAAAGTCTAAGGGAAAGTGGGCTCAAGCTTAGAGGGGACTTGTGGTAAAGGAGTAACTCACAACTCCTGGTTGGCTAGATGTATTTTTTACACAATGTTGAGTCCTCATGAAACTCCCTTGAGGGAGCTTTCTTCTTGTCCACAAGGGTCAGGATCCTTGTAGTGTGGTGAAGCTGCTTTTTTCTTAGTCCATTGCTATTCCTGAGACACTACTTCTACTACTGTTTATAAGTTCAAATCTTCTGACTCTTTGATGGTCAAAAGGTGTTGTTCTAGTCAAAGATGAGGAAAGACAGAAACACTTTCCTCCTCCCTCACTCTTACCCCTAAGTGATTTCCTCTTAAAAGCTTAGAAGGAATTTTTCCTCACTAGACTGTCATGCTATTAGAATTGCTGTTTTAGGGGCAGCTAGGTGGGGCAGTGGATAGAGCACTGGCACTGGAGTCAGGAGGACTTGAGTTCAAATGTGGCCTCAGACACTTAACACTTACTAGCTGTGTGACCCTAGGCAAGTCACTTAACCCCAATTGCCTCACAAAAAAAAAAAAGAATTGCTGTTTTATCTAAAGCCACAAGTCATTCACTCCTAATTCACTTTTAGTGTATCATCATCTCATTTCACTCAATGGCTTGAATAATTTCACTCCTTCTAAATAGGTTAGGGACTTTTTCTCACCAAGTTCATGCCTTTGATGGATTTCATCCAGGTGTTACTTATTTTACACCTTTGATTAATAGTTTCTAAGCTTCAATCTAAGAGAAGCCATTACCTGCTAAAGGTATGTAACATTATGTAAGTTACATTAATTGGGTTGGAGAATGTGAAACCCCCTCTTGCAGTTGTATGAAGCTCTTCCCCTCCCTCTTTCCCCTTAGTAACTTGAACATCTGAGAGCTATTCAGGGGTTCTGGGCATGCAAAATATCAAAAGGAAACAGTTGACAGGATAGCAAACATTTCTACCTGCTTTATATTATTTTCTGGGATCAGGTCAAACATTTATTAAGAACTTATTATGTGCCAGGGACTGTTCTAAGGCAAAAATAATACCTGCCCCCAAGTAGCTCCCAGAGAACATACAAACAACTCTATACTAGCAAAATATATACAGGAAGAATTGGAGGAAATCTCAGAGGAAAGACACTACATGTGAGTAGATGGGAAGGGCTTCTTTTCTAAGATTTATTTATTTGTTTATTTTTATGTTCATTTAAAAATTTTTTGAGCTCCAGATTCTCTCTATCCTTCCAGCCTTTTCCCCACCCAACTGAGATGTGATATCCAGTGTACATCTTAAGTCATGCAAAAGTTATTTCCATATTAGCCATGTTGCAAAAAAAAAAAAAAGCAAGAAAAAATAAGTGAAAACAGTATGTTTCGGTCTACCACTCAGCAGTTCATCAGTTCTCTCTGAGGAAGATGACTTTTCATTCAACTATGGCCAAAGGGCTAAAAAATTGTACATATTTTTTGATGCAGTAATACCACTACTAGGTCTGTATCCCCAAGAGATCAAGAAGAATAAAAAGGACCTATAGGTACAAAAATATTTATAGCTCTTATATTTATAAATTTGCCTCATTTCCTATAATATTTAAGAATGAGGGCCTTTATCAGAGAAACTGTACTGTAGAAAATTATGGGAAAGATTTCTTGCCAAAGGTGAGTTTTGATGCTGATACTTGAAGAAAACTGAAGATCCAAGGAGGAGAGGAGGAAGAAGAGTGTTCAGGAATGGAAGATAGTGACTGAAAATACATGGAATTGGGAGATGCAACATCTTGTTCAAGAAACAGCAAGAGAAGGGCAGTATCACCACATCAACTCCCTTCTCTCAATGTGTACCTGTGGCAGAAGCCAGTCAAATTGGTCATATACGAGGGCAAAGGACAAAAGGGAGGCATTTGGTAACAAAATTAACACAGGAGAACATATATCTGATACATAGTCTAACTTACTGGATATTGGGGAATTTTAGCTTTAAAGTTAAAATATACATGAATTGCAAGATGGGCAACTTTTAAGAAATTTGGCATCTTTTATTCACCACTATTTAAATTTGAATATAGCAGCTGAAAAAGAAATGCTTGTTGTCCAGGAACCATTCCGTTTTTGACCAAATGGCAAAATCCTAATATATCTTTTGTTCTGGGGGCATAAATTCACTTTTGGTCTTTCGTTCTTTAAGGTTTTTCATTTTGTCTTGAAATATTACAGTGAAAAGAAAAATAAGAAACTTGGTCTTTCAGAAAAAAGTTTTACCCTCCACATTTCCAATTATAGTAAGTACTATAATTAAAATATAAATTCAGTTTCAATTATAGAAAAATTCCCAAGGTTAAAGAAGCACTTATCTTTTCAGTATTTTTCTTTCTTTTCAGGCTTTTCAATGTGTTAAGGAATATACAGTTTCTGGTATTTATGTCATCAATCCTGAACTGGCAGAAGATAATAAACTGGGAGGTTTTAAAAAACTCATTTTCTTTCATTTTCATTTTTCTTTAATTGGGTAGGTATTTGCCTGTTTTTAGCCAAGGTAAAAACATAGAATCATAGGATTGTAGATTTGGAGAATCATAAAATATTAGAGATGGGAGCAAGGAAGCTTTGAAACCATTTACTCCATCCTTATACTTTTACTAATGAGGAAACTGAGGCCCAGAGGGATAAGTGATTTGTTCAAGGTTGCCCGGTCAGTTCATCATTAATTATTTATTCAACAAATATTAACATATCATAGAGCCAAGTCAAGAACTCAAATGTCCTGACTGTTAACTCAGATTTTTGTTTTCTCTCACACTGCATTGTATCTATGCCATTTATTGTAAGGACTCGAAAAAGAATGTTGTGAAATAAAAAAGCATACACTCAGTGTATGACAGAATGGGATAGTGGAAAAATTGCTGGACTTAGAGTCACATAAATTGGGGATAATAATACCTGTAGTGGGGTATTAGTGGTAGATTGTTTTGGGGATCAGGCTAAATGAGATCATTTATGTGTGTATGTGCAGGGGGAGCTTATGTCCTTGGTTGGGACAGACCATATTCTGTTCAGAATTATATCCTATGTACAAGAATTCAACAAATGATAATGCTACCCAGGAAGCCCAATGGAAAGCTATCAGATGAACTGCAGAGGTTTACGGAGAGTTAAATGGATATAAACTGATAGGGGATGAGAGGAAGTGGCCATGGAACCCGGAGCTGTTCCTGGTTCATATCTTTTCCCACCAGTGTTGGTAGACATTGAGGTCCCCTCCTCATTAATGCTGATACTAGGCTCTTGGGCATTAACAGCAGCATTTTGGCAGCCATTGAAGCCTTTTTCCATTCTAGCCTGTACTAGACTTTTGTACTTTGGTGTAGGTGGCACCTTAGTAACCCTTTGAGGCTTTGCCCCTTCCATGCTTGAAGACAATGAGTACAGAATCTGAGGACTCACTGATTCAGTAGCAGAGACAATAGTGTCCTGGGAACCAAAACATAGAACCTTCAGTATTTACCAGATCAGCAAGTCACTTACAAGCTTTTACTCTTCCCCTAGCTTGTGTGCCATGCTGATTTAGCAGTGAAGAGTAGGGGAGAGCTTAGCTTGCAAGTTTTCCTCACTGGAGGTTCAGGAGATTTTGGAGGAAGAGGGAGAATGGGTCATATGAGTTTTTCTGTTTGTAATCATTTTCATGTTGTTTACTTATTTTAGAAAATATCCATTTCCATTACTATGATTTGTGTTGTGTAGTTTTGGAGGGTTGAGATTAAGAGGAAAATAGGACTCAGGAGCAATAGAATGTGGACCTAGGTAGGGTGCTAACATACCTTCCAATAGTATTTAAGGGTGCTACATGCATAAAAATGTTTTGCAAACTTTAAAAACACTAGGTGTGACATATGAAAAGTCAGACATAATTTTCTGAGTAATTAATAATTTATTAATTATAGCTAGCAGATCATTTTAAAAATGATGGTCATTTGGCTTTTTCTCACAAACCAAAGACAAATCAGGAGGCTGATCAATGCTTTTATATCCTTGGATGATTGGTTGTTCCCAATAGGTGGATGTCAACTGTGATTGGTTAACAACTAATGAGAGAATAATTATGAGAATTGGGCCTATTCTAATGAGGGACTGGGAATCATGACTTTGATTACATCACTCTTATTCATCTCTACACCCCTCCCCCCCAATATAGACAAAAGGATCTACCTCCACTCAAGCTTGCCTGATTTACCTAGATTAGATTCTCTTTGTAAGGTGGGGTCCCATCCAAGATAAAAAAAAACATGTACCTAGAAGATTTGGGCAATCTCATCTATCAGCAATGCTCTTCAGAGACAGGCTGAATAACCTATAGGCGTTTATTTCTGAATGAGGAAATAGAAAGGGAAAACCTTAATCTCAATGAATAATTTGTTATTAATATGAGAGAATAATTATTTCTTTCATAAATAATGATTAGGGGAGGGAACCATGCATTAGCACTTTCCTGAATTACAGTGGCTATACACACAACTATCTGCCTCCCTTCTTCTAACTCTGCAGAGGGCCCACTGCCAATTTCAGAACTTGTCCCAGCCAAAAGCATTCCATTCTAGATCTAGTGTCCTCATCTCTAGAGGCAGTCAGTCCTCTGGGGGGCTTGCCTCTGTACTCTCCCATTACTGGCATGTCTGTAATGTACTGGAAACAAGTTAAGAACAACTGTTACAACAGGTGTTAATCTTTTAGTTATTCAAAGCCTCACATCTGCAAATAGGCAAAGCCTTTTGTTTGTAATGAAATGGAGCACAGTATTTTTCCCAAAGACCATCCCAATGGGCCAGTGAAACTGAGGCAGATTCATCCCAGGGCATAAGTTATATTCTCGGTACTCTGTTTCCTCTCCTCTCTTTCTTCCTTTCCTTCCCTTCTAGGTTTTCTGAAAAGGAAGAGAGATTGAAGACAAGAAGAAAGCTCTAAGGTTTTTTGAAGGAAGATGGGATAAAGGAAGACATTTAATCACATTCCTTTTTAGACACCATCTCAGACTATTTCTGACAGGTCTCTGCTGACTTTTTTGTGTGTGTGTGAGGCATTTGGGGTTAAGTGACTTGCCCAGGGTCACACAGCTAGTTAGTGTCAAGTGTCTGAGGTCGGATTTGAACTCAGGTCCTCCTGACTCCAGGGCCGGTGCTTTATCCACTGTGCCACTATGCCACCTAGCTGACCTTCTCCTGACTCTTTAATCTTCTATTTGTCTATTCTCCACATGATATTTAATTTACCATGTAATCCTCACACCTCAATAGGTAGATGGAGAGATAGATAGTACATTTATTAAACCCTAACTATGTTCCCAGCATAATGCTAAGCACAGAGGATAGAAATACAAGGAATAAAAATCCATGCTCTCAAGGAACTTACATTCTAAAGAAAGAAAAACAAACAGATAAAGGGGAGCTTTAAAGGGAGGGTGGTATATACCCTAGCTTCTTTTGGGGGGGCATTGTTTTTTATAATTTTTTCCAATTTGGGGGGGGCAGGGCAATGAGGGTTAAGTGACTTGCCCAGGGTCACACAGCTAATTAAATGTCAGGTGTCTGAGGCTGAATTTGAACTCAGGTCCTCCTGAATCCAAGGCCAGTGCTTTATCCACTGTGCCACCTAGCTGCCCCTCATTTTTTTCCAATCTTAATAGTATTTTATTATTTTCCAGTTACATGTAAAGATAGTTTTCAACATTTGTTTTTTTTTTTTTAGGCAATTGGGGGTAAGCGACTTGCCCAGGGTCACACAGCTAGTAAGTGTTAAGTGTTTGAGGCCAGATTTGAACTCAGGTCCTCCTGAATCCGGGGTTGGTGCTCTATCCACTGTGCCACCTAGCTGCCCCATAACATTTGTTTTAATAAGATTTTGAGTTCTAAATTTTTCCTCCTTCCTCCCTTCCCTCTCCCCTCTCCAAGACAGAAAGCAATCTGATATAGGTGTGCACAATCACATTAAGCATATTTTCACATTAGGCATGTTGAGAAAGAAGAATCAGAACAAAAGGGAAAAACATCAACAACAACAAAAAAAGTAGAAATCTGCATTCAGATTCCACAGTTCTTTTTTCTGGATGTGTAGAGCATTTTCCATCATGAGTCCTTTGGAATTGTCTTGGATCATTGAATTGCTGAGAAGAGCTAAGTCCATCACTGTTGATCACCATTGCTGTTACTGTGTACAATGTTCTCCTGGTTCTGCTCACTTCAATCAGCACTAGCCCATTTAAGTTTTTCCAGGTTTTTCTGAAATCTGCCTGCTCATCATTTCTTTTTTTTTTTTTTAATTAAAAAAAGTTTTTTTTTGGTGTGTGTGTGGGGGGGCAATGAGGGTTTAAGTGACTTGCCCAGGGTCAGTAAGTGTCAAGTGTCTGAGGCTGGATTTGAACTCAGGTGCTCCTGAATCCAGGGCTGGTCCTTTATCTCATCGTTTCTTACACCACAATAGTATTCCATTACATTCATATACCACAACTTGTTCAGTCATTCCCCAATTGATGGATATCCCCTCAATTTCCAATTCTTTGCCACCACAAAGAGAGCTGCTATAAATATTTTTATAGATGTGGATCCTTTCCTCTTTTTATGACCTCTTGGGATACAGACCTAGCAGTGGTATTACTAGGTCAAAGGTATGCACAGGTCCCATAGCCCTTTGGGCATAGTTCCAAATTGCTATCCAGAATGGTTAGATCAGAGATTCTTAATCTTGTGTGTGTGCTGAATCCTTTGGCAGTCTGTTGAATCTTATTATGAACCCCTTCTCAAAATAATGTTTTTAAATGCCTAAAATAAACTACACAGGATTACAAAGGAAATTAATTATATTGAAATACTTGTCAAAATACTTAAAACATTAATTCTTGATCTAAGATTAAGAACCAGTTTTGAATATTCATTCAACAAGCATTTATTAGGGCCTTAGTAGGTATCAGGTATGATGCTAAACTTTGGGGAAGCCAAGAAAGGCAAAAGTAGTCATTGTCCTCAAGGTTCTGAGGGGGTTATACCTTAGCTTCTTTAACTGTCTCAACCCCACATGGGGTGGTGTAACTGAATGTGGGGGTCATGAGAAATTCGGCAACAGTAAAAGGTTATGCATACCTATTTTATATACCTATGTACCCAGGTTGGCTTAAAAATTTCTTAGGCAAAAAGGGGTCATGAATGGAAAAAGTTTAAGAAGCCCTGGTATATACCCAGCATGGATATGGAAGAAAGGGGAGATGGAGGCTTATATCCAGACAAAACAAAAGAAAATATAGTCAATCAGAGTTCAGGGTTGTTCCAAGGGTGGATTCCATGGTTCTAGTGGGAGGAGGTGGAGATGCTGGCCTGAATGTTTGAAATTGGGGGTAAGTGACTTGCCCAGGGTCACGCAGCTAGTAAGTGTTAAGTGTCTGAGGCCAGATTTGAACTCGGGTCTTCCTGAATCCGGGGCTGGTGCTCTATCCACTGTGCCACCTAGCTGCCTCTCAACATTTGTGTTTTTTTGTTGTTGTGCCTTCTCCAACTTCTCTCTCAACCTGGTCTATCAGTTATTGGCATTCTAAAATTGAGAAATTGTTCAGATCATTAGTATCCTTTTTTGCCCCTATCTGGATATTACCAAATACCCATATACAAGCATGAAAACTAATTTATCAACCTATCAAAGATTTAAAAACTTTTTGGAAAAAAACTTAAAGAAAATCACAGTCTTAAAAAAATTAAGGTTACACTTTGGGCTCTAAAGAATTTTGCCAGGACTACATAGCTGTTCAGAGGAACAGACCAAATGTCTGTCATAACATACTTTTAAAAAAATGGGAGAGATGAGAAGCTCCCTTTCATCCAAGGATCTGAAATCCTGACCTTGGGTGGAGTGACATTTGCTAACATTAAAAACAGTACACTTGGCAGACAATTAGACTACAGCATACAGGCCTACACCAACAGCAAGTACACCCTAAGAATCATCCTCTAAAGACTGCCAGGAAGTTCACTAGAACTTTTAGAACTGAATTCTGGCCTCTGTCTGTTGTTAGTCGCAAACTCTCACTCCACCCATGTCAAAGGATTTTGAGACAAATGCAAGAGGAAACCTTATTCTTCTCAGTACCCAAGGGATGTACTATTTCCCTTCATTTTATGTTAACCAGGGTTTACTCAGTAAGAGTCAATAGACAGCCACTAATTTAAAAAAAAAAAAAAAGATTTGAAGTTCATTGACCTGCTTTTGACTCCTGTTTTATGATTCACTCTATCTGTCCAGACTTATTTTACATTACTCCCCTGAGCTACTTGTTGTTCCCTAACCTCAGAATTCTATCCTCTACCTCCATACCTTTGCTTAGGCTACACTTCCATGCCTGGAAGGCATTCCTTCCTCACTATGGCTTCATAACATTTCTAGCTTCCTTTATTTAATTTTTTAATTATTTTTAATAATAAAAGTATTTTATTATTTTCCAGTTATATGTAAATCTAATTTTTCAACATTTGTTTTTTTATAAGATTTCTAGTTCCAAATTTTCTCCCTTCCTCTCTTCCCTCCCCCCTCCCCAATACAGAAAGCAATCTGATATAGGTTATATATGTACAATCACAGTAAACATATATCTTCTAGCTTCCTTTAAAGCTCAGTTCATTTGCCACTCTTTTGGGAAGGTTTTCTGATCCCCCTAGTTGTTAGCACATTCTCTGAAATTACCTTGAATTTATTTACCCTTGACTTACTTGTCCCTTCTGGTGGAAATGTAAGTTGCTTGAGGGCAAAGTCCCGGTTTTCATTTCTGCCTTTGTCTTTGTATTTCAGGGGCCTATCAAAGTGCCTTGCACTCAGTTATGTATTTGGTCAGTTTGAATTAGATCTGAGTGACTATCCCAGTTTACATTCTGCAGTTGGGAGTCTTACTTTCTGAAAATCAAAGATTTCTTCCAAGTTTCAAGCATAGCAATGGGCTTACATTTCTGAAGGTCCTTTGTACTTCTGATGCAAAGTAGAGAAGCAGAAAATTTTTTGCCCTCTCTCACCTTCCCTCTTCTGATTTCTAATTTTATATAAGGCTGCCAGAAAATTAGAGGAGAAGGGATTGAAGAACCTCTGGAATTCATAAGAGTTTTTCAACTGTTTGAATTCATTGATAGGGAACCACTTTTCACTCAATAGTTTACATGGTGCTTTCATTGCCATTGTGTATAAGGAATAAACCTATGTTTTTTTATTGGTTTAAGGGACTTTTGATTAACTCCTTTACCAAATATCAAAGGTTGGGTGTTGAACCCAGATATTGATGGTTTTGAGAGAAGGTGATGTTGAGATCCTCATTACCTTCACAACACTAGTCACCTTTTATGCCCTCCTCCAAGGAAAGAGAAGTGAAAATGATACTCTCCAAAATAAGGTCTAACAACAACTGCTTATCTGTGTTGCTAGATGGAGTTTCCTTACTTAAAAGTTCCCTACACTAATGAAATCACGAGGCTGGGGCAAAACCAAAAGGAAAACTGGAATTTCCTGTGGTGAAATCAATCATTTATTTTCTTTGAAAATTTCAGCATTACTTCATCTACTTTACCATTTAAAAATTTTTAGAAATGAAAATTTCTAAAGAGTTAAAAAATGACAATCCTTGAACAGAGTAACTTACCTGTATTATTTCTGCTGAAATATTAGGAGAAAAGTAGAACTTTTTTTTTTCACTACTAGGTTCAGTCCCTCTTTTTCATAATGAAAAAAGTTCAGCTCTACAGTGAGTTCTTGTATTCATTTTTAAATAAATGACTACTTTTGTGGTTAACTGGGATTGGTCAGTATTTTATTGCTAGATCTTTATTACCCTTGAAGTACCCTTTGCTCCTTGGGTTTCCTCTCTCTGATAGGAAGGCTCTTCCTAGAACCTTCATTAAGGAGGGCACTCAGATCAACCAGCTCTTCATTTCCACTAGGCTTAGACTACAACACATTTCTCCATTATACCCCATGCCCAGGCACCTTCTCTGCCCTATTGTCTTTTCAGCTTCCTTTTGTGTGTTGTCTTCCTACATTAGACTGTAAACTCCTTGAGGCTAGGGGCAGCCTTTCTTTTTGTTTATATTTTTATTCTTTGCCCTAGCACATACTAAGAGCTTAAAAAATACTTGTTGACTTTGTTGATTTGACAACATCATGGGCCCCAAATTGTACCTAGAAAGAAAAAAAAAAAGAATCAAGAAAATCAAGAAGAAAAAAGAATAATCAAGTCCTATAAATTGTGGTAATCCAGTTCCATTGTGTGGACACGCCTGTGTGACATTGGCCAAGTCCACTCACCCCCATCTGATCCTGTACCTCATCTTTTAAATGATTGCCTATAAAATGATCTCAAAAATCCTTCCTACTTAATAATTCTGTGTACTCTTACAATTCTCTATTAGTAATACTCTGTTATCATAAAATGCCTTATATCATTAGCTGAAAGAGTGTGGTTATAAAGGACTGATGGCTAGTCTGGTTTTCATACATATTAACTTCTGAATATGGATAAATCACTTAAGGGTTAGGTGAAACTTAAGACTGTAAATTACAGACAATGTGAATTCTCTATCAACAATGATTTCACAGGTCTGGATTCTACCCTGGTACCTCAATTTTTCATTTTATTTTATTTTATTTTTATTTATTTATTTTTGGTGAGGCAATTGGGGCCCAGGGTCACTTCATTTTATTTTTATATGTATAGTATGTCTGTCTTACCCAAATGCATTGTAAAGTTCTTGAGAATGGATATTGTGTTTTATAATTTTTAAGAGTCCTTATGGCTATAACACATGATAAAAGTAAGCAATTTTATATGAGAAGTAGTCCTAAAGGATGGCATCAAAGGAAAATACATGAAAAAGGAAGATGGTTCAGTCACAAAGTGAGAGCAAAGGATAATCAACGAATCATCCCAGTGCTCCACTGGTATCCCACTCCTGATGTCAAGAGAACAAAGGGCAGGCTCTTAGCATTTTGGGGGACCCTTGTGATGAACTTATGGGAAGACCTGGACAAGTTGCACAGGAATGGGCATGTAGGAAGGATGGCAAATCTGCTTCTCTGGAGGAATGAGTGCACAGGTCCATTAGCATGTGATCCATAAGGGACTTTATATATAACAGAATGCTTGTTTGAATAGTTTGATTAGTGTAACAGATTGAAAATGACTTGAAAGTGTGAAATATCATATACAAAAAAGTCACTATTTTTCATCTATCAGAAACTTCTACCAACCCAACCTGCTTGTGTCATAATTTGATTCCACGTATTCATTTTTCTAAATAATAAATTTATTTATTTAGAATTTTCCCCAAGTTTCATGTAAGAACAAATTTTCACATTGATTTTTTTTTTGGTGAGGCAATTGGGGTTAAGTGACTTGCCCAGGGTCACATAGCTAGTAAGTGTTAAGTGTCTGAGGCTGGATTTGAACTCAGGTCCTCCTGACTCCAGGGCCAGTGCTCTATCCACTACACAACTTAGCTGCCCCAACATTGATTTTTTTAAAACTTCATGTTACAAATTCTTTTCCTCCCTCTCCCCCCTACCCCTCCCTAAGAAATTAAGCAATTCAATACAAGTTATACATATGCAGTCATGTAAAACATCTCCACATTAGTCAGGTTGTAAAAGAAAACAGACAAAATAACTAACCAAAAAAATACTTCAATCTGTATTCAGATACCATCTGAAGATGGATTTCATTTTTCATGTCCTTCTGATAGCATCCTGCTCAGCATTCTTTCACAGTTACCATTGTTAACTGTATTAACTTTCATCCTATTCCCTCCCCTTGATATTTACTCTACGTTCTATATTCTTTTACCCTGTCCCTCCTCAAAAGTGTTTTGCTTTTTACTGCTTCCCTCCCCAATCTTGCCCTCCCTCCTTCCCTTCAACCTCTCCCCCTTATTCCGCTGCCCTCTCACTTTCCCTCAAGGTAAGATATATTACTATACCTACTTAGTGTGTATGTTATTCCATCTTTGAGCTAATTCTGATGAGAGTAACGGCTCACTCCACTCCCCTGCAAGTTCCCATCTTCCTCTCCACTCCATAGCTTTTCCTTGTTTCTTTATGTGACTATTTTAACCCATTCCACCTTTCCCTTTCCTTTCTTCCAGTACATTCCTATCACCCTTAATTTTATTTTAAATATGTCATATGGGGCAGCCACATGACAAAGCGACAAAGCACCAGCCCTGGCCCCAGGAGGCCCTGAGCTCAAATCTGGCCCCTGACATAAGCCCACCTACCTGTCTGCCCCACAAAAATAAAGGATAAACAAAAAATAAATGCTTTACAGATATCATCCCTTGATTTTCAATTCACACCTGTGCCTCTAAGTATAATTCCTTTCAGCTGTCCCTAATAATGAAGAGTTCTTAATGAGTCACAACTATCATCTTCCCACGTAAGGAATGTAAATAGTTTAACCTTTTAACATCCCTCCTGATTTATTTTTCCTGTTTACCTTTTTATGCTTCTCTAGGGTCTTATATTGAAAGTCAAAATTTCTATTCTGTTCAGGTCTTTTCATCACTAATGTCTCAAAGACCTCTTTTTTTTTTGAAGTCCCATTTTTTCCACTGAAAGATTATACTAAGTTTTGCCTGGGTCAATGATTCTCGGTTATAATCCAGTTCCTTTGCCCTCCAGAATTCATATTCCATGACCTCCTATCCTTTAATGTAGAAGCTGCTAGATCTTGTGTTAGCCCTGGCGTTGTGGCTCCACAATATTTGAATTGTTTCTTATAGCTGCCGTGAAATATTTCTCTTGACCTGGGAGATCTTGGAATTGGCGTGAATATTCCTGGAAGTTTTTCATTTTGGATCTCTTTCGGAGGTGATTTGGGTGGATTCTTTCAATTTTTATTTACTTGTTCTGACGGCTAAAATATCAGAGCAATTATCCTGACAAGTTCGTGGAAGAAGGATGTCTAAACTCTTTTTTTTATCATGGTTTTCAGGTAGTCCAATAATTTTCAAATTATCTCTCCTGGCTCTATTTTCCAGGTCAGCTGTTTTTTCTAAGGAGATATTTCACATTGCCCTCTATTTTTAAAAATTAATATTGAATTTTGCTTTATTGTGTCTTGATTTCTCATAAAGTCATTAGCTTCTATTTGCTCAATCCTAATTTTTAAGCAATTCTTTTCTTTTCTTTTTTTGGCAGGGCAATGAGGGTTGACTTGCCCAGGGTCACACAACTAGTAAGTGTCAAGTGTCTGAGGCTGGATTTGAACTCAGGTCCTCCTGAATCCAGGGCCGGTGCTTTATCCACTGTGCCACCAGGCTGCCCCATAGCAATTATTATCTTTTTTATTTTTTTGGGGAGCAGTTAGCAAGTTTAATTTGGTGAAAGCAGAGATCAGGTAGGCCAAAGAGGACATGTGGGGGTTGGAAGGAAGGATGTTGGTAACCCTGACAATATAGTTAGTTGCTTCAGGGGTGAGAGGATCATTTTCACACTGAGAAAGTTAGGGGATTCTTTGTGGAAAGGGGACTTTTGTTCTCAGCCATTCAGCACCATCCGGACTAGCTCTTCATAGTTGATACAACCGTTGCTGTCCTCACGCCCTGCCACCAACATTTCCACTTCTTCCTCGGTCATCTTCTCACCCAGAGTGATAAGGACGTGCCGTATTTCAGCACCCATGACTGTGCCGTTCCCTTCCTTATCAAACACCCGAAGCCCCTCTACATAGTCTTCATATGTGCCCTGGTCCTTATTCTTTGCTACGGTCTGCAGCATTGGCAGAAAGTGTTCAAAGTCCAACACCTTCACATTCATCTCATCACTCTTGGGATTCCCTAAGACCTTGAGCACCTCAGCATTGGTGGGATTCTGGCCCAAGGCCCGCATCACGTCCCCACACTGGCTGTATAAGATCTTTCCATCCCCTGTTCGGTCAAACAGCTGGAAGGCCTCTTTGAACTCAGCAGTCTGATCTTCCGTGAAGTCACACATCTATAGCCGTGCAGCTCTGTCTCCGCTGCCGCCTATCCGCCGCTACTGCTGCTGCCGTATGTAATGGCTCCCAGCAATTATTATCTTCAGAGAGCTTTTGTACCTCCTTTTGCATTTGCTCAATTTGGCTTTTCAAGATGACTACCTTTTTAATGACCCTCCTGCATCACTCTCATTTTTCTTTCCATTTTTTCCTCTACCTCTCTTACTTTTCCCTCTATCTCTCTTACATTATCTTCAAAGTCCTTTTTGAGCACTTCTGTGGCCTGAGACCAGTTCATATTTTTCGTGAAAGCTTTGGATGTAGGATATTTGACTTTGTTGTCTTCTCCTGAGGGTACATTTTGATCTACCTTGTCACCAAAGAAACTTTTGAAGGTCTGCATCTTTTTCTGCCTGCTCATTATCCTAGCCTATTTCTTGGCTTTTAACTCCTTCTTAAAGTGGGGCACTGCTTCCAGGATGCACTGTCCCAAGCTCCAGGGGGTCCCAGGTGGTAGAATTTAAGGAGAGGCACATTCTCAGCTCACCTGGCCTGTACTCTGGTCTATAAGTAACCATGGGCCTGCTTACTCTTTAACCCGGAAGCAGAAGTCTGATTCACTCTGGTTGCAAGTTTGGCATGCCTGTGCCCTCCCCTACTAGGCTGCTTCCACTCAATTCTGCTTTCTGGGCAACCCAAGAGCACTCTGCCTCAGCTCCAGCAAAGACCTCTGTTATCTACCCCCCCCCCCCCGCCCCGGCCAACTGCTAGACCCCCTCATTGGTCTGTGCCCTGAATTCCAGAAGTAGCTGCTGATGCTGATGATTCCAAGGCTCTGGAAGTGTGGCCTGCCTGGGGCTGGATCTGCGTGGTGCGGCTGTGCTCCCCTCTCACCTTGGTACAGCAGGCCTTCCCTGTCACCCTTTTAAGCCATTTTTGGCTGGCAAATGATCTCACTCTGTTCTTTTATGGGTTCTGCCACTCTAGGAATTGTCTTATGGCATTATTTGGAGGTATGTGGATCGATCATGGGGAGCTCCAAAAAGTTACAACCTTTCCCCTGCCATCTTGGCTCCGCCCTCCTTCCACATATTCATGACAAATGACATGTATTTACCTTATAGACAATTATAATTTGAATCTCAGGAATAGTAGCATCCTACTGGGCTTACTTAGAACCTGGCCCCCTCCCTCATCTTTCAGAGAATCAACCCTTGTGGAGAGTTGACCTTGGAGCTCCCCCTCCAGGTAATGGAGCACCTGTCTTTTTAACTCTCACAACAACTAAAGATATAGAAAAGAAAATTTTTGCCTTCAAAGTCCTTGGCACTGATAAATGGTTCAGCATCAGAAATAGGGTTTGATCAAAAGAAATGACACTAAAGAAGATGCATTACCAGCTATCTTGCCACTTCATCCTAAGGACCACTGATCCTTTTCATTGGTCCCACTGCACATTGTCTTATGTTCTCTCCCCCTAGGTATTGTCTTGCTTTTCTATTTGTATTTCCAGAACTTAGCACAGTGCTTTGCAAATAGTAAGGACTTAATAAGGCTTTTGGCTTTTTGTGGGTTTTTTTTGTGAGGCAATTGGGGTTAAGTGACTTGCCCAGGGTCACACAGCTAGTAAGTGTTAAGTTTCTGAGGCCGGATTTGAACTCAGGTCCTCCTGACTCCAGGGCCAGTGCTCTATCCACTGCACCACCTAGCTGCCCCCTTAATAAAGGCTTTTTCATCCACCCATGTATCCATTCAGAATCTAAAAATTTATTTCCTATTAAACTTAAAAGAATAAGCATTCATAAGTTTGAATAAATATTATTTTCAGTTATAAAATTTTTCTCCTTGGTTACTTGAAGATGGAGTTATTTTATTATATGTTTTGCTTATTAATACACATATTGCATTAGACTTCAGCTATTGTATTGGTTAATCTAATGGAAAGCATAGAGTACCTAGTTGCTTCAAAATAGCCTTTTCCATCATAGGGTCCCCAATTTAGAAATACTTCTGCACTTTTAATTTAATTTTCATATTTTGAATTATTATATGAATCACATGTATATTTAATAATTATAGAGAAATTTGGCAGCAATTTATAGAGTATCTTTTGTTCCAAAAATGTACTAGAACCAAGAAATATATTACGTAGGAAAATCATGCAACCCAGAGGAGATTCAAAACTCAAGAGTTCAATACACATCTTTTACATAATTGTAGAATACATGTAGAGAAGACAATTAAAAATAAGTTTACAAGGTGTTTTAAGAAGCTAATTTTATTACAAGAACAGAACTATCGCTACTTTCCCCCTGACAGTTTCCCAATAGATTTAAATATCTGTCATGAAGAATATACTGATTTCTTCAGTCTCCCTCACTTTTAGCATTTTATGGTTATCAATTTCCCATGGCGTCATCAGTATTCTACCTTCCTGGGCGAATTTTTGCTTATCATTTTGATGATGATGACTATGAGGAAGATAATGAGGGGGGCATAGGAAACCCCAATCTTGCCAACCCTGATTTGAATGAATGTGTCTTACTATGTTTACTCCCAGATATTTTATGTATTTTGTAGTGAATTTGTATGGAAGTTATCATTTCCTGCTAGTCTTTGTTACCACTTTAAGTTGCTCAAACAGTGCAGGTCCAATATGAAAAGACTTTGTTCATCAGACCTACAAAGTATATTTACCCTGAGGGGGAAGGGAATTGGATAAATAGGAAGTCTGACAGATTATTTGAGGGTTTTATTTTTCTGCATTTGTTCCTGGATTCCTGTAAGTCCTTTGCATCTTGCATGTTTTTGGTGGTAAGTGAAATAAAGGCAGACTCATATTATGCCCATAGGTCCATCTTTTGAGAAATATATAAGCTTTGTTTTGGAGATTTACTTAGAGTAAAATTCTAGGGAGGTTACATGAAGAAAAAAAAATTACCTTTTGGGGTCAAGCTTCCAGGACTGGGATCTGATCCTTTGAGTCCATTGTCTTAGGAGATACTGGGTCATGGTTTATACAAACAATTCTGCCAAAGTATAGCTTTAGTCAAGTCAATAAGCATTTATTAGTGCCTACTATGTGCCAATTGTGTTCAATTGGTAATGCTAGGGTTAGCATTTTCATTCATTGAGATCCTGCTTATAATTGTACTATTCATTCCAAAGAGAGTAGGTACTATGGATATTAACTAGGTACTGGGGGAGATACAGGGACAAATTCTTTTATTAAAGGTCTTATAGTTTAGTAGGGGAAATAATTTGTTATAGTTTATCTGTTTGATATATGCCTAAAATATTACTTCTCTTAGTTTTTTCAATACCCTCTAACTTGCTGAAAGCTATTATTCTATGAACATTTAAATGAGGTGATTGTTGTTGTTTAGCCATTTTCAGCTGGGTTTGACTCTTACTGACCCCTTTTTGGCATATACTTGGCAAAGATACTAGAATAGTTTGCCATTGTCCTCCTCTAGATCATTTTAGAATTGAGGAAAGTGAGGTAAATAGGGTTAAGTAACTTCACACTGCTAGTAAGTGTCTGAGGCCAGATTTGAAATCACGTCCCAGCACTCAAATTCACTGTGCTACTTAGCTGCCCCTTAAATGAGGTTAGATGGAGCCTTAATGAGAGCTCTGAGATCTATGTGTCATTCACAAGTAATTATGAGGGGCAGCTAGGTGGCGCAGTGGATAAAGCACCGGCCCTGGAGTCAGGAGTACCTGAGTTCAAATCCAACCTCAGACACTTGACACTTACTAGCTGTGTGACCCTGGGCAAGTCACTTAACCCCAATTGCCTCACTAAAAAAACAAACAATCAAAAAAAAACCCACAAGTAATTATGAAATTGACGAATATAGTTGTTACTGTAAGGTAATAATGATTATCATGAACTATAGGGACCTCAATTAAAACAAATAACTAAACATAGCTGACAAAAGAAATGTGAATATGACTAATGGATTTATTAGAAATTTATGGATAGGAGCTCATTTTAAACATGGTGATATTATCTAAAGCAATATCATTAGACAAATGAAAAATAAATATAATAATTTCTATATTACAACTGCTTATATTACTGAAAATACCTCTTGACATTATGCAAATACTAAATAAACTGTGTTTGGTGGGGACTTGAGGTAAATCTGGTATGTTAAGCACTGTGTGCAACCATTTTTATCTTTAAGGTATAATAAATACTACTACTAAGAGAACATGCTTGACATTAAAACTATAGAATGATGGATTCACAGTAATTGGGCTTTTGAAAAATAAAATGACATGATTTTTGTGTGTTATGGTTTCTTCTTTTTATTATGGGTGATTCTCTTGTTAATTATTAGTTTTATCACATGGTAGCCATAAGAATGAAGGATTGAGATAGCACTAGCTTTTAAAACCCTTTTCTTTATGTATTTTCAATTTTATTTTATATTCAGTTTTGAATTCTCATCCCTTTCCCCCAGCCACTGGAAGGAAAGAAAAAACAAAACCTGTTACAAAGTATGGATAGTCATACAAAATAAGCTTGTATTAGCCATGTCAAAAAAAAAAGAAAAAGGAAGAAAATATGCTTCAATTTGTACTGAGTCCATCAGTTCTCCATCTGGACGTGGATAGCATGTTTCATTATCATTTCTAATATTAAAATAGCTATTCATCATCACAGATCATATTTATATAGCACTTTATAGTTTACTAAGTGCTTTCCCCACAGTATTCTCTCAGAAGTGGGAGGAATAAAGACAAGAAAGATCTGGAGAAGAAGAAAGATCTGAATAAGGATTTGCCATCATCACTAAGTTAGGTGTTTGAATTCTAAGTTCAGCAGTATTGTGTTATTACAAAATGTCTGATCTCAAAATGTAACAAACAAAATACTTTAAAGAAATGGCAATTGGATTCCTCTACATCCTGGAAGCCTATGGGATTTTCAGATAAAAAGTATAGCAGTGTTGTTTTTTAGTCAAAGGAGTACTAATTCTCTCTAAAAAAACAGCTGGGGTCAGCTGTATTTTGGTTATTGGTACTAGAAAAGCAAACATAGTTGTCTGGACGGTGAATCTAGATTCTTTCCATTTCAGGAACTAATGGGAGTATCAGTGACTGTGCTATTTGTGGTGGGTAACTTATCTGCTGCTTTTTCAAAAATTCTGTTTGATTGGTGGATATAAAGGCTCCTGCCTGGTAGGAAGGATAAAATTTACTTCGGCTGTCCCTGCAATGCCGGGACTCTTTTGTTCCTTCCTAGGAGGTGTGGGATATGCCACAGTTTCTTCTTTGTAGTCTGTTTCTGATAAGTGACATTCAGAAATTGGTGACCTTTGGGAACAGTGTTGGCAGAGACTGGGTGAGGTCGTTGTACTTGTCATCGAGTTGCCTTTCTCTGCTTTTGACTGTTCTGGTAAGTGTGACCCTGGAGCACCTTGGAATACTTCAGTTCCCTTAGGAACTAATGACCCTCTTACTCGTTTTATATCTGTCCGTAGAAAAGCTCCATGATGCTGGAAAGGGAAACAAGGGGCACACAAGTGTTAACCAGGGGCACAAAAGCAATTAGCAGATGCAGCTGTGAACTGAGTTCATTTATTAGCTCAAGTGTTGGCAGTGCATTCATTTGTTTCTCTGCCTCCATGCTGGCTATCAGCCTAGGCTCTAATACCAAAAGGCAAAGGAATGATGACTGGTCTGTCATAATTTTTTATTGATGAAACGAGAGCATGACAGAAAAGCATAGGAAAAAAAAAACAAGTCAAAGAAAAAGTATCTTCTTTTCTATGGGTCATAACCATTCTCTCTTTAGGATTGTATAACTTGCATGTTACACATGGTAAGTTATATCAGATCAGATTTAATTTCTAGCTGGATGGGTTGCTATGGGTATAATTTTTCAACTACTATTTTTTCTTTTTTGTTTTTTTTTTGTGGGGGCAATGGGGGGTTAAGTGACTTGCCTAGGGTCACACAGCTAGTAAGTGTCAAGTGTCTGAGGCCGGATTTGAACTCAGGTACTCCTGAATCCAGGGCTGTGCTTTAAACCACTGTGCCACCTAGCTGCCCCTCAACTACTATTTTTTATGGGCCAAAAGATTTATACTGTATCCCAAATGACTATTAGTTTGACACAAGAAGCTATTACAATGAAATTCTAAAATGAACATCTACAGTGGGGGAAAAGTGTGGTAAATGAATATTTAATGAAAAGCAGCTTTATGCCAATATATGTGAACCACATTAAAGTATATACAACCTTACCTTATAAGAATGATTTAAATGAACAATGAGTAATTTATAAAAATTTTTAAAAAGGCATTTTATAAAAAATGTCAAATTCTGTGATAGGACCCTATAATATAATACATTGCTAGAGAATTGTAAATTATTAGTTGAAAACTTAGAAGAGTGATTCAACTTTCAAACTAAAGATCATTGCTAAAAACATGACAATTTTAATAGCATATTTTAAGAGTGTACTGTAATTCCAATAAGTAAAATAGTCTACAATACATTTAGCAAATCTAAATATTCCTAAATAATTATTTCTAAATTCTGTCTTACCTTTGGTGGCAATTTTTTTCTGAACTGATGTATAAAAGGAAAACGATCTGAAATTTTTTTTTCAGTTACCGGCAATGAGTCTGAAATTGCCAATGGAACTAAGAAAAAAAGGCATTTTCATGAAATTAGATGGGCATTAACAATTGTACAAGGAAATGACACCTTAAAAACTTAATATACATGCTTTCATTAAAATATTACTAAAATTAAGCTGCATTTATATGTAAATCATGTTATATAAATCTAATGCATAAATTGTTGAGATGCAATAAATTCCATATCACTTGCATATGAAAAGAACCGAATGGAATTTCCAAATGAGCAATGTAGGATTACTAAATATTCTTATAATGAATATTAATTTGATAATGACTTAAATGATTTATTTCAAAACATATCTATCTCGTGGCCATTTCCAAAACATTTCACCAACACTCTGTCCACCCTCCTCATCCCCTTTCCATTGAACGTCAGACTACACCTCTTAGGACCCTGGGCTCTGAGAGAGAGGTGAGCTTTTGCTTTGTTTCACCCAGGGACCATATCACTTCAGGGACTTTTCAAACCATGCCACATACACTACCCCACTGTGGATGCAAGCTCCTTGAAGTAAGGGATTGTCTTGCTTGCTTGTATTTCTATCCCTAGTATCTTAACACAGGATCGCACATAGAATCCTCTCTTTGGCAGTTAACCTCTTCACAACCTTATCCCAACCTGCCTCAGGCCTTAGGACAGTGTCTTATACATAGGAAGTACATAAAAATGACTTTTTCATTCATTTATACACAAATGATAGAAAAAGCATGTACATTCAGGGAAAGGGCACTGACTCCATAATCAAAGGACTTGGCTTTGAGTCCTGTTACTTTCTGTGTAACTCTGGGTAAGCCACAATCTAATTGAGCATTAGTTTCCTTATCTATAATATGGCAAATTTGGAAAAGATGCCTCTTGAGGTCCTTCAGCTTTAGCTACATGATCCTAATCTCTTTCTTAGCCAAACACCTAAAAGAAGTTGCTTCACTTTTATTTAAATCTTCCATAGTCTAGTTTCTGGCATTATCACTCAACAGAAACTTCCTTTTCCAAAATCAATAATCATCTCTTAATTACCAAATACACTAATAGGATTTTCTCAATCCTTATTCATCTTGACTCTCTATAGCATTTTACACTGTTGACTAACTTTCTGCTAGATAATTTCATGACACCAATAATTCTTTTTTTGTGGGGAGGGGCAATGAGAGTTAGTGACTTGCCCAGGGTCACACTGCTAGTAAGCATCAGTGTCTGAGGCCAGATTTGAACTCAGGTCCTCCTGAATCCAGGGCTGGTGCTTTATCCACTGCGCCACCTTGCTGCCCCCAATCATTCTTTTAAAAATTAAATTTAGACTTCCAGGGCAGAGCCAAGATGGCAGAGGAAAGGCAGTGAGTTCCCGAAGTCATGACATGATCACTCCAAAAAACATCCAAATAAAGCCATAAGAAAATGCCCGGAGGCAGCAAAACTCACAGAAGAATGTGCTGAATCATCTTTTAAACCAAGAATGGCTTGGAAGGTCAGAAGGAGGGAGCTGCTGTGCTGATACAGGAGTCAAGCCAAACCCTACAGTCACTCTGACACAGATCCAGTCTCAGGAAGTCCTCACCAGAGAAGGAGACCCCCAGAGCCTCTGAATCAGCTGAAGTGTCGTCTAGAACTAAGCTCACAGTCTGGTGAGTGGGCTGAGCCCTAGGCAGGGGGGAGACTACAGGAGTCTATGCTGGTGCTAAGGCAGAACTTGGATTTTACACCCCTGCTGAGAACCAGGTGGTAGGCTCGAGTAGAAGTGGCCCAGGTCGGGGAGGGGCACAGGCTCCTCAGAGCTAACAACCACAACACACAAAGCTGGTTGATTGGCAAGTTGGTCTGGGGTCATCTAGGACCAGGAAACAGGCTGGTGAGGGAAGAACCTGATTCTCCTTAAATCATACCACCTGGGACATCTTAAGCTTGGGATACTGCAGCCTTGAAACAGTGCCCCACTTTAAGCAGCTAAAAGTCTAGTAAAAGAAAGGCAAGATGAGCCGACAGAGAAAGGTAAAGACCATAGAAAGTTTCTTCAGTAACAAGGAAGACCAAGGGGCACCCTCAGAGGAAGATGTCAACATCAGGGCCCCTATATATAAAGCTTCCAAGAAAAATATGAATTGGTCTTAGGCCACAGAGGTGCTCAAAAAGGACTTTGAAGATAAAATTAGAGAGGTAGAGGAAAAAATGGAAAGAGAAATGAGGGTGATGCAGGAAAGACATGAGAAAAAAGTCAACAGCTTGAAAAGTCATATGGAAAAAGAGGTACAAAAGCTGTCTGATGAAAATAATTGCCTAAGAATTAGGATTGAACAAATGGAAGCCAGTGACTTTATGAGAAACCAAGACACAATAAAGCAAATCCAAATGAATAAAATAATAGAGGGCAATGTGAACTATCTTCTGGGAAAAACTGCCGACCTGGAAAATAGGTCCAGGAGAGATAATTTGAAAATTATTGGTCTACCTGAAAACCATGATCAAGGAAAGAGCTTAGACACCATCTTCCAAGATATTCTCAGGGAAAATTGCCCTGAAATTCTAGAAGAAGCAGCTAAAATAGATATTGAAAGAATCCACCAATCACCTCCAGAAAGAGATGCCAAAAGGAAAACTCCTAGGAATATTATAGCCAAATTCCAGAGCTCTCAGGTCAAGGAGAAAATATTGCAAGCTGCCAAAAAGAAAGAATTCAAGTACTGTGGAGCCCCAGTCAGGATAGCACAAGATCTAGCAGCTTCTACATTAAAGGACCAGAGGGCATGGAATATGATATTCCAGAGGGCAAAGGAAATGGGATTACAACCAAGAATCAATCACCTACCCAGCAAAACTCAGCATTATCTTTCACAGAAAAAATGGGACTTTAATGAAAAAGAAGACTTTCAGATATCTGTGATGAAAAAAACTGAACTGAATGGCAATTTTGACTTTCAAATACAAGACCCTAGAGAACCATAAAAAAAAAAGTTGGAGCTGGGGGACATACCTGGGGTTGTACAGTGGGTGACTGTCTTGTGTCTGAGGCCAGGTTTTGGATGGGATCCCCCTGAGTCCAGGGGTGATGATTTGTCCACTGTGTCACTTAGCTAGATGATAACATCTTTAGGGTTAAATTGAGGGGTGAAGGGAATTCATTGGGGGAGGGGGAAGGGAAGAAGTGAAATCCTACATGAAAGTAACAGGAAAAGGCTTATGGAGTAGGGGAAGAGATGGGAGAGGAGCAGGGCAATAAATGAATTTTACACTCATCAGAAAAGGCTCAAAGATCTTAAACTCATCAGAGCTGCCTCAAGGAGGGACTAATAGGCACACCCAACTGGGTGGAGTAATCTATTTAATCTGGGCAGTAAAGGAGCCTAACACTCATTAAAATTAGCTCAAAGACCTCAATCTCATTAGAATTGGCTCAAGGAGGGACTAATGTACACACTCAATTGGGTAGAGTAATCTCTATAACCCTGCAGGAAAATAGGAGGGGAAGGGGATAAAGAGAGAGGGGCAAAAGAAGGAAGGGCAGAGTGGGGGAGGGGACAGACAGAAGCAAATCCCTTTTGAAGAGTGATAGGATGAAAGAAGATGGATAATAGAATAAATATCATGGGGAAGGGAATAGGATGGAAGGGAAACAGTTAACAATAGTAATCATGAAAAAGAGAAAAGGGGGGGAAATTGTACAAAAAATATTTATAGCAACTCTTGGTGGAGGCTAAGAATTGAGAATCAAGGGAATGTCCATCAATTGAGGAATGATGGAAAAAGCTGTGTTATATGATTGTAGTGGAATGGACTTGTGCTATAGGAAATGACAGACAGGATGATCCCCGAAAAACCTTGAAAGACTGATGAACATCGATGTATGGTGAAGTGAGCAGAGCTGAGAGGACATTGTGCATAGTGACAGCAGTATTGTTCACTGAGTAATTGTGAATGATTTAGCTACTCTCAGCAGTAGAATGATCCAGGACAATCCCAAGGAACTAATGAGGAAGCATACTATGCACTGCTATAGAAAGAATTGATAAAAAGAACACTTGTGGATTGTACATATATAACCTGATTGTGATCTTGTCGGGGGAGGGGGGGGGGAGGAAAGGGAGGGAGGGAGGGGGAAAAATTTGGAACTCTAAATCTTATGAAAATGAATGTTGAAAACTACCCTTACATGTAAATGGAAAATAAAATAAATGTTTGTTGAGTAAAAATTAAATTTAATAATTTCCCTCAATTCCATGTGAAAACAACTTTAGCATTATTTCCCCCCCAAAATTTTGAGTTCCAAATTCTTTCATACACCCCCTTTTTCCCTCTACCCCTCACTGAGAAGGCAAGCAATTTGATATAGGTTATACATATGCAGTCATGTAAGTGATGCTGTGAAAGGATACATGGAACAAAAAAACCCCCAAGAAAAATAGAGAAAAAGCATAGCAAAAGGATAGCATTTTTCATCATAACTCTTTCCAAATTGTCTTGGATCATTGTATTGCTGAGAATAGCTAAGTAATTCACATCATACAATATTGCTGTTACTGTATATAATGTTCTCCTGGTCCTGTTCATTTCACTATGCATTTGTTCACTTTTCTTTCTGAGAGCATCCTGCTCATAATTTCTTATAGCACAATACTATCCCATTACAATCATATATAACAACTTGTTTAGCCATTGAACAATTGTAATTTCCAATTATTTGCCACCACAAAAAGAGCCCTTATACTTGTTTTTGTGTTTTTATCTCTTTGGGATACAGACCTAGTAGCAGTATTACTTATATGGGGAATGCATGGTTTTATAGCCCCGTGGGCATAGTTCCAAATTGTTCTGCAGAATGGTTGAATCAATATACAACTTCACCAATACTGCATTAGTGTTTTAATTTTCCCACATCCCCTTCAACTTTTGTCATTTTCCTTTTCTGCCATATTGGTCAATTAGTCAATCTGATATGTATGGGGTGATAGCTCAGAGTTGTTTTAATTTGCATTTCTCTAATTAGTAGTGATTTAGAGCATTTTTATATGACTATAGATAGCTTTGATTTCTTTGAAAACTGCCTGTTCATATCCTTTGACCATTTATCAATTGAGGAATGGCTCTTATTTCTATAAATGTGACTCAGTTCTCTCTATATATTTGTGTAATGTCATTGAGAAATGAGTCCTTCTCAAGACAAAAAGGAAAGAGGTAACAAATTAAAAGAGGGGATTAGAAGTGAGGTGAAGAAAACCAATGGGAACAGAGCTACCTTTTAAAAAGATTAAAATAAACTAACGCAAGGAACAAAATACTGTGTTTACAGCAGATGAGGGGGAAAAATCATAACTTGAAAAGAACCCAGTTTTAGAGATAGATGGAAATAAATATAAGCCCAACTCTTATACCTTTAAATATGAATGGATTAAACAATTCAATAAAATGAAAAAGTGTGATAGATTGAATAAGACAAGAAAATTATAATACAATGCTCACAATAAAAACATTAAAAAAACAAAGACATATGCAAAATAAAACTGGTGTAGAGGGAGATGGAAAAAAAATTAGCTATGTACCAAGTGAGTCCAAAAGAGCAGAAGTTGCCATCATGCTATCAGAGAAAGCAAAAACAAACCTTCAAAATATAAAAAGGGAGAAAGAAGGAAATTATGTTGAAAGGAACTATAGTTAACAAACCATTACTAGTAATAAATTTATATGCTCCAAATATCTTAGCATCTAAATTCATAAAAGAAATATTTGAGATTCAAGAAGACATAGACAGTACCATAACAGGAGATTTCAATATCCCTCTATCAGTTTTGGATAAATGTAACAGAAAGATACACAAAAAAGAAAATACTGAACAAATTTCTGGAAAAACTAGAGTTGAAAGACTTATGGAATGCTTTAAATGGGACATCAAATTGATATACATTTTTCTTTTACAAAAACTGACTATGAGCTAGTGTATAGAGATATTGAAAAATAAGTAAATAAAAAGGCAGAAATAACCAATATATCCTTTACTGAATATAATGCAATAAGAATAGACATTGGTTCAAAGACCACAAACAAAAACTACAGACCTACATGGAGATTTAACAATGAAACCTTAAATAATGAGTGGGCAAAGAACAGATCATACAAATAATTAAAAACCATATAAGGGAAAATTATGATGAAACAACATATCATAATTTCCGGGATGCAGTCCTTAGGGGAGAAAATATTCTTATAATCATACATTAACAAAATAGAAAAAGACAAGATTAATGAATGGAGAATACATTTTTAAAAATTAGAGAATCAACAAATGAACCTAAAATCAGTAGTAATCAGGAGATATTAAACATGAGAGGGGAAAGGGATTGGAAACAAAAAGAATAGAAATGATCAATAAAAAGCATTTTTCCCTAAAAGACTAATAAAATTGACAAATACTTAGTTAATCTGATTTGGAAAAGGAAATAGCATACCACTCCATTATCTTTGCCAAGAAGCCCCACTTGGGGGTCTCAATGAAGAGTGGGCATGACTGAAGTGATTCAACAACAACCATCTGATTAAAAAGAGAGCAGAAAAGCAAATCAATAAAACAGCAAATGAGCAAGGTGAAATAACAGTAAAACCAAAAATAATAAAAAGTATTATCAGAACATATTATGCACAATTATATGCTAACAAAACTGAAAACACAAAAGAAATAGAGGAATACCTTTAAAAAATATAAAATACCCAAACTATCAGAAGATCAGTTAGAGATCTTAAATTACCTGATCTCAGAAAAAGAGCCAGATATAAAGGAACTACCAAAGGAAAACAACAACAACAAAAATTCCAGGACCTAATGGATTTACAGAATTCTATCAAACTTTTTATTTTTGAGTAGGAAGATTTTTCTTATTTTAAGTAATAAACATTTTATTTATAGTTTTGGGTTCCATTTTAAATCTATCCTTTCTCCCCCTCCCCACCCCGAAGCAGTAAACAATCACATATGGGTTATATGTGTACAATTATGTAAAACATTACCATATTAGTCATTTTGTATAAGAAAACTTGAATAAAAGAAAGAAATGAAAGAAAGTGAAAAACAGCATGCTTCAGTCTGTGTTCCATAAATATCAGTTCTTTCTTTGGAGGCAGAGAGTATGTTTCATCAATAGTCCTTTGGGATTGTCTTGGATCATTGTATTATTGAGAAAAGTTAAGTCATTCACAGTTCTTCATCAAACAATATTGCTGTCTCTGTGCACAGTGTTCTCTCTTGGTTCTGCTTTCTTTACTATACATCAGTTCATACAAGTCTTTCCAGGCCTTTCTGAAATCATCCTGCATGTCATTTCTTATAGCACAATAATATTCCATCACCATCAAATACCACAGTTTGTTTAGCCATTCCCCAATTGATGGGCATTCCTTTGATTTACAATTGTTAGCCACCACAAAAAGAGCTACTCTAAATATTTTTGTACCAATTGGTCTTTTTCTTTTTGGGGGGGATATCTTTGGTATATAAAACTAGCAGTGGTATTGCTGGATCAAAGGGTATGGACAATTTTATAGCCCTTTGGACATAGTTCCAAATAGGTCTCCAAAATGGTCGGCTCTTTTCACAACTCCACCAACAGTGGATTAGCTTCCCAGCTTTCCCACATTCCTTCCAACATCCAATATTTTCTGTTTTTGTTATATTTGCCACTCTGATAGGTGATACCTGAGAGTCATTTTAATTTACATTTCTCTGCTCACCAGTGATCTAGAGCATTTTTTCACATGATTATAGATAGCTTTGATTTCTTTGTCTGAAAACTGCCTGTTCATATCTTTTGACCATTTGTCAATTAGGGAATGACTTGTACTTTTATAAATTTGACTCAGTTCTCTATATATTTCAGAAATGAGGTCTTTATCAGAGATATTTGTTTCAAAATTCTTTTTCCAGTTTTCTGCTTCCCTTGTAATCTTGGTTACATTAGTTTTGTTTGTGCAAAGAATTTTAAATTTTATATAATAAAAATAATCTATTTTACATTTTGTTTTACTCTCTGTATCTTCTTTGGTCCTAAATTATTCCTGTGCCCATAAATCTGACCATCTATCAAACTTTTAAAGAATAGTTAATACTCACACTTCACAAATAATTCTCAAAAGTTGAGAAAGAAACAAAGAACCCTATTAGAATCCTTTAATGAGACAAATATAGTCCTAATACATAATCCAGATAAAGATAAAACACAGAAAGAAAATCACAAGTCAATATCATTAATGAATATTGATTCAAAAATTTTAAACAAAATCCTATCAAACAGATTACAGCAATTTATCTAAGAAATCACTAATTATGATCAAGTGGGATTTATACTATGAATGCAAAGATGGTAGAACTAGAAAAACCCCAAGATAATTAAAAACCAAATTAAACCCCAAGATAATTAAAAACCAAAACAGGGGCAGCTAGGTGGCACAGTGGATAGAGCACTGGCCCTGGATTCAGGAGGACCTGAGTTCAAATCTGGCCTCGGACACTTAACACTTACTAACTGTGTGACCCCGGGCAAGTCACTTGACCCCAATTACCTCACTAAAAAAAACAAAAACAAAAAACACCCCAAACCACATGATCATCTCAGTAGATGCATAAAAAGCCTTTGACAAAATACAACTCTTTTATGCTAAACACCCTATAAAGTATAGGGATCTTTTAAAAAATATAATAAAAAGCATCTATCTAAAATCAAAAGCAAGCATCATATGCAATGGGAATACTCTTTTACAATAAATAGAGGAGTGAATCAAGGATGCTCATTCTCCCCACTCTTATTTGATATAATTCTGAAAATGCTAGCAATACCAAAAATACAAGAGAAAGGAATGAAAGGAATAAAGATATGTAAAGAAGAGATAAAACTATTTGTTGATAATATGATGCTTTACTTGGAAAGCCTCATATACTCTAAAATATTTAAAGTACTACTTTTTGTGATAGCTAAGAATTGGAAGGGGCAGGTAGGTGGTACAATGGGTAGAGTGCTGGGCCTATAGTCAGAAAGACTCAGACACTTATTAGCTGTGTGACCCTAGACAAGTCACTAAAACCTGTTTGCCTCTGTTTTCTCATCTGTAAAATGAGCTGGAAAAGGAAACGGCAAATCATTCCAGTATCTTTGGTAAGAAAAGCCCAAATGGAGTAAAGAAGAGTAAGACATGACTAAAATGTCAACAAGAAAAAAAAATTAGAAACAAAGTAGATGCCCATCAATTGGGGTATGGCTAAACAATCTATGGTACATGAATGTAATGGAATATTACTGTGCTATAAGAAGTGATATGTGATGAATACAGAGAAGCATGGAAAGATCTCCATGAGCTGATGCAAAATGAAGTAAGCAAAGGTAACAAAATTATAAATATAAATTGGGACTCAAATGAAGAGATATGAGAAAAGACACTCCCAACCTGTTACATGTTGCACATGCTTTTGGACTTAGTCAATGTATCAATCAGTTGTGTTTTTTATTTTCTTTCTAAATAAATACTATATGTCATATGGAATGGTTCTCAGGGAGAAAGAAGGAGAAGGATACATTGGACACTATGGTGATATGAGAAAACAGAAAAAAAATCAACAAAAAAACTAGCCAAGACAATCTGACCTTCTTGATCTTCATGCATGATATTCCATTCTCTTGTCTTTGTGTAAGGGTTTTGCCACTTACTACTTAAGTGGTCTTGGGCAAATCATTTAATTTCTCTGGGTCTCAGTTTCTTCCTCTATAAAATGACATCTAAAGTTCCTTTTGGCTCTAAATCTATCAGCCTATTATATCATTCTTTCTTTGAGAAAAGAATCAGAAGTCACTGAACATGGTAAGTATCATACAACATCAAAAAATTTACATGACTACATCTTAACTGACAGGAAATGACTGGCTATCAACATGGGAATCATTTTAGAGTAAGTTTATAATATACAGTTAGATTATTGGTTAGACTAAAAGTGTACATTAATATAAAATTAGGAGAATAAAGATAAGAAAATGATATCAAAGGCAATTATAACAGTTCCAACCAGACATATTTAAATAATCTACTGGCTCTGAAATATAGGAAATATATAAAAATAATGAAATTATCTTGGATCACTGCCATTTCTTAGAGAACTTTAGATGCTATATCAGAGTACAGAAAGAAGTTCAGTCAGGAAAAATTTGAAATTCTTGCCAAGGACAACACAAGTTTAGAGTTTAAGCTCAGTTATAAAACATTAAAGAAGAAGATGATAGAAGATTATGAGCAATATCATTTTATAAAATAACAATAATGGAAGAAAAAACAAGCTTACTGAAAGTATGGGACCTCACTAAACTAGATGTAGCAAAAAAAAATGTATAGGTGGAATTGGAAGAAAGACAACTATATGTGAAATGGAACCAATCTGCCTATATTTCTACAGAGATATTCACTAATCACTTAATGACAATGGAGCTATTATATAGCACTTTAACACCTAAATCCTTGATGGGCTACATATGGAAATGGAAAAGGCACTCAAGAAAAAAAGCGAAAGTTCTTGGATTTCTCCAAATACATTAGGAGAAAATTCAAGGGTGACAATTTTAACAGTACTCAGGGGGCAGCTAGGTGGTGCAGTGGATAGAGCACTGGCCCTGAAGTCAGGAGTACCTGAGTTCAAATCTGGCTTCAGACACTTAACACTTACTAGCTGCGTGACCCTGGGCAAGTCACTTAACCCCAATTGCCTCACTAAAAAATAAACAAAAAAAACAGTACTCAGACATAAAATTTCAAGATATCTCAAAGAGAAAATTCTAAAAGAATGGAATATATAGTTTATTTTTTAAATTTCTGCATTTCATATTGTGAAAGAAGAATTAGAGCACAAGGGAAAAACTTCAAAAAAGAAGGGAAAGAAAAACCAGCCCCAAAGTAGAAACAGTATGGTTCAATCTGCATTCAGAATCCACAGTTCTTTTTTCTGGATGTTGAGAACATTTTCTATCATGAGTTCTTTGAAATTGTTTTGGATAGGGGCAGCTAGATGGTACAGTGGATAAAGCACCGGCCCTGGAGTCAGGAGTACCTGAGTTCAAATCTGGCCTCAGACACTTAACACTTACTAGCTGTGTGACCCTGGGCAAGTCACCTTAACCCCAATTGCCTCACTAAAAAAAAAAAGAAAGAAAAGAAATTTTTTTGGATCATTGCACTGCCGAGAAGAGCCAAGTCTATCACAGTTGATAGTTGATTATCATACAATATTGCTGTTACTGTGTACAATATTCTCCTGGTTCTGCTCCTCTCAGTCCTTCCAGGTTTCTCTGAACTCCTTCTGCTCATCATTTCTTACAGCACAATAGTATTCCAAGAATGGAATATATATTATTAATAATGCCCCTCGGGGGGCAGCTGGATGGCGCAGTGGATAAAGCACCGGCCCTGGATTCAGAAGTACCTGAGTTCAAATTCAGCCTCAGACACTTGACACTTACTAGCTGTGTGACCCTGGGCAAGTCACTTAACCCCCATTCCCCCCCCCCCCAAAGTCAATAATGCCTCTCAAAAGGAACTGAGAAGACATTAGTAAAAAACAATCAATTCCACAAAATACTTGTGAGAATGGCCAATGCATATAATGATCATATATTGATAAGGGATCAGGATTTAAATAAGCAATGGGTCATATGAAGATCCCACTGAATTAGTTTCCATGTTTATGTTAAGATCATATAGTACTATTTCATAAGAGCAATAGTAACTAAGTCAGCTGTAGGATATTGCATCTCTTGACTTGCATGCAAGAAAAGGCATAAAAAATGTAAAGAAGGACATGTATTTGGGGGGGAAGAGGTTGGCATCAGACTTGTGAGAAATAAGGATAAAGGTGGGCAGGCCAAGAAGGATACTGGTATTCAGAAAGACTCGGGGAAAGATCTCTAATGCATGGCCTAGATGTTCTATGGAAGACTTATAGGATAACATGAAAAAGAAATACATAGGGTGAGATGGCAGGGATGGATTCCAGTCTTCCCGGGTGAGTGGGGGAGTAATCTGAAAATTATGGACTATCATATAATGGAATACTATAGCATCTTAAAAATGGAAATGTAGGTAAGATTCTAGATTCATTGTAGTATTACATTCTGATACTCTTAAACTGAATTGAGATCTTTCTAAGTTGTAAAGTTTGAGTGTGCAAAATCAAAATCAAATACTTATTCTTTTTTTTTTAGTGAGGCAATTGGGGTTAAGTGACTTGCCCAGGGTCACACAGCTAGTAAGTGTTAAGTGTCTGAGGCTGGATTTAAACTCAGGTACTCCTGACTCCAGGGCCGGTGCTCTATCCACTGTGCCACCTAGCTGCCCCTAAAAACCCCAAATTCTTTTTTTTTTGTAATTTTTTTTTTGTGGGGCAATGGGGGTTAAGTGACTTGCCCAGGGTCACATAGCTAGTAAGTGTTAAGTGTCCGAGGCCAGATTTGAACTCAGGTCCTCCTGAATCCAGGGCCGGTGCTCTATCCACTGTGCCACCTAGCTGCCCCTCTTTAATATTTTTAGGAAAATAATTAATTTTATTTCTCTTTCATTAATAAACATTCAGGACTATATTTCATTTGCTTCTGAGAGTTGATGTGACTGAATTCCATAGATCCTTTCATGTGATACTTATATTATTGTCTTTTAAATATCTTATCATTTTTAATAACTTCTTTGATCCTCCCTTCATGGGAGGCCTTTAAATAAAGGATAGATGAGCACTTGTTGAGTATGTTGTAGAGGGGATTCTTATTAAAGAATGGGTTAGAATAGAAGGTACTCTCTAATTCTGTGATTCTATGATATCTCTCTGTATATAAAGGCATTTTTTTTTTTTAGTGAGGCAATTGGGGTTAAGTGACTTGCCCAGGGTCACACAGCTAGTAAGTGTTAAGTGTCTGAGGCTGGATTTGAACTCAGGTCCTTCTGAATCCAGGGCCAGTGCTCTATCCCCTGCGCCACCTAGCTGCCCCCTTGGCATTTATTTTTGAAAGGCCAGGGACCCAATCACAGAAAAGGGGCTGATAATAAAGTGTTAAATTAATTGTAAAGATGCAGAAATGCCAGATGATACCTTTATTGGGTGTGAACAGGTCTCCCAAGTGAATGAGAAAGGAACAAATGCCATAGGATTAATGATGACAGTCTCCATCCCCCACCCTTAAAAACGCTGCAGTGTGATTTCAGAAAAACCTGGAAAGACGTAAGTGGACTAATGCTGAGTGAAGTGAGGGGAACCAGGAGAACAGTGTACACAGTAACAGCAACATTGTGTGACGATCAACTGTGATAGACTGGGCTCTTTTCAGCAAGACAATTTCAAAGAACTCATGATGGAAAATGTTCTCCACATCCAGAAAAAAGAACTGTGGATTCTGTATGCAGATTGAACCATAGTCTTTCTACTTTTTTGTTGTTGTTTCTTTTTTTCAAGGTTTTTCCCTTTTGTTCTGATTCTTCTTTCACAACACGACTAATGCAGAAATGTGTTTAATGGGATTCTACATATATAGCCTATATCAGATTGCTTTCTGTCTTGGGAAGGGAGAAAGGGAGAAAAATTTGGAACTAAAAATCCTATGAAAACAAATGTTGAAAACTATTTTTATATGTAACTGGAAAATAATAAAATGCTTTTATGATAAAAAACCCACAAATGTTGCAGAGTTAGACAAGAAGAGGAACCCAGTTCCTGGAGTGAAGCATGAAGCTGGAAAAAGGGAGAACTTGAGAAGTTTCATGGAGCTAGAACAGCAGAAACTTGGGCAGAGGTAAACACTATGGGGAGCAAGCTGATGCCTCCAGGAGCACAGCTGGAGTGTGCTGCTGAATGCCAACCTTCCTCTTTCCCTTCTCCTACAGACTTCAAGGCAATAATCCTGCCTCTACCTTCTCTCCTTGAGCTCTTTTTTCATGGGAGCCCGAAACAGTTTCCTCTGAGCAAAGGGAAAGTCTATTTCCCTTTCTTTGTTTTAGAAGTTTACTTTGTCCTTATAGTCAATATTAACTACCATGATTTTTTATTCTCAATGTGCTCATTGAGAATACAGATGAGAAGATGGCACTGAGAAGCATTGTGTGCGGGGTGGGGGGGCGGGGAGGAGGAGAGGGAGAGAAAAGAGAGAGAGAGAGAGAAAGGGAGAGAGGGAGGGAGGGATAGAGATTTAACTTTTTTTTTTGCTGCATACTTGCTATCTATGGCTTGGTGCTTAATGCTAAAAATGATAGAGAGAATGGTAGATGCTTTGATATGATTTTCTAGAGCACAGGACTATTATATCAGGAAACCCATCTAGTACTGAATGAGTGGTAGTAGGGTGAGTGAGGGAAGGTTAAAAAGAAAGAGGTGAATAACCCTGAATAACCATAATACTACTATTATATTAAGTTCCAATCTTGTATCTTTTAGTCATATTTTATTGTTCATTTCAAATTTTATTTAGGCAATTAATAAATATATACATATATAAACATAAAATTTGTCTTTTGCCATCTATCAAGGGTTCGTTGTGTCCAAATACATAATCATTTTCATTGCAGATACTTATGTACTTGGAAAAAAGGGTTTCACTGATATTTCAATTTAGTTCTCTTCAGAAAGCTGTTAAATCTAGGTGGTTAATTAAACTTTTTTTCTGATTTTTTGTTGCTTGATTTATCATCTGATTAAAAAGGATCTATTACTTTGAAATTTTGATTTTGTTTCTATCAATTTTTGTAATGTTAGCTTCTTAAAAATAAATTTTACTCTTACATTATATGGTAATTCAAGGCTCCACGTATATGAATAAACACAGAACCACAAATTTAGAGTGAGTTCAGAAGCTATCTAGTAGAGCTCATATCTTATCTACAACATTAATATAAGTTGTCTTCCTGTCTTTACTTGTAGACTTCCAATAAGGAAAAGACACTACCTCCACCAAAGCTCATTCTACCACTGGATAACTCTGTTGGGAAGTTTCTCCTTAAACCAAGCTGAAATTTGCCACTTTGTGAATTCCACTCATTTCTTTTAGTTTTGACCTCTGAGGTTAAGCAAAACAAGTAAAATACTTTCTTCCATTTAACAACCCTTCAAATACCCAATATTCCTATGTATTTTCTTCTCCAAGCTCAACAATTTTTTCCAACTGATTCTCATATAGCATTAGTCCATACCTCTTTACCATGCTGTTTGCTTTCCTTTGGATACCCCCTAGCTTAACAACATCATTCCTAAAATAATGAACACAATACTCTGAACGTGGTCTGATTGAGGCAAAGTATACCTCCTTATTCCTGGAATATCCACCTGGAATACACTATGCTCCTGTTAATGCAATATTATATTAGATTCTTTGGCTGCCATATTGTACTATTTATTTATTATATATTTTTTTTAGTGAGGCAATTGGGGTTAAGTGACTTGCCTAGAGTCACACAGCTAGTAAGTGTTAAGTGTCTGAGGATGGATTTGAACTCAGGTCCTCCTGACTCCAGGGCCTGTGCTCTATCCACTGCGCCACCTAGCTGCCCCTGCCATATTGTACTATTGACTGGTACTCAGCTTGTAGTCAACCAGAAGACCTCATTCAAAATGTTGCCAGGGCAGCTAGGTCGCGCAGTGAATAGAGCACCAGCCCTGGATTCAGGAGGACCTGAATTCAAACCCACCCTCAGACACTTAACACTTACTAGCTGTGTGACCCTGGGCAAGTCACTTAACCCCAATTGCCTCACTGAAAAAAAAAAAAAACCAAACCCAAAATGTTGCCTAGCCACAACTCCCTCATCTTGGACTTGTGAAGTTAATATTTAAATATGACTTTATATTTAGCACTATTAATTTGATCTTATTAGACTTAGCTCGTTATTTTGTCCATCTAGATCTTTTTGAATTGTCACTATCATTCAGCTAGTTAGCTATCCCTCCCAGCCTTGTGTTATCTGCAAATGTGATAAGCATGACAAATATACCTTTACTCAGGTCATTGATAAAAATGTTAAACAGTAGAGGGCCAAGCAAAGATCCCTAGGGCACTTCATTAAAGACATTTATAAGTTAAAAGTGAATCATTGGGGCAGCTAGGTGGTGCAGTGGATAGAGCACAGGCCCTGGAGTCAGGAGTACCTGAGTTCAAATCTGGCCTCAGACATTTAACATTTACTAGCTGTGTGACCCTGGGCAAGTCACTTAACCCCAATTGCCTCACTAAAAAATACAACAAAAAAACAAAACAAAACAAAAAAGTGAATCATTAATTACTCCTTTCTGAATTATCAGTTAAAACTTCAGATTATAATATTTTTATACTGTATCTCTTCTTCATAACTAGAAAAATAGCATATTAAAATCTAAGCAAACAGGGTGGCTAGGTGGCACAGTGGATAAAGCATTGGCCCTGAATTCAGGAGTTCCTGAGTTCAAATCCGGCCTCAGACACTTGACACTTACTAGCTGTGTGACCCTGGGCAAGTCACTTAACCCCATTGCCCCGTTAAAAAAAAAACACCAAAAAACTAAGAAAACAATACCTACAGAACTCCCTTATTCTACTAGCTCAAATCCTGCCAACAAAGAAAATGAAATTAGTCTGATGACCTGTTCTTGACAAACCTTGCTTATTGTTTGTAAAAACCATTTCCTTCTCTAGGTGTTCACTATCTTTTTTATTTTTTATTTTTAAAAATTTTATTTATTTTTTTTAGTGAGGCAATTGGGGTTAAGTGACTTGTCCAGGGTCACACAGCTAGTAAATGTTAAGTGTCTGAAGCCAGATTTGAACTCAGGTACTCCTGACTCCAGGGCCAGTGCTCTATCCACTGCGCCACCTAGCTGCCCCCACTACCTTTTTTAATAATCCATTAAGAATTTTTCCAGAAAATAAAAGTCAAGCATATTGGACTATATTTTGCTGATTAAATATCAACATATCTGAAGAAATAAAGGAAATTATTAGACTATTTTTGTCCAACTATAAGCTAATAAGACTGACAACTTAAATAAAATATATGAATATTTGCAAAAATATGAAATACTCAGATTAACAGAATGAGAAATGGGTCATTTAAATCAACCAATCTCAGCAAAAGAAATTGAACAAGCTATAAACTCAAAATTTTTAAAAAGCCTAGGATCAGAAAGATTTATAAAATAATTTTATCAAACATTTAAAGAATAATTTCAATATTACATAAGCTATTTACAAAAAGAAGAAAATACAAAAAGAAGGGATCTTACCAAATTCTTTCTATAATATAAATATGGTTTTGATATCTCAGCTATGGAAAGTCAAAACATAGAACAAAAACTATAGATCAATTTTCCTAAGGAACACTGACCATTAAAATTAAAATATTAGCAAATCACAATGATTATACAACATGATCAGGTTGGATTTGTACCAGGAATGCAGGGTTGGTTTAATATGACGAAAGCTATAAATATACTTGATCAAATTAATAATAAGAAAAACAAAAATATATTAACAGATGCAGAAAAAGCTTTTGACAAAATACACCACCTATTTCTGTTTTCAAAAATTAGAAAATATAGGAATAAAATAATCTCTCCTTACTGGACTAACTAACAAATTAAACTACCTAAGAACTTCTTTTTATAGACCTAGAAAAAAACAATAATGAGATTTATATGGATAAACAAAAAGTCAAGAATCTTAAGAGAAATTATGAAAAATAAAGTAGAATGTAAGGGGGGAGGGGTGCACCTAGCAGTACCTGTTGTCAAATTATACTACAAAGCAGTACAAATCAAAATGATCTGGTGCTGGCTAAAAAACAGAGAGTGATCAGTGGAACAGATCTGATGCACAACATGTAGAAGTATACAAACCTAGTAGTTTAGTGTTTGATAAACCCAAAGAATGTAGGTACTAGAGCATTGTGATGTTTAAAATCTAATGTGGGTCCTAACCTCCCCCCCTCAGTTTTGGGGGGGAAACTGGCTAAAATTTACTGATAAATTCAGCAAGAGTTTAGGCTTTTAAGTATTTATTAAAGTGTATTAGAAGTTAGTGAAGAGAGAGAGGATGAGAGCAGATCTCTTATAGAATGGAAAACCTTAGCTTAGATCTATTTGGTATAGCCAGAGAGAAAACCTTCCATTTCCTAGCAGCCCACGTGAAGTTCTGCCACCACGCCAAAGTTCCAGATGAAAAGAGCACAATCCTCAGCAGCTTCTCCCAGAAGCCCTCTGTGAAACAGGAAGCAGGGCCGTCCACACACACAGCTCCAAGCTAATTGGCTGGTAGCTTTGATTGACATGACTACAGGAGGTTCTATAGACGTAACTTCCAGATGTCAGGCAACTTCCAGACACCAAGTCACATGTTTTCTCCTCAGGGTGGAGCCCTGATTCTCACAGTATGTACTCACTATTTGACAAAAACTGTTGAGAAAACTAGAAAATAGTCTAATAGAAACTAGGTTTAGACTAAGACCCCAAAAACTTAAAAAAGGTTACTAAAAGTGTCTCAGAAATCACATTTAACAGTTCTCTACAGTGCCATTTGTCTGAACTCATTAACATGTTCTATTTATTTCCCTACTAGTCTTCACTATAAACTTCCCACCAGCCCATTTGTTTTGGCACCTAAGTAGTTCACAGGACATTCTTTTCACTAGAAAAAAACTGCAGCAAAATAAGAGTTGAACTTTCTCTCTAACATGGGATATTATTTTATCCACCGGCTATAGTGCTCCTATGCATTTGTGCAGTAGTGGGGTTTTTTTTGTTTGTTTTTTTTTTTTTGCGGGGCAATGGGGGTTAAGTGACTTGCCCAGGGTCACACAGCTAGTAAGTGTTAAGTGTCTGAGGCTGGATTTGAACTCAGGTACTCCTGAATCCAGGGCCAGCGCCAGTGCTTTAACCACTGCGCCATCTAGCTGCCCCTGTGCAGTAGTGTTAAATGCAAATAGAAATAGAGACCACTAAACCATCTATAAGAAGCCCTGCTGGTCACATATTGACATAGAAAACTACATAGTAACATTATCTATGGGACAGGTAGGTGGTATAGTGGATAGACTGCTAGGCCTGGGGTCAGGAAGACTCCTCTTTCTGAATTCAAATCTGGCCTCAGATACTTTGCTAGCTGTGTGATCCTGGGCAGGTCGCTTGACCCTTTTTGCTTCAGTTTCCTCATCTATAAAATGAGCTGGAGAAATAAATGGCAAGCCATTCTTTGCCAAAAAAACCTCAAATGGGGTCACAAAGAGTCAGACATTACTTAAATAACTAAACATTATCTATGTTTCATTACATTTTTGTTTTGTTAAATATTTTCCAATTACATTCTAATCTGGTTCCTGCCCCATTTGGGAATATCGTGGGCTGCATATTTGATATCTCTGCTTTTGTGAATTGTCCTTTCTCCCCATATAGTCAAGCAAAAGTGGGGTAGGGCTCCACCACTCATTTTCTTATGCTTTCCTCATTAGTCTGAGCTCATTCTGAGCTTCAGTACTTCTGACTTTTTATAGCGTCCAGTTACATAATACACCTATATCCCACTAAACTAAATCACTAGGCTGGCTTCTGTATAATAAATCTTTTAATTAAAGCAATCTTGAAGACCATCTACTAAGTTAGAGAGGTGTTCTGATATGTGTGGAGGGAGCACTCACCCCAGTGACATCAGAAATCACTAATTTAGTGAAGCAAACTATTTGATGGATCTAATCTTCTTAAATTATTGTTACTTATAACCTTATATTATTTTTGTCTATTTCTCTTAATGGTTTCCAATGTAAATGAAACTTTATTTTGTGTCAAAACAATTTTGAACTAATTCGTAAGTTATATTTTAGCCAACCCTTTTTCACTTAATTTACAGATATTTTTGCATTAGGCATACTGATTTCTATTTTTAAAAACCATTTTATAACTATTTTTAATATAAAAGTTCAGTTCATTAAAATGGACTGTAATAAATTATAAGGTATAATGTCTTCCATATATATTTTGCTATGTGTAAATCAAATTAACCTTGTCTCAATAATTTCTTTCATTAAAAAGAATTTCTTCCATTTATTCATTAAATAAGAATATATTTCCTCTTCAACAATGAAGATAGATACATGATTTCTTCCTTCTATTTTTGTAACTCTTTGATCTGACTAGAATTGACTATGTTCTAAGTTGTGAGACTGATTCTATACTCATATTTTACCATGATCCAGTTTTATCAGCAAATTTGTAGAATATATTGATCTTTGTTGTTGGAAGGGAATGTAATTTGACTTTAATATATTTATTTTTATAATTAAATCTAACTGAAGTAAACCAAACTAAATTTGTTTTTTAACAAAAACCTTTTGCTAATGATAGTTTTGCTTAGCATCATCAACTCCTTTTCCCATCCTCTTTTTTATTGCTTTTTCATTTTTGCAGGTCTAGAACAGGTTTCTGATTGTGATATACATCCAAGACACATATGTATATGTATATTTATACACATATGCACATGTGTATATATGCATATACTCCTTTTTCTTCCCCCTGCCTTTTGTTCCTGAACAAGCTATAACATTCATCATTTTAGCCAAGGTGAATTCTTCTTCAGTTATGGGTTAGAAACAGCTAGGTGGTATAATTGATACAGTGCTAGACCTGGAGGTAAGACCTAAGTTCAAATCCAACCTCATATACTTATTAGCTGGGTGACCAGAAAAAATTTTTAGATTTAGATATGATGTGACTTAACTATTTTATGACCAGTATTCCCTTTCATCATGACATATTTATTAAGATTGTTGGTATGAAGGCCAATTACCCCTAAGAATGGAACAAGTAAGGACACAGTCCTTCAATCCTAAATGTCATTTTTTTTAACTAAGAAGATATATTTAGATGAAGTATCAGCATTTACTACATTCTGGATTACTTGATAACTGTGTACTTCAGATAATGAAAAATTATATTCTACCCCTTTTTTTTCTCACCTATGCCACAAGCAGGCTTTTGTTTCCTGCAGTGTTTGTTTGGCAAAACAAGCTGACATGCTGGTATTTTGAAATCACTTCTTTGGGTACTCTGGGAGTCATAAGATGGAACACAGTGATGGTTCAGTATTTCTTCATGTGACCACCAATCCTCCTTTATAGAAAAATATAAGTAATTAGACAATGTAGGACACAGTTATGAGTTTACCTGTCATTAAGTGAATACTCAATAAATGTTTACTGATGATGATTAAAGTTATGCTAATGCTATTGTTAAAGTTTAAGAATCTCTCCCCCCCCCCCCCCAAACAGTACTATTAGCATGAAAAACAACACATTGAAGTAGCATCTTGTGTTTGGATGAAACAAAAGATGCTATGTTTGTTACTCAAGACTTTTATAATCTGGTATAAGGTCTACTATTAATAAGTGAACTTGTAATACGTGGTAAAGTACACATTTGACTTTATTTTGTAGTAAGAATCCATGTTATAGCCACATAAGAATCAAGATACAAAACCATTATGAAATCTAATAAATAATATTATTATAATACTTATGTCATAATAATCTTCTGTACCTTATACCTCTACAATGCTTTGGTGCTATACATAATAGTTTTAAAGGGTACATTTTTCTAAGACTACCATTTTTATTCTCAAAACTAATATAAACAGATACAGTGAGGACTGATACTTGACCTTTCTGATGATTTCACCTTTCAGAAGGCAGAGGAAGCCATGAGAGGAATTGTAACTCAGGACACAATTCCAACCAAATTTTGGTTTGGTGATGTGGAAAATTGTTTGTTGAACTGAGTTACAATGAATTCCTAAATTGAAATGAGTTATTTTTTGAGTGCAATATAACTCAGACTCTTAATTGCTTTGATAGCATTTAAAGACAATCCTTCTAGCTGGAAGCAATCTGTCTCCTTGGACTTTCACAATTTTTTTGTACTCATCATATTCTAATTATCATGATTATAATTTGTATACATGTCTTATTTCCACTACTAGATTTTAAGGTCTATTGAAGGCAGGAATCATGATGCAGGTACTTAGTTCAGAATGCCTTCCACAAGGCAAACATTGAATAAATGTGTGCTTCAATAAATTAAGGTGTCTGAAACCTTGGGGAAAAACAATGACATATATGTATTTATAATAGCAAAAAATAGTGATTCTGAGCATGTGCCCAAAAAAAAAAAGATTTCTTAAAATCCAGATAAAAGATGTCCTATTTTTTATTTGTAGACTTTTTTAATATGCTTATATATGCAGGTATTGTGCCCCTCGCAGAATGTCAACACCTTAGGAAGAGGGACCGTTTCACTTCTGCCTTTGTACCACAGCACCTAGCACGGTGTCCTGCACATAGGGGGCACATAATAATATTTGGTACTTGACTGATAAGACCTATGTGAGATACCATCATTTCCCAGTTCTTTTACTTCTCTGACCTTCTGTATCTCTTTTGCTACCTCTTCATTCTTTTTTTTTAAAACAAAAGTATTTTATTATTTTCCAGTTACATGTAGAGATAGTTTTCAACATTTGTTTATGTAAGATTTCCAATTTCCAATTTTTCTCCCTCCCTCCCCTCCTTCCTCCCTCCCCTAGACAGCAGGTAATCTGATATAGGTTATATATACATAATAACATTAAACATATTTCTGCATTAGTCATGTTATAAGAGAAGAATCAGAGCAAAAGGAAAAACCTCAAAACAGAAAAACAACAGCACCAAAAACAAAAGAAATAGTATAGTCCAATCAGCATCCATATTCCACAGTTCCTTTTCTTTTTTCCTTCTGGATTTAGAGAGCCTTTTCCATCATGAGTCCTTTGGAACTTTCTTGTACCGTTGGATTGGTGAGAAGAATCTAGTCTATCACAGTTGATCAACACATAACGTTGATGATCCTGTGCACAATATTCTCCTGGTTCTATTCATCTCACTCATCATCAGTTCATGCAAGTCCTTCCAGGTTTCTCTGAACTCCTCTTACTCATCGTTTCTTACAGCACAATAGAATTCCATTACATTCATATACCACAACTTGTTCGGCCATTCCCCAATTGATGGGCATCCCCTCAATTTCCAATTCCTTGCCACCACAATAAGAGCAGCTATAAATATTTTTGTACATGTGGGTCCTTTTCCCTTTTTTATGATCTCTTTGGGAAAAAGACCCAAAAGTGTTATTACTGGGTCAAAGGGTATGCACAGCTTTATAGCCCTTTGGGCATAATTCCAAATTGCTCTCCAGAATGGTTGGATCAGTTCACAGCTCCACCAATAATGCATTAGTGTTCCAATTTTCCCATAGCTTCTCCAACATTTATTATTTTCCTTTTTTTTGTCATATTAGCCAATCCTATAGGTGTCAGGTGGTATACCTCTTCATTCTTGTCTTGAATCCTTAAGATGGGTTTCCCTCACAGTTCTACTCTCAACCTTTTTTTTCTTTACTCTCTCTTGTCCATCTTATCTTTATTAGTAGCTTCAACTATCAGCTCTGTGCACATGACTCCTAAACTTAAATGTCTATCATAGCTCTAAATCCTGCTAGCACTTCTTTTCAACATCCACAAGAAAAATCCTATGATATTTGTCCCTAATGTCTCCTTTTGACTATTTCATTTTAACCAGAATTTCAATGATATTCAGTGTTTTTCAAATTCAATTTAATTTTATTTTCAGTTCCATATTCATTCCCTTCCCCTGCCTTCTTCTCTTTAAGAAATCTAGAAAAATGAAACCTATTACAAACATGTATAGTCATGCAAAATATTTCCATATTAGCCACATCCAAAAAAGAAAAAGAAAAAGGAGAAAATACGCTTCATGCGTTGAGTCCATCAGCTCTCTATCTGTAGCTGGATAGCATATTTGATTATGAGTCCTTTGAACTATGTTGGGTTACTGTGTTGATCAGAATTACTAATCTTTCAAAGTTGGTTATCTTTAATGTATTACTATTATTGTATAAACTATTCTCCTGGTTCTGCTCACTTTACATCAATTCATACATGTTTTCTCAGGTTTTTCTGAAAACATTCCATCATTTCTTATAGGAAAATAGTATTATATCACATTCATATACAGAAACCTGTTCAGCCATTTCCCAATTCTTTTCTACCCCCCAAAAGAGCTGCTATAAATATTTTTGTACATAGAGGTCATTTTATTCATGACAGAACATTCCCCTCCCCCCATAGTTATTGATAGCTTGGATTTCTTCCTCTAAAAATTGCTTATTTATATCTTTTGGCCATATATTGGGCAATGGCTCTTATTTTTATAAATTTGATTCAATTCCCTATATATTTTAGAAATGAGAACTTTATCAGAGAAACTTGCTATAAAGATTTCCCTCCGGTATCTTGCTTTTCTCCTAATTTTAGCTGTATTGGTTTTGTTTGTACAAATCTTTTAAATTTTATGTAACCAAAGGATTCATTTTAGCTATGGTGAACCTCACTATCTCTTCTTAGATCATAAACTGTTCTATCTATCCATAGATCTGTTCCACTAGTATGCTTGTGATATCATTCTTTTATGTCCCAGGAACATACTTGTTTTGAGCTTATTTTTGGTATATAGTATGAGATGTTGGTCTATGCCTAGTTTCTGCTAGACTATTTTCTAGTTTTCCCAACTTTTTTTTCAAAATCGTAAGTTCTTGCCCCAATAGCTGGGATCTTTGAATTTAACAAACACAAGATTACTGTGCTCATTTGCTTCTATAATCTGTTCTACTGATCAACCTTTCTATTTCTGTTGTTCAGTTGTTTTTCAGTCATATCTGACTCTTAGTGACTCCATTTGGAGTTCTCTTAGCAAAGATACTGGAGTGTTTTGCCATGCTTTCTCCAGCTTTTTTTTTAAAAAAAAATAAACAATTTTATTTAAAGTTTTGAGTTTCAAATTCTATCCCACCTCAATCCCTGAGGCAGTAAGCAGATATAGGTTACACACATGCAATTATGTAAAATATTACCATATTAGCCATTTTGTATAAGAAAATTTGAATAAAAGAAAAAATGAAAGAAATAAAGTGAAAAATAGCATGCATCAGTATCAGTTCTTTCTTTGGATGTGGATAGTATGCTATCATTAGTCCTTTGGGACTGTCTTGGATCATTGTATTGCTGAGAATAGTTAAGTCATTCACAGTTCTTCATCAAACAATATTGCTGTCACTGTGCACAACATTTTCCTGGTTCTGCTCACTTTACTATATATCAGTTCATACGAGTTTTTCCAGGCCTTTCTGAAATTATCCTGCTTGTCATTTCATATAACACAATAATATTCCATCACAATCATATATTGTTTAGCCATTGCCTAATCAATGGGCATTCCTTTGATTTCTAATTGTTAGCCATCACAAAAAGACCTGCTATAAATATTTTTGTACAAATAGGTCTTTTTCTTTTTTGGGAGATGTCTTTGGGATATAAACCTAGCAGTGGTATTGCTGTATCAAAGGGTCTGTATGGACAGTTCTGTAGCCATTTGGGCATAGTTCCAAATAGCTCTCCAGAATGGTTCTCTAGCTCTTTTTACAGATGAGGAAACTAAGGCAGACAGGATTAAGCCAGTGTCAAATTGTTTTTGATGATTATAGCTTTGTATTATAGTTTGGGGGCAGCAGTGGCACAGTGGATACAGTGTGGGGTATGAAGTCAGGATGACTCATCTTCCTGAGTTCAAATCTGGCCTCAGACATTTACTAGCTATGTGACCCTGGGCAAGTCACTTAACCCTGTTTGTTTCAGTTTGTCAACTGTAAAATGAGTAGGAGAAGGAAAACTGGAAAATTTCTCCAGTATCTTTCCCAAGAAAATCCCAAATGGCATCATAAAGTCAGACACAACTGAACAACAACAACAAAATTTGGTTTTCTTTTAAAAAAAAAAGTCAATAGCTCATCTGTTTTGTTTTTGTTTATTCAAAAAAAAATCAGCTCTGAGTTTTATTTGTTAAGATTTTGCTCCAGTCCCTTATCTTTTTTTTTTGGGGGGGGGGCAGGGTGATGAGGGTTAAGTGACTTGCCCAGGGTCACACAGCTAGTAAGTGTCAAGTGTCTGAGGCTGGATTTGAACTCAGGTACTCCTGAATCTAGGGCTGGTGCTTTATCCACTGCACCACCTAGCTGCCCCCTCCAGCCCCTTATCTTAACTCTAAGTGAATCTTTTTAAAAAATGTATTTCTTATAAACAACATATTGTTGGATTCTGGGTTTTAATCCATTCTGCTATCCTCTTCCATCTTAAGGTTGAGTTTATTCATCCACATGCACAATTATGATTGCTAACTGTCTATTTCCCTCCATCCTATTCTCTTATACTTGTTCTCTTTTTTACCTTTAAGAGTCTGTTTCACTCTTTAAGAGTCTGTTTTGCTTCTAACTACTGCCTCTTTCAATCTACCCTCTCTTTTATTTTCCCCCCTTTCTTTCTCTTAATTCCCTTTTCCTTCTACTTCCCTGTTGGATAAGATGAATTTCTGTACCCAAAGTGTATTTGTATTCTTCCCTCATTGAACCAGTTCAGATGAAAATGAAGTTCAAGTGTTGCTCACTCCCCACCACTACACCCTCCATTTTGTACTCTTCCTTGAATGTCCCATTTATATGAGATAATTTTCCCCAGTCTTGTTCCCTTTGTGTGTTTCCATTCTTCTTTTGAAGTCATCCAAATACAATAGTATCACGTTGTCTAATTAGACTCTGAGCCCTTTGGTGATGATAAAATTCTGAGGGGTCACATGTGCCATCTCCTAATTTAAGAATGTCAATAGTTTAATCTTAAACTTTTATGATTTCTTATTCATGTTTACCTTTTTATGTTCCTGTGTTTGAATGTCACATTTTCTATTTAGCTCCTGTCTTTTCATCAGGAATGTTTGAATTTTTTTTATTTCATTAAATGTCCATTCCCTTGCACCCTCTTGGGTAGGATTATATAGACAATTCTTATTTAACTGTAAATTCGCATTAGGTAAATTCAACTCCCCAGAGGGAAAGCAGCAGGACCACAAACCAGCTTAGCTCCTGGCAGGAGTGACAGGGGTGGCAGTGGAAGTAGCAGCAACGGCTCTGGTGCAGCCCTGTGTCATCTGTCCTTTGCTCCAAGCACTGAAGCCACTCTGGCTGCTGAGAGCCCCAGGCACTGAAGCTGCTCCAACTGTGGGAACTGCAGAGTCAAGGAGGGAGGAAGGCTACATGCAGCCCTGCAAGGGAAGGTGGAAGTTTGCACAAAAGTCCACTTACATTATTCAAGAATTGGTTGTAGTCAGTTTTATTAGGTAGGTTATTCTCGGTTGCAATCCTAGATTCTTTGCCTCTGGGAATATCATATTATAAGCTCCTTATTTCTTTAAATGGTGGCTGCTAAATCTTGTATAATATTGACTATGGCTCCACAGTAGTTGAATTCCTTTGTTCTTGCTAACTGCAGAATTTTGTCCTTGACCTGGGAGTTCTGGATTTTAGCTATCTATAATTTCTTCGTTTTCATTTTGCGGTTTCTTTCAGGAGGTGACTGGTAGATTTTTTTTTTTTCAATTTCTACTTTGCCCTCTGGTTCTAAGAGAACTATGTAGTTTTCCTTTATAATTTCTTGAAATTGGATGTCTAAGCTCTTTTTTGTACTCATGGCCTTCAGGTACTCCAGTGATTCTTAAATTACCTTTCTGCAATCTATTTCCAGGTCAGTTGTTTTTCCTATAAGGTATTTCATACTTTCTCTTTTTCTTTTCTTTCTTTTCCTTCTTTCCTTCCTTCCTTCCATCTCGTCTTTATTTTATTATTTCTTGATGTCTCATGGAGTGATTACCTTCATTTGACCGATTCAAATTTTTAAGGAGTTATTTTCTGCAGCAAGGTTTTCTGGCTTTCTTACCAAGTATTAATTCTCATAACTTTCTTGTATAGCTCTCATTTTTTTCTTATACCACCCTTATTTGTTGTTGTTGTTGTTGTTTTAATTTTCCCTCCTCTCTTTTTAAATCTCTTTAAGTCTTCCAAGAAATCTTATTGAGCTTATGTCCAATCTGCATTTCTTCACTGGGTTCTTTTGTTTGTTTGTTTGCTCATCCTTTCAGCCTACTTCTTGACTTTGGGCTTTTTTAAAGTGCTGGGCTCTGCTTACTTCTAGGGGTCATGTCTGTCTGAGCTTCTATCCTTTTATGTCCTTTTGCTCTTTCTGTAGCTCAGTCTGGGAGCCTGCAACTTTTCAGTGCTCTCAAAGTGGTGCAATCCAAGGAGAGGTCTATTCACTGCCTTCTTGGTCTGAGTTCTGAAATTCCTAAGCTATGTTTGTGCCTTGTGTAAGGTTGAGTTTCAGCACACTAATGCTAGACTCAGTCACTATTAGCCTGCTGGGCAGCTATGCAAGTTCAGAGCAACTTAACTGTTTAGTCTAAGACTCCTGTATTCCACTGTAGGCTTAGATGCTGGGCTAAAGGATAGAATAGAGCCACCACTCTTGCTCCTCAGTTCAGTTACATGGCTACATTTCTGGAACTTGTTATACCTATTCAGGTAGGTCCTGCACTTGCTCATGATTAACTCTGCTCTGGACCTATGACCTGGACTTAAGTAATGGGTGACAGAGATGACAGGTGCACCTATTCTGGCTCCCAGGGCTAGGTCACAGGTCTGCTGGGATCTTTCTGCTCCAATGCTTCCTTCCCTGGTCCTCTGTCTTGCCTCCAATTCTGTCCCTTGGTGCTGGAATGTTCCTGCTTACTGCTGCTGCCCTATCATGACTAGCCCCATCGCAGTGCCCATAGAACTCACTATCTTTCAAAGTTGCTCTAGGCTAGAAAAATGACTCACAGTGATTTTTCTTGGCTTTCTCTATTAGAATTTGGTTGGCCATTTTTCTAAGTTGTTGTGGAAGAGGTGCGCTGGTTGAGTTAAGCAAAAATACTTCTCATTGTTCCATCTTGACTTTGTACCCCTCCCTTAAAGTTATCTTTGCCTCTTCCACTCAGAATCCTACTCAATCAAGTCACTAAGTCCTAATGGTTCCACTTCCGTAGTACCTCTTATATCTATCTCCTCTATATTCTCATTGCTAATAGGTCTCTCGTACAGGTCTTTATTACTCCATGTGAACTACTGTAGTCTTCTAACAGGTTTTCCTACCTTTATTCTCTCCTGTCTCCAATCTATTTTTTCATACATATCAATCAGTAAATAGATTTATTAAGTCCTTACCAAGTGCCAGACATTATGCTAAGCACTGGGGATACAAAGAAAAGTAAAAATACATGGTCCCTGCCCTCAAAGAGATTACATTCTAAGATTGAGACAACATGCAAATAATCACATACATACAAGAAACAGGCAGGGTAATGGGGGGGGCAGTATAATATGCTAGAACTTAGGAGATTCGCTTAACTTCCATGGCCCTCAGTTTCCTTATCTGAGGGAAGCTGGAAAGTGCAGTATAGAGTACTGGGCCTAGAGTCAGGAGGACTTATCTTCATGAATTCAAATCTGGCCTCAGATATTAGCTATGTGACTGTGGGCAAATCACTTAACTCTGTTTGCCTAAGGTTACTCATCTGTAAAATGAGCTGCAGAAGGAAATGGCAAAACCATTCCAGTATCTTTGCCAAGAAAATCCCAAATGGAGTGACAAAGACTCAGGAATGACTGAAACGACTGAACAACCATAAATGAGTGGATTGGACTAGATGATCTTTAAGATGCTGAAGCTGTCTTTCCACTTCCAATCTATCTTTGATACTCAGATTCTAATAACAAATTTGGCAATTTGTGTGCATGCTATATTTCCACTACTAGATATAAGGTCGTTTGAAAGCAGGGACTGTAGATCCTGTGAAACTTGCATTTTTTCTTCTCTCTGTGGAGAAAAGCAACAGACAATTCTCTACATTTTGTCTACTCAGTAACTATTGTATTATGGTTAGAGGGAAATCCTTTCCTACTGATTAAATTCACAAAGCCCTCATACATTGTAAAACCAAAATTATTTTAAATATAGGTTAAAAAACTTGAACTAATATTTGAGGATGCACATATTTAAAAAGATACATGCACCTGTTAACAGTGGGTACATTTAAGACACTGTTTTTCAAATGCCACTTTTCATTTTTTTCTGCTACTCTACTGAGTCATACTTACTGTTAGTCACTGTTTTCCCCTTATTACTTAACTAGTTCTAAACATTTCTTATACTTCTTAAAAATAACTTACTTTGCTTTTAAAGTTGATTGTTGTTATGACAATATTTTCATTAACATTATTATAAATTTAGTACTCAGAAAATAAGACATAATCAAATGAACTATGGAATATATCTCAGCATAAAACACTAAAACCTGAACAAATTATTTTTGATTAAATAGAAAAATATTGATATAATTTAACAAAAATTCGAAAACCAATGCATTTCTGGGTCCATCTGTATATTTTAAAAGGCCTCACAGACTTTAAATATTTAGGGATTCAGCCAGTAAAAAACTGTGAAGGATTTTTGCATTTGGTTACTAAGTAACTATGTGGTCTAAGAGTCTGAACTATTTTAGGTACTTTCTATGGCTTGCAGGCTCTGCTGCTTTTCAAAGGCTACTATGAAATACATTTATCTTCATATAAACTCTTCAGAGTCTATGCGATTTGCATATATCCATTTCTTGCCTTCAAACAGCAAATTTAATTTTATAATTAAAGATTATTTAATCTTCCAGGAGAACTCTACTGCGATCTTGATTGATGCCCCATAGTATTCCATAACTGTCCCTCTTTTTTAGGATTCCTTTAATATTGTAGTGTTGGAGTTTAACAAAGAATGTGTCCAAGAGTGCTGAATTTTCCATTTTTCCCTTTTGGGGTGTTATAGATGCTTTCTGCTTATGAATTATTTTTTTCTTTTTGATAATTCTAGAAAGTTTTTTGAATTATTTTCTGGAATAACAATTAGATTTTTTGTTCTTTTTATAAAACTATGGGATTGGGAGGCAGAATCAAGATGGTAGAATAGCAAGAAGTACAAGTGAGTCTTACTCCACATCTCTTCCACACATATTTGGAAAATACATTAGATTAAGTCGTTTGGGAAATTCTAGAAAAAAAATGACACTGTAATTCTTCTAGCTCTGATTGGCAAAGGGAGACAGACAAAAATGCTAGAACACCGTGGGGCTGGAGCTTAGCTAGGAACAGTAACATGGAACACAAGGAGAGGCTATACACCAGGGCAAGAAGAAGTATTAGATATAGCAAAGATGGGGCCTGACCATTTAAAGGGTGTAGAAACAGGTGCTAACTAGAAGCTCTATTATTTATAATCCAGTTCTGGGCCATAGATGTCATAGATCGAGGAATGACTGAGGAGAGGACCTACTCCTAAAAGTGGCATTTCAGGGTGAGAAGACGTGGAAGGCCCTAGGCTATGTACTAAGAATGGAGTAAGTTCAGAAACATGCAGCAGCTATTGTGGCTCTGGCCCCAGGAGAAGAGAGGGGTCTCAGTTCCAACACCCAGCCCTTCATTGAGGAAGGGGTGGGGGAGTGGGTGACAGTTCAATCTCATTTTCATCTGTACTGGACAAGGAAGGGAAGAATATACACATACATATAGAAATGATATTTGATCAACAAGGAAGCTGGAGGGAAAGGGGAGGTGGGAAAGGAGGGGAATAAGAGAGAGGATAAATTAAAGGAGATATTTAGTCCTAAGTAAAAGAAACTCTAGAGTTCTACTTGGCAAAAAATTAGAAACTGATGGGATGCCAATCATTTGGTGAATAGCTGAAAAGGCTATGATATATGAATGTGATAGAATACTACTTGTTGTCTTTCATTCTCGAAGAGGATCATGACATCAGGGTAATGTCATGACTTACACTGAACTAGCTTTAAGTGAGGGAGGGCTGTGCAAGGTCACCAACCTCACTCTCTCCTCTAAAGCCATCTGGGTCCAGTGGCAAGATATATATCAGGACAACTGGAGATGGCCCCAGATGTTTAAGGCAATTGGAGTTAAGTGACTTGACCAGGGTAACACAGCTAGTAAGTGTCTGAAGTAAGATTTGAACTCAGGTCTTCCCAACTTAGGGCCAATGATCTTTCCATTGCACCACCTAGCTGTCCCTTACTGTATAATAGGAAATGATGAAGGGGATGGTTTCAGAGAAACTTGGGAAGGTTTGCCTGAACTGATACAGAATGAAGCAGAACCAGGAGAATAATCTATATAATAACAATATTATAAAGGCAATCAACTATGAGAGATTTAAGAAGTTGGATCAATGCAATGGCCAGACTCATGATGAAATATGCTAACTACCTCCTGACAGAGAGGGAAATGAACTCAGGATGCAGATTGAGACATCTTTTGTTTGGATATTGCCAATTTGGAATTTCTTTGATTATACATGTTTTAAAAATAGGGGCTTTGTTTTTTCTTTTTTTCTCAAAATTTCTCAAGAGGGAGATGAAGCAAATTTTCATTGATTAAAAATCGAATTTAAAAAACTTTAAAAATAAAATTATTTGGGTCAGTAATTCTAATGTAGTTATATTTTAGACTTTCTTTGTGATATTTATTTTTGGCTAATTTTTCTATATTCATCTTCATTGTAATTTTGGTTTCAGCTATAATCAATATATGGTTGGTTGCTACTATTGATTTTTTCAGATTCTTTGTTTCCTCTCAATCTTCTTCCTAATTCCAATTTTAGTTTCCATTCCTCTTGTGATCTTTAAATGTGCAAAAACTTTTCACTTATTTGTCCTTGTAATTTTCTTACTGATATTAGTTATTGCTTATATTCTTTAAAATATGTCACTTGTCCATTTGAAAACTTATAGGATATCCTATGATATTTCTTTTCTCATCTATGATTCGTTAAGTACTGTTGCTACTTTAATTATTCTATGGTACTTTAAAAAATGTAATAGTGTTCTCTACTTTGATTATTTCTCTTATTGGTAAAGTATTATTATCTAAAATTCATTAAGTCCCAAACAGAACTCACTGTCTTTCCTCCCAAACCACTTTCTATTTCTATCCCAATTTCCGTATTACTTTTTTTGGGGGGGAGGGGGGAGGGCAATGAGGGTTAAGTGACTTGCCTAGCATCACACAGCTAGTAAGTGTCAAGTCAGAGGTTGGATTTGAATTTAGGTCCTCTTGAATCCAGGGCCGGTGCTCTATCCACTGCACCACTTAGCTGCCCCCTCCTTATTGCTTTTAAGGTTAGCACTACCCTCCTAGCTACCCAGGTTTGAAACTTCAATTTCATCCTCAACTCCTAACTATCAACTCTTCACCCACATATATCTAATCCGTAGTCAAATCTTGTCATTTATACCATCACAACATCTTTCCTATGTTTCCTTTTTAATCACATGGCCATCACCCTAGTGTACAGGCCCTTAGCACCTCCTTCCTGAGCTACTGCAATAACCTTCTGGTTCATCTCCCTGATTCAAGTCTCTCCCCACCACTATCCATCTTCTCCTTAGTTGTGAAAGTGATCGACCTTCCTAACGTGCAGTTCCTATAACTGACCATGTCACTCAGTAAACTCCAGTGGCTCCATATGACTTCCAAGATCAAATATAAAAATTTCTGCTTAGAATTCAAAGCCTTTCATAACCTGGTCCCTTACTAACTGTTCAGTATTTTTATACTTTACTCCTTTCTACTCACTCTATGGTCCAACGATACTGGCTACTTCTCCCTGTGTTTCTCATCTCTATGCCTTTGTACTGACCATCTCCCAAGCCTAGAAAGCATGCTCATCTCTGCCTCTTAGAATCCTTGGCTTCCTTCAAGACTCAACCAGTACTTTTTATAGGAGGGTTTTCCTGACTCCCTCAGACTAAAGGTAGAAACTTCCCCTTTAAATTTCCTTCCACTGTATCTTGTATGTACCCATTTATTTATGTTTCCTTTCCCACTAGAATCTAAGTTCCCAGTGGGCAGAGACTATTTGCTTTTCTTTTTGTCTGCAGACCTTAATAAATGCTTGTTAACTGAGCAATTGGGGGGGGAAGGGAAGGAATAGATTTTTAAAAAAACATTTTATAGGGTGTTTTTTTTTTTTTTAAATAATGGGAATACAGGCAGCTAGGTGGCCCAGCAGAAAGAATGCTGGCCTTGGAGTCTGGAAGATTCATCTTCCTTCAAATCTGGCTTCAAGCATTTATTAGCTGTGTGACCTTGGGCAGGTCACTTTACCCTGTTTGCCTCAGATTCCTCATCTGTAGGATGAGCTGGAGAAGGAAATGGCAAACCACTCCATTATCTCTGCCAAGAAAACCCCCAATGAAGAGCTGGCCACAACTGAACAATAACAACAACAACAATAATAATAACAATAATAATAGGAATGTAAGTGTAGGGTTCTATTACAACTTTTTCACTCACTCATCTTTTCTGGAGAAGTCGACATGCTATCTTCTAAAATGAGCTTCCATTGTCTTTTTTTTTTTTCAGGACTATGGGGGTTAAGTGACTTGCCCAGGGTCACACAGCTAGTCAAGTGTCTGAGGCCGGATTTGAACTCAGGTACTCCTGAATCCAGGGCTAGTGCTTTATACACTGTGCTACCTAGCTGCCCCATTGCCTTTTAAAAAATGTTATTTTTTTCTCAAACTACCTTCAATAGCAAGTTGGATTGGCCTGAAGATTCCAATATCCATACTTTGTAACTCAGTCCTTTCTGTTAATCTGAACTCTAATGGTAAATCTGTTCAACACATTACTTTGATGTCTGAAGCTATTCATTTACCTTTCCTACACAGAGCTAAAGAAAATTTAGAACAATGCCAACAAAAATATTTAAACGTGGATTTTGGAAGGTGTTATAGTTCTACTTGGATTAAAATCAGTTCTATTTCAATGGTATAGACCTTGACTTAACAATACTAATTTAAAACAAAACCAAACAAAAAGATATTTTTCTAATACTTATCTCAAGAGAAACTGCAAGAAACATATAAAATAACCTGAAAGTTGCCTTTTAAAATGTCTGACAATTGATATTTTAAGTGTACTTGAGAGCTTTTATGTGAAAAGAACAGTTCCACATTCACATACAATTATCTATTTGTTTTATGACCAAACTGATTGATTTCATCAGCATAAGCAGAAAAATTTGCCATTTAACCTCTAAGTCATATAAATTACAAGTAGCCCTAACTTGTTTTTCTCTTTTCTCTTTGGGAATTTGAAAGTGAGAGAGGGGGAAAGACATAGTTATTCCTAGCTATGCCTTGATTAAGTGGTTCACAGAAATTTGTGTTTGGCCCTATGTCATTTAACACTTTTATGAATGATTTGTATAAAGGTGGTATGTCATCCAATGCTGGAATACCCTGGAACAAGCACTACCACTGCCCCAGTGGATGCCATACTTATCATACTTACAGATGACAGAAAATTATTAAGGATGGTTAATATATTATATGTAGTCATAACTCAAAAAGATCTTGATGAGTGAGAACATTAGGCAGAATCAAATCCCTTTCAACTCTAAATATATGATCCTATGAAATAAGATAAAATTTAAGAGGGGTAAATATGAAGTCTTATAGAGGTTAAAAAAATCAACTTGATTACAAGTTGGCATGGCTAGTAGACAATGGTTTGTCTGAAATAACTGGAGATTTTAATGAACAACAAGCTCTTAATGAATCAATAAAGGTAGTTAGATGGCTCACTGGATAGTTACTAGAAGTAGAATCAGTAAGATGAATTCAAATCTAGCCTGAGAAACTTACTAGCTGTGTGACCCTGTGCTTGTTTCTGCATCTGATAAAATGAAGATAATAATAATAGCGACTACCTAGATTGTTTTAAAAAAATAAAATGAGATATTTGTAAAATGTTTTACAAACCTTTAAGCACTATATAAATACTAGCTACTATGCAAAGAAGGCTTATGAAATCTCAGAATGCATTAAAGAGAGGCATATAGGTTAATTACTAGGTGGGATAATAGTCCCACTGTCCTGTCCTGGTCAGACCACATCTACAATGTTATTTTCAGCTCTGGTTACCTTTTAGGAAGGTCATAGATAAGCTGTAGTTGTCAAGAGAAGGGTAAACATTACAGTAAAGAGATCATGACAAAGGAAGCTTGGTTAAAGGAGTTGGGGAGGTCTAGTCTGGATAAAAGAAGACTTGGGGATGGATAACCCTAATAGTTTAAGTATTTGAGGGACTGTTTCATTTCAACATGGGAAGAGCAATTAGACTTGTTCTGCTTATTTTCTTAGGGAAGAACTAGAAACAATGGATAGAAATTATAACAGGGCAAATTTAAGCTTAATATAGGAAAAAAACCCCAAACCTTCCAAAAGTGAAATGGGCTGCTTGCAGCAGCAAGGGGTTTTCCTTTACAAAGTTTTTTGGTAGATGATATGGCAGCTTTTATTACTTAGTGAAATACTGCACTCAGCCTCTGGAGTCCCTGTCAGTTCTGAGATTCTGTGACTTCTACTTTAAATATGACTGTGGACAATAGCTATGAGATAACTGACATTTACATAAAACTTCAAAGTTGCAACGGAGTCTGCATGCATGATGTTAAGCCTCCTAATGGCCTTGTGACACAGATATTAGAGTTAGTATTATTTCTATTTTGTAGGTGAAGAAACAGGCTCAGAGAGAGTAAGTGATACGGTTATTCATTTCAGTGATTCATATTCTAACTCATACATACCTGGATTTCCTGGGATATTCTCATTCATATCCTCCCATAAGTTCTCTAGAAGAGGTCTACTCAACTGGGGGCTTCCTTGAATCCTATTTCATACTGCCTGGATACCAATGGAATGTTCTTTGCTCTGGTTATCTTTTTTCCTGGTTATGCTACTTTGATGGCATCTTTCATAACATTTCTCCAGTGAAATTCCTTATTTATAATGTATAGTAGCCTATATATACATTTCTCCATTGTCCTTCTAATGATCCTCAAGTTTAATTCCTCAGAGACTACAGATTTATATGACTCTAAGCAACCCATCTCTGGAAGACTACTGGTGTTAAAAAAAAAAGATGTGCTTTTTTTCTTTTCTTTTTAAAGAAGCTTAGGGTCATTAAAAATCACCATTCAATATCACAAAGGCAACCTAACCTGCTTTTTATCCTGTCAAATTCTGTGTGTTGCTCATTGTCCATTGGCAATGTCTAGGATAAATAACTACACACATAATAATAGATGAGCTCTATAGGTTGTTCATCCAACCACATGTTCGATTCTACACAACAAGCATTTGCCATTGACTTTTAAAAAAATCTGTAGACAGTTAGGCAAGACTTTAAAATGATTCTGGATTTCAATGAGGAGGCTGTACAAAGTTCCAGGGGCTTGATGCAATCAGTACAATATGATTTACAACTAAGAGCATCTGAAGGAACTCACAATCCTCACAGAATCCCTCTTCAACTTAGAACTTTTTCCATTTTTCTCATTGGAACACCTCTAGTAAGTATGTCTACCTATTTTATGTTTTGCTTCAAATTAATGAGGATCACATCAAACAATCATTATCACCATTATTATATCTTTCAAGCAATCTTATATAATTTTGACATATTCCTGGGAGACAACTTGTTAGAGAAAAACCTTTAAGGTTGCATTTTTCTATTGCAAATCAAAGACTTTTTTTATAGTCAGCAAACAATAAGCACAGTGGGATCTTGTATAGTCTACATTTTTCAATCAACTGTGAGATGCTAAAAGTGTGTTCTACTGTGGAATATTACTTTTAAAAGCTTACCTTTTACCATTATTAAGGATGTATTTTATATGTGGTGATTATTTTCTTAAAAATTTTATATGGATGGGAAAAAAAAGGATCAATTCATACTGATACTTGGTAACCTTTTTTGGGGGGAGGGGGTAACAATTAGATCAAATATTTTTTTCAGTCTTTGCTATAATCCCCCTCGTTCAGGCACCCTGAAAAATCTATCTCTTGATACCCTCAAGATTATGTCAGTTCTAGCATGAACTTCCTCCATACATGCCTGATCTAGTCCAGCTGTTTTTCTTCAGTGCCATTTTTACTAACTCAAGAAATATAAGCAGAACTATAATGTTAGAGCCCAAATGTGGGGGCTCCATTTTCCCTGATGGTAAAAAGAGTTGGTCATTTAAAAATTTACAGATCTTTTCCATTTTTCAGTTTTTTGTTAACTTTCCATTTTTATCCTTAAACGTTTTGGGGGAGGCTTTATTTTAGTTGGGTCTTTTCACTTTTTTTTTCATTCCACTACTTTTATTTTATTTAGTGATAGTGTCTAAAACCTTATTTGTAAAGGGCTTAGCATATTTATGTCATATAGTAGGTACTTAATAAATCCTTTCTTCTTTCCTTTACTTCCTCTTCCCTTTCCTTTTCTTCCTTCCATTCCTTCCTATCATCCATCTCTGTAAGATTTTACTAATGAAATGACATTCTAGGCTGCTGTTGTGTTTGATCCATTTAGCAAGGAGACCAAGTGTTTGTTGACTAATGTGGTTTTTAATACTCTTTTGGTCTCTTTTTTTTTTTTTGGCGGGGCAATGGGGGTTAAGTGACTTGCCCAGGGTCACACAGCTAGTAAGTGTCAAGTGTCTGAGGCTAGATTTGAACTCAGGTGCTCCTGAATCCAGGGCCAATGCTTTATCCACTGTGCCACCTAGCTGCCCCCTGGTCTCTTCTTTATAGCATTTGACATTCATTTCTCTGATCAAAACTGTTATAATAGATGTTAATATCTATATTAAAAGACCTCCAAAATAGTTTAAATCACCTATTAAAAAACCATGGAGAAGGAGATTGGCTGGTCATATAGGGAGAAAGGATAACAGATTGATGGATAGCCTCAATTAGCTGAATCTGTACCTACACAAAGTTTTAAAAAATAAATAATAATGACATTTGCACATCACCTTAAAGTCTGGAAAATACTTCACATATATTTTATTTGGGTCTCATAACTTCCCTGTGAGGTGGTTATTATGTATATTATTGGCACCATTTTATAGATGAGGAAACTAAAGCTTGGACTGTAAGTCAGAGACAGGACTTGAACTCAGGTTTTCCTGATTACAAGGCTAGCACTAGATATATTATACCAAACTGTTCTCACATTTACATGTAGAACCTGAATCTCCCACCTGAACTCCAGTCTTTTTATTATTTTAATTTTTTTCCTTTTTATTATTAACTTGGGAAGCAGCAATAAACACAAACATTTCCATGTACAAAGAAGAGAAAAAGAGAACAGCAATAGGAAATTGTGAATCTCTACTTCATATAGCTTGGGTGTTTTCTTTCCTTCTTTCTATTTCTTTTTCCTTCTTTTTTTTTCCCAGCATACTTCAAATTTAACATAGTAGTTTCTACACTGTCCTCCTTGTCTTCATTCCCTTCTAAACTTTCTTTTCCTCTTGTTGTAAAAAAATGACTCATTTAAAAATAATGTTCTTTTCTCACTCTTTTTTAATTATCCATTACCCTCTCCAAAAATCCTCCCTCCCTGGTAATAAATAAATTAGTAATGAAAAACAAATCCATATTTTGGACATGTCTAAGAGGATATGTCTCATTGGGCAGTCTAGTTCATCTCCTCTCTACCAAAAGGTGGGAAACATGATTCAGTTTTCTGGAGTCGATTGCTTATTCTATTGTCCATAACTCTTAAGACTTTCACAGTTGTTTTCTTTATTGTTGTAGTTCACCCATTTCCCAAATAATAGACATATGCTCTATTTCCAGTTCTTTGATATAACAAAAAGTAGAGCTGTAAATACTTTTATACTTATATGTCCTTTCCTTCTTTTCTTTCTTTCTTTTTTTCTTCCTTTTTTTTTGCAGGGCAATGAGGGTTAAGTGACTTGCCCAGGGTCACACAGCTAGTAAGTGTCAAGTGTCTGAGGCTGGATTTGAACTCTGGTGCTCCAGAATCCAGAGCCGGTGCCTTATCCACTGCGCCACCTAGCTGCCCCCCTCCTTTCCCTCTTAAAAAAAACAATTTATTTTGGGGGTACAAGCCAAGTTGAGGATTTCTTGGCAAACATACTAGATTTTCAAGGTATCTGAAGGAAGGGAAAATAGCAAAGACACTGAACTCACTCAATGAACAACTATGTCAGGAAACAGTAGGAGAATAGGAAAAATTATTCCCAGCAACAGAATTGTAAATGGAAAAGATACTGGAGGCACCTCTTAGTTTGAACTTTCAAATTAACTGGCTTGAGGCCTTCTTGGAGGCAGTAAAATAAGTGAAATTCAGGGAATGTTGTTAATTCCAATACTGGGGTCCTATGGGACCCCACTGAGTCTCATTAGCTGGAATGTATTAGAGAACTATTGGGTTTAGGTATGGCAAAAGATTGGTTATGAGTGGATTAGATCTGTGAGAGGTTGTGGTGTTCAAAGCCTGCAAAGTGGTAGTTTGAATATACTTCAATTTTATCTCTTTCAGTTCTTTGGTCATTGGCAAAGCCATCCTTGTGTGTGATTGACTCCATTATAGTTCAATGAAATACAGTAAACCAGCACTGGGGAAGGACATGGTTTTCCTGGTTTGGTAGTGCCTTGAGCCAAGAACTGAACAGTAGCTGGCAGCAAAATGGAGAGAGTGCTAGGCCTAGAGTCAGGAAGACTTGATACTTCCTAGCAGTGTAATCACAGGCAAATCACTTAACCTCTGCCTCAGTTTCCTGGGGTAGTTGTAAAGATCAAGTGAGATAATATGTGTAACATGTTTAGCACAATGTCTGGTGCGTTGTAGGCACTTCATAAATTATTTTCTTCCTTCCTATAAATTCGCACTGGCCACACCCCCTTGCCCAATAAATTGAGAAGCTTTACTCACAAAAAGGGCAGAGCTGAGATACAGAGGTAGTAGTAGCTCTGTAAGAAGCACGGAGGACCTGGTCTCTTCCCCAAGTACCTCCAGTGTTGAGTGGAAGACTAGGGCACTCCAAGGTGCTCTGCCACCAGGGTATGTGTCCGGCATCATCAATAAAAGGTCAGGAAACTAGGCAGAATATCCCTGGTGGTCTAAATGACTATTTCTTGAATTACACAGCAATTCTATTAGGTATGATATGAACACAAATTATTCCCTTCAAGTTCAAAATGAAATTACCTTGAATTGCTTCTGAACCTAGGTCTATATCTATACATAATGTATATATAACATTATTTCCCTTTTTAAGGCAGTGATAATTAACATCAGACCTACCTGAATGTTTCTCATATCTGGGTGTTCTATGTAACACACTGGCTCATTAAAGAATCTTGCATTTGTTCTTATGAATTTGGCATACACCATATGCGGTCTCCTGGGACATGGATTTTCTGGCCGCTGCTCTGTTTTTTCAGCTTCTTTTTCACATTTGTTTTTTTCTTTTCTCTCTACTATATCTGGCAAATGAACATCTGATATTTTACAATTATCTTTTCTGGAAAAAAATTAATTGATTCCAATTAGTATTTCAATATTCATTGATAATCTGATAATCACATAAAATATTATACAAATTTCCTACAGGTTTCAGTCCCTTCATGTAGCATAGGCAGTGGTGACAAGGGAAAGTGTTGAGTCTGGTATTAGGAGAGACCCAAACCTAGCTCCTTCATCTTGCTACTACCAGTGTAACCCCTGGGGCAAGAAGCTTTAAGCTTCTAAAAAAAAAGGGAGATAAGAAGATCCAAAATGCTTATCTCACAGCACTTCTGGGAGCAAATGAAATAATGAATGCAAAGTACTTTACATACCTTAAAGCAGTATTTAAATGTTAGCTATTATCATGAAAATAATTCCAAGTCGACTAGGGTGTTAAAATGCATTTTTTTAAAAAATATTACTTAAAAACAAAACTAAAAGACCTAGGCTGGTAACAACTTCTCATTATAATTTTTCAAGACCTTATGCAGAATCCTATTTATAGAAAAGAATGATGATAAAATCATGCAGACTGAAGAATTTATATCTAGTGACTCAAAGTCTGATCAAATGGTCTGAAGTGTTATTTTCAATCCATTATCTCCAATGCTTACTAGCAGTAAGACCATGTTTATGTTTCTAGGCCTTAATATTTTTATAAATAAAATGGGAATAATAATTATCCTATGTCCCTCATAAAAATCTGTAAGGAAAATGCTTTGTAAATATTAAACTACTATATATAAATATAAGTTATATAAAGCTGTATGAGTTAATATTATCTTTACATATACCTTTTGATAACCCCAAATTTACTGAGAATTCCCACTCCCTATTCAATTCCAGACTTTTGATTATCTTATCGATCTCCCCTCCTCCCACCCCCCCCCCCCCAGCCCCCAACAAACTATCCTCTTCCCCAAGATTCCCCACCTTACTCCCAGGACTTTAGGTTATTATGTAAAAGAGTTCATTTACATTAAATAGTTTCTATTTAGAGTTAAGTAGCTTCTACACTTAACTCAAGAGCAGTCTCATTGTTCCCTTTGTTCTATTACCCCATCTAAACCCTGTCCTCAGTTTCCCATCTTTGAGTATTCCTAATATTCTTGCTTTGCTTTACTCTGCCTGGCTTAAATACCTTATTTCTCCTATATTGATTGTTTCATTAATTTTCAGGTTAACACTTTCTAGACAGTTAAATTTTCAAAGTTAATTTAAAGACCAAGGTCATATAAAAATTAAAGACAGGGGCAGCTAGGTGGCGCAGTGGATAGAGCACCAGCCCTGGAGTCAGGAGTACCTGAGTTCAAATCCGGACTCAGACACTTAACACTTACTAGCTATGTGACCCTGGGCAAGTCACTTAACCCCAATTACCTCACTTAAAAAAAAAAAATTAAAGACAAAGCCAACCAGGATTCTTTGATCTTTTCTGGAACAGGAACATCATACCCCAATAGAACTTATTATCTTTTAGTGCTTTTTAAAAGTTCACCTACCTATTAAGGTCTATATGTGACTTATACTCAGCAAATCAGTGAAAAGAAAGAACATGCCAAAATTAGGTTTAGAAATACAATACAAAATATTGTTTGAGATATAAAGTGCTCTGCAAACCTTAAATGCTAGCTATTTTTCTTCCCTGTTTTTAGGTAGTTGTTATAAACAAGACAATATAAAAAAAAAGTCAAATAATTGTAATGGGATGTGGGACCCTAAGAAACCTGGATACCCTAAACCCTAAGGAATCCCTGAACTTGGTCACAGAAGCCAAAGAATCCAGAAGTTAAAAATAGCTCTGCCTCCTACCTCAGGAATTCGGTGTAGCCAGAGCACAGAGACCCTAGAACATTCAGGGAAAGTTCTGTATATGGTGTAAACACTGACAAGCATACCAAGGTCTGCAAGGAACAAAGATGATAAGCAAGTTCCATAGTTTGAGCTATGGGCCCCTCATGAATCAACAGGATGAGTGCTACATATCTTACTGTTGGCCCATTATTCAAACTCTGGGCACCTCCCCAGTTGTTTTGCAATCTCTTTACTCAGCATAGTAAACAAATTCAAGATCAACTTTCATCATCACTTGGGGAGGCCGTCTCCAGCTTAACTCTGCCTTCCAACCACGTATTCCTTTCTCCTAATAAACCTATTTTACAAGATTTGCTGTGACCCTCAAATTTTTTGGGTGAGTTAGCCCTCCTGAACAAGGTCGGGGATCCTCGATGACGATGATGATGATGATGAGGACGACAACAACCAAGATAATGACAATAGTGGTGGTGGTGGTAGTAGTACTTCACTTATTCTCCTATCTGACATTGGCACTAGCAAGCTAGGTTCCCTGCAGGGCATCATATTTGTATTATAGGGTTTGTCCTTTGGGTGACTATGCCTAATAATCAGCCAGTGATCTATTAGTTGTTAGGAAAAAAAAAAACATTTATTCAAAATGGCATAGCAAGAACAGTAGTTATAAAGCATTTCTTCTCCAACCTGGTACATAATCTCCCACAAGTACAGGCACAGTCTGTGGAGGGGAAGACAGCATAAATATAAATAGAAAGATAGTAAGGAATACATGTAGGAAACATACATGACCAAGGAAACTCATAACTCTGGAACTTTAGAGCCTTGATGGCTTTTCTTTCTCTTGAGAGTCTTCCCAAAGGTAACTAGAAGGCATGGAATCAGTAATAAGTTGTTGCTCTCCTGTTAGGGTAGGCTTGTTTCTCACAGGGTGAGATACTGGTCTTAGTAGGCTGTGATGCTGCACTGCTGAGCTGAATGGTTGCTCAGCCACTTGGGCATGGCTTCTCTGGAGCTGGGGCAGATAGGTAATTCAGCTGATGGACAGGGCTGGGAAGATAAGTCAGCTGCTGAGCTATCACAAGGGCAGCTGTAGTCTCTACCACCTGTAGTCTCTAGTTCACATTGGTGTTTCTGTGTTCTTTTCAGCTAGAGTTCTACAATGCTGTCTTAGCAATGGCAGTGACCCTTAGCTGGGAATTAGTAGAAACCTCTCTAATTCCCTCAGGAACTAGGGTCTCCTATTTGTCACTTCTTTGTAGGGGGTGGGAGAGTAAGCTCTTTCTGGGTCAGAGAAGATTCCTTCAGTGAAGGCCTTCCTTTTCATTTATAATGATAAGCCATATTATTGTTGAGGGGCTTATAAGGGCTTAAGGGCAAAAGAATGGAAGTAGTCTTTGTCCAGGGACAAGTTCATTTTCTTTGCTGGCCTATTCATATGCCGTTGAGTTATTTAAGAAACACAGTGGATACAGTGAAGGGTCTGGGGTTAGGAAACCAATTCAAAACCAGTTTCAGACACTAGCTGTATGACCCTGGGCAAGTCACTTTACCCCATTTGCCTCAATTTCCTCATCTGTAAAATGAACTGGAGAAGGAAATAGCAAACCACCCCCATATCTTTGCCAAGAAAACCCCAAAATGGGTAATGAAGAGTGGGCCACAACTGAAAAAAATGACTAAATAACAACAGAATGCTTCCTTTACAAATGAAAGGGCTTTTTTATATTGCAATGTCTCTATTGGTGCCTCTTCAGCTCACATGGGCTACACTCTTATACAGTGATAGTCAAATTGTGAGAAGAGCTTTTAATATGCATATAAATATTATATAATGTACACACAAATATGAAAAGTCTAGAAAAAGGGTATCAGATAATTTTAAGTATAATTACTTTATAGAAATGATTGATGAACTTTATCTCACATAAAGACAATGTGAGCTCCTAAAGAGAATATGTTCTTGTGGGCAGATTGTTTCATTTTCATTCATATTTCACTTCACATTCATTCATTCGTGTTTGTCCTGTATCTTCAGCCCCTACCACAAATCCTAAAACATAATAGGGGCTTAACAAATAATTGTCGATTATTTCTCATTTACCATAATTAGTATTTAGTACTCATTAACTGTTTTATTTCTTTGGTAATTTTGTAAATAGACATTATTCAGAGGCAAATAATGGAAAAACTTGCCTTCAATTATCTTCCATGGATTAGTTGCTAGTATGCTGCATTTCATGTTAGTAAGGTCTAGGTTCAAATTCTGCTTCTAATACTCACTTGCTTTGTGACCAGGGGCAAGGCACTTAAACTTTCTGAGTCTCAGTTTTCCCATCCATATAATAAAGGAATTGGATAGATGGCCTCTAAAGTCTTTCTAGTTCTAAATCTATGATCCTACTTAATTTTCTGGATAATTTTACCCTTTTATTTACTAGGTCTCTCCAGCCTGGGACAGTACTCTAAGAGGTACTTCCATTTTTGATAACATTAACACTCTTCTTCATTCACTTTCTTGACATTAACTTCCCTAATTTATTAGCTTTTGCAGCCAGTAACCCAATCTGGAGCAAATAAAATTTCAGGTTCCTTTCTCACACTGTGATTCAGTTTATCAGAGAAAATGTTAAAAATTCAAATTATTTAAATAATTCATTTGTCCTGGAATAGGGTAAGTCAATAAAATGTTAAGTTTTAAAGAGGAATGAGAGCAGCCCCGACCAGGTAGACACTCAAGTGTCAAAACATGTCCTGTGCATTGGGCTGACAATACCAAAAACATTCCCAACTTTTAAACTGAAGTGAAGTCTTACCTCTTCATTTTCACTACATTTCCTCCAATCAAATCCATCACAGAATCAGAGAGTTGGAAGAGATGGCAGCAGCCATCTGGTCCAACCCATATACAAAAGGAATCCTTGGTATTACCTAACCAACAAGTGATTATTGAGACTGACTGAAGAGCACCAAAAGAAAGAGGACCCATCCCCCCTTCTCAGGGCAGACCTCCCTGTTTCTGGACAGACAGCTCCAATGGTGAAGAAGCTGTTACTCACATCAAGCCTCAACTGGTCCCTTTGCAAATCCCACGTGTTGCTTCCTGGTTCTCCTGTCTAGAGCCAAAAAGAACGTCTAAACCTTCCTCCACATGTCAACTCCTCAAACATTTAGACAGCAATCATGATGTTCAGAATGAGTCTTCTCTTTTCTAAGCTAAAGAGCCTTCAACTGGGCCTCATATGACGATTCCAAGTCCTTCACAGTTCTGACTGCAGTTCTCTGGACACTCTTCAGTTTATTATCAGTATCCTCAAACTGTGGTGCCCAGAACTAAACAGGGTACTCTGGATGAGGGTCTGAGGGCAGAGTATATAGCTGGGCTACTACCTCCCTATTCCTGGAAGTTACACAACTGAAAATCAAACAAGCTTTTAAAATTTGATACATCATACAACTGAATCATATCAAACTGGAAACCCCCTAAAGATACTACCACCACCCTCACCTTTTTTCAGAAAAACTAGTGTTGAATCTTGTATTAGATTTTTTTGTATTCAAGTATAAGATTTGACATTTATCCTAACTGAATTTTACCTTCTTAGATGCAGGCAGCCCAGTTCTCTAATCTATCAAGATCCTTTTGGATCCTGATTGTGTCCTCTCCACTATTTTTGTTAGTGCTACCTCCCCTAGCTTTGTGTTATCTGTACATCTGATAAATATGCCAATCTATGTCTTTATTCAAGACATTTGAGAAAAAAGTTAAATGGAACTAAGCATAGATCACCAGGGAACTTTCTGGAGACCTTCTGCCAAATTGTCAATGAACTATTAACAACCACTCTTTGAGATGGATAATCAAAGCAGTCCTGAATTCATTTAACTGTATTAGCATCCAGTCCATATCTCTCCATCATCTCTACAAAAACAAAGAATGATATACTTTATCAAAAGCTTTGGTGAAACCTAGGGAAACTATACCTGGTTCACCAACAGAGATAGGAAGGAAAATTGTGAAAATGTGTTGATTGGGTCCACTATAGGTTTATGTTACATAATCTCAAATGGACCCTCACTATAGGCAGGTATCCTTCACAAATACTGGTCCTAGAGTCCTGGTCAGGAAGATTGAGTTCAAATCATGCTTCAGATACTAACTCGCTGTGTGAAGCTGGGCCAGTTACTTAATCTTTTTTTTTTTTTTTGTGGTGCAATGAGGGTTAAGTGACATGCCCAAGGTCACAGAGCTGGTATGTGTCAAGTGTCTGAGGCTGGATTTGAACTCAGGTTGTAACGATTGGAATAACGCCACCTGCTGGATACTAACTGTAGAAGAGTTCTGCCCATGAAGCGAAGGTCTTTGAGGGCAAGACCAGGAGTCTTGTCTTTGGTATCAGGAAGTGACGCGGACTAGTGGGAGGAGGAAGGAAGAGACTGGCGCGGAGTCTCGGGGCTCTTTCCTTTGGACTCTGGTGGAGAGCGGAGCTAGAAATGTGCTCTCCCTTTAATAGCTAGGAATTTAGGCCTTTTTCTCTCTCTTTACCAAATTCTTATTCTCCTTAATAAATGCTTAAAAGTCTAACTCTTGCTAAAGCTTATAATTTATTGGCGACCACTCATTAGATATTTTAGACAGTTTAACTAGAATTTTAACCCTTAACAGATGGCTGACCACGAAGAGGAAAGCTAACCCTCAGTCTTCTTCTGATCTGCTGGTTGGGTAAGAAATTTCCCCTCCCTCTCCCTTTAACTGCTAAGTACTGGTGTACTGGCTGTGTTTTTCCTTTGAATTTTTTCGAATGGACCTTTTAAACTCCCTAATTATCCTATTTTTGATTTTGGTCTGTTTAACCAGACAAATGGGAGATAAGATCATGTTAATGCTTTGTTTTTGTGGATTTTCTATTTTTCTTTTTATTTTTGTTAAAAGAGCCAGCAACTTACTCACACAAGGAAATATCTCTCCCTCTCCCAACCATGCTTTTTCAGAGAAACCTGAAGAGATTCCCGCAGCTTTTCCCAGTTCTAACACTAATTGTTGCTCTAATTTTGCATGCCTGGAGGCAATGACCCACCCTCTAGAAGCTTTTAATCCCCTAGCACCTGGAGGCAAAGTGGGGGAAGAGGAATCCAGGCCTGAGTTCAAAATCAAGTCTGATTCAAATTGCTCTGGTCCCTCCCCTCCTCTCCAGACCCCACCCTCTACTCCTCCTATGGCCAAGCCCATTGCTTCCCCTGCCTGGGAAGTCCAGAGATCTGATGCGCATGCTCAACTTTTTCTACCTGCATTTGCAGCTTCAGGCTCAGCCCTTCCCCGGCCTGGCTGTGCTTTTGAGACAATCTTAGAAAACTCTTTAAATTCCAGATATGCTCGTTTTGTTCATAATTTTGCTAACCTGCTTTTGTCTTTAATTAGTAATCTTATAAAGCATTTGTATGGTGAAAAGACTGACAGACAATATAGAGGGGTTAAAGAAGAAAAACTTAAGCTGAATAAGAATGACAATCAACATAGTTCAAGACTCTGCCTCTTTTGCCATGGAAGGGTATATATTTTACAGAAATGTAGAAGTAAGCAGCAAGGTATTGATATGAGTATTGGGGATTTTAGATATTGGAATCAAAGGTGTTCTGAATTCACTCAGAGTATTAATATCAGTTCAGAGGTTACATAGGATTTCTATGCTATTACATATACATTTTGAAATTAATGGTATGGGTTTATTTTCATAGAGATTTTCATGCTTTTGAGATTGTGTTTTATATTTAGTTTTTAAAACAAGGAGAATATTTGTAAAAGCTTTTTATAGTCATGTGATCAAGTTTATATTTTATAATACTCTTATTAATATTAAGTTCACATTCATTTAGACTTCCTTAGTTTGAATTTCATTGTCTTTTATTGTTCCATGTGTATTTTCTTCTATTCATTTGTCTATCTAATTTTGAAACATTGCAAGATGGTTTTGATTTTATTATACAATGTTAATTCTAGGAGTATTGTGCTCCCATATTCTGAGTTATTTGTTTTTGTTATTTTTTCTCAACTGATTATTTGATCAAACTCTTTAAAGCATTTCCCTGGCAAATTGGTTGCCATGGCAAGTGTAAATTGATTCTAGAAGTATTATTTTTGATAAGCATATTCCAAAAAAAAAAAAAAAAGAGGGGAACATTTGTAAAAGTTTTCTTTTTAAAAAAAAAGTTTTCTTTGAGATTCTGTTGTGCTTTAACTTGTATTTAAATATGTTCTGATTTTTCACAAAAGTAATTGTATACTAAGTAAAAAAAAGGTATTATTTGAAATTGTTGCATAATTATATATTATATTCTGAGTCAAGGTGTATTCACATTTTTTGCAATCATTTATTATCCTCAATTTTTAAATCCATATGAGACTTGGATTATGGGAACTTATCATTTAAGACATTAATTGCCTTTATTCTGAGTTATCAGATGCCAGTTGGCCAAGATGCCATCCAATCACAAGAGGAATACATGCAAGAGCAGACACTGAACTGTCACATGAGGGGAGACATGCATGAAGTCAAGGTATGGCCAAGGGAACGGCTTTTGACAAATGTTGAGGTTGGATTCTCTTGGTTTAATATTTTATTTTATTTTTCCCCACAATATTGTACAGATGGCTGGAAGTATTGATCCCACCCATCTCACTTCTACACCTGGCTTCTATGCTCCCTCCTATATGCCTGATGCCATGGACATCTCAATCCCATGCATCTGATTAAGTCTGACTCAGTTTCTTCCAATATGTTCGGTGGCATGGACATATATTCCATCCACCTCTTTTAAGCCTGGCATACTGTATGGGCAGTACATACTGCTCAAGTGTGGGAATGCTCATATCCCATCATTTCTCTGTTCTTTTATGGTAACCCCCATAATTATCTCAGGTGTCATGATAAATACAGTGTTGAATTTGGCCTTGACATCTGTTACCAATTATATTAGATTTTTTAATTTCTCATAATGGCATGAGGATAATTAGGCAGATGATGCAAAAAGTGATGAAACAAAGATAAAAAATTATTTTTAATAATTAATATCGCAGCAATTGTCTTCTCAATTACCCTCCATAAGGGGGGGACTATAGTAATATTATAATTTTAAAGAATGTTTCAATTTTTGTTTTATTATATGTTTCATGTGTAACAACTAAGATTCTGAATTCCCTTAGACATGTTTTTGAGAACTTTCATTGTTTGATTTGATTATTGACAAAGCTATTTTAAAGTTGTGTTAAGCTCAATTTTGTAGGAAATTTCCTGGCTGATTACCAGTATCCACACATCAACCCCTGAAAAGACTTCCATTCCACGACTACACCTAGAGGACATCTAAGAAAAGACTTTCAGAGACTTTAAATGAACAGTTTTGATTTGTTGTTTTTGTTTTTGTTTTTTTTTTTTCTCTTTCTGTTATAATATACACCATCTGTAATATGTATTCTCTGCAGAGGCCCTCCCTTTGCAAGACTAATGTCAAAGCGTCAGTTCATGAGGACAAAAAAAATCGCCCCTCTGGACAAAACTTTCCTCTCTTCCTTTTCTATATTGTTGTTCACATATTATTAGTTATCAATAGTTATTATATTCTTTTTACTGTTCCGTCAAGGAAACATTTTGCTTCTTGAGGAACAACAGGGGGGACTGTAACGATTGGAATAACGCCACCTGCTGGATACTAACTGTAGAAGAGTTCTGCCCATGAAGCGAAGGTCTTTGAGGGCAAGACCAGGAGTCTTGTCTTTGGTATCAGGAAGTGACGCGGACTAGTGGGAGGAGGAAGGAAGAGACTGGCGCGGAGTCTCGGGGCTCTTTCCTTTGGACTCTGGTGGAGAGCGGAGCTAGAAATGTGCTCTCCCTTTAATAGCTAGGAATTTAGGCCTTTTTCTCTCTCTTTACCAAATTCTTATTCTCCTTAATAAATGCTTAAAAGTCTAACTCTTGCTAAAGCTTATAATTTATTGGCGACCACTCATTAGATATTTTAGACAGTTTAACTAGAATTTTAACCCTTAACAAGGTCCTCCTGAATCCAAGGCCAGTGCTTTATCCACTGCACCACCAAGCTGCCCCCCACTTAATCTTTTTGCCTGAGATTTCTCATCTGTAAAATGGGAATAATTATAGCACCTGCCTTCCACAATTGTTGTAAAGATAAAATATTTGTAAAGCACTCTGCAAATCTTAAAGTACTATATAAGTGCCAGTTTTAATATTATTGTTCATTATCCCTTTTACCTATTCCAAATCTTTTCATCCCTTCTCACATCTCCAGTGGTACTCCTTCCCCCATCTTCTCAGTTGAGAACCGGGCCTCATATTTCCTTGAAAAAATTGAGGCCAATTTTGCCAAGAGTTCTCTTTTCTCCCCTCCTCTTCACCTCCCTCAGACAACTTCCTTCACTATCTCCAAGATGGATATAGACTTGTCTCACATGAAGAGTCATCCCTTTTCCTTGCCAATGCAAAATCCTACATACATGCACAAGGGGTCCCCTTCTATCTTGTCTTTTTCAGCCGACTGCCGTCTCTATCATCCCCATTCTCTCACCAATATTCAATCTCTCCTTTTTTTTTTTTTTCTGGCTGCTTCCCTACTGCCTACAAACATGCCCATATTTTCTCCAACTTCAACTCACTTTCCTTTGATCAGGCCCTACCTAGCTAGGTTTTCTCTTAAATCTTGCTTCCCTTTCAGGGCTGAACACCTTGAGAAAGCTGCATACAATTGATCTTCTTTCTTTTCCTCCCAGTCCCTTCTAAACTAGTTTAATTTCTGATCTCCTCATTCAACTGCAACAGCTCTCTCCAAAGGAATCAATAATCTTTCCATGGCCAGTTCTAATGGCCTTTTCTCAATCTTCATCCCTCCTGACTTCTCTGCAGCTTTTCACTGTCAATTACCCTTTCTTGATCCTATCTAGGGTTTCTGTGACACTGCTCTCTCCCAATTCTCTTGCCTGACTCCTTTCTGAGTCTCTTTTTCTGGCTCTTAATATGGGTTCCTCCACTAACCATGGATGATCTCCAAGGTTCTACTGTGTGTGTGTGTATAGTATGCATATTATTGTTTGCATGTTGTCTCATTAGAAAAGAAGCTCTTTGATGGCAGGTTTTGTTGTTGTTGCTTTTGCCTGTCTTTGTATCCCCAGTGCTTAGCACAGTGCCTAATACATAACAGGTGCTTAATAAAAGCTTTGGACTCCTTCCATCCAAGCCTATGGTTCTTTCCTTGATGCTGGGAACAGAATCCCAGTCTCCAGGTTCTTTCCACTAGTTTACTGGTGAAGTCTTCTCAAGTAAGGCTCTGGAAAACTCACCAGGAAAGTCTTAAATAGGGGCAGCTAGGTGGCACAGTGGATAGAGCACCGGCCCTAAATTCAAACCCAGCCTCAGACACTTAACACTTACTAGCTGTGTGACCCTGGGCAAGTCACTTAACCCCAATTGCCTCACCAAAAAAAAAAAAAAAGAAAGGAAAAAAAAGGAAAGTCTTAAATATCTAAATGGATTGCTCCAGAAGTATTTGCATTTTCGGGGGGGGGGGGGCAATTAAGCTTTTAAACATCGGCTCTGTACAATTCTGTCATCAGTGCCAAGCTCCTGCAGGCTCCAGGAAGAAGACTTTGGGAAGGAGGAGCAACCTCAAATCACGCTGGGAAGTCAGCTACTCATTCATAAGACTAGGCCGGTCCATATAGATGGTCCCACGCTAGCTCCTCCGTAAGCAGGAGCTGTCTATTTCCCTGGCGAATTTATAGTCAATATTTTTATATGTGAACTATGTATGTGGCGCTTAAATAGATGTTGGGACCCGGAACCTCTCCTAGAAAAGTTTACAGCATGGATTAGAGGAAAGGGAGCCGGAAAGCTAGGAAGGTCAAAGGTGTGGGTCTCACCCATCTTCCTTGGAGGAGGCCAAATTATCGTCTGTCTTCTTATTATTCATGGGGCTCTCGAAAACTTGACACTGGGTCATAAGGTGCACACCGAGAGTCTCTGGGGTTAAAAAAAAAAAAAGACTTCTAAATAAAGGCTAGCCCGGAGGGCTGCTACTGTGACTCCCGTCGGTCGCTAGGAAACGGAGGCTCCGGCCCAGCGAGCCCAGGTCCAGACCGGCAAGGGGAGGGGGACAGGGCGCGCTCGGTCCCCAGAACGCAGGCGCCCTTCGGGTTCCATGGTGAGGGACCCGCGCGCACAGGCGGGCACAGTGGAGTTGGAAGTGGCGATGGGGGAGGGGAGGGAAGGGGAGGGGAGAAGGGTTGGGGGTGGGGCGCGCAGGGCATTGGGCGCAGCCTCCGCGCTGGGGCTCGTGTCCTCGGCTCAGCCATTGGCTAGGCAGCTTCTCCTTGGATTTGCCCTTGCCCGAGGCTGAGGCGTGTTCCGCCGGGCTCTGCGGATGGTGGGCGGGAGGGGCCGGTGCTCCGAGCCTCTCCCTGGGCTGTCCGGGCGGGGACCGGGAGGCTTGGCCTCAGCTGACTCCTGTCTCTCCCGACCCGGTGTTTGTGGTCTCGTGACCGCTCTTAAACCCGCTCTCCTCCCTCGCTGCAGACCCCTCCCTCATCCCTGACCTTGCATTCTCTATGGACGCATGCGGGGTGGGGGTGGGGGTGTCTTACACGTGTGTGCTGGTTCGGAGACGCCCAGTATGGCATTTCAGGCACACCACTCCCGGTGGCTAACGGGGTCTCTGGGCACCCATACAAAGGGTAGTGGTCCTGGAGCACGAAATAGAGGGGTTGCCCTTCCTAGGGGGAAACGGTGGGCACTGGTCCAGTTGACCTCATTATTGCCTCTTCTTACCAGCAGTTAAGCTAGATTTCGCCATCGCCTTCCCTCCACCCGTCCTAGTAGCGCCTCCGTAGCTACTGCATCATGAAATAAATTAGATTTTTGAGATTCCCCAGATTTAGATTCAGAAGATGTGGGTTGTTGTGATTGATATTTATTTAGCTGTATGACCTTCGACAAATCCCTCTAAATCTAATTTTTCCTCTTTTGTAAAAGGGATGGAACCTGATTTGAATCCTCCTGTCATTTACTGTCTCTGTGACCTTGGGCCTTCAGAGTCACAACCTCCCCAGGCCTAAATGTCATCTGCAAAATGAGTGGTTTGAAATAGATGACCTCGGGGCAGCTACGTGGCGCAGTGGATAAAGCACCGGCCCTGAATTCAGGAGTTCCTGAGTTCAAATCCGTCCTCAGACACTTGACACTTACTAGCTGTGTGACCCTGGGCAAGTCACTTAACCCCCATTGCCCCGCAAAAAAAAAAAAAAAAAAAAAGAAATAGATGACCTCTTCAAGTCCCTTTTAGCACTAAGCCTATGATTCTGTGAGCTACTGTCACAACAAACCTATGAGTGAGGCAGGTATCTTTAGTGTACCCATTTTAAGGGTGAGGAAAGTAGGGTCAAAAAGATGAAGTGCTTTGTCCCAGGCTACACAGCTGGAAACCAACATGCTTTTGTTTTTCTTTCTTTCTTTTTTTTTTGGTGAGGCAATTGGGGTTAAGTGACTGGTCCAAGGTCACACAGCTAGTAAGTGTCAGGTGTCTGAGGCCGTATTTGAACTCAGGTCCTCCTGACTCCAAGGGTGGTGCTCTATCCACTGCCCCACCTAGCTACCCACTTTGCTTTTGTTTTTCTGACAGTGTAGGGCTCAGTGTATTGGCTCAATGTTTCTTAAAAGATTTTCTGCACAACCCTGGCTCTTCATGTCCTATGAATATGGGTTATAAGAAAAAAAATGTGAATACGCTTTTGGCCCCTCAAATATTAAATAGGAAATTATGGAAAATGGGCTTAATTTCCTCTAATTTATGTATAACTCTCTCCAACCCTTCCCCCACTTTATCCTAGGATTATGGGTTTTGTCAGTCTATTTCAAAACCTAAAGTGTTATGTGATGAAATGAGTTTGGAAAATGCTTTGTGGCAGCATCACAAGACATTTGTAGCCTAATGAACAAGGAGCCCTGGCAGATCCTGTCAGTCCAGCTGCTTTTGTTCAGTTGTGTATGTCTCTTCATGACTCCATTTAGTGTTTTCTTGGCAAACTTACTAGAGTGCATTGCCATTTCCTTCAGCTCATTTTACAGATGAGGAAACTGAGGTAATTGGGGTTAAGTGACTTGCCCAGGGTCACACAGCTAGGAAGTGTTTGAGGCCAGATTTGAACTCAGGAGGATGAATCTCCCTGACTTCAGACTGGGTACTCTATCCATTTTGTCATGTAGTGGCTCTCAGCTGCTAATTAACTGTATTCCTAGTTTTAGTTCTGAGGTCTTATTCTTTTGGGGAAATTGGACTTGTAATGGGGAAAGGATGCTGGCTTTCAAGTCAGAAGATAGTTCTACTACTTAATTACTTGTGTGTATAGGTGGGAGCATGATAGGCATCTTCAAGAATTTGAAGGTTTTTCCTGTGGAAGAGGGTTTGAACTTAATCTGCAGAAATAGAAATACTTAATGACAGTTACAGAGAGATTTCAGCCAGCTAGAAAGAAAACTTTCTAATGTTGAGAGCTATGCCAAACTGGAAAAATCTGCCTTTTGAAATAAATAGTAGGTTTCTTCTCCCCAAAGGTCATCTACAGCAACCTGGTAGGAATGGGATTTAACTTGGTGGCCACTAAAGTCTTTCTGCTGAGATTATTAGTTCCTTGAGAGCATGACCTTTTTTGTTTTTAACTATTCTTTGTATCCCTAGGACTTAGTGCTTAAAACATATATATTAAGGACTTAATATTTTTTGTTTGATTAATTTGAATTTAAATTTTATTGTGAGTATTATTTGTACTTGTATCCCCAGCACTTAGCACATAGTAGGCACTTAATAAATACTGGTTAATTGATTGAATAGAAATCCGCCTTCTCTAACTTCAACAGAATTAACTGGTTACCTAGTCCTCCCTAATCAGCTGATTAAACATCTGGAAGGTGGTCATCTGCCCAAAGGACTGAGAAATGGTGGATATGGTGTTTGATGCCCAACAACTCCAGGAGAAATGCTAGGAGAAGAACAGAGGTTGATGTTCATCACTCTGACCAGGGCCTTTATACTGTCAGTCATGAGAACTTCTGGAAGATCATGAGATCATGGTTGCCCAGAGAAGTCCATCAGTATTGTATGCCAGTTCCATGATGGCATGCTGCACAGGTTCTGGATAATGGCAATGCTTTTGGGTTTTCCCAGTCACCAATGGAGTGAAGCAAGGCTGTGGGCTTGATCCTGTGCTTTTTAGCTTGATGTTTTCAGTCATATTGTTAGTTGCCTACCTCGAGGATGAAAAAGGCATCAAGGTCAACAACTGCACTGATGGTTAAGTTATTTAACTTGAAAAGGCTATACCAGCCAAGGGAGAGCTGGTGTGTGACTTTTTTGTTTGCAGATGATTGTGTAATTATCTCTGAGGCTGAAATGCAACAGAATATGGATTGAATCTGTGCTGATTTTGCTAATTTTGGCCTGACAATTAATACCCAGAAAACAGAGGTTCTCCACCAACCATACATAGAACCATCAGTTAGAGCAAATGGAGTAATTCTGAATGCTGTGGATAAGTTCACTTACCTTGGCAGTATATTTTCCAGGGATGTTCACGTAGATGATGAAGTTGATACACTCATTGCCAGAGGTAGTTCAGTGTTTGGAGGCTCCAAAGCAAAGTGTGGGAGAGAAGAGGTGTTAGACTGCATACTAACCTGAAGGTCTACAGAGCCATTGTACTGACTTCATTATTAAATGCCTGTGAAACCTGGATGATCTCCCAGCATCATGCTAGGAAACTGAATTGCTTCCATTTGAATTGTCATAGGAAGATCACCTGGCAAGATAAGGTATTGGATATTGAGGTCCTTTCTTAAGCTGAACTGCCAAGCATTCAAACCCTACTACAGAGAGCACAATTCCATTGGGCTGGCCACATTGTTTGGATGCCAAATCCAAGTTTACTTAAAGACTATTTCATGGAGGGCAGCTAGGTGGCGTAGTGGATAAAGCACGGCCCTGGATTCAGGAGGACCTGAGTTCAAATCTGGCCTCAGGCACTTGACACTTATTAGCTGTGTGACCCTGGGCAAGTCACTTAACCCTCATTGCCCCACAAAAAAAAAAAAGACTATTTCATGGAGAATAAACATAAGGCAAGCACTCTCATGGAGGTCAGAAGAATCATTACAAGGATACTCTCAAGATCTCTTTGAAGAATTTTGCTCTATGAGCAAAGAAGAAATTCAGTAACTCAAAAGAAAAGTGGGATGTGCACATTTAGAGACATCTCCATCCTCAATGCTCATGTAGATTATTTTTTCCTGATTTGTGGTAGAGCTTTCTGAGTTCATATTGGTTTAATCAGCCACAGTTGCACACACTGTACATTGACTGACAGAGTGATGTCATTTTGGTCCTTTTCAAATACGAAGGACAACAACCAACCAGTAACTCAATACTTTCAGGTGAAATACTGATCATCTTAGTGTACTGTCTTACTGATTATACAATCCACTCTGTCTTTCCAGCTGCTTCTGCAGAGTGAGGTATGAAGGGTTTGCATCTGCATGGATGGAAACTGGAGTGCCCACATTAATGGAATCACACATCTATAAAAATATTGAATTATTGGTAGCATTATACAGTGGAAAGTACATTGGAGACTGAACTCTAGTTCTGGCTCTGATTAAACTAATTTTGGAACCTTGGGCAAGTTACTTAAAATCTTTGTGCCTTACTTTCCTTGTCTTTGAAATGAGAGGATTGAGCTAGGTAATCTCTAAACCACCATGAAGTCTAAAATTTTACTGGAAAAGTTTTATCTAGTGAATGTACTACACTAATCCATAAATGTTGCCTTCCCCTTTGTAACAGATAGTTTGGATAATCTTTGATTTATGAACCACAATAACTCACTGTGATTTACTAATAATGTATAAGTTAAAAATACCCATGCTACTTAACAGGATACTATATGTGAAAACACAATAGGATGAATACAGCTTATCCAAAATGTGATAAATACTGAAAACTGTCAACACTTCTGTTTTAACCACAGGAAAATTCCAAAACTAATGAAATATGAAATTGTATAACTTGATAGAAAAACTGAGGGTCACTGCAAGTATCTATTTCAAATCCTTGATCTTAATCTCAAATCCTTCCCCACCCAAAGCCCCATGGATAGTACCAACTTTGAAAGTGGTGACAATTTTAATACCTCTAATCTCCAACACCCTGTTCTCAATCAGGCTTTATTTTGGGAGAGAGCATGGAGATTGTATTGGTATTAATATAACAGCATATGATCTCAGGACCCTGGGAAAAGGTCATATGTACTGTATAATCTGATGTTATTATTAGTTAGTTTTGATACTATTAATAGTAAATGACTTGTCCAAGATTACAAACCAAGTCAGTAATGGAACCATGATGTTCTTATTCTAAACCTAATTATTTTATTCCCTGGATTATCCTTCTCTCTTAAATGTTACTGAAAAAGGGACTATAGTAAGTGCTTAATAAATGCTTGTTAAATTATGTTTGGTTCAAAATAGTGACCCTTGCCTTGTTATTATTCAAAATTATATTCCTCTGCTTTTTTAATCTTTATTCGAAGTCATAAGGACATAAGATATGTCATTGGGTACAACCAATAATTGATCTAGCTTAATATTTGGTCTTTGAAAGTTGTTTACTGCTTTGACAAGTCAGACAAAAATGTTTACTTATAATAAAGAAAATGAAGAGTTTTGACTTGAATGTTATTGAACACCCTGAAAAAGTCACTCATAGGGGTTTTAAATCTAAAGATGATAAAAAAATTTTTTTGTCCAAACCTATGTTATCATCAACGTAGGAAATTCAGTGTGCAAACTACCCCTACCAATGCAGGTTTACAGCTCTCCTGTAATAACATTTTTAATAAAAAAATACATATACATATATACACACATATGCATATGCAAATGTCTATACATAAGTGCACATGTACATACACAAATATATACATACATATACAAATATAGATATACACAATTTAAAAATATTTACTATATATATACATATAGATGTTGCAGGGTATCTTCTAGTCTGCCTTACTAAAAGAAATGTTCACACTGAATTTCATATATAGTGTTAGAGAGGAACTGGGACTTTGAGAGGTTGAGTGATTTGCCCATGAGTACACAAATAGAGTATGTTAATGTAAGGATTTGAACCCAAGTCTTCCTAAGTCTAAATCCATCTATCCAAAGTATTTGAGTTAAAAAGAAGTTTGGTTTTCCATGATACAAACACATAAAAGTCTAATTTACAATGTTATACATATAGAGTATATATCAAATTTCCTCCCCCTCCACCCCCATTTGTAGCACTATAGGAAGGAACACCCTGCTTGTGGCAGAAAATGAGCTACTAAAGGTAACAAAATTCAAGAGAACACTATATGTAGCCCTTTTGTGGGGTAAGGTTGCATGGATAAGAACCTCATGTATAAAAGAGTTACATAGATGGACTGTATACCTGTTTAGGTGTTGGGTGAGTTTCCAACTAGCTACCTATGGTAGGGAACTGTTGTCCAAATACCTCAGTCTAAAACAATTGGTACAAAGCTGAAATCAGCAACTAGCTCAAAGAAATTCCCAACCCTTGCTCCATGTAAAGTTTATTATTTCTATGTTTAAGTTTGCCTCAAGGCATAGGGTTATAAATTATGTTTATAGTTTTTTTGCATTCCTCCTATGGGAATCCAAATGGGAACCTTCTTACTCTAACCTCTTTGTATTGACTCACACTGAAAATGGGATAACATTTCCTGTCTCTCTTAAAAGGGTAATGTCCTTTTCCCTAATCTTATAAACAAGGATGTAGGTGGCTGCCAGATTTTGCATTTATTAGACATGGAGATACAGAAGAATGTAAGGGAGGGGTTACTATTAGGAAGAAAACAACATAAATATTGGCCTCTTCTGATTAGCAGCTTTGAGGGACAAGGTCACCAAACTGGTAAATTCTGAGACTAGAGTCTACTGGGCCATTTCCAGAGTCTGACATCTTTTTTCTAACACTCATTAGGCAGTGGGCCAGGAACTGAAGGGTTACAGATGCTAATTGCATTAAAAATTTCTAAAACCAAGTGCTATGTAAAGACTGGAGTTGGGGGTAGGGCGTGTGGGAAGCTCATTGACAACCTCAGGAGAAATTGAAAACTTCTAGGAGGAGGTGGCACTTGAGTTGGAATTGGACAGAGGTTAGTGCAGAAATTCAGAAGAGTCTGGACCAAGATACTAAGACTGTTTGGGGACAGAAAATGTTCCAGTTTGGATGAAGTATGAGGTGTGTAAAAGGGAATAAAGGAAGAAGAGTTTGGGAGGGTAGACTGGCATCCTGTTGTCAAAGGCTTTGAATGCCAGGCTGAGGGGTTCAAATTTTACTTGATAGGCAATAGGGAACCACTGTCGATTTTTGAGCAGAGAAGTGACATGTCCTTGTGAGTTGATGGAGTGGTAAGAGTGATGACTAATAAAGGAGAAAACAATAAGGAATATGGTCTCCTCAGAAACAAATCAACTTTCCATGAAAACATTAAAGTGAAAGGAGTGCCAGTTAAAAAGTTCATTGATTTGGGGGTGTTTGTTTACAATGGAGTCTCATGTGTAAGGAACAGCTGAGGCCAGTATCCATCCCAGAAAGCATAGAGGGGTGAAAGGTAGAAGACTACAAGGATAGGAAGGGACCAGATTACAAAGGGCTTCAAAAGTACGGTAATGAGTTTAGTGAATGGAGGTGTGAGGAGGGGAGGGTGATGGGGCAAGACCTGTGCTTTAGGAAGATCAGTTTTACAGCTGAATGGAGGATGGACTGGAATGGGGAGAAACGAGGCAGGAAGATGAAGCAGAAGGCTGCTGCAATAGTCCAGGCTTGAAGTGATAAGGGTCTGAACTATGGTGGTTCCAGTGTCAGAGAAGAGAAGGGGTGAGGGTAATTATTCTAGAAATGGTACAGTGGTAGACATGAGAGAACTTGGCAATTGATTGGATATGGGGGTAAGAGAGAGTGAGGAGTTGAGGGTGACACCTCGGAGAGCAGTACTCTTTCTAGTAATAGGAAAGTTAGGAAGATGATAGGGTTTAGGGGGAAAGATGAGTTTAGTTTTAGACATGTTGAGTTTAAGATGTCTATGGGACATACAGTTCAAGATGCGTAATAGTTGGAGATGTGAGGCTAGAATTTGGGAGGAATGTTAGGACTGGATAAGGAGATCTGAGAGTCTGCACTGAGATGATAATCGAAAGCACGGGAGCTGATGAGATCACAAAATGAAAGACTATAGAAGCATAAGAGGGGCCAGGACAGAGTCTTGGGGGACCCCTAAAGTTATGGAGTGAAACAACCTAGATGAAGACCCAGCAAAAGAGAGAGATCTACAAGCAGCAAGCCTTCAGATGGATTAAATAAATTAAATGATCAACTATTGGCAGCTCAATAGAGAGTTGCCTAAATTTGCTGATATTCTGAAACATAGTGATGACTAGTTCAATCTCTTTTCAAACAATATAGCAAGATGAATAGGACTTTGAGCACTATCTTTCTGAGTTAAGCCAAAGCCTAAATACTGTAATGCTGATTATCCAAATTTATTGTTCAGACAGGATAACACAGACACTAATGGCTCATGAGGAGAAATCTACTTATTCTACAATATTAAATAGCAAATTAGGGGCAGGGGTGGGAGGTGGTGTGGCCTAGAATAATTTGCAATATCATACTTTCTCCAATTTTCTGAACAGCTGATATTTGTAACTCACTTTATTTATGTCTAGTAAACTCAATTTGTTCCTTCCTTAAAACGTTTATGTTCAAATAAATGGCCTGTGGTTGGAGAGCCAAAGTTCATCAGCAGCTGGGTAAGCAAAAGTTTGAAAATGAGTAATTTATTTTTAGACTTCGGAATCATTCAGAATGTCTCTACTAAAGACACAATCTTTTTCACAACTTCTTTTTGTTTATAACCAAGTTGGACTCATCTCATCATAGTGTAAGTGCGATTAAAAGAATGAAGGGATGAGGCCATCATGGATACCAGGCTAACCTTAAAAGGAGTTGATTTTTTAAAGCTGAAATCCAGTTTCCAGAGACATACTCTTTGTAAGCATATGCTTGCTTCCCACATTATTACTCCAGTGCTGACCTCTGCTATACCCGTTAGAGAGCAGTGCTCAAAAGGAGTAGAAGATAATTCAGTTTCTATGATACTAGAGTTTTGTTTGGAATTTTCCAATCCAGTACCCACTGCTTATGCTAAATTAGGTATAAGGACTTAATGTGAGATTATTTCACTAATTTTAAGACTTTGGAATGAATCTAAATAGTGATTTAAGGTCCAATAAAATAGAACATTTACAAACTTTTCCTCTTCGTGAATGTTAGTATATAGGTAAAAAATAAAAGGAAGTCATTCCAAAAAAAAAAAAAGATTATCCACTGACTTTTACATTAAACATGTTGATTGAAGAAAGCAAATTAATTAATTCTAGACAAAGAAAACTCTGAAATCTAGGCAGTTATTCACTGATCTTCTTGCAGGACAGCTAAAATTGTAGAAACAATAGCACGTACATCTTAAAAACCCACTGATGAAACACAAGAAATAGGATTTCTTATTTTAAACATTTCTAATGACCTAACTTCGGTTTATTAAAAACTAGTCAAATCCAGAAGAGAAAAGTAAAGCTATTAATTCTGTAGCCTTATTTATAATTCTAAACACCAGTGCAACTTTCCCATGTTGTGTTCCCAGAGCACTCAATCAAATCACTAATTATTTATATAGCATTCCTGGAATGGGTGATGACTTTGTCTGCATAAGGACAGACTAGATGCAGATTTTAGATTCTACAAAGAGCCCTGCAGAGAATAGCTACATCATAACTAAAGGGAATTGCTTGAGGGCTACAGAAAAAGGACTTCGGGGAATTATTAGTCGTCTCTTTGCCACACTGTGCTCTTTATCTTGAGCCAATTTTTCTGTAGACGCTGTATATACTGTTGGGATAGTGTGTCACAGACTTTTGGGAGGATGTTTGTGCCTCCCGATCTTACTTTACTTTTCTAAAAACTGAGCCTAGCTAACTAGTTGATACCAACTTATAATAAGGGGATGAAAGACATCAGTGGGAGCTCATGAGCTATAAAATCAAAGCAATTCATGGATACCCAATACTCTGAAGAGATAAGTAACAGCTGTGTTCTGGCTACCTAACCTGATAGTGCAAATAGTGAATGGCAGTTTGGGAGAGTATCTTCAGCAGATAAGCTACTCTCCCCCGCCCCCCAAAAATAATAATAAATAAATATACATATATACACACATACACATATATACAGACATATACATATATATATTTTCAAAGAATTTTCTTTTTTCCCCTCTTCCTCATCTCACATCACTCAAATGCCTTTCACTATTTCCTTCCTCATCCCTGTTTCACATGAAGAGATGAGACACATACAAGTGATCCCATTTCATCTCATCTTCTAAAGTAGATTGCCTCCTCTAGCAACCCCACTCTCTCACTTACCTTCAATCTTTCTCTATATACTGTCTGCTTCTCTATTGTCTACAAGCATACTCATGTTTTCCCCATTCTCAAAAAACCTCATTTAATTCATCATCTTCAACTTCTCCCTAACTACTGGCTACTTCCTTACTGTTTACAGGCATGCTTTCCACTCACCCATTCTCAAAAAACCCTCCCTCAATCTATCCATACCTGCTAGCTATCATTCTAGATCTCTCTTCCTTTTCATGACTAAACTCTTCTCTCTGTCCACTGTTTTGCTCTGGAATCTCACTAGCTCCCATGGATTTGATTACCAATTTTATGCAGTTGATTCTCAGATATATTTGTCTGGGTCTAACTTCTCTCCTGACTTATAGACTTGAATATCCAACTGCCTATTGGATATTCAAACTAGATGTCCTATAGACATCTTAAACTCAAAAAGGTTAAGTTTAAACTCAAAACTAAACTCATTTTTGCTCCCCTCCCCCCAACCTTTCCTCCACCTAACTTTCCTATTAAAGTTGAGGGCACCACCATTTCTCCAGTGACCCAGATTCATCACTTAGGAAATCCTTGACTCTTCACTCTTTCTCCCCCCAACCCAAATATGCAATCTGTTGCCAAGACCTATCAGTTCTACCTTATCACTCTATCCTATATACTCCTTTGTCTTCTCTGACACTAACACCACCCTGGTAATGATCTTTATTACCTCAAACCTGGACTATTGCAATAGCCTTCTGGTTCATCTTCCTGCCTCAAATCTCTCCCTTTTTCATTTCATCTTCTACTCAGCTATCAAACTGATTTTCCTAAAGTTCTGGTCTGACCATGTCACACGCACCCAACCTTATTCAATAAACTCCAGCAGCTCCCTGTTGCTTCCAGGATCAAATATAAAATTGTTGGGTTTTTAAAGTCCTTCATAAGTGGACCCCCATATAACTCCATATAGCCTTATAACTCTAAGAGTTGGTGTAGTAGATAGAGCACAGGGTCTGAACTCAGGAAGACCTGAGTTCAAATCCAGATTCAGATACTTACTAGCTGGGTGACCCAGGAAAAGTCACTTAACTTCTATTTCAGTTTCCTTAATAGTAAAATGGGGATAATAATAATAGTGATTATTTAGGATTGTTGTTGAGGATCAAAATAGATGTTTACAAAGCTCTTAGCACAGTGCTTGGTAATGAGTAAACATTTAATAAATGCATGTTGACTGATCCTATATTGACAAATTTTGTATTAGATTTGGACTCAGGAAACCTGGGTTCAAGTCTCGCCCCTGACAGATATTGGCTATGTAACCCTGGGCAAATCTGTTAACCATTTCTCAATGCATCAGACAATTCTCTAAAACTCTAAGTTTCAGAGATGGTGCCAATGTGCATTTAGTAGAGGGAGTTTCCTCAGCAGGGATTTCCCTCTAGCAGTGAAATAACAGGTGCCTATTCCTATTCTTACTAAATTCCTGCTATGTGTTGGAAACTATTGGGCAATGGGTTTAAAAGAATGAAACAAAATATGCTGACATTCAAATCCTTCATAACCTAGCTCTTTCCTGATTTTCCAGTCTTCCTACACTTTACTCCTTGACACCTTACTCCAGTGACATTGGCCTCATGGATGTTCCATGAACATGACACGACATCTTTTGGCTCTGGGCATTTTCTTTGGCTGCTCCCCACCCCAGATGCTCTCCCTCCTCTGCTCCATTGACCCCCCTGCCTTCTTTTTTTTGTTAAATATTTCCCAATTCTATTTTTTGTGTGTGTGAGGCAATTGGGGTTAAGTGACTTGCCCAGGGTCACACAGCTAGTAAGTGTTAAGTGTCTGAGGCTGGATTTGAACTCAGGTACTCCTGACTCCAGGGCTGGTACTCTATCACCTAGCTGCCCCTCCCTGCCTTCTTTCAAGTCCAAACTAAAATCTCATCTTTTACTGGTAGCCCCTCTATCCCTTCTTAACTCTATCACATTCCCTCTGTTTCATTATTTCCTATTTATCTTGTATATAGCCTGCTTTGTATATAGTTGTTTGCATGTTATCTCTTCTGTGATCTCCTTAGGGACAGGAACTGTCTTTTGTCTTTTTGTATATACCCATTACTTAGCATAAGGCCTGTTACACAGTAGGTACTTAATATATGTTATTGATTGATAGATTAGTATAAACACAGGGCAGTTCCAGGACCAGGGATCAGGGTTAGGGCTAACAGGCTGATTGATGGAAGACACTTAAGATGAACCTTGATTCAGGGGGCAGCTAGGTGGCACAGTGGATAGAGCACCGGTCCTGGCTTCAGGAGTACCTGAGTTCAAATCCAGCTTCAGACAGTTGACACTTACTAGCTGTGTGACCCTGGGCAAGTCGTTTAACCCCAATTGCCTCACTAAAAAAAAAAAAAAAAAAAAAAAAAAAAAAAGATGAACCTTGATCCAAGGTGAGAAAGGTGAGCATTTCCTTCACTTAGTCCATTAGCATATTTAAGTACCTACTATGTGCCAGGCACAAAGCTAAGTACAAGAGCTACTTTTTTTTTTTTTGGGTGAGGCAATTGGGATTAAGTGACTTGCCCAGGGTCACACAGCTAGTAAGTGTCAAGTGTCTAAGGCTGGATTTGAACTCAGGTCCTCCTGACTCCAGGGCTGGTGCTTTATCCACTGTGCCACCTAGCTGCCCCCAAGAGATACTCTTAAGTCTCTGCCCACAAGGAGCTCTCAGTGTAATGAGAGAGACAACACGTAAATAGCTATATACAAACAAGATGTAGACGGGATAAATTGGAGGTAATCAACAGAAGCAAGGCTAGCAATAAGAGGAGTTAAGAAAGGCTTCTTAGGGGCAGCTAGGTGGCATAGTGGATAGAGCACTGGCCCTGGAGTCAGGAATCCGGCCTCAGACACTTAACACTTACTAGCTGTGTGACCCTGGGCAAGTCACTTAACCCCAATTGCCTCACCAAAAAAAAAAAAAAAGGCTTCTTATATAAGGTAGGATTCAGGAGAAGAAGAGAGAGAGAGAAAACTCCATCATAGGGGCAGTCAGTGAAAACTCTTAGAATTAGGGGACAGATTGTCATGTTCAAAGAATAGCAAGGAGGCTAGTACCACTGGATCCCAGGCTTGGGGGACAGAGAAGAGGGATGAATGATTACATATGGGGAACAGCAAGTAGGTCAGCTTGAGAATTTAGAAATCACGTTTATCAGGGATAGATGACAAAATCCAAATACTGAACTGAAGCAGAATTAAAGCTGATCAAGTGTCTGAAGGGGAGTCATAGACAATGGGCCTGGAAAGGAAGGCCAAAGTCAGATTGTGAAGGGTCTTAGATGCCACACAGAAGTTTATATTTTATCCAGAGGCGATAGGGAGCCACTATCAGGGAACAAGGAGGATGAAATGATCAGGCCCAAGATTTAGGAATATCAGTTTGGCATCTGTGTGTGATAGATTAGCAGTGAAGCTGCACACTGGAATCAGGAAGACTTATCTTTGTCAGTTCAAATCTTGCCTCTGCTACATGACCCTGGGCAAGTCACTTAACCCTATTTGCCTCAGTTTCTTCAATTGTAAAATGATCTGGAGAAAGAAATGGCAAACCACTCCAGTAGCTTTTAATTAATTAATTATTTATTTTTTTTTTGTGAGGCAATTGGGGTTAAGTGACTTGCCCAGGGTCACACAGCTAGTAAGTGTTAAGTGTCTGAGGCCGGATTTGAACTCAGGTCCTCCTGAATCCAGGGCCGGTGCTTTATCCACTGCGCCATCTAGCTGCCCCACTCCAGTATCTTTTACTCAAAAACCCTCAATGGGGTCAGGAAGAGTCAGACACAACTAAAAAATGACTGAAACTGAAATGTGTGATGGATTAGAGAGGATAGAGGCTGGATTAGGATAGGATAAAATGATGGTATATAGTTAAAGAAAGTGTCCCTTCCTGTTAAGAATTTTGAGGTTTCTTTTTTGGAAGGGGGCTTTAAAATTACATCATATTAATTTCATATCATATATGAATGGCAGTTTGATATGGTAGAAAGAGCCCTGGATATGGAGTCACAACACCTGGATTCAATTCTTTCACCTCTTACTAGACATGTGTCCCTGAGAGATTCTTCTGGGTCTCAGTTTTCTCATCTGTAAAATGAAAATAATAATAGATAGCATTTATATAGTGCTTTAATGTTTGCCATGTGCTTTACAAATACTATCTCATCTGAGCTTTACAACAACTCTGGGAGATAGGTCTATAATTATTCCCATTTTACAGTTCAATAAACTGAGACAGACAAAGTTTAAGTGACTTGCCTAGGGTCACACAGCTAGTAATTGTATGAAGTTCGATTTGAATTCAATGTCTTCCCAACTTCAGGTCCAGTACTCTATCCATTGTACCACATAACTGCTTCTAACAGTATTAGCACCAGCCATCTTACAGGGTGGTTGTGAGGAATACTTTGTAAATAGGAAAGTAACATAAATATAAGGAGTATAATCTTTAATTATGGGTACCATTGCCTAAGAAGTTGATGGAATCTCAGATTAACTCACTTCTTTCCATCTGTCCAGTCTTGAGGTTTTTAGCTACCTTATTATATAGCATGTCCAGCTTTGGTGCTGGTTGGAAGTTCATAAAGCTTTGAATAAGAACCTAGCAATGGAGCACATGTCTGCTGATTGAAACCTGGTCAAACTAAGTTTGGAGAGGCACCTCACCAGGCTGTCTGCAAGGCAATGAACTTTTTGGCTACAACAACTCTAAAAGACCATCTCCTAAGTTACAGAAGGGCTCTTGATTTGTCCAAATCAATGAAATAATAGATTTTTTGGGGGGGGCAGGGCAATGAGGGTTAAGTGACTTGCCCAGGGTCACACAGCTAGTAAGTGTTAAGTGTGTGAGGCTGGATTTGAACTCAGTTCTTCCTGAATCCAGGGCCAGTATTTTATCCACTGAAATCATAGATTCTTGAAGCACTAAAATACTGTTGTATGTTGCAAAAGACTTTTTGGCAGAACAGAAAGAATACATGGAAATTGGTATTTACTAGAATAACTGCAAAATTTTGAATTCCTTATATTTTGAATTGATATCCTCCATTTTTTTGTATGTGATTGTTTTTCTGCTGCTTAGAAAAAAAATAAGGAATTATACTGCTGAAAAGTAAAGGAGGACTTCATCTTAAAATACTCCACTGTTGCTTTCTCACAACATTATTTTCTCTCTCTCCCTCTCTCCTGGTTCACTCCTGTCTTTCTGACCACTTTTCAGTCTCCTTTGCTGGCTCATCATCAACATCAAACCCCGTGAATGTGAGAGTTCCCTCAAATTCTACCCTAGGTCCTCTTATCTTTTCCTTTCAGCCTCTCTTGTTAACCTCATCAGCTCCTATCATCTTTATGAGAATGACCCCCAGATCAATCCATATATCCAACCCTAGTCTCACCCCTGAGCCTCAGTCTGGAATCACCAATTTCCTATTGGACATTTGAAGCTGGATGTCCTAAAGATATCATAAACTCAAAAAATGTCTAAAACATGTCATCTTTCCTCTTAAACCTTCCCTTTTTTCAAACTTCCCAATTTCTATTGAAGGCCCCACCATCCTTCCCATGTTCCAGGCTTGTAATGTCAGCCTTATCCTATACTTCTTATTCTTCCCCACCCCCCATATCCACATGAGTGCCAAATCTTGCCATTTCAACCTTCACAGCATCTCTAGTATATGATCCCTTTTCACCACTCCCACAGCTATCAGCTCCATTCACACTCTTGTCTCATCTTGCCTAGATTATTGTCACAGCCTCCTGATTGGCCTCCCTACCTCAAGTCTCTCACCACTTCAGCCCAACCTACACACGGCTGCTGCCAAAGTGATTGTCCTTCAACACAATCTGACCAAGTGATTCTGTACTCAGTCAATTCCAATGCCTTCCTGTTGCCTCTAGGATCAAATATAAACTCCTCTTTAGCTTTTCAAGCCCTATGTAACCTGGCTCCAATATATCTTTCTAGCTTCACTGAACATTACTCTTCTTCTTAGACTCTGTGATCCACCCAAACTAACCTTCTCTCTGCTTTTCACACGTGACGCTCCGTTTTTTGTCTTCGTGCTTTGCATACTACATGCCACATTTCACCACATGAGATGCCTGGAATGGTACCCTCTCCTTACCTCCTCTTCCTCCTCAGAGTCCCTCTTTTTCTTTAATATGCTGTTTGAGCACCATTTTGTGCAGGAAGTCTGTATGGATTCCTTGAGCAAGACAGTTCTTTCCTTCCCAAACCACCTTGTATTTAACTATTTCACATGTATTTAAATTTAGTCACTCTATAATGATGCTATCTGAACTTTACATTAGATTGTAAGCTCCTTGTAAGTAGGGACTGTGTCATTCTTTGTTCTTGCATTCCCAGTGCCTGCACAGATTAGGTGCTTAATAAATACTTGTTGATTGGTTATAACTCAAAGTCAGATGGCCCCCGAAGGAATGGATTATATATAGGAGAAGTGTCAAACAAGGTCTGCATACACGTGGTTCACAACACTCCCAGGTGTGACCAAACCAGATTAAAATATAATTGGGAAATAATTAACAAAATAAAAAAAAGTACAATAGAGCATAGATAATATATGGTTTTCTAAGTCATGGTTAATATATAGTTTTCTAAGCCTGCAGGGCTCTTCATATATGGTCTAGTGACTTCTGTTTCTACTTGAGTTTGACATTACTGATCTACAGGGAATTCTATAGTTTATGTTATATTATGCCGATTTTGTTTTCAAGTTAATATATTTCAGGGAATATTCTAGACTCTGTCATGAGAATCTAATAAATTACCCCTACTCAGCCTTTTCATTTCAGGCAGATCTGGTGACAGATTTTTTTTTCTAGTACAGTGGAAGTTTTGCCAGAAAAACATGGTCCAGGGTTTGTGACTTGGACTAATGCCTCCTAGGAATTTTATGAAGAGCTCTTTATTCCACAAACAATATCAAATAGCTGCAAACTAGGAGGCTTTAATCAGTATTCATATTTAACTAGATTTTGTTATGGATGTTAAACAAAACTAGAAATAAGTTATATATTAAGCTTCACATAAATGTATTTGAAAACTTTGGATTGTCTACTAAGACATTACTAACATTCAAGGGATTATTATAGAATATTTTAGAATTTAATAGCGCCACACAAGTTTCATTTTTAAATAGTTAATTTTATTATGTGATGGATAGTGAAACAATATTCATGTACTCATGTTCATTCAACTCTAAGGCCTTGTAGGCTAACATTAAACTAGATACTCATACTACATATATTATACTAATATTTTCTCATTTTGTGATTCTACTTTCATCCCTTTAAAAAATTCAAGTTAAATTATTTCAGTGCCAGGCATTTTTAGTGACATTATAACTTTACGTTTTTAAGAACAAATTTCCATTGTTATGGAAAGCATAACATTTATCCATTTATGGACTTAATAGAGTGTGGAACCTATTGTGACACACAAGCATTATAATTTTATTCTAAGAACTTCTCTTTCCACTAGTATTTAATGCTAAAATTAGTGTATTCAAGTTGAGAGATGGTCTTTTCGTTGGAAAAGTCAGCCCGATCGATACGAGAACTGGGGCTCCCAACTTTGCTTAGCCAGGTCTTCCTGTGAATTAAAATAAAAAAAGAACAAAAATCTTTTTAGCATGTAAAGTTCATTTTAGTAGGTTAATATGACATTATAATAACGATTAATAGGGTTTTTTTGTTTTTGTTTTTTAGTGAGGCAATTGGGGTTAAGTGACTTGCCCAGGGTCACACAGCTAGTAAGTGTTAAGTGTCTGAGGCCAGATTTGAACTCAGGTACCCCTGACTCCAAGGCTGGTGCTCTATCCACTGCGCCACCTAGCTGCCCCCTATTAATAGGATTTTAAACAAAAAAATTTAGTAAGAAACCCTTTAAAATATTTCCATTTCACATTTCATATATCATTCTAATAATATAATAGGATAGTTATATGTTATATTATCAAGTCTAGATAAAATAAAGATAATGAAAACTTGAGCATGGCCAGTCCATGTTGATTATTCATTTGAGAACTTCCCAAAGCAGGCTATTAATACCAAGTTTGCTTTTTAGCAGTATTAATGTACTTAGAATCTGAATTGGAAGAGACCTCAAAAGTGATCCAGTCCAGTCTGAATCTGAAAACAATCCCCTTTTCAACATATTCAGGTTGTCATCTAGCCTTTGTTGGGAAGATATTTGTCTATTCCACTTTGGGACAGCTCCAGTTGTTGAGAAGTTTTTCCATACATCGGTCAACTTCCACTCATTGCTCATGCAAAACAAGTACAATCCTTCAAATACTTGAAAAGAGCCATCATGTAGAAACATCTCTGGTTCCTCTTACTCATTCCCATATGGCATGATATCAAGGTCCTTCACCATTTTTTTTTACCTTTCTATGGACATTCTCCAGCTTATTAATATCCTTCTATAATGTGGAAATAAGAATAGAATACGACATCCTAGATTGATCTGACTAGGGCAGAAGATGGTGGGACTACGGGGTCATCTCTTCTTACTTTCCATCTAATGTAGGTATGTTAAGGAATTAAAATTAATTTATTGTTGGCCTAACCTATCATTTCTTAAAATTTTTTGGTCTCAGGACCCCCTTACAAGCTTAAAAATTATTGCGGGTCTCCCAAAGGGTTTTTGTTAATATATGTTATATAAACTGGCTCTATATCCACTTACATAAGTGTTTATAAATGTCATTGATATAAAGGATGTATAACACTCAATTTACAATAATATACGTATGTAATACTTTTTGCTACAAATTCCATGTAGCCATTGAACCCCACAGAATGTTTTTGCTGATTTTTGACAAACTCTTGTATCTGTAGCTGACCTATGGTTGTAATTTAACCATGATTTGACAAATGGAATTCCATCTTAATGAATTAACTCTTTTTCCAATGAATTTATTGCCATTAAATCTGTTTTGTGATCTACTATTAAACTATTTCTCACTCTCATATAAGTTATATTTAGTAAATTGAAACCTCTTTCAGCTTCAGTACTCTTAACTCTAATAGTGATAATTATCTTTTTAGCTTCTTAAATAGTTGCAATATTGGAACATTGTTTGATACTATATTATTATTTTTTAAAAACTCTCCCAAACAATTCAAATCAATTTCATGTTTTAAAATTTCACTTAAATGATAGCATTAAAAAATTAACATTATTTAAAAAACCACACCAGCTATCCATGTTTGTAAAGTTAGTTCTTCCTAAGGCCAAGTAGATCTAATAAGTCAAAATAATTTAAAATGCTTTCTGTGTTGTTTCTGTCCAATAAAAGACCTGAGTTCATATGTTTAATTATAGTTTAGTAACATATTCCTAGGAAAGGCATTAAATTTATTATTTTAATTAAATGAAATGCCTTCAAACTTATTAGTCTTAATCAAATCTTCAACTTGAATTTTCTCCTTTCCAGTAACAATCTTTAAACTTTCCAAGGCTCTCAGATATAATAATTGAAAATAGATAATATATTAATTTTTGTGCTTTCTGAATGTTAGCTAATCTTGATTGCAATGAAGTAATAAAAGTTCTTCAAGAATGAAAATAATTAAAACAAGGTCTTGCAAGAAATTAATGTTAGCTAATATCTTTGCCATACCAGAATAAGACTGAGAAAATTGTATATATAACGTAGGATTTGTGTTCCATATAGGAATAACAGTACATGAACTATTTGCTGTTTGTTTTGGTCTCAGTACTTCACCAATTTTAATAATTTAAATTTTGAATTCTTTAGCTACAGTTTCTAGCTTGTTTGAATTTTATTTGATCAGTGATAAGGAGAATAAATTTTATCCAGAGATATTTAAAATGATTAACTTTAACTTTCAGATTTTAAATTGTCAAGTGATAAATTCAACCAATGATTTAAACAGTGCCAAATGATGATTTTAGGAAAATTACAACTTCATAGCTACTCCAGATTTTCTTACCAGCATTTTATTAACACTATCAGAGAAAAAAACGCAATTAAATCAGCTTTCAAATATTTATTAAAGACATAATCATTGAAAATAAACAATAATGTATTAATATTATCTTTTGACACCAATTCTTTTTGTTTGTTTGTTTGTTTTTTTGTTTTGTGGGGCAATGGGGGTTAAGTGACTTGCCCAGGGTCACACAGCTAGTAAGTGTCAAGTGTCTGGGGCCGGATTTGAACTCAGGTTCTCCTGAATCCAGGGCCAGTGCTCTATCCACTGTGCCACCTAGCTGCCTGACACCAGTTCTTTTTAACTTTAAAAAAATAGATTTTTTTTTTTTTACTGCTACCCTTTGTTTCTAATTTCACCTAGATTTCCCCCTGTATACCTTCTCATAGGGAGTTCTCCCTTATAATAAAGAATCAAAATGAAAAAAAAAATCCAGCTAAACCATCCAACACCTAGAAGAAATTTGGCTTTATATGCAATATTCCACACCCATAAAACTCCTACCTCTGCAAAGGGATGGGGGGAGATGTTTTCTCATATATCTGTTTGGGGTGGGGTGTCAAGCTTGTTCTTTATTTTTGCAACACCAATTTAAAATTTGTTTTGTGATTGTTTTTCTTTCCTCTTCATTGTTGCAGTCATCATGTATATTGTTTTCCTGACTCTGCTTGCTTTACTTTGCATTAGTTCATCAGTTTTTCCATGCTTGTCTTTATTTAATAAATTCAATGTTTTTCCTTTTTAATTAAATTTTGACTGATGTCTTATGCTTTTAACACCATCATAGTTATCTCCATAGTTATCCTTCCCCCATCCTTCCTAGAGAGCCATCCCATTTTTTTTAAACACAAAAAAGAAAGGAAAACAAATCATCACAACAATTGATCAACTCACTAAAAAAGTCAGAAAACGTGCAATGTGTAACACCCGTGGACCTCCCACCTTTACAAAGGGATGGATTAGGGATACCTTCTCACAGCTCTTCATTTGTGTCATGCTTGATCTTTATAATTTTGTTATATTCAGTTTAATTTTTTTTTGCATATGGTTGTTTTTTTACATTTGCCACCAATTCTTTTAAAGCAACAAATAACTTTACTGGTGTTGAAGCTGACTGAACTTCACACTGGTTTAACAACCATCTTACAGAATTCCTGAAGATATAACAATAGGCTCTCATGACCCAATATGAGTTGGCTCCAATTTACCACTAGTTATATCCATCAATATCTACCATATTAAAAATTAAAACATCTTAGTATTAATAGGAAAAGTTTTGACCTAGATTTCCTAAAAGCAACTCAGAGACCCCTACAGATCCTTGGAACTCACTTTGAGAACCACTAGGCAAAAAAAAAAAACAACAGATAAATTTTGTTACAAAATCAGCACAAATGGGTATGTGATCTTTTTGAAGTGGATGTTTCTGCTAGTGATAAAAGTCACATCCTATCCAGTCCAGCACAACCCAAAGGACACTTGACCATGTTTCTCCAAAATCTGCTTTGGTAGGCTCCACCCACCCAACAGTATGAAAGCCATCTTTACTTTCTTTTGCTAGCACAAGGGTAACTACACAGCAGTTGGGTTGGCTACTTGTCATCCTTTGTCCTCAGCACAGCTTTTCCAATCACACATTTCCATGATGACACCTTTTATTCCTGATCTCCCAATTTCTTCAATGGTTGCAAACTATAGCCTGCTCAACTCACACCCATTACATGCCTCCCTATTGTTTTCAGTATGTTAATAATTTTAAATTCTTTGGAATTTATTGTATGTCTTACAGCTATACAATAATACTGGTAGGTATTAATAATTGGCATAAAATATAGTCCTTATTTCCAGAAGAATATTGAAGTCGTTAAAATAACTTTGTTGGGCAGCTAGGTGGCACAGTAGATAGAGCACTGGGCCTGAAACCAGTGCTTAATTAATGTTTCATTCATTTATTTATTCATTCATTTGATCCAGTTCACTTTTTCTTCCTATATAATTCTGGGCTCAACTTTTCCATTTATATTGTCTGTCCCAAATACATTTGTCCATACTGATGGATATTCAACTGAAAATTAAAATCCCAGCAACAGACCTCATTTATTTATTTATTTTTTTTTTAAATTTTTTTTTTTAACGGGACAATGGGGGTTAAGTGACTTGCCCAGGGTCACACAGCTAGTAAGTGTCAAGTGTCTGAGGCCGGATTTGAACTCAGGTACTCCTGAATCCAGGGCCGGTGCTTTATCCACTGCGCCACCTAGCCGCCCCCTGACCTCATTTATTTTTCAATTTAATTTGCTTATCCATTCATTGAGTGTCACTTCTGCTATCTATATGGTACATTCTGTACTGTGATGTTAGTTAGATTTCAAGTGGTTCTGTTCTCCTTGAGCATTAAAGTGGTTAATATAAAAATCTTTGCAGACCTTTTCTATTTTTCTCCTTTGTCCTTTTCCTTTCCATTTTTAACTTTAAATGCCCTCAGTATGATTTTGTTTAAATGTATTTCTTGCCCTCCTTCCATTAATCTGGTTTTACACTTCACTGCTTCTCTTTGCTCTATTAGCTGATACTGCTTAAGTTTTTATTCTAACATGTCTCTGATAAGTAAATCAGGGATCTGCTGAGTAAGGTGCTTATATGGCTCTTTTAGTATACTTGTTTTGTTCATGGATTTGTAAATCCCAAGAAATAATATTTTTTGTTGTCTTTTGTAATAAGATAAAACTAGGGGTGTGCTGGAGTCAGCTCAAACCATATCGTGTGAGCATTTACCCTTCAGAGATTGGGAAACACTACAAATCAGGGCTTGACTTTTTGCTTTCTTGATAGTCTAGACTTAGGAAAGTGATGGAGAAAATGTTAATAATGGGGATTAAACTTAAAATTGTGCCACATGCACATTTTCCCCTCAGGGAGTTGGTTGCGAAACACTCTTCAATAAACTCTCTTCAATTTCTTTATTTTTTTTCTCAAAGGTATCTTGTTGAGTGATTCTTAAACTTAAGCACGACGTCCATTTTCTCATTTTATTTATATCAAGAATGGCAAGATGGGGCAGCTAAATGGCACAGTGGATAGAGCACCGGCCCTGGAGTCAGGAGTACCTGAGTTCAAATCCGGCCTCAGACACTTAACACTTGCTAGCTGTGTGACCCTAGGCAAGTCACTTAACCCCAATTGCCTCACTAAAAAAAAAAAAAAAAAAAAAAAAAAAAAAAAAAAGAATGGCAAGATGGATAGAATTCATCTCTTCCAATAGTGTGTGTACTTGTTGGTCACTGCACATAAACATCACATCCAAAGCACCAACAGCCAAGTTAAAGGAGCCTCAGAGATAAGGATCTGAATTTATGCTGACTTGTTATCTGCCCATATGGTTCGTAGCTCTTGGATTCCTGACTGAGCTACTGATGACTCTGAAATTCAAGTTCTAGTTCTGCCTTTTCTTCTTGTAACACTTTCTTTGGCTCTTGTGTAGGACAGTTTAGCTGTGTGTTGTTGATTTTGCTCTCTGTTCTTGTTCAGTGGGATAACTATGTTGGCATACTGCCACTGCCACACTCCCTGAATTTCCCAGCACTATGCCTTTACTCATACTCAACCCTATAACTGGAACAGTCTCCTTTCCCCTCTTTATCTGTTGGATGTATATTTCTATCCATCTTTTAAAAGTTTAACTCCTATTATCCAGGAAGCCTTCGGATGGTAAAAGCTTTCCCCCTCCAATCTCGTGAAGCACTTTGCTTTGCATTTCTTTAGTGCATTTGATCATCTGTGTTTGAGTCAAACCTATACTAGATTGTAAACTCCTTGAGGGTAGGTGTTTGTTTATCTCAATTTTGTATCTCCCTAGTGCCTAGCACAATAATCTCTACAAAGTGACCACTTAATAAATGTCTGTTAAATGAATGAATGAATTCCATTAAACAGGAATATAAGGAATATCATGACTAGAATTATTCATATTGTTTTTCCATATTTCCCCAATTAACTCTTGCTGTTCTTTACCTGCTTAGACATGGGCTAAAATAGCTTGATGAATTTCTTATGTAAGGCTGTATTTGAAATGATGACTCTACTGATATTACTTTGGCCAAAACACAAGTAAAATACACTGTTTGTTTACATGAATTGAAAGAGCCTCTCAAATTATTGCACTAAAAGTGAGATGCGTAAGAATACCAGCTACATATCTGTCCAAGATTAATGTGAGTTCAGCCAGCAGTTTTAGATAAGCAGGAAGTTCCACACTTCCCAGAATCATGACATTCAGTAGCAGTCCTCCACCTTCTGTTTTTCCTGTGCACTCTACATATTACAAGCATGATATTAAAAATTATTATGGCTGTCATCTTTAGTTACAGGAAATAGTATTGCCATGAATCATTAATAGCACTAGCTTCCTAATGCTTGCAAAGAACAATACAAGCTAAAGGGTATTGGAAACAGCACCTGCTCTTGGTTATAGACCTGTCAGAACTCTGTCAATTTTAACTTTTGAAATATGATTCCTATTCCATTCTCTTCTATCAGGAACATTCCATCTCATGACAACATATGACAAGAAATTACACTGAGAGGTGGCCGCAGGTATTTAGGACCTTCAAGCTAGGATATTGAAAAAAACCAGTGTAAAACTGGTGCCTTACAGGATGATTAACAAAAAATATTGCCATGCATAGAAAATAACTGAATGAAATCTTTCTAGAAACTGTACTTAATTTTAGAACTTAAGGGTACCAATAATTTCATGCAACCCCCCAAACAAAGCTGTTCTTTCATCTCTAGCTCACATAATTCCAACTTTCACATAAAAAAGGACCAAGAAGTCCTTGTGTATAGAAAGTATTTGTACCAATGTTAGAAATGTCAAAAATGTTGTGAATTTTAGCCTTGTTTAAAATGTTTCAGTACTTATATAATATTTGTACTGTTTCTAAAAGAGAAACACATTCATTTTCTTGAGCCTCTACATTTGTACTATTATGTTGCATATCTATAGATTTAAATAAAACATGACTAAGAAATAGAAATACTCTGACATTGGTTCAAAGGTACAGCATATTCAATATATGTTATGTAAAACTTTTGCTTTCTCAGTACTCTTATGTTCATATGCCAATGGTTTTATCCTTCCTAGTTGTATTTCCATGTGATGTTTCTCATAGGTCCATAATAAAAGTTATTACTAATGAAAAATTCCTTATTTTTATTTTTCCATTATCAAAAAACATTTATTATGTGTCCACTATTTGCAGGTAGGCATTGGGGATGGGAAAGGAAATACAAAGATTATTATCATTATAATTTTTATTGATAATTCTTCATTCCAAGGTTTAGAAAGTTCTTTCCCCATAATCCAAAGCAAATTATTCTTTTTGCCGGAGGGGAAATTAGCTAAACTTCTATAATCTTGGGATGCTGCTTTAAAAGCAGCTGTTTCTTCTCTTGAAACAGATGACTAGCTTGTTACATCAGGTTTTTGGTTCACATCACTTTGTAATTTCTTCTTTAATTGGGATATCTCACATTTGAGTATGTTTACTTGATTGTGGAGTTTTGTCACTTTACTCTGACTGCCAAAGTTTTTCCTTAAAACTTTTTCTTTCAGTTTAAAATTTTGAAAACAAACATGGGCCTTAAAACCATTCCTTATTTTTCTAACAAGCATCCTTTGAGTATCAATTTCTTTGAACCAAATTCTGTTTTTCCTTTAGAGCACATATAACATTTATAGATATTTAAGAATGCTGAATAATAAAGTATGAATTAAATGCTTACTATGTGCTAAGAGTTAGGGCTACAAATACAAGCAAGCAAAAGAATCCCTGACCTCAAGGAATTTACATTATTACGAGTAAAGACAACACATAATGAAGAGCTAAAAAGGAGTGAGGGAGGCATATGTCAGTGGCAGCATGATGTAGAAATGTTCTGGTTCTGGGCAACATAAAATGAAAGCTCATTTATTAGAGCCCAAGGTCTTGGTTGGGGGGGGGGCGGGGCGGGGACCAAAGTCCAGGTGGTTGTAGTGGGATGTGGTTAAGAATGATGGCTGGAATGTAGGAAGCATGGTTTGAATGGCCAGGAAGTGACATGGACACAAATTCAAGTAAGAAAAGACAAAAGTTCACCTATCAGATCCCATGATCCCAGAAGCAAAGTACAGGTGGTTCTGGTTGGATGGGGTGAAGGAGGATGGCTAGAGTAGAAGTGTCACAGTCTGATTTTCTGATGGTACTTTGGTGGTAGTCTTCCTATATTAAATTATGGTGATTTAATTGACAATGAGCTTGTTTTTACTTCTTCGGGATCCAGGACAACCTTTACTCTATTTCCCCAAGATTATTCTTTGGATTCCAGTTTCTTATACTCCAAAAAATTCATTCCTCTTTCTGATACACACATCATTCATGTGCATCTAAGCTGCAGTTATATTAATTGATAAGGACATTTCTTGTTCTATGGGGTCCAAAGACTTTACACCTAAGGTTATTACCTAAATCAATAAACAATTACTAAGTATGTGCTGTGTGCTAGGAACTGTGCTAAGATCATGGATATAACAAGAAAAAAAAATCCCATCCCTCAAGGAGTTTACATTCCAATGGACAAGATAATATATAAGCGTAGAGAGAATATTTACTAAATGATTCAGTTGTAGAGTTTTTGTAAGGAAGGGTTCTAGCATTAGGAATAATTAGGGCCTGCAGTCAGGAAGACTCATCTTCCTGAGTTCAAATCTGGCCTTGGACACTTACAAGATGTGTAACTCTGGGCAAGTCACTTAACCCTGTTGCCCCAGTTCCTCATCCGTAAAATGAGCTGGAGAAGGAAATGACAAACCACTGCAGTATCTTTGCCAAGAAACCCCCAACAGGGTCAGAAGGAGTAGGACACGACTTACATGACTGAACAACAAGGAAAGTCTCCATGTAGAAAGTGTTGTTTGAGCTGAGTCTTGAAGAAAACAAGGAATTCCAAGAGGCAAAAGTGAGGAGGGAAGGCATTCTAGTTTTGATAGGCATGAAGACTGGAGACTAAATGTTGTGTGTACAGAACATAACTGTTGGTTAGTATGACTGAGCCAGAGTGTATTGAAAGGAATAATGTGTCTGAGACTCTCAAAGTGAAAGGGGTCAGATTGTAAAGAGCTTTAAATGCCTGGGGGCACTGAAAAGTTAAGTCAAATCAAATCAATTAACATTTATTAAGTACCTACTATGTGCCAGGAGCTGTGCTAGGTGCTGGGAGTACCAAAAGACAGCTCCTGTCCATTAGGAGCTTACATTCTAATGGGGAACATAATATATAAACAAATATGTTCAAAGCAAGCTATATTACGAGATAAATAGGAAATAATTAATAGATGGAAGGTGCCAGAGTTAAGAGGAGTTGGGGAAAGCTTTCAGTAAAAGATGGGATTTTAGTTGGGATTCAAAGGAAGCCAACAAGGTCAGTAGATAGAATGGAGGAAGAAGAGTGGTCCAGGCCTGGGGGAGAGCCAGAGAAATTGCTCAGAGCCAAGAGATGGAATGTCTTGTTTGTGGAACAGCCAGGAGGTCAGTGTCATGGGATTGGAGAGTGCATGGCAAGGAGTAAGATGTATGAAGACTGGAAAGGTAGGAGGGGGCTAGGTTATGAAGGGCATTTTTCATTTTATTCTGGGAGACTGGAGTTTAATTGAATGGGGGGAAGGGAAGAGGAGGGAAGTAATATGGTGGGATCTGAGCATTAGGAAAATCACGTTACTGGCTGAATGGAGGATGGATTGGAGAGGGAAGAGACTTGAGGCAGGCAGACCCACACCAGGCTATTACAATAGTCCAGGCAAGAGGTGATAAGAGCCTGCACTAGGGTGGTGGCAGTGTCAGAAGAGAGAAGGGGGCACATTTGATAGATACTGCAAAGGTGAAATTGATAGGTTTCGTCAACAATTTAAATGGGGCCTAAAAGACTGTTAGGAATCCAAGATGACTCCTAAGTTTTCAGCCTGAGGGACTGACAGGATGTTGGTTCACTCTACAGTTAGTAGGGAAGGTAAGAGGAGAGGAGGGTTTAGAGGGAAAGATGAGTCTATTTTGGTCATATTAAGTTGAAGAGGCCTACTGGATGTCTAGTTCAAGATGTCTGAAAGGCAGTTGGAAATGTAAGATCCTTCCAATTTGAGATAGGATAGGTAGATTTGAGAACCATCAGTGAAGAGATGGCAATTAAATCCATGGGAGCTGCCAAGTGAATTGAAGAGGGAGAAAGGTAGAACCCTGAGGAACACCTACAGCTAGAAAACATAATCTGGAGGAGGATCTAGCAAAGGAGAAAAAGAAAGAGCAGTCAGGTAGAAAGAGAACCAGGAGACAGTGGTGTCCCAAAAACCTAAAGGGAAGAGAGTATGGAGGAGAGAATGATCAACAGTGTTAAAGGCTACACAAGGTCAAGAAGAATGAAAATGAAAAAGAGAAAAGGTCTTTGGATGTAGCAACTAAGAGCTAATTAGTAACTTTTGAGAGAAGAGTTTCAGTGTAATGATACAGTTGGAAGATGGATTGTAAGGAAGAATTGTTAAGAAGACAGAAGAGAAAGGGGAGGATTTGCTCTGGGGTCTCACAGCTAGTGTTTATCATAGTCAGGACTTGAACTCGGGTCTTCCTAACTCCAAAGCTAGCACATTTTTCACTATGCTATGCTGACTCGTGACTCTTTCAACTCTTAGGATGGAAAAAAAAAGCTTAGTAACTCACCTAAAGTTTTTGCTCCGTGTCAAGACAATATAATTTTTGATAATTTCCTAAATTGAAGGAAGCCAGTCTGAACTGGTAAAACGCTTAAATGACCACATGACAAAGAATTATAATTATGTACTGATAGCCTATTTAGGTCACACATCTCCCCACCTCATATACTTCTCTCAGATTTTCTGTTGCTAACCAATTTCCCCAGGTTGACTTATTCCCTGAATTTTTTTTCTTGCCAAATTCCCATGTATACTATAAATAAGATTGGAAAGGTACCATGGTATAACACTCAAAATGGTTCTGTCTAAAGGGTTTTCATATTTTATCAATGGAAATATTAATAGTAGATAATTTATTGCTATGTAATTATTCAATTCTAGAAATAATTAGATTTGGGAGTCTATTCTTTCAACGTGAATGCTTTTGTTATCATAATATAACCCAAGACCTTGGCAACTCAGATTTTCATTAAACACATTTAATTGAAAAAGGAGCTTCCGCATTATTGGTACAGAGAAGTGATAATTAAAAATCTGGGTTTCAGCAAAAACAAGTTCCCATTTTTAAGTTCAGTAGTTTCATTTCTAATACTTAATATGGTTTCTAAGTGTATTTTCTAGGATCTTTGATAAAACTTCTAAAATTCTGAGCTGTCCATGGGCTGTCAAAAAGCACTTGCTACAAATACTGGTCACTGCTGGCTAAGATGTCTAACTTCTACCTTTTTTGTCTTCCTTACTCCTATCATGCCTGATTTTCGTCCTCATTTTGACCTCCTTTAGCAACAGTCTTTTACTCTGTCCTGTCTTTTCTAGCCAGCTTCTTACCCTGGTGAACCTGTGATTTTATTGGAATGGGTACTCCCACCAAAGTTGCAGCTACAATCCTTCCATCCTTCTCTTAGTGTTCAGTTTGTTTCTATGTCTTTACATAAATTCTCCTTAAAGGACCCACCCAATACACTGAAGAGATTTTTCTCATTCTTTGAATATCTCAAGGATACTCATGTTCCTTTTAGCCTGCCCATTTGTTCCCTCTTATTCCTGGTACATTACTAGTCCACTCCTTTTTTTAGTCCTAAATATATACATGTGTATACTATATATGTATATATATACATACACATATATATATCAAGTATGTATATATCACATAAGAGAGATATGTATGCAAATACATAGGATGTCCCAAAAGTCTTTAATAGCTTAAAACTTTACTAAGACTTCTGGTATATCCTGTCTGTCTGTCTGTCTATCTAACATGTAGATATTTATATGTTATGTCTAACCTTTGTGTCAGAGACTTTCATGACCCATAGGGGCTTAAAATACTTTGAGGGATTTTCTCATTTTCTAGATCTTAGCACCTACATGGGAAACCTGGGAAAATATCTGTATTGCATGGTCTTTTCCCTTTCCCTTTTGTGCACTGAGTATATTAAAATCAATTCTTACTTTGCAAGAAAAGAACATAGTTCACAATGTTAGATATATAGATATACAGATATGTATATGCACACAGATATATTAGGTCAGATCCCATTTGGGAAACTGAGCAGTGCTTTAAATGATTCCATACTTGCATTAGGGACAGCTAAGTGATACAGTGGATATAGTGTTGGGTCTGGAGTTAGCAAGACCTGAGTTCAAATCTGACCTCAGACACTGGCTGGGTGACCCTGCTTACCTCATTTTCTTCATCTGTAAAATAAGCTGGAGAAGGAAATGGCAAACCACTTTGCCAAGAAAACCCCAAATGGGGTCATGAAGAGTTATACATGAATAAAATGACTCTAACAAGAACCAAAATAACAATAATACTTGTATTATTGCAACCCTATAACACAAATATTCTTATGGTGATGCTGTATGGTTATGAATCACGAAACATCATCTTGAAACCAAAAAAGTAAATAACCCAAATGGCAATGGAAAAATGAAAGGTGTACATATTATCAGCAATAACTTGTATATGAGAAGTATGTGTGTATGTGTATATACACATATATAGGCAGGTTATCCCCAAAGTTTTATATATAGATCTTTATATCTACATATATGAATATATATATGCATACACATATACATGTGTTTTATTTTGTTTTGTTTTGAGTGAGGCAATTGGGGTTAAGTGACTTGCCCAGGGTCACACAGCTAGTAAGTGTTAAGTGTCTGAGGCTGGATTTGAACTCAGGTACTCCTGACTCCAGGGCCGGTGATCTATCCACTGCGCCACCTAGCTGCCCTACATGTGTTTTTATAGATAGATATATAGGTATATCGTATTTATATATCCCAACTATGTCTCCAAAATTATGTGTATGTGTATTTTTATATGTATGTGTATATGTATACGTATGTATATGTGTGTATGTATATAGCTAGCTACTCTTCTCTCATGTAAATCATTGTAGGTAATATGCCCACCACTCATATTTCCATTGCTGTTTGGACTGCTTGCATTTTGGATTCTATCATCTACAAATAGGAGCATTAGGAAAATCTAGGCATATTCCATGACTCAGCCATATAGTTTCACTTGATAATATTTGTAGTACAGAGATGCAGTAATGCAAGTATGGGATCATTTAAAAAACTCTGGCCTAAAACATTTAGTAGCTATGTGACCCTGGGCAAGTCACTTAACCTCTGTTTGCCTTAATTCACTGAAGAAGGAAATGGCAAACCTTTCCAGTATCTTTGCCAAGAAAACATCATGGATAGCATGGTCCATGGGTTTACAAAGAGTCGGACATGACTAAACAGCAATACTAAAAGAACCGCAGTTTTCCAAATGAGATTTGACCTGACCTCTTCTTATGCAACTACTGGCCCAGCTCATTGTCTATGTTCCTATTTATAATACACATATTCTTTGTTTGTTTGTTTGTTTGTTTGTTTGTTTTTTGGCAGGGCAATGGGGGTTAAGTGACTTGCCCAGGGTCACACAGTTAGTAAGTGTCAAGTGTCTGAGAATGGATTTGAACTCAGGTACTCCTGAATCCAGGGCCGGTGCTTTATCCACTGTGCCACCTAGCCACCCCCAATACACATATTCTTATACTAGCTGATTGGCTTCCTGTCTAGCTGTACTTTTCATGTTGGCAGTAATAATTATTTGGGAGTAATAATTTTTAAAATTCACTTTGCTATTTTAGTTTGGGTGGTTGATTCGATCTCTTCTGCATTACTGGATATTTCAATGAAGAGGTTTTGTAGCATTATTGTGCTCTATGCAACTAATACAATATCATTTTCAAACAGGAGCATTAGGAGAATCTTGGCATGAGTCAGAAATTCTTTTGTTTGTATTCTTTGCAGGCCTTCATCCATGAAACTGCTTTCCAACACCTTCAGTGATCAACACTCCATGTTTTACACCTTCCTTGAAGATTGGAACTTGAGGATTGGCCTGCAGGATAATATCACTATCATAGTCATGTAATAGATTTTTGCAATTTTAATGTATATATGGAATGAACCTGAAAGAGAATTTTCCATCCTGCATTCTGTTCTACCAAGTCAAATATTAATGAAAAAATGCAGAGGTGTTTTATATTCCATAGAACTCTTAATCAGTTGTTATACTACAAAAATTTGATTAGTTATAGAAAATTATATGGTAAAGCTAACTATTTTCTTGAGGATATGGTTATTATTCACATAGACCATTCTCATATTTTATATAAGTCTATCGATAAGCATTGATCAATGCCTACTATATGCTAGGAGCTGTGCTAAGTGCTGGGGAATATCAAGACAAAATGAAAAGTCCCTGCCCTCTAGTAGCTTACATTTTATTGGGTCAACAATATGTATTTATATAACTATGAACAATCAACTTTACAAATATAAGAATGGGGGAAGAATGGTTATTCAGGGTTTGTTCTTAAAAGCTTAAGATGAGTCCACTATATGTGGCAGTCAAAAACCTCATGATCTCTAGTGGGCTGCATTTAGAGATGGATAGCGCTGAGGGAGGAGGTGAGAACACCACCACAGTCGGCCCTGGTCAGACTTCAGATGGAAAGAGTTCTGTATTCACTTCTTGGCATCACGGTTTAAGAAAGGAATGGAGAAGATGGAGAGGGTCCAAAGGAGGACCTTGAGTCCGTCATATGAGGCTCAGTTGAAGGAACTGAGGATGATGATCCAGAAGAGAAAACTCAGGGCACAGCATTAGGGATCATAACGGTCTTCAAGTATTTGAGAGGCTGCAATGTGGAGCAGGAAATATATACTTGCCCCAGAGGACACAAACAAGAACAATGGGTAGAACACGCAAAGGGGCAAATTCAGGCTTGATGTCAGGAAAAAACTTCCTAACAAATAAAAATGTCCCCAAATGGACCAGGCTGCCTTCCCTTTTGGAGGCCTTTCAGCAGAGGCTGGATGACCCCTTCTTGGGTATGTTATAATGGGCATTCTTTTGTGTAAGGGTTTTACTAGATGACTTGAGGTTCTTTCCAACTCTTAAATTCTATAATTCTGTGAAATATACCTGGAAATATAGACAAAATAAATATGAAATAATTTGGGGGTGGGGTGTAGGGGAGGTTCCAGCAGCTGGAGGGATCAAGAAAGGTCTCAGGCTGAAGGTGGTGTTTAAGCTAAAATCTGAAGGAAACCAGAGATTCTATGAAGCAGCACACACCTTAGCAGCAGTAAAGAATCACTGTGGGGAGTAACATGGTCAGGCCTGTGCTTTGGGAAAATCCCTTTGGTAGCTGTATGGATGATGAATTGGAGAGAGGCAGGGAGACCAGTTGGAAGGCTATTGGAACAGTCTAATGGAAAGGTGATGAATGTCTAAACTGGGGTGGTTCTTGTCAGAGTAGAGAAGATAATGCATTTTGTTTTGAACAGATTGAGTTTGAGAAGCCTAAAGGACATCTAATTGATGGTGTCTGGGATCCCCTTCATGGGAGGTCTTCAAACAAAACCTGAATGAACACTTCAGGGTATGTTGCGCAGTGGGTTTGTTGTTTAGGTATGAGTTAAGTTATATGGAGAACTGAGAGGCCATATAACTTAACTCAGACCTAAACAACAAACACACTCCATTTAAGTCGGGGGACTTGAAACTTTGGCCATTTCCAAACCAAGAACTCAGTATTCTAGCACTCCTCTTTTCCCACTAGAAGTTAGACTCCTGCTCCTGGGACCTTAGGCTCTAATAGGTGAGCTTTCAATTATCTTAACCAGAAGCAGGCCACCATGCCACTTCCTAGCCATTGCAAACCCTCATCATATCTCTATTCCATGCTTTCTAACTCTATTTCCCCTTTATGTGCTGTCTTTTCCTCATAAATAGCACAAACCATGCCTAGCACATACTAAATACTTTAACAATTCTTTTTCATTCACTAATGCTTTTCATTTAAACTACTATAACCTACTATTGATAAAGAGCACCAGTCCCACATCACCATACACCTTTTGGGCAATTCCCCGCGCATATTCTATATGCAACTCAAATTCAATATGTTTGCAAAGGAACTCATTATTTTTCCCTTTAACTCTCTATCCTAACTCTCCTATTTCATTCGAAGGCACAACCATCTTTCGGTCACCCATGTTCTCAACTATAGAGTTGTCTCCTTTCTCTCAACAACTACATATCCATCCTATGAGAAAATAATGGGGTTTTGGGACTCCCAGAGACCCCCTCACTCGAGGGTCTAACTGCATGACCTTTAAACACTGGCCCAGAGGGGCAGCTAGGTGGTGCAGTGGATGAAGCGCTGGCCCTGGATTCAGAAGGACTTGAGTTCAAGTCCAGCCTCAGACACTTGACACTAGCTGTGTGACCCTGGGCAAGTCACTTGACCCTCGTTGCCCTGCAAAAATAAATAAATACATTAAAATGTTTTTTTTTTTTAATGGCCCAGAATCAGCCAAGTGGGACCTGGGACTGTGAATAGGGATTAAAACCACACCCACCTGAAGGTTTTTTCCCCTTGGCGGGCTCCATACTCTCAGCACACACTGCTCTGAACCACCCTCAAATCCAATGAACCAATAGATTTGAATGATGCTAGCCAATTAGCTTTGAGCAATGTGTAAGGGCAGGCTGACATGCGCTCTCTTGGCCCTGAGACTCAGCACACTGTGGTTCCCCACTATCTCCCTCTCTTTCCTAGCAAGGCTTTCCTAACTTTCTGAGCCATGTGCTCTCTTTACTAATATTGAATATGCTTTAATAAATGCTTAATGCCCCCAAACTGGTGCAGTAGCCTCTAATTTCTAAGTAACAAATATATAATAAACCCCAGCTACATTCCCTAAACTTGGGACAATAATAGCGTGATCCCAGAAGTTTTTATTCACCACAATCCAGTTACCAAGACTTGTAGTTTTTACCTTCACAGCATCTCTCAAATCTATCCTTTTCTCTATATTCAAATAGCCACCATATTAATTCAGACCCTTATCATCTCTTTGTTAGACTACTGCAATAAGCTCAAAATTCCTTTCCCTATCTTTATCACCAAGTCAAGTCAAAACCCCCATTTATCTAGTGCTAACTATGTGCCAAGCATAGTACTAAGTGCTAGGAATACAAATATAAGTAAAAAGAAAGACATTCCCTGCCCGGGAGGAGCTTTCATTCTAATGGAGAAAGATACCCATAAAAGGAAGCTGAAGATCAGGGAGGGAGATAAGGTATCCATGCTGACCACATGATGGAGAGAGAGCAGTGGAAGTCAGAGTGTTATGAAGGAGTGAATATGGCTGGCCTGGAAACCTTCCATAAAACTGAGGTTCTATTCTAAGAGAAAAGGGAGCTGAAGGGGAAGAGTGATCTTCCAGGGTCAGAAGGATGCTAGGTCATAGGGGAGGAAGAATCTGGGAGTCAAGAGTGGAACCCAGAAAAGAACAGAGCGAATGCTGCTGCCAAAGTGTTTGTCCTGATGCACAGCTCTGGGGCAAAATCTCCACACAACAATTTTACTGGAAGGGCTGTTTCTTTTGTTTTCCAATTACTTTTGGACAGCGACCCTTCCCCTACACTATAACCAAGCTAATTCTGGGAATCAGCTTCTGCTTCTAAAACAGGAGTGATCACATCACTTCTTTCCTCAGAAAACTCCAGTGGCTCTCTCTTACCTCCAGGGCCATCGACAAGCTCTCTGACATCGAAGGGCCTTTCACAACCTGGCTATAACTTATCTTTCCAGCTTTATTATATATTGCCCTGTTTCATGCAGGCCCTTCTAGGTCTAGGCAAACTGGCCTCTTTGCTATTCTTTCTCTTCATTTTTTCAGGCTCTCCCTCATCTCTACAATGCACTCCTTTCTCCCCTCTGCCATTCAGAATCTCTAGTTTTCTTCAAAGTTCAGGTCAAATGTTAAAATACAAATTCCTTTTCTAGCATTTAAAGCCCTTCATGGTCTAATCTTTCCAGATTCATTTCTCATCAGTCCCCTTCACTCATTCTACATTCCAGCCAAAATTGTCTACTTGTTCCCCATATTTGACATTCTATCTCCTACTTCCATAAGCATTGATCAACGTGCAGGTTGTTCACTTCTGTCTTTTGAAATCTCTCAATCCTTTCAAGGCCCAACTAGCATCACCTCATACAACACATGTATTCTGATTAACCTTCTTGTTAGGGCTCTCTCCCACATGCCCCTAATTTGTTTCGTATTTACTTTGTATATATGTTTTAAATTCATATCTCATATTTCCTCCTCCCCTGCCCACCTTAGTAGGATATAACCTCCTTAAAAGCAGGGAGGGGCTGTTTCATTTTCCATTTTTGTATCCCAAGCATCTAGCAAAAGGCCTGGTACATATTAGGTACTTAATAAATGTTTGCTGCTGTTATTGCTTTATTAGAAGAAATATTAGACAAATAAAATAGCATCATCAGTTTGTGGTTTTATCTGGTGGAAAATAGCACAATAAGGGGAGGAGAGAAGAAGGGCAGAAAAGAAGGAAAGGAAGGATAATAAGAAAAGGAGAAAAAAGATATTTATTGCCTCTTAGAAATGAAATACTGGTCTAATTTAAACTATTTTAAGGCACATTCTTATTCTACATTTTCTATCCTAACAGAGGTACAAAAATCCCTTTGGTGACAGCACCAGCAGCTTGGGGAAATAAGGCCATATAGAAACAGAGGTAGCTATGTCACCATGGCAGTAAAGAGGTCTGTCAATGTAGAAAGAGATTATATAAGTGTAGAAGGAACACAAAGCCAACAGTTTAAATTAAGGCCTCATCGCAATGATTAGAAGTAGTAGCAAGGAAAAAAAAGCTTCATCATTGCTTTGCTATTGATCTGAGACTAGCCATGTTCTTCTGGGAGAGCCAGGGTAAAATGCAGCATCATCAGAGCTGCATTTCAAAGACAGCAGGTTCAACAAGATAAATGCTTAGGTGAGTTCAGGTTGCTATTTCTTAATTCCCCTTTTGTGTAAATTTGTGTAGGTTTTTGTGGCTTTTCTCATGAGATTCTGAAATCATGGACTTAGTCCTGTCTTTATGTCTTGGAGAGAGTAGAAATCGTTGCGAAGAGTCCACTAGTCTTTATCTGTGTGTATCAGGATTGGAGTGGTAACATGACCTGAGCATGTCAGATTACAGGGGTGAAAGAGTCTCTGACAAACTCCAGGCCCAGACTCTGCTGGCTAAGAGCATGCCTGAAAATGTCTAGCTGAGGTGTTCTCACTCCTCACAATTATAACCAAGTAGAAAGGATGAAGGCAGTTAGCCAAGAGAACAAAATAAAAATATATGTTGGAAATAAGCTATACTATACTACTACTCTGGGGTGAAATCATTATATAATAGTTTCCCTTAAAAGGTTTCTTTCCTTTCTTAGTTATTTTTGTTTAGGGACCCTTCCATTATACTATAACCAAGCCAAGTCTAGGAGTTAGTTTTTGCTTCTGAATCACGAATTCCTGACATAGGTATTCAAGGGAATAACTACATGGTTTAGAACTTTGTTCAATATATATAGGGAACTGAGTCAAACTGATAAAAATACAAGTCATTCCCTGATTGATAAATGGTCAAAGGATATGAACAGGCAATTTTCAGACAAAGAAACCAAAATTATCTATAGTTTATAATGAAAAAATGCTCTAAATTATTATTGATCAGAGAAATGCAAATTAAAACAACTCTGAGGTACCACCTCAGACCTATCAGAGTGGCTAATATGACAAAAAAGAAAAATTTTGGATGTTGGAGAGGATGTGGGAAAACTGGGATGCTAATCCACTGTTGGTGGAGTTGTGGAACTGATCCAACCATTCCAGACAGCAATTTAGAACTATGCCCAAAGGGCTATAAAACTATGCATACGCTTTGATCCAGCAATACTACTGCTAGGTCTATATCCCAAAGAAATCCAAAAAAGAGAAAAGGACCTATTTGTACAAAAATATTTATAGCAGCTTTTTTGTGATGGCTAAGAATTGGAAAATTAAAGGGATGCCAATCAACTGGGGAATGGCTAAACATGCTGTGATATAAGATTGTAATGGATATTATTGCACTATAAGAAATGACAAGCAGGATGATTTCAGAAAAACATAGAAAGACTTACATGAACTGATGGATAGTGAAATGAACAAAACCAGGAGAACAGTGTACATAGTAACAGCAATATTATTTGATGAAGAATTGTGAATGATGTAGTTATTCTTAGCAGTACAATGATCCAAGATAATCTCAAAGGACATGATGAGGCATACTATCCACCTTCAGAGAAAGAATTAATATTGTTTGAATACATACTGAAGCATGCTATTTTTTCCCACTTTTTTCTTTTATTTGAGTCTTCTTTTACAAAATGACTAATGTGGAAATATTTTTTATAATTGTACATATATAACCTATATCTGATTGCTTAATTGCCTCAGAAAGGGGGGAAGGGAAGGGAAGAACAGAATTTGGACCTCAAAACAAATAAAAATGTTTAAAAATGGGAAGAAAAAGAACTTTGTTCACTTTCCCCTTGCTTTTCAACCCATATTGAGGAAGGGGGCTATTAAAAGAAGGTGGCTATCATTACTCTAATCCTAACTCTTTCCCTGTATAAGGCACGGGTATGCCAGAACTAACTGGTAAAGATTCAGAGAGCAAGAGGAATGCAATCAAAGGGCAAATTCTATAGTTAAGGTTGGTGGGGTGGTGAGTGGAATCTTAAAAAGCTGAAAAGGTACAGGGGAAATGTTATTCATTTACTGATCAAACATTTATCAAGTAGCTACTGTGAACAAAGTACTGTGCTATTTGTTTTGTGTTGTTTAAAAAACTATTCAAGGTTGAGGAAGCCTTTATTTTTACTTGTTTCTAATCCCTTGAGAAGGCTTTATTTTATTCTAGGCCTGACATATAAAACTGTTCAAACCATCTGGCTTGGTAACACACTACTATAATTGCACATGTTGTCAGCCTCATCAGTGTGGCCAAGAAATTTAGAGTCTCTGGAGGCAGATCACCCTTTTAGAGATGTCCCATTCAGAACAGGATCTAGCCACTTTCAAAGTATGTATTGTTTTTAACATCAACTGGGGAACAAAGGAAAAGAAAATTATACTTTTCTTTATTATTCAATGACATTTAAAAGTGTTTTCAATAGCTACAAAAGATGAAAAGTAGAAGTTTGCCTTTATTAATGGAATAGCTATGTCCTGGGAGTGTTATTTTTTGTAAAACTATTTTCCTACAGTTTTATTATAATTTTAAGGACTTGTTTCTATGAAAAGTAGTTAGGTTGTAGTACAATGTGTTCAATAAATGAGGGGAGATACTCTACCCATTAGACATCAGAGAAAACATCCATTATATGTAGATGAGTCATGGATGAGGGACCCACCTGTTGAACTGATATGAATGGTTTTTCAGGTGTTGATTCTATTTTTGTAAGGGAAGAGTCACTTCCTGACCCCATTGCTATGATGAAGAGCCTCTCTCCATAGTTATATGTGTCATAAATGTATCACTTTTTCTGCTATAGATTAAAAAATATTTTAAGCATACTGATGGAAATGGGGGTTTGGGACATTAATGTGTTGATGGATCAGTTATTTGACTGACAGGAGGTCAATATGGGGGAAGTATGAACAAGGAGGATGTACCTACTGGGAATACAGTTGGTAAAGAAGAGAATCTTCTTAGAAAAGGGACCTCAGAGGAGTTCTTTATAGTCAATGAAATTAAGAGGAAAGTTTTCAGAATATTTAAGAAAAATGTGTAATGACTTTATGAAAGTGAAAGAAGTCTAAAATGAGGCAATGTATGACTATGAAAAATGATTAAGTGAATAAAGGCTGGTCCCACAATTCAGGAAATCAAAGAATACCTGAGAACTGAGAAAGTAGTTTCAGGACTTCTAGGGGCAAAGGAGTAGAGAAACACTCAGCAGAGCTCTCCCAACATTCCCTTTCAAACAACTTTAATATAGTGCCTCAAATCAAATTTTGGAGCAGCAGAATCAACAAAAGGTCAGAGTAAGATATTCTTCCAGTCCAAGACAATAATCAAGGTTGGAAAGAAAGGTCTGTGAAATAAGGGAGGAGGTTGGCCTGGAGTCCATATCGATGAAACAGCAGTGGTGACTACATGGTGGAAACAGGAGCAGCAGCAGCTTTGGAAGCATCCAAGCCAAAGTGGTAAGAGACCTAAAAATTGCTCAGAGAGAGAGTAGAGGGTATCCCTGTGCTTAGCACTGGATGCAGGGTCAGACACTGTTTGGTAACTCCATTGTCTATACCTACTTCTGAGTCATAGTTCAAGGGTAGATAGGAGCACTTTCAATCAAGAGGGAGTGGAAGGGAGACAGAGCCAAGATGGCAGAGGAAAGGCAGTGACTTGCCTGAGTTCTCCCCAAAACCCCTCTAAATACCTTCAAATAATGCCATGAGACAATGCCTAGAGCAGAAGAACTCATAAAAGGAGAGGGTGAAATCATTTTCCAGTCAAAGACAACTTGGAAGGTCAGCAGGAAAGGTCTGTTGCACCAGGGTGTGAGAGTGGAGTCCAGCCCAGCTCAGGCCATACCAGCACAGATCCAACCCCAGGACAGCCCCAGCCCCAGTGAACCAGGCCTTGGTAGTTTTTGAATCAGCTGCAGTAGCAGCTACTTCTGGAACTCAGCCCATGGAAGGTAAGGGGGTCAAGCTGTTGGCCAGGGGGAGATTACAGGAGTCTCTTTGTGGTCTCTGCACAGGACTTTGTTTTTTTGCCCCTGCTTAGATCTGGGTCGCAGTTTTGGGTGGCAGTTGCAGGCCAGGAAGGAGCACAAACACAAGAGCTTGATTTCTGGGTTCTAGGACAGAGAAGTCGGCCTATGGTTGTTTGCAGACCAGAGTGTAGGCCAGGAGAGTGGTGAACATACCTCTCCTTAAATGATACCATTTTGAAAGAACTAAGGACTTACACTTTACTAGAAGTATTTTGGAGAACAGCTGCTCAACCCCCCTGAAGCTTGGGAGAGTGCACCCTCCACCCTGGAAGCAGTCAATAGGCTGGGAAAATAAGCAAACAGAAAAAAATGCTGACCATAGAAAGTTTCTATGGTGACAAGGAAGATCAAACTATACCCTCAGAAGATAACAAAGTCAAAGTTCCTACATCCAAAGCTTTTAAGAAAAATATGAATTGGTCTCAGGTCATAGAAGCACTCAAAAAGGAATTTGAAAACAAAGTAAGAGAAGTAGAGGAAAAAATGGGGAGAGAAATGAGAGTGATGCATGAAAATCAGTCAACAGCTTGAAAAGCCAAATTGGCCAAATGGAAAAGGAGGTACAAAATCTCTCTGAAGAAAATAATTCCTTAAAAATTAGGACTGAGCCAATGGAAGCTAATGACTTTATGAGAAATCAAGAAACAATAAAGCAAAACCAAAAGAATGAAAAAATAGAAGTCAATGTGAAATATCTCATTGGAAAAACAACTGACCTGGAAAATAGATCCAGGAGAGATAATTTAAAAAGTATTGGACTACCTGAAAGCCATGATCAAAAAAGGAGCCTAGACATCATCTTCCAAGAAATTGTCAGAGAAAACTGCCCTGATATTCTAGAATCAGAAGGTAAAATAGAAATTGAAAGAATCCACCAATCACCTCCTAAAACAGATCCCAAAATGAAAACTTCCAGGAATATTATAGTCAAATTCCAGAGCTCTTAGGTCAAGGAGAAAATATTGCAAGCAACCAGAAAGAAACAATTTAAGTATTGTGGAGCCATAGTCAGGCTAAGACAAGATCTGGCAGCTTCTACATTTCAATGATCAGAGGGCATGGAATATGATATTCTGGAGGGCAAAGGAATTGGGATTACAACCAAAAGTCACCCACTCAGCAAAATTGAGTATAATCTTTCAGGGGAAAAATGGGACTTCAATGAAAAAGAGGACTTTCAGGCATTCATGATGAAAAGATCTGAACTGAATAGAATATATGAATAGAATAGAATAGAACTGAATAGAAAATTTGAACAAGACCCTAGAGAAGCATAAAAAAGTAAACAGGAAAAATAAATCATGAGGCATATTAAAAGGTTAAACTGTTTAAATTCTGACATGAGAAGATGATACTTGTAACTTAAGAACTTTCTCATTATTAGTGCAGCTGGGTGGAGTATATTTAGACAAAGGGCACAGGTGTAAGTTGAATATGAAGGGATGATATCTTCAAAAAATAAAATTAAGGAGTGAGATAATGCACTGGGACAAAGGGTGGAATGGGGTAAAGTAGCTTACATAAAAGAAGCAAGAAAAAGCTTATGGAGTGGAGGGGAAGATGGGAGAGGTGCTGGGGAGTGAGTGAGCCTTACTCTCATCAGAATTGGCTCAAAGATGGAATAACACACATACTCAATTAGGTATAGTAATATATCTTACCCTGCAGGAAAGTAGGAGGGGAAGGGGACAAGGGTGGGGGGAGGTGATAAAAGAGAGTACAGATTAGGGGAGAGGGCAGTAAGAAGCAAAACACTTTTGAGGAGGAAAAGGGTGAAAGGAGATAGAGAATAGAGTAAATGACATGCAAAGGAAGTAGGACCGAGGAAAATTCAGTTAGCAATAGTAACTGTGAAAAAATTTTGAAGCAAGTTTGTCTAGTAAAGGCCTCATTTCTCAAACACAGAGAACTGAGTCAAATTTGTTAAAATAAGAGCCATTCCCCAAATGATAGATGATCAAAATATATGAAGTTTTCAGATGAAATAACCAAAGGTACCTATAGCTATATGAAAAAAAATGCTCTAACTCACTATTGATTGGAGAGATGCAGATCAAAACAATTCTGAGGTACTACCTCATACCTATTGGATTGGATAATAGGACAGCAGAGGAAAATGACAAATGTTGGAGGGAATATGGGGAAAATGAGACATTAATACATTCTTGGTAAAGTTGTAAACTGATTCAGATATTCTGTAGAGCAATTTGGAACTATGGCCAAAGGGCTATAACACCATGCATACTCTTTGACCTAGTAATACCACTACTAGGTTGGTATCCAAAAAGAGATAAAAAAACCCCCAACAACAACAAAAAGTTGAATTTGAACTTGAGGAGATGCCCAACAATTGGGGAATGGCTGAATAAACTGTGAGATGTGATTATGATGGAAAACTATTGTGCTATAAGAAATGATGAGCAGGATGCTATCAGAAAAAACCTAGAAAGACTTACATAAGCTGATGCAAAGTGAAATGTACTATATACAAAATAACAGCAATATTGTAAGATGATTTGCTATGAATGACTTAGTTATTTTCAGCAATACAATGATCTAAGACAACTCTGAAGGACTTATGAAAAATGCAGTCCATCTCCAGAGAAAGAACTGATGGTGTCTGAATACAGATTAAAGCATATTTTTTTTTTAGTTCCTTTTTCTAAAATTTTTTTGTTTGTTTTCTTTTATAACCTGACTAATATGGAAATGTTTTGCATGACTAAACATGTATAATTTATAGTGAATTGCTTGAGTTCTTAAGGCAGGGTGAGGAGGGAGGGAGGAAGAGAATTTGGAACACAAAATTTTAAAAATCAATGTTAAAATGTGATTTTACATGTAATTTGGGAAAAAATAAAATTCTAAATAAATGGGAAAAAAAGAAAGAGTGGAAGGCCTGAGGGGCAGTATCACTTCTGATGACAGGGATGGGGCTCCTTGAGGAATAGTATTGTTCCTGGTCCCATGGGGAAGAGAGGCCTGGAGGAGGAATATTGATTATAATCCTAAGGGATCAGGAACCCTTCCTGGGTAAGGACCAAAGTGAAGGCCAAGAGTGTAGTGACTATACCTCTCCCTAGATCACATCACCTTAGAAGCACCAAAAACTTCCAACCCCCAGAACTAGCTCTGAAAACGCACTGCAAAAAGCCCAAAGTTTGAGATAGTCTAAAATTAACAAAAGTTATAAATAAAAAAACAGGGTGGAACAATGAGCAAAGAACCCAAAATAAAAGAACCTCACCATAAAAGCAATTATGGTGACACGGAAGATCAAGACACACACTGAGAAGACAATGAAGTAAATCTACAAGCAGAGCCTTGAAGAAAAATGTGAATTGGACAGAAGCCCAACAAGAATTCCTGGAAGAGCTAAAATGCTTTTCAAACTCAAATAAGAGCAGTAGAGGAAAAATTAGGCAAAGAAATGAAATAAAAAATATATATTAAAAGACAATTCATAGCTTAGTAAAAGAGGCACAAAAATATTGAAGAAAAACAAATAAAAAAAACCCCACCTCACCTTAAAAATAGTACTGGCTAAATGGAAAAAAGAAATACAAAAGTTCACTGAAAAAAAAAGTAGAATTGGGCAAGGGGAAGCTAATGACTGCATGAGACATCAAGAAACAATAAAACGAGGTCAAATGACTAGAAAAAAATGTGAAATTTCTCATCAGAAAAACAACTGACCTGGAGAATAGATCAAGTAGAGATAATTTAAGAATTATTGGACTACCTGAAAGCCATTATCAAAGAAAGGACCTACATATCATATTTCAAGAAATTAACAAGTAAAACTTTCTTACTATCCTGGAACCTGAAGGTAAAAAATAAGTTGAAAGAATCCACCAATCACCTCCTGAAAGAGATCCCCAAATGAAAAATCCCAGGAATATTGCAAGAAAATTCTAGAGCTCCCAGGCCAAAGAGAAAATACTTCAAGTATGAAGAAAGAAACCATTCAGACACCATGGAGCCACAGTCAGGATCACACACAAGATTTAGCAGCTACCACACAGTAAAGGATCATAGGGCTTGGAATATGATATTATACAAAGCAAAAGAGGTGGGATTACAATCAAGAATAACACACCCAGAAAAAGTGAATATAATATTACCTTGAAGGGAAAGTGGATATTTAATGAAATATAGAACTTTCAAGCATTCCTGATGAAAAGACAAGAGCCCAATAGAAAATCTGACTTTCAAATACAAGACTCAAGAAGTATAAAAAGGTAAATATGAAAGAGAAATTAAAAGGAAATCAATAAGGTTAAAATTGTTTACCTTTCAGAGTAGCTAGGTGGTGCAGTGGATAAAGCACCAGCCCTGGATTCAGGAGGACCTGAGTTCAGATCCGGCCTCAGACACTTAACACTTACTAGCTGTGTGACCCTGGGCGAGTCACTTAACCCCAATTGCCTCTTCCCCGCCCCCCTCCATTGTTTACCTTTCTACATGGGAAGATGATACATATATCTTCAAAGACATTTATCCTTATTAAGGCAGTTAGAAGGATACTACATAGAAAGAGGGTCTGAGAGTGAGTCAATTATGTTGAGATGATATCAAAAAATTGAGAGGATGTCCTGGAGGAAGAGGGAAGGGAGAGGAAAAATGAGGAAAATTTTCTCAGATAAAATCAAACTGTGCATACTCTTTGACCTAGTAATACTACTACTAGGTCTGTATCCTAAAGAGATGAAAGGACCTAAATATACAAAAATATTTACAGCAGTTCATTTTGTGGTGGCAAAGAATTAGAAATTGAAGGGATGTTCTTCAATTAGAGAATGGCTGAACAAGTTGTGGCATATGTTTGTGATGGAACACTATTATTTTCTAAGAAATAATGAGCAGGATAATTTCAGAAAATTCTGGTAAGACTTATATGATCTCATTTAAGGTAAAGGGAGCAGAATCAGGAGAATATTGTACACAGTAACAGGAATATTGTAAAGATGATCAACTATGAAAGAGTTAGCTACTCTGTTCAAGACAATGATCTGAGACAGTTCCAAAGGGCCCATGATGAAAAATGCTATTTATCTGCAGAGAACCGATGAACTCTGAATGCAGATTGAAACAGACTTTCTTTTTTGGGGGGGGGAGGGGCAGGGCAATGAGGGTTAAGTGACTTGCCCAAGGTGACACAGCTAATAAGTGTCAAGTGTCTGAGGCCGGATCTGAACTCAGGTCCTCCTGAATCCAGGGCCGATGCTTTATCCACTGCACCACCTAGCTGCCCTCGAAGCATACTTTAAAAATTTTTATTTTTATTATTTTATTTTGTTTGTGTTTTCTTTCACAACATAGCTAATATGGACATATGTTTCAAAATCAAAGAACTTCCTTCTCAAGAAGTGGGGAGGGGTTTGAGGGAAGAAGAGAATTTGGAACTCAAAAGTTTTAAAAAATCACTGTTAAATTTTTACATGCAATTGGGAAACATTTAACTAAATAAAAATAATTTTAAAAGGAAATGACTATCTGTAACCAAAAATGTCAGATGATCACATATTTACAATTACAGAACAGTTGAGATTTGTTTTTGGTTTGTTTGGGGTTTTTGTTCAGGGCAATGGGGGTTAAGTGACTTGCCCAGGGTCACACAGCTAGTAAGTGTCAAGTGTCTGAGGCTGGATTTGAACTCGGGTACTCCTGAATCCAAGGCTGGTGCTTTATCCACTGCACCACCTAGCTGCCCCCTGAGATTTTTTTTTTTTTTTTTAGTGAGGCAATTGGGGTTAAGTGACTTGCCCAGGGTCACACAGCTAGTAAGTGTTAAGTGTCTGAGGCCAGATTTGAACTCAGGTACTCCTGACTCCAGGGCCGGTGCTCTATCCACTGTGCCAACTAGCTGCCCCCTGAGATTTGTTTTTGACATAATAAAAAGTTTAAAATAAAAAGGAACCTTCCATACTGATTATATAATTCACTGTTGTCTTTGCTACTATAATCCATTCACATTAAATAAGAAGAAAATAATTAGCATTTATGCTATTTTTAAACTGAATTATCCTAATGATTTGAATTCAGAGAATCTCATTCAGCATTAAAGAAAGGTCAGAAGATCTTTCAGTCAATTTGTCTCTTATTAGGAATCACTTCTACTGTGAATATTCTTCAATAAGAGCTTATCCAACATTTGCTTGAAGAGTTTTAGTGAAGGAAAACACAGTATCTCCTAAAGTATCCCACTGCATTTTGGAATAACTATTATTGTTAGGAAATATTTCTTTGCATTAGGCTGCAATTTGCCTTTCTATAACCTCAATCCATTCCTTCAATTTCTGCTCTTTGAGCAGAGTAATGTGAATACCTCTTTCATATGAAAATTGTCTAAATACTCGAATATAACTACCATATCTACTCTAAGTCTTCTTCAGGCTGAACCCATCCACTCCCTTCATCCAATCTCCTATTGTCTTATCTCCAGACCTCACCACCATCCTGGTCATTCTCCCCTGTATGCACTCCCATTTATCAATGTTTTTCCTAAAACATATATATAACTCCATAATAGTTCATAATAACTAATATTTATATAGCGTTTACTATGCCAGGCACTGTGCTTTTCATTTATCATGTTGTTTAGCCTCACAATAACCTTAACAGGTAAGTGCTATTATCCTCAATTTAAGATGAGAAAACTGAGGTAGAGGTTAAATGACTTGCACAGGGTCACAGAGCTAGTAATGTGTTTGAGGCTGGATTTGGACTCAGTTCTTCCTAAGTCCAGGGCAATTAGGTGCTTCAGTAGATAAAGCACCAAGACTGAGCTTAGGAAGAACTGAGTTCAAATCTGGCCTGAGATACTTACTAGCTCTATGACCCTGGGAAAGTCACTTAACCCTGTTTGCCTCAGTTTCCTCATCTGTAAAAATGAACTAGAGAAGGAAATGACTAAGTACTACAGTATCTTTGCCAAGAAAATCCCATGTGGGCTCATGAAGAGAAGAGTATAACAAAAACTGAATAACAACAACTTCCTGAGTCCAGGGTCAGCACTTTATTCACTACACCAAAAGCAGTCTGACCAGGCCAGGGTATATAAGTATTATCACTTGATTATTCTTTATTCTACACATGATACTTTTTTTTTTTAACATAGCCTAGATTATACCGACTTTCTTGTTTGCCACAACACACTGTCCCTCTAACTTGCTGAGGTCTTTCTGGATGCTGCTTTGGTCATCTAATGTTAGAAGTATCTCCTAGTTTTTTGTTATCTGAACAGACATTACCTAATTTCTTTATCCAAGTCATTGATCAAAAAGGCTAAACAGGAAGAAACAAAACTATCACTTTTTGCTGATAGTATGATGTTATATTTAGAAAATCCTAGAGAATCCACTAAAATCTACTTGAAATTATTATACAACTTTAGCAAAATCGCAGGATATAAAATAAACCTACATATATGATTATAATGGAATATTATTGTGCTATAAGAAGTGACAAGCAGGATGATTTCAGAAAAATCTGGAAAGACGTACATTAACTGATGCAAGTGAAATGAAGAGAAACAGGAGAATGTTATACATAGAAACAGCAATATTATTAAATGAAGAACTATGAATGACTTAGCTATTCTCAGCAATGAAATGATCCAAGACAATCCCAAAAGACTAATGATGAAGCATGCTATCTACCTCCAGAGAAAGAACTGATATTGATTGAATATAGACTGAAACATGCTATTTTTCACTTTCTTTCATTTTTTTTTCATTTATTGGAGTCTTTTACAAAATGACTAATATGGAAATGTTTTACATAATTGTTCATGTATAACCTACATCTGATTGCTTATCATCTAAGGGATGGGGCAGTAGAGGGAGGAAGGGAAGGAGAGGTAGAATCTGGAACTCAAAACTTTAAATAAAATTGTTATAAAATTATTTTAAAGGCTGAACCACCATCACTAATATGAAAATGTTTTTGCATGAATCACACATATAATTGATATAATAGTTTGCCTTCTCAATAGATGTAGGAGGGGTAAGAGTTTGGAATTCAAAAATTTTTATAAAATAATTGTTAAAAATGTAAAAAAATAAAAACAAAAATAATTTTAAAATTTGACTCACACAGGACTAAGGACAGATCCATAGCACACTAAACTAAAAGACTTCAACTAGGATACCTAGGTGGTGCAGTGGATAAAGCACCAGCCCTGGATTCAGGAGGACCTGAGTTCAAATCCGGCCTCAGACACTTAACACTTACTAGCTGTGTGACCCTGGGCAAGTCACTTAACCCCAATTGCCTCACCAAAAAAAAAAAAAAAAGAAAAAAGACTTCAACTAACTTGACACTTATCCATCAATGACTACTCATAATAGAATCAATAATTTTAACTATTTTAACCTCTTCTTTTATAGATGAGGAATGTGACCCAGAGAGGTTTTATATACATACACACATACATATATTTATATTTATGTACAGTGCAGTTAGGTGAATTCCAAACTGCTTAGTCTTGAGACCAAAGAGTAGCACAATACAGTGGAAAGGGAGCTTTGGAATCAAAAGACCAGGCTTAGAACTGTGGCTTTGCCAAAGGCAAGTATACACACACACACACACACACACACAGCCTCATATAATTACTAATTGTGTGATCCTGGGCAAGTCTCTTACCCTCTATCTGTCTCAGTTTTCTCAGCTTCACAATGGGAATAATAATAGTACCTACAGCCCCAAGCTTGTTGGGAGGATCAAATGAGTATAATGCTTGTTAATGTACTTAGCACATTGCCTAGCACCTGGTGATTATTTCCTTCCTTTAATAAGGACAGCATTAGAGAATATGTCAAATTCTTTGCTGAAATAGGTATAGTATAACTGTAGCATTCCCCAGCCTACTAATTCTATGAAAAATGGAAATATCATGACCTGGTCTTGATGAAGCCATTGATGGTTCTCAGTGATAATATTTCCCTTTATAAATATTCATAAACCGTCCCTTTAACATTTACCCTTCTTCAGGTGCATACAACTTTTCCTGTTCTCCTAGTCTTTCATAGGTCATTGATAGCTAATGATGAATCACAGTTGCCAGTTCTTTAAATACCATGGGATATAGTTCATCTAGGCAAAATGCCTTGAACTTGCTGGTGGTAATTAGGTGCTCCCCTATGTTATCTTCACTTATCTTGGATTTAAACTAAATGCCAATAGTTTTTATTGTTCTGTAAGTCAGTGTTCTAAGAATACTCACGTTGGCAGAGAAATCAGAAGGAAATTTTAAGTTTTATTTTTCCTTCTCTTCATCTATATTGAGCAGTGGTCTTATCTCTTCTTTTGCTCCTAATATAGCTTTAAAAACTCTTTTCTTGTCCTTAACAAGAATGAACTCATTTTCAGCCTTTTATGATCTTGACTTTTTTCTTACAGATCTTAGGGGACCATGCCATACTTTTAAATTTATTACTAGTCCTTGCTTCCATCTTCTATAAATATTTTTTCCTGCTTTTTTTTTTTGGGGGGGGGAGCTGGGCAATGAGCATTAAGTGACTTGCCCAGGGTCACACAGCTAATAAGTGTCAAGTGTCTGAGGCCGCATTTGAACTCAGGTCCTCCTGAATCTAGGGCTGGTGCTTTATCCACTGTGCCACCTAGCTGCCCCCTCTATAAATATTTTTAATCTAATTTCATTGATGAATTCCTTGTTCATCCACCTAAGTGTCTTTAGATGATTTTTACCTTTTCTTCCTATTCAGAATTACATCTGATTTTTTTTTAAGTGAGGCAATTGGGGTTAAGTGACTTGCCCAGGGTCACACAGCTAGTAAGTGTTAAGTGTCTGATGCCGGATTTGAACTCAGGTACTCCTGACTCCAGGGCCGGTGCTCTATCCACTGTGCCACCTAGCTGCCCCTACATCTGATTTTATCTTCAGATATTTCATTTTTGAGATCTTCCCATTCTTCTTGGACCATGTCTAGAACATAGGTATATAATAAATGCTTGTTGACTGATTTCACCTGTAAAATTTTAGATCAAGTGATACTATCTGTCCTTTATCTAAACCCTTTGAATTAAGTTCTGAAATCTAGGTGCATGTCAGACTATGCCCAGATTTCTCTGTCTCTCTGTGTCTCTCTCTCTCAGAAATTCTAAGATGAAGTGATGACTTTGCTCCAAGTTTCCCGTCATTGATACTTTAGTGTCTCTTCGTGGGTCTAAGTTAGGTACAGAATAACATTTGCTTCATTGTTTCCTCTGCCTTTTAAAGAATTGTTTGTTTACTGAATTCTTAGTTACATAGTAAGATTGCTTATGCCCCATACTATGGCTTTGTCTAATAAATGCCTGTTTTGGAAGCATTGCCCCTTCCTCCACTTACTGTTTTCTAAAGTTTTTCAGAAACATCAATTTCCACAGTTGACTCAAACAGCTCTCAGGTAAGTTAGGGCATAGAGAAACAAACAATATGAGTAAGAACACTTCAGGCCTTAAGGGGAGGTTCTAAGCAAGTGGGATATGTCCTGTCTGAGAAGTAGGAGAGAGAATAGAGCTTTGGAAAATTCATCTTTATTTACCCAGGATATAAAATTGAAACCAATATGATCAGGGCAAGTAGAAGATTGTTCCCACAGTACTGAAAGAGATCATTTGTTTTGTGACAGAAAGCACCTATGGGACAGGTGTTAAAGAGCAGGAAGAGTCAATAGCTCAGTGCCATTCTTAACACTAGGCTTGAAAAGCTATGACACTTTCCCTTAGTTCAGCTGCTGAAGAGCTGGCATCATCTCCTAAAAAGGAGCAACTGCTGGAGAGCATCTGTGGCAAACAAAATCATTCAGATCTATCCTGACCTTGGGAGTGAATGAATGATAACATAATTTCTCCTAGGCCAGCTGCTTAAGAATTGCACCATCTCCTGGGAGAAGGAACAACTGCAGATGTGGAAAGAGCTGAACAGCATGAACAATGTAAGGCAGAGCCAGAGTTGTGAGGACCAACCTTTCCCCTCTATGAGTAACATCGAGGACAGTACTATTAACCACAGGGAAGGTATAGATTTCCACTGGGTTAGAGGTGATAAGGGAAACTGATGGTCATCTCTTGGGAGAGTGTGATACAATGACATTCTTAGGTTCTACTTGGGGCACAAATAAATCAGAAAAGTAATATCACCCCAAATCTACTCAGATCCTTCAGGTTAGAAATCTATCAATAAGATTTATATTTAAAACATACATCCCTCCTCTTGGCATGAAGGTAGGACCTGCAATTCTGTTGGTATTAATACAACCCTCCATAGATACAGATTTCAATCTACAGTTTAGTAAATGATTTTTTTTTTTGTAGAGCTCAAGCGAAAAATATTATCATAATAACACCTAGGATTTATATAGCACCTACTATACTGTGCTAAGCACTTTACAAATATTATTTTATTTGATCCTCACAAGAACCCTGGGAAGCAAGTGCTATTAAAATCCCCATTTTACAGTTGAGGAAACTGAGACAGAGGTTAAGTGATTTATCTAAAGTCACAGAGCTAGTAAGTATCTAAGGTCATATCTGAACTCAGGTCTTCTTGACTCTAGGCTCACTGCACCACCTAGCTGCCTCTGTTATCATCCTGCAAGCAGTCTAGTAATAAGTATCTATGAATTGAGATGGTTTGGTACTTGGTCACCACATAGAAATGTTATCATTAGGCCCATACTTGGACATTTTCTGGTTTTGTAAGATCTGCAAGAACTTGGAAGGATTGGCTTCATTGACAAAATCTTCAAGAACCTCAGAGAGTCACTTTCATACCACAACAGACTAGGACTTTTGTGGTGGTAAATACCAAACTTTCTAAAGCAATCTCTACAATTATCTCATTCTGTGTTACTATTACCCTCTTCCCAAATTATGTTATCCTTTATCAATATCTTGTGCAGATCTCTCTTCAGAATTAATCAAATGGCTCAAACCTCCTTTCTAGTTTTAAGATTAGCATGGAAAGTCGTCTCATATCCAAGAACAGAGGGTTTGTTTTGTTGGTTTGGGGTTTGGTTTTTTTTTTTTTCTTTTTCTATTTTACTCCAATTTAAAACAACTTTTGGTCTGAACTATGATTATAATGGTGTAGGGAATCCACAATGAGAAAACTACTTTTATCAATGCTAATTGTCCAATTAATTTGCAACATAGTTTTTTAAAAGTATCATTGATATTTTATTTTATATTACATATATTTATAAATTTCTTTCCTTTTACCTGTAACAAAGTAAAGCAAGTAAAACCAACAAAATAGTGACCTCATCTGAGAATTCATGCAATATTCTATATCTGTAGCATCCATCTCTTTATTTTAATTTTTTATTAATAGAAATCTATTTTCGCTTTTTTCATCTCATATCCCAGTGAAAAAAAGAGAAAAGTGAAACAAATTCCTTTCAACAAATATGCATAATCAAGCAAAATACATTCTCTCAATGGCTACATACAAAATTATGGCATGTTTCATCTTTAGTCCTCAGTCATTGTATTTATCACAGTTCTTACAACCTTCAAAGTTGTTTGTCTTTATAGTATTATTCTTATTGTATCAATAATTCTACTGGTTCTGCTTACTTCATTATTCAACAGTTTATAAAAGACTTCAAAATTGTGTATTTGTATAATATTGATGTTAGACTTCTGGTTCTGTTTATTTCACAGTGCATCAGTTCATATAAGTCTTTCCAGGTCTCTTTGAAATAATCTATTTACTCATTTCTTACAGCACAATAATATTCCATCACATTCATATACAATGATTTATTTAGCTACTCCTCAATTGATAGCCATTCCCTTAGATTCTCGTTTTTGGTTTGTTTGGTTTTTTTGCCACCACAAAAAAGAGCTTATAAGTTTTTGTACATATAGGACCTTTTACTATTTCTTTGATCTTTTAATGATACCTGGAACACTAAAAGGTTAAGTGATTTGCTTAGGGTCACACAGCTAGTATGTAGAATGTAAGCTAATTGGCATAACAATGATTTCATTCTTTGAACTTTGTACTTTTATCCCAAAGTACCTAGCACAGTTCTTGTCACAAAGTAAGTTGTTGTTGTTTCTTAGTCTTTCAGTTGTATCTGACTCTTCATGGCCCCATATGGAGTTTTCTTGGCAAAGATACTGGAGTGGTTTGCTATTACTTGTTGATTAACTTAAAGGAGGAATTTCAAACTAACTTGTTCTACTTCTTGCTGTCTCTCCAATAATGTTAATGCTTCAATTTTACTCTACTCCATTAATAGCTAGCATTTACAAAGCACTTGAAGATTTGTAAAGTACTTTCTAAACTTTTTTTTTGGTAAAGTACTCTCCATATTCATTCTAGACTCCTGCATTCTAAAAGCTGAACTATTTACTGGTTCCTAGATACAACATTCCATCCTCTGCTTCCATACCTTTGTATGATCTGTCCCCCATGCTTGAAACACCATCACTCCTCACCTCCATCTCCTGTAATTCCCATCTACCTTCAAGGCTCAGTAAAGTGCTTCCTTCTATGGAAAATCTATCCCAATTTTTTGTATCTACCTTGTATGTATTTTTGTACTTAATTTTCTGTGAATGTTATCTCCCCCCTCCCTAAAATGTAGCAGGGGCTACTTTGTATCCTTGTCTTTTTTTTTTTTTTGTGGGGCAATGAGGGTTAAGTGACTTGCCCAGGGTCACACAGCTAGTAAGTGTCAAGTGTCTGAAGCCACATTTGAACTCAGGTCCTCCTGAATCCACGGCCAGTGCTTTATCCACTGCACCACCTAGCTGCCCCCTATTCTTGTCTTTATATCTCCAAAACCCAGCCAGGTGTCTGGAACATGGTATTCACTTAATAAATGTCCACTGTTGTAGATTCCAATTTCCAAATCATGATAAATTAATTAAATCTCTGATTATGGTCATTTCTGCTGTTTACATATTCCGTACACTGGTATCTTTCCCATGTATAGTGTGAAGGATTTTTACTGGAGTGTAGTTTAGGGATGGACATTTCTAGCTCCTGAATCCAGACCATTTTTCCCCCAAGTATCACACAGGGTGACCTATTCTGAAGTAAACATTCTTGGCTTCAGAAATATTGGTGAGTACACTTTCAATCAATTAAGAGACAGAAGGAAATAGCCAAGAAGCTAAGATAGCCAAGCACTTAAGACACAATGGGATCTCACTAAGTGGTGTGTCAAATTTCAACAGAGTATTAGAGATCTTTTGTTGTTGTTGTTGGAAGCTGAATAACTGCAAGAAAAGTATTGTTTATAAAATGTAATCCAATGTAAGGACAAAATAGAAAGTTAGAAATAAGGGTAAGTTTAAAAAATGTTTCTCTGCACTTTGTTTCATGTTATTTATTTTTAAATCACGAATATGCATTTTTTATTTGGGGATTTAGTGTTTCTTTATTATTCACATTCATGGTATAGACTTAAACATTTGGTATTGAACACATGAACATATGCTATGCTTATGCTTAGTGATGGATACACAGTATGAAAGTGCTAGCTGCTTAAAACAATTTTTTTTTCAAACCCACAGAAGTTGCTGAAAGGATAAATGTTAATAATCAATACTCCATTAGGGAAGAGAAGACATATATTTATCTCTTTTTTTTAAAGTGCCCTCAGCAGATTTAAATTGGAAATAGCTACAGCAATTTTCCTTAAGGGATTGGCATGGAGTTCTTAGAGGTAACACTGGACTGGGAATCTCAAACTTAGATTTCTAGTACTAACTTCAACACTGGCTTTCTATGTTCCAATACTAAGTTACACTGTGGTATTCCCCTGGGAAGGCACTGCATAGAGGTCCTGATAGCCAGGAAATGGGAGCAATGGCAGCTAGAAGCCTTCAGCTGCTTCCAGAAGCCTTACGTTAGACTCAAGGAATCATTTAGATATCTTATACTCCTTATACTTCTGTTTCCTCTTTCATTTTGGGGGATGAGTGTGAAAAAATACTGTAGGCATGACTGCTTACTGATACTATGGATCTTAGAAACACATTCCATTTATTCTGTCTTAAAGGTATCATTTCCCATTGTAAAAATCTAGAAGGAGAGGCACAAGATATGATTTTTTAAAAAAGAAATATATTTTGTTGGTGCTATTGTAGAGGAAGAAAAATTGAGATAAGAGAACTGTTTGTGAGACACTGAGAAATAGCAGAGGGAGAGTTCAATTGGGTTAGTAGGAGACAGTTCATCAGAAAGTTAAGATGACAAAATGCAAAAATATCGGCTGCTTTCCCCAACCATATATGTGTATTTCCTTATTTCTTACCTTCTATTATATACATATATATTCACATATATACACATACTCTGTGTGCATATATGCAAGGAAATATGTATATATGTGGCACAGTGTATAGAATGCTGGGCCTGGAGTCACTGGAGTTCAAATTCAACCTCAGACACATATTAGCTCTATGACCCTGAACATATCACTTAACCCTGTTTACTTCTGTTTCCTCATCTGTAAAATGAGCTGGAGAAGGAAATGGCAAACATCTTTGCCAAAAAAACCCCCAAACGGGGTCATAAAAAGTTGGACAGGACTAATAAAAACAACAACAATGTCTATACACACTTGGGATATTGTAATAGCTGGAATATTGATAAAATCTCCTGAGGTTGGGATAGCTCTTAATATCTCATGATGGCTGACAAGAAGATTCATAGCCTGGCAAATGTCAAGGGGAAAAACCAATGCACACATGGTGTCCCCAGCTGTCAAAGGAAGGAGCTTAGGCTCATACTTCCTGAGATGCTATATGATAGTTGGAGACTAATCCAGGGTTAACACACAAAACCACTAAAAGGGAAATCCAGAATTGGGATCAGGTGACCAAGCTGGAACTGGAATAAGATATTGAAGGTGAGGACATAAACAAGATATAGCACCAGGAACTCAGGGGATTTGAGATAGGTTGCTAAACTGAAGTCAGAGACAAGAAAGATCAATGGCACCTGGAATTAAGGAGAAACTAAAGGTCAAAATCACATATTATAAGAGGATAAGGGAAGAGGTTCATAAAATCAGTTGTTATTAATCCTGTGGACCTTAAATAATTGCCTGCATTCACTAGGTGATGTCTTCTCCTCACCCCCTTCATTTCAGAGATGAGAAAACTGAGGCAATGTGGTATAATGGAATGAGCCTTAGATTTGGGGTAAGAGGACCTGAATTTGAAACCTAGATCCAACACCACATTTGGGACCTTGAGAAAGTCACTTAACCAAATCTAAATTTCTTCATCTGTAAAAGTGGCAGCATGGTACAGTGAAAAGGGCAGTACCTCTGGAATTGGAGGATTTGGATTCAAATTTTACCTCTAATGCTTATTCCTTATATGACTTTAGATAAGTTACTTAAATGCCTTGAGCCTCATTCTCCTCATCTGTAATATGAAGGATTTGTACTGGATGGTGTCTGAGGTTCTTACAGCTCTGTGATCATAAGTAAATATAAAAATGACATAATCTCTAGGGTCCCATCAAGCTATAAATTCTACTTTTAATCTTATTTCAAAGAATGACACTGTCCTGAAGATGCTTCAAATATAATTTTAATATGTTAGGATATTTAAATTAAACAAATATCAATTGAAGACGACTTCTAAAAGTCATTTTAATTGCTACTAAAAACAGTAGGGGATATGGATTTTTTATGTACCAACTATATGTGATAGTTTTTGTTCTTTTGTTTTGGTCTAGACTTAGGATAGTATCAGAATGAATGAGTCCATCAGCATTCCAAGTGAGGAATCTCCTTCTACCAATCATTTTGCAATTTATGGTTTTTAAAAGTTGCCTGAGGCACTGAGAGGTTAGGGTCACACAACTAGTCCAGAGTAAAGGCAGGACTTCATCCCGGTTCATCTTTACTCTGAGGCTGCCTTTCTATCTACTATGCCAGGCTCTCTCTCCTATGATTAGCTACCACCATGTCTTCAGCAAAAAAATTACATTAATCATATTAATCCTGATTGTCAACTACAACTTCTAATTCTTTTCCTTATGAACTATTGTTAATAGAGGCTTACCTTTTTATATGTTTGCTATTTACCTTTTGAATCTAAGATCTAAACTTTATATATATTCTTATCAAATTATATCTTGTTAATTCTGTCCAGAGTTCCAACCTGTTAAGATTATATTGGGATTCTAAATCCCTCGTCTGATATGTTAGCTATTCCTCAAAGTCTTTACATAATCCACATTATAGATATGCCTTCTATATCTTCATCCAAAGTGAAGAAGTATTGTACAGTACAGGACTAAGGGCAGAACCCTGTGAGGTGCTACTAGAGACTTCCCTTAATGGTATTAATAAATACTTTTTAGTATGGTTGTTTAACCAGTTTACAAGTTAGTTTACAAGTGCTTTCCTGTTACTCAGGTAACAACTCTTGTCTTCAAAGATAAAATAAGAAACTTTATCAAGTATCTTAATGAAATCCAGCTATCCTACATCCACTGATCTCTTCCAGTTTGTATTTTTGCCAAAGAATGAGCTTATTAGTGCAGCTCAGGTATGGTATGGTATCCATCCATGGAGCAATATAGTTGAGGGATATAGCTCATGCTCAACAATGTATTCACTCCTCCCCACCTAAAATCTCACTGGGCTGGCCCAACATGCACATTACTAGTAGGCAAGTCTAGGGATTTTCAGGGGGGTGAGGGGCAGGACCCTGGCCATTGTCACTCAGCTAGTATCTCAGGATATTGGTGGGGCAACCATAAGGGGTAGGGGGGATACATTCCTACTAATTACTACTTTAGCTGGTACCAAAGTAATACCATTCATGATTAAACATGAAAAATTTATTTAATAAGGTCAAAGCAAAAAATTATCACAAGCTTTACTTGAACTCAGTAGAAGACTGAATTAGGAATATTCACACTGTGTGACCCTGGGCAAGTCACTTAACCCTCATTGCCCGGCAAAAAATTAAAAAAAAAAAGAATATTCACCCTCCTTTTCATTAAGGCCAAGAGAAATAGTAGTCAGAATATAATTACCTAACTTATTTTTTGGGGGTGGGGTGGGGCAATGAGGGTTAAGTGACTTGCCCAAGGTCATACAGATAGTAAGTGTAAAGGGTCTAAGGTCAGATTTGAACTCAAGTCCTCCTGAATCTAGAGCCGGCGCTCTATCCACTACACCACCTAGCTAGCCCCCAGAATTTAATTGTCTACCCATAAACTTGGGTCTCATTCTCCCACCAAGGTGCACAGTGTCAATGGAAGAGAGTAGGCACATACAGAATTCTCACAGATAGGCACATATAGAGGTCTTGTGCCCAGGACAACTCATAACACTGAAATGCAGATCTTGATAGTCTGAATTTCTTTCTTTATCTTTAATATTAATAGTACTTATTTCCAGTTACATGCAAAGATACTTTTCAATATTCATTTTTATAAGTATGTTGAGTTCTAAATTGTTCTCCCTCCTTCCCTTCCCTCCCCCTTCAACAAGACAGCAACCAATCTGATATAGGTTATATATGTACAATCATGTTAAACATATTTCCATATTAGTCATGTTTTGAAAGAAGAATTAGAACCAAAAGGAAAACCCCCCAAAAGAAAAAAAAACCCCAACAGTAAAAATGGTATGGTTCAATCTGTATTCAGATTCCACAGTTCTTTTTCTGGATATGGAGAGCATTTTCCATCATAAGTCTTTTGGAATTATCTTGGATCATTGTATTGATGAGATAAGTCTATCACAGCTGATCATCACACAATATTGTGGTTACTGTGTACAATGTTCTCCTGGTTCTGCTCACTTTACTCATCATCAGTCCACTTAAGTCTTTCCAGGTTTTTCTGAAACCTGCCGGCTCATCATTTGTGGTCCCACAATAGTATTCCTTCATATTCATATACGTGTTCAGTCATTCCCCAATCGATAGGCATCCCTTCAGTTTCCAATTCTTTGCCACCACAAAAAGAGCTACTATAAATATTTTTTGTACATGTGGGTCCTTTCCCCTTTTTATGATCTCTTTGGGATAGAGACGTAGTAGTGGTATTGCTGGGTCAAAGGGTATGCACAGTTTTATAGCCCTTTGGGCATAGTTCTAAATTGCTCTCCAGAATGGTTGGATCAGTTCACAACTCCACCATCAATGCATTAGTGTTCTAATTTTCCCACATCTTATTCTGAATTTCTTTAGAGAACTTTATGCACTATGAATCACTGGCTGAAAAAAGGACTTCTCTAATATTTGATCCTCTTCTGATCCTCATAGATCTTCTGCTGGGCAAAGCTGCTTCTCTGTCACTTTCAGGCCACTGAAGTAGTGACAAACTCTTTTAGCACATAGCCACCCTCAACAAAGTGCTAAAAATGTTCTTTTAGTGACAAGCAATTTCCATAAGTCAGAGCACTGTGAAACAACTTAGGTCACTTCTCAGGCTCTGAAGAATTTCTGCCTCTCAAGCCGTAGATAGTGATAAGATCATACAGCCTTTCTTCACCTGCCTTTCCCAAAAGTAGTATGGTATTTTACTTTGTCCAATTAGATTGCAGCAAAGCCAGGTCTCTTCTCACAGCAAAACAGATACAGAGCGTGTCTTCCCCTCTTTCTCCCTCTTGAACCAGAGAGGATAGCAGAGAGCAGAACAGGCATTTCTGGGAGATTTTTCTCAAGCAGTAAGATGGCTATAAAGATCAATAAGCCCAGATTGTTCTTCACACAACAACAGTAGAATTCAAATCTCTTCTAATAAGTTTCCAGCAGTTGTAGAGCCCATCAGGTTTCACTTGACTCCTTCAGTTGACTCAGCCTGTCAGCTTGCTGGGTATTCCATGAATAGTTTTACCTTATTGTCTCTTCAGTTGTCTCTATGCATCCTGTCTTTAAGAGATTAGTATCTTATGTTTGCATAGTGACCATATTTTCTTTTAATGTTATTACCTTTTGCATCTCTTCTTCTAGATTGCCTTTTACTTTCATGTATTTACAATGCCAATCTAGTATTTTCTCTTTTGTTTCTTTGGTGAGGCTAGCCATTACAGATTCCAGTTTTTCTATTCTGCCCATTACTTTTATTGTGTTGACCATAAATTCTGCTCTCATAATTCTCATTTCTCTTTTGGACCACTCAGGAACAGAGTATTATGATTTCATTTTTTCCTTAAGTTCCATAGATTCCTCTGTCTCATCAAATATTGGATCATTTTCCTTTGTTTTATAGTTTTTATTCCTAGATGACTGAACTCTTTTCCTAGATCTGGAAGCCATATTTCTTTCTGTTATTACTGTCTTTCCTGTTGATTTATCTGGTTATGTTCAAGGTCTGTGCGTTTTCTTTTTCCTGAAATCTTTGGAGCACAATCCAGTACAGGCAGAGCCTCAGAAAATCAGCAGTAGGACTTGGGGGCTACTGAATCATTAGTGCCAATGGTGGTACCTCTCAGTCCATAGATGGTAAGGAGGTCAGACAACTGGTCAGGAGGAGATTATAGGGGTCCCTTTGCTGATAGGACTCTGTTACATTGCCCATACTTGGATCTGGGTCTCAGTCCTCAGGTTAGGAGGAGCAGGGCAGCTGGGACCCTGGTAACAGTTCTAGGACAGAAAAGAGTGCTTGTGGTCACTCACAGAACAGCACGTAGAACAGGAGAATAGTAAACAACCTCTCCCTGGATCATTCTACCTTTGAAGAATCAACAATTTTATAGGTCTCTAGAATTACCTCTGACAAGAGCTGTACAAAAATACTAAGACTTGGGATAGTTCCCCCTCTACTCTGAAAGCAGAGCCCTACTTTAGCATAGAGTTAAAAGTCAAGAAATAGGCTGGAAAATGAATGAACAGCAGAAAAAGATCATGACTACAGAAAGCTACTATGGTGAGAGGGAAGATCAAAACACAAACTCAGAAGAAGATAACAAAGTTAAAACTGCTCATCTAAGACCTCAAAGAAAAATATTGCCTCAGGCCATGGAAAAGCTCAAAAAGGATTTTAAAAAATCAAATAAGGGGTAGAGGAAAAATTGGGAAGAGAAATGAAAGTAATATAAGAAAATCATGAAAAAAGAGTCAACAGCCTAGTAAAGAAGGCACAAAAAAATACTGAAGAAAATAACACCTTAAAAAAAAAAAGAATATACCTAATGGTAAAAAGAGGCACAAAAAACAATCTATTCTATAATCTTCTTGAAAATTCAAATTAAGTTACTGGAAGTAATCTTTTCTCTTTTTCAAAATGAGCTTTCCTGATTGACCAAAGGAAATAATACAGAGTTACTTGATAGCTATAGTTTAACTTTGGGGAGAAAGGTTACAATAATTTTGGCCCAGTTTTATGAATGAATTTCTTAAACTCTGTAATAATGGAGCCATGATTTATACAAAATATTTTTCTTTCAGGAAGCTCTTAATATTTTCAGTCTTAAAAATTAATTAATCTAAAAAGCATAACTACAAAGAACAAAGGAAATAACAATTTAATTTTTGAGAGGAAGGGTTGGGTAACAGAAATATCACTAGAGTTAGCATCAGTATAGACTTGTAATCAAATTTCAGATCTAAAACTTACTAGCTCTGTGATCCTAGGAAAGTCACATAACCAAGGTGAGCCTCAGTTTCATCATCTGTAAAAAACAATTACTTGGATGTCATATGTGAGGAATCAAGTGTGAAAAAGCAGAGACATTCTATTAAAAACTGAGTAACATTTTCCAAAGTTCATCTATCTTATCCTTAATAGTTTCATTGATAGGATGAGTACAGAGGTGGAAAAGTATGTTAGAAAATATGATCTAGGATTAAAAAAATCAAAAAGGTAAGAGGTTTTCAGATTATTCAGAAATCTCCTGCTTGTATAAATTGAAAAACTTCTTTGGAAAGAAGGTCAGAAGGCACTAGACATGCAAGCATTAAATGACATGGGAAACTCAGTAATGATTTGCCAATGTGGGAGTCATTTCAGAGTGAGTGTTCTGTAATAAGTCAAATTATTGACAAGTTGGACCTAAAGTCAAAGTCCAAAGAAAGTTTAAAGATTAGAAGACACTGAAATTGCAACAGCTACAACCTTACCTATTTAAACAAGGTATTAACTTTGAAAATAGAGGTGATAAAAATAAAGATATTATCATCATTTGTGAGAGAAATTTAAGTGATTCAAAATAATCACCATAATGAGAAGGCCAGAAGAGCCAAGGAAGTATCATAGACAGCTAACAGTAAATCTCTGCCAAGCAGAGAAAAATGACAGTTAAGGGCAACTCAGTTTAATATATTTTTTTAAAAATCATTTGCAAACCATTCTGGGGAAGAACAAGAGGAGATTATAAGTGATACTGCCTCACAAAACTGAAAATCAGTTGAAGAAAATAGGGGCCTACAAAAAGTTTGGCATGAGACCCAAATTAACCAGATCAACCCAAGAACATTTATGAATGAAACTTAAGGGACAATAAATGTGAAATGCAACAGACTAGTTACTGTTTCTCCAGTGATCTACCCTCATCATTGATAAGTCAAACTACCACATATCACCCTAACTCAGGAATTTTTTATTTGGGGTTTATGGATAGATTTCAGAGTATCCATAAAATTGGATGGAAAAAAATATAAATTTATTTTCACTAACTTTTGAAATTTTGCACATCCTTCCATTTTGAATGTAGGCAACAAGCCACAGTAATAATAGCAGTACCTGTGACTTTGTCAATCCAAAGAAAGCACATATATTTTTCTCTCTCTTCTTTTTTTTTCTTTTTGGGTGGGACAATGAGGGTTAAGTGACTTGCCCAGGGTCACACAGCTAGTAAGTATCAAGTGTCTGAGGCCAGATTTGAACTCAGGTCCTACTGAATCCAGGGCCAGTGCTTTATCCACTGTAACACCTAGCTGCCCCCAAAAGCACATATATTTTTATATCACATTAGTTATTGTGGATGCTTATAAATATAATTTATTCTCATTACTACTTTGAAATTACCATAGTTATTAGACCATTTAATTTTCCTATATTTTAAATGTACTATCTTGCTATTTAATGTGTTGATGAAGTATGAATTTGTTTTCTTAATTTAATGGCAATTATGTTTGATTATGATTAGCTTCCTTTGTAATCCTATGTATTTTATTTATGCACTTAAAATATTATTCTGAGAAAAGGTACATAGCCTGCCAAAGTAGCCCATCACACAAAAAAGCTTAAGAAATCTTGTATAGTATATCAAGTTTTGACTGATATGTTAAATAAGGAAGTAAAAAATGGCATTCAAGATCATTAAGCTGGGAAGAAGAGCTGAGCCTGCCCTACTATGCACTGAGGAAATCTGTATTGAAGGCAATGATGATCCATTTTCAAGATATCTCAAGAAAAGGAAAATTTCCAAAGAATGGAAAGAATATTTTTATCCCCCAAAAAGCAATCAAAAAGGCACTAACTCAGTCTTATAATAATAGAGAATAAGTACTGATATTTATATACTGCTGTATGGTTTGTAAAGTACAAGGCCTCATCCCAACAACAACACTGATACCTCATAGTCACAAAAAATTAGTAAGCATATTCTATGAGTACAAGGGATATCCTTGATAAAAATATGAGTAGAGTATAGGTTGATACTTGAAAATAATTTTTTATGGCATATGACATCTTCATAATCACACCATTGACTTAGGGGCATAGAGAATACAAGATTCTAGTTTATTTATTACTGCCCCACTGCTCCCCCCCAAAAAAACCCTATGATTTAGAAATACAACTTTAATTCCTCTTCTCCAAACATATGTTAGTATCACATAAGATTCCTTCAAAGAAGAGACTTTGCTTGGTAATCCTCTGGTGAGTAATTTTAAGTAAAGCATAAAACAATGAGAAATATGCTTGCCACACCATGGAAAATATCTTGCACTAAAGGTAAATGGAAGAGGTTCTCTTGGTACTTCTGTTTGTGTATGATAGTACGCTGTTAATATCAAGTCCCCCAAAGCTACAGGTCCTCTTTACTGAGATCTATTGACATCTAAAAATATATTACTAGTTTTCTTTTTCTGTGTGAATTTTTCTCTTTAGGGTTTCTTTCTATTGCCTTTGAATAACCAACGATTTTGTTTTTTTTGGAGACTGTGATGTTCCATGTATGATGGAAGTACTGACTAATGAAGGTCTAATCCTCAGAGCATGCTTAGGTTTTCCTTTCTTGATGGGTTATATAGGTCATGCACAGATATTCTCTGCATGCTGCCAATCCAACACTGAACTGGAACTTTGAAAGCCCATTTCATTCTTGATGATTCAGAGTTGTTCCTATGTGATGATGAAAAGTCTTTTAATTGACTTCATGGATGAAATGACAAGCTGAACCAGAACTGAGTGTGCATACAGAAAGTCTGAGTGGATGATCTCTCACTCGTTTCCCTGGTGATTTTTCAAGAGGACTCCTGTGAGCTGATAGATGAATAGGAAAGCTGGACATTTTTTCCTGCCACCTGGATGCCATCTGTCACTAAACACAAGGGATCTCTGTTTCTGTTGTTTATTCTTTACTGATCTCATGTGAAAAGAGTATTCTGAGATTAAAATGTCCAGGTAACTGATGAGTTTGGGAGATCTTGATGTTCATCAAAGGTCTTACCACAAAAATAAGTTGATCAAAGGTTCCACTGACAACTTGTGTCATTAGCAGAGTCAGATGGAGCAGTAGTGGGTCTTTGAAGACAGAGGAAGTCCTTGAAGATGGAGCTTAAAGGTAGTCCCCTGAAGAGAGCAGTTGCATCATGAATTCTAAAAGAGTACCAGGCTGGGCTCCAATAAATCAATTAATAAACATTTATCAAGCACCTCTATGTGCCAGGAATTGTGCTAAGTGCTGGAAAAATATTTTTATTTTATATTTATAATTTTATTTTCTGGAATTACATGTAAAAAGCAAATTTTGACATCAATTTAAAAAAAAAAACTTTGTGTCCCAAATTTTCTTCCGCCCTCCCTCCCTCCCCACATCCCACCCCAAGAACTCAAGCAATTCAATATAAGCTATACATGAGCGGTCATGCAAAACATTTCCATGTTAGCCAGGTTGTGAAAGAAAACAGACAAAAACAAAACTTCAGATAAAGGAACTAACAAAAATTATGATTCAATCTATATTCAAATACCGTCTGTTCTGCATTTTTCATTAGATCTTCAGAGTTTTCTTGGATCATTGCATTGCTGAAAATAACCAAGTCATTCACAGCAGATGATCTCACAATATTGCTGTTATTTTGTATACAGTACATCTCACTTTGCATCAGCTCATGCAGGTCCTTCCTGATCTTTCTGATAGCATCCTGCTCATCATTTTTTTTTTAAATAGTAAACTACATTTATATAGTACTTTATTTTATTTAAAAAAATTTTTTTTAGTGAGGCAATTGGGGTTAAGTGACTTGCCCAGGGTCACACAGCTAGTAAGTGTTAAGTGTCTGAGGCCAGATTTGAACTCAGGTACTCCTGACTCCAGGGACGGTGCTCTATCCACTGCATCATCTAGCTGCCCCTATATAGTACTTTAAAGAGAGATTTCCTTACAATAAACCCATGAGGTTGATTATTGCAACAATAATAGATAATAGATAAAATTTATATAGTACCTTATACCTGACAAAGAATTTTCTTCACAATAGCCCAAGTGCTCCAAAAATAAAAAGAGACTAAAGGAGGTTTCACCTCTTAAAGATCTCACAATCTAATGGAGGATACAATAAACAAATGTAAACAGACAAGCTATATAGAGGATATATAGGAAATAATTAACAAAGGGAAGACCTCTCCTCTCACCACACCAACTAAGGGTGGACAGAAACTTCCTGTAGAACATGGGGTTTTAGTTGGGATTTAAAGGAAGCCAGGAGGTAGAGACAAAGAGGGAGAGCATTCCAGGCATGGGAGAAAGCCAGAGGAAATGCTTGGAGCTTAGAGATGGGAGTCTTGTTCATGAAACAGCCAAGATGCCAGTGTCTCTGGGTCAAAGAGTACAAGTTGGGGAGTCAGGACTAAGAAAACCAGAAGAAGGCCAAGTAATGAAGGACTTTGAATGCCAAGAAGATGATTTTGTATTTGATTCTGGAGGCAATATTAAGTAGGGAGAAAGGAACCTCATGAGGACTCCACCAAAAAAAAAAAGGGGGGGGGCTCCTGGGGCCGGGAGCTGAGTTCTCCTTGGCCCCATATGGTCTCTATAAATGTGCCCCACTACTATTATAGTTTAGGTTTGATCCTCCTCTCCCCAGGAACCTCATATGGGCAGAGGAAAAGAAAGTGCCACTTAATATCAGTCAGACCTTAACTTAGGCAAGAGAAATTAACCTCTTTGGGCCTGTTTCTTCATCTGCAAAATGAAGATATGAAATGAGATATACTTTAAGGTACCTTCAAGATTTAAATCTGTGATAATAGGTGTAATATTGACTGCCTCTATTAACTTATAGTCACATATTACTGATTTTTTTGTTTGTTTAAGTTTTGGTTTCCCAAGAATCAGCTTCTCAGCTTCTGTAGCTCATTCCCAGAGTTAAGAAGAGTCACAAACTTCTCTTGGTGTCCTGACCCCAAACCCAGCTGTTATGCACGAGGATGTTCCAAAAGAGAAGATAAGGACATGACTAGTATTCTTCCATCCTGGTCCATTTTGATGTGTAAAACACCACAGATGCAGAGGAAGAGGAGGAGGAAGAGGAGGAAACAAAATCAGTGCTGAGGCACTCTTCTGTTAGTTGCTATGCACTTTGAAGTATTGAGGCTCTCAAAGCACACCTCATATTACAGAAATCAGAGGTTTTTATTAACTGCTGAGAAGGCTTAGGAGACCAGACTTTGGGAATGCTGATTTCCACCTAATATTGCAGACCCTTAAACAAACACCTCTAGCTTTGTAACTGTAAGACTCTTTTATGTAGTCATTTCTAGCACCTTGTAATTTGAATTTGAGCACTGGCCAGTTGGTCCCTTAGGCTAATACACCATGGACATGTTTTCATCTGATTCAGTGACGAGAATAGATCACCAATGAGATTTTTGGATCCAAGGAAGTATAACAGCAAATGCTTTAGAGTTCACACTCCAGAAAAAACACACAGCTTAGTACTGTATAACATTGTTAGGATTTCATCAAAGAGGCCAGGTGTTCTTAATAACTTCAGAAAGGTATATACTTTGACTTTTTTTCTTTTTTGGGGTAAGGCAATTGGGGTTAAGTGACTTGCCCAGGGTCACACAGCTGGTAAGTGTTAAGTGTCTGAGGCCACATTTGAACTCAGGTCCTCCTGAATCCAGGGCCGGTGCTCTATCTACTGCACCACCTAGCTGCCCCTACACTTTGACTTTTTTTAATGTTAAATTTACTATTTTTCTTTCCCCTCTCCCAGGATCGAGATTTCTTTTTTAATTATCTGAAATATCTATCACTGTTTCCCTCCCCACCCAATGTAACGCACCTATCATCCAACATAAAGTTACATGGTGTTACCTCTTGACAATGTGGGTCTGCTAACCATGAGCAGGTATCTGAGTTTGGACTCCAGCTTTCTTAGTTACTTTTATGTATTCATTTGATGTTGCTTTATGTGTCTCTCCCCCATCATCTTCTATTGATTTCTATTTATAAAAGGAAAATATTGTAATCTGATTGGCAAAGTATTTTGATGTGCGATTAATTATTTACTCTACGGATAATCTTATTCAGCCCTTTTAATTTTGAGTGATGTAAAACTCCCATTGTGCCTTTGATGACTTTCTTCCTATTATTCCTTTGAATCTTTTAACAATGTGCCATTTTGTTTTGTTCCTGTCAGAGAAATGCCTTTATTTTATTTGTCCCTATGTTTAAAAAATGAAAACAAATAAACAAATCTACTTTCTTATGTGATCAGGGGTATGCTTCCTAGCTCCTTATCTTCAAATTCAATAAAACAGGTATTGGTGTTCAACCCTTGTGAAATTCTTTTACTTAAGCCTGAGGTTTTCATGAGCTACATGATCATAGTTACGGAAAACTATACTTCTCAATACCCATTGGAGAATAAATAACAAAGATGGAGGCAGCTAAAACATTTGTTATTTGGTAAATTCACTCAACTAAGATAAAATGAAGGTAAGGGCTGGCCTTCAATATCAGGGCTTTATCTAAGCTGATCTATATGACTCACTCCAGCTCCAATTCAAACAGAAGCAGGTTTGTTTTTTCTTTTTCTATATATTACCTGGGTAATTGCAGCTACTAATGAAAACTAAAGATACTCAAGGGAAAAATAATCAATCATCTCAGCATGTTGAGAAAAGTTCAGGCTCACAAAAAACAAGTCCAAAATTCAGGATAAGGGGAATGAGGGAAGAATAATGAGAAAAGCTGAGTGACCCTAAGAAAGCCAACACATCTCTTAGTGCAGTCCTATCCCCCATTGCCTGTAAAGGGACTTCCATTCCATCAAATATTCCATGTGTCTCACCCTGCCTCCTTACCTTTCACCTGCTATTCCTAACCAACTGTCATATTTACTCACTGTCAAGAAGAAAGTCTGTTTTCCTTTCTGAAAATCACTTCCGTTTTGTACAGCTGGTCTCTGTTTCCATTTATGGATCTGCATTAAGGCTGAAGATTTTTCTATCCCTATATGTCTGCAAACCCATTAAGGCTGAAAAATATTCCATATCCTTTAAAAAATCCACATAGTATGTTTTATGTTGTACTAAACTCAGGCCAAACTGCTCCTAGAAACTGTTTTAGGTTAACAAACAATTCAACCAACATATATAACCTAAGAAAAACATTCTGGTTGTGCCAAGAGGTTGAAAAAGCAGCAGAGAGGAGAGTGAATAATTCAGTCCTTTGTACCCTAGTATAGCTACTAGTTTGTAGCAACAAAGTGACCCCCAAGTATCTTCATGAAATAGTAATCAAGATATAAAGCTTGATGGTGAAAAGGCCTGAAGTTCAATGATATTTGAAAAAAAATGTACAGAGACATGAAATTCAATTCATTCAATTCAGCAAATATCCAATAATATATATATATATTTATTGCAAGATATTTGAGTCTACAAAAGTCAATGGACCCTGGACAAGTCACTTAACCCCAACTCCCTCCCCAAAAAAGAAAAGAAAGTGAATGAACTGACAAATTTACATTGACCCTATTCATATTTACTCATACCACTACCTCCTCTCACCCATTGTCTTTAGTAATTTACATTATTACTCGGAGCCACATGTGACAGTGGCATGCACAGCAGCCACACCGTGGTAAACTGTTACCAAAAGTTGAAAATAATTGACAGGGGGCAGCTAGGTGGCACATTGGATAAAGCACCAGCCCTGGATTCAGGAAGACCTGAGTTCAAATGCGGCCTCAGACACTTGACACTTACTAGCTGTGTGACCCTGGGCAAGTCACTTAACCCTCATTGCCCCACGCCAAAACATTTGACAGGACTCAGACCTTTTAGTGAATTAGGGGGATGTCCACCCCAAGCATGTAAAGACTTTCCCTGGCAGAATATACCGTTGAGAACAATTTACTCCAATGGCCATGAAGGCTACTGAAGCAGGGTACTGTGGAGCACTTAGAGCTTGCTCAGGCCTCAAAGATGCCTCTTCAGACACTGCCAGTTGTCTTGACTTTGGTCCTGTCACTGGACTCAATGACCCAGCTAGAATGAGTATAGCTGACACAACTTTTCACAGCTCTGCCTCACTTAAATCCAATTCATGTGCAAGTCAAGACATCACTGTGATGTCACTGGTCCTCTGAAAAAAGGATGAACAACATCCATTATTACAAAGTTGGGAGAATATGTGCTCCCTTGTCAAAGGAAATTTTTTTTTAAAGAGTTCTTCCACAAATATATTTTCATAGAAATAATAGATCAACACAGAAGTAATAGAAAAAATAGGTGCAATCAAATTCTTCCTGTTTTTCTTTTAATCAAACCTGATTTCTTTTAAGGATCTGAAATAAAGGACCAGCTGTGAGTATTGGCTTCTGTGTGTACTGAGCACAGAACAAGTTCTGGGAAGAATATGGTCGTTATGTGGCTCTGATCCCCAGAACAGAGCACAGCATCCTAGACCAGAATGGAGTCTGAACCTACATAACCTCCCAGTGGGCCAAGAGAGGCTGAGCCAAACACAATTCTACTGAAACTCCTAACCAGACAGAAGTCAATAGACCCAAACCTGAGTCAGAAAATTGCAAAACTCAGACCAGGAGGTAGTGAACAGACCTCCCCCTGGATCACACTACATAAACTAATTTTCCTAATGAGTATTGATGCAAAAATTGAAATGGGATATTAGCAAGGAGATGATAGCAATATTTCACCGAGATCATACATACACTATGACTTGACTGGATTTATACTGGGAATGCAATATATCAGGAGCAGCTAGGTGGCGCAGTGGATAAAGTACCAGCCCTGGATTCAGGAGGATCTGTGTTCAAATTTGGCCTCAGACACATGACACTTACTAGCTGGGCAAGTCACTTAACCCTCATTGCCCCACCCCAAAACAAAAGAAACATCAGTAGGTGTGCCCATGTTAATAACTAGACTAACAAATATCATATGATTATATCAATAGATCTAGAAAATATTTTGGAAAAAACATACAACTCCTATTCATTTTTTCCCTATTCATGTTAAAAACACAAGAAAGCATAGAAATAAATGGAGCTCAGGGGCAGCTAGGTGGCGCAGTGGATAGAGCACCGGCCCTGGATTCAGGAGGACCTGAGTTCAAATCCAGTCTCAGACACTTGACACTTAACTAGCTGTGTGACCCTGGGCAAGTCACTTAACCCTCAATGCCCCACCCCAAAAATTTAAAAAAAAAAAAAAGAAAGAAAGAAATGGAGCTTTCCTTAAAATGATAAATAGTATTTATCTAAGAGTGAGGTTGGTGAGTTTGCACAGCCCTCCCTCACTTAAAACCAATTCACTGCAAGTCTTGACCTTACCTCTTGATGTCATGGGCCTCTTTGAGAACAAAGAACAAAAAACTACAAGTATCTGTCTAAAACCAAGATCAAACATTATTTATAATTGGGATAATATAGATGCCTTTCCAATGAGATCAGGGATGAAGCTAGCATGTCCATTTATCACCATTATTATTTAATATTGTCTTGAAATAGTAGCTATAGCAAGAAGACAACAAGAAGAAATTAAAAGAATACATACAGGTAATGAGGAAACAAAACTATCACTTTTGCAGCCAATATAATTGTTTACTTAGAGAACTTCAGAGATTCAACTAAAAAAAACAACTTAAACAACAAGTTTGGCAAAGTTCCAAGATACAAAATAAAACCACACAAATCATCAGCATTCCTGTATGTTACCAACAAAATCCAGCAGGAACAGATAGAAGGAGAAATTCCATTTAACATAAGTATGAATAGTATAAATATTTTGGAATTTACCTGTCATGACCCACACAGGAACCATATGAACAAAATTATAAAACACTTCATATAAATAAAGACATATCTAAAAAGTTGGAGAAATATTAATTGCTTACAGGTAGATAGAACCAATATAATAAAAATGATGAAACTACCTAAATCAATTTACTTATTCAGTGTCATATCAATGAAACTACCAAAAATTTACTTTATAGAGCTAGAGAAGATAGTAAGAAAATTCATCTGGAAGAACAAAATGTCAAGAATTTCAAGGGAATCAATAAAAAATGGTAATAGTGCCTACCAGTACCAGATTCCATACTATACTACAGACTACATCAAACAATTTGATACAGTGTAGAAGAAAAAGAGAGGTCGATTGGCTGGTCAAATTGGATACACAATATATAGAAGCAAATGAACACAGTAACCTAGTGTTTAATAAACCCAACATTTCACAATATATACTAAGATAAGCTCAAAATGGGTATGTGATTTAGGCAAACAGGGTGACAGCATAAGCAAATTAGTGGATCATGAAACAAATTAGTTGTTAGGTTTATGGATAGGAGAAGAAGTCATGACTAGACAAGAGAAAGAGAGGTTTGCAAGGAGTAAAATGGGTAATTTTGATTACATAGATTTTAAAAAACTTTTTGCACAAACAAAACCAATGCAGCTAAAATTCAAACAAAAGCAAGAAGTTGGATAAAATCTCTACAGTAAATTTCTTGGATGAAGATATAGTTTCTAAGATATATAAGAAACTGAATCAAATTTACAAGTATAAAAAACATTTCCCATTTTATAAAATGTCAAAGGATATGAAAAAGCAATCAGAGGAAGAAATCCAAGAAATTAATACCAATATGAAAAAATGCTCTAAATTACTCTAAATTAGAAAAATGCAAATTAAAATAACTCTGATGTATTCTACCCCATACCCATCAGATTGGGTAAGATGAAAAAAAAGGAAAATGACAAATAGTAATTTCTTGCCTCAAAATTTTAAATCTTTGGGTTTGTCAAACACAAGATTATTAGAGTTATTTACTACTGGGTATTATGTACTTAATCTGTTCCACTGATCAACTACTCTATTTCTTAATCAGTACCAGACTATTTTGATGATTACCACTTTGTAATACAGTTTGAGATCCCTATATGGGGTCATGAAGTGTCAGACATGACCAAAAGGACTGAACAGCAACTGCTAAACCGCCTTCCTTCAATTTTTTTCATTGATTCCCTTGATATTCTTGATTTTTTGTTCTGCCAGATGAATTTTGTCATTATTTTCTCTAGGTCTATAAAATAATTTGTTGGCACTTTAATTAGTATGCAGTGAATGAGCAAATTAGGTAGAATTTTTATTATATTGGCTTGAACAGCCATGACCTATGAGCAATCAAACATTTTTTAATATAGTATATATTTGTATTTTCTTGTTTACTCAAAAGGTTAGAAAGGGGTAAGGGATGGAGAGAATTTTAAATAGAAAATAAAATTGAATTTAAAAAAGAAAGATATACTTTTTTGCTCTAGAACTATTTTCTTAAAAAAAATTGAGTCACTTTTTAACTCAAAAAGTTTTACTAGTTCAAATATGGTTACAGAATGAAACCCCAACTACTTAAGATTGGCAATGAAGGTATTCCACAATAGGACCTTAATATGCCTCTCAAGTTCCATTTCTCACTATTATTTGACAGAACATTACATTTAGAGTAAACTGTAGTATTCAGTGCCCTAAATAGGCGTTGCATTTTCCCATATCTGTGACTTTGTTCATTCTGTACCCTTTGCTTACAATGTCCTCCCATCCTATTGTAATACTGCTCAACCTGAATGCCCTCCTTCCACAAGGACTTTGTGGATGACCTCAGCCAGAAGGGATTCCCTTACTTTGCACTCCCACAACATTCTGAACTACTCATAGGACTTAGTCACATCCTACTTTGTAGCTATAGCAATTTGGGTAGATATTATATCTTTCACCATAAATGTTACACTGGTTGCTTTAGGGCAAGGATCATGCCTTTCATATTTGTATTAGATTTCAGCATCCTGCTTCACATAGAGAGACTTGATAGTTTATAAATGAATTGAGGGGAGTATGTGTTGTCTGGTTGGCTTGTAAAGGAAACACACAAGAGGGTGCTTATGAGCTAAGATTTTTAGTGGATGTTTACCCCAAATAAGATGTTCCTTGGACTTAAAGTGGTGTTAAGGGGGCTATGTTTGAGAGGCCCTGGGTGCTAAAGAATTAGTCAATTCATTCAATGGTGTCAGAGCAAAGATTTTCTAAATAGGAAACAAGCACCTACCACTATCCCCATAATATTCTTTGTGGTTACACATTTAGTTGGCTCATGGAAGCCTTTGGAAAGGTTGCAGTTGTGCTGAGCCTTTTAATATGAAGATTAGCATGGCATACACTCATTTCCATCTAGAACAAAGTAATTTAGTTAAGAAAACTAGATCTGGAGGACGTTGAGGTGGGAACTTAAATATATAAGGGTCTTTCCTTAACATAAGCATTTTGAAAATTTTTTTCTGTGCTGTTGCTGCAATAAGAAACATGACCAAATTGTGGTCATTCATATTTAATTAAACTAGGGCCTACCAAGAACCAATTCTGATTAAACGACCGCTATTTGAATGCCTTACAAATTATGTGTCTGTCTCATCTCCAGTTTTGGTTTGTGTACACAATATGGTGCTCTCTGCCCACTATATCTCATCTTTAAAGAGCATAATGATCCTACAAATTCCTGCTTATGGGATACATAAAATGCAATGAGACGCTTTCTTTTTTATGTTGCTACAAAGGAAGACCATAGGACCCCAAAGCCCAGAACGTGTGATTCTATAATGTCTGTCTTTGGGGCAAGTTCACATCTAAAATGGGTTACAATATATTCTTTCTTGATACACTAAAGAAGATTACTGCTCCCTCCTACTTCCTGCTCTGACTGTCAAGACTTTTGTATTATCCATAGTTATCACTGGAATGAAAACTGGAATTGGCAGCATTTACTAGAGGCTGGTTTTGTTTCTTATATTAGACAAAGACAAAAATCAGGGAACGGAGCTATAAATGTTCCCTTCTCTGAAAATAAAAGAAAATTAGAGAAAAATAAGCATTTTGATCTAAAAATATTTAACCATGAAAAATTTCAAAAATTCATGCAAAGTTTTCCTATAAAAGGAAATAGAGGAATCTAGTTTAGGAGTCAGACTTTTTCTATTAAGCCACAGTATCTGCAGGAAGAAGCAACATTACATAAATAAATAAAGGACTACTTCTCCAACATGAATACAAGGGAAAATGATGTAATCAGAGCAGCAGGTTTATGCCACAACAGTAAAAGATCTGTCAGTTTGCATCTGAAATGTCTGCCTTAAGATTCTTAGAACTAAGCCAAAAATGCGTGGATGAGCTTACAAACTAAAAAAAAAGGCCATAAGGTGAGAGAGATTTGTTTTGGTAAAATATTATATAGATATAGACTTTTTTTTTACCATTCTGTTACAAAGGAAAGATCATTTCCATTAAATTTTTAGAAAGAACACCTTCATAGTGAATATAATTATTGAACCCTAAGTGCTATTTTGGGTTGCCAAAGAAGGAATCAGGATCAGTTTTAAAATGCCATAGCAACCTGAGCTTAGAATTTCCCACACTTTCTGAGTTGTTTTTCAGATTCACCACTCTAATTTTTAAATTGCCACTCAGTAAAATATGACAAAATAAAAATGTCAGAAAACATTTTCTGGCCTAAACTCCCTGGCACAGAGTCAAATTTAGACATTTTTATTAGGTCACAGGATCCCTGATTTACAGCTTGAAGGACCTTAGGGCAATGAAATACTAGACCTATAGTCAAAAAGACCTGAGTTCAAATCTAATCACAGACACTTAGTAGCAATATGATCTTGGGCAAGGAAATTAATCTCTGTCTGCCTTAGTTTCTTCATCTGTAAAATCAGGATAATAATAGGACCCACCTTCCAGGGTTATTGTAAGGATAAAATGAGATTATATTTTTAAAGATCTCTGAAAACATTAAAGTACCATAAATGTTAGCTATCATTATTTTCATAATAAAGATAATTATCACTTTAATTTCAAACTCCTCATTTAACAGATGAGGAAACTGAGGTCCACAAAGTTAAAGTGCTTTGCCCAAGATAATATAAGCCAGAAGCAGTGGGGCTAGAATTTGAACAAGGTCCTCTAACCCCAATCTGGTTCTCAAGTGACTAAATCTAACTGTTGTCTATGTTTATTAAAGTTTCTATGGACTTGTATGTATGAGTTCAAATTTAATTTCTAAAAGATGGTCAGACCAATGGCAAGACTAAACTATAGTCTACTTTTAGTTATCTGGGGCCTTGACTTTTTATCTTCTCCATGTGTACTGAAGATTATTTTTGTCTAACTGTTTACTTTCACATCCACTAATAGGAGGGTAAGGAACGGAAAAAAGGATGAAACCCAAATGAATCAAGTCAACTTCAAACTAGGCAGGAAAAGATGAAAAAGTCAGATGAAATGGGCACTCTGATTTATTGCTGGATTTAATTTTTCAGTCCTGTATCTCAGCTAAGTTACCAAGTATCAAATGCATTTTGCCCTTTGGCTTTAGTTGAGAAACTGTTGAAAAATTATTTCAATAGTTAAAGTTATTTAAGGAAAGACAAAACCAATTGACTCTATCCTGCTTTTTGCACTGAGTCAGGGGTTCAGAGAATCTGTTGGCAACCTATTTTCTAGGTTTTGGAGGAGAAATAAGTGCATTATGGGGGAGAAGCCTTTATGTTTTAAGCAAGGAGAAAGACAGATATCAGGTTACAGATAATTCCACTTAAAAAATTTAGGACCTCAAAATTGACAAAATAGGGCACTGATTTGTTTGATAGAAGCTAACACCTTAAACTTGATTTTATTTGGGTGACTTCTGGATGATTTAGGCCTTATCTGCCTAACATAGCAATTGAGAAAGGCTAAGCTTTTATTTATAATCCTTTGTGCATTAGTCACTCTCATTTTAATATACTTTCTGTTTGATCAGTATTCATACAAATATTACAATAAAACCTTAAATACATATCTGAGTATATTATAGTGATTTGAAATAGTGGTTGTTATTGTAGCATAGCCTTTTCCACTTAATCCTTTCAGAATAATTCTTTTTTTGGATCTGAAATTCACAGTTTAATATATGTCCCTTTTCCCTTTCTGCTGCATGGAAGTACTCCTCTGACAGAAGGCATCTAACTGTAGCATGAGAGTGGGGGTGGATGGCATGAGAAAAAGATATAATTGCTGGAAGTCATGCCTATCCATTCCAGCTCTGCTTTTAAGACCCTATGATCTGGTGAATTCCCATTTTAATGACTACCACGTTCAGGCCCACTGGGTTCCTTTGCTTAGCTTCTAGGAGATATAATGCCCTCCCTCAACTGGCAGGTAGCCTATAAGGACCTAGAGAATAAAGGTAATTTGCAAAGGAGAAAAGTAGCTTATATATCATTCTGATTGCACAGTGTCAAGTATCTGAGGCTGGATTTGAACTCAGGTCCTCCTGAATCCAGGGCTGATGCTTTATCCACTATGCCACCTAGCTGCCTCCTGAGCATACTCTTTGAAGTCTGTTATACATTCTAATTTTGTTAGTGCCTTTGAAAGTGCTTTTCCTTACGTAAAATCCATGATTAACCATGACTGCTATGTACTGCATGTCTGTATCTTTAATCTGTGCTAGACAAAGAGGAATGGAGGTTATCAGTTGCTAGTTGGAAATGTGCAGAATTTAAATAGGTTAGAGATCTAAACTTTTATCTGAATGTTGGAAATTTTCCAACCAGGGGATTCAGAAAACTATACTAAATGATTTTGTGGGTATGATTTTATTAATAATAATTTTTGGCCTTATATAAGCTCCTGAACTTAGAAGAGAAAGTGATATATGTGGACTAAGGGCCCTTTTACTCCTAAGCTGGAACCATGCTCATTGTTATAGCTGGGTATGATGGCTCTGACTGCAAAAGCTATAAGAAGACTCTTCAGAGGAGAAAGAGAGGTAGAGATAAGGACCAAACAGAATATTACACCTTTGAGCTGGCCCATGGAAAGAGATAGGCATGTACTGGGAATTAAGTCCTCTCCTTTTTCCTGCTGAAAAGGAGGAGTAAAAAGAGCAAAAGCCCAGCCAACTTTGCTCTACCATAACACCTATGTATTACACTTGTATTATTTTAATGAAATTACATCAACAAAGGAAAATTAGTCTTTCAATTTATGATTTTACCTAAGACTGGTGAAATATTATTTTTTAATCTGGTAGATAATTAATTATATGGTTGTTGATATTTGTGTGTGTAGGGGTAATAACTTAGAGATACATAAAATGCTACTATTCCCATTTATTCAGGGTCACAACATGAGAAAGGCAATTAAGACTTTGCTCCAGGATGCCAACATATTGGGGGAGGGGTCCTTCTTCCCCAAGATGATTTAAGGCATGTAGTTTTGGTTGAAAACCTTCACTGAGGGGAATCCACTATTGCCCTTTCCTATTTGAGACAGCTTTATTAGAAGGGCTTTCCTAACATTAAGTCAAAAGCTGTCTTTTTGTATTTTCTAACTACTGCATCTAGTTCTGTCCTCCTGAGCCAAGGAGAACAAGTCTAACACTTCCATATTATAAGATCATACATTGATAGCTATAAGGGACCTGTGAAGTTATATATTCCAACCCCTTTGTTGTATAACTTAAAACATTTTAGTCCAGAGAGGTTCTGTCTAGCCCAAAACACTTGCTGCAAGCAGTAGAGCTAGGATTGAAACCCAAGACCTTTGAAACCAAATAATCACTCTTCAGATACCTGAACATATCTATCATGTTTCTAACCCAGGAGTTCCCTTCTCTACACTAAATATCTTTGGTCCTTTAACTGATCCTCAACTAATCCATGGAAGAATGGGTATACATGATTGCTGAAGCAGAGTAAATAATAATAATATCTAGAAGAGTGTAAAAAATGGGAATGGATCATCAAAGACATTGTTTTTCACGGAAAGGAGAGTAGTGTCACAAAAAGTCAATCAACAATGCTTCATCAAGAACAGGTCATGTTGGAATATTTGTTCCTCATTTCCATTTTTGATGGGGTTATTGAACTAGTATATTGGAAAATGTATTTAACAAAATATTTGATAAACTTGCATTCCATTTTTGTGGAAAAGATGGAAGGATGTACACTGGACAGTAATAAAACCAGATGGATTCAGAACTAGTTTGTTGGTTCAACTCAAAAAATACTTATAAATGACAACAAACCATGTGAAAAATTGCTACAAATTACTAATAAGAAGGCAAGTGAAAATAAAAATGACTCTGAGGTGTCATCTTACAAGCAGCAAAAAAGCTTGAGTCTCTTCCACCCCCTTGAAGGACCAGCAGAGTTCACTTATTGATCGTCCCCATAGAAAAAGAATGAAAGGGCAGGGGAAAGGGAAATGAGATAGAAGAGGTTCTGGTTATGCCCTGGAGAAGGGTGCAAAAATGACCCCCCCTCAATACTACATAGGCATGGCAGTCTGGTTGCTTCTCTCAGTGATGTCCCCCAGAGCCTTATTTGCTGCCCACACAAAACTAGCAAAGTTCTGTCATAGCCCACCCTAATTATTAAGTTCAATAGAATGTATGATGTCTCTGATGAACACTAAGTAAATGATAGGGAGCATCAGCAAAATGTTGTTGTTCCTGACCTCAAAGTGGAAAGCCTTTAATTGTCTAATTCTGTTCTTTTCAGGCCCCAGAACACTCAGCCAAACCCATAGATACCACCCAGGGACCAAATGTTCCACTGGTCAAAACTCTCACATGGTAGACATGTAGCTTATAGCTCAACCCTTATCAAAAACACCATTCCTCAGGGTATTTCCAGTTATTGGATTGATGGTTACCAAGGTACAGTAGCATATACCTCCATCTTAACAGGAAGAACCATCAGTAAATCTAGCAAATCAATAAATTAATGAAACAATCAATAAACATTTATTAAGTGCCTTTTATGTTCCAAGCATAGTACTAAGCCCTGGGGATAGAGAAAAGGCCAATTGATTAGGCAACTAAGAGATCATTAGTAACTTTGGAGAGAGCAGTTTCCATGGATAAGTTTGGAAGCCAGAATGTAAGGGCTTGAGAGCAGAATGAGAGGAAGAGAAAGTGGAAGTATCTCTTATAGATGCCTTTCTGAGGAGTTTTTGGAGGTAAAACAAAGAACTTCTGAAAATCTAGGTCTTTGTAGGGATGGGCCCAATGAAAAGGCAAAGTCTTAGAGCCTTGATTGAAGGCCACTGACTCTGATGTTACTACATATTCATTAAATAGAATTAAACTTGGTTTTGAATGGTACCACTTCATTTTTCTTTTCTTTTCTTTCTTTCTTTTTTTTTTTGGTGAGGCAATTGGGGTTAAGTGACTTGACCAGGGTCACACAGCTAGTAAGTGTTAAGTGTCTGATGCCAGATTTGAACTCAGGTCCTCCTGAATCCAGGACTGGTGCTCTATCCACTGTGCCACCTAGCCGCCCCAAATGGTACCACTTCCACTGAACAATAGAAGCCTGTTCTTTACTCATCTTGTTAAAAGAAACATCTTGAACCAACTCATAATGTGCAACTCTGAAGAAAGGGTAAAGGTATGACCATATAGCTTCTATTTACTAGCAACCTGGACCTAATAACAATTAAAGAACTATTTTCACATGTAGTTGAGTGAGTTGCCATTTGGAGAAACTTATGGCTCTAGAAATCTAATGATTGTTTAATCTGATTGCCTCTTGGTACCTGTGAAAGGCTCCAGTCAGCCTGATTCTTATCAACTAAAACTTCCTAAAACACTATATCATAAAGACCCTAAGGGAGAGACTGCTGGGCAGCCCACTTTAGTTCTTCCAAGGCTATATTCTGTTTCAGTCCCCATACATAAAAGGAACATTTGCAAATAACTTGGTAAATAGGGGTCATCAAAATACATTTATATGGGGAATACAAATTTTCCAAAACACAAAGAGTTAAATAAGTGTCTAGGCTTCCCTTTTATTCTGTGGGCGAGCAAGTGTCAATAACTTATTATGGCTTACATCCAGAATTATCTGGGTTTTCATTTATCTAATGTATTCCTAAAAAATTAACTGAGAATTTTCTTAGTGTTGACCTTCTACCTCTTGGAATTCATATGAGCCAAGAGTTGATCTTGGGTCTTTGTCACCATGGTTTCAACATTACATAGTTAATATAATGATGGACATTAGGAAGATGAACCTCTCCCAGGTGTCTTCCTACCAAACTATGACAAGGAGAATTTAAATATTTCTGAAGAATGGCAATTAAAATATACTGAACTCCTCAGGCCAAAGCAAACTACTCCCAATTATACTCATTCACAGGGATGGAGAAAAAGGCATTGATTATAATAATAACAACATACCACTCACCTGGTATCTGGGTGATCTGGCCTACCAGGTTGACAAGATCATGAACGGCCAGAATAATTGGCATAGCTTCACTCAGCTCCGAATAATCTATCACGAGGCATTATCTGCCTTCTTCATTGGCCCAAAGGAGTTATTTTTTTGTTTGTTTTTGGTTTTGCAGGGCAATAAGGGTTAAGTGACTTACCCAGGGTCACACAGCTAGTGTCAAGTGTCTGAGGCTGGATTTGAACTCAGGTCCTCCTGAATCCAAGGCCAGTGCTTTATCCACTGTGCCACCTAGCTGCCCCCCCAAAGGAGTTATTTTAAGGGTAGTCTACATAATAAAGTACTCCAACTTCTTCATCTCCATTACTAGGGAGGAAAAATATCTTTCAATACCTTCTCTGACTTGGGATTCAATATCATTTAACCACATAGAATGATTCAGGAAATTCCAAGGGTTTCCATTTAGCCCTGCCCGCAGTAACTGGCATGGAAGGTACAGTAAGAGCTACAGTAAGCAGTCATAAAACTACCGATTCCCAAGAACTCTTCAATACCTAAAATATACCTCACCTCGCAGAAACACAGAATTTGAGAAATGGAGGAAGGGGCATCAGTGGCTAGCTCTTCTAATCTACATACTTTTCCTCTGATCAGCTGCCACAACTGAGATCTAAACGGGAAGTGTTCCACTCTCTTTCACCTAAGCATGGTTCCTTCAGGGGTCTTTCATCAAAACCCCCAAGAAAAACTGAGGCTTTCATGTAAAGTCATTGAGGACTCCCTGGTATAACAGTAACCTAGCAACCAGTCTCTAACAGCCCTTTATATGTCTGGAACCCCTCACCTCCCTGTCTAAGCCAGAGTGACTTGGCATATGGTTTCCAGTCCTCTGGTGATTCAGTTAAAATAGCCTGAGACTCCAAGTAACTATAGACTCATTCTAACAGTTCTTCAAATAGGGATACAAAGACTTGGGTAGCTCCAAATAGTCAGGTGGGCTGGGGGGAGTGAGTAGATGGGTGAAGGAATGACCAAATGGAATAGAATCTTTCAGAGATGTCCAAAATTTTGGTGGGGCAGAAACATCCTTACTGTCATGGTCTGAAATGTACCAATACAGTTTCAGTAAAAACCAGTGTAACAGGGGTCTTAAAAAATATTTCATACCCTTCCTGGCTGTGTTTCATTGAGGAACCAGATATGAAGCTAATTCCTCTTTAAAGGACAAAGTATAAAATATTTTCCATTTTTTCCACCTAAAAAGGGACAAAGAACAATCCACCCCTGGAGCCTCCAGTGATTCACTGACTTGTAGAAGCAATATCTATAAGCTCTCTCAGCCACTGAACTCTGAAATTGACCAAGACTTTAAATTAAACCCATTATTAGATCACCCTTTCATTAGCCATTGTTCTTACAAGTCACTGGCTTGCTGTTTAAACTACCCTTCAAGTGCCAAAGTTCCTTGATATTAAAAGCCTGCACATCCTCAGACTCTCCCATAAAGAAATTCAATCCCTGGGAAGTTACAGGGGGTGGAAGAAAGTAAGCTAGTGAAAAGGTAAGTCTGAGGCTCTTTTACCATCTGTTATAATTCCCCCTCACCATCAGCCCTACTTCTATTTTCTTCTAATAGTTCTAATTTTGACAGGGCTTAACTCATTCTCTAGAGAAACCTCTGGATCAGAGATCATGCCTTCTACCTGTAGCCTATTAGTCCCTGCCTTCATTAGCATTGTTTTAAAATTTTTTCTCATTAATCTTTCTTGTACCTTCAAAGTATAGTGTTTAAAGATCAAAAACTCATTTACCTCTGCCTCTAATTGCCTACTTTGTGAAAAAATATATATTTTCACTCTCCTTACATCGGCAATTCATCCTCCCTAGTGCTGTTAACAAGTCAGTGAATACTTAAAGCTTCCCTTTCCTTAGCAAGGATCCATCCCACCCACTTACAGGATGAACAGGAACTTCCTCCTTAACTCAGGGACAGGGTTCCTTATATACTCCCTAAAAGGTTTGAGCTGCTACTAAAACTAGGGTCCTATATCCAACCATCAACTCACACTGGGCTCCCTTTCTTTCACCATATCCTTCCTCCAATTAAAAATGGAATTTAACCACAAGGTCACTGTAAAATGACACTTTTCATTATGCCAAATATTCTGCATCAGAACTAATATAGGCTAGTCCATTAATTAGGCTTGGGGGTTATAATGCAATGAGATATTTATAGCTTGTAAAATGTAATAAACCCAACTTTATTAATTAGAGATTAAAAGTACACAAGCACAGAATTAAAAGGATATTAAATACTACTTCCCTCTACCTTTACTTCAGATAATCAACTCAAGAACAGGCCCCTCAGTGTCCCTTCTGGACAAAGAAAAGAGAATTAGAAGCATACTGTGGCTTAATGACCTGAGGTGATTTGGTTCATGAATGAAGCTAGGTTAGGTTTTCTCAAATGCAGGGAAGAATTTGTGTTTTTCAACACCAGTGGTCAAAAGATCTGAATTAATGGTTTTCAAAAAAGGATCTCAAATTATCAATGATTACATAAAAGACTGCTAAAAAATCACTAATAAGAATGAAAAGACCAGTGAAAACAACTATTATGTTTTACCACACATTCATAAAATAAGCAAAGCTGACAAAAGATAGAAATAGTCAATATAAGAGAAGCTATGAGAAGACAGGCACACTAATACACTGCTGGTGGAGCTATGATTTAGTTCAACTCTTCTGGAACACAATCTACAATTATGCACACACACAAAAAATCACTGAACTATATTCTTTAACCCAGAGATTCTGTTCCTGGGCAAATACCTAAGGAGACCAAAAATAGAAATAAAGGTTCTATATACACTAAGAGAATAAAAACAGAAATTCTGATGGTAACAAAAAAATATTGGTGCCCATCCAATGAGGAATGGACAAATAAATTGTGGCATAAGAAAGTAATGGAACATTATTACACTGTAAGAAATGATAAATATGAAGAATTCAGAAAGAATGTAATAAGATTTGTATAAACTGATAAAGAGTGAAGTAAACATTTATCTAAATGAGCAAACCAAGACATCCATATGACATTTTATACTCCTAAAAATGACTTAATATTATCATTTTTTCTTTAATTTTTAAAATTTTTAATAAAATATATGGGGAGTAGCTTTAAAGTTTCTAGAAGTTTTATATTTCATATGAAACAAGTTACTCTGAAAAGCTGAGATCCTTTAATAGGGATACATATAGCTCTGTAAGTACTTCATCTAAAATCTATTTGCTACTTGTGGCAGTTTTGAACCATATAATCTTAAAATTTTGGCGGTAGAGAGGACTTGAGAATACGGGTTCTTAAATTTTTTTGTGACATGGACCTTATTGCAGTATAAGGAAAGCTATGGATACTTTTTAATAATGTTTTAAAGTGTATAAAATAAACTATTGAGGATTAAAAAGGACCAATTATATTAAAATAGTTATCATACATTAAAAAAACAAAACACAACAACCCAAGTTCATGGAGACCAGGTTAAGAACTCCCGATTTAAGAGATTATCTAGTTCAATCCTCTCAATTTGAAAGATAAATAAATTCAAACAGAGAGGTTAAATAATTTGCTCTAGATCATCCAGCTATTTAATAGCAACTTAGGGACAATTCTCCTGCCTCCTAGCTCAAAGCTCTTTCCATTCTCTGTTCATAGCACAGTGGGGCTGAAAGGAATCTTTAGAAATCATTTGATCCAGCCCACCTCCTTTGGAAGGTGAACATTGAAAACATCCAAAAGAGAAAGCTGATTTAATCTTGAAAAGACTGTTCCAAAGGAAAGGAAATCTTATTTGATTTGTAAAGCATTTTATTCATCTTAGCTCTTGCTACCAATGTTACCTTTGATAGTCCTAACTGACCCCCCCATATACATTTGTCATTATTCATTTGTTTCAATCACGTCTGACTTTCTGTGCTCCCATTTGGGGTTTTCTTGGTAAAGATACTGGAGTAGTTTGCCGTTTCTTTCCTTAGCTCATTTTGCAGATGAGCAAACTGAGGCAAACTGAGTTAAGTAACCTCACACAACTAGTATGTGTCTGAGGGCAGATTTGAACTCAGGTGTTCTTGACTACAGGCCTGGCCTTCTATCCATTGCATCACCTCTCTGGACTATTTGCATTTGTGGAAAATATTACCTTAATCATCATACCCTAAAACTTAAATTTTCATGTAAGTTAACACGAAACCCTAACATCAACCCTGGTTTAGTGCCAGTGCCTGTTTTTACAGCAAAGCGCGGAATACTTTTAAAATAAATAAATAAATGCATAAATACATATTCATTTCAGGCATAATGGAGTCTCGGTTGGAAGCTGGTACAGGGCAGGAAACTGGGTGAGAATGGGAAGGATAAGACAAGGCTGAAAGTGAAGGTCAGGTGCCAGACCCAGAAACAATTCAGACCTGGGGAATTACCTGGGAGTACAATAATTAAGACAGACAGAGCTTAGTACTGGGCATCAGATAAGCAGTTTAAAGTCAGAGTGCACATGTGTACCATTGATAGGAGCCAGGCTGAAATTAGCCAGATGGCCTAGAATCCAGGGAGAGAGATATCTAAGGGCAATGAACTCAGGAATCCATAGTAGCAAACAGGTAGTTTAAGGTTGGTGAGGGTTCAAAAACCTAGGTAAATAATCTGGGCATTGGGGGTGGGCAGGGAATTTATAATACTATTTGTGTCAGAGGTGTCTGGAAACTAGATAGTCAATCCAAGTATTAGAGAAGTCAAACCCAGACAAACAATTCAAGCAGAAAAAGGGGAGTCAGAAGCCAGGAAGTTAGTTTGGAGAATGACCCTAGGCATAAACAACAGGAAGATCTTGGTAACTGAAGGCAAGTTATTATAGTTAAGGAGCTTCTCAAATACTTCCTGACAAGGCAGAAATAAATCCTAGGGCAGCACAGAGCCCACAAGTGACAAGAGATAAGTAGACACAGATGGCTGGTGGGTAGAGAAAAGAGTTGATCCTGAGAAGTGGCAATGAACCTAGATATATTGTTGAAAAGTTGCATGTAAATGGAATTTTTACAAACAAAATTATTTTAGGTGCAACAAGAGAACTTTTTATCTAATATGCTATGATAAGGAGGGGGTTGTTTAAAAAAAACCCCAAATGCTCTTTTAATAAGAATAACTCCCCCCCAACATATTTAGTAAACTTGGACTTTATTATAAGGTTTTTTGGGGGGCAGGGCAATGAGGATTAAGTGACTTGCCCAGGGTCACACAGCTAGTTAAGTGTCAAGTGTCTGAGGTCGAGTTTGAACTCAGGTCCTCCTGAATCCAGGGCTGGTGCTTTATCCACTCTATTTCTTTTTAAAGTTTTCTGCCTCCAATGAAGTCCTAACCTGGTTGGTGCTTCATTGTTATGCAAACTTTGGGAAGTTTTCCTCTTTAAGTATGGGCCCATTGAAGAACTGTCATTTCAGGACCAGCGGTTTAGCTAAGTTCGGAAAGGCTCATTACCAAAAGGTTGCCCATCAGCCTGAATTTCTTTTATCTCTAGCAACTCATGATAACCATCTAGTGAAGTTCAGAGAGAAAGGTAATTTGCAAAAGTGGAAAAAAGCAGATATCAGGAGGAATCTTAAGTGTGATGGAGTCAGTTATTAAGTATATTAAAAGAGTGTAGATCATATCAAATGAGTGACAACTCATTTGTTGTCTAAAAGTGGATAACTTTTCATTGAGAGTAAGACAAAAGGCAGTGGCTTAACTATCAGCAAAAGGGATTTTGGTGAGGCATAAAGATAAACTTAGACTTTAAGAATTTTAAGATACTGGAATATATCCTAATTATCAAGTAGAGTTCTATGGTGACCTCTGGAAACTTAAGGGAAAAAATAACTTTGAGAATGAAGTTCTGCCTGGAGGTAGGGAGAAAGATCCAATGGTCTCAGTCTCTTTCTCTCTCTGTCTCTCTTTCTCTCTGTCTCTGTCTCAAAAAGGGGCAGGGTACTTAAACTCATTTTGATGTTCTACCAAAGTGAAAATTTTCAAACAGAGCATAAGCAACTTTTAACAGATATTGTTTCATCTATTTTCTTCAATACTGAATAGAATTGAACATTCCAATTCCAAGAGGAGACAGGAAGTTACTATCTTTAGTTAATTAGAAACAGATCCTTCTCATACTTAGACAATATGAACATCTCAGCCCACCAAAAAATATTTTTCAATCAGCATCCATTTTTAGTTATCATGGTTGACTCTTAATTATCTAGGTTAACATTTAATATATAGTTATGTAAATTGCAAAAAAAAAACCCTATATAACACCATACACTGGGCAGATATGGAAACAGGATTCAAGGAAAACATGTTGCATTTTTGGCAGCCAAAATAATAATTTACCTGGCAATATCCTGGTACAGCCCTCTTCTAATAATGCATTTTTATTGTCTTCTCTATGCCTCAATTTCCTCATAATTAAGTGGAAGAGGTTGAACCAGATGATCTAATCCATCTTGACATTTGGTCAGTTAGGGCACTGTCCTTGCAGTCAGAAAGATTGGATTTCAATGCTCTTCCTTAGACATCTTTAGCTGTGTGATCATGATCAGGTCATTTAACTTCACTAAACCATAGTTATCTCATGTATTAAACAAGGACTGGATTTGATAACCTCTAAGGTCCCTTCCAGTTCTAAATCTATGAACCTTTAATTTAGGGGACTTTTCTTCTGGAGTAGGGACAAGTTTTCAATAGGCTTGATTTAGTAATCCGGCTCTTTAGACTGAAGGAAGGGTTGTATATTCCCCAAGACATCTTATGATGCCATTTAAGGCAACAACAATCTCTATATGGCAAGAGGTTAGATGTATAACAAAATTATGGTTTAGTGATTTCCTATGCCTAGTATGGTTTCACAAGAACTATACCAGCCTAGAAGTCAAACAGATATTCAGTAATTTGCAATTAGTTTCCTTTGTTGCATCCATCCCTCCTGCAACTTTTTTTTTTTTAGTGAGACAATTGGGGTTAAGTGACTTGCCCAGGGTCACACAGCTAGTAAGTGTTAAGTGTCTGAGACCAGATTTGAACTCAGGTACTCCTGACTCCAGGGCCAGTGCTTTATCCACTGTGCCACCTAGCCGCGCCCCTCCTGCAACTTTTAAAGCATCTGACATTCATTTGCACAATAATTATACGGTTAAAGATGTATCACATTATTATTATTTACCAATAAAAAAACTGAGGCAGGAAAGATAAAATGAAAAATGTGTCAGAACACTTATCGAAACTGGAATCTTTTGAGATCAAAGACTATATTTACTAACCAGTAATTTTATCATTTTACCAATCCAGAAAAATATTTACTTCCTCTTTCACAAGATTTATACATTTAGAACTAGAAGACATATTAAAGATTAGCTAATTCAATCACCCCAGTTTAAAGATGAGAACGGTGAGGCTTAGAGCACTGGAATGACTTGTCCAAGCTCACATGAGTAATAACAAAGCCATGATCCAAACCTAGGCCTTTGACTTCAAATCCAGTGATCTTTCTACTATACCCTTAAATTAGGGTTATTATCCAATTTCCCAGTATAAATCACTATTTGCACTCAATGAGTAACAGTTTTCATGGTTACCTCAGATGTTTTCTAACTACTTGCTATCCTTCTTGTCAATTTTCATGCACTTTTTCCTAATGGTTACTATAAACTTAAGTTTATCATTTAAAGACCCCTCCTTTGAAAATTATTTTTTTAAACACAGTTTAATGAAGGGAAAAAGAAAAGAAATTTGACAAAGGTATACATGTTCTCTTCATCTGCTAATAATCTTTCTAAACTTCATAAATTCATGTACAGTATTGAGTTCTTCGGCTTGTCTAGATTGATTGGCAGGGATCCAGGGACAAAAGTTCTTCCTGTTAATTATCAAATAATGTTGTTGAAGTTACCAACGACAGATTAAATTTGAAACACAATGGCAATATTTAAGGATTCAAAGATCAACAATATTTTATAATTCATAGATTATCTTTATTTAGTCTACATTTGACTTTTTAAACTTCATAATTTTCTATATGTATAAAGAATTTAAACATTTTGGTTTTGAATTTTACATATTTGTAATTAAATTGCCTTTTCTCCATTATGATACATGAATGGAATGAAATATTTTGGTTCCATAAGAAATGGTGAATATGAAGAATATAAATAAGCATGGTAAAACTTAATATGACCTGATGCAAAGTGAAGTAAGAACCAGAAAAGAATAAGGCACAATGACTACAACAAGGTAATAGAAAGGAAAATAAAAGAAGTAGAACACTATATATAATGACCAACCTTGGCAGTCCAAGGAAGAGATGAGAAAATGCACTCCCATCTTTCCAGAAATAGAGGACTATGGATTTGGAACACTGCATACACTGACTTGGCTGTTATATTGCTTATTTTGCAGATATTTTTCTCTCTTTAGCTCTCTTTCATTCTTTCTTAAAAAAGATAGCTCTCTGGGGTGGGGCAGAGAAGGGGTTTGTTTGGAAATAAAAGTCTTGTAAAAACAAACTATAACAATAAAAATACATTCTCTACAGAATTTTGTTGCTCCCTCCCTCTTCCTATGAATTCCTTCATAGGGAGATTTAATTGTTTCAGACACTATAATGAGTCCTATTTAAAGGTAGGTTATTTGAAGACCCTAGAGTTAAAACATTTATTTTGATCTCTTTAATGGCTTTTGGTCCATATTTTGTGTGTGTGTGTGTGTGTGTGTGTGTGTGTGTGTGTGTGTGTGTGTGTGTGTGTGTAAGTTGCAGAATTGCTTTTCATTGAATTGCTGAATTAAACAGAAGTCTAAGATGTATTCAATTTAAGAAACTCTCAATGAACATGTGTTGTGTGCAAGATACTGTTCAAAGTGCTCTAGTTAGTGAAACAAAAGGAAAAATAGTCCCTTCCCTCAAAGACTTTACATTCTATTAGTGCACACAACACACACAGATGAGAAAAAACAAGATAATTGGGGGGGAGGGGTGGAAAGAGAGGGAGAGAGAGCAGCACAGGAGCACTAAAAACTGGGAGTGGAGATGCAGTTAGATAGAAATTACTTACTGCAGGAAGTGGTACTTGAGCTGACCATTGTTAGAATTCTAAAAGGTAAAGACAAGGAAGGAGTCCATTCCAGGCATAGGAAACAACCAGTACAGAGTTGGTGAGTGAAAAAAAGTGAATATAATGTCATTGTACAGATTCCAACTATTAAACATTCATTCATTAGATATTTACTGATCAGTTATTATATACATTATTGACTATAAGGTAGATTCTGTGGGGAAAATACAAGTATATACACAGGGTCCTTTCCCCTAAGGAGAAGAAACTAAATTTCCTGAGCTAATGAAAATGATATTGCCTCTGACGACTGTATGGGTAGCCTGCTAGTTATACAGACTGTTTGAGAGGAAAATGACTCCTGCTCAATAATTTTCTGGAACTCAGTGGTGATGTGTCAAAGGCTCATTTATGGGGCAGCTAGGTGGCGCAGTGGATAGAGCACCGGCCCTGGAGTCAGGAGGACCTGAGTTCAAATCCGGCCTCAGACACTTAACACTTACTAGCTGTGTGACCCTGGGCAAGTCACTTAACCCCAATTGCCTCACTAAAAACAAAACAAAACAAAAAAAACCAAAAAAAAAACCAAAAAAAAAAAAAACCCAAAGGCTCATTTATTTTCATTCTCTAGCGAATGGACACTTGCAAATAAATGCTACAGCCAGCAAGTGCAAGTGCAGAGAGTAAGGGCTCAAAGGCCTTCCACACATGTCTTTGTTATACTGGTTCTTGGCACATGTTTCCTAGTTATACTTGGGTTTGGAATCGGAAAACCTCCATTAAAAATCCTTCCAGCTGGGGCAGCTAGGTGGAGCAGTGGATAAAGCACCAGCCCTGGATGCAGGAGGACCTGAGTTCAAACCCAGCCTCAGACACTTGACACTTACTAGCTGTGTGACCCCAGACAAGTCACTTAACCCCAATTGCCTCACCCCCCCAAAAAATCCTTCCAGTTACTCTGTCACCTTGGAAAAGTCAGTTGTCAGTTTCTCCTCTAGTTCTTTATTTCTTCATCTTTAAAGTTAGGGGGTGTTGAACTAGATGGCTAGGGTTACTTTTAGATCTAGATCTATTATTCTATGATCTCCTGCATGGGTGCCCTTCTATGAATATTCTGATATGTAAACTCTTCCCACTAGCATATATTTATTCGTAGAAGAGAATGTCACAGGTTTATGAGGGAAATGTTCTATTGCTTCATTTAAAAAAAAACAACTATGCTGTTTTAGTAAATGCCTATGGTTTGAATGACTTGTAACCTTTGGCTGACTAGTAAAAGCAAATACATTTGTGATGGCTCAAGAGTTATGGTTTTCAGTTGATGCAAACCAAGTACCTTGAACCTGAGATAGCTTGTCTGAGGTGTCCATGATTAAATATAGGGCCTATATGTGAAAGAGTATTGTGGGGCTACCTACTAAAATGTGCTATTTACAAAGACAATAATTCAGATTTCGAAAAAATTATATTTGGGAAGCAAAAATTGTGATTATTCCAACCTAGTCTGGAAAGCATAACTACTTTAAAGAAGGGAAAAAAAAAGACAGGCAAAGAAGAGTTCAGCCAAAATACTTGTTATTTTGAAGATGTGCCATGTTAGAAAAGGGCTGGCCACTTAAAAATTTGGATTAAACAAAGCATAGTTATAATATGGATCCACATAAAAGTTGACCTTCTTCTTCTTCAAGATAACATTCAGTTCTCCAAGGGCAGATCAAAAAGCTTGCAATATTTACAATATCCTTACTGCCAAAGCTGGGTTTAGTTTAGTTTAGTTTTAGCTCTTCCTCACTTTGCCACCTGACCTCTAGCAGAGTTGTTCAGCTGTTATAGAGATCTATTTTGGGGGGGGGGTGAGGCAATTGAGGTTAAGTGACTTGCCCAGGGTCACACATCTAGTAAGTGTCAAGTGTCTGAGGCCAGATTTGAACTCAGGTCCTCCTGACTCCAGGGCCGGTGCTCTATCCACTGCACCACCTAGCTGCCCCTACAGAGATCTATTAATTACAGTTTATAACATTTTGTTTCAAAGTCAAAGCTCCTCTAGCATTGAGACAAAATTAACATGACTGAATATGAGTACTCAGCAATAGAGATATAATGAGGTTTTGTATTAGTCATACATTTGTTTCTGAGGTTAGTGTACTTTTTACATTGTTTTCTTTCTTTCTCTAGCTCCCAGAAGGCCTACATGCTCTTGTGGATAATTAAGAGTTAAAAATAGCATTTTAAACCACATCTCTGTTATGTCCTGTAGAAGATTACAGTACTAATGACAACAGTCTCTTGTAAAAATGTAATGTAGTGCTTCAGCTTGGCTTCTGAAGCACAATCTTTTATTTTTCATTCCTTCATATAGAAAGTATTTAAGAAAATGGGAATAATTGTGTTGAAAACATTAATTTTTAAAAAATAGAACATATAATAGAGATCATCAAGTCACTCTGCCTTTAAAAAATAAGGCAAGCTACTGGTTGGTTTTATGGACTGTTATTTAAAAACAAGAGTATCTTAAAATGTGACTTTTGAAATGGGTTTTAGTATAGGTAGACCACGTAATGGTCAATGAAGACTTTCCCGTTTGCTGATCGCTAGAGAACAACAAAGGTAAAATGATTTACCTTCAATAGGTTTTTGAAGTGAAGTAAAAAAGTTCTTCGTCTTAGCAAAATAGATGGATAACAAATAATGTTGAGTACTTGAAGAGAAGCATGGGAAAGATTTGACTCATGTCTGTCATTCAATGGAGGCCTCATCAGCATGGGGTAGTGGAAAGTGGCAGGGCAGCTGTGTTTTAGTTCTTGCTCTGCCACTCCTTAGGGCGGGAGTGTGTGTGTGTGTGTGTGTGTGTGTGTGTGTGTGTGTGTGTGTGTGTGATTTTGGTCAAGTCATTTTACTTCCTCCAGGCTATAGTTTCCTCTTCTGTCAAAGGAAGAAAAGGAGAGTTGGATGATGTATTCCCTTCTAGTTAAAAAATTCCATGACTATGATTTTAAATAGGCAATAATTATAAGTTGCTTATTAAATAAATCTGCTGAAAGGAAATGGTTTATTCATCTCCCAGTGATAAGCCTGCTTCACCAACCTTCAGCAAATAAAATAATCATGGGTTTTCTGATAATGCTACAAAATGAATCTCAGCTTCTCTATGTGGACATTGTCAGTTTTCTGTTCTCTTCAGCTCTAGGGCAAGGGCAGCAGTTGATGTCAGTAAATAAGCCACTTCCCCCCATATACACGCTCTGTGCAAAGGAGCATGTGTAATAGTGGAGAGAAGGCTGGATTTCGAATCAGGAAGATCAGTGTTCAAATTCTTACTGCAGCACTTATTAACTAAGCTATACTGGGCAAATCACTTACCCTCTCCAAGCCTCAGGCAACTTCCTAGCACTTATTTACTCAGTCAGAGGTTCTCAAAATTTCTTGGCTCCTGGTGCCCTTAAAGGCAATCCCCGCCAAAACCCCCCAAAACTCTGACAGTTCTATTTATTAAGCAGTTAGATTAAAACAATGTAACAATCATTCATGTCCTAACATGTATTAAAAAAACACATGAAAGAAAAAATTTTTGCATCCTGAAATAACCACAGTTATTTACTAATACAATGTGTGCACTTCTTGGATATTGTACAACTTCTCAAACCTTGACATCAGATTGGACACCACAACCTTCATTTCTTGTTCCACTTTGACTTTTGTGCAATACTTGCTTTTTATCATAGCAACAACTGAAAATTCAGTTTCACAAGGATATGGCATTGCAAATGAGAAAGCCCAAGAAGTTATTGGTATAGCCAAAAGCACAAGTAAACAAAAACATATCCAAAACATTCCAGAACATTACTGATAAGAATTTAGCATGATTTACATATATTTCAAGTTAGTAGTTTAAGAGGTGCATAGCTGTGAGAAAATTGGTAGTTGTCTCCTCTCAATGTGGATATAACAGTCATACTCCTCCTAACCTGTTTGTAGGACAAAGATCTCAGATCCCCTCCTCCCCTTCAGGTTAACAAAATCACATGGTCAAGGAGCCCTGGTCTCAATAAGGTCCGCTCCAGAGTTGTGTCCATATAAGGAAGTATAAGGTCCACTCCTGAGTTATGCCCATACAAGGAAGAGGGGTGGGAATACTGCGTTCTGATTAGCTAGTTTTTTCGAGTAGATTGTAACCCTTGAGTAATCGGACCAGTGATGAAAAAGGGGAGAGTCCATTTGCATTAGGGACTAGGGTATAAAACAGGGCCTTTGAGCCCCTTTCTTTGCACCCACTAGCTGCACACTAGGGTGCCTCCTTCTCATGAGAAGGAAATAAAAAACTTTTGCCACATCGCTGTTGAGTGCCTGAGAATTATGAGAAGAGGATTTTTTTTTCCCCTCACAATAGCCATTTTCCTAGAAAATTAAAAATATTTCATAGTCCTTTGAGTGAGCTATGTAGGGGCACACAAGTTTGGGAACCACCTATTTTGTAACAGAATGGTTGTATCTATGCGGGTGGAGTGAGTTCTACAGTGGCAAAATTTGCTAGTTGTAACTATAGTCTAAGCAGATCCTACAAAGTTTTGAGGCCCAAAGTCTAATAGGTTCCTCACAGGCTATTCCAAAATCTTCATATGGAGACTGCAGTAGGAGCTTCCTCCAGACTAAATTAAGGTTCTGATAATGAGAAACCTCTAAAGCTCCACAAAGACTATTGTGATGCAGTGGATGGAATGTTGCCTTTGGAATCATGAAGACCCAAATTTGAATCCAGCCTCATAGTTGGTAAGTGGTTTGTTGTCATTCATACTTGAGGAGCACCAAAATAATACCATCATGTTAGTGTTAAGGTACAGTGTGTCTGAAAAGAAAAATGATAAATGTTGGAGAAGATGTGGGAAAATTGGGACATTGCTGGTGGAGTTGTGAACTGATCCAACCATTGTGGAGAGCAATTTGGAACTATGCCCAAAGGGCTATAAAATTTTGCATATCCTTTGATCCATCAATGCCACCACTAGGTCTGTATCCCAAAGAAATCATAAGAAGGAGCCACATGTACAAAAAAAATTTATAGCTGTTCTTTTTTGTGGTGGCAAAGAATTGGAAATTGAGGGAATGCCCATCAACTGGGGAGTGGCTAAACAAGTTGTGGCATATCAATGTAATGGAATACTACTGTGCTACAAGAAACGATGAGCAGGAAGATTTCAGAACAACCTGGAAAGACTTACATAAACTGACGCTGAGTGAAGTGAGCAGAAGCAGGAAAACATTATATACAGTAACAACAACTTTATTCGATGATCAGCTGTGATAGACTTAGCTCTTCTCAGTAGTAAAATGATCCAAGACAATTCCAAAAGACTCATGATGGAAAATGCTCTCCATATGCAGAGAAAGAACTATGGAGTCTGAATACAGACCCAAGCATACTATTTTCTCTTTTTTTATTTTTTCCTTTCTTGTGGTTTCCCCCTTTTGTTCTGATTCTTATTTCACATCATGACTAATGTGGAAATATGTTTAACATGATTGTACATTTATAATCTATATCAGATTACTTGCTGTCTTAGGGAGCGGAGGGGGAAGGTAAGGAGAAAAATTTTTAACTCAAGATCCTATGAAAATGAATGTTGAAAATGATCTTTACATGTAACTGGAAAAAAGTAAAATACTATTAAGTTTAAAAAAAAAAGAAGGGTACAATGTGTCCAACTGTGAACAATCAGACCAATATGAGCTTGGAATGCTCTATCACAGGTCAGACACATGAACATTTGCTGTGGAGCGGTCTCTAAATTTGTATATCTCACATTTCTTTTAAGCTACTACAATTCTGCTTCATTCATAGAGCACTGTGCTTTCTTTGATTCAGGCATGCCATGCTGGGTGGTCCTTTGCCAGTGTTTCCCATGTCCCACAACCAGTCTTCCAGAGAGACCTTGAGAGTGTTCTTATATTGCTTCTTCTTACCTCCATGTGAGCACTTGCTTTTGTGTGAGTTCTCTGTAAAAAAGTCTTTTAGACAAATGTACATTTGGCATTCTAACAATGTGGCCAGCCCATTGGAGTTGCACTCTGCAGTAGAGTTTGTTTTTGTTTTTTAGTGAGGCAATTGGGGTTAAGTGACTTGCCCAGGGTCATACAGCTAGTAAGTGTTAAGTGTCAGAGGCCGGATTTGAACTCAGGTACTCCTGACTTCCAGGGCCAGTGCTCTATCCATTGAGCCACCTAGCTGCCCCTGCAGTAGAGTTTGAATGCTTGGCAGTTTAGCTTGAGAAAGGACCTCAGTGTTTGATACCTTATCTTGCCAGGTGATGTTCAACATCTTCCTAAGACAATTCAAATGGAAGCAATTCTTTTTTCTGGCATGATGCTGGTAGACAGGTTTCACAGGCACAAAACAGTGAAGTCAGCATGATCGCTCTGTAGATCTTCAGTTTAGTAGGCAGCCTAATAACTCTTCTCTCACACAATTTGCTTTGGAACCTCCCATGCATTGAGCTAGCTCTGGCAGTGTGTACATCAACCTCATCATCCATGTAGACCTCCCTGGAAGGTATACTGCCAAGGTAAGTGAACTAATCCACAGCATTCAGAATTTCTCTTTTTGCTATAACTGATGATCCTACCCACATATGGATGAGGTGGTGCTGGCTGGTGGAGAACCTGTCTTCTTAGTATTAATTGTTAGGCCAAAATTAGCACAAACAGCAGAGAACTGATCCATACTTTGTTGTATCTCAGCCTCAGAGGCTGCATTGAGTACACAATCATCTGTGAACAAAAAAAAATCATATACCAACTCTCCCTCTACTTTTGTATTGGCTTTTAGCCTTTTCAAGCTAAATAATTCATCATCAGTGTAGTAGCTGACCTTGATACAGTTTCTGTCCTTGTTCAAGGCATCTGACAACATTGCTGAAAACATCATGTTAAAAAGCATGGGAGCCAACAGACAGCCCCACTTCCCTCCATTTGTGACTGTGAAAGTGTGAGAGCATTGTCCATTATCTAGAACCCCTGCAAGCATACCATCATAAAACTGACTGGAATTATCTTGGATTGCTGAGAATAGCTAAGTCATTCACGGTTTCTTTTCATGTAATATTGCTATTACTGTGTACAGCTCTGCTCACTTCATGATATTTAAGGCATGTTCATGTAAGTCTTTTCATATTTTTCTAAAAGTGTCTTTTCTTTTCTTTTAGCACAACAGTATTCCATTATATTCATATACTATAATTTGTTCAATCAAGAAGGCTCGTGGTGGGGCAGCTAGGTGGCACAGTGGATAGAGCACCGGCCCTGGATTCAGGAGGACCAGAATTCAAATCTGGCCTCAGGCACTTAATAATTACTAGCTGTGTGACCCTGGGCAAGTCACTTAACCCCAATTGCCTCACAAAAAAAAAAAAAAGAAGGCTCATGGCATCTTTTCGGCCTGGAGATAAGACTTGGGAAGTACAAGGGAGACGGGACATAATATCTGTCATGTGGAAGCAGGAATACACTTAATCCATTTTGCTCAGGTCAGAATCAGGATATGTACACAAGAAGCTGCAAAAAGGTAAATTTAGGTTCAATAGCAGGAAAAAACTTACTAACAATTAGAGTTGTATGAGAATGGAAAAGGCTTCCTGAAGATGTGGAATGCCTTAAAGCAGAGAATGGCTGACCACTTGTCAGATAGTAGGGATTCCTTTGCTGTATGGGTGGGGGAAGATAACTGCTAAGGACCCTTCAAATCCTCAAATTAAGCGACTAAATTTAGACCTAAGCATCTGGGCACATAGAAAATCATCTTGAAAAGTCTGCTTATCTAATTTGTGTGACTTAAAAAAATAATTTCTAGTATGGAGCAGGCAGGCAGAACAGGGACCTTGACCAAAATCTCAAAAAGTTTAGTTTTATTTTTTGAAACAGATGGCTTCTGAGCAAATGGAGCCATTAGCAACTGACAGAATTTTTTTTAGTAATCATCCAAGATGAATTTGAAAGAGTGATATTCATTTTTTAATTTATCCTTTCTTAATTTAAAACTGACTGAAAAAGACCAGATTTCATTAATGTACTGAATTGTTAGTTCATATATGACTACAGTCAGAGATACATATTATGTACATATGTACATATGATACATACATTCCCACATGTACATGCACACAATTTTTCCAAGCCCATAAAATATTCACCAGTACCTAAATCTAGCCCTAGCACATAGTAGGTACTTAATAAATTCTTATTGACTTGACAATCTATGTAACTACAAAATGACAATGACTTGAAATACTGCAACATAATTTGTTGGGCGTTTATTTCTTATATAGGGAATAATACATGGTCTAACTTATTTCAGTTCCTTCACAATGCAGGCCTACAGTAATTTTCACAATATGATAGAAATCCACAACTCTATGGTACTTATTATGATCTTGTTGTTGGTTGAAGCCACCTTATTAAAAGGCATAATCACCTCTGAAATACACTCTGAAGGAGATAAATGGATACAATGATGCTCAACTTTTAGCTAGCTAGTTAGAAGGCTGGAAGCTTCCAAAAGGCACTATTCTCTATGAAGGAAAAGCAGATAGGAAAAATATCATGTTGGACGGGGAAGGGATCATATCAGAATATGGACATTCCCTCAGAAAAAGCTAGTTATCACAGCAATGACACAATAGATAAGGAAGCGGAGTCAGAATTGGTGAGAATACTAACAAAATACGCAGAAGATGACTAAAATCTTAGGGTTTTGAGAAGTAGCATAGGAAAGAATATTGAGTGACAAGGTATCATAGGTAAAAGGCACTAAACTGGCAGTCAAAGGCAGTAATCTTGCTTCTGCTACTTACTTGGGCAAATTACAACCTCTTGGCATTTCACTTTCTTCATCATAAGAAGAAGCTGGTATTAGATGATCTTCAAGGTTTCTTCCAACTCTATGATTCTTTTGGGTCTACAGGTATACATCACTAAGACTTTACTTCAATTCTTTCACGAATCTCATTGATGAGGGCATTCTAGGCATGTAGATCATCAAGCCACTTATGCCTTCTCATTCAGGCTACATCTAAACAATTTCCTTCAAAACTCCATCAAGGATTTACCCCATTTTATACTAGAGGCCTTTCTATGGATATTTTGATATTTGATATTTCATGGATACAAGGTATAACAATTAGTCCATCCATAAGTTATTCTTCATTTTTCACTATAAAAACAGCCCTTCTCTTTATTGATTATGTCTTTTATACCAATTCTAACGTGCAAGTCATCACTGATAAGTTGCAGTCTACTCATACCTACCTTGAGCTTTTCCATTGCTGTTTGTGTCATCAGCAATTTTGATTCTCCAGAGAAGTCACAGTCTTATAGAACCACTAAGAATTATATTTTAATGGTGTTTTGTACCACGGAGTAGGTTGGGGTAAGTGAAAGGACTGTAGTTTTCCACATACAATCTAGTTTCCTCCTATTCATTTTTGAGACCACTCATTTTCTATCTGCAGTGACTGTCCAAGAAATATATATTGAACTCAAGGGACTTGTTTCAATCTTGGCAATTTGCAATCTTCATTTACTTAGTTTTTCTGTGGAGATTTCTTGGTTGTTCTCTATTAAGTAACTGAGGATCTCATTGAGGAGGCCCTGCAGTGTTCCCAAAGCTTAATGTAATCAATATAATGTCATTCACAAATAAGAGACATAGGGAACCTCACATTATAGGAAATCCCTCTTCTGGTGAAACTCTACAACACATCTACCATAATAGGGATGAATATATTTGGCAAGCATATATCTCTCTGTTTTGTGCTTCATTTCATATTCATAATTAGAGGGTCATTGAATCAGATTATTGCATTTTCTATGATCTTAATATATTTTAATATATGTCCTCCTTGTTGGAGGACAGCCTTTAAGTTTGCATTTTGCTATATGAAGTCAAGTGCTTTAAAAATAACAAGATATATAATCCAGGACCTTGTATTTCCTACATGTCTAATAAACTGTGTAACAGTGAGGTTGCATTTTGCTATAGAAACTCATCTTCAAAAGCCTGCCTATTTCCTTCACGTTTTTGTCTATTATATTCTTGATAACTGACTTCCTATTAAAATATTATTCCAATTCAAAAAAGATGGAAATAGTAGTCCTATAGTTCTATATGTAGTGATGTTTTCTTGATTGTCTCTTTTGGTAACAATATCATACATAATCTTTTCTATATTCTTTGATATATCTTGAAAGTTGATCCCCATAAATGCCTGTAAACTATTTCACTTCTAGCAGGTTTTTGTTTTTGTTTTTCGCGGGGGGGGGGGGGGGGGGGGGGGGTCAGGTCTGCTATTCTTCCCAATTTTTAAATGCCATTTCCACTATAAACATACTGGCAAATCTGACCGACTTTGTTTCTGTTTTTCTCAGTTACATATACTCACACGCATGCATGCACATGTACACGAATGCGCGTGCGCACGCACACACACGCACACACGCACACACACACTTGTTTTTGTTCTTCCTTCTCCAAGAGGACCATGACATCAAGATGATTTGCACTTGGATTGGATTTGAATGAAGGATAGCAGTGCAAGGTTACTGTTAGAATATTTTTGAATTGACTAGCCTAATTTTGGGGGCTGAAGCTGACTGGAGGACTAATCTGGGAACTGTTGACTATTTGGCTGACTTCGTTAATTTAATGTGGGCTGTTTATAAAGTTCCACCACACTGCTCCCAAACTGATAGACTAAAGATTAAGAAGCCTCTTAACCAAATAATCAAAGCAGAGTTTATTTATGAGATACTATTTAAAATTAGGAATACTGGGAAATAAAGTGTACAACCTGACTGCTTTACTGTGGTCTCTTTCCACTGCGTCTCTCCCGTCTCTCTTTCGCACCTACTGCTCTTCGAACTTCTTGAATACAATAAGGGCCTTAGCCGTCTCCGGCCTCAGGGCACGTTACACTTTCCCTGGTTTGTATTAAGGCCTGTAACCTGTCGGTCTGCTCTGTCAGTTTGCCCTTCGGCCTCTCTTTTGCCTGCTCCTAGTTCTTCTCGTCTTCTCTTGCGTCCTTGTAGCCCTGTCTCTAGTCTCCAATCTTAGCCGTCTCCTCAGCTGCCTCTTGACCTCTTCTTGTCCGTCCGAACCCCTGAGTCTTGTCTATCTAGTCCGACCTCAGCCTGTCCTCTAGTCTGTCCTTCTTTATCTAGTCCGTCTCCTTCCTCCTTTTTAAATCTAACTCCCAGGTCTATATATACCTTTTCTTCTCTCCACTCAAATCTCGGGGCTTCCTTCGCCCCCACAGACCAAGCTAATCCGCCAGCCAGAGCTGCAGCTGGTGGGGGGGGGGGTGCTCTCGAGCCTTATGCCTCAGCACAGGCCAACCAGGATCCTTCAGATAGCTCTGCTCAGGTCGGAGGGAGCTGGGGGATTTTTTTTTTCCCAGCTGTCTGACCTGGCGTCTTGTATAGCCCACGGGGCTTTTTCCGCTCAGCTGAAGCTGAGGAGGAGGGGGAGAGAGCCTTAGGGCCCAAGGCTCTCCAATCTCAGCCTAAAGGTAGGGTCCCCAAATCAAAATAAATTTCCACATTACCAACCTCACTCTTTCCTCCAGAGCCATCTGGGTCCAGTGGCAAGATACATATTAGGATGACTACAGAGGGCCCCTGATATTTAAGGCAATTGGGCTTAAGTGATTTGTCTAGGGTCACACAGCTAATAAGTGTCTGAGGTGAAATTTGAGTTCAGATCCTAACAAATTCAGGGCCAGTACTCTATACATTGTGCCACCTAGTTGCCCCTATACAAACACACATACATACACACACACACTACTCTAGGATGATCTGTTTTATTTAGGCCTCAAAGTTTTCTGCAGTTTCCTTTTCCACTACTTTTTAAAAGTTTCTCCTAAATTTTCTTCCATCCTTTTCCACAATGTTTTATGAATGAGCTTTCTCTCCAAATTGGTTGTCCTAAACTGCCATGCCCCTCTGTTTAGCAAATAGGCTAAGTGTTTGCTGGCAGAGGTTGTTCCTGTATTATTTTGACCTCCTTGTTGTATCAATTATTTTAAATTAGTAAAACTTCTCTAACTAAATTGAGATGGCATAGTCTTCAAGAACGTAAGATCATCTTCAAGGTAAAATGAGGCATTCAAGAGAACTTTTAGGAAGAGAACTTTACAGTTATTTAAAATTTTATACACACACACACAAAGTGGCTATGAAAACAGTCTTTCACAAAATAGAATTGAAAATCATAGTGAAAAAAAGAAAGTCATAGTGATATAATTGTGTTCCTCATCCCCTTCTAAGAGAAATAAATATATATTATGACAGTTCATATGCAAGAAGATTGACATGTAAACATTCAGCGCTGTGAACCCATTTGTAAAAATCTTAGGAGAATGAAAGATCGAAGGTTATGTAGCAAAAGTAAAGCAGATGGGGGCAGCTAGGTGGCACAGTGGACAAAGCAGTGGCTCTGGATTCAGGAGGATCTGAGTTAAAATACAGCCTCAGACACTTGACACTTTACTAGCTGTGTGACCCTGGGAAAGTTACTTAATCCTCATTGCCCTGCTGGGGAAAAAAAAAAAAGTAAAGCAGAAAGAGTGCTGGTTTGGGCATCAAAGTCCCAGGCCTGAAATTTCCATTCTTCTAGTTAACAGCTGTGTGCCTTTGGCAAGACCCAAAACCAGTCTGGGACTCAGTTTTTTTCAACTATAAAAATGAAAGAGTGGAACACTATAGTGGTTGTCCAATGTCCCTTCAATCTTTCTATCTGTGATCAATCTATTAGCAACAATGATTTTCCTGTTTTTTTTTTCAGACAGCCAAAGTACATATTTGATACTAACATGCAAAAATAAAATACAAATCTCTGGTCAACTCTGCATCATACCTTTAAATAAAGAAATGACAAAGCTTACTAATTGTACAAAATATTAATTTGCTAAAATATTTACATGATGATGAAATAATGAGTAAAAGTAAAAGTTGACAGATGAAATGAATAGAGGGATTCATGGGAATTCATCACATGTTGATAATTTAGCATGAGTATACACAAATACATATGCTTCCTAGTACACAGCAAAGTTCATACAGAAGATAAAAACCCTTTGAAACATCGAACAGGAAATTCTCTAGGCACATTCTCAGATAAAACACAAAATAAATTACCAATTAGCAATCCATCTGAGAAAGTTTTGTAATTTTTAAAAGGTTGAACGACATTTTCCCCATTTAAGTATAATGTACAGAACTTTAATAAAACAAGAAATTTTTTTGTGAAAAAATGATATGAAATGATATAGGACAATCATTTATATTTCAAATTCCTGACAGACAGGAGACGGACAGCTGAGATGATGTTTTTTTCTTCCAAAACACAAAACAAGTTGAAGATTTCAAAGTACTTTTAGACTCTACACAGTTTTGGCTCTTTGTGTATGTGTGTGTGTACACATACATACATACATATACACACGTATACATACACATACACATATACATACATATGTGTGTGTATATATATATATATAATATTTTACATTATATCAGGAATGTGACTAGAACTGTATTCTACTTCAGTGGAGAAAAAAAAGTTCGACATCATGCAGGTTTCTGTTTCAGTTTTTAAAAAGTGGCAATAATCCCTACGTTTATTGTGTTTTAAACAAGCATCTGAGAAACATTATCAAAAATAATAATGAAGGCAAAAATTGGGAGAAATCCGACATCTTGTTTCTTACTAAAAGAATGTGGGTAACAAGTAATTGACTAAAAAAAAGAATTTTTTTTTTTTGGTGAGGCAATTGGGGTTAAGTGATTTGCCCAGGGTCACACAACTAGTAAGTGTCAAGTGTCTGAGGCTGGATTTGAACTCAGGTCCTCCTGACTCCAGAACTGGTGTTCTATCTACTGCACCACCTAGCTGCCCATGAATTTTCTTTTAAATAAATACATTGTTTTTGACATTTGTACTGACTGTTTTGATAAAACTTTAAGGAAACAAAGGCTTTACTATGCTCCTTGTAGCCACAAGGCACTGGTATTAGTATTTTGAAGCACTGTGGTAGGTGCTAGGGATTTAAAAAAAGAAAAAAAAAGAAAGAAAAGAAATGAAAATAACACAAAATAAATTCAATATAAAATGGGCAAAAGGAAGGCACCAAGCAAAGAACTGGGGATCAGGACAAGTTTCATGCTGAAGGTCGCACCTGAGTTGTGTTTAGAAGACTATTAAAAGGGAATGGGCAGCAGCACATGAGTCTAATATTAAACACTGAAATACTCCAATGAATCTGGAATCTCTTGATTTGGATATTTCCTCCAACAATTAAGATTCCAATCCATCCATACCTACCTATGAAACTCTTATCTATGTCCTCCCCTAAATTCATCGCAGGGCATTGGGGTGGGGGATGGGAGAACCAAACATTTTGGAGGCCTTACTTGCTTCATCCTAAGGCAATGAAGACACCAAGGTTATCTACCGCATCCTGAGCCATCACCAGTTGTCTTGACTTTTGTCCTGCCACTGGACTTGGATGACTCAGGAAGAGAGAGTGAGGCTGACAACTTTACACAACATTGCCTCACTTAAATCCAATTCATGCACTAGTGAGGACATTACCTATGATGTGACAGAGGGTCCAAAAGACACTGGTGAAGACCTCAGACCATCTTTCACTCTTGCCATGTAACCAGATCATCATCATTTCCTATCTCACATTCTCCCAATGACACTTTTACTCCTGTTGTTCTTCTAAGTTTCTCATTAGTTACATGTCATAGCCTAAACGCAAACCACAAACAACTCCATTGCCCTGTGTTTAGAAATCTGATTAGAAAGTATTATTCTGTGTCTTTCAGCCATTAGACTGTAAGCTCCTTAAGAGCTGAGGCTGTTTTTTGTCATTCTTTGCATCCCCAGTGATTAGCACAGTGCCTGACACATAGTAGATGCTTAATAAATGCTTGTTTACTGATACCACAAACCTGTAGAATATTGGTATTAAGAGATGAAATTTTATTTCTGGGAAAATCTTAAGGGCCACAGCAGGAACTTTGTAGTTTTCTGAAGACAATCTAGGCTATGTCTCTCCTTTGACACTAAAACCAATACTGTCTGATAAAACATCAAGAAATAGTGGAACAAAGGTTTGGGAAGAGGCCCAATTAAGCAAAGTCATTGCTAGTGTATTTACAAATGAAGATTGAAGGAGGACGACAAACTGATGCAAGAATGAAAAGATCTGAAAATAAATATTTTTTTTAAAACAAATCCTTCTCGACATTGAAGTCAATAGAATCATCACATTTGACCTCAAACATCAGAGTCACAGCTGTGCAGATAAAGGAAGTAAAAAGGACATTTAAGAAAACAAAGAGGGGAACAGACTTTTACTGAACCAAGCTTACCTAGAGGAGCAATATGCTGGTGGAAACACAATTTGGGGAATATTAAAGGACTATTTCTCAAGGTATCTGAAGATGGAAAAGAGATATCAAAGGCATGGAAAAAACATAAGATCCTATTATTACTAAAAAAAAATGTGACAGAGGGAACATCCATAACTATTAATCCATAACATGTTTATGAGAATAATACACTAATGCATTGAGGGAATCTTTGTTGACAGTATTAGAAGGGAACAAGTATGTTTTTGCAAGTGGCATTCCACAATGTTAAATATATTTACCATAATAAAACTGATTAAAAGAGGTAGACAATATGAGATCCCAATGCATTTACTAATTCAAACAATAAGCAATTATTAAGCATCTACCAGGCACTGGGGATACAAAAACAAAAATTAAAGTCTATCTTAAAGAAGCTTCGATTCTAACAGAGGAAATAACATTTGCACATAAAAGTAAACACAAACTATTAGTAAATAATATGTGATTTGAGGAGGTATGGGGAGGAAATTGCAGATGGGAGGTTCAGGAAAATTCTCATATAAAAGGTAAAATTTATATGGTACTTGAAGGAAGCTAATTATTCTAAGAAGCAGAGGTGAAGAGAAACTGAATTCCAGGCACAGAAAATGTCCTGTAAAAAGACACAGAGAGGCAGCTAGGCGACACAGTGGATAAAGCACCGGCCCTGGATTTAGGAGGACCTGAGTTTAAATCCAGCCTCAGACACTTGACACTTACTAGCTGTGTGACCCTGGGCAAGTCACTTAACCCCAATTACCTTACCAAAAAAAAAAAAAAAAGACAGAGACAGGAGATGAACTAATATATGGGAGGAACAGCTCTTAGGACTATTGGGTTGAACCATAGAGAGAGTGGAGAAGAATAAAGTACAACAAATCTGCAAGGGCAGCCTGGAACCAGATTATTAAAGGCTTTAAAGAGAGGTGTTTGCATTTTTTCTTAAGGGAAATAGGATCAATGAAGATTCTTATATGGGGAAGTAACATGGTTGTATCTATAAATTAGAAAAATCTCTTTGTCCATTTTGAGGAGGATGGATTGGAAAAGAGAGAGGACTGAGGCAGGGACACCAATCGGGGATTACTGCAATGAAACAACTAAGAGGTAAAGAAGGCCTGAATTACAATGGTGGCTGTGTGAGAGGGGAGGAGGGGATGGATATGAGAGATGATGTGGAGGTAGAATTGACAAAATTTGGCTACTTATTGGATGAGGGATGCAGGAGAGTGAGGAAGAGAGGGTGACTCCAAGGTTGTTAACATAGGTGCCTGGGAGGATGATGGTGCCCTCAACAGAAAAAGGAAGACTTAGAAGGGAGATGGATCAGGTCAGAAAGATGAGTTCTATTTTAGATTTCTTCAGTTGAGATACCAAGAGGACATCCAATTAGAAATGTACAGGTGTCAATTGGTGATTTACTACTGGAAGTCAGGAGCTAGGATAGAACTGAATATAAAGATATGGGAGTCATCTTCTAAGAGATGATAACTGAACCCTCAGGGTTGATGAGATCACGGAGAGAGAGAATAGAAGAGCACATAGGACAATGTTTTGCAGTACACACACAGTAGGGATATGGATAATGATCAAAAAAAGTAAACAGAAAAAGGAGGGGCTAGGTAGGTAGGTAGGAGAACCAAGAGAGAACAAAAAGTCAGAAGAGAATGTATTTAAGAGAAGACAAAAACAACAAAAAAAGTTAGTCAATAATGCCAAATGCTTCAGAGAGATCAAGAATGTGGACTGAGAAATGGCTGTCAAATTTTGCACCTGAGACAATATGATTAATTTTGAGGAGGACAGTTTCAGTTGAATGATGAGGTTGGAAGTAATACCCCAAAGAACTGAGAAGTGAGTGTGGGAGGAGAGAAAGTAAAGACAAAAGAAGGAGAGAACTTTGTCTATGATTTTGATTGTGAAAGAGATATGTGGGGGGGCAGCTAGGTTGCACGGTGGATAAAGCACCAGCCCTGGATTCAGAAGGACCTGAGTTCAAATCTGGCTTCAGACACTTCACACTTACTAGATGTGTGACCCTGGGCAAGTCACTTAACCCTCATTTCCCTGCAAAAAAAAGAAAGAAAAAAAGAAAAAGAGATGTAGGATAATAACTTGAGGGAATCATGGGTCCAATGAATGTTTTCTAAGGATGGGAGAGGCCTGGACATACTTGTAGTCAGAATAGATGATGCTACTAAATAAGGAAAGAGTAAAGATTAACGGAGGAAAAGGGTAATAATTGTAAGGACAATTTGCCAGTAGACAGGAGAAAAGATGGGATCAAAGGTACAACTAGCAAAGTTGGTCTAGGGGCAAAGTCCATCTCGTTAGCAGAAACCATTCTTTAAATATGTTACTCTCCTGTACACAATTGACAATCCAGACATGCTTACCTACTTGACATTCCTCACGTGCCACACTTCTTCCATATCCATGACCTTCTATTTGCTGGATGCCTACTTGCTCGGAATATTGCATAATAGATTCCTGAATTGGGCAGGAGGTTGGACTAGAAAACCTCGGAAGTCTCTTCCAATTCTAAGATTTGATTCAATTACTTAGAATTTTTCCCCACCTTACATACAAAAACAAATTGTAACATCGATTTTTAAGACTTTTTGTTTCAAATTCTCATCCTTCCTCCCTATTCCCCCCTTAAGAACTCAAGCAATTCAATATAAGATATACACATGTAGTCGTGCAAAACATAGCAGACAAAAAACTTTAGAAAAAGGAACACTAACAACAAAATATATTTCCATCTGTATTCAGGTACCATCAGTTCTTTCTCTGTAGATGGATTGCAATTTTCATAAGTCCCTCAGAGTTGTCTTGGATCATTGCATTTCTGAAAATAAGTCATTAGCAGCAGATCATCTTACAATATTGCTGTTATTTTGTATACAGTATATTTCACTTTGCATCGGTTCATGTAAGTATTTCTAGGTTTTTCTGATAGCATCCTGCTCATCTTTTATATATATATATTGTAAACTACATTTATATATTACTCTAAGACTTGATTCAATTCAATTTAGCAAACATTTATTAAATGATTACTATGTCTCAGACACTGCGCAAGGTGCTGGGTAAACAATAACAAAAATGAAACAGTCCCTACCCTCAAAATTTAGAAATTCTCAACATTTCATGGTCAAAAAATAATTCACAGCTGCACTTCCCAACCCTCTTTTCCCCACTCAAAAGTCTTTTGTAAATATCTCAAGGAAGTAGGAAGAAGCACCGACAATTTTCAAAGACAGTAAGTTTTATTCAGTTTAAAATATGAATATGTATCATAAAGCACTTTTAAAAGGAGGGGGAAATGTATACTAAGTCTAAAAAACGAATGACAGTATTACAGCTCCCTAAGATTAGTGTATACATAATTGGTGAGGAAGAAAAATAACACAGTGATAGTACTGGGGGTTTATAGTAGACCTTTTCTCATAGATACAATGTCTATGTTTCATACTTTTTTTACAAAATTTTTTAATTTTTTAGTGAGGCAATTGGGGTTAAGTGACTTGCCCAGGGTCACACAGCTAGTAAGTGTCAAGTGTCTGAGGCCGGATTTGAACTCAGGTACTCCTGACTCCAGGGCCGGTGATCTATCCACTGAGCTACCTAGCTGTCCCTATGTTTCATACTTTTAGCATGCCCTTTCCAAATATCATACTATTTTAAAAATTCCAATAAAAAAAGCAAAAACATAATTAGTAAGAAAGGCCCATAACTCCTAGATTTCACAGGATAGTGACTCATTCCAAATGTTATTTACCCTCTTGTTCCCATTTAAATAACTCAGAAAGCCTAATATTTCATCATATAGTAACTGAATGAATCAAGCCAGAAAATATTACAATAACTACATATGTAGTCACAAAAGATGAAAAATCATAGAAACATGGAATTTGTTTATGAAAACCCACACATATTCACTTACATTATCACAAAGTAATTATCGCATAAACTTAGAGTTTGAAAAGACCTCAAGGATAATCTAATGCACATTTATAGTGATTTACAAAGAGTTCAAGTTAATTTAATAAGTAGTTATTAACTGGGAAATGGCTGAAGTTGTGGTAAATAATTGTGATGGAATACTATTGTGCTGTAATAAAGGAAGAAGGGAATGGTTTCAGAAAAATATAGGAAGACTTATATGAACTGATGTAGAATGAAGTAAGCTGACCCAACAACAGCAATATTATAATGATGATTAACTGTGAAAGATTTAGCTACTCTGATAAATACAATGATCCAAGATAAATATAAAGGACTCATGATGAAAAATGCTATTCACTTCCAGAGAAAGAAGTGATAAACTCTGAGGACAAATTAAAGTATATATTTTTCTCTTTCTTAGTTTTCCTTACTTTTTTTAAACAACATGGTTAATATGGAAATATGTTTTGCATGATTTCACATGTATGACTGATATATTGCTTGTCTTCTCAATGGGTGGGGGAGGAAATGGAGGAAGAGAAAGAATTTGGAACTCCAAAAATTAAAATTAATATTAAAAATAAATACCAAATATATTAAATAGAAAAAATAAACATTTATCAAGGGCCTAATATATGCCTAGCACAATGCTAGGCAATAATAAGGGAAGGGACAAAGTTTAAGTAAGAAACAGTCCTTATGGGGCAGCTAGATGGCACAGTGGATAAAGCACCGGCCCTGGATTCAGAAGGACCTGAGTTCAAATCCAGCCTCAGACACTTGACACTTATTAGCTGTGTGACCCTGGGCAAGTCACTTAACCCTCATTGCCCTGCAAAAGAAAAAGATATAGTCCTTACCATCATAGAGCTTTAAGTTTAGAAGGTAGATATGATATATAAATGGATAATTATAAAACTATACAATAGAATACATGCATTACAGAGACACAAAATAAAGTCCAATATGAAACCTAAGGAGGATAAAATCTGTCACCAATTAGGGGATCAGAGAAGAATAAAGGAGGTGACATCAGAGTTGGACTTTAAAGGATTTGTAATGACCAAACAGTTGGAAAGCAGAAGGGAGAACATTCTAGCCATAAAGAACAGCATTCTCTAAGTAAAGAGATTGGAAAGCACAAGATGTGATCGGAACACAGTTTGGGTAGTGCATACAGTACATATGGTACAGCCAGAGCAGCGGCTATCACTAATGCCTGGAATGCGTTCTCTCCTTGTCTCTGCTTCCTGGCTTCCTTTAAGTTTCAGCCAGAAGCCTTTCATTTTCCAATGCTAGTATCTTCTCTCTTAGATTTATTTCAATTTTATATGTATATGTATCTATATACCCATGTATGTGCACATGCACACACATATATCGATATATCTATATGGTTTGCATGGTTACAAATGAGGGATGGGGAAAAGGATTAACTGGTTAGGACACAGGAAGAGTAGGAAGAGGAGGAGGAGGGGGAGAAGGAGGAGGAGGAGGAGGAAGAGGAGGAAGAAGAAAAGAAGAAATGTAAAAATCAGCTTCACAAATACAAGAAGGAAAGAAGGAAACAAGCATTTATTAAGCACTTACTATATGTATCTACTGTGTACTACTGTGTTGAATGCTTTAAAAATATCTCCTTTGATCATCAAAATAATCCTGACAGATAGGTGCTATTGTTATTACAATTTTATAGTTGAGGAAACTGAGGCATATGAGGGTTAAGTGATTTGCCCAGGGTCACACAGCTAGGAAATGTCTGGGGTTGAATTTGAACTTAAAGCTTCTTGATTCCAGGTCCAGCACTCTATCCATTACATCACACAGTTTGTCTGAAAAAGATCTGGAGATTTTAGTAGACTTCAAGCTCAATGTAAATAAATATCTTTATATGGTAACCTAAAAAGTAATGTGATTTTGGACATATTAAGAGAGGCACAACTTTCTTTTTTTTGGTTTGGTTTATTTTTGTGGGGCAATGAGGGTTAAGTTACTTGCCCAGGGTCACACAGCTAGTTAAGTGTCAAGTGTCTGAGGCTGGATTTGAACTCAGGTCCTCCTGAATCCAGGGCCTGTGCTTTATCCACTGCACCACCTAGCTGCCCCTGTATTACCATTCTTTGCTCTCCTCTGACCACATAAGGAATATTATTTTGATTATGAAATCAGTTCAAGTTTTGGGGTCCCCCAATTTAGAGGGACATAGGTAGTAAGAGAGTATACAGGATAGCAACAAGGATGATGAAAAAGAATCAAGATCATAGTATACAAATGATTGGTTGAAGAAGCTGGGGAAGTTTAGCCTGGAAAAGAAAAGTCAGGGGTATATGAGAGGGGCATTTGAATATCTGAAGGGCTGCCATATGACCAAGAAATTAGATGGCAGAAGTAGGGGCAATGAGTGAAAATCACATAGAACCAAATTTAGGCTTAATGTCAGGAAACACATCTTAACAATTAGAATTTCCAAAAGGATAATGATGGCCTCAGGGAGTAATGGGTTCCCAGTTCTGTATCCAAAATGATGTCAAGAAAGATTTATTAAACACTATGGGTAAGGCAAATACTTTTCCAGAATGATTATATATCATTCCCTTTCACAGACTCTACATTCTAGCCAAACTAGCCTCTTTGATGTTTAGCACTCATGACATTACATCTCCTTCCTCTGTCCCCATAACTGAATGTTCTCTCTCTCTCTCCTCCACTCTATTTCCTGAAATCCTGGGTGCCTTCAAAACTCAGCTCCAGTGCCACCTCCTACAAGATACTTTTCATAGTTCCCCAGGTTGTTAGCCCTCTATACAATTCCCCTCTGGAAACTACTTTGCATTTTTAATGTATAGACTGTCTATGTGCCTATATATTTTATTTTTGTCTTTTTATCCACAATGTTTATCATATACACAATTTAAAATGTCATCTCCTCTTATTAAAACGTGAGCTGTTAAGAAGAGAAACTGACTGGCTTGTCTATTTGTAACCCCAGTGCTTTGTAAAATGTTTGTTACATAATACACATTAAATTTTTTTCATCTATCCATTCATTCATTCTTTTATCTATCCATTCATTCATCTGCAAAGACTGCAACCTTGCCATACATGCCCATCCTATACAACTCTTTTCCATATCCTACCATAAGTTCATGAAAATAAGCATCCCCAACATGCTGGAGGCCTTACTTGCCTTCTCCTGATACCATAGGATACTTGGGAAGCATTCAGGCTGTCTAATTGTTATCTCTTTCCCTTGACATAAGACTAAACCATCTTCTCTTATATTTTTTAATTAAACCTTTTTCTCTTGTTTTTCTTTGAAGTTCTTTGTTGGCTATATTTTATGGGTTACTCATAACTATTGTAGACCTCTTTATTGCCCTATGTAAAAAATTAATTTTCATTTCTTTAGAGACTGTTGCACATTACAATCCTGTTTCTTCAAACTGTGTCTTTGCTCCTGGGAGACACCTGGGGTCATTAAAAGAGATTTATAATTTTCTGGGCAGCTAGGTGGCACAGGGGATAAAATGTTCAGCCTGGAATCAGGAAGACTCATCTTTCTGAGTTCAAATCCAGACTCAGATACTTACTAGCTGTGTGACCTGTGTGACCCTGGGCAAGTCACTTAACCCATTTTGAGCTAGAAAAGGAAATGGCAAACCACTCTAATATCTTTGCCAGATAAAGAGTCAGACACAATTAAACAGCAACAATTTCCTAAATCAATCACTAAGCATTTAAAAGCAGTCCATTGGTTTCCCTCCTATCGAATTCTGACCATCCAAATCATTTTCTGTTTATACTGTCTATCTCAGAGAGGCAATAAACCATAGTGGGATAGAGAACTGGCCTCAGTGCCAGAAGACCAGGGTTCAAGTTTTGTCATATTATTGCTGTGACCCTAAACAACTTAAATTCTTGGTGTTCTAGGCAGTTATCTAAGACTATGAATTACAAAGAATGTGCCAACCTATATTGGTAAAGGAAGTTTCCTAAACTGGGAGGTCTGTAAATAAATCAAAATGAAAAATCAATTTTAAAAAGCTTTTATTAATCAGTTACTATGTGCCAGGCTCTGTGTTAATATTAATGAAATCACAGGTCTAGTCCTCATCCTCACTCCACAACTGGCAAACTGTCAGAAAATTCTATAACTTGTTCATATACAAGATGTCAGAATCTGAGTAACATCCTTTATCTACTTGGACTCTCCTATGTTGATGGTTAGGCCAAATACTTTTGAGTGGCTCTCAATTTTTCCAATAGAATCTACAAGGTTCTGGGATATGATATAACTATCATTTCATCCATAAACAGGAACATTTACATGACCTCACCATTCACAGGAAATCCCTCTTCATTTTGGATGTATTTCCTTCATCACATATGAAGAAATACAATTTTGGTGAGCTTGTACCTCCCTGTTTTATCCCTCACTTGAAATTATGATTCAAGAATCATTTAACAACATTATTTCTGCTGTTATGTTTTTCAATAAATAGAATGATATTGAAGTAGGAGACATCTTGCTGGAAAAGAGCTTTTAAGGTGGTATTTTTTCTGGATCACATCTTTTTGTATAATTGATAAATAATAAGTAGAATGAGATATTATAATCCATACATTTTAGTCACTATATATTATAATGATGATAATGATAATAAAAACAGCTTATATTTATATAGGACTTTAAGTTTCCAGTCAAGTTCATTATTATATATAATATTCCTCATGAGAGCCCATTTCCTCCTAATTGAAGATGCCCTCAATGTATGTAGAAATAAGCCTCATAGGGATATTGTTTAGATGAGAAAGTAGGTATATGTTAATAACTTGTTTATTTAGTCATCTGTTTAAAAACAGATTGAAGTTGAGATTGAGCATTGTCTGAGATTGTTCTGCCTCCATACCTTTGGTATCCTTTAGAAATCTTATGAATTTATTCTTTAATGCCTTCATCATAATTGTGTTTTTCCAAGCACGGATCTCTGCTATATATACATACTATATACACAAAGCTCAATTTAGCTGTTTTTCCTTTCTTCATTCCCTTTGGTACCATTTCTACTTCCATTGCAAATATATCCATGACTCATATTAGAGTCCGAGTGTGGTGGCTCTACCATCTTGAATGGTAAAAAAGTTTATTTTTTTTTAAATCTGCAAATCGGGGGCAGCTGGGTGGTACAGTAGATAAAGCACTGGCCCTGGACCCAGGAGGATCTGAGTTCAGGTACGACCTCAGACACTTGACCCTTCCTTGCTGTGTGACCCTGAGCAAGTCACTTAACCCTTACTGCCCTGCAGGTAAAAAAGAAGTCTGCAAATCACTCTCATTTTACTTCTGTTTATTGTCCTTCCCTTTCTATCCTTAAATGCCACTGGGATGGTTTAGCTTAGTTGGGTCTCTCACTAAGCCTTCTTTAAACAGACTTACCCTTCACTGCTTCTTTCTGCTTTATGAGGTGACACTACTTATAATCATCCCATCATCCTTCTTTGTAAGCTTTTATAAGTAAGTTTTATAATTAAAAAAAATTTCTAAATTCATTTTATAAATAAGTTTTCTAAATCAGTTGTTTCCTCTGGCCACCATTTGTCATTCTAGGCAATCAAATCAAGTATTTGCAGAGTAAAGTGTTTTTTAGGCTATTTTGGTTGAGTTGTGATGGTAACTGATTGACATCTATAAAACTTCTGTATAAAATTATTGTAATGGGTGTCAATGTCATTTCTACTGTCTATTACCCATTTTCACCATTAATAACTTGTTTAAATAGTTTAGAATTAAATTGTTTCAATAGCTACCACTCTTCTAGGCTTTCCTATTATTAACCATCCATTCACCTAATTTTACAATATCAAGGTTATCCTTTTTATTTCTTACTCTAATTCATCCCCAAAATCCAATGAGTTACTAGATCTTGTCATTTCTTTCTTCACAGCACCTTGAGGATATCATCTCTTCTCTCCACTCACACAGCTTATGCCCTACACCAAGCCCCTTGAAGGCAGATACTATTTTTGCTTTTCTATTTTTTTTTATCCCCAGCACTTAGCATAGTGCCTGGCATACATGATAATAAACATTTGAAAATTGATGGATTGCTTGCCAATTTTTTCCCTCATTATTCTTCTTCTAGCTTTTAATCTGATCGTTGGTATAAAAAATCAGTAGGGCAAGTCACTTAACCCCAATTGCCTCACTAAAAAAAAAAATCAGTAGTCTGACTGTATACCAACAGCTGATTCAGGAACAACTCCTACATCAATAACCAGTCTTTCATTGTCAAAGTTTAATAATTTCATTTTTATAATGTTATTTAGTGCTCACTATTTCCAGTGAATGCCAATTTTTTTTTGGGTGGGGCAGTGAGGGTTAAATGACTTGCCTAAGGTCACACAGCTAGTAAGTGTCAAATGTCTGAGGCCAGATTTGAACTCAGGTCCTCCTGAATCCAGGGCCGGTGCTTTATCCACTGTGCCATCTAGCTGCCCCTGAATGCCAGTTTTTTAAAGAAAGTATTATATAAAGGAGTGAAACTTCTATGTAGTCTATAAGTTTGGGGTCTTTTAAATTTTTTTCCTGTAATTTCTGACATATTTCTCACTATCTTCACCTTTTCCTTTCTTTGTAGTTGACTCACTGATTATCAAAGTGTATATATTAGTTTCATTTGGAGGCTCTTATGGATTTATTCCTAGAATTTTTCTGCCTCTTTATCCTCTATAAGCAATTATGACTTTCAATCGTTTTTGTGTTGATCCTTTTGCAAATATTTTTCTTGAACTTGTACATGATATATTTGACCAAATATCTCATGAAATAATGTTTCTTGTTGTCTTTAGGCATATGATAAAAACTAATTCTGCACACTTTTATTTATTTTTTGCTTTTCCACTGTGCACTTATGAAGCTTTCTTCCATTTAGCCACAACTTCCTTCTTTCTTCTGCTTTTATTTATAGTGAGAATGTCAAGATGGATATGATTCAGTTTCACCAGTGATATGTGCAAGGATCTCATGCTTTACTATATTGATCACTAAGTTAAAACGCATATAAAATATGAAAACTGTGTGATTCTTACTGTCTTCTTGTTCTCTTTCTGCCATATACTTTCACTGCAGAAAGAAGACAGGACAAAAGGCCATTTTGTATTTCCCTTTGTTTCATTTGTTCCCATATCCAAAGAGTTCATCATCAGCTGGCCAGCCAACTGAGGAGAAGAGTCTCCATATGTATTTAGGCTGGTTCTTAGAAGAAAGTACAATAAATCTATTGTTTGGACCACTCCTGACACCTTTGCAATATGGTAGAAGCTGCCACTGCTGATGCTCTGATGACACTGCTTTTAAGAAGCCAGTTTCACTTCCATGACAAGAAGTATCAAAAAATGACTTTGTGGAGGGTCAAACGTGTAGTGGCCACTTAGTAAATGTCTGCTGAACTGAATTGAAGGCACTGTCTAGAACACTGGGGATACAAAAGTGGAAACAAAAATCATCTCCTGCCCTCAAAGACCTTACATTCTATAGAGTAAAGGGACATTTAAAAAGATAAGTAAAAACAAGATAATTTAAGGAAGAGAATATTAATAACCAGGGTTATCAGAAAAGACTTCTCAAAATTCTGATACCTGAGATGAAACATGAATAAAACTAAGGAGGCTAAGAGAAGGAAATGCATTCCATGCATGCAGGACAGCCTTCATAAAAAGGTGGGAGGTAAAATACTGAATTCAGGGAACAGCAAATAGGTCATTTTGGGTGGAACTCTGTGGAACGTAAAGGAGGACATTTTCTTAGTAATTGTTAAATGGTAGGGTGGAGCCAGACTGTGAATTGCTTTACTTACCATGTTGAAGAATTTGTATTTTATCTTTTTTGGGGGGGGGCGCAATGAGGGTTAAGTGACTTGCCCAGGGTCACATAGCTAGTAAGTGTCAAGTGTCTGAGGCCGGATTTGAATTCAGGTCCTCCTGAATCCAGGGCCAGTGCTTTATCCACTGTGCCACCTAGCTGCCCATTAGTATTTTATCTTAGAGACAATGAGGAGCCATTGAGGATTCTTGATCAGGAAAGCGATATGGTAAGAGACCTGCGCTTTAGGAAAATTATTTAGGAACATGGATTGAGGAGGGAAGCACTAGAAGCAGACAGAGCAGTTAGGATGCTATTGTAGTTGCCCAGATAAAAGGAGATGAAAACCTTAACTATGATGGTGAGTGTTGAGGAGGACATATGTGAGAAATAACACAGAGGTAGAATTAACAAAATTTGTAAACTGATAAGATTTGAGGGGTGAGTCATAGAAAAGAATCAAAGATGACTCTGAGGTTACAACCAGAAGGAGAATGATACCCTTATAACAAAAATAGGAAAGTTTGGAAGATGGGTTGACTTATTGGAGAAGATAATTAGTTGTGCTTAGAATGTAATGATATAGTATTGAACTTGCAATGTCTAGGGAATATCCAAGTAGTAATATCTAGCTGAATGAGGACTGAAAAAAGGCAATCAGATATATTATTGTGCTATAAGAAATGACAAGCAGGATGAATTCAGAAAACTTGGAAAGACTTACATGAACTGATGCAAAGTGAAGTGAGCAGAACCAGAAGAACACTATACAAAGTAACAGCAATATCGTACAATGAAGAATTGTGAATGACTTAGCTATTCTCAGCAATACAATGACCTAAGACAATCCCAAAGGACTAATGATGAAGCATACTATCCATCTCCAGAGAAAGAATCAATATTGTTTGAATACAGCCTGAAGCATACTATTTTTCACTTGCTTTCATTTTTTCTATTATTTGAGTCATCTTGTATAAAATGACTAATATGGAAATGTTTTACATAATTGCACATGTATAACCTATGTCTGATTGCTTATCATCTCAGGGAGGGGGAAGGAAAATCAGAGAAGGATAGAATTTGAAACTTAAAACTTTAAATAAAAATGTTTAAATATTTTTAAAAGGCATATTTGACAATTTCATAGAATAAAAAAAAAGACATTTAAATGGAAGAGAAGAAGAAATAGAAAAAAAAGGAAACAGACTCAGCAACCATTCTCCACATGAGTACGTACTCCATTTTCTTTTTCTTTTTCTTTCTTTCTTTCTTTCTTTCTTTTTTTTTTGGGGGGGGGTGAGGCAATTGGGGTTAAGTGACTTGCCCAGAGTCACACAGTTAGTAAGTGTTAAGTGTCTAAGGTTGGATTTGAATTCAGGTCCTCCTGAATCCAGGGCCTAGTGCTCTATCCACTGTGCCACCTAGCTGGCCCCCCATACTCCATTTTCTATAGATAAATCACCCTCTATTTTCATCCATATTTCTGCCTAAAAACTTGGAAACTACTAAATAATAATAACTAGCTAATAATAGCCAGTACTTACATAGCACTTTAAAGTTTTCATTTCATCCTTATAATAATCCTATGAAATAGGTCCTTTTATGATTTCCATTTTACAGATAAGTAAACTGAGAGGTTAAATTCCTACCACCCACCCAAGTCATACAACTAGCAAGTACCTGAGGCAGGAAACGAATTCTTATCTTTCTGATTCCAGTCCTACACTCTATCCACTGCACTACCTGGCTTTCTATAGTACAATACTTAGGCAGCTAACAGCCCCATCACTCGTAGTTATAGTTATAACTGTGCCATTGAGTTGCATAAAGTTCTCTATATCCCAGCAGAAAGCTTTAGCAGTCTTTGTAGCATCTCCAACTTTTAGATAGAAAGCTGATCAGAAGTCAATCCATGGTCATGTGAACAACAAGATGGAGTACCAGACATTTTCTCTGATCCCCACAACCTCTCAAACCTCCCCAAAACAGGAAATTATATAGCAAAGGTATATGATCTAGGAATCAGAATCCAAAAGAAGGTTAAAAAATAAAACAAAACAAAACCTAGCAACCCATGAATTGATACTCACTGACATTGAGCTCACTCAGCATGCTTCCCCTACCTCCCACACTACTGGCACCAAGGCTACATTAACAACCTCAAGGATACAACCTAGACTTACAACAAAACCCACTACCACACCCTCCCTCTTTCCAGTGCCATGGAGACCCCAGTTCCAGGCTTCAACAGACAGTTAAGCAATTGCAGTCTATCAGGAGCAAAGGACGATCAGGGGCCACAGCACTGTAGCACCAGCACCGCAAGGCTCTGAGCCTGGGGCTGAGCCAAAGAACTAAGAAACAGGAGTGGTCAGAACACCAGGACTTTATGTGTGTGCATGGACGGTGGGGAACTATGCACCATTTCACCAGGCCTGGGAGAAAGAGCACAGAATCTAGCTGGGACCAGTTCTGGCCACCCAAAAGTCACTTGGGACAAAGACCTAGGCAGGCAACCTATGAGTTGCCCAGTGTGGGAGGAAACAGATGGTCTAAGATCCAGCCTCCAAGGAAAGAGGGGAATGGGTCAGAATAATAGGGGAAAGTATGGGGGGGAAAACCTGATATTACCAAAAATTCCAGGAAGAAGAATGCTGAAGGGAAAAACAATCACAATAGAAAGAAATATGGCCTCCAGATCTAGTAAAGGAATTCAGGCATCTATGAATAATTACTACATAACAAAGGAAAATGATCTAACCCTTGATGAAACAAAAGATTCTGTGGAATTTGAGAACATGGAACCACAACATACTGTGTTCCTGATTGGTTCAGAAAAGAAATGAAAATTATGAGAGCAAAATTAATGGCCTACATAGCAAAAATAATGGGTTGCATAGAAAAACTGGACTCTGTAATGTCAAGCCTCACCAGAGGAACCCCCCCCAAAACAGTGATAGATTGGGAGTGCAAATACATAGAAGTAAAGGACAAACTGGAAGAAGAGAAGCAGCTTGCTAGCCTCTAAAGGTGCCTATACTTGTACTCAAAATTAATTCCATCAACAAAAGGTCATTTTAATACACATATATAAGGCAGGTGAAAACTTAAAAGATTATCTGCTATTAGAAAACAGTCCAAGAACATACTGTATTATAAGGTTACTTTGCCAATGTGAATCTGTATAAAGGTCAGTTTGCACATTCCATTATTAATAATTCCTATTCACATGCCTTAAATCGAAGATTAACTCAACTTTAGCCAATAATTAAATACAAGGCAAATTTTTAAATGTTTATTATAATTTTTTAAAATCTTGCCATTTTTTTGGTGGATTTCCTCACTGTGAACTCCCTGCCCTTTCTCGTACGTCCTCTTTCCCTCTAGAAGGAAAAAAGAAAAATTTCTGTCAGCAATCTAAACTGTACCAGTTCTGGGCAGCTAGTGCAGAATGGAGAAACAGTCAGAGAATGGCTGCTTCTGTTCTACTCAATTGTCTTATGATTATCTTTACAAAAAACAAAAAAATACGCCCATCAAATTAAGGAACTAAATCTTCCTCTCCCAATTGTTTCACCCCATAACATCATCTGCCTAGGCTAGTCACAGAAAAATAGAATGCCCTAGAGCTGATCTACTATGAGTTTCCTTTTGAATTCAGCTGCTTAAAGATGCCTATATCCTTTGATCTGCAGGGACAGTATGCTTTTTGTGGGCATTTAACTTTACTATTGACATGTGAACATGTGAATTCTGATGGTAACAAATATTTAAAATTGCTGATTGTCCTTAAAGTCAAGTAGTGAGAATCAGGTATTATCCAATGATTAGTCTGTTTGTTTCAGTGGTTATCAACTCAGTTTTAAGGATCCTAGATAAAGACCCTCAGTATGCTGTGTGAAGCCCCTTTGGAAACTGGAAGTCACACAGGATAAGAACATATGAACAGGTTGTCAACTTTACTGCTTGAGGTACAACCCACATTGATTACAGATAAATCAGAGTATCAAAATCATTACTGCCCATTTTAGCTACTTTTAGACCACTGCTGTGTTGGGTCATGCCCTAAGACAGACACTTGCTCATGTGATCATAGGAATTAGAGTTGGAAAGGCTCGTGGGTGTCATCTTGTTCAACACCCTAATTTTACAGATAGACAACTAAGGCCCAAGAGAAGTTAAGGGACTTCCTATATTCATACATGAAGTGGTAAAGCCAGGATTCAAACCCAGGTGTCCAGGTCATAATATAGTGCTCTCTCCACTATGACAGGATGTTACTTCATTTATTCAATTCATTCATTCCCACTTTCTTGAAAGCTAAGTCAGCTAAAGGCAGTCTTTTTTTTTTCTGGTGAGGCAATTGGGTTTAAGTGACTTGCCCAGGGTCACACAGCTAGTAAGTGTCAAGTGTCTAAGGTCGGATTTGAACTCAGGTCCTCCTGAATCCAGGGCTGGTGCTCTATCCACTGCACCACCTAGCTGCCCCTAAAGGCAAGCTTTACCACATACCATCAAACTGGAAAAGGTTCAAATTCAGACCTGGCAATGAGCCATATGTCAGTTGTCTGGGGACTAGCCAAGCAATATTCAGACAGGCTTATCTCCGGAAGGTTGGCCACCAGGTGATGCATTATTTGGCCTAAGGAGTCACTGAAGAGTGTATCAGGAGGCATAAAAATATTGATACCAAGAAAATCACAGATCCTTGAAGTAATGAAGAGTCAATATTTATTCTATATAAGGCAGAAACAACTAGATATTTACATCTGGGGCAAATTCTATAAATATAAACTTTGTTCAGCACAGACAGTATGAAACTATCAGTAGCATAGGTGTGTGTGTGTGTGTGTGTGTGTGTGTGTGTGTGTGTGTGTGTGTGTGTGTGTGTGTGTGTGTGTGGTGTAAACAGCATGAACAAGGAATAGTTAGGAAGAAATGTATCCCAGTCCACCATTCGGCAGCTTCCTATTTTTGTCATTAACAAGGTGCTATGTTCTGTTGTTTCTAATTCCTGAAGAACTGCTGTTTTGTCAATGCACTCTGAATTTGATAGCCTCTAAATCAAAGTTTCTTAAACTGTGGGTTGCAACCCCATATGAATGTGGGAGTTGCAAAATATTTGGCAGTAAATGTTTGATTTGTATACCTATTTTATATACCTATATACCCCAGGTCTCAGCACCTTGAGAATTCAGAGCAGAGATCACTTCTGGCTAGAGTGATTAGGTCTCTTTGTTTTTTGTTTTGTTTTGTTTGTTTTACCAGATTAAACATTTTTATTTAGATGTTTCTGTTCCAATCTCTATCCCTCCTTGCCTCCCTCACCTACCCCCTCCCAGAGGTGCAAACAATCTGATATGTGTTATGCATATAAAATCATGCAAAACCTTATATTTGTTACTTAGTGAAAGAATGTGAAAAATAGCATGCTTCAATCTGTTCCATCAATATCAGTTCTTTCTTTGCAGGTGGATAATATGTTTCATCAATATTCTTTTGGGATTGTCTTGGATTAATGTATTATTGAGAATAGTCAAGTCATTCACAGTTCTTTATTGAATAATATTGTTGTCTCTGTGTACAATATTCTCTTGGTTCTGCTCACTTCCCAATATATCATTTCATACATGTCTTTCCAGGTTTTTTTGAAGTCATCCTGTTTGTCATTTCTTACTGCATGGTAATATTCCATCACCATCATATACCACAGTTTGTTTAGTGATGGGCATTCCTTTGATTTCCAATTTTTAGCCACCACAAAAAGAGCTGCTATAAATATTTTTGTACAAATAGGTCTTTTTTTCTTTTGGGGAATGTCTTTGGGATATAAACCAAGCAATGGTATCGCTGAATCAAAGGGTATGCACAATTCTATAGCCCTTTGGGCATAATTTCAAATTGCTCTCCAGAATGGTTGGATCTTTTCATAACTCCACCAACAGTGGATTAGCATCCCAGTTTTCCCACAATCCCTCCAACAACCAATATTTTTCATTTTTGTTATATTTGCCACTCTAATAGGTGTAAGGTGATATCTTAGAGTTGTTTTAATTTGTATTTCTTTGATCAATAATGATCTAGAGCATTTTTTCATATGATTATTGATAATTTTGAGTTTTTTATCTGAAAACTGTTCAAATCCTTTGACCATTTATCAAGTGGGGAATGACATATATTTTTAAAAAATTTGACGCAGTTCTTTATATATTTGACATTAGGTTCCTTTGAAGAAATTCCAGTTAGGGCAAGAGAATGAGTAGAATTTCAACAGGCAGAAATAGGCACAGGTTATTTTAAGCAGAGGATAGTATAAGCAAAAGTACATAGGCAGGAAAGGTATAGGCTATATTGAGAAAATATTGAGTAGTTTAATTTGGCTGGAGGACAAAATATGACCCTGGGCCTAGAACTCAGAGAAATTTCTTGGGCTGTATATTTAGAGTTGGCAGTTATCTATAGAGATGTATTCACTGAAGTCTTGAGAATGGATGAAATTCCCAAAAGAGAATAGAGAGGGGGGCAGCTAGGTGATGCAGTAGATAAAGCACCAGCTCTGGATTCAGGAAGACCTGAGTTCAAATCCAGTTTCAGACACTTAACACTTAGTAGCAAGTCATTGGGCAAGTCACTTAACCCTCACTGCCTGGCAAAAAGAACAACAATAACAACAACAACAAAACAAAGACATTATAGGATTAGATTTGATAGGACTTAGCAATTGACTTCGATTGTAGAGACCAAGTGTTGAGGGAAGAGGTGGAGATAGCTCCAGTTCTAGGAGTTAAAAGTGGTACTGTCCACATAAATAGAAAAGGCAAGAGAAAAGGTGGGTTTTGAGGAAAAGAAGAGTTAAATTAAGGATATGTTGAATTTAAGATGCCTGCAGGATATTGAAGTGGAAATAGCTAGTAGAAAGTGCAAAATGTAAACCTGGAATTCAGCCTAGAGGTCAGCAGTGGAGATTATTTGGAAATCATCCACATAGAGTTGACATACTTGAAGGTGTGGTAAGCCTGCCAAGAGGGAGAGCAGTTAGGAAGAGCAGAAAAGGCCAAGGACATAGCCTGATGGGAGGCTTTCAATCAGGGAGTGTATGGAGGGAAAGGAGCCAGTTAAGGAGACAAAGCTTTAGCCAGAGCATTAGAAGAATCAGAAGAAAGTAGTCAGTAGAGCTCCCAGCACAAGAATTCTATGCAATCTATTAATAATAACAACAGCACAAAGCATCTGGAAATATTTTCTATTTTCTTTCTCCCTGTCCCATGATGCAGATAACATGGGGAGACGGGGCAGTGTTTGTGTGTGATACAACTATGCCCTGTAGTTAGGGCTTATCGGTCTTTCTACCTGCTTCAGTAACCATGGGTAGGAAAGCAAAAAGACAATAATTTTTAGTTCAGCTGTGACAACATTGGCTCCTTTACAGCTTTTATAGCTTAGACACCCCGCTGGAGGTTCTTAGTCATCGTAAGCTCAGCATTTCCAACAGAGCCATATGGAACAGCAGTATCAATCCCAAATCAGATGCTTACAATTCAGCTCCAATTTTGTTCTTCAGTTTTCTAGCAGGTATTTACAGTACTTTATGAACTATACAAATATGCGACTGCTGTCTCGGTACCAGTTAATAAATATATCTGCTTGCTTTTTGCTTTTAGCCTTGTTAAGTACAGAAGTATCTCCAATTCTCTTTACAATCAATAAAATGGCACAACACACATCTTTTCTTTCAGGCATGATCCCTTTGACACCTTCCTGGAAAAGCAAAACAGGTCACAGTCATTGGGAAAGTACTGCTGACCTATGGGAACCTAGTAAAAATTGTGGTCACCAGGGAGATAAAAACCTTATCACTAGGGAAGTCTAGTTTCTTCAATAAAGTTCCTGTGACCTGGAATACAGATTCTTTCCAAGTAACTCCACACATCAAATTAATGCAAATCTTGTACAATCTGAAACATTATAATGGCATAAAATAGGTGGGCTTATTGTAGATATTAAAATTCATGTATCAGCTCATGAATGTTCCTTGAAAGACATTTGGAATCATCATTCTGGACATAAGATAGGGTTTTGTGCCCACTGAAGTAGTCTGCACATGTATGCAACAGTATGGATACCATAACCCCAAAAAGGAGTATGCTCACAAATCAAATTTTAAACACACAAGGCAGAGTTCAGATCTTGGACAGTTTGGCTCTTTATACTCATGGACTACATTGTGACACTGGATAGATAACTGACCTTGGAGTCAAGAAGATCTGAGTTCAAGTTCCGTCTCTGACATAGATACTGGCTGTGTGACCATGGATAAGTCACTCAACCTGGGCAGCATGGTTTTTAGAAAACAAACAAACAAATACAGTGCATAGAGCACTGGTCTTAGAGTCCAGGAGATTTGATGTGAAATTTAGTTCAGAACACTTATTCCCTATATGACCTTGGACAAGTTATATTATTAATCTCCCTCAGCCTCAGCTTCTTCATTGGTAAAATGGAGATAATAATAGCAACTACATCCAGTCTTATTATGAGGATAAAATGATATAATATTTGTGAACTGCCTTGCAAACCTTAAAAGACTATATAAATGCTATCTATTAACCTTTCAATGTCCCTAGGCAAAAGACTGGTCCAGATGATTTGCTAAAATATATTAGCTGAAGGAACCTCCACACTGGGAGTCCTCCATGCTACTGAAATCACAAACCAAGAATCCTACCTCAAATGCTCAGTTGTATACAATAACTTATACAAAAACACCCTTATAGATTTTCATAAACGATCACAAGATTATCATATTATATAGAGCCATCTGAATTTACTTAGGTGCTAATTTCCTAGATAAATACTTCATTGTTCCAAACAGTTAAAATTAATTATCGGTCAATGGAGCCTACATAAGTCACTTAAATGCTGAGATATTGCTTACTTTAAACTAATAAAAATCTTTCTTTCTTTCTTTCTTTCTTTCTTTCTTTCTTTCTTTCTTTCTTTCTTTCTTTCTTTCTTTCTTTCTTTCTTTCTTTCAAGTGAGGCAATTGGGGTTAAGTGACTTGCCCAGGGTCACACAGCTAGTAAGTGTTAAGTGTCTGAGGTCAAATTTGAACTCAGGTCCTCCTGACTCCAGGGCTGGTGCTCTAGCCGCTGCACCACCTAGCTGCCCCCATAAAAATCTTTCTAATGAAACAATATTTCATTTTGCTACATGACACTATAAATAGACTTCGACATTGTTGACAAGTGTATCTCTAAATACAAAGGTCAATAAAATATGTAATAATATATAGGAAGAGCATTGCCTTCTACTTAGTAAGAATAGTTACATCTTCTTAATTCCATGGTTAAAAAACATTTTTAGTTGAAATGTTTTGTTTTGCTACAATTTCCAACAAATACCCATACAACTCTGCTCACAAAGTACATTCCCTGAAGGAAGTTGGGAAAAACTCCTTAAAAGTTTGTAGTATAATGAAATACTCTCTTTTTTTTACAAATGTCTTTGTATTCATTTACTGTCAAAACAGCAGATGGGTACTTTGTTTACCTTTGATTCATCTGAGGATGAAGAATTTCAGAAGTGAAAGAAGTTCAGAGGCAGCTAGGTGGTGCAGTGGATAGAGCACCAGCCCTGGATTCAGGAGGACCTGAGTTCAAATATGACCTCAGGCACTTGACACTTACTAGCTGTGTGACCCTGGGCAAGTCACTTAACCTCACTGCCCCACAATTTTAAAAAAAGTGAAAGAAGTTCCTAAAATGTATAGTTGTATAGCTATGTAATACTCCCATTCCTCCTAAGGGGATGAAATGGATGTACTTGATGCCTATATACTAGATCACCTCAATTCTTATAACATCAGTGTTCTAGCGTCTGTTCCAAAGACTTTCTTATTTTATACAATTTAAAAAAAATTAATTTTAGCCCCATTGAGAAAAATAGTTTTGCTCCATCTGTAGCAGGTAGAAACATTTATACAGCATCCATTTTTCTTTATTATTTCCTATATTGCTATAGTCAGACAAATCTCTTTATTTGAACTTTTTCACCTCACTCAGGTTTTATTCCCTTCTGTTGATGTTAGGTAGGGTGTTTAGGTTTATTTTTTTGAGAGAGGAGATCCTCTATCAGGTAGTTGAGAGATTTCATCTTTTTTCATTAGGTTTCAATACCATCAATAATAATAATAATAACAACAATAACAATATTATTAATGGCACTTTAAGTTTTGCAAAGCACTTTACAAAAATTATCTCATTTGATTCTCACAAGGGAGGTAGGTATTATCACTATTCTCATTTTATAGTTTAGGACTGAGAGTGAAGGAGGTTCAATGACTTCCTCATGGTCACACAGCTACTAAGAGTCTGAGACTTGATTTGAACTTAAGTGTTCCTCACTTCAGGTCAAGCATTCTGTAAACTGCATCATCTAGCTCCCTTCTATAGGTCTGCATTTAATAATATTTAATGTTCTCTAGATTTTATGTTAGAAAATCTTGTTTTGACTTAATCCTTGGGCATTCTGACCACAGTTATTATTCTCACCTTCTTCATAAGCTTTTGGAAGTTTTTTTTTCTTTCCTTATTAAGTTCTTAACTTATAAACTTCTATTGTTTTCTTGTCTATTCTTTTCTTCTACCAATATAAATAATAGCAGCAATCCTTTCTTTCAACTACTTAATTGGATATCATAGGATTATTTATTTGGCTAATCAACCTTCTGTCTTAAACAGCAATCACACCTAAATTATTTCCCAATGATCATCAGCTTTCCAGTAAATAAGACCCTGATGAATGTCAGTGATGTGGGTACTCCCTCCAATAATAGAAATCATAAACTATGCACAACTTTTATCCTGTGTGACTCATTCATATCCTCTCATAAATTTTCTATGGAAGGGCCACCAAAAGTAGGGTCCTCTCTTTAGATCTCTGGACAAATATCAAGAGAACATGTGGGCTGTCTATTGGTTTTCTCTTGCTCCTACTATATTATACATGTATTTCCTTTTTTGGTTATACATCTCTCTAATATTATCCTTTATGCCAATTCTTCAAAGCAATTCTTAGTAGTATATTGCAGCCTGAGACAAGGTTTAGGCTCTTTGGGTTTCATGGTGACAAAGTATTTATATCAGTTAAACTTCCTTAGGAATAGTGATAGGGTGTTAATATCTATTTGATTCATCTTCCTTTTTTTTTTCTTCAGGACAATGAGGGTTAAGTGACTTGCCCAGGGTCACACAGCTAGTGTCAAGTGTCTGAGTCTGGATTTGAACTCAGGTCCTCCTGAATCCAGGGTTGATGCTTTATCCATTGTGCCACCTAGCTGCCCCCATCTTCCATTTTTTTAAGCATAAAATCATATGTATTGGTAAGGTTTTAGTTTCTTTAAGTACAAACCATATATTCCTTTGATTCTTATTTTAATCTGATATTTGTTTTGCCATTGTGCTAACAAATCAGTGGTTTGATGGTACAAAGATAGCTAATTTGTAAATGACATTAATAATCAGGTGTGGTTGAACTAGAATAGCCAAAAGAGCAGAACAGACACTCATCATGACCATATAGGAGAAAAGGGGAATGGGTAAGGATAGACAGATAAAGAATCCTGCTGAAGAGTGGTTGGGAGTGACAGAAAATTTTCTGTGTCACTTAATGAATTAAAATTCACTATATTCATGTTTAATATTGTAAAAATCATTCAAAAGTGAAAAAAGAATGGGAACTCTTAGGAATATGATACTGGAGTAGCAGAATTCCCCAGAGAGTTGAGATATCTTGGTCAATTTCTCTTTTGTGATGTTTGATTATGCCCCTCCCCTTTTTTCACATGTTTCTCTGAAGTCAAGTTCAAGAGCTATTGTTCTTATAGTAAGCAATGACCCAAGAAATAATCTAAAGGAACTCCTTCAGTTTATAAATGAAAAGAGACTCTTAAAGGTTATATGATTTGTGCAAGGTCACATGGCTAATTAGTAAAAGAATCAGAACCAAGGGATCTTGACATTCTTTTCAATATACTGTGCTACTTTTCAAACGATTTTCACACACACACACATACACACACACTTCCATATTCAGTCCACAAAATCAATGCCAACCTAATCAATAAAATATAAACAGTTCTTCCAATTCTCAAGTAGTACAAAAGCATCAATCCTCATAAACAGAATCACAGCAATTCTAAGTTTTGGAGTTGAAAGAGACCATGGAAATCATAAAGTCCAATCTATTCAAAAGACTTTTAAAAAAAATCCAAATGGCTAATTATCAAATTCCTATCCCTTACTGAACTGCTCATAATGGCAGAAGGGTTCTTGTACTGTTCATATATGTATAGGGCTTCCTCTGGACCTGAAGGCAAAGATATACTCCTAACTGCCATGTCGGTCACAGACATACAATCAACCAACCAACAAACAAAAAACATTTATTAATCGCTTACTGAATTCCAGCACAGTTCTTGTCTCTGAGTTAAAATATAAAAGTGAAATAGTCCCTTCCCTAAAGGATTCACAGATTCACAGAATTTGAGTTGAAAGAGACCTAAGCAGCCATACATAAAAGGAATCACTATTAATATACCTGATGTGGTATGTTTTCTAAAGCATTCTTTTAATGACTTTTATCTTTATATTAGTCATTTCTCATCACTCTCCAAAACAAACCCTTGCCTGTAGCAAAGAAAATTAGGCAAAACCATTTAATGCAAAAATCTTGTCTGACTGCATACAGTATTATGTTAGAGAAATGCCCTAGCACTTTGTTAGAAAAAGGTGTTTCATTGCATCTTTGTAATCATTGTATATATTATCTCTTGCTTCTGTTTATTTCGCTCCATATCAATTCATACAAATCTGAATGCACAATAATATTTCTTTCCACATAACAGTTTTTTTCAGTCATTTTGCATTTGATGGGCACCCACCTCATTTCCAGTTCTTTGTTACCACAAACAGTTATAATATGAATATTTTGGTATTTATCTAATTTTTATTTCAACTACGAATTTCTTGGAATATAAGCCCAATATAGGGATTGCTGAGTTTAAAAAGTATGAACAATTGAGTCACTTTTCTTGCCTAATTACAAATTGAATACATAATAGCTGAACTACTTCACGGCTGTGTGACAGTGTGCCTTTCTTTTCATAGACCCTCAAACAATAAATAACTTCCCATCTTTTCTCATTTTTGCCAATTTTTATGGAATGAAGAGAAAACTCAGTTATTTTAGTTTGCATTTTTCTTACTATTAGTGACTTGGAAAACACTTTATATCATCATTTATAGTTTGCAAATACTTTGAAAACTCTTCATATCCTTTGACCACTTATCTATCAAGAAATGGTTCTTCATGTTATGTTTTTGCCAAATTCCTGCATATTTTGTATATCATACTTTTATCAGTGATATTTGATACAAACATTTTCCCACTCTATTTTTCTTCTAGTTCTGTTTTTATTTATGCATGTTTAAAAATCTTGATTGTCTAGTCAGAATGATCAATTTTATCTCTTGTAACCTCTATATCCCTTATATAGTTATGCATTTACCAATCCTTCAAGCCAAAAGTATAAAAGTTACAACCAAGTATCTCTCGTTCCAATAATGAATCCCCTGAAATGACTGCATGCATTTGAATTCACATTATTCAAAGTTAAAATTATCTAAAATATTCAACTGGTTCTAGGCTAATGGAAATATGCAGTGTGGATTCAAGTAATTCTACCACTGCAGGGGATTCGTTATTCACATTTAACTCGATTTGGCTGTACCTGATTTTTTTCTTCTAATTCTTTTAATAGTATGACCTTTTATATTCAGGTTTCACATCCATTTTGAGTTTATGAGTATATGGTATAAACTGTTGGTATAATCTGATTTCTTCCAAACCTTTTTCCAGTTTTTGGCAAAAAAAGGAATTCTCCCCCCAATAATTTATGTTCTTGGGGTTGTCAAACACTGGACTAGCATTTTTGATTTCTTCTGTTTCTTGCTTATTTATAGCCACTTACATTGATCTTATTCCACCTGGGAATTGGATGGGGGAAAGGATGGGGGAAAGTACAACATGTTCGCAGATAAGTAAATTTAGGATATATACAAAATAAATAAAACGTTAGTAGAGGCCGAGCTAACAATTGAGGGAATCAGGAAAGACCTCTTGTAGGAAGTGGCCATTGAGAAATCTTAAGGGAGTTGGGGATTCCAAGAAACAGGGGTGAGGAAGGAAATCCTATCTGGTACAGGAGCATGGCCTTGAAATGGCACCAATACCCCAAGGAGACATGCACACACACACACCCATCTCCTGTCTGCTTTTCAGAAAGAATCAGGACATCAGCATAGCTTACTGACACAGACAGCAAAGGGCAGACAAGAAGAGAAGCCAGACTACTACAGTACTGCTGCCTCACTGCAGCAACAGGCTCATGAACTGTCTCCTCCTTCCTCTCTCTGTAGTTTTCTGAAATTTACTTTTTTCTTTCATGTGTTTCTAGTTCCATTTTCTAATATACAAAATATGAAGAAAAATACAATAAATATATCAAAGAAGAAAGGCAAAACTGGAGTGAATATATAGCAACTCATATGAAAAATAGCTTCTCCAAACAAGTATAATTCAACTAAGTTTTCCAAATGAAGTTTCATTCTCATAATCCTTCTAAGATATCACCATCTTTGATCTTTAAATGACTCTATGAATTAAGCCTATGTAAAAGAGGCAAGAACATTGTTTATAGATTTTCCCCTCACTGTTTTGATAATAAAGGACTATTATAGTACAGTAAGCTTTCTATGAATTGATTCCAAGTGAAATAAGCAGAAGCAAGAGGACGGGACTGGTAAAGGAATCATTTTAGTGCAGTTTCTCCAAGAAAATACAATTGGATGATTTTGCAATGGCTTATCTCACTTTCATCCTACAGGCCCCTAAGCCTCACAGCTGGACCTTTTTAACCCAAATTTATATATTTAGCCCCACCTTTGTCTTTTTGACCAATCCTGTCCTACAGCAGGGGAATATAAGAAATCTTATGGTGGTAGAAATTTACCACACAGCTGCGAGAGGAGTAATTCTTGTGGCTGGTTTGTTTCACTTTGATATGAATACCTCATTCTCTGTAAATAGGTTACCTCCCTTGCACCACAGTTATCCCATGTCTGGGTAACCTCCTTGTCTCCTTGTTCATAATGACTAAGCTCCTTGTTTTGTAAGCCAGTCCTCCCAGGATATGGGTATCCTTTGTTATACCCTGTCCCAAATGGTGGTTTTTAGGGCTCCTGAACCTTAGTCTCTCCATGCCTGGGTACCTGACACCAGCTAACAGCGTTCTCTGACCCCAATCCAGATTTAGCAGAAGACAATCACTGTGGAAATAAGAGTTTGGGTCAGAATTCCAATCAGAGAGATTTAGAAAATGGGAAAACATGGTTCCAGCTGAGCAAACACAAATGATCAATATGCATGTCCAAGACTCCATTTGCAGGTTATTCTTTTGTGAAAGTACTACCTCTAAAAGAGCTGGCCTTCAAAGAGTGACTGGCTAAATAAATTATAGCATTCAAATGTAAGGGAATATTACTGTGCCATGAGAAGTGATGAATGAAAAATTCAAAGGAGTGTGAGAAGACATGAATTGAAACAGAATGAAGTAGAACCAGTACAATACTATACAATAGCTACAACAATGTAAATGGAAAGAACATAAAAATTTGAATATCATGTAATCATAACGACCACTCAGCTCCAGAGAAAAGTTGAGAAAATGACTCTCCCTCTGTTCTTTGCAGGGATGGAAAACTATGGGAGTTGATGTGTGGTTACTTTTGCTGAACTACATTTTTTCTTTTTTAAAAATCTTTGTTCTCAAACATCACTGCCTGGGTAGGAGAGCAGAGAGGGATATATTTGGAAATGAAAGTAATATTTTTTAAAAGATAATATTTTTAAAGCATTCCCACTATTTTCCAGTACCTCTGAAATCCTTTTCATCTTTCTAGTGGCAGAGCCTGAAACACACTGGATGTTTTTTTCCCAACAAAATGTTTTGGATCCTGGACATGGATATTTTCCAGATACGAACCAATAAATGATTTTAAAATATATCAAAAATTGTTTACATTGACATAGTGCTTTGCAATTGTGATGCATAAAAACAGCCTAGTGGAATTTAGGGATAGAAGACTTGGCTTCTAACTTTGCTCCTTGTAAGCTGTGTGACCACTGGCAAGTTACTCAACCTTTCTGGGTCTCGGTTTCCTCTGAAGGGAGGATGTAAAATGGGGATAATAATATTTACACTATCTATCTCAACAGATTATTGTGAAGAAAATGTTTTGTAAATCATAGAATACGATTTTCATTGTAACATTTTCTCATTTGAGCCTAACAACTCTTGACAACTAAGCAGATAGAACAAGAATTTATTATCTCAATTTTCTGAAGGGGAAACTGAAGCTCAGGTAAGTGATTTTCCCAAAGTCACACTGATTGTAAGTAGGGGAGCTGGGACATAAACCTAACTGCATCCCAATATTGCATTCTTTCTCTTATATCACTCTACCATAACAGAAGCACATGGATCTTTGTATTTCATATTATTCTATAAACCGTGAGAAGAAATAGTGACAAAACATATATTTGTATGGGTTTGTTCTTAAAATACATCATGTTCATACCACCAATTATAAAATGATCTTAAATTATATGTTATCTTACTTTTAGAAAGTAATTCCATGAGGACAGTTTCGTGTAGCCTTATAATAATCCTGATAAGTAAACAGATGGGGTTGGCATCATCATCTACATTTTATAGATGGAACAAAAGACTCACTCAAAATCACACAAAGGAAAAGCTGGGATGGAACCCAGATTCATTAATTCACAGTATTAAGTTAGGCAGCATTATTTCCCTTGATAAAAATAAAAACTAACAACAAATACTTTGAAAAATTAAATTCCTAAGTCACTCAAATTCATCTAATATTTCCTTTGAAAATAGCTTTGCAAAAAGATCTCAAAAACATATGTATCCTTCCAAAAAAAAGTTTAACTACACAGTCACATATACAAAAACAACTTCCCAGGGGTCAAGCTCATGAACTGTTATTGGCTCTAAATGTGCCCTTAACATTTTCTTTATATTTAAAAATCTGTCTATACCATCTATAATGGTGTGCTCTTTTGGAGTTGATATTGGCTAGTACAGGGCCTAGGATAATATAGGATGATTTTACTGATCTTTTTATAAACTTTAATTAGGTAGTCATCTGAATACTCTGGTTACAGGTTACTGATACATTGTGTTGATTCATCAGGAGCCACAAGAGAGGAGGGAAGCAGAGAATGCCAAATCTGGACCTGGGGCATGAACATCAAGCCCAAAAGGACTGTGTGTTCCCCTCTCAGGGTTAAAATCTATCACGTCTTCTGGTGTTTATTTCACCTTCCTTTGGTTTCACTTGGGGATTGACTGCCCAAAAGAATCTTGTGACCTATTGCACATGAATATTCTGCTGTTGCCTTTTAGGGTTAGAAGAGCTGTGAAAGTACAGTCACAAACAAACAACGATTTGAAATTAACACTTGTTTCTAATTAGAAATGACCAAGCTCTTTTACTGACATCAACACGTTACTGAAAGTACTATAAATTCTTTGTCCTTCCTGACCTGGCCTTTGGGCCCTTCCTAAAGCCAGGAACAACAACTGATAGCCTGTTAGAGGAAACTGCAGCAACCCACAGGCAAATAAATTCCAACTACTCAACATCTTTGAAAAGCTACTCTGGATTTACTAGGGAGTCAGTATTTACTGACTTGGGGGTTCAAATTCATTTCAATTCAACAAACATTTATTAGGTAATAGGATACAAAAACAAAAGCCACTGTCCCCAAGGAGCTTCCCACATCAGATACTTACTAGCTGTGTGACCCTGGGCAAGTCATTTAACCCCAATTGCCTTAAACATCCAGAGCCATCTCTAGTCATCCTGATGTATATCTTGCTACTGGATGGAGATGGCTCTGGAGGAAAGAGTAAGGCTGGTGACCTTGCATAGCCCTTCCTCACTTCAATCCAATTCACTGAAAGTCATGACATCATCCCAGTGACATGATCCTCTTCGAGAATGAAGGACAAACACACATGTATGTGTGTATACACATGTGTATGTGTGTGTGTGTGAGTATATATATATAAATATCCAAGTGGTATATAGATACACACATCTTTGAAATTAACAATTGTTACTACCACTTGGAGGGATACAACATGAAAACACAAAAGTAAATATAAGACTGATGTGGTTGGGTTCTGCATGTGTGGGGATAGTTCTCCCTTATCCCTCAAGTAACATTGTTTAGTGAAGCCCTCCAATCCCCAGGGGCTTCATGACTAAGGAGAATCCGGGATCCCTGAGCATGCACTCTACTTACATAGAGCTATACACTAGTAACCCTTTCTTCTTAGCATAAAATTAACATTTAATTTATGTTGCAGTTTAGCCCTTCCCCCCAAGTAGGCAAAATGGATACATTCTGGGATGGAGCATGTTCATTGAACATGTGCTTTAGCTCCACCCAGGGGGAAGGGGATAGGAAGGAGGCAGGACCAGAAAGACTATAAGAATCAGGACCCTTTCCCAGCTTCCAAGGTGGGCCATGTTTTAATATACAACTCCCTTCATGAAATGTGCTAACTCATTATGGAGACTGAGCTGTCAGTTCTTTGGACCAGACCTCAGGTGATGACAACATGATGATTTGAGGAGGAAAAGAAATTGAGAACTGGGCCTTCTTTCCCACGGGAGGTGGCTCCTGAGATAAGGATTAGGAGAAGGGAAGATGGGGGGTGCATTCCTGGTGGGGAGGGGGACCCTCTGTGAGAGTACAGAGAGTCATGAGATGGAATGTCCAATTAAGGAATAGCTAATGGTCCAATTAGGAACAATGTGAAATGGAATTGGAAAGGTGGGCTGGAGCCAAATTGTGGAAGGCCCTAAATGTTTTTGTTGAATTTACATTATGGGATTAACTGCTGCCCCACAAGCAATGTCAGTACATGATATGCCCTTGTGGTAACACTGAGTGCTTTAGTACTACTGGTGCCACTGCAATATTTCTGCAGCAAAGGAGAGCAAATAATGAGCCAGATGTTTATGTAAGACTTCATTTTCTCATGGGTGTCTGTAATTTTAGTAAGGTTCTCCTCCTCACCTCCCAGAGAAGGCATGTAAATAATTTAAAGGCCTAGCTACTCATCAGTAACTCTACAATAATATACCAGTAGAGATATGCAATGGAGAAAAAGTCAATTCTACTGTAGATATTTGTGTTATCTGTAGTGAATGATTTTTTTTCCTGGGTCGGTGTCCTTCCACTCTTCAGCACCCTCTTAGGCTGGCTTTCCCTAATAAATACTATGTCCTCAAGAAATGAAAATTCATTTTAATATTAGCTTAAGGACACAATTAGGAAGGGAATCTGCTATAAGAAAAGCCATATTAAATGTTCCAGTGTCAAATAAAGTGACTTTGAATTATCTACCAGTTTGGATCACCTCTATCATTGTTTCCTCACTAATACAGATGATGGAAAATTGATTGTATCATTCTATAGAATCAATTATTTTCTCTAAAAACTTCTTTATTGTGATTGGAAGCATTTAACCAATACCATCTAAGACCAACTATTCCCTCAGTTTTCTGGGTACATCAGGACCAGGAAACATTAGACATTTAACTGGGAAATCTGTCCTTAGATTTCTAATACAGTTCAGGAGAGAAGCAAGTGATTCAGGTTACTTTATTGTCATTTCAATTTTGTTGTCAATTCAATTGTGCCTGACCCTTTGTGACCGCACTGGGGTTTTCTTAACAAAGATACTAGTGTGGTTTGCAATTTCTTTCTCCAGTTCATTTTATGGATAAGGAAACTGAGGCAGAGAGGGTTATGTGACTTGCTGAGAGTCACCCAACTAATAAATTAATGAGGCTGGATTTGAACTCAGGAAGATGAGTCTTCCTAACTCTGGCACTCTGTCCACTGTACTACCTTAGCTGCCCTTAGGTTGCTTGGGTTTATATAAATATCCTAATTTCTCATTTCATAACCAAATCAAAATACTGGGTTGGCTGAAACTTACTCTTTTCTCATAACACTATGGAAAGTAATATAATGAAAGAATTGAAAATGCATTCACCAAACTACCTTTTATAGTTAACATGTTCACCTAGTCTACTCAAATTGTTAAGAATTATTTACAACATCATAAATAGAAGAAACAGTGGTTTTAGCTTTCACGAGATGTCTTTTTCGGTAAAGATTATTTTTCAAATGTTTCACTGTTAAAAAATTTAAAGTGTAAATTAAAATTATGGGGAGAAGGAAGATGACCAAGTGATTGGGTTTCACTTGGGAATATCAAACTCCACTATTGCTAAGAGATCCTTGCTATTGATTTTTTTAGACCCATAAATATGATGCAAAATTGTATTAATTATTATCCATAAATGCTATGCTCTCTTTTAGTCTGAACCTTTGACCCTTAAGAGCATAATGAAGATAACATATTTTTGAATACATGCTATACTAACCATTGTTATAACCTAAGCACTACAGCAACTTACTTTTTTTTTTTTTTTTTGCTGGGCTATAGGGGTTAAGTGACTTGCCCAGGGCCACACAGCTAGTAAGTGTCTGAGACCGGATTTGAACTCAGGTACTCCTGAATCCAGGGCCGGTGCTTTATCCACTGTGCCACCTAGCTGCCCCCTACAGCAACTTACTTTTATGGTCCATTATAGGCTTTTTATAGGTTCTAAATTTGTCATGGCCACTAACCAAATGAAATTCTCAACTCATTACTATTATATTAGACCTTGTGAATTTTTAATGAGCTGAAACCAGAGATTTTGATCATGCAGACTATATAAAAGTATGAAGTTCTCTTTTATGGTTTACTATATATAAATCACTTATTTAAAATGATGAATTTTGGTAAATATCAATAGTGTATCTTATTGAGAGGATCTGCATTAAGTGATGTATCCCCACAATGGACTGGATTTCTTTACACAAGGATTTTTTAAAAAATATTTATAGTAACAGGTCAGTCCCCAGGAGAGATGCCGTGGTAATGTAGAAAAGTCAATTGATTAGTGACAGATGAAATGATTCAGATAACAGATATCAATATTTTATTATTATGGAAGTTGAAAATGAAAACTATATTTTAAAGAATATTCAACTTGGGTTGTTTTTGCTTAAGTGCTGGGTTTTTAAAATATTTTTTTCCAAGAGTTGGTTTGTTCATTAGAGGAAAGGGAAAGGTTCATATTCAGAAATGAATTCCGATGCAAAAATAAAAAGGTATCAATAAAACTTGAGTATATCAAATTAGAAAAAAAGTCTCTGCACTTAAACTACTTGTCTTAAAACATTATTATAATTATTACTACCATTCAAAATAAAATTTTTAAAAGTAAAAATAAAATAATGTAGCTACAGGTTTTATAAGATTAATAGTTTTAAAATGTCTTTCTGGTGTTATAATTTATATACTTAGATTCTTGGAAAAGATCTAAAAACTTGTCTTAAAGAAACTTTGTAAAATATAGAATGATTGATTTAAAAAGTGAAAAGAAAATATTAGGTCAACATAAGTCCTTTGAAGTCCAAATGTTTTCAATAAACGCAAAATTGTATGTTGAGAAAATAACAGATGGCAAAAGCACATTTATCTAAAAGAGCACCAATCTGTTTCCAATCTGTAAAGTATCCAGTGGTTGTTTAGAGAAACCATTCAAATTAAAATCCAATAAACTTTAGTATTAATATGATATCATAATATACAGATGTAGCATCCTAAATCATATAAAAGTTTAAATGTTAATAAAAATTCCTTGAAAACATAAGTACTCTATTAAACAGAAAAATTATTTTTATAGCTTAAAAGTTTTTTTTTCATGGAAAGTCCAAATTTAAGTAGGCTTATTGATAATATTAGGTATCTTATTTTACTTACAGCAGAGTAAGATTGCTTTTTGATTTGTTTCCTGAGCCACTGAACTCACAGACTATTTTAATGATATTTTTGTAGGTGAAGAGCTTGATCATAGTTAATTCTGATGAACAAATCTGTTCAATTTTCTTTCATTCACTCTTTATTCATGCTTATCCTTTCCTTTCTATTTCATTCCCAATATGGTACTGTTCCGATAAAAATCTTCAATGGCTTTCCACTGTCAACAAAATATTATACAATCTCCTTAACTTGACATTTAAAGGCCTACACAATTTGACCCCAACCTGTCTTTCTAATTTTATCTCCCATTATTCCTTACTATTCCATCTACTTCATCCAGGCTGGTTTATTCACTTTTTCAGAAACACATCTGGTTGATTTCTATCTCTATGCCTCCTTGACTGGACTGCTCTTCCCCCTCTCCTGATTATCTAAATCTTGTCCATATTTTAAGACCCAGCTCAAGTCTCAACTCCTCCATGAAATCTTTCAAGGACACTCCATTCCACAATGTTCTCTCCCTCCTCTTGTAGCAATTACACTCCTCATTTAGACTTTATTATACAACACTTTGCACTATTAATTAGCTTTTACAGTATCATCACCCCAACTAGTTGTTAAGTTGCTTGAGTGTAAGACATATGTCTCAAGCCCTTTCTCTTTTTTCCACCCCACCTAGCCCAGAGCTTTGCACAAAATTGTTATTGTTCAGTTGTTTTCAGTTATGCCTGACTCTCTGTGACCCCATTTGGGCTTTTCTTAGCAAAAATACAGGAGAGGTTTGCTATTTCCTTCTCCTGCTTACTTTACAGACAGCAAATGGAAGCAAAAAGGGTGATATGACTTACCCAGGGTCACACAGTAAGTGTCAAGCCAGATTTGAAGTCAGGAAGATGAGTCTTCCAAACTCCAGGCCTGGTAGTCTACCCTCTGCTGGTGCTCAATAAATATTTGCTTAATGACTAATACTTTGAATCATTCATATTACGAGCTATATATAACACCATTTGGGCCATTGCATAACATATGCAATGTATAATTTGAACAATGTGGATCAAAAGAAGTACTAGGTCTTACACAAAAGGACTGGGATTCAAATACTGACTCAGCTCCTTGTTAGCTGTGTGACTTTGGGCAGATCACTTTACCTGTTTCCTTATCTATAAATGGGCTTGTTTCCTGATCTTTAAAATGAAGGGCATGGGCTATATGCCCAAGCTTCCTTCTAGTTCTCCCTTCTAGACATGCCTCTCCATCTCCAACCTCTGTACCTTTGCAGTGATTCTTCCTCATGCCAGGAACATGCTATTCCCTCTCCTTATACTCCTTGGTTTCTTATAAGACTCAGTTTAAGGGCAGCCACTTTCTGCATGAAGGTTTTCTAAATCCTATTCCTCCAGAATCTGCTGGAGCCTTTCCCACAAAATCCCCTTGTATATATTTTGTATATACCTGAACATGCACATTATGTCTTCTCTCAGCTAGATTTGAAACTCCCTGAGGACAGGGACTATTTGTATTTTTGTCCACTAGGTGGTACAATGCAGAGAGTTCTGGATTTAAAAGTAAAGAAGACCTTGGGGCAGCTAGATGGCGCAGTGGTAAAGCGCCGGCCCTGGATTCAGGAGTACCTGAGTTTAAATTCGGCCTCAGACACTTGACACTTGCTAGCTGTGTGACCCTGGGCAAGTCACTTAACCCTCATTGCCCTACCAAAAAACAAAACAAAACAAAACAAAAAAAAGAAGACCTGAATTCAAATCCTGCCTCTGACACTAGCTTGGATCCTGGGCAAGTCAGTTAACTGCTCTGTGCCTCAGTTATCCAATGTAAAATGGGGATAATAATAGAACCTACCTCCCACAGTTGTTGGGAAGATCAAATGAGATAATATTTGTCAAGTGCTTTGAAAATCTTAAAAAGCTATTATATAAATGATTATTTTTGTCTCCGTATTCTTAGTGTCTGTCTTGCACAGTGCCTGGCACATAGCAGGTAATGAATAAGTGAAGTCCATTGGTTTAAATTTTAAAATCTAAATAGGTATTATCAAAAAAATATGTTCAATGAAACTTTTTTTAGTTTAAAATAGGATCATAGGATTCAGAACTGAAAAGTGCTTCCACATTCCATAGTCCAATCTCCTCATTTTATAGATAAACTAAGATACAAGAGGTATAGTGACTTGCCCAAGGCAACGCAGCTAACAAAGAGCAGAGCTAGAATCTGAAAATGGATTTTCTGATTCCAAATTCAGTGACAGATTTTTTTTCTCTGTCTAAGATTATCTGTCATGTCTTCCAGGATATTTTTCCTACTTAGTTTATGATTTTTCTCTCATTTTCATCAATGAAAAATTGGTAATTCTTCTGACTGAAGCTGAAACAACTAGTAAAAGCTAGAACTGTTTTCTCTATCATTTTATGATATAGTAAATAATTTGTCTACTCAACATATTTGAGTAGACTGGCTGAATGTGTGAGGACAAAACTTGTCAAGCATACTAGTTAGCCTAGTTGTGAGCCATCTCTAAGGTGCCACAAAAGATACCACCAACTTTCCATAGCTCAAAATGACTTCTGTTCCAGATTAATAAATATCATTTTATATACATACATTTTAACGCAGATATTTCATGAGCTACATTTTTATTAATTGTCACCAATATTGAATTTAAATTGAAACAGTATCCTCCTATAAATTTAATACAAATATCAGCCAGGAAGGAAAGATATGAAGAGACTGTTAAGAAACAATTATAGGGGGCAGCTAGGTGGCGCAGTGGATAGAGCACCAGCCCTGGATTCAGGAGGATCTGAGTTCAAATCGGGCCTCAGACACTTAACACTTACTAGCTGTGTGACCCTGGGCAAGTCACTTAACCCCAATTGCCCTGCCAAAAGAAAAGAAAAGAAAAGAAAAGAAACAATTATAAACTTTCAGAATAACTTTGAAGATTTATGCCAGATAATATGTCTGAGGCTAGTGTGTGGCCTATTCTTCATAATGAAGAGAGAACATTTATTCTTATTATTTAATGGGAAATATACTATTAAGAAAATTGCCATTTGACTCCTTTAAAAGGGCACAATCCAGATTTCCTGTGGAATAGAGCTATAGATCACAAAGGTGTTTTTTTTTAAAGTGAGAAGAAAATGTGCTGACCAAGTGGGCTGACTAATAGGAACTGCATGTGAGAGTCTCAGCTTGATCCTCTAATCCTCGCTTCCCTTTTCCTACCCATTTCCTCCCCTTACACCTCCCCCCCAAACTCAAATACCATTTTTAAAACAAGTTATGAAGCTGAATTCTGAAACGCAATGGATTTTCCATAGCTGAATCTTTCAGAACTGTCACTGCAGTTACAGGGTGGAAGGCAGGAAGGAGGAGAATGAGTCCACAAAGCTTGGGAATAATAAAAGACTGCAAGATAGAAATCTAGTGAAATGTTCATGACAGAGCTATAAGGGCTCATTACTGGACCAATCCCCACCTGATCAGCTTTGCATTCAATAACAACCAATGGAAGGAGGATTATATCTCAGCTCACAGAAAGAACATGAGAAATCTAAAGCGGAGAGCAGGGGAAAACAAACCAGGACCCCCAGAGAGGCACTTTGTTGAAAGATGACTACCTCTGAGACAATGAGTTAACATAGAGGTTATTTCCTGGAACACTGTGTAAAGGTGCTATATCCATCTGGTTTTCACAGACCATGTCCAACCTATCTACAGCATCTGGATGAATCAGCAAAATTTCTGTCAACCAAATAGTATGTGTGTTTGGTTGTTTTAATTAAATTTGTTTAATTAAATATGTTTTTATTAAACAATATCAAACATCAGTAAAAATCAACTGAACTTGTAGGTAACTATATTTAAATTAACTTCAATGAATAAAATATTTATAAATACTTTTTCATTGCTTCCTTCTAAGTTTTCAATACGCACAACATCACAGATTTGGCTCCATTTAAAAAATAACATAATAATAATTAAAACATGAAGACTAACAACACAATCTTGCCCTGCTCAATGAATGCTATTATTAAACCTATAAATATAACTGGGAAAGGAGCATGCAGAATATATCTAGATGCAACTGTGTCATAATCAGCAAAGGCTTAAAAGATAAAATTTTAAAATATTTTTCAAAGTATATAATGAAAAATTGACACCTTAAGTTTTTTCTTCTGAGACAAGCAGACACGACACCTATACCCATAAAGAAAACTTTGTTGGCGGTATGCCTTTGAAACAATTTTTTAAGCTCTTCTTGAATTCAGTACTGCTAATCAAGGTTTTTCATTGTTGTTTTTTTGGGGGGGGTCTAGACCTATAATTTCATTGGAGAGTGATGTTTAGCCCCATAGGACAGAAGCAAGAACAAGGGGAGAAAGCTGAAAAGAAAAATATAGTTTTGATGTCAGGAAAACTTCCTAACAAGGTGTCCAAAAGTAGCTTCTTGAAGAGACAGTGTGTTCCTCTTAGTTGGAGGCCAATAAGCAAACCCTGGATGACCACTTGTCAAGTGTGTGATAGTGGAGATGCCCTTTGGTGATGGATTGCGGAGATCCCATTCTGTTAAACTCTCTACATGTCTACAGATTTGCAACTTAAAGGTGTGGAAAGATCTGAGGAACTCAGAGTTGGCTTGTCCAAACTCACACAGATCATGTAAGTCACAGTCAGTAGTAGAATCACATCTTCCTGATAGCAAGAATTGTTCTCTGTCTAGTCTATCTTTCTACCTCCCACTTAGAAATAGATGGTCATGGGGGCAGCTAGGTGGCACAGTGAATAGAGCACTGGCCCTGGAGTCAGGAGTACCTGAGTTCAAATCCGGCCTCAGACATTTGACACTTACTAGCTGTGTGACTCTGGGCAAATCACTTAATCCCAATTGCCTCACCAAAAAAGAAAGAAAGAAAGAAAGAAAGAAAGAAAGAAAGAAAGAAAGAAAGAAAGAAAGAAAGAAAGAAAGAAAGAAAGAAAGAAAGAAAGAAAGAAAGAAAGAAAGAAAGAAAGAAAGAAAGAAAGAAAGAAAGAAAGAAAGAAAGAAAGAAAGAAAGAAAGAAAGAAAGAAGAAGGAAAGAAGGAAAGAAGGAAAGAAAGAAAGAAAGAAGGAAAGAAAGAAAGAAAGAAGGAAAGAAAGAAAGAAAGAAAGAGATGGTTACTTATAAAATGGACAGAATGAGTCCTTAATGTTACCAGAAAAACAGCACTTATGACAGTAAAGAAACTGTTGGAAATAATTTAAGAACAAGGGAAATTACCACATATCCCTTCCCCCAAAAAAGAAAGAGAGAGAATAAAGTGGAAAGAATACAGACTCCATCTCAATGTAGATTGGCAATTCTAAGTGTGTCAGAGGCAGGGTATGCAACAAGGCTCAGGCCAACTCTACCCATGGCACCACACTGCCTCTGAATATCTGAAATTAATAATATTTATAACATTTTCTAATGAAATCTCATGAAAATACAAGTTTTTAAAAATACCTTAAGTTGCAAAATACAAATGCTTATTAAACACTTAATGTGAAAAAGAACAATGTGTTAAAGCAAGATACAAAGTTCAGATAAGACATTAACTTGCCCACAAAGTGTTTATACTCTGGATGGGAGATAAGACACTATTTTAGATAAACAGATAATTTTACATGATAAGTGGATTAGGGAGGGTTACAATTTTTTCTTCAAAGATAGTTGCAACTTTTAACATAGAACTAATATTGCCCATAGCCAGGACTGGGGTGATGGCACACCAAGAAAAGTGCTCCAATAACTATTACTTAGCAATTATTCTTTTAGTTAAACTAAATTAGAATGCTGTCTCATCTCAGCAAGGACTCATTACAACCTTCAGCGAGTGATTTACTTTGAAATCAACATGGTTACACTGATTATTTTTATATATATTTAATATGTATCAGGTCTTGAATGATAGTTTTGAATAGGATTATAGTAGGTATTAATACATTTTTTCTGATAAAAGTATTTTATTTTTTTCTAATTACATGTAAAAATATTTCTCAACATTTGTTTATACAAGCTTTCCAATTGCAGATTTTTCTCCCTCCCTCCCCTCCCTCCCCCCTCCCCTAGACAGCAGGTAATCATATATAGGTTATATATATATATATATACATAATAACATTAAATGTATTTCTGCATTAGTCATATTATAAGAGAAGAATCAGAGCAATGAGGAAAAACCTCAAAATAGAAAAACAACAGCACCAAAAGCAAAAGAAATAGGATGGTTAAATCAGCATCTCTACTCCACAGTTCTTTTTTTTTTTTCTGGATTTGGAGATCCCCTTCCATCATGGGTCCCCTGGAACTCTTCTGTACCATTGCACTGGTGTGAAGAATCTAGTCTATCACAGTAGATCAACACATAATGTTGATGATACTGTGTACAGTGTTCTCCTGGTTCTGCTCATCTCACTCATCATAAGTTCATTTAAGTCCTTCCAGGTTTCTCTGAACTCCTCTTGCTCATTGTTTCTTACAGCACAATAGAATTCCATTACATTCATATACCACAACTTGTTCAGCCATTGCTCAATTGATGGGCAACCCCTCAATTTCCAATTCCTTGCCACCACAAAAAGAGCAGCTATAAATATTTTTGCACATGTGGGTCCTTTTTCCTTTTTTATGATCTCTTTGGGGAAAAGACCAAAAAGTGGTATTACTGGGTCAAAGGGTATGCACAGCTTTATAGCCCTTTGGGCATAATTCCAGATTGCTCTCCAGAATGGCTGGATCAGTTCATAGCTCCACCAACAATGCATTAGTATTCCAATTTTCTCACAGCTTTTCCAACGTTCATTGTTTTCCTTTTTTGTTATATTAGCCAATCTGATAGGTGTCAGGTGGTATCTCAGAGTTGTTTTAATTTGCATCTCTCTAATCAATAGTGATTTACAGCATTTTTTCATATGGGAATAGATAGCTTTGATTTCTTCATCAGAAAACTGCTTGTTCATATCCTTTGACCATTTCTCAATTGGGGAATGACTTGGATTCATATACATTTGATTTAGTTCCCTATATATTTTAGAAACGAGACCTTTATCAGAAGTACTGGCCATAAAAATTGTTTCCCAGCTTTCTGCATCCCTTCTAATTTTGGATGCATTGTTTCTGTTTGTACAAAACCTTTTTAATTTAATGTAGTCAAAATTATCCATTTTGCATTTCATAATATTCTCTATCTCTTGTTTGGTCATAACCTGTTCTCCTTTCCAAAGATATGAAAGGTAGACTATTCCTTCCTCTCCTAATTTACCTACGGTATCACCTCTTATGTCTAAATCATGTATCCATTTTTACCTTATTTTAGTATAAGGTGTAAGATGTTGGTCTATGCCTAATTTCTGCCATACTATCTTCCAGTTTTCCCAGCAGTTTTTATCAAATATTGAGTTCCTATCCCAGAAGCTGGAGTCTTTGGGTTTATCAAACACTGCATTACTAATATCATTTGCTACTGTGCCGCCTGTGCCTAGCCTATTCCATTGATCCTCCACTCTATTTCTTAGCCAGTACCAGATAGTTTTGATGACTGCTGCTTTACAGTAAAGCTCCAGATTTGGTACAGCTAGCCCACCTTCCTGTGCATTTTTTTCATTATTTCCCTTGATATTCTTGACTTTTTGTTTTTCCAGATGAATTCTATTGTTTTTTCTAGCTCTATAAAATAATTTTTAGGTAGTCTGATTGGTATGGCACTGAATAGGTAAATTAATTTAGGTAGAATTGTCATTTTTACTATATTAGCTCTGCCTATCCATGAGCAATTAATATCTTTCCAATTATTTAGATCTGATTTGATTTGTGTGAAAAGTGTTTGGTAATTCTGTTCATAGAGTTCCTGGGTTTGTCTTGGAAGGTAGACTCCTAAGTATTTTATATTATCTACCATTACTTTAAATGCTGCTGGACTTTGTTGTTCATGTATAGAAATGCTGATGATTTATGTGGATTCATTTTATATCCTGCTACTTTGCTAAAGTTGTTAATTATTTCAAGTAATTTTTGAGTTGATTCTCTAGAATTCTGTAAGTATACCATCATATCATCTGCAAGAGTGATAGTTTTGTTTCCTCCTTGCCTATTCTGATTCCTTTAATTCCTTTTTTTCCCTCTGATTGCTAATGCTAACATTTCTAGTATAATATTGAATAATAGAGGTGATAATGGACATCCCTGTTTCACCTCTGATCTTATTGGGAAGGCCTCTAACTTATCTCCATTACATATAATGCTTGCTGATGGTTTTAGGTAGGTAGATACTGTTTACTATTTTAAGGAAAGCTCCACGTATTCCTAACCTCTCTAGTGTTTTTATTAGGAATGGGTTCTGTATTTTGTCAAAAGCTTTCTCTGCATCTATTGAGATAATCATATGAATTTGGTTAGTTTTCTTATTGATGTGGTTGATTATGTTGATAGTTTTCCTAATGTTGAACCAGCCCTGCATTCCTGGTATAAATCCCACCTGGTCATAGTGTATTATCCTAGTGATTGCTTGCTGTAATCTCCTTGCTAATATCTTGTTTAAGATTTTAGCATCAATATTCATTAGGGAAATTGGTCTATAATTTTCTTTCTCTGTTTTTGCTGTGCCTGGTTTTGGTATCACCACCATATTTGTGTCATAAAACGAATTTGGTAGAACTCTTTCTTCACCTATTTTTCCAAGTAATTTGTGTAATATTAGTATTAATTGTTCTTTAAATGTTTGGTAAAATTCACCTGTAAACCCATCTGGCCCTGGGGATTTTTTCTTAGGGAGTTCATTAATGGCTTGTTCAATTTCTTTTTCTAATATAGGCTTATTTAAGGATTTTATTTCCTCTTCAGTTAACCTGGGCAGTTTGTTTTTTTGTAAATATTTATCCATTTCATTTAGATTGTCAAATTTATTGGCATACAGTTGGGCAAAATAATTCCTAATTATTGCTTTAATTTCCACTTCATTGGTGGTAACATCACCCTTTTCATTTTTGATACTGGTAATTTGGTTTTCTTCTTTCTTTTTTTAAATCAAATTAACCAATATTTTATCTATCTTATTTTTTTTTTCATAGAACCAGCTCTTAGTTTTATTGATTAATTCTATAGTTTTCTGGTTTTCAATTTTATTATTTTCTCATTTTATTTTCAGGATTTCTAGTTTAGTATCTAATAGGGGATTTCTAATTTGTTCTCTTTCTAGCTTTTTAAGTTGCATGCCCAATTCATTGATCTCCTCTTTCTCTTTTTTATTCATGTAAGCATTTAGAGCTATAAATTTTCCCCTAAGCACTGCTTTGACTGCATCCCATAGATTTTGGTATGTTGTCTCATTATTGTCATTCTCTTGGATAAAGTTATTGCTTGTTTCTATGATTTGTTGTTTGACCCATTCATTCTTTAAAATGAAATTATTTAGTTTCCAATTGGTTTTCATTCTACTTTTCCCTGGCTCTTTCTTACATGTAATTTTTATTGCATCATGATCTGAGAAGGATGCATTTACTATTTCTGCCTTTCTACATTTGACTATGATGTTTTTGTGCCCTAATACATGGTCAGTTTTTGAAAATGTGCCAGGTACTGCTGAGAAAAAGGTATATTCCTTTCTATCCCCATTCAATTTTCTCCAGACATCTATCATGTCTAACTTTACTAGTAATCTATTCACCTCTTTCACTTCTTTCTTATTTATTTTTTGGCTAGATTTATCTAATTCTGAGAGGAGGGGATTCAGATCCCCCACTAGTATAGCATTGCTGTCTAATTCCTCTTGTAACTCATTTAACTTCTCCTCTCAGAACTTGGATGCTATACCACTTGGCGCATACATATTTAATATTGATATTACTTCATTATCTATAGTACCTTTTAGCAAGATGTAATTTCCTTCTTTATCTCTTTTAATGAGATCTATTTTTGCCTGCACTTTGTCTGAGATAAGGATTGCTACCCCTGCTTTTTTTACTTTAGCTGAAGCATAATATATTCTGCTCCAGACTTTTACCTTTACTCTGTGTGTATCTCTCTGCTTCAAATGTGTTTCTTGTAAACAGCATATTGTAGGATTCTGGCTTTTAATCCATTCTGAAATTCGCTTCCATTTTAAAGCAGAGTTCATCTCATTCCCATTCACAGTTATTATTACTGTCTATTCCCCTCCATTCTATTTACCCCCTTTGTACTTTCCCCACTTCTTTCACTCTATTCCTCCTCACCAATGTCTTGCTTCTTACCCCTGCCTCCCCCAATCTGCCCTCCCTTTTTATCATCCCCTCCCTTTTCTTTACCCTTTTCTCCCTTGCTTTTGCCCTCCCTTCTATCAGTCCCCCTGTTCCCCTTCCCGTTTTATTTCCCTAAAGAATAAGTTGTTTCTTTGTCCAAATGAACATATATGTTATTCCCTCTTTGAATCAACTCCAATGAGAATAGGGTTGAAACAATGTTCACCCCTCCCTTCTTTCCCTTTATTGTAATAGGTTTTTTTTCCACCTCTTCATATGATGTAATTCACCCCATTCCACCTGCCCTTTCTTCTTCTCCCTATAGGCTCCCTTTTTAACCCCTTAATTTCCTTTATGTTATCACATCAAAGACAATTTATATTTATATCCTCTGTGTATAATCCCTCTGTCTGCCCAAATACATTTACATTTCTCAAGAGTTGTAACTATTATCTTCCTGTGTAGGGATGTAAACAGTTTAACCTAATTGAGTAACATTTTTTTCCCTGTTTACCTCTTTAAATTTCTCTTGAGTCTTGCATGTTAGGATCAAATTTTCTATTCAGTTCTGGTCTTTTCCTCAGGAAACCTTGAAAGTCCCCAGTGTCATTGAATGTCCATCTTTTCCCCTGAAAGAGAATGCTCAGTTTTGCTGGGTAATAGATCCTTGGCTGCAGTCTAAGCTCCTTTGCCTTCTGGAATATCATATTCCAAGCATTGCGATCCTTTAATGTTGAAGCTGCTAGTTCCGGAGCAATCCTGACCGTGGCTCCATGATATTTAAATTGCTTCTTTCTGGCTGCTTGGAGTATTTTCTCCTTCACCTGATAATTCTGGAATTTGGCTACAATATTCCTTGGAGTTTTCCTTTCAGGGTCTCTTTCAGGAGGTGTTCGGTGGATTCTTTCAATGATAATTTTATCCTCTGATTCTATAATATCAGGGCAGTTCTCCTTAATAATTTCCTGGAACATGGTGTCTAGACTCTTTTTTCTGATCATGGCTTTCAGGCAGCCCAATGATTCTCAAATCATCTCTCCTGGATCTGTTTTCCAGATCAGTTGTCTTTACAATGAGGTATTTCACATTTTCTTCTATTTTTTCATTGTTTTGATTCTGCTTGACTGATTCCTGGTGTCTCATGGGTTCCTTATCTTCCAACTGTCCAATTTTAATTTTTAAGGCATTGTTTTCTTCAATGAGATTCTGCACCTTTTTTCCATTTGGCTAGATGAATTTTTTTTTAATTAAAATAATTTTTTTTGGTGAGACAATTGGGGTTAAGTGACTATCCTAGGGTCACACAGCTAGTAAGTGTTAAGTGTCTGAGGCAGGATTTCAACTCAGGTCCTCCTGACTCCAGGGCCAGTGCTCTATCCACTGCGCCACCTAGCTGACCCCAGATGATTTTTTTAAAGAATTGTTTTCTTCTATCAATCTTTGTGCTTCCTTTTCCAAGCTGCTGATTCTTTTTTCATAATTTTCTTGTGTTGCTTTCATTTTTCTCAAATGATTTTTAAAATACTTTTTGAGCTCCTCCCAGAAGGCTTTTTGTTCTTGAGACCAATTCATCTTCCCTCTTGAGGCTTCACATGTAGGCAATTTGGGAGTATTGTCCTCATCTGAATTTGTGTTTGCCTCTTCCCTGTCAACACAGAAACTTTCAATGATGAGAGTTCTTTTTTGGTTTTTACTCATAATGCAGCTTATTTTATTTTATTTTTTTTATTTTTTTAAGTTGAGGTCTCCTCTGGGGGCACCAGGGTCCCTGTTTCAAGCTTCTTGTGCTGGGATATAGGGGCTGTGTCACCACCCTGGGCTTCCTGTCTGAGCGCGCTGGGATCAGTAGGCCTTCTGGCGCCTGTCCTATGGGTATCCCTCCAGCTGGCAACCTGCCCTCTCGGCTGGTGCAGGTGGGTTTCGCCACTGTTCTGCTGCACCACTGGCTTGTTGTGCCAGGGTCCAAGGGCCTCAGTTGCTTGGCTATGTCCCACAGCTTCCTGCTGACTTGCCCCACCCTCTCCCACACACTGCGTTGCAGTGAGCTGAGCCTCCCTTTTGCCTTAGCGAGACCAACCTTTCCTGAAGTCTTCTAAATTATCTCTGGTTTGAAGACTGTGTCTCTGTCTCTTTGCAGGTTCTGTAGTTTCAGAATCTGTTTAGAGGCTTGATTTAATGTTCTTTTTGAGGGAACAGAAGGAGAGCTCATACAATTTGCTGGCTACTCTCTGCCATCTTGGCTCTGCCCCTTGGTATTAATACATTTTTAACTTAAAAAGTGATTTGGAAGTTGGAAAAATTACATATAAATTTATGCCAAGTAAGGTTTATTTTTGGAGACTTTTTTATATTAGGAGTCCTTTTCCCCAACAGTTTTAGACCTCCTTTATATATACTTCCTAGTATTTTAAGTCTTACCAATCCCTTAAAGGAGGAGGAGAACACTATTCTGGTTCTCTTTTTTTTTTTTTTTTGGTGGGGCAATGGGGGTTAAGTGACTTGCCCAGGGTCACACAGCTCGTAAGTGTCAAGTGTCTGAGGCCGGATTTGAACTCAGGTACTCCTGAATCCAGGGCCGGTGCTTTATCCACTGCGCCACCTAGCTGCCCCTATTCTGGTTCTCTTAGCACTTTAAATCCTACTCCCCACCTTTTTCTTTTTCTTTTTTCCTAATTTTCCTGGAATATTTCTTTCACCTTCACCTCTACAGTTCAAAGTGAAGGAGGGAGGAGAGGAGTGGTTGGGAGAGGGCAAGAGCAGTTACTAGAAGAATAGAAATCAGAGTTGATAGCGTGCTGAAATTGGAATCAGGAAGATCGGGGTTCCAATCCCCCCTCAGAAATTTATGTGCTCCATAGCTTTAAACAAGTCTTTAGTTCTATATGTAGGAATAATAATAGCACCTATTTCATAGGGTTATGTTGAGGATCAAATGAGATGATGTGAATGAAGTACTATGCAAATTTTAAAACACCATATAAATATCAGTTTTTAATCAGCAAGCCTTAAGTGTTTTCTATGCACCAAGCACAGAGGGCAGCTAGGTGGCACAGTGAATAGAGCACTGGGATTGGAGTCAGCAAGACCCATCTTCCTGAGTTCAAATCTCACCTTAGACACTTACTAATTGTATGACCCTCAACAAGTTATTTAACCCTATTTGCCTCGGTTTCCTTGTGTATAAAATTAACTGGAGAAGGAAATGGCAAACCATTGCCAAGGAAACCCCAAATGGGGTTGGACAAAACTTAACAACAACATGCACCAAGCACTGTGCACTTAAGGAAAATCACTGGGGCAGCTGTCTTGAGGATGGAGTGAAAAGGGGAAAGAAAGACTTAAGGTATAGAGATCATCAAGTAAGAGGCTGGTGTAATAATACAGGAAAAACACACTAAGGGCCTGAACTACAGCAGTGTCTTTGGAAGTAGAGAAAGGAAGGCATATATGAGATCCATTTTGTGGAGATAGAAACATTTGGTAACTGATTAGGTAAGCAGTGTGAGTGAGAGTGAAGAGTTAATTAAGAATGATACAGATGCTATGAACATGGGTGACTAGAAGGATAGTAGTGTTCTCAATAGCTTTAGGGAAGCTTGAGTGAGTGGTATGTTTGGGGATAATGATAACAAGTTTTCTTTTGGAAATTTTTAGTTTGAAATTCCTATGGACCATTCATTTCAAAAAGCTGGTGATGAAGGACTGGAACTCAAAAGAGAGACTAGGGTTAGATATATAGATCTGGTAGTCATCTACAAAGAGAGGGTGATGAAGACCATGTAACCTGATATCTTCAAGTGTTACTGTTGTTAACAATTCCACATCCATTTCTTTTCCACTACTTGTATTAGGATCAGAAGATTCAGAGTTACAAGAGATTTTAGAAATAACTTCATCCACATGTAGCACCCTGCTATGGGCCCATTGGTGGCTGGGTCACCAGAGAGCAGCTCCTTCCCCTCTCAGAGCTTTAGAGGTAACCCTAAAGGATAAAGAAATAGTTTGATAATATTATTACTTATAAGCCCACAACAATTGAATCCTCCTTGATGCTTAGTTTATATCAATGTCACCAAACAGTTTGTTCACTAGAATTAACTATTAGAAACAGGTGATATAACAAGAAGAGCTGGACCAGAGACCCATGGAGCCTTCATGCAGAGCCTTCTAGAACAGGGCATGAAGCTGGGTTTACAGGGCAGTGTAGTGAGACAAGAAGTAGTCATGGGTCCATCAAAGACTGGGTCCAATGCTGCAAACATTGCACAAAGCAGGAACAGGAGGATGCCAGTCTCTGTATCACTCTTACTCTTGAGCTGGATCATGGATCTAGTAAGGACTTAGGAGAGACCTGTGATTAAGCACAGAAGTACTCAGAGGTCCAGCTCAGACTTGGCCTGAGCTTATATACTGGGCAAGGAGCAGGAACAGAAGAAAGTGGTAGCAATACTGTGATTATAACAACAGGGTTCTAAATAAAGTTCATAAACCCATTCAGAACACACTAAAGGTTTTAAGATATTCTCCCTTAGCCTCCCCTAAGATTCTTCAAAGATAGGAATCATCCACAGAAAGGACATAAGGACCTCAGAAAAAAACAAATCAGGATCAAACAAGACTCAGAAATTTCCTCCAGAAGTACACAGAGCATGATCCAAACACACCATCCCTAATTAGAAAGTAAGCCTGGAAGAATGAATTTTTTAAAAGGCTCCCATAATAAAAAGCTATTATAGAGAAAGGTTCACCTAAGGCGCAAGCATAGAGAAGAAAACATTCTCTTCTTCTAGAAGAAAAGAATGACCTGAAAATATCTACAAGCAAAACCCTAAAGAAAAATACAGCTTGGGCACAAGTTCTATTACAATTGCTAGAAGGAATAAAGTAAAAGTGTGTGTATGTGTATACACATATACATAAACAGACATGCATATACATACATATATACATAAACATATACATGTGTGGATATAGATATATAGTATAAATGAAATGAGAGTACAAGAAGAAAGCTTTGAAAAAGAAATGAAAGCAGCAAAGGGGCCAGCTCTCTCTTCAATAGAAACATTCCTGCCCTCAGTCCCCCTGTGAAGCCTAAAATAATCAAAAAGAGAAAGAAAAAATTAATTCAACATTAGTCTGATCATATATTAAGAATAACTGAAAATGACTTAAGTCTAGAGGCATTGACGACATGGTGCAAGGATGATTCAAAGGCCAGATGCCCAATATTGGTTAATGAAGAAATAACAAGACAAAACAAATGCTACCCAGTGTATTCAGGAAATTTTCATTGCACAATGACAAAGAGCTGGAAATGGTCCTAACATGCAACAAATGTTACTGTATAGAAATTGTTCACAATATTACTTCTAAAAATTGCAAACAAATTTGAGAAAAATGTTCAGCTAGCCATCAAGATCACCAATCAAAATGCTACACTAAGGAGTAAAGAAAATAAGTAAATTGATTTGCACATTTTATTTGTGTTAAACAAACTAACAAAAAAAGGAAATGAGAGTTGTAGAGGAAAGACTTGGAAGGGGAATAAGAAATACAAAAATGAATCCAAATGACTGACTCCCTAGAAAATTAGGAGGAATCCAAAAGAAGTTTATGAATCTATGAGACAATAAATACTGAAACAAAGTAAAAAAGACCAAAAAAATAGAAGAAAATATAGGTACCTTAGAAAAAAACAACATTTGACCTGAAAAATTGATCAAGGAGAGATCATTTAAGAATCAGTGGACTACCCAAAACCCATCACAAAAAAAAGCCTGGTTAAGCATATTTCAAGAAATGAAAGAAAACTATCAATAGGTATTAGAAAGAAAGGGGGGCAACTAGGTGGCACAGTGGATAGAACACTAGCCCTGGATTCAGGAGTACCTGAGTTCAAATCCGGCCTCAGACACTTGACACTTACTAGCTGTGTGACCCTGGGCAAGTCACTTGACCCCAATTACCTTACAAAACAAACAAAAAGAAAGAAAGGGCATTAAAAATAGGAATAATACACTTATCACCCTCTGAAAGAAACTGCAAATGAAAACTCCTAAGAATGTCATAGTCAAAATTCCAGTGTTTCCAGGTCAAAGAGAAAAAATACAAAAATCAGAGAGAGAGAGACAGACAGACAGACAGACAGACAGAGAATGAATTCAAGTATTGAGGAGTCACAGTCAGGATCACACAAGATTTATGAAATACCACAATAAAGTAGCAGAGACCTCAGAACAGGATATTATTCAAAAGGGCAAAATATATAGGAGTACAATGAAGAATAACTTACTTAGAAAAACAAAATATTAATGAAATAAAGAATTTCCAAGAAATCTCAATGAAAAGGCCAGAACAGATTAGAAATTTTGAAAGCAAACATGGGAGACAAAAGAAACATGAAAAGATGAATAGGAGTGAGCATTTCTATGGGACTATATGGGTATTATGTTTTTACATACCAATAGAGGGAGATGATATAAGTATCTTTTTAGAATCCTTACACAGTCAAACTTCAAAGAGAGACTGTAAGACCAATATCCTGGGAGTGATTTTGTTATGTTTTGATGGTCTTGAAGAAAGAAAAGAGAGAAAAAAAGGAATATACCAGGGAAGAAAGGAAGAGGAAGAGTATCAGAACTTTTCTCACATAATGGGGAACTCTTAGTAGAAGACTATAAAAAAACAAGGAGAAAGGGGTCAGGAGGGCATGAATTACATGTACTTCACTCATATGAAAGAGTCAAAGGAAAACAGAACACACACACATGCAGACAGGTTGGTGCAAGAATATGTTCAACTCAACTGAGATACAGAAGAGAAGAGAGAGGAGGGAATAAGAGGAAGGGTAGAGTTAAGAAGGTATTAATAAGAAGCACAAGTAAACTCTAAATTCAGAAAGTGGATCTTAAAGAGGGTTTTAAGAAGATAGAAAGGATGGATGATGACTTAACAAATCCTGATATGATTGAGATTTGGGCTAGTGTAAGAGAAGAGAAGAGGATCAGAGGAGGAGAAGTTGATTTCATGAAGCACAGAACACTGGCACTAAGCATATTTCTTCTCTCCACTCTCTTCTTTGTAAAGAATCCCTTTCTTATAGCAAAACCATAATAGTGAGGCACTTCAATGTCCAGATCTCCAGATCTAGACAAATCTAACAAATAATTAACAAGAAAGATTATAAAGACCTGAGCAGGGGCAGCTAGGTGGCACAGTGGATAGAGCACCGGCCCTGTAGTCCGGAGTACCTGAGTTCAAATCTGGCCTCAGACACTTAACACTTACTAGCTGTGTGACCCTGGGCAAGTCACTTAACCCCAATTGCCTCACTAAAAATAAAATAAAATAATAAAGACCTGAATAGAACTTTACAAAAGTTAAACATTGGTATTTAGTGAATGGGATTAGAAAGGAATATGCATATTCCTAAGCATTTTGCTGCACATTTACAAAACTTGATCATGTATCAGTACAGAAAGGCTTCATAAACAAATGCACAAAAACAGAAATATTGAAATACATTTTTACTGACCAAAGTGCCATAAAATTATATTCAATAAAGGGTCTTGGAAAAAGAGATTAAAATTAATTGGAGACTAAGTAGTTGAATTTTTTAATGAATTGATGGATCAAATAACAAATCACAGAAACTGATAATTTTATCAAAGAAAGTAAGAATAATGATATTAAAATTTATTGGATATAGCCAAAGCAGTGCTCATATGTTTATCACCAAACACTTTTATCAAAAATTTCAAGAGAAAATATACAATGGTAGTGGGCATGCCACTTTTTAAAGCCTAAAAAACCAACAAACTAAATTCCTTCAATTAAATGCCAAAATTGAAATTCTGAAAAATCAAAGAAGAAATTAAGAATTGAAAGTAAAAATTGAATTAATAATTAAACCAGAAACTGAGCATGAAAAATTTTAAATGATTAAACAATTTGATTTTTAAAAGAAAAAAGGAAATCAAATTTCCAGTATCAAAAGTAAAAAAGTCGGGGCAGCTAGGTGGCACAGTGGATAGAACACCAGCCCTGGATTCAGGAGTACCTGAGTTCAAATCCGGTCTCAGACACTTAGCACTTACTAGCTGTGTGACCCTGGGCAAGTCACTTAACCCCCATTGCCTCACTAAAAAAAAAAAAAAGTAAAAAAGTCAATTCCAACAAATTAAGAAGAAATAAAGAAAATTATTAGATATTATTTCATCCAACTATATGTCAATAAAACTGACAATGCAAATTATTACCTATTTAAAAACATAAAATGCATAGATTAATAGAATAATAAATACAGAATTTTTAAAACTCAATCTCAGAAAAATAATTTGAACAAAATAGAAATGAACTCCCAAGATAAACTGCTGAGACCAGAGGGATTTGTAAATTAATTCTTTCAAAGATCCAGGAAAAAATAATTCCATTATTACACAATCTGTTTTCAAAAATGGACAAAGAGATTTTGCCAAATATGATGTTGACACCTACACCAGAGAGATTCAAAACCAAAGGAGAAAACTTTAGACTAATATATCTAATGAACATTGAAGTTTAAAAAGTTAAATAAAATATTAGCAAAGAGATTGCAGTAATAAAAATATTATCTACTCTGATCACCAGGTTGGCTTTATATGAGGAACACAGAATTGATATAATATTGGGGAAATTATAAACAATATAGACCACAAAAATAATATAAGAGGCTTTTGACAAATTACAATACCCAGTCCATTAAAAAAGAACAATAAGAACACTAGAAAAAAAAAAGGAATAAATGGGTCTTTCTTTAATATGGTTAAGTAGTATTATTTAAAACCAAAAGTTAGCATTATTTAAAAGGGATAAACTATCAGTTTTTCCAATAAGATCAAGGGTAACCTGATGCCCTCAGTGCCAGAAATTTAGCATAGTGCTAGCAATGCTAACTATAGCAATAAGACAAGAAAAAGAAATTGAGGGAATAAACATAGGAAAATGGAAAGTATCATTTTCTGCAGAAAGTATGATGGTTTCCTTAGAGAACTCTAGAGAAACAACTAAAATGTATATAAACAATTTATAAATTCAGCAGATGTAGGATACAAAATAAATCCACAAAAATCAGCAACATTTCTGCATGTTACTAACAACATGCAAAAGGAAGAGACGGAAAAGGAAATTCCATTCAAAGTAACTACAGAATATATAAAATAGTTAGGATTTTACCTTCCAAGAAACATACAGGAACTTTAAGACTACAACTACAAAACACTATAAGGACAGATACAACTCATTGGAAGGCCAAGCCAAGATAATAAAAATGGCAACATTACCTAAATTGATTTACTTATTCAATGCCATATCAATCAAACTACTTTTGAGAGGGAAAATCCAGTAGAGGGCTAAGTTCAGAATCTAGACCGCAACACCTGAGAAATGAGGTCATGGAAATCAAGTCAGAGATCATAGACAATATATCTAGGAGTTTGTAAAAGAAAGGGAAAAGAGAATGTTTACCTGAAGGGATGGCAAGATTAAGTGAAGGTTTTCCATGATGGAGGAAAACTAAATATATTTATAGGCTATGAGACAGGTTAGGGGAAAAAATGAAAAAGAGAGACAGAAAAGTAAAGATAAAGGGTCCAAGTTCCCAAAAGATATTCCATTTGTAGAAGGCAAGAAACCAGTTCCTAAGATGTCATTTAAAACTATTTAAATGCACTATTTTTAAAAAATCAAACATGGACAACTTTTTTCCCCTCTGAATGACAGGTGATAAATAACCTAAAACAACCAATTGCTCTATTAACCTAAAACAAGGAGCAAGAAACCATGAGAATTTTATTAAGTAGCATGTTATCTTGTGTTTAAATTTTTTTTAAAAGGGTAAATTTTCCCTTAAAGGCATAATGCACATTTCACGAAAAGAGAAAATGTAAGCATTCCCTTTGATGAGAATGAAAGAAGTTCTAGTGGACTTGACAAAATCCAGTGCTAGAAATCAATACTCTTAAGAGGAAAAAAAAAGAGGACAAAATAATTCTCCAGCAATAACATCAACAAATTTGACAAGAAGGGATTTTTTGAAAAAAATTTTTCTGGGTGGTGCTAACCTGAAAGCCAACAAACATTCCTAACTTCATTCTTAAGAACTGATGAAATACATCTGCAAAAATACCACAGCTAGAAAATGGGTAAGCTTGCCAAGAAAAAAAAAGAAAGGCAAAAAATTGCTTTAGCTGTTTACTTCAAAAGAAAGTTGAAATTCAAAGTTAATTAAAAAAAAACACTTGTTATGCTAAGTTATATGTTTATAAATAAGTCTGCCTATCTACATGCACACACAAACAACAGGTATATATTCTTTTTAGGCAAATGATTCATACCCTGGAGTTTGAATTATTTATGATGCAGAATACTGCTCAATGCCTACTGCAGATGTGTGCTCTTTGTTTCTCCATTGCTGTAGGCTGTAATCTGATACTGTGCTTTGAAAAATGTCTCCTTTCTCCTTAAAATTTAAAAATGAATTCTTATCAGCAGGTTTTCTGCTGACTGAAGTCAATCATTAAGCCAATAATCATTTCAGTTTGTCCCTCTACACTAGAGACACTTGGAGCTAGGCAAATCATTTCTGTTGTCTCCTGCTGCTCTGGACAAAACTAATTTCCTGTCTTGAAAAAGACCAGCTCTGGGGTCACATGATGCCAAGCTACTAAAAGTAATATGAAGATCAAGTATCTAGTGAAGATTTTAAGTTACAAACCTCCACTGGTCATGATAAGGATTATTTTAATCATTAAAAAACAAAACCTGGAATACAGATTGCAACTGAGACACAAAACAGAAAATAAAAAATTCAAAGAATTTCAGCAGTTGGAGGAGGTCAGAAGTAGAAATGGAAAAATTCAGAAGACTGGTAGAACTATGCTTGAATTATAGGAGCTTTTTGTAAGCAAAGAAAAATGTGCAATGAACTACATGGAACATATGAAGACTTGGAGATACAAAACTAGGAAATGAGTGTATTTGAAAAACCTAAAACTGAATCTGTATGGGTCCAGAGGAAAAGCAGGCCAAAGAGCCTGATGAGCTGGCAGAGTTCAGAAATAACTCAAGGGACAACAACCAAAAAGAGACATGGTCAATAGACGTGTGTAAGATCCTGAAAAAAATCATGTTGTAACAATGATTGGATTTTGGAAATTCCACAGGGCATTAAATTGGATAGCATTCTAAAACACAGCATTGAGGTCACTATTCTTAGTCTGTTCTATAAATTAACACTGAATACATGCACAGAGGTAGAAAACTAAAGATCCAAGATCTAGAACAGTGAATATGTCATGAAGATACACAAATAGTGCTCTAATAATGGGGGTTTATTTATTATTTATTTATTAACCCCAAATGGGGTGATATTATGAAAAAAATCTTGATAAAGAATACAGTCTAGTTTTGTCATAAATCAAAATTACTTGGCAGTTATTTATATATTTTTAATTCAGTTTTTATTATTCCAACCAACTTTAGAGTATTATCTGGGTAAAAAAATCAGATGGGAATGAGAATATTAAAATACACATGAAATTTTTGTTTTCAAAACACAAACAAGTATGGAATCTGAGTTGTAAGGGCCTGGGAGGTCATCCACTGTAGTCCCACCTGCTCTTAAACAAAAATCCCTTCTATAATATCTCTAATAAGTAAATTTCTAATTTTCTGAAGGGCCCACTTCAGGAGGAACTCCCTACTTCCCAAGTTAGTCAATAACACTTTTGCCTATATCTACTGGAAATTGTTTCCTCATAGGCCTATATCTTTTTCTCTGCAACTTTCACCCTTCCCTATTTCTGGCACTTTGCAATCAAGCAAAATAATTCTAGTCCCATTTCTAGATGACTGTTCTAAAAATACTTAAAGGTAGCTAATCACATTCCCCACTGTGGGGAGGGGATTCTCTGGGATAAACACACCCATTTCCTTGAAAGAATATTCATGCATCATGATCTCAAGACCCTTTACCCATCCTGACTGTCCTCCTCTGGATACCCTCTAACTTACACATTTCTTTTTTTTTTTTTAATTTGTAATAAACATTTTTATTTATAGTTTGGGGTTCCAATTTTTTTTTTTTTTTGCAGGGCAATGAGGGTTAAGTGACTTGCTCAGGGTCACACAGCTAGTAAGTGTCAAATGTCTGAGGCCGAATTTGAACTCAGGTACTCCTGAATCCAGGGCCGGTGCTTTACCACTGCGCCATCTAGCTGCCCCCTGGGTTCCAATTTTTATCCCTCTTTCCCTCCCTCCCCCTCTCTTAGGTGGCAAACAATCAGATATGGGTTATACATGTATGATTAAATAAAAGAAAACTTGATTAAAAGAAAAAAATGAAAGAAAGTGAAAAATAGTGTGCTTCAGTCTGTTACATCAATAGTCCTTTAGGATTGTCTTGGATTATTGTATTGTTGAGAAAAATCAAGTCATTCACAGTTCTTCATCAAACAACATTGCTGTCTGTGCACAATGTTCTCTTGGTTCAGCTTACTTCACTATACAACATTTCATATATGTCTTTCCAGGTCTTTCTGAAATCATCCTGCTTGTCATTTCTTATAGCACTTCTATACATTTCTTTCCTATCATGTGTCCTCCAAAACTTCCCTTCCATAGGTTAAATGATTCCAATTATTTCAACCAATCCTCATATGTCAGGACTTCTCTTCAGTCTCATATCTCCAATTGGGACTGAACCTTTCAAATTGGATGTCCCACAGGCATTCTGAATTCCAAAATTGAACTCATTATACTCTGCCCCACCCCGGCAAACAACCACCCTCCTTTTCCTAACCTCCCCATTGCTGTCAAGGGCATTATTCTCCCAATCATCCAGGCTTGTGACCTATCCTCAATCCCTCATTCTCTCTCACCTTCCATATCCAATCAGTTGGCAAGTCCTGCTGATTCTACCTTCAAACAATCTCTCATGGATTGCCAATTCTCTACTCTGACATTACCACCACCCTTGTGCAGGTCCTCATCACCTGGACTCCTGAGGTAGACTTATGTTTGTTCTCCCTGCCTCAAGTCTCTTTCCACTCCAAACTGTTCTCCACTCAATTGTCAAAGTGATCTTCCTAAAGAGATTATGTCATCCATCCCTTATTAAGTAAACTCCAGTAACTCCCTATTACCTCCAGGATCAAATTTAATTCCTTCATAACCTGGTCCTTTCCGGTCTTTCCACTTTTTTTTTTTTTGTGGGACAATGAGGGTTAAATGACTTGCCCAGAGTCACACGGCTAGTAGGTGTCAAGTGTCCGAGGTCGGATTTGAACTCAGGTCCTCCTGAATCCAGGGCGGGTGCTTTATCTACTACGCCACCTAGCTGCCCCCTTTCCACTCTTCTTACACCTTACTCCTCTCCACATATGTTGAAATCTAGTAAATGTGGCCTCCTTGCTATTCTTTGCAAAGGATACTTTATCTCCTGACTGGGCATTTTCCTGAGCTATTCCCCCAGGCCTGGAATATTCCTCCTCCTCTCTATCTCCTACCTATTCTGCTTTCTCCAAATCTCAAATTAAGTCCTGCCTTCAGGAAGAAGTCTTCCCCAGTACTCCTTTATTCCTAGTGCCCTCCTTCAGAGACCACCTCCAATTAATTCCATGTGTAATGACTGGAGTGACGCTACCTGCTGGAGAGTTAAACTCTGCCACGAGGAGAAGGCGTCATTATTTATTGGCGACCACTCATTAGATATTTTAGACAGTATAGCTAGAATTTTAGCCCTTTACACATGTATATTTTATTTGGAAATAATTGTTTACATGTTGTTTCCCCCATTAGACTGCAAATTCCTTGACAGCAGGGGCTGGGTTCTTTTGCCTGTTTTCATGTCCCCAGCACTTAACAAAGTGCCTGCCACAAAGATAAAAGCTAATTGCCTGTCAGTAGATGCTTAAAGAAATGTTTGTTGATGACTTCTTACAAACCTGGTAAGAGTATTCTCACTTTCTTACAATGTATATGGATAGGCCTATGTGTTTCCTAAATGTGGTGCCAATAAATGAACAATAGTACTGCAAATCCAGGACAGAGTAGAACAACAACAACAACAAAAAACCATTGCTTTCCTCATTCTGGACACTACATGTCTCTTAATGTAGATTAGGATAGCTTTAACTATTTTGATTAATAAAAGCATTGCTGATACATAATGAGCTTGCAGTTCCTACAGTCTGTGACTGAAGAGAGAAATAAAGGAATAGTCTGGCATGTACCCTGGATTTTGGGAAAGCAAATTTCAAAGGATTCAGAGGAGAAACAGGTAGGACCCCTTTAATTAAAAAGATCCAGAGGAAGTCAACTGTAATGATTGGAATGATGCCACCTACTGGAGACTTGCTGTGGAGAGCTCCATCATGAGGAAAATGCCTCAGAGGCATTGTGGCTTTTCCTTGGCGTCAGGAAATGACGTTTGCTCATGGGTGCTGTCTATCAAGTCTACCAGCCAATCAACTGGAGGAGCCTCCTATGGTCTGGGAGGAGACAGGAAGGAGGAAAGGGAGCCTGGGCAGAGAGCGCTGGCCTTTTTGGCTTCCAGACTTGATGGTGGTGGCGGCAGAGGACTTCACAGGAAATTTGAGGAAAGATAGGAATGCCAGGCTGTTAGAATTCTGTTCTCAATCTTTTTCTTTCTATTTTCCAATAAACCCTTAAAAACCTAAACTCGTTTTATCAGTGATTTTTAGTCAGTTTCCCCCAAACTGGGGGAACACATTAGAATCCACATTTAGAATCTTAAATTACACACAACCAAGGAAGGATAAGAAATACTCAAGAATGAAATTGTGAAGATTTAAAGGAAACACTTCCAATGCAGAGGAAAAATGGGAGTTATCTGAAAAGATCCATGTGGATTCATAGGGAACTCACCAACCAACTTATATTTTAAAACCACATATACATAGTTGAAAGCTAAGAGAGAAGAGGATGAATTTAAGAATATGGTATATTGAAAAGACAGTGTCAGGACTACTAAAGCTGAGAACTGGGTGAAGTTGGCAGTGGAAACTAAGAACAATAAAAAAGGGGATTGTATTGGTAGAAAAATGAAGATTAAATAAGATATAGAACCAATGCTTGAGGGGATGGAATGGAATTATGATAACTGATAAGAGAGAGAAGATGGAGCTGCTCAATTGTTATTTTACTTGTTTTCTCTGATAATGAAAACTACTTTTACATTGGATATAATAACAAAAATAGCGAATATGGCTAAAAAGGAGTTGATAATTAAAATAAGGAGATAATAAAAGAGCTCCTAGTTACTCTTTTTTTGTTTGGTTGGTTTTTGTTTTTTGGGGGCAATTAGGGTTAAGTGACTTGCCCAGGGTCACACAGCTAGTAAGTGTCAAGTGTCTGAGGCCAGATTTGAACTCAGGTACTCCTGAATCCAGGGCCAGTGCTCTATCCACTGCGCCACCTAGCTGCCCCAACTCCTAGTTACTCTTGAAGAATTCAGATGGCTTCCAATGTATGTGATTCCTGGGCTACTATTATTAATATGCAAAAAGTTTAGGGAAAAAGATGAGGTATCCCAAGATTGGAAAAAGACAAGTGTCCCCATATTTTTAAAAGAACTGAGTTTGCCAAATATAAGCCAGAGAAATTAACATGATTTGCTGAAAAAAAAAAATTGAGACTGGATCATTAAAAAGATAGCAGCTTCCAGAAAAGACTGGGGAATAAGAAGAGTTAGAAGAGCTCAGCTCCCCCATATACAGTAAAGCTCTAAAAATGTGTGAACAAGAGTGACGATAAAGAAAAACTAGAAGAAACAGCTCCATGTCTGTCATCCTGTCTAGGAATGCACAAGAAGAGTTCCAAAAACCTTTGGAGGCTCTGAGGAGAGACAAGCCAGGGTAGACAGAAGGCATGGTGACAAACAGCCCAGAACCACAGTAGGAGCTAAGGCTATACCAAGGCTCAGCATGGGGTCTAAGAAGCATACCCCCAAGCTACAGCAGAAAATAGGTTCAGACCAGTACTGAAGCAGCCCACTGTGAACCACAGCAAGACAGAACCAGATGAAACCCAGCACAAGCATGTGGCAGCCCATCTGAGCCAACCAGAATAGTATTCAGGCAGTCCAGAACCCAGGCACCTCCTACTCAAAGGGTAGATCACAAAAAGGAGATTAAAAGGAAAGAGAGCAAAAACATATGACTGAGGAACTAGGTAAAAAGAACAGAAGACACAGTGGTGTAGTTAAAGAACACTTCAATTATAGATCACTAGTGATAAAAAAAACAACATCCCTAATTTGCCACCTCTTTGTAAAGAGTGGGAGAAGAGACAAAAAGAAAAACTAGTAGAGGAAAGGGTAGCTGGAAATACGCGATTTGAACATAAATGTTTTTCTTATTTGAGATCATGATTGCTACTCCTGCTTTTTTGAGTTCAAGCATAATCAGTGCTGTTCTAGCCCTTTATTTTAACTCCATGTGAATCTTTATGTTTGAACTGTTTCTCATAAATAATATGCTCTTGGATTCTGCTTTCTAATTGATTCTTCTGTCCTTTTCAGCTTTATGGGTGAGTTAATCCTTTTCCTGTACACAGTCATGAGTGTTATATATAAAAACTGAAAATGAAATAAAAAAAAAAATTTTGCTCAATTACCTGGAGCTAATGACTTAGATGCAATGGATAAATATTTACAAAAAAATACAAAATCCTCATCAGCAGATTAAGAAATAGAGAATTTAAATAACTTATGCTTAGAAAGAAAAATGGAACAAATATAAATGAATTCACAAATTCAAAAATAAAAAAACAAACCAGCACTAGATAGATTTATAAGGTAAGTCTACCAAATATTCAAAGATCAATTAACTCTAATAGTATATAAACTGTTTGTAAAAATAGGAAAAGAAGGGATGCTCCTAAACTCTTCCTGTAACACAATTATAATCAAAGAGAGAGAAAGCAGAGAATAAAAACTATAAATAAATATTCCCACTGAATATTTTTGCAAAAATATTACATAAAGTGCTGGCAAAGATATTACAACAATATATTTAAGTGATTATATACTATGACAAAATTGGATTTATACCAAGGATGCAGGGTTTGTTCAAAGTTTGGGAAATTATAAACACAAGCTATGTTAATAATAAAAATAGTAAGATCCATATGATTACATCAATAGATGCTGAAAAGGCTTTTAACAAAATTCAGATATGTTCCTGTTAATACTGAAAAACATAAGAACAAATTAGCCTTTCCTTAATATGGAAAATATTTTCCATCTAAAACTCAGAACCAACAATATACTTAATAAAGAAAGGCTAGAGGCCTTTATAATAATATTGATGTAAAAGGTGTAAGACAAGAATGGTTGTTATCATCATTATTTGTTTTTTTTATTATGAGCTAGAAATGCCAGCTATCGCTATAAAACAAGAAAAAGAAATCATGGAAACAGGAAAAAAATCAGTTTGTGTAAATGATGGTCTATTTAGACCTTAACAGTCAACTAAAAAATAACTGGAACGATATCCTTGCAAATTCAAAAGTTATAAGTAACAAACACACATAAATCATCAGCATTTCTGTATATTACCACAAAATCCAGCAGGAAGAGATAGAAAAATTCACTGATCAACAGTATCAAAAGCTGAAGAAAGGTAAAAGAGAATGAGGATTGAGAAAAGGAATAAATAGTGGAATAGATTTGAGAAAAGGAATGAACACTGGAATAGATTCTACTCTATATAGAAGGGTGTGAACATAGTAGTAGAGTGTTCAGTAAACCTACAGACTCTAATAAAAAGGGAATAAAAATAACTTTGACAAAAACTATAGGAGAAAAGGCAAAAAAAGTGGCAGAAATTTAGAAAAGATGAGATCTCATACCAAATATGATAAACTCCAAATGGAATCATAACAGATTTTTAAAAAATAAGTCACATCAGGGGCAGCTAGGTGGCACAGTGGATAAAGTGCTGGCCCTGGATTGAGGAGGACTTGAGTTCAAATCCAGCCTCAGACACTTGACACTTACTAGCTGTGTGACCCTGGGCAAGTCACTTAACCCTCATTACCCCACACACAAAAAAGTCATGTCACAAATTATCTTTTGAAGCTTTGGATATAAGAAGAGTTCATGATTAAAGAGAAATTAAAATGGATAATTTAGATTACATAAAAGAAAAAAGATTTTACACAAACAAAATTAATGCAGTTAAAATTAAAAGACAGTTAACTAGGAAAAACATTTTTTTGCAAGAAGTTTCTGTAATAAAAGTCTGACATCCAAGGAACTGATTTAAATATGTAAGAATAAGAGTCATTCCCCAATAGCTAAATATCAAAGAATATGAAAAAGTAGTTCTCAAAGGAAGAAATCCAAGCTATAAATGGACATACCAAAAAGAGCTCAAAATCATTAATAATTAGAGAAATGCAAATTATAACTCTTACCCATCAAACTAACAAAAAGGACAAAAAAAAAGTAAAATGACAATTGTTGTAGAAATTGAAAAGGGAAGAAGAGGCACACCAATTCTCTGTTGGTGAAGCTGTGAAATGATCCAATTTTGAAAAGCAATTTTTAATTATGCCTCAGAAGTTACTAAGCCATGTTATATACCCTTCGACCACCACTATGCCTATGCCCCAAAGAATTATTTTTTAAAAAGAGGAAAAGAAACTATAGACACAATAATAAAAATTGCAACTGTATTTTAGCACAGAATTGCAAACTAAGGAGGTAACCATACATTGGGCAATGGCTAAATAAATTATGGTGTATGAATACAATGGAATATTATTGTGCTATAAAGAAATAATGAAATAAATATTTTCAGAGAAACATGGGAAGACTTCTGTGGACATATATAGAACAAAATGAGCAGGAACAAGAGAACAATTTTGTGTGTGTGAGGCAATTGGGGTTAAGTGACTTGCCCAGGGTCACATAGCTAGTAAGTGTCTAGTGTCTGAGGCCGGATTTGAACTCAGGTCCTCCTGAATCCAAGGCCAGTGCTTTATCCACTGCACCACCTAGCTGCCCCAGGAGAACAATTTAAACAACAACATTAACACTATAAGAAAAAAAAAAGATTCAAACCCTTAAGAACTCTAATCAATGCAATGAGCAACAAAGACTCCAGAGACCAAAGATGTAGTCTGCTTGCTACCTGCCTCCTGATTAGAATCCAATAAACTCCAAGTACAGAATGAGACGTACATTTTCAGACACATCCAGTGTGAAAATTTGTTTCAACTAACACATTTGTTATGAGGTTTTTTCTTTCTCAACAGCAGGGTAGAATTTCAGAAGGTGAAAGGCTAGTAATTGGACTGCCCCTCCAAAAATTAATAAACAAAAACAGAGATGGTCACTGAAACATTTTTTTTAATTCACATAAGAAAACAGAAGACCAGAAACACAGAGAAGTAGGAAAGCTTTGAAAGTTATCAAGTTTCTTTTCCTATTCTACTTATATAGAAAAATGCTGGTTTCATTTGGTAATTGTTAAATTTTTAATTCAAAATGTTAAAAGATGAATAGGAGGAAAAGGAATACTAAACTTTTGAAAATGAAGCAGTGATTACAAAAAGCCAGCACAGTTTTATCAAAAACAAGTTATGCCAAATTAACCTTTTGTCCTTTTTTCTTTTTTGATAGGGTTACTAAACTTCTAGCTCATGAGAATGTCATAGTTTCTCTATGTAAGGGGTGTGTGTGATTTGAATCTTACCTATCCCCACTCCAAGTTTAGTCTCAATTTTGTAATCAGATGACAAAGTATGAATTCTATGTCATTATTTTGATTAGATTCCAGAGTTAACACCTTCTCATCTTGTGATCACATAATATAAGGAGGTGATTTGATTTTTCTTAGCTCAGTTGATGACTGGGTTATTATTATCAGATTACACGGCATTAATACCTCAGGATGTAATCATGAGACAATAAAGTGTTATCATTTTTGAATAAAATCTTTCACTGAATTAGAGGGGCAGGGCCCTATTGGAAGGTTGAAGATGGACCTGCCCCCAAATAATACTAAGAGACACAATCTGGTCAGGTCATGGAAGTTTATGCAAAAGTTAGCAGTCATGGATGAAACCAGACCCTGGAGAGGAAATCATTTGTGGACCAGATGGGTAGGAAGGGTGATGAGGGGATTTTTCTTTCTTCCTTCCACCCCTCCCATCCTCACAATAAAGCTAGCAGGAAAGTTCTGCACATTAGGAAAGTGATTTTGAGAAAGTTTGAGGTTCAACTAAAAGAGACACATTTTCCAAAAATACAGAGAAGTAATCACTCAAGGCCTAATGAAGCTATGAGGAACATGACCCCTTGCAGCAGAGAAGAAAGCCAGCTATGGACTCAAAAGTTAGTACTTACATTCAAGAACTGAAGTGCAGAGAGAATTCCAAAAAGAAAAAAAGCACTTTAAGGCTCTACAGTGTTGAAGGAAAGAAGTGCCTTGACTACGTGTTGCCTTCATGTCTGCAGCCATGTACTCTAAATGTGTTCTAACTCCTTCCATAGATACTGTGTATATTTGTAGTAAAATATAATACAATTTCGTGGTAGGAATGTTTTATATTTATAGTTTTCTCTATATCATCCTGGTTGCTTTGAGATGATTGTGTCTACTGGTGCTACTATTAAAAGGAAGCACACTAGTGGTGACTCATACATGAACTATAGTTTTAGGAGCACAACTCCAGAGAGTGACCTAGAACTTAGAGTAGTAGGCACCCTCTGGATATCCAATACACAAGTACCAGTAGGAGGAGTACCCCATAGGGGGTATAATAGTTACATTTTTGGAAAAGCATTTGGTAAAATATATTATGCTTGTGGAAAATTAGGAGATAAAGACTAGACAACAATATGATTGGATGATTTAGATAGAATGGGATGAATGACTAGATTCAGAGGGATGGTTAATGGGTCAGTTTTGGTTTGGAAGGCCACCATACCATATGCCCTTGGTAGCTATTCTTGGCCCCATGTTGCTTAATATTTTTATCAATAACTTAGATAAAGACATAGATGGAATTCTCATCAAATTTGCATGACAGAAGCTAGTAAATGAAGTAGTTAATACCATAGATGAGTCAGGATCCCCAAATCTATTGATAAATTAGAGTACTGAGCTGAATCTAATAAGATTAAATTCAATACAAATAAATGTAAAGTCTCAACAGTTCAAAATATCAACTTCAAAAGTACAGGATGTGGTTAGAAAGCAGTTTCTCTGGAAAAAAAAAAGTAGAGGCTTTAGTAGACTGCATATTCAATGAGTCAGCAGTGTGATACAGCAGCCAAAAAAACTAAAGTGATCCTGGGCTGCATTGAGAGGCATAACTTCTAAGAAAAAGGAAGTGACAGTCTTTCTATAGGTCTGGCCTAGTCAGACATATCTGTAGTAAGATGTTTAGTTCTGGATTCCACAGTTTAAGAAGATTTTTTTTTTTTTTTTGCAGTGCAGTAAGGGTTAAATGACTTGCCCAGGGTCACGTAGCTGGTAAGTGTCAAGTGTCTGAGGTCTGATTTGAGCTCAGGTACTCCTGAATCCAGGGCCGGTGCTTTATCCACTGCACCACCTAGGTGCCCCCAGATTTAAAAATTAAAGATTAATAAACTGGAGAGTATCCAGAGGAGCTCAATGAAGATGTCCATGTCATGTGATGATGAACTAAAGCAACTGGAGATGTTTAACCCAGAAAAGATAATACTTGTGGGGGAGGAGAAGGGAGCAGGAATGGGACAGGGCATAATAGTTATCCTCAAGTACTTGAAAGACCATCACATGGAAGAGAGATTTGACTTATTCTGTCTGATCCCAGAGGGTAGAACCAAGAAAAATGAGTAGAAATTACAAAAAGGTCAATTTAATCTTGATGTCAGGAATATCTTTCAAATGATTAAAGCTGCTGAAATTTAGAATGGACTGCCTCAAAAAAGAGGAGATGGGTTTATCTTCATTGGAGGTCTTACACTTGTCATAGAAGAGATGTCCTTCCAGTATAAGTTAGTGCTAGATGGTCACTGAGACCTTTTACAATGCTAAAACAACAACAACAAATGACAAATTATGTGATTCTATGAATCTTTGAAGAGTTCAAAGATGTTTTTCATCAGAACTGTAGTCAATCAATACTTCTCCCATACTAAACTTGAGATTGTTTTTTTTTGCCAAAATGTAGAACTGTACATTTATCCTAAGTAAATGAATTTTTATATAATTCATAATTATATATAGAATTATAGAGAGAGAGAACATTTTGGATCCTTACTATGTCATCCAATGTATTATCCATATACTCCCAGCCTCACATCATCAGCAAATTTGATAAGCATACTATTTCTAGCTTCATCCAGGTCATTGATAAAAATCTCACACAATTCCTCCATTTCCCAGGAATTTTTCCAGTGGTATTATGTAGCCTTCACTGCTAGGAGACCTGAAGCCAGAATCTGATCCCAACTTTTCCCCCAAATGTTCTCTGAATTCTATAATCCCTTCTTTGTAGTACATTCATGGGTAGTAACGGGCCAGGTCCAAAATAACAATAGGATTCAATTTTAGCTCCAAAAAAGAGATCAACCCAGGAAGGAAAAAAATACACTCAGTATAATCATATTTGATACTAATTTAAAGTTAAAATTTTAAAGTTATCAACTTGAATTTTATTCTTGAGATTAGAGCCACATGTAGAAATTGGCGAGGCTGCTTTTATGTCATGCCTACATTTGATCACAAATTCAAATTGGAATATAAGAATATGGCCAAATATATTTGAATCACAAAAACTATTTAAAACCATGATAGCTTTAGATTTAAAACTGTGTAGATATTATGTAAACTTCAAATTCATTATAAAGAGGAAGGGGAAAATCAAAGTGATTTTCAGGCCATCTTAAAAACAGTAAAATACTATGTTACACAGAAAAGATATAATCTTAAAACGGGTTATGATGGTTTATGTAGCTTTTATTCATTCTTTCAGAGAATGGTGAGGGAGAGCCTATATTAAATGTACAAAATGTATTAGCATTGCCTACAGGTTGACATTTAGTTTGCATTTCTGATTCAAATTATAGTTAGTCAACTCTATTTAATACATAATTACAGAATGGATCACAAAGGAGATTAGGATGAAATACACCAAAAATATACTGGTACGTGTTTCAGGAAAACAAGGAAAATATAGTGCACAGAGAAACTGTGAATAGCTAATGGGTCCCTGATACAAATAAATGATATGATATGGAGAAACTAAAATAGTGCTAAATGTAGTAGACACACGAGTTATATTATTCTGCTCTTGTAAATGCCTTTCAGATGAAGAGGTTGCCATTAAATACACTAGCAGAATCTAGAGCCAAGATGATGGAATATCAGGAAGAATTACAATCCAGCTCCTCCAACACACCTCCACCATAAAAATTTAGAAAATGCACTAGATCAAGTGGAAAAAGTCACAGCGAGTCATATTTCCAGCTCAGGTCATCATAAAGAAACAGAGAAGCCTGTGGATACAAAGGATGGAGTTTGGACAGGGGTGTGTAGGTGGAGAGACTGAAAGAGGACTAAGGCTATACACAGGGCAAGAAGAAATCCTGGGCAAATATAGGAAGACTCCAACCTTGTATGTGGATGAAGGAAAAGGTACCACCTGTCAGTCCTGTCATTCAATACTCAGTTTCCAGTCACTGTTCCAATGCAGATGGAAGAGGGGACCTGTGCCTCACTCCAGTCTTTTTTTAGTACATTAATTTGCATGATTCTCTGCTCTCCCACTCCTACCTGAACATACAAATACAGCAAAAAAGGTTTCCAAAATAACATAATTTTTTGCCAAGGCTATCAAGTATCACAGCTACCAATCAAATCAGCATTTCTCAAGTTCTTCCTATATGTTGGGCATAAGTCATAAGACAGATGGGGCTGAGTGAGGGGGGAAACTATTAAAAAAGAGAAAATTAGTTCCTCATATTAAAGAGATCACAATGTAGGTGAAAGTTACAAAAATATACCATTATATTTAAATATATTTCAAGAATACAACATAAAAATAAAAGAAGTAGTTGAAAAATACTTTGGGGAACAGGAATTTAGCAATTCTCAATGGATTAACTGAGGGGAACATAGAAGTTGAAAAGTTTTTAAAAGACTCAAAAGTAGATGGAATTAGAGGATAGGCAATGAAAGCAAAATATATATCTAATTAAAAGAGATAATTAGGGAAACTACATTTTGCTAAAAGGTAATATAAAAAATTAAGCAATATCAATTCTAATAATATATGCACCAATGGCATGGAATCCAAATTCTTAAAGGAAAAGTTAAATAAGTTACAGAAAGAAACAGAGAGTCAAACTATTATAGAATTATTATAGAACTATTATAAGAATAAATCTAAATATCAGATAAGTAAGAAAGAAGTTAAAGAAATGAACATTTTAGAAAAATTAGATATAATAAACCTCTTGAGAAAATTGAATGTGAATAGAAAGGATCGCTGCCCCCGCACAAATATGATTTTCATACTTAAAGCAGTGAGATTAAAAAACAAGAAGAAAACTATAGACCAATTTTCCTGATGAATATTGATGAAAAATTGTAAATAAAATACTAATAAGGAGACTACAACAAGATACTACAAAGACCATACACTATAACCAGATAGGATTTATATCAAGAATGTAAGGATGATTCACTATTAGGAAACCCATAAACATAACCAACTATATCAATAACAAAACAGCAAAAGTTATATGATTGGGGGCAGCTAGGTGGCACAGTGGATAGAGCACCGGCCCTGGAGTCAGGAGTATCTGAGTTCAAATCCGGCCTCAGACACTTAACACTTACTAGCTGTGTGACCCTGGGCAAGTCACTTAACCCCAATTGCCTCACTAAAACAAAACAAAACAAAACAAAAAAAAGTTATATGATTATGTTGATTGATATAGAAAAAGCCTCTGACAAAATACAAGACCCATTCCTATTAAAAAACACTAGAAAGCCAGAAATAAATGGACCATTTCTTTAAATAATAAGAATGATCCAGCTAAAACCAATAGCAAGCATTATCTGTAATGGACAAACTTGAAGCCTTCCCAGTAAGATCAAGGATGAAGCAAGTTATCACCACTATAATTCAATATTATACTAGAAATTCTAGCTATATCAGTGACAAGAAAAAATAAATTGAAGGAATAAGAACAACTAACAAGAAAATAAAACTATCACTCTTTGCAGATGATATGATGGTATACTTAGAGAACACTAGAGAATCAAAACAACTAGTTGAAACAACTTTAACAAAGTTGCAGGATATGAAATAAATCCACATAAATCATTAACATGTTCATATTACCAACAAAACCCAGGAGGAAGAAATAGAAAAGGAAATTCCATTTTAAATAACTGCAAAAAGTATAACATACTTGGAAGTCTACTTGCCAAGACATACCCAAGATCTATATGAATACAATTACAAAACACCATTCACACAAAGATAAATACAAAGAACTGAGTAAAAATTAATTGCTCATGGGTGGGCCAAGCCAATATAATTAAAAATGATAATTATATCCAAATGTATTTACTTACTCAATACCATACCAATCAAAAAGCCAAAGAATTATTTCACAGATATACAAAGAAAATAAGAAAATTTATCTGAAAGAACAAAAAGTCAAAAATATTAAAGGAATTAATTGAAAAATATGTGAAAGAAGGTGACCTAGCAGTACCAGATTTCAAACTATTTTATAAAGCGGTTATATTCAAAACAATCTAGTACTAGCTAAGAAATAAAGTAGCTGACACTTGAATAGATTAGATATGTAATATATTGTAGTAAGTGACCATAATTATCTAGTGTTTGATAAATGAGAGGATTCAAGCTTTTGAAACAATAATTCATTATTCGACAAAAAACTATTGGTAAAAATGGAAAGCAGTCTGGCAGAAACTAGGCATAGTCTAACATCTCACATCATATACTAAGATAATTGATGAACTCTGTGTATACATTGAAGCATATTGTTTTTCACTTTTTTCTTGCTTTTTTTTGCAACTTGGTTAATATATAAATATTGTTTGCATGACCTCACATATAAAATAGGTATCATTTTGCTTACTTTCTTAATGAGTGGGAGAGAGGCTTAAGGCAGGAGGAGTATTTGGAACTCAAAATTTAGAAAATGTTAGAAAAAATTTTAATTAAAGTGAAAGAATAGTATATTAACTCAATGGTCAGATATACAAGCTAGTCATTTCAATGACTTATAAAGTGTGGAAATTATAGCAGATGAAACACTTATTTTTAAAAACCCAAGTTAAATGTCAGTTGCTATTCTTTCAATTTGTGGCATGCATTACTTGAAATATTACAACTCTAAAAAAGATATACAACTAAATTTCTTGTTTTTAAAAGTAATGAATCGGGGCAGCTAGGTGGCGCAGTGGATAAAGCACTGGCTCTGGATTCAGGAGGACCTGAGTTCAAATCCAGCCTCAGACAGTTGACACTTACTAGCTGTGTGACCCTGGGCAAGTCACTTAATCCCAATTGCCCCGAAAAAAAAAATAATAATAAATCACTCTCAGCAACTTCATACCTACCCTTCTGTAAGCCTGCTTTGTCCCAGCAGGCTCCCATATATGAATTTCTAGACTCCTGCCTACTCACTAGGAAAATGATTCACAAACCATTCACTGGACAATTTGGTTGTTGCAAAAGTAAATAAAGGGCAGCAATTCCCCTATTTAAAAAAAAGATAGGCAATGGCATTCATGATTATGGCTATATAAATATTTTGTGTGTATATATATATATATATATATAATGGAATTCTAGCCTAGTATCAGACGATTATGATGTGGCCTTGTTGATGTTGTTATGAATTGTCTTTTAATGTGTTATTTGGATATGCCTTATAGCCTAAAAACAACAATTTAACTCATCAAAAATGTGCATTTAATATACTTCATTTCCAATTAGTGAAGTTTCATTTTCTCTAATATTAACTACAATCCATTACAGTGTTCCCAAAAGAAAATACTGATAGAATGATCAATTCTGACATATCATTTATCATATCCATTTGAAATATGGATTTTGAAAAAATACTTTTCAAATAGCTTATTAAAGAAAAAATAAAAACCATATGCCTTTTTTACAATAGAGAATAAATTTAAAATAAGCGTTACAGATGTCTTCCCCCAATGCAATAATTGATAACCAAATTATTCAGCTTTCATTGTCTAATATCTATTAGTATTTAGCACTTGCAAATACAAAACAATGATAACGTCTTTACGCACACATATTTATTGCCATTTTTTAAAAATGCAGAATATATTTAACAAAAGAAATCATGTCCTGAAGAACAAAACTCTTTCAACTCAAGAACTCCTATACTGAGATCCCTGCTCTCTCCAAATTGGGGAGGACTTCACAAGGTCCAGTATGTCTAGGTGATCACAGGCATGCTTACTTTACTTCCCAACTATATTCTCATAGCTACCTTGGCAGTTGTACTATACCCTATGTCCCTAGATTTCCAGTTTTAGAACCAGGATCAAATCAATAATGTCTTTGCTATCAGAAAGTGTGTCAATCTACTTCCCAGTACATCCACTTACCATTTCTATAACTTTCTAAACGGAAATTCTCTCCCTGGCTACCACTCCCTTATATTTACTGTCTCTTCCATTAGAATTACAGTTTGCTGAGGGCAGGAACTGCCTTCTTTTTTATATTTGTGTCTTCAGCATGTAGAAAGAACAGTGTTTGGCAGATAAAAAGTATGTTTTTTTCATTTAATAGCTATCAAATAGTTATATTAATGGTGCCATTTTGAAGCTTAAATATGGAGAGTGATCATCACCATCTACATACATTTTCTTGCTGAAAATGTGGTGCTTTGATTAAATAAACAAAAAATTGGAAAAAATCGTTTCTGCTAACAAACCAAAGATTATAAGGTTGATCCTATATATTATTTCAGTACCATATCGGTATGTTACTATACTACATTTAATCTCTCTATACATAGGATTCTATTTGTAAATTTTAATATATTACTTGTGTTTGGGGTTTTTTTTTCCATTTCTCACTCCAAAATGCCACTTTTGGAAATTATGTCATAGGGTATAAAAGAATAAAGCATAACTACATCGTATCTGTATACATCTCAACTGAATTCCAGTGACTCATATAGGATTTGAAATCTGTCACAGATTTCAAAGCTATATAATTTTGGTGATTTAGATTAGTCTATAACTTGTTGTATTGCCCCAAATATATTCAAGTCCCTCTTAATTCTACTACCTTTGCTCTGTTAATTATTTCCTATTGATCATGTGCCTAGCTTGTCTATGTGTATTTGTTTATTGCTTTCCACATAAGATTGTGAGCTAGAGGGCAGGAGCTGTCTTTTGTGCCTTTCTTTGTTTCCTCAGTACTTAGCACAATGTCTGGCACATAGTAGGAGCTTAATAAATGCTTATTAACTGACTAATTTTATTAAGACCAAACTTTTCTTCTCACAGATGAAAAAATAAAATATTAACACAGGTAACTAAAACAAAGATAAACCTCCTTTGTACCCCATCCCCCTCAGCCCAGGAATGAACAAATATCTACCATCATATTACCATATAATGGAATATCTTTATTGGGAAAAACAGCTCTGTAAAAGTAAATCTAAAAGACATTATAATTATTGCCATATTGGTCCAAATAATGGCAGTGTGACATAATGGTTAGAGTGCTAAACTCAGAGTTAGGAAGACCTGGGTTCAAATTCTGCCTCTAACACTCAACTGCTATTTGACTCACCAGCAAGTCACTGAACTTTCCTAAGCTTTAGGTCACTCCCTAAGACTCCAAGTTACAGAAAGGTAGCAACTTGAGAAATCCCAGGTCTTTGTTATATATTTGCCCAAATATTATTCACTCCCCTAAAATTTTAAAAGATCCTTTAAAAAGGTGGGGGGGAGGTAATGAAGGTATAAACTAAGTTGCTCACCAGCAGACTGGGAGGGAGATCTTGGATCCCAGAACTCCAACAGGTTTTTCTTCTCACTGGAGAAGTAGCTAACATATGTGAGTAAGTCAGTATCACTTGGCCTCTCCCTTTCCCATCCTACTGCATATTCTTTCTCTCAATCTATTCCATTTAATTCCATTCCATTTAATTCCTAGGGACCTTTCCCTTTTCAAATGCCAAGCCTGGAAACCCAAATACTCTGTAGAATGCACTATCCTACCTCTCTCCCTGCTTACTATTCCATTTAGTGACACTGAAGTCTATGGGGGCTGTCTCAGAAACTGTGAACAACAACCCCAGAATCACCTATAATTGGGAAATGGAAATTGAGCCTCAGAAAAAGTATGGGCAATGTGATTTGGTGAAAAGAGCACTAGATTTGGAGTAAGAAGATTTGAGTTTGAATCTCTAATCCGCTATTTATTACCTTTTATCTTGGACAAGTCACTTAAACTCTGAGTCTCAGTTTCTTCATATGTAAAATGAAAGGGTGAGATTAGCTGATCTCTAAGGTCAGTCACTATGATCCTACACAGTGGTGTGCTATAACCAGATTGTACCAGCTTGCAAGTGCTGATAGTTTAATTTTCAGGAATTTTGCAAGCTGGTTATTAAATATAGCAAGTGCACAATTAAATTAGCTCATAGCACCTACCTCTTAGGGTTATTGTGAGGATCAAATGTGATATATTTTTTTAAATGCTTAGCACATACATGCACATAGTAGGCATTTAATAAATGCTTGTTTCCTTCCCTTTTTCCTTCTTTCCTTGACAAGTAATGTTATTTGTTGCTCTAAAAGAATTGGTGTCATTCACAGCAGATTATGTATATATGTGTATATGTGTAAAATTGTTTATTTTAAATGACTATGGCTTTAATAATGAATATTTGAAGGCTAACAATTGCATTTTGTTCTGATGGCGCTATTATAGTGTTGGGAAGAAAGTCTGTAGTAGCTATGAAGTTTGTTTAGGAAAATTTCCTAAAATGCTCATTTGGCAGTTTAAATCATCAAATGTAATTTTTTTCCTTTTCAGTAATGTCCTACTCTTTGTTACCCCATTTGGGGTTTTCTTGGCAAAGATACAGGAGTGGTTTGCCATTTCTTTCTCCAGCTCATTTTACAGATGAAGAAACTGAAGCAAACAGGATTAAGTGACTTTCTGAAGGTCACACAGCTAGTAACTTCCTAAGTGGGATCTGAATTCAGGAAGATGACTTCCTGACCCCAGGTCCAGCATTCTATTCACTGTGCCACCCAGTTGCCCTAAAATGTAATTATTATTTGATAATTCAATGTCTGAAATAAAAGAAGTATTTCTGGATAAAGTTTATTTTCCTTATCACCAATATAATAAAAATTAAACCAAGATAGAAACTGTAGCTAAGAAACTTGAAATTTACAACATTAAAATTAGCTGAGTAGGAGGACTGAAATGGGAAGCATATAGTTTATGAAGTACTACTGTGGTATGGGACTAATCTCATGCATTTTTCACATTCTTATTCTGGTCTGGCAGAGATTTGCAAGACATTGACTGACATTCATGCAGAATTTTCACTATTTTCAACTGTACTGTAGTCAAGATCAACTAACATTCAGAAAATAAAGAAATGAAATGCACCCTAAAAGTTTTGAAAATTTAAAGATTGATACTGGAAAGCATCAATCTCAAGGTGAACCTTTAATTAAGTCTGATAGCTTTAAAGACATTGCATTTAATAAAAATAATCATGGTTTTCCTAGGAATATATTACTAGAAAATATAATTTAACATATTAACATATCTTTTATCATATAGAAATAACAACAAAAGCATTTTATATTTTTAGATTTCTTAGAATCATCTACTTGGTCTTATAAAGAATTGACTTCACCATAGCTAATGGGTAAAACTATCATTTCAATAAAATTTAAAATTATTATATTGATTTCAACTACTTTGGAGATTTTGTAGATAATATGGGGTCATACAGTGTTTCCAATCCCTGCAACTATACAAAAAGCTAAAAAGATCATTAGAACTATTGCAGTTGATAATACTAAAACTGAAAGAGGTTTCAGTTTAATGAATATAATGTGTACAAGAGTGATAAATAGTTTAACAGTAGATTGCATAGGAGATACAGTAGCAATAAATATGTTGGGAAAAATTAACATATTGAGATGAACTCCATTTCTCAAATTGTGGTTGAATTGCAACCATAGGTTGACTACAGATATACCAATTTGGCAAATTAATGGAATTTATGGTAAAATATATTATAGAGTCATTATTTGTAAATTGTGTGCTACACATCCTTTACATCAGTAAAATTTATAATAAATAGATGTTGGGGGCAGCTAGGTGGTGCAGTGGTTAAAGCACCAGTCCTGGATTCAGGAGGACTTGAGTTCAAATCCTGCCTCAGACATTTGACACTTACTAGCTGTGTGACCCTGGGCAAGTCACTTAACGCTCACTGCCCTGCCCAAAATTTAAAAAACAGATATCAATATCAATAAATATGTTAATATATAATACACACCTTTTCCCCTTAGAAAGGAAGTTGTTAAATATTTACTAGCATACCATTGATCCTATGCAAACTGTTTACTTGAAAGGGATTACCAGTGTCTCTTTCTATCATTTATACATGGTGATTTAGCCTCAGGCTATGAAAGTGGAAGAGAGGAAGGGAGAATAGAGCTACTAGACCTTGCACAGAAAATGGGGCATGGATACCCATCATCATTGAAACAAATAAAATGAATCTGCCTCTAGCATCAAAATCAAGAGCTTCCAAGAACAGGCACCCTCCAGAGTGTTTCTGGGTTGTTAGAGATGCTGTTGCTATTGCTTCTGTTGCTGTTTGAGTGATCAATGTAGCTTCTGTTGTATTAGTATTACCAAGTGTGATTATAAATTGCACTGTTTTTATAAAAACTAGGTTTGCAGAAAATGCATGGATAGTATAGTTATTATTTAGGTTGATTCTTTTCCCCAGTAGAACAGGAAGAACTAAATGAATGCCCAGCATGATTTGCATTGAGGGCAGAGGGTAGAATAGTGGTGACTAAATATAATTTTGTCCTTGTCTCATGAAGATTCTTCACTCCCAAGTAGCCCAAGTCTGCTTATATCAAGGATGAATATGCTGTGAGATGGTGGTGAGACCTGTGGCTTCCCTCTATCTCTTACTGGTACCATTATTCTCCTAGTCAACCAGCACCTGAATCTAAAAGTTACCTTTAGTTTCTACTGTTCTTCTCCCCTTACAACTAGTTACCAGCTTCTGTTAATATCTTTTCCTTTCCAGTCCTGCTATCAACAACCTAGTTTAAACCCATACTGCCTTATTCCTGAACTAGGATACTAGCCTCCTAACTAGATCTCTATCACTAGACTCAGCCTTCCCAAGTCCATCCTACATACTACTACCATATAAAAAGAATTAAAGCACCACTTTCTTCATGTTTTTTTCCTTTCTACCATTTCATAGAGCCCATGATTGTTATGAGACATAATCAGAGTAGTAGAGGTTAAGAGGAATTCCATGGAAGATAGAAGGCATGGTTAGGGATGTTCATATAGGCTCATGAGAACTGACAGTTAAATTTTCAATATGAGCATTTACACCTTGGAAATTCACAAATGCTACAAATCAGGGGCTTGATTTATTGTTTTTATTGATTTATTGTTGATTTTATTTAAGAAAGTGATGGAGAAAATGTTAACAATGAAGATTAAAACTTAAGTGTGTTATAAGCACATTTTTTCCTTGGATAATCAAGTGTTAAACATCTTCTAGAACATCCTAGATGCAGAGCTCACCTACTTTAAGACTAGACTTAAAATTTCTCGTGTACCTTTTGAATGGTGTTTGTCTAGTTCAACATTCCAACCTGATACTTAGGCCTTGATTCCTAAATCACATATCTTGTTTCCCACTAGAGTCCTAGGATTTGGTTGTGTTCTTGGTTTTGACCTAACTCCTTCTTCAAGCAACCCTACTGATAGGACACATTCAGCACCAAGATAGCCACACAAGCAACTAACCTTGGTTTCCACTCAAACATTAAAAAACAGGCATTTTTCTGTACTTATCAGAGATACAACTAGCATTTTTTTTGTGCCTAGGGTAAGCACAAATTCAGCTGGGGAGGGGAGATGAGGGGAGAGATGAAAGCACAAAGACACTGCAAAGATGCCACAGGGAGCGGGATGAGTAAGTAGAGTATGAGAAGCTCACCTGGAGTATGGTCACATGGTTGCCATCTGGTAGCTTCTTACTTTAATTATGTTTGTTAATTACATACTCAGCTAAGATGTTTCTAGAATTGTAAAAGGCTGGAAGTGCTGCCAGCACTCCTAAATTTCAGCATCCTAATAGAAATGCCCTGTTGCCCCACCCTAATTGTGGTTATATCCATGGTTCTTGACTATGTTCAATGTATGATTCTGCCATTATATTATCTCCAGAATCTACACTGGAACTCAGTAACTGTAATTTCTTCAAAATAGGGCAGCTTCCATCAATACCATGAAGCATGTACAGTAGCAATCCTAGCTGGGTCCTAGACTTTAACAAAGTCAGAGAGGACACTACATTCTTCATGCTCAAAAACTATGAAAGGCTCCTGAACACCTACAAAATTAAGTACAAAGTTCTTATATCCCAGCATTGATGACCCACTATAATACAATCCCAAACTATATTTCCAGTTCTATCAGTAATCCCCTACACAATCCTTGCTGTTATAGTCAAGCTATCATACACGCCATTCCCCAAAATGCCTTGTGCTTGCCCACCTATATGCCTCTGCTCATGACATTCACCCTTACCCAGTGATGGTTTGATGCCAACTTGGCAGGCAGTCTTTAGCAAAGTGCCCAAGGCATTTGTACTTGACTTTGTGCTATTTAACATTTTTATCAATGTCTTGGGCAAAAGCATAGAGGACATGCTTATCAGATTTTCAGATGATTTTCAGATATATTTCAAATATTTCAGGTGGGTTAATTTGAATACTGGATGATAATTTTGATTCCACTGAAGTTAAAAGAAAAAGGCAGGGATAGTAATCATGATCTGAGACAAAGCAACAGCAAAAATAGACCTAATTAGAAGAGATAATCAGGTACAGACAGGGTAGCTAGGTGGCACAGTGAATAGGGTGCCATGCCTAAAGATAGGAAGGTTAATTTTTATGAGTTCAAATCTGGCCTCAGACACTTACTAGCTGTGTGACTCTGGGCAAGTCACTTAATATGTTTTGCCACAGTTCCTCATCTGTTAAATGAGCTGGAGAAGAAAATGGCAAACCAATCCAATATCTTTGCCAAGAAAACCGCAAAAATGGAGTCATGAAGAGTTAGACACAGCTGAAATAACTGAACAATAAATATCTTCATCACTTAGTAGAGTGACTGGCACATTTGTTGTTGTTACTGTTCAGTTGTTTACAGCAAATTTCTTTCATAAAGGCTTCATTTCTCAAGTATAAAGGGAACTGAGTCAAATTTATAAAAATGAGATCCATTCCCAAATTGATAAATGGTCAAAGTATATGAACAGGCAGCTTTCAAAAGAAGAAATCAAAGTTATCTTATGAAAAATTGCTCTAAGTCATTATTGATTACAGAAAATCAAAATTAAAATAACTTGAGGAACTATCTCATACCTATCAGAAATGACAAGTGCTGGAAGAGATGAGGGAAAACAAGTCCATTAATGAATTGTCGGTAGAATAGTGAACTGGTCCAACCATTCTGGAAAACAATCAGACACTATGCCCAAAGTGCTATAAAACTGTGCATACCCTTTGATACAGCAATATCACTACTAGCTCTGTACCCCAAAGAGATCAAAAGAAAAGGAAAAGGACCTATACGTACAAAAATACTAATAGCATCTCTTTCTTTTAGTGGCAAAGAACTAAAAATTGAGGGAATGCTCATCAACTGGGGAACGTCTGAACAAGTTGTGGCAACTGTTCATCCTTTATATTTTAAGAGAACCAGTGACAGCATGATGTTGAGGTCAAGGTACAGTGTGTTCAACTGTGGATGATCAGTCCAATACAAGCTCTGAAGACTCTACCATAGGTTTGGGTACAAATAAGTTCCTTTGAACATTTGGAGTGGAGATGTCTCTAGATTTGCACATCTCACATTTCCTTTCTGCTACTGTGATTCTTCTTTGCTCATGAAACATTGCACCTTCTTTGATGCAGGCATGCCATGCCAGTGTCTCTTGTGTCTCACAATCAATATTAAAATTCTTCAGAGAGATCTTGAGAGTGTCCTTGTACCACTTATTCTGACCTCCATACAAGTATTTGCATTTTGTGAGTTCTCCATAAAATAGTCTTTTAGGTAAACATGCATTTGGCATTCAGGCTATGTGGCCAGCCCATCAGTGTTGTGTGCTCTACAATATAGTTTGAATGTTTGGCAGTTCTGTTTGAGAAAGGACCTCAGTGTCCAGTGCCTTATCTTATCAGGTAATCTTCAGAATCTTCCTAAGACAATTCAAATTGAAGTAGTTCAATTTTCTGGCATGGTGTTGGTATACTATCCAGGTTTCACAGTTATACAACAATGAAGTCAGTACAATGGCTCTGTAGACTTTTAGTTTGGTAGGCAGCCTAATACCTCTTCTCTCTCACACTTTCAGAGCCTCTGAAATGGTGAGCTAGTTCTAGTAATGCATACATCAATCTCATCATCTATGTGGATATCCCTGGAAAATATACTACCAAGGTAATTTAACTTATCCACAATATTCAAAATTTCTCCATTTGTTATAACCAATGATTCTATGTATGGATGGTATGGTGCTGTCTAGTGGAGAACCTCTGTTTTCTTGGTGTTGATTGTCAGGCCAAAATTAGCACAAGTGGCAGAGAATCAATCCATGTTCTGTTGCATCTCAGCCTCAAAGACTGCATTGAATACACAATCATCTGTAGACAAAAAGTTGTGCACCAGCTCTTCCTTCACTTTATTCTTGGCTCACATAGTCTTTTCAAGTTAAATAGTTTACCATCTGTATACAACATTAATTGACCTGACCAAGGCCTTTGATGCTGTCAATTGTGAGGGCTTGTGGAAGATCATAGTGAAATTTAGTTTCCTGGAGAATTTCATCAATATTATGTTTCATAATGGCATGTTTGCACAGGTAAAGAATTGACTGATACTCCACTATCATTAGGACTTCAATAAAACTGAATAGCAAATTATATAGTTTATTTACTGATGAAGCAGTGAAGTAACTCCAAAAATTATCTAGCAATCTAGGAGGTCAGTTGAATGGGCTATTTGATAAAAAGCACCTATTCTTCCACTCATTTAAATGAACTCTTAAGACTCAGAAATTTCAGTTTATCACAAGATCTGACTTAGAAGCCAGATTGAAGACTTCTACATGCTAAAATATATTTATTTTCATGCTGTTCAAAATAGTCAAGTATTTTCTTAGAAGCAGATTCGTGTTAGGTTACAGTTATTTTCTTTGTGGTGGCTGCCAAATATAGGTTCATGGCCAAAAATCACATCTTCCTCTTTTATATCTTCTCCAATTATCATAATTATGTATATAGAAAAAAGAGATGCCCTACTAGGGGAGCTGGTTGCACAGAGACTGAATTGGATTTACAATGGGATTCTTCTATTAAACTCTGGTTGTCCTAATGTATTATTAGCAGCAAACTTGTGGCGTGTAAAGTATTGAAATTGTTTGGAAAAACTGGATAGTGGTTCTTAGGGAAGAGCCCAACTGAGGCCGGTGTCCCGTTTATTTGACTCTAGTTTGGGAGGAAATAAGGTACTTGTATCTCAATCAACATTTAACAAAAGGAGGTTTCTTTAGCTATTGCACAGAAAAGATATTCAACAAGGATTCTCTAGCACTTGAGTAGAAATGGTTCTATTTATCTCTATATAGAAACAAATATGGCTAGTTGAGCAGGCTGTGATAACTCCTGCAATCTTGGGACATCCATTAAGTTTGAAGGATCCTGACCTCAAATAGGTGGACCTTTTTATAACCTTATGTGATTAGGAATCGAGGTCAATATTGCCAAAAAAAAATATTGCATCAAGTGATGACATGGTTTGAACCTTGACCTCCTAGGAACAGCTTTCTTATATTTCAGTGAAAAACTACCCTAACCCATGTTGCAAAGGAAAGGAGGAATTATGGTCAATATTGTTTCTACCACAGCAGTATAATGGTATGATTGGCCAACAATTAGAATATACACAGATATTATCTGTCTGCATTCAATGCAACCATGTAGAAACTTTGGTGAGCCTATTTTGATCCATGAGTGGTCAGAAGATATGAAAAATGGATAGAGTGGATAGAAAGCCAGGCCTGGAGTCAGAAAGACTCAGATTCTTGAGCTCAAATATGGCCTTAGACACTTACTAGCTGTGTGACTCGGGGCAAGTCACTTCACCCTATTTGCCTCAGTTTTCTCATCTGTAAAATGAACTGGAGAAGAAAATGGCAAACCACTCCAATATCTTTGCCAAGAAAACTTCAAATGGGGTCACTAAAAGTTGAACACTACTGAAACGACTGAACAACAACTAACAATAAGATAAATACAAACCAAACAATACAGGCTTCACCTTACATCCAGAAAACTGAGAAAGATAGAAATAGTCAAAATTGGTTTGGCTATGAGAAGACAGGTACATTAATAGACTATTAGTGAAGCTGTGAATTGATCCAGTCATTCTGGAAAGCAATTTGGAATTATAATACAAAAGTGACGAAAATATACATATCCTCTGACAGGAGATCATATTACTAGTCATATATTCCAAAGAGTTTATGGATAGAAAGAGAAGTACCATATATCAAAATGTTAAGAGGAACAGTTTTTGTGGGAGCCAAGAACTGGAAACAAAGTAGATACCCATCAGTTGGAGAATGGAAAAGCAAAATCATTACGGTTCCATGAGGAATGGGATGAATTCAAAGTAAGGGAACTGATGAAGAATGAAATGAGGTAAAGCAGGAAAGTAATATATACAACTACAGCAATGTAAATGGAAAAGATCACACACGCAAAAATGAAACTGAATGCCATGTAATTATAATGAATGAACCCAATCCACGAATTGGGTTGAGTCATGACTCAAGAGAAGAAATGAGAAAATGTCTTTTCTTTCTTTGAGTGTGAGGATGACTCACACTCTATATGCTCTCAGACTCCATTGACTTGCTAGTTAGTATTGCTAAGTTGTTTTTGGTCTTTTTATTTATTATAATATTCAAAGGGATGGCTCACTAGGTGGGGAAGGGGAGGAGATATTCAGAAATGAAGGTAATGTAAAACAAAATATATCAACAAAAAGGTTTTAAACAATTTAGAAAAAAGAAATGCAACAGAAATAAACGTAAAGTTTTATACTTGGATTCAAAAATCAACTTCACAAGTATAGGAATGTTCATTTAGGGTTCTGAAAAAAAAATATAGGACAAAGTTTCTTCTTGTTGTTGTTGTTGTTTTTGCAGGGCAGTGGGGGTTAAGTGACTTGCCCAGGGTCACATAGCTAGTAAGTATCAAGTGTCTGAGATCAGATTTGAACTCAGGTCCTCCTGAATCCAGGTTCCGTGCTCTATCCACTGCACCACCTAGCTACCCCTGACAAAGTTTCTTAATAACTATATTTGAATATAATTGGTTTCCTTTGAAATCTTTTGTGTTTTATTTTCTGCATTTAAAAATATTGTTCTGATAGGTTTTACCAGACTGCCAAAGGGGTCCATCATGAGTCAATAGTATGATATTGCTGGCAAAATCTTAGACTATATTTAAAAAAGCATACAGTAACAGACCTGAGTAGTGAGTCCTGTATTCTTTCCTGGTCAGATCATTTCTGTGGTATTAGCTTAAGTTCTGCTCACCACATTCTAATAAAGAAAACAAAAAAACTTTCCAGAGGAGAGTAGAAATAATACCATGAGAAGAATGATTGATGCAATTGGGGATGTTTTAGCCTTAAGAAGAGGAGACTTAGGGAGAACATGGTAGCTTAGTAGCTTAGTATTTAAAGAGTTCTTCTGTAGAAAAGGGATTCAATTGTATTGAATATGTCTTTATAGACTAATACTGAGGAAGAGCAATGGATAAAATTGAAGAGAGGTAGATTTCAGCTTCATCTAAAGAAAACTTTTTAAGAATTAGAGTTGTAGGGCAGCTAGGTGGCGTAGTGGATAGAGCACCGGCCCTGGAATCAGAAGTACCCGAGTTCAAATCCGGCCTCAGACACTTCACACTTACTAGCTGTGTGACTCTGAGCAAGTCACTTAACCCCAGTTGCCTCACTCAAAAAAAAAAAAAAGAATTAGAGTTGTGGAATGTTCTGGATCAAATGTAGTGAACCCCTGATTGATGAAGGTGTTTAAGTGGCAGAAATGACATGGAAGAGAATTCTATTTAGTTTTGGCTTAGGCTAAATTACTTCTGAGGGCCTTTCCAACTTCGAGAATCTGAGATTGTATGATATGAACAGACAGGATAAGGGCTGTTTTGTTTTCATCTTTGTATTCCTTTCATTCTTTCTTTTTTTTTTGGCGGGGCAATGAGGGTGAAGTGACTTGCCCAAAGTCACACAGCTAATAAGTATCAAGTGTCTGAGGCCAGATTTGAACTCAGGTCCTCCTGAATCCAGGGCCAGTGCTTTATCCACTGTGCCACCTAGCTGTCCCCTTTTTTCTTTTTCTTTTTTCATCTTTGTATTCCTTTACATATAGAGTTGGATGTAATGCGCATTGTTAATAATCAACTGAAAGACTATGTAAATGAAACAACTTTAAGATTTCACCTTGTAACTGATGATGAGGAGGACTGAATGAAGAAGATGAGGATTGATTGACAATGATGAGGATTGACTGAGGGTGATGATGATTGATGGATGCTAATTGATGATTGATGATGATGGTAAAATATATGGTACTTTGCTGGGCTATTGTGAACAAAATTCTTTGTCAAGTTTAAGGTACTATATAAAAGTTATCTATTACTGTTGTTGCAATAATCAACCTCATGGGTTTATTGTAAGGAAATCTCTCTTTAAAGTACTATATAAATGTAGTTTACTATAAAAAAAATATGAGCAGGATACTATCAGAAAGATGTGGTGCGACCTGCAGGAGCTGATGCAAAGTGAAATCTACTGTATACAAAATAACAGTAATATTATCAGATGATCTGCTATGAATGACTTGGTTATTTTCAGCAATGCAATGATTCAAGACAACTCTGAAAGTCTTATGAAAAATGCAATCCATATACAGAGAGAGAACTGATGGTATTTGAATACAGATTGAAACATATTTTTTTTTGTTAGTTAATTTATCGGAAACAAAAAAATGATGAGCAGGGTGCTATCAGAAAAACCTGGAAAGACCTACATGAACTGATGCAGAGTGAAATGTAGTATATACAAAATAACAGCAATAGTGTAAGATGATCTGCTGTGAAGGACTTCATTATTTTCAGCAATGCAATGATCCAAGATAACTCTGAAGGACTTATGAAAATTGTAATCCATCTACAGAGAAAGAATTGATGAAAAAACAGATTCTGAAAACAGATTGAAGCATAATTTTTTGATAGTTCCTTAATCTGAAGTTGTGTTTTTGTCTGTTTTCTTTCACAACCTGGCTAATGTAGGATGTTTTGCATGACTACTCATGTGTAACTTATACTGAATTGCTTGAGTTCTTGTGGGGGGAGGGAGGAAGAGAAGTTGAAAAACAAAGTTTTAAAAAATAGATGTCAAAATTTGTTTTTACATGTAATTTGGAAAATAAAATTCTAAATGAAGTAAAAAAAAAGATATCACCTTGTAGCCATCATAGTGACAAACAATTTTTTAAATTATTCAATGAAAGCACTTCTCTGATGCCTTATCTTGGCGTGAATGTGACTCTTAAAGTCTATGCTAAAAGAACACAAACTGTGGGAGGTTCTAATAAACTGGTGAGACTATGAATATAGTCTCAGTGACAGACTGAGTCCATTGTACAAGGATACAGAGAGGCTGAATACAGAGGGGCTCATCACTAGCAGTTTGGCTATTAGGTAATGATACCTTATGAAAGTTAAAAAATTAGAAAATGAAATATTGGAAGGGCTTTTTGGAGAAATCACCACATTGTTGTTGTTATTTGTCCTTCATTTTTGAAGAGGACCAGTAACATCAGAAGCAATTATTTGACTTCACATGATTTGGATTTAAGCGAGACAGAGTTGCATAAAATCATTAGCCTCACTTTTTCCAGTAGTAGGAGAAAAGGTGATGTCCTGGGATGCAGTCAATGACCATGGCATCTTTGATGTCTGACCAAGCTCTAAGAGCTCCACAGTGCCTGCTTTAGCCACCTTCTTGGCCATTGAAACAAATTGTTCTCATTCGTACATTCTGTAGAGGAAGGGTTTCATATGCTTGGGGTAGATATCCTTGTAACTCACTGATGGGTTTGAGTGAGGCCTGTCAATTAACTTCAACCTGGCTTAGCCCATCTGCTGAAATGGTTCTACTGGGATGTAGCTGCTACACATACTACAGCTTTTTAGAGCCACGGGTGAGAGTTGGATGAAACAGGTAGACACCAAAGGTGGAAAGCAGCCCTGAAAAAGGACTTGGCAAGCCTTCACATCAGAGGGGCTAATCCTCCCTGAACACCCCAAGGGAAATTGCCACCTTATTACAATGTATGAGGGGCTATGAGGTATAATAATTTTTTTCAAGAGCCATTTGGCAATAAACACTAAGACTTACCAAAGTAACCACTCTCTTTGATTGGTGATACCATTACGAAGACTATATCTGAATGTTATTAAAAGAGGAAAAATATTTGTCTATACAAAATTCTTTGTTAGTTACTTTACTTATAATAGCAAAAAATTATAAACAATTAGGGATAGGTTGAATAAATTATGGTAGTTTTTCAGACCTGTGACTAAGGATCTAGGTTATACTTACCAGAAGCCCAATCAGATCCAAACATTGATGCAAGGAATTTTCTCACAATTGTACATCTCAAGCAACCCATATGTCTTATTTGAAAACTGGCCAGTTTTTGTTTTTATGTTCCCTTGTTTACAGATACTTATGGGAAGTGAGACACCTCTTTTTCTGAATTGAGAGAACCGTACTTGTTCATTCTCTTCCTCTCAACTTGGAAAGTCCCTAATCTTTCATCTAATTGGAAATGAGATTAACTAATGTTGTATTGTTTCCTTTTAATTAATTGGCCTTATTTGATTAATTGTAATATATAAAAGTCTGACTCACCCTGTATTTAAGGTCTAGCCATAAGTTAAGGAAGGGGCTTGGTTCCAATTTGTTAGGCAACTGGCATGCAAATTGCTTAATAAATTGATAAGCTCAGATGATCAAACCATAGTTTTCCTCAGTTATTTTAAATTTCATTTACCACATAAGGAAGAATTTAAACTCATGTCTTTTTTTAACCTTTTTCCCTCATATAAATATTTTATTATTTTCCAGCTACATTTAGAGATAATTTTCAACATTTGTTTTTATAAAATTTCTAGTTTCAAATTTTTCTCCATCCCTCCTCTCTGTAAAGTTGCTATCTGTAAGGGGCTAAAATCCTAGCTAAACTGTCCAAAAATGAGTGGTTGCCATAAATTATAAGCTTTAGCAAGAGTTTAGACTTTTAAGTATTTATTAAAGAGCATAAGAATTTGGAGAGGAGAGAGAAAGAACCCAAGATTCCTTCATCTATCTATCTCAGGGAGCCAGCATCTCAGCTCCACTCAGAACGAGGTCCCAGGTGAAAGAGAGCCCTTGCCCCTTCTCCATCCCAGAAGCCTCCCATGAAAACGGAAACAGGGCTGTCCACACACACACACACACACACACACACACAGAGCTCCAAGCTAATTGGCTGGTAGTTTTCATCAACAGTACCCACAAGCCAACTTCACTTCCTGACACCAAGGCCACATGGCTTGTCCTTAGTCCAGAGCTCACAAAAAGTTCCTCCCAGCAGGGGGCATTATTCCAACTTTCACACGTCCCTGCCCCCTCCCCAAGACAGCAAATAATCTGATATAGGTTATACATGTACAATCACATTAAACATATTTCTGCATTAGTCATGTAATGAGAGAAGAATCAGAGCAAAAAGGAAAAACCTCAGAAAAGAAAAACCAACAACAAAAACAATAGAAATAGCATGGTTTGATCTGCATCCAGATTCAACAGTTCTTTTTTTTCTGGATTTGGAGAACATTTTCCATCATGAGTCCTTTGGAACTATCTTGGACCATTGTATTGCTGAGAAGAATCAAGTCTATCACAGTTGATCAACACATAATGTTGTTGATACTGTGTACAGTTTTCTCCTGGTTCTGCTCATCTCACTCATCATAAGTTCATTTAAGTCCTTCCAGGTTTCTCTGAACTCCTCTTGCTCATTGTTTCTTACAGCACAATGGAATTCCATTACATTCATATGCCACTACTTGTTCAGCCATTCCTCAATTGATGGGCAACCCCTCAATTTCCAATTCCTTGCCACCACAAAAAGAGCAACTATAAATATTTTTGTGCATGTGGGTACTTTCCCCTTTTTTATGATCTCTTTGGGAAAAAGACCTAATAGTGGTATTGCTGAATCAAAGGGTATGCACAGCTCTATAGCCCTTTGGGCATAATTCCAAACTGCTCTCCAGAATGGTTGGATCAGTTTACAGCTCCACCAACAATGCATTAGTGTTCTAATTTTTCCACAGCTTCTCCAACATTTATTATTTTCCCTTTTTGTCATATTAGCCAATCTGATAGATGTCAGGTGGTACCACAGACTTATTTTAATATGCATCTCTCTAATCAATAGTGAGTTAGAGCATTTTTTCATATGGCAATAGATAGCTTTGGTTTCTTCATCAGAAAATTGCCTGTTCATATCCTTTGACCATTTTTCAATTGGGGAATGACTTGGATTCTTATAAATTTGATTTAGTTCTCGATATATTTTAGATATGAGGCTTTTATCAGAAGTACTAGCTATAAAAATTGTTTCCCATTTTTCTGTCTCCCTTCTAATTTTGGATGCATTGCTTCTGTTTGTACAAAAACTTTTTAATTTAATGTAATAAAAATCATCCATTTTGCATTTCATAATATTCTCTATCTCTTATTTGGTCATAAACTGTTCTCCTTTCCAAAGATCTGAGAGGTAAACTATTCCTTTATCTCCTAGTTTACCTATGGTATCACCTTTTATGTCTAAATCTTGTACCCATTTTGACCTTATTTTAGTATAAGGTGTAAGATGTTGGTCCATGCCTAGTTTCTGCCATACTCTCTTCCAATTTTCCCAGAAGTTTTTGTCGAATACTTAATTCCTATTCTAGAAGCTGGAGTCTTTGGGTTTATCAAACAGTACATTGTTAAAGTCATTTACTACTGTGTCTCCTGTGCCTAACCTATTCCATTGATCCTTCACTCTATTTCTTAGCCAGTACCAGAGAATTTTGATAACTGCTGCTTTATAGTAAAGCTTCAGATTTGGTACAGCTAGCCCACCTTCCTGTGCATTTTTTTCATTATTTCCCTTGATATTCTTGACCTTTTGTTTTTCCAGATTAATTTTGTTATTATTTTTTCTAGCTCTATAAAAGAATTTTTAGTAGTCTGATTGGTATGGCACTGAATAAGTTATTTAATTTAGGTAGAATTGTCATTTTTATTATATTAGCTCAGCCTATCCATGAGCAATTGATATTTTTCTAATTATTTAGATCTGATTTGATTTGTGTAAAAAGTGTTTTGTAATTGTGTTCATATTGCTGGGTTTATCTTGGCAAGTAGACTCCCAAGTATTTTATATTGTCTACCATTACTTTAAATGGAATTTCTCTTTCTATCTCTTGCTGCTGGACTTTGTTGTTCATGTATAGAAATGCTGATGATTTATGTGGATTTGTTTTATATCCTGCTACTTGGCTAAAGTTATTCATTGTTTCAAGTAATTTTTGAGTTGACTCTCTAGGATTCTCTAAGTATTCCATCATATCATCTGCAAAGAGTGATAGTTTTGTTTCCTCCTTGCCTATTCTAATTCCTTTAATTCCTTTTTCTTCTCTGATTGCTAAAGCTAACATTTCTAGTACAATATTAAATAACAGAGGTGATAATGAAAATCCCTGTTTCACCCCTGATCTTATTGGGAAGGCCTCTAACTTATTTCCATTACATATAATGCTTGCTGATCGTTTTAGGTAGATGCTGCTTATTATTTTAAGGAAAGCACCACCTATTCCTAAGCTCTCTAGTGTTTTTATTAGGAATGGGTTCTGTATTTTGTCAAAAGCTTTCTCTGCATCTATTGAGATAATCATATGAATTTGGTTAGTTTTCTTATTGATGTGGTTGATTATGTTCATAGTTTTCCTAATGTTGAACCAGCCCTGCATTCCTGGTATAAATCCCACCTGGTCATAGTATATTATCCTGGTGATCACTTGCTGTAATCTCCTTGTTAATATCTTATTGAAGATTTTTGCATCAATACTCATTAGGGATTTTAACTTTTTTATTATAAAAGTATTTTATTATTTTCTAGTTATATTTAGAGATAGTTTTCAACATTTGTTTTTATAAGATTTCTAGTTCCAAATTTTTCTCCCTCCCTCCCTCCCTTTCCTCACCCCCCCCCACCCAAATAGCAAGCAATCTGATATAGGTTTTATATATATATATATATATATATATATATATATACACACACACACACACACAATCACATTAAACATATTTCTGCATTAGTCATGTTGTGAAAGAAGAATCAGAATAAAAGGGGAAAACCTCAAAAAAGAAAAAACAAAAAAAGTATAAACAGTATGGTTCAATCTGCATCTAGATTCCACAGTTCTTTTCCCTGGATTTGGAGAGCATTTTCCATCATGAGGCCTTTGGAATTATCTTGGACCATTTTATTGCTGAGAAGAAACTCATGTCTTTCTGACTCCAAATACAGAGTACTCTATCCACTATGCCATGCTCTATCACAATATGAAAAGTTCTCAGGAATAAAATTTTAATGCAGTCACAATTGCTATCAATGAAAGGAGAGGTAGAAAGTGTTTAGACAGGCCAATGTAGTTATACTAGGATTCTAGCTCATCAAGAAGATCAGATCTTTAAAATTCATGTATAAAAACAGAAGAAAAGGCAAGTTGTTAGGAAGAATGAAAAGAGTAGCAAGGTTTTATAAAAATAGTATCTGTGAGGTTATTTGCTATGTTAGAAGCAACAGAGATTGCAAAACAGAGAACCCTGTTTAGTGTACATGGGGAAATGATCACAACCTCTAGACCAGCGGTAAGATGAAGGGGTTGTACTGGAGGACCTCTAAGCTCTAGCTCTAAATCTTATCATTAATCAATCAACAAGCATTTTAAGCACTTATATACAAATCTTTGTGCTACCCTCCAAATATGCAAAGACAAAAATGAAACATTCTTACTTTTTTATCAAGGAAAAATGATCTATGTGATAATGGACCACCTTGAGAAGACAGAGCTATTCTCCTCCTACTTTGACATTTTGTAAATCAAGAAGAAAGATATTTATAGATAATTCTTTATCATGACAGATTTAGAACAGGAAGAGACTTCATTTCATCTACTCCCCTCATTTTTCATATGAGGAAATTAAAGTAAAAGAAGCTGAATGATTTGTGAGTAAATTAAAACCCAAGATGTGATGAGATACTAAGAGAGCATTAAGCTATCCTTCATGAGTTGAAATCAACAAGCTTAGTCAGGTGCATCTCAGGGTACTAAAAGAACATGTAGATGTAATTCTTGAATAAGTGCTGGTAATTTTTCAAAAAGTGTGGAGAATGAGCATGGGGTAAGGAGAAGGGAAAATTTTATTCTGGTTTTCATAAAGGCAAAAATGTTAGCTATTTTAAACTAAAGGTCAGTGAGCTTGATATCAATTCTTGGTAATATTCTAGAACAAAGTATTAAAGGAATGGTTTATGAGCATTCAAATAAGACATAATCATCCTGAGCCAATATGGATTCAGCAAAACAAATCACATCAGACTAACCTCACTACTTTTTCGGAAATTTACTATACAAGTAGTAGATCAGAGTAATGCTCCAGATGTAGCATTTCTGGACTTTAACAAGGCATTTTATAAAGTCTCTTGTTATTTAGAGATATTGTGGATGAAATTTTAATAGTTAAAACTGTTTCACAAATAGTTCACAAACTAAACACAAATCAGACTCAAAGTGCTGAAAAATAGATCCATGTCAATCTGAAGGGAGAGCGTTGATAATGTCAAAGGGCTCTGTCCTTGGTCCTACTTTGTTCAATAATCTTCTCAATGACTTAGGAGACAGTATAAATGGCATGTTTATCAATTCTTTGTGACACAAAGCTAACTGGGATAGCTACTACTTTTGATAAGAGAATTGGGATCCAAAATAACCTTGACTTTGTGGGATACAAAATTACCTCAACAGGCCAGAACAATTGGTTGAAGTCAGTAAGATCACATTTAATGAAACAAAACATGTACCACATAAGTTCAAAAAATAATTTTTGTCAGGAAAAAAACAACAAAATAAAAGGACATGTATTTTTTTCTTGGGGAAAAGACCTTGGGGAGTTCAATGGACTGAAAGTTCAATAGGAATCAACAGTATGACAAAGACAATAAAAAATTCAATGCAATCTTGAGTGCATTAGGAGTAGCACAGTATTCAGAACAATGTAGGGGGAATGATAGATAGTCCTGTTGTACTCAAATGTGGTCAGACTACATCTCGGATATTCTGTCCTATTTGGGGCATCAGTTTCAGAAGGGATATTGACAAGTTGGAACATGGGTTTCTTTCCTCCATGCTTTTTACTCATGAGTATTCAGATAAGCCATAATCATAGTTGGTTTTTTTCCTGGACAGTGTCCTCTCTAATCTCCACTCCACAAATTTAGATATATAGCCAGAAGTTACTTCAGAGATTATCTAGTAAAGCTTCCTCATTCTATAGACAAAGAAACTGAGGCCCAGAGAGAAGTGACTTATCTAAGATCACATTGCTAGTAAGTAGCAGAGCCAGGATTCAAACCCAGATTCTCTGACTCTTAAACTAATGATCTGGACACTGGAATGAAAGACGGCCTTTTGTTACTATCTATCCATACTCAAACAGCCCAATTCAAATACCAATTAACTTCCTCTGATCCCACCCCCCACATAATGACTATTGCCTTAGATATCACACAGACTTTTATTTGTGCCTCTTTCATACTTCTTGTGTATTTTTATTTATTATTATTATATGTTATATATCACATCTCCTCCCTACAAGACTTTAAACTTTACAAGGACAGAGAACATGCTATAGCTAATCTTCATATTCCCCATAATGTAACACAATGTTGAATATACTGTGGGTGCTTATCTATTTATTGAATGAGCAAGCTGATTAATGCATAAAGGATACTAAAATGAATGTCCACTTCAGCCCTGCTGTCTATTATTTGTCATAACTCTTAAAAATAGATCTGTCCCAGAAAATAAGAAATGGGTCAAAAGGTGCCATCATAAATATGTCATTCACCCTATGACAAGAACTATCATCAGGGGCAGCTAGATGGCGCAGTGGATAGAGCACCGGCCCTGGATTCAGGAGTACCTGAGTTCAAATCCGGCCTCAGACACTTAACACTTACTAGCTGTGTGACCCTGGGCAAGTCACTTAACCCCAATTGCCTCACTAAAAACAAAAAAACAAAAAAACAAAACAAAACAAAAAAGAACTATCATCACTCATATTCTAATATTCTCTGTGGCCACAGCAATGGCAGCATGCAGTTTGTCTTGGAACACAGGACTTAAACAGGAACACACACAACACAAGGGAACACAAACACAAAAAGAAATCCACTTCGGAAAATCAACTCCTCCCTACCCCTCTACAGAGAGTTGTCTAAGATCAGTTGACAAATCCAATGGAAAAGAACACACTAGGCAGCCAAAAAAAGCTGTGGTATATACCACAAGCCAAAAGGGCAACCTGAATGCCATCCAAATATTTCACTGGAGTAAACCTATCCAGAGCATGAGGCACAAGTAACAAAACAGGTTAGTGTAGCTTCCTAAAGCCAGGGAAATAAAGACTGGAACAGCAGACAGCAAGAGGCATCACTGCATGACATTTGACTTCCTCTAAAGTCCACAGCTGAGAAACCTTTCTTTTCTTCTGCTAGGGTGATGACCAGGTCCTGATCTTCCTCACCTAAACCTATTAACACTATATGTGGACAGCTCTGGAATCAGCTCTGCCAGACTGTGCGACTGTGATCTCTTCCTCTTTTCAGCACAATCACTTTTGAAACAGCAGTGAAAACAAACCAACAACCAAAAAGTCCCAGGCTAGACATTCTGGTTCTCACAGCCCTTATCTGTTCCCTGCAGGGACTGTCAGGAGAGAAGAGGCTGGCAGAAAAGCTGTCTAGCAGCCATGCTTGCTACTCTCCCAGCACAGGTGCCCACCCTGGCTTAGTGTAAAAATATCTGCTTCCCTAATCTAGCATGACAAGGATGTTCCATCATGGACTGGGGAGAGTGCTGGGTTTAGGCAGAGGAAGATCTAGATTCAGATTTCACCTTGGACATTTACAAGCTCTGTGACAACTGGCAAGTCACGGAACCTCCTGGAACCTGAATTTCCTCATCTGTAAAATGGGGACAATGATACTTAGAGTAACCACTTCACAGGGTTATTCTAAAACTCAAATGAAATAATGTATGTAAATGTCAGCTATTATCAATCAACAAATTATCTTTTGACCACCGGTTATTACATTCCAAGAGCTGAAAATACAAATGTCAAAATAAAACACTCCCTATCTTTGAGATATTTATAATTTAGCCAAAGGGGACCAATATGTATATATACAAAACAGATTTATATACATGCACATGTATATGTGTAAAAATTAGATAGGCACAAGATACTTTATGAGAGAAATCACTATTGAGGTGACAGGTATGTGGAAAGGCTTCATGAAAAAGACTTAAGCCTTGAAAGAAACTAGGGATTCTAAGAGAAAGAGAAGAAGACAAAGTGCATTCCAAAGTATGGGGGACATCTAGTATAAAGACAAGAAGTGGAAAAGGAACAATATGGCTAGTTTTGCAGGATTTTAGCATATGTGCAATAAAGCTAGAAAGGTAGGTGGTGGCCAGGTTATAAAGAGCTTTATGTTAAAATGCTTAACATGGGGGGGGGGCAGCTAGGTGGCGCAGTAGATAGAGCACTGGCCCTGGATTCAAGAGGACCTGAGTTCAAATCTTCCCTCAGACACTTAACAATTACTAGCTGTGTGACCCTACGCAAGTCACTTAACCCCAACTGCCTCACCAAAAAAGGAAGAAGAAAAGAAAGAAAAAGAAAAAAACTGCTTAACGTGTCAAATAGAGGAAATTATACTTGATCCAGGAGAAAATAGGGAACAACTATAGTTTACTGAGTGGGAAGTGACATGGTCAAACTGACACTTTAAGAAAATTGATTTGTTGGCTTTATGATGAATGTATTGAAATGGGGAGAGACTTGAGACTGGAAAACTAATTAAGAGGATACTAGTCAAGGAGAGCAGTTATGAGAGCACAAGTTAGGGTGATCGCTGTATGAATAGAGCGAAGGGGATAGATGAGAGAAATGACTAGAAGGTATAAATAATAAGGTTTGGCAACTCATTGAATATGTGAAGTAAGGGAGAGTGAGGAGTTGAAGATGGCAATAAAGTTGATAACCTAAGTGACTGAAAGGATGATAGTTATCTCAATAAAAATAGGGAAGTTTGGAAGGGAAGTGCATTTCAGGGGGAGATAAATGAGGTTTTTTGAGGGGTGGAGCCAAGATGGCGGAGGAAAGAGCTCCTGACACAATTACCTCCAAAACAGCAGTAAAAGAACCCCTGGAGGAGCAAAACCCACAAAAAGATGGGCTGAGATGATTTTCCAGCCAAAGACAGATTAAAGGTGGCAGTGCCTGGCCTGTGAATAGAGTCCAACCCATTGATCATGCCCACACAGACCCCAGGCATGCTGCACCAGAGGGACTTATCCGTGAACCTATGAATCAGCTGCAGCACTGGCATCTTCTGGAAGTAAGCTTATGGTTGGGTGAGAGGGCTGAATGGCTAGTTGTGGGGAAAATATAGGGGTGTCTATGGGACCTAAGGAGTATTTCGGCTATTGCACCACATAGGGGAACCAGGAAGAAATCTTGAGCAGTGGGAGGCCCAGGTGGGGGAAGGGTGCAGGATCATCTGAGCTAAGAACCACAGCACACAAAGTTCTGCTGGCTGGTTAATTTAGCAAGTTGACTTGAGGTTATCTTTGGACCAGAGAACAGGCCAGGTGAGAGAAAAACCTGCCCTCCCTCAAACCAAAACACTTAGGACCCTCTGAAGCTTGGGACAGTGTAGCTTGGAAGCAGGGCCCCACTGTAAGAGGAAGTTAAAAGTCAAGTAAAAGACAGCAAAATGAGCAAGCAAAGAAAGTTAAGAACTGTTGAAAGTTTCTTTAGTGAGAAGGAAGACTGAGGTGCACCTTCAGAAGAGGATAACAACCTCAGGGCCCCTACACCCAAAGCTTCCAAGAAAAATATGTATTGGTCTCAGGCCATGGAAGTGCTCAAAAGGGACTTTGAAGAGAAAGTAGGAGAGATAGAAGGAAGATTTAGAAAGGTGGAGGAAAGAATGGAAAGAGAAATGAGAGCAATGTAGGAGAGTCATGAGAAAAAAAGTCAACAGCTTGAAAAGCCAAATGGAAAAGGAGATACAAAAGCTCTCTGAAGAAAATTATTGCCTAAGAATTAGGACTGAACAAATAGAAGCAAGTGACTTTATGAGAAACTAAGACACAGTAAAGCAAATCCAAATGAATTTTTTTAAAAAAATTAGAGGGCGATAATGAGTTTTGTTTTGGACATGTTGCATTTGAAATAGCTTCGGTATACCTGGTCTGAAATGTTCAATTATCAGTTGGTAATGGAGAATTAGAGCTCAGGAAAGAGACTCAAACTGAAATATATATGTGTGTATGTATGTGTGTGTATATATGTATGTGTATGTATGTATGTGTGTATATATACACATGTACACATATATGTATGTATATGTGTGTGTGTATATATACACTTCTGTGTGCATATATTTATGTATGTGTGTATACATATGGGCATCTGCGCAGTGATGACAACTGAACCCACATGAGTTGATAAGGTTACTGTGAGTATAAAAAGAGAAAAGAGTCTAAGGAAAGAACTTTCAGGTATCCCAAAAGTATAGGGAGCACAACATGGATGATGATCCAGCAAGGTATATTATGAAGGATCATATATAATAATAATAATCATAACAAAAATAGCTGACATTTATATAGCGCTTACTATGTTCAAATCACTGTGCTAAGCTCTTCACAATTATCTCAATTGATCCTCACAACAACCCTGTGAAGTGCTATTATTATCACTATTTCACACAGAAGGAAACTGAGACTGAGAAAGGTTGAGGGACTTGCCCAGGGTCACACAGTTTATAAATATCTGAAGCAGGATTTGATATCAGGACTTCTTAACTCCAACTCTAGTGATTTATCCAGTATACCACCTAGTTGAGGCTGGAAGGAATGCTAAAAATGACCAAAGAAATGGCTGTTTTTGGTGTATTTGTTTGGTTGTTTTTGTTGTTGTGCTGGAGGTAATGGCAATTATACAGGTAAAAAGAAGATCAAAGAAAGGGAAACCCACACACACTACTTAAAGGTGAATGATAACAGGTGACAAAGAGAACAGCTGGATAATGATTTTCCTTGTGTTTTCTCTGACAAATTCAATGATCTTTGGTCTGGAAAGGCCAAGAAAAAATAGCTCAAAGAGAAGAGATCAAGTTAAGTAAGAAGAGGATGTAGGTGCTTTTGGTTAATTTAAATCAACAGGTCTAGATGAACTATATTTCAGGGTAATGAAAGAACAGAAGGATTGCACGGATGATCCAGCTTATCTTTCCAAGACTCTGGAGCATAGAAGAAGTACCCCAGCTTTGGTGAAGAAGAAATGTTCTGATTTTTTTTTTTAAAAGAAAAGGTGGAGTCCAGATACTATAGGTTAGTGACTTCTACTTAAAACCCTGCCAAAAATCTAAAATATATAATTTTATATATTTAAATAGTTAGTGGACATGTAGAAAAGAAAAGTGATGCTAAAGAGTCAACACGGTTTCAACAAGAATAGCACCTGCCAGACTAGCTTCATTTCTTCTGATATTTACTAGACTGGTAAATCGATGGAATGCTATAGATACGGGTTATTTGAATTTCTCTTGTTAACTTTTTGTGTACGTATGTCTTATCTCACCAATCAGGTCCTCCAGAGATTCTTCAGGGCCTAGGTCATGGTTTATACTTCAGGCTATTGTTTCACAGTGTTTAGTACTATGCCTTACATGAAGCAGGAGATTAATATTTTGTGAATGATTAATAAGTTTATTATTCAATATATTAAGTAGTAGAACCTCCTAATGTTACTTTTTTTTTCAAGCTTCAGATAATGGTCTTTAGATTTAATCCTCCAAAGTTTGGCGAATAAATTCCTTTTGGTTTAGGGAGTTGTTTTCTTTTGAAGCAGGAAAACATCATCAAGTGTGCCCTCTAGTGATTGCAATGGAAGGCTGGTTTCAGAGAGGGTTCCAGGAAGATTATGCTCTCGCTGCATTTCATGGTGTGATGCACTTTAATGAGGACATGAGAGCATTGTATGCTATGGGTTCTCTCTCTTTCTCTCACCTTTGCAGTCCTCAGAGAATACACTTAGTTGATGTCTTTTTTTTTTTATTAGAAGAATTCTCATCTTTGAGCTTCCACACAGAAATACTGGATTTGGGTGTGGCCTTCCCATGCTGTTTTTCCATGTTATGGAGATCAGTGTGCAGTGCCCAGGAGGGATATAACTGAGGACACAGCAAAAAGACCTGCAGAAGTGTAGCAGTCAAGGAGGCTCTGTAGGCTTTATCTTATCAAAACAGCCTATTCTGACATGACCCCAAATATTACACCTGGTCCACATTCTTTTCTCCAGTTGTAATCCTGATTTGGGGGGGGGAGGCTAAGCTGATGGGAGAAGAAAGAGAAACTGCAGGGTCTTGTGTGTGTTCATAAAAAGACACAAAGCTAGCACCCCCTTGTGCACAAAGGGGAGAGCAGTACTGAAATCAGTTGCTATAGCAACTGCTAATAATATCTGTAAGAGTTTTATCTTTTTCTTTTATTCATAAAATAAAACCAGTCACTGAAGAAGATCATAGCTCCGTGGATCCTTTTTCAGGAATGAGGGTTATAGGAAATGAAAGTGATAAATAATATTTTTCATTTTTTAAAAACCATGGAAACTGCATCACATTGTGTCATGACAATAGGCTATTCTGTTGCTATAGAAACAGATTTAAGTTAGATTTTGAAAATGACCAGGTTTTAAGTTCCTTAGGTCCATTACAAAATAAATATAACATTTTTTCCACAGTCCATATCAATTTACATAGCTCTATAACAGGGAGAAAATAAGCCATTGGAAAGTGCAGTAAAGGAAAATTTTATGAGAGATGTTGTTCAGAAGTATCCAAAAATAGCTAGTTTTGAAAACAAAACATCCAATTTAACAAGGTAGCAACTCAGAAAAAACAAAGAGTTCCACCTAGAGTTGGAAAACTTAGGCTGATTAACGATGGATACATCAACTTCTTATTTATATTTTATTTTTCACTGGTGCTAAAGATAAATATCCTTACAAAAATATTGGTCAGCAAAAAAAAAAACAAAAACAAAAACAAACAAACAAAAACAAAACAAAACAAAAAGGGGCAGCTAGATGGCGCAGTGGATAGAGCACCGGCCCTGGAGTCAGGAGTACCTGAGTTCAAATCCAGCCTCAGACACTTAACACTTACTAGCTGTGTGACCTTGGCCAAGTCACTTAACCCCAATTGTCTCACTAAAAAAACAAAAACAAAAACAAAAAAATAAAAAATATTGGTCAGCAAGGAGAATAGCTTTCTAAAGTGAAAAATTATTTATCAAAGGGAAAATGAAAGGTAAATGTTTTTATTTTAATAATGCCTTTTGTTATTCTTTTTACTTAATATTTTGACAGTTACAATTGTTGCTGGAGAAATTATTTCAAAGCTTCTTCAGTTTCCAAAAAAGTAAAAAATTGGGGGAAGCTAGGTGGTGCAGTGCATAAAGCACCAGCCCTGGATTCAGGAGGACCTTAGTTCAAGTCTGGCCTGTGGAAATGTATTTTGATTTGGGGACCCTACCTTTAGGCTGAGATTAGAAAGCCTTAGGCCCTCAGGGTCTCTTCTGTGTGGGAGGAGCTGGTGCCCCTCCCCCTCAGCTTCAGCTGAGCCAAAAAGCCCCGTGGGCTGTACAAGATGCCAGGTCAGACAGCTGGGGGGGAAAAGCCCCCAGCTCCCTCCGACTTGAGCAGAGCTATCCAAGAGATCCCGGACTCATCCAGGCTGGGCTCTGGCGTAGCCTGTGCTGAGGCATGTGTTGCTCGAGTGTGCCCCCAGCCCCAGCCGAAGCCCTGGCTGGCGGATTAGCTTGGGGTGTGGGTGCAAAAAGTCCCGAGATTTGAGTGGAGAAAAGGAAAATATATATAGACCTGGGAGTTAGACAGGAAGAGGGGGCAGATGAGAGACGGGGGGGGGGGGCTACAAGGATGCAGGAGAAGGCTAAAGGACTAGGAGCAGAGAAGAGAGGCCGGAGGACAAGACTGATGGAGCAGACAGACAGAACAGGAGGCAGTGGAGAGCACAGAAGCAGTCAGCACAGGATACAGGTTGGAGAAAGTGAAGACTAAGAGGAGTTAGAAAAAAGTAGCTGAGCAAGTGAAAGTACCCTGAGGCAAGAGGAGGCTAAGGCCCTTATTGTATTAAAGAAGTTCCAGGTGCAGCAGGTGGGAAAAAGATGCAGTGGAAAGAGACGCACCACAATGCGGTCAGGTTGTACATTTTATTTCCCTGTATTCTTAATTTTAAATAGTATCTCATAAATAAACTCTCCTTTGATTATTTAGTTAAGAGGCTTCTTAATCTTTTGCTTATCAATTTGGGAGTGGAGCAGTGTGGTGGAACTCTATAAACGGCCCATGCTAAATTAATAGCAGTCAGATAGCCGAATAGTCAAGAGTCCCCAGATTAGTCCTCCAGTCATATTAGCCCCAAATTAGATCCAGCTAGTTCAAAATATTTTTACAGGCCTCAGACACTTGACACTTACTAGCTGTGTGACCCTGGGCAAGTCACTTAACCCTCATTTCCCCACCCCCCCAAAATGGAAACTTTCAAGAGGCCACCCACTGCAATAAAAAAAAAAAATAAATTTCCCAAAAGTCCACCCTAATATATTGAGCTGACTTCCCCCTGTCTTCCTCCATATCTCACCCTGCTCATATATCTTCACCCAGTAAATCCTCCTTTACCCATTTCACCCAAAGAGGTAGCCTTTCTCTTGATCAACACAAAGCCCTCTATATGCACACTTAATTAGATTCTAACCCCATGTTCTCCAGCAGACAGCATCCATGATTATCCCCAAATCTCTCCCTACTAGCTGCTTCCTAGAAGCCTACAAGACATCCATATCTCTCCCATCCTTAAAAACCCCTCATTTGATCTGACCATCCCAGTAGCTATTGTCCTATAGCTGTCCTTCTGTTTGTGGCTAAACTCCTGGAGATACCATCTATAATGAATGCCTCCACTTCTCATTTTCTTAACTCTCTGAAGTCTGGTTACCAGTGATCTGTTCATTGCTAAATCTAATGCCCTTTTCTCAATCTTCATCCTTCTTGACCTCTTTGTAGTCTTTTTCCTTGATATTCTCTTCTCCCTAGGTTTCTGTACCACTACTGTGTCCTTGTTTCCCTCTTACCAGTCTGACCACTCTGTCTTAGTCTTCTTTGTTGGATCATTATGCCCACTATTTATTTGTTCATGTCTCCCAAAGCTCTGGCCTGGGCCTTCTTTTTTTCATCTTCTATCCTATGTTCCTTAGTTATTTCATCAGTTCCCATAGATTCAGTTATTGTCTTTATGCACATAATTCTCAGATACAGCCCTATTCTCTCTCATAACGTCTAATCCCACATCTCCAAATGCCTACTGTATCTTGAACTAGATATCCCCTGTACATCTTAAACTCAACAAGTCCAAAGCTGAAATTATCTTTTCCCAACTATCCTCTTTTCTTAACTTCCCCACTATTATCCCAGATATGACAATCCTCCCAGTCAACCAGGCTCACAACCTAGGTGTCATCCTTGACTCTTCACTCTCACTTACCCCATCTGTTTCCAATCTGTCATTTCTAACTTCATACCATCTTTCATATTCATTTCATATTCACTCACTTCTCTCCTTTGACACTGCCACTACCTTGGGGCACATCTTCATGATTTCATTCCTGTACTATTGCAATAGCCTTCTGGTTGGCTTCTCTTCTTCAAGTCTCTCCCTGCTCTGGTCCATTCTCCTCAACTTTCACATTAATCTGCCTAAATAGCAGGTCTAATCATACCCTCCCTTATTCAATACACTCCAGTGGATCCTAGTCATCTCCAGGATCAAATATAAAATCCTGTTTGACTTTTAAAGCCCTTTACACAGCCTGGCCCTTCCTCACCCTTCCAGTATTCTTACACTTTACTCTCCTCCCTGTATTCTGTGATTTAGCAACACTAGCCTTACTGTTTCTCACACGACACTCTATCTCCAGACTAAACCATTTAACTGACTGTTTTCCCATGTCTGGAAAATCTCTCCCTAGATTTCTGGCTTCTCTTAAGTCTCAGATTCAACCCCACCTTCTTCAAGAGGCCTTTCCCAGTCTCTGTCAGTGCTAGTGCCTTCTCCAATTTTTAATTTACATATGTGTGTATGTATATATGTCTGTATGTATCTGATTGTTTCCATACTATCTCCCCCATTAGAACATGAGTTTCTTGAGGGCAGGATGTAGTTTTGCCTTTCTTTGTCTCTCAGTGCTTAGCACAATGCCCAGAACATAGTAAGAGTTTAATAGATGCTTGTTTGTAAAGCTCTGAATCTGCTTTCCTCATCTCAGCCAATATGTCCTTGGCTCCCAATGCAGACACTACCACTAATGGTTCCAGAAATGCTGCTATGATTGTGATGGGAAGATAGGAGTCCCAAATCCTCCAGTTCTCCAAAGCTCACAAGGTCTTCCTCTATTTGGGAGGTGGGGAGGGAGGGAGAGAGAAAATCTGGACCAAGGTATTCTCTTCCTCTTCCCACCTTCTAAGGGATCGCTCTCTATCCTTTCCACCACCAGAAACTCAAATCCCTCAAACCAAACTGGTGGCTCAATTTTGTACAGGTGACCTATAAGGCATAACCAGGTTTCCTCAGCCTATGCAAACAATTTCTTGTGATGGTTATTTCAGTTCATCAAGGACTTTTTCATACTTAGTCTAAACCTGTGACTGACTGAGTGACTGATTGATTGATTGAATGAATGAATAAATAATATATTCTTATTTGGTTAAGGTATCTTGAAACTTTAAATTGGGTTGAGTGATTTGATTGAATTACTCATTCAACAGCCTAGTGTTTTAATTACTGATATCTTTTAAAAATAAAATTATTGAAAACAAAAAAGCATACATGTTAGATTTATGACTTTGAATCACAAAGTGTATATTTAAGTGGTTAATGGTATAGATTTTCAATATTTATAATGGTAAAACAATAGTTTTGAAGTATAAAACCTTCTGTGTATATATAAAGAACTCCAACACAATTATTTATAAAACATCTATAATCAAGTTAATCTTTAAATATTTTTATATAATCATGGTTCTTCAAAATTTTCTCATTCTACTAAAACTTGTTTAAGTCATTTTAATGGGGCATCTAATGGAATTTTTTTTTGAAATTTCATCTCTTCCATTTAACACTAGGATAATATGATAATTATGTTAAGAAATGTGTCCAAACTGCTTTGAGATCATTACATGAAAAGTATTAACTAAAGGAAAAGCTAGGACTCCAATCTGGTCACAAAGAAATCACTACTGGGAGAGGACCCAAAATTTTTTAAATATTATATAACTTTGAATCTGACACTGACTAATTGCTCAACATGGCAATTTTAGTCTTTATAAAATCCAGTATTTCATTATAATCTATTCCCATCACAACTGGAAATTCAAAACAATGTGATTTCATAGCTAAAGCAGTGTGTTATTGTTAAGAATTCAAGATTCATTCAAATGCCATTAAATTAATAGTAGTTCTGAAAATTTCACATAAATAGGAACCAGGTAAGGAATATGCCAATTCTCCAGTCAACATTTAAACTTTTTATATAAGCCACAAGCAATCTTATATAGAGAGATTATATGTAAGAAAAGAATATTACTTTAGGGTTAAAGCACACCTTGGAAATAATTAAGTCTACCCACTCAATAAGGAATTCCCTCAACATCATACCTGATATAGGTGTCAAATCTCTGCTTGAATACTTCCACTGATAGAGAGATCCTTACTTCATTACATTTCTCACTCTATTTGGGGACAGGTTAGAAAATTCTTCCTGTCATTAAACCAAAACTTGCCTATTTATTATTCCATTGTTTTCAGATCAGTCCTCTAGGGCTATAACAAAGAAATATTATTCCCCTCCTACATAGTACCATAGATGCAGAGTTGGCAGGGACCTTAGATGTCTTCTAGTTCAACCCTTTCATTTCACAAAGAAAGGGAGGCTTAAGGCAGTTTAGTAACTTGCCCAAGGTTACATAGATGAATAAGACAGGATTTGAACCAGGTTCTCTTGACTCAAGACAATATTCTTACCAGCAAGTCATGCTCTTCCCATGGCAGTCCTTTCAAATCACTAAAAATAGCTACATTATCTCATTATCTCCACAATTATGTCTTCTGAGGAATCAATCTTTTTTTCTTCATGGCAGTTTCCAGGCCCTTGCATCTTTTTTTTTTTTACTGGTCCACAAAAACTTTTATTATCAAAAGCCCTTACTTCTTAAAGCCTATTAAAAATGAACTCTTCCTTATCTTTCTCTCTGTTTTGGTCTTCCAACCCTAACCTTCTTCCGGTCCATAAACCATTGCAATTCATTGGGTTCATTTTTTCCTCCATCTTCCCCTTCTTTGCCCTGAGGCATAGAGGGAGGAACAATCTTCTCTGGCACTGTTGGATCTTGAAGTCTTTCTCTAGTGTGGTATTACAAAACTTTCCCCTAGTCCAGTGTCTCTTATGGTGAGATTGCTCCATAAGGCTTCCAGAATTGGCTTATCTCAGCTGCTTGACTCTTAATTGCCAGGGCTAGCTTTCTGTTGAGTTCATAGCCAAGTCCGTTGTCTGCTGTCAGAGGCCTCATTCCTGTAAAGTGCTTCCTCCCTTGAGTGTCTTTATGGAGTATGAGGCTCCTTGCATCTTGATGCCTTCCTTTAGAAGTGTTCCAGTTTTTTCAATTAACTTCTTAAAATGTGATACTTATAAATGAACACAAAACCTAGGGGACAATTAGCTTCTGAATGGTATAAGTGAGTAAAAATACATATATGAGGGGCAGCTAGGTGGTGCAGTGGCTAGAGCACCAGCCCTGGAGTCAGGAGTACCTGATTTCAAATCTGGCCTCAGACACTTAACACTTACTAGCTGTGTGACCCTGGGCAAGTTAACCCCAACTGCCTCAATAAAAAAAAAAATACATATATGACAATCAGGGTACAACTTTAATTTTAGCATTTTTCTGATGGACCCAAATTGCTTAACAAAGGTTTGTTTGGTTTTGTTTGGTTGGTTTTTTTGTGGGACAATGAGGGTTAAGTGTCTTGCCTAGAGTCACACAGTTAGTAGGTATCAAGTTTCTGAGGCTGGATTTGAACTCAGGTCCTCCTGAATTCAGGACCAGTGCTTTATCCACTGTGCCACCTAGCTTCCCTAACAAAGGTTTTTGGACTGTCAAGTTATTTTGTTCAGACTGGGAAAAAATGCATTCAATGTAATATAGCCATTTTCTTGCTCTTCTTCCCTACCTGTTCTGTTCTGTCAAATGAAAGTAATATAAGGAGAAATCGTGCTTTGTTTTCACATGGTCTAATCATATATGCTATAAGTGGATTTGAAATGATTATTCATGAATATGAACTATGTTTCCTGTTTTATTTTGCAAAACGCAGTGCTATAGTTTAATAAAATAATAGTTTGGAGGGGCAGCTAGGTGGCACAGTGGATAGAATACCAGCCCTGGATTCAGGAGGACCTGAGTTCAAATCTAGCCTCGGAAACTTTACACTTACTAGCTATGTGACCCTGGGCAAGTCACTTAACCCCAACTGCCTCACCAAAAAAACCCAAGACTAATAGTTTGCAAAATGTTCCTCTACCAAAAAAATGTTGGCAGAACTTAATTCTAAAATTGGACACATGTAGTACAATTTGCAAAAGAAAGCCATCAGTCATTCAAACTGAGAAAATGAGACAGAAGAAGAAAATACACATACACATCTGCAAAATGTCCTTGGGTGTAGCTGGCCTGGCAACAACTGAATTTTCAGCTAATGCCTCATCTAAATCACAGTCACTGTTGTATTCCATATTTTCATAATTTTAGATGAAACCACACCCATGTCTTTAAAAATAATTTAACTCTAGTTTGCTTTCTTGGTTTTTATATTGCACCCTTAAAAGATAGAAATCCTCTTATTTTAAAGGGAAAAGGGAAAAACAATACAACATAGTTGTAGTGAAATGGGCACTGGGCTTTGTTTCTGAAATCTTGGATTGAAATCCCAGCTCTTAATAGTTCCAGGACTGGGGGCAAATCACCTGACCTATCGAGGCTTATTTGCCACAGGCAAAATGGGGGTACTCATAATCAAAATACTTAACTTACAAGACTGCTATAATGAAAGTACTTTGTAAACTATCAAATTACTCTATATGCTATGAAATACTATACCAATATGCTATCATATGAAACCTAATGTGTGAAACTTTTTTCTACATTTACTTTCCTTACCGTATATTAAATTTATATTATTTTCTAATAATAATTCAATGCCTAGCACAGTATCCTCTGTGCACGTGGTAGGCAAAGAATGTATGATACATATTTTTAAAATATTACATTCCTATGTGTGGTGACTTACTATAACTTTCTATAAGTAAAAACTTAAAAGTGCAGCTATTAAGCACAAGAAGACATGTTTTTGCTTAATAAGTTTTCAACAAGCCTCATTGCTGCTCTCATACTAAAAAACATTTACACTTTATCCATTAGAGTACATGAAATATGTCACATAAAGCATATCCATTAAGCCAAATGATTACAGCTTCTTAGAAATGACTTTCTGGGCCAGTTCCATGACTCAAAAGGTGACATATTTCTCTTGCTCTTCTTCCCTATCTGTTCTCTACCATGTCAAATGAAAGTAATATGGGAGAAATCATGCATATTTATTAACCCCAGTGGGCCAAGCTTTGTGCAGATAAGAAGGCAAGGCTCTTTTTGTCTATATGAAACTTAAAGACTAGATTCAAAGTATCCCCACTGAGGTTCATGTCCTGGGCTAAATCTTCACCTTCCAAGCAGTTTTTTTGGGTTACTTTGGGGTTCATCAAGTTGAGGTACAATTTGTGAATAATTGAAGGTATTTTAGCAGACCTCAAATATCAGCATGGTGTTAAAACTGGACTCGGAAAAGTCAGTCACTTCTCAAGAACCAATTATTGTTGGTAATCTGATACAACTTATAAGCGCCCACCAACGGATCTTTAGAATTTTCTGAGAAAGTTGTGTTCCATGATTGGAAAAATAGGGAAGAACTGAAGGACAAGAAAGAGACAAGAAAGGAAGCATAAAGAGAGAAAGACAATATTACTCATGATGGATAGAGATAAAAGGCAAGCAGGACTGTGGGGAGTAGGAAACTTTGAGATAAAGTGTCAAATACAGGAAAAAGGAAATATCACTAAGAAATAGTAGAAAAATGTATATCCTATAAATTTTAAATTAAAAAAATTTAGATCATATAGCAAAATTGTACTCTATTAATATTCTTTTAATAACAGCAGATTCAATCCCCAGACAGCAGCTATAACTGTCAGGGTTCTAAGGATAACACAGAATATGATTTTCATAAGGCCCCAACAATGCACTACCCATTAACAATCAGACAATAGATCCAAATAGCTTTTAGCAAAGGCATTTACTAAGATGCAGTAGTATGCAGTTAGCATGAAACATTTTCCCCAAAAACCTAGGGCACACTCTCCCACAACTACACATAAAGTACTTATGTGGAGTGGGGTCAAACTTAAGACAACAATCACAGTAAAATACACATGTAGAGAACACCAAAAACAAAGGAGTACCTCATAATTTCTGATACTGAAAATACTTTCTCCCTTTGTAGAGTTTTTACACAGCAAGCACCTGTGGAGTCCATAGATGGCACTTTACTTCTTTACAAGGCTTTATCCATAAAGTTATTGCCTCACTTGGACATGTTTCTCTTCTCTTGGCTAGATGCATTGTCTTCTACTAGTCCAATCTTTTCAATGACTTGGTCAATGGGAGATAAGGGATATGATAAAGTAATGGGATTTGGCAGATACTCAAAGGCTCACCTGGATATTAATCTAAACTGATTGAATTAAGTGAGAGTGATTGCTGATTAGCTTACTTCAAGTTAATTAGATTGTAACCACACCTGGCTGGCCCTTAAAGAGGTATTGTTCTCAGAAGCTAAAGACTTTGAACTTGAGACCACCTTCAAGTCCAGTGAACCATGGATTTGGATGATGCTAACCAATCCATCTTGAAGCAGTGTGTAAGGACTGTCCATGCTCCGGACCTATAAAAAGCTTCCACACTCAGTTTGCTGGGCAGTTTGTGATTGAAGCAGGCTCGTGGCTGAGGACTTGAGGAAGAACCTGACCAGGCTGGAACTCTACACTAGATAGGCCTTTTCTTAACTTTCTGAACTCCATGTGAATACCTATATGCTTTAATAAATGCTTAATGCCCAAAGACTGGCGCTAAAGCTTCTAATTTAAGGCGACCACACATTTAGATTTTAAACATCACAGGGAGAAGATGAGAAAGAGTCCAAAAATTCCTTCCCTCCCCACAAAGAATGATTCCCTTTCTGTATACTGTTATTTCTTCCACTTCCAACTCCAAGACTCAAACAGAAGTACTATGAGTTGGAATTCATCTACCTCTAAACTGGTTAACTCTTTCATTGACATATTTTGTTATACATAGACTTATAGATATGTTTGATTCTCTCAGCCAGTCACAAAATGTGGTGTCAGCTACCTTTCAACCAGTGGGGTAGATTAAGGATTTATTCATACATTAGGATTGTTGTAGTAAAACTCCTTAATCCATACTACTTTATGATTAGAGTTCTTATTTTAAAAAGCAATCGAGTCTTAGTCTTGTTTACACATTAAAACTTAAGTAAATGTCACCACCTTTGCACTTAATACCTTGTGACTACATTCTAGAATTTTTGACTGATTACATTAATTGATGTGAATAGTAAAGCCCTCTCCTTTAGATAAAATTCCTGCCATGACTTTATAAAAATTATACTTTCACTCTTTGTACCTTTGTTATGTGGAAATTTATTTTGATTTGGGGACCCTACCTTTAGGTTGAGATTAGAAAGCCTTAGGCCCTCAGGGTCTCTCCCCCTCCTCCTCAGCTTCAGCTGAGCGCAAAAAGTCCCGTGGACTATACAAGACGCCAGGTCAGACAGCTGGGGGGATGGGGGGGAAAGCCCCAGCTCCCTCTGATCTGAGCAGAGCTATCCAAAGATTCTGGATAGCCTGTTCTGAGGCATGAGGCTCGAGAGCACACCCCCCCACCCCACACACACACACCAGCTGCAGCTCTGGCTGGCGGATTAGCTTGGTCTGTGGGGGCGAAGGAAGCCCCGAGATTTGAGTGGAGAGAAAAGGTATATATAGACCTGGGAGGGAGACTAGAGGGGAGACGAACTAAAGAAGGAGAGAGGACGGACTAGATAGAGGGACTAGAGGGTGACTAGAGGGGAGCGTGGACAAGGACAAGGACAAGGACGGAGCAGAAGACGGGCTGACCGGGAGGCAGCGGAGAGCACAGAAGCAGGTCAGCACAGGGTACAGGTTGGAGAAAGTGAAGATTAAGAGGAGTTAGAAGGAGCTGACCATAGAAAGTGTATCATGCCCTGAGGCTGGAGGCAGCCAAGGCCCTTATTGTATTCAAGAAGTTCAGCAGGTGGGAAAGAGACTGCAGGAAAGCAGTCAGGTTGTACTTTATTTCCCTGTATTCCTAATTTGAAATAGTATCTCATAAATAAACTCTGCTTGGATTATTTAGTTAAGAGGCTTCTTAATCTTTAGTCTATCTGTTTGGGAGCAGTGTGGTGGAACTTTACAAACGGCCCAACATTAAATTAACGAAGTCAGATGGCCAAATAGTCAAGAGTCCCAGATTAGTACTCTAGTCAGCTTCAGATTGCCCCAAATTAGCCCTAGTTAACAAAAATATTTCCACATTTTAATGGTGACCATGAAGGGACTTATGGCCCAATTATCATTTTTCTAAATTTATCATTTTTCATATAATCATAATTTTTCATAAATCCAATTATAAACAACTTTTCTAGGTTAGTTATAGTTATGAATAATTAATTTTTTTACAGTTATTAATAGTAGCCCTAGGTGGTTACAATCCATATTATTTTATTTCATTGATGCCTTTTGTCTTTATATCTCACTTATTTCTGAATGAGATATACCTAGCTCTACCCACTAAAATAAAAATTTTAGATTTCTCATCTGTAAAATGAAGAGGTTAAACTATATGGCTTCTAAAATTCTTTCTAGCCCTAGATCTACAAGCCTAAATTTCTGTGCCTTTATGGAGTTATTGTGAGAAAAGATTAACTTTAAGATCCCTTCCAAACAATTCAACAAAGTATGAACTGGTTTAATAGAAACAGAAAAAGAATGTTAATCATGGAAAAATGAAAACACAAGTATCATAAAACATGTTTCAGTTTTGAAACTTGCTTTCTATTTATGTTCAAAATAAATTATCTGTTTTGCTGTTTAAAAATTAATTTCAGAATGCTATTTTCTACAGACTTAAAGTATGATTACTGTTAAGAATTTTAAATGACTTTTATTGTAAAGTACCCTGCAATTGATTTGTTCTTTTTCATATTCTTTTCAAGATGGTTAAGTAGATTTTGTGGTTGTGGGAGCTCTTAAAAATCTCCTGGGATTTTCTATCAGTTCCTATTTGGCAAATGAACAATTTATTTGAGTTTCAGTCGATACATGATTTCAAACAGTTTGAAATAAACTAAGAATTGTAGTTATTACCAAGAGAGAGATTGTAAAACACAGAATGCTAGTTCATAAATTGTAAAAATGGTTTCAAGAGGGGCAGCTAGGTGGTGCAGTGGATAGAGTACTGGCCATGGAGTCAGGAGTACCTGAGTTCAAATCCAGCCTCAGATACTTAACACTTACTAGCTGTGTGAACCTGGGCAAGTCATTTAACCCCAATTGCCTCACTAAATAAAATAAATTTTAAAAATATAAGAAAAAAATTATTTAAAAAAAGGTTTCAAGAAAATTCCCAAATGTCGATTAAAAAAGGATAAATTACATCTTTTCTGTCAACTCTTTAATATCAATGTCCTCAGTAAAATTAGAACAACTGCTAAAATTGAATAATATTTATTCAATATTAGCATCAAAATTTCCTCCTTCTCTGGAAACTACTGAGGGTGGAGAGATATTTGAGAGGGGAAAGAGTCCTTCAGGACACAGCATGGAATGAGATACAGGATAAGATTTTGCCAATCTCTTCTTTGTCCCCATCACATTTTTTGTAGCATATTCTTCCTTATGTAACGATTGGAATGACGCCACCTGCTGGAGACTTACTGTAGAAGAGTTTCACCCATGAAGCGAAGGTCTTTGAGGGCAAGACCAGGAGTCTTTTCTTTGGTGTCAGGAAGTGACGCGGGCTAGTGGGAGGAGGAAGGAAGAGACTGGCGCTCGCTCTCACCCTCTTTCCTTTGGACTCTGGTGGAGAGCGGAGCTAGAAATGTGCTCTCCCTTTAATAGATAGGAATCTAGGCCTTTCTCTCTCTTTACCAAAATTCTTATTCTCCTTAATAAATGCTTCAAAGTCTAACTCTTGCTAAAGCTTATAATTTATTGGCGACCACTCATTAGATATTTTAGACAGTTTAGCTAGAATTTTAGCCTTAACAGATGGCTGACCATGAAGAGGAAAGCTAAACCTCAGTCTTCTTCTGATCTTCTGGTTGGGTAAGAAATTTCCCCTCCCTCTCCCTTTAACTGCTAAGTACTGGTGTACTGGCTGTGTTTTCCCTTTAAATTTTTTCGAATGGACCTTTTAAACTCCCTAACTACCCTATTTTTTATTTTAGTCTGTTTAACCAGACAAATGGGAGATAAGATCATGTTAATGCTTTGTTTTTGTGGATTTTCTATTTTTCTTTTTATTTTTGTTAAAAGAGCCAGCAACTTACTCACACAAGGAAATATCTCTCCCTCTCCCAACCATGCTTTTTCAGAGAAACCTGAAGAGATTCCCGCAGCTTTTCCCAGTTCTAACACTAATTGTTGCTTTAATTTTGCATGCCTGGAGGCAATGACCCACCCTCTAGAAGCTTTTAATCCCCTAGCACCTGGAGGCAAAGTGGGGGAAGAGGAATCCAGGCCTGAGTTCAAAATCAAGTCTGATTCAAATTGCGCTGGTCCCTCCCCTCCTCCCCAGACCCCACCCTCTACTTCTCCCATGGCCAAGCCCATTGCTTCCCCAGCCCGGGAAGTCCAAAGATCTAATGCGCATGCTCAACTTTCTCTAACTACATTTGCTGCTTCAGGCTCAGCCCTTCCCCAGCCTGGCTGTGCTTCTGAAACAACCTTAGAAAACCCTTTAAATTCCAGATATGCTCGTTTTGTTCTTAATTTTGCTAACCTGCTTTTGTCTTTAATTAGTAATCTTATAAAGCATTTGTATGGTGAAAAGGCTGACAGACAATATAGAGGGGTTAAAGAAGAAAAACTTAAGCTGAATAAGAATGACAATCATCAACATAGTTCAAGACTCCGATTCTTTTGCCATGGAAGGGTATATATTTTACAGAAATGTAGAAGTGAGCAGCAAGGTATTGATATGAGTATTGGGGATTTTAGATACCGGAATCAAAAGTGTTCTGAATTCACTCAGAGTAATAGTATCAGTTCAGAGGTTACATAGGATTTCTATGCTATTACATATACATTTTGAAATTAATGGTATGGGTTTATTTTCATAGAGATTTTCATGCTTTTGAGATTGTGTCATACTTAGTTTTTAAAACAAGGAGAATATTTGTAAAAGCTTTTTATAGTCATGTGATCAAGTTTATATTTTATAGTACTCTTATTAATATTAAGTTCATGCTCATTTAGATTTCCTTAGTTTGAATTTCACTGTCTTTTATTGTTCCACGTGTATTTTCTTCTATTCATTCATCTATCTAATTTTGAAACATGGTTTTGATTTCATAATACAATGTTAATTCTAGGAGTATTGTGCTCCCATATTCTGAGTTGTTTGTTTTTGTTATTTTTTCTCAACTGATTATTTGATCAAACTCTTTAAAGCATTTCCCTGGCAAATTGTTTGCCATGGCAAGTGTAAATTGATTCTAGAAGTATTATTTTTGATAAGCATATTCCAAAAAAAAAAAAAAAAGAGGGGAACATTTGTAAAAGTTGTCTTTGAGATTGTGTTGTGCTTTAACTTGTATTTAAATATGTTCAGATTTTTCAAAAAAGTAATTGTATACTAAGTTAAAAAAAAGGGGTATTATTTGAAATTGTTGCATAATTATATATTGTTCTGAGTCAAGATGTATTCACATTTTTTGCAATCATTTATTATCCTCAATTTTTAAATCCATATGAGACTTGGATTATGGGAACTTATCATTTAAGACATTAATTGCCTTTATTCTGAGTTATCAGATGCCAGTTGGCCAAGATGCCATCCAATCACAAGAGGAATACACACAAGAGCAGACACTGAACTGTCACATGAGGGGAGACATGCATGAAGTCAAGGTATGGCCGAGGGAACGGCTTTTGACAAATGTTGAGGTTGGATTCTCTTGGTTTAATATTTTATTTTATTTTTCCCCACAATATTGTACGGATGGCTGGAAGTATTGATCCCACCCATCTCACTTCTACACCTGGCTTCTATGTTCCCTCCTATATGCCTGATGCCATGGACATCTCAATCCCATGCATCTGATTAAGTCTGACTCAGTTTCCTCCAATATGTTTGGTGGCATGGACATGTATTCCATCCACCTATTTTAAGCCTGGCATACTGTATGGGCAGTACATATTGCTCAAGTGTGGGAATGCTCATATCCCATCATTTCTCTGTTCTTTTATGGTAACCCCCATAATTATCTCAGGTGCCATGATAAATAACAGTGTTGAATTTGGCCTTGACACCTGTTACCAATTATATTAGATTTTTTAATTTCTCATAATGGCATGAGGATAATTAGGCAGATGATGCAAAAAGTGATGAAACAAAGATAAAAATTATTTTTAAAAATTAATATCACAGCAATTGTCTTCTCAGTAATATTATAATTTTAAAGAATGTTTCAATTTTGTTTTATTATATGTTTCATGTGTAACAACTAAGATTCTGAATTCCCTTAGACATGTTTTTGAGAACTTTCATTGTTTGATTTGATTATTGATAAAGCTATTTTAAAGTTGTGTTAAGCTCAATTTTGTAGGAAATTTTCCTGGCTGATTACCAGCATCCACACATCAACCCCTGAAAAGACTTCCATTCCACGATTACACCTAGAGGACGTCTGAGAAAAGACTTTCAGAGACTTTAAATGAACAGTTTTGATTTGTTCTTTTTGTTGGTTTTTTTCTCTTTCTGTTATAATATACACCATCTGTAACATGTATTCTCTGCAGAGGCGCCCTCCCTTTGCAAGACCAATGTCAAAGCGTCGGTTCATGAGGACAAAAAAAAAAATCGCCCCTCTGGACAAAACTTTCCTCTCTTCCTTTTCTATATTGTTGTTCACATATTATTAGTTAGCAATAGTTATTATATTCTTTTTACTGTTCCGTCAAGGAAACATTTTGTTTCTTGAGGAACAACAGGGGGGACTGTAACGATTGGAATGACGCCACCTGCTGGAGACTTACTGTAGAAGAGTTTCACCCATGAAGCGAAGGTCTTTGAGGGCAAGACCAGGAGTCTTTTCTTTGGCGTCACTTCCTGACGCGGGCTAGTGGGAGGAGGAAGGAAGAGACTGGAGCTGAGTCTCGGGCTCTTTCCTTTGGACTCTGGTGGAGAGCGGAGCTAGAAATGTGCTCTCCCTTTAATAGATAGGAATCTAGGCCTTTCTCTCTCTTTACCAAAATTCTTATTCTCCTTAATAAATGCTTAAAAGTCTAACTCTTGCTAAAGCTTATAATTTATTGGCGACCACTCATTAGATATTTTAGACAGTTTAGCTAGAATTTTAGCCCTTAACACTTATAAGACTGACAGCTCTGGGAGATCAAGAACTTTTTTGTTGTTTATCATCTTTATATCCCCAGTACACAATATAATGCCCTACACATAGAAGGTGCTTCATAAATGTTTAGGAATTTAAGTAAAAATCAATGTATACATTGTATTATGCTTTTAATGTTTATATTTCTACACTTATTTCTGAGAGCAATACTCTTTCTAGATACTTTCTATGATACTTTTATTATGTATGTCCACATGGGCCATGATAAATCTTGTTTTTAAACATAACATAACAGAACAGTTATTTCTGTTAAACAGTTACTTCATACATTTAATTATCTGCAAGAGTTGCCTTAAGTTCCCCTGCTTCTAACATAACAGTTCCTGGACAGTAACTCCTTAGACCCTGTTCAAAGGAAATCTCTTCCTCTTCCAGTGATGGTAGCAGTTGAAATGGCATAGAAAATGGCAACAGATCCTCTTTAGAGCTCCTTTAGAACTAACCATACCCACAAGCTTCTATTCTATATCTCTCTTCCTTTTCACAGCCAAACACACAGAAAAACCTGCTTGTGTTCATTTCCATTTCTGCCTCTTTCACTTCTCAACTCTTCCAGTCTGGCTTATGCCCTTATCAGTCAAATGAAGCTGTTTTCTCCACAGTTACCAATGATCTCTTAATTAACAAATCTGATGGTTATTCTGCTTGAGATTTCTGCTGCATTTGACACCACTGACTACCCTCTCCTCATAGATTCTCTTCTCTTTTTTTCAAACACCACTCTCTCCTGACTCTCCTACTTGACTATTCCTTTTCAGTCTCCTTTATCAGGAGACTCACCATCAATATCAAACCTCCTCACAGATGCTGTTCCTCAGAACTAATTCCTGGGCTCTCAGTCAATAAACATTAAGTGCCCATTATGTCCCAGGCACTATGTTAAGCATTGAAGATACAAAGAAAGGAAAAAGACAGTTCCAACCTACGAGGTGCTTACAATCTAAGAGGAAAAAAAGACACACAAAAGGAAGCTTAAAGGGGGAGCGAGAGTGGGGGGAAGTGGGGGAAATAGAGAAGTTCAGAAGAATACAGTAGGGTGTCTGGCCAGGGTGCCCTCCTTGAATGGAGGTTCTAGGAGGAACTCTCTACTATCCCACCTCCATTCTGGGAGAGGCCTTAGGGACAGAAGGTACTGAAGTGTGAGTTCCAGGGCTGAAGTGATCTTGCAGGCAAGAATTTCATGGTTATCCAATTTGCAAATGACATGGAGCTAAAAGGTGTAACCAGCCAACATTTTGAATGACAGAGACGCGATCCAAAAAACTCTCAAAAACCTAAAATAGTCTAAATAAAATAAGATATTATTTAATGGAGATAAATGCAAAGCCTTACACTTGGGTTTAAAAAAATTAATTTCACAAATATAAGATGACAGGTGTGTCTAGATAGAAATTTTTCTGAAAAACCTTTAATGGGCTACAAATTCATTATTAATCTTAAGTGTGAAATAGCAACCAAAATAGTTAATACTGTATAAGGTAGCATATAGAGAAGCAAAATATCTCAGTCTAAAGAGGTGATTGATCTACTACTACTACTACTACTACTACTACTTACTACTACTACTACTACTACTACTACTACTACTACTCTCTGATCAGACCACATAAAAGACTTTTGATAAGCTGGAGAGTTGCAAAATGAGGGTAAACAGTATGGTAATGAACCTAAAGCTTATATACCAAACAAGGATTGGTTTAAGGAATTAGGAATGCTTCACCTAAAGAAAATGAGACTTGGTAGACCAGAACAGCTGTCTTCAAGTACTTGAAGGACTCTAATATGACAGAATGATTAAGAATGTTCTGTTGGGGGCAGCTAGGTGGCACAGTGGATAAAGCACCAGCCTTAGAGTCAGGAGGACCTGAGGTCAAATCCAGCCTCAGACACTTGACACTTAACTAGCTGTGTTAAGTGTTCCTGGGCAAGTCGCTTAACCCTCATTGCATAACAAAAACAACAAAAAAAAGAATGTTCTGTTGACCATAGAGGGCAGAATTTAGAACAATGGGTGAAGGTTACAGAGAGAGAAATTTAGGCTTGATGTAAGAAAAAAGATCATTAATAATTAGAGCTGTACAAAAAAGTACAATGGGCCACCTTAAGAGGTATCAGGTTCCCCTTCACTATAAGTCTTTAAGTAAACACTGGAAAACTAATTGTCAGTGATATTGTGGAGGAGAATCAGTCAGGCTGGCTTTAGTCATGCTCTAACATACCCTAAAGCTCTTAGATTATATGTTAATGGATTAAGAAGAAATATTGAATAGGCCCAATGGAGATTGGAATAGAGATTGGAAGAGAATGTCTACGAGTTCCTTAAAACTTCATGGAATTTACCAATGAGATATCTTCTAAGCCTCAGAAACAGCTGATGTCCCTGAAGCCATCACTTTCATCAAAGTTTCAAGCTATAACCCTTATCTTCTTCTTGCTCCTATATATTAAAAAAGCATTTTTTTGTTTCATTATAACTCACAAACTAAATCTATTCCACCATGATTCAGGCATTACACACATAACATTGCCCTCTCCAATACAATTTCACAATAATGGCATTAACACAATATTAATTACCAAATTCTACCACAAAATCATGAAACCTCACTGTAAATCTTGTTCACTTGATCACCAGAGATATATCACTTGAACCCCAGCGATGTTAATCCAACAGCATTGAGTATTTTATTTTGGCTAATCTGTTTTTATGGAACTGATTGACAAGCTTAAGCAAGTATGCTTATGACAATAATATGAGAAGTTTTTAGGAAAAGACTAATTTTTCATTTTTGGAAATACCTTTAAAACATTTCACAAATTGCCTTTATATTTTCATTTACTAATCTTGCTGTTTTAAGTAGTAAGTATTGAAGATATTTTATTACTTACATGGAATTGACTTTATCTTCAGGACCTTGAACTTGGCCTTTTACTGTTCCCTGACTAGTATTCTTAACCCAGCCAACAACTCCCATCTTCTTAGCTTCACCTTCTGTGTACTACATGAACAGGAAAAGAAGAGTGAGAAATACACTTGGCATCAAAAGCCTAGATTCATAGTAAATTTGGTTCTAAAATTCAAAGAACACTAACTTAAGGACTGTGATTTTTTTTTTCTTAAGGTATATAATGATGAACACTGCATATCTCAAATACAGTAAAACTTCAATTAAACCTAAATGGATGGTATTTGTTCTGGATTCCATCTAATACTGGAACAACTCTCAGATGCCCTCTAGTCAAAGCCTCTTACTATACACAAGAGGGAAATGAAAACCAGGAAGTTAAGTGACTTATCCAAGGTCTCACAGGTAGTAAGCATCACAAATGAGATCTAAAAATCTGTCTCCAGAATCAGTGTTCTTTCCCTTATACTACTCTCTGTCTCCAAACAGGCTAATTGGGAATTTGTTTAAAAAGCAACTTCCATGTTATTTCTAGGATACATACCAAAAGTTTATAAATGAAATTTATATTTTCAAATAATGGCCATTTATATTCAGAAGGACAATTTGGAGGCACTACAAGATCCTCAGTCCAAGAAAACTAATGTTCAGTATACATTGTCTACCAAGACAGGAAAGTAAATTAACATATTGTAAATGTTATCAATTACTACTTCAGCAATTTAATAATAGGACCATTACCATGGTAGGCTGCTACTCTGACATTTTCTTCTTGTTTCTGGACTTGCAGAAAAAGTATACTAGACAACTTGCTGCTCTGCCTGCTAAAGATTTTCTAGTAGAGGATTGATATGTTCAGATTATTTTTTTTAGAGTTATCAATCTGACAGCTTTGTAGAATATGGATAGAAGATAGAAAGACTAAAAATATCTGACTGGATAATTAGCACTGGTGATCATTGTGTTCTACTATCCCTGCATCTTAATAACTGTTATTTAGGGTGTAATTTTAATTTATTTGGATAGAAAACAGAAGTTGAGGTTCAATAACTTTTGAAAAATATTGTGTTCTAAGATGGCAGAGGACAGGCACTGACTCCTCAGAGCTCTCCCCCAAATCCATCCAAATCCCTTCAAATAATGCCATAAGACAATTCCTGGAGCAGCAGAACCTACAAAAGGATGAGGTCAGATTATTTTCCAGCCAAAGATGGGTTAGAAGGTTGGCAGGAAAGGTCTGTTATACTGGGATGATAGTAGAGTGCAGATCTGGGCTGCATTGTGTAGACCCAACCCTAGCCCCAGAGAATCAGGCCTCTGGAACCTTGGTACCAGCTGAGGAAGCAGTTACTTCTGGAACTCAGCTCATGGATTGGTGAGGGGGTCAAGTGGTTGGCCAGGAGGAGATTTCATGGGTCTCTGCTGGCACTGAGGCAGAACTCTGTTGTGTTGCCCATGCTCAGAATGATGAAGCAGTTTTGAGTGGTGGCCCAGGTGGGGAAGGAACGCAGGCATACGGGAGCTTGCAACCACAGTGAAACAGAATTCTCTTCCTGGGTTAAAAAACAAGCAGACTTGTGGTTACTTACAGACCAGAGCACAGGCCAGGGGAACGTAGAATGTGTCTCTCCTTAAATTGTACCACCTGGGACCCCCTAAAGCTTGGGACAGTGTGCCCTGGAAGCAGTGCCCCATTTTAAGGAGTTAAAAGTCAAGAAAAAGGCTGGCAAAATGAGCAGACAGAAAAAAATGTGGACACTAGAAAGTTTCTTTGGTGACAAGGAAGATCAAAATACACCCTCAGAGGAAGCTTCCAAGAAAAATATGAATTGGTTTCGGGCCATGGAAGCACTCAAAAGGGACTTGTATGTATATATACATACATGTGTATATATATATTGTATTACTTAATCTTATCTTCTTGTGATTCAGCTAACTTATGAATACAGACACTATATCATTTGATGCATATATATACATATATATTAGTAAGATAAAAATATCCGTGACCAAAAGCTAGCATTATATGTAATGGCAAAGTATTAGAAGCAGTTAGATGGCTCTTGGGAAGGGAGAAAGATACACTGGAAAATGTAAAAACAAAAGGCAACAAATTTTAATCAATAAATTTTTTAAACTCAACAACAGGGAAGAGCAGTGTTTAACATAAATTTAATCCCTAATGGGAGTTCAGAGGTGTATCACATCTCTCTGCATAAGATTTGAGGGATAGCAGAGAGACATATATGCATATATATCTGTATATTTTTGAGACTGTTTCTCCCTACCTTGCCCAGCCTGGAAATGCAGTGGCCACTCACTGGTCCACTTTTGATTGGCAGGGAAGTTCTGAGCTGCTCTATTTTGGACCCCTGGTCCCTGGAGCTCACCATATTGGTGTACGATTTAGTGCAAACACATATAACTCAGACTTCTGACCTCAAGAAGTCCAACAGTTTCAGCCTCTCCAGTAGCATGGATTATAGCCATGTACCACCATGCCCAGTTGCATATATATTTATTATTGCTATTGGTTTATCATCTAATGTTCCTTTTAAAATAATGCAATTTCCTTTTTATCTCTATTAATACTGTGAATTTTTTTGTTTTGTCTGATAACACAATTATTTTGAAAAATTCTTCTATAGAAAGTGACACATCTTGCTAGTCACATGACCCAAAAACTTTCTACTTCTTTGAAATGTCATAAAATCCAAAATCTCTAATACTTTAACATAATTTAATTTAATAAGTTTGCTTTTCTGATAATATAAACTAAGGAAGCATGAGAATTTTGGATTCCTTAGGAAAAGGAAAGGATGTTGAAAGGCTGATCCTTCTACTCGCACCATTGTTTCTATTTCCTTTTGCCTCCCACAGGACTTTATCCCAGCATTGTTGTTTCTCAATTTCTCCCTTCTCTATCAAAATTTTTGAAAAAAAAAATTCCTACACCTGATGTCTTCGCCTCTTGAATACTTCCTTCAACTCCTTCAAATTAGTGATTCATTCCCATTACTGTATTGAAATGGCTTTAGCAAAGGTCACTAATGGGTTCCAATTACAAAATCCAATGATCTTTTTTCAGTCTCCATGCTCTTTAATGGCTCTATATCTTCTGATACAGCTGACTAGCCTCTCCTACCTCAAACTCTGCCCTGCCTTAATTCCAGAGATACTACCATATTAACTATTTCTCCTGCACTGGCTCTTCATTTTCTTCCTGACCTCCCTGTCAAGGATGTGTTCTTCATCATCATTTAAAAAATACAGAATGCCTAAAATTATTCAATATTTTCTATGGCATTGGTTAGTGTTACAGAGAAGAAAACAAACAAATGAGGAAAGTAAGTTATATGAATAGAATAGGGGTAAAATATTCAACTGGATTCAATAAACATTTTTATAGAACCTACATAAGAGGAAAGGTAAAATATTCCTAAGGAGCTTAATGGTTCTTTGAAAGAAAAAAAAAACAAACAAGGCAACAAAACAGCAATACCAACTGCCAAATTTTATTCCCCCTTTTCTTTTATAGGATCTAAATGTTAATTCACCCCAAATTGCCTAAAATTAAGTTTAAGTAGAAATCAAGAGATACCAGATAAAGATTGATTTCTGTGTTGTATGCCTAATATATTTTCCCTTTATTAATGCCTAATTCTTAAAGTAGCCATAACTTGATAAAAAATTGGAATGCCTTCTTCTGATATTTAAATAGGGGCGAAAGTTAACTGCTTTCTACCTAGAGACAGTTATAAAATGGGTATGTGCAAAAGGGAAAAAAGGGACCTGGACTTCCCCTCTTTTTACCATTTAAATTTACAACACATGCTGGAAAATAGTACCTATGAGAATAATTTAGAAACTAGAATAATTCAGCCTACAGGGAAGAATGAAAAATGAATGACTTTAGCTCTATGAAAATAGTGATCAGCTGTTCTCTATCTCCACTGAGGCAGAACAAAAAGGAATGTTAGATTTTGATTTAATATCAAAGTAGATTTTTTTAAAAACTCCTGTTACTGGGGCAGCTAGGTGGTGCAGTGGATAGAGCACCGGCCCTGGAGTCAGGAGTACCTGAGTTCAAATCTGGCCTCAGACACTTAACACTTACTAGCTGTGTTACCCTGGGCAAGTCACTTAACCCCAACTGCCTCACTAAAAAAACAACAAACAAACAACAACAAAAAAAAAACCTCCTGTTACACAGGGAACATTTATGATCTCTCCACTGTTACAAATGTAGTTTATTTTAGATTTTAGCAATACATTTGGCAAAGTTTCTCATGATATTCTTGTGGAAAAGATGGGGATATGAAAGTTAATTCATAATAAAATTAGAAAGACTAGTTGCTGGTAATATAAATGTAAATGACCAAGAGTGGATATGAGACAGCTAGGTGGCTCAGTGGATAAAATGCCAGGTCTGGAATCAGGAAGGTTCATTTTCATGAGTTTAAATATGACCTCAGCTTTGTGATCCTGGGCAAGTCACTTAAACATGTTTGCCTCGGTTCCTCATCTGTAAAATGAGCTGGAGAAGGAAATGGCAAACCTTTCTAGTATCTATGCCAAGAAAATCCCAAATGGGGTAATGAAAAGTTGGATACACCTGAAACAACTTAAAAACAAAGAGTGGACATACAACTCAAAGTACTGAATGGCTATCAATCTTAATATTATCATTAGAAATTCAGAAAATTAGAAATTGGAAGAAAGAATAGCAGATAAATGGAAAACAGGGTCACAAGTTTTCCTTAGATAATTATATTTTAAAATTTGTAAATTTGGTTTTACTGTACTTCAAAAACAAGAAGAATCATCACTTTGTAGGACACTTGGTAACCTCATATTCAAACCTTCAATTAAATACATGCAAATAGCTATAAGCTATACACCAACCACTGGTTTCAGAAGATCAAGAGAGAAAATTTATGAATGTCAATAAAACCCTCCAAATGAAATCATTAGATACTTTGATATACTCAGTGATTTCAATGTAAATATATTAACATGGGAGAATGCTAAAGAAAAAATTGGAAAACCTGGGGCAGGAAAAAGGAATGAAAAATTGTTTTGTTTGATTAGACATAATAGTTACAAGGGAAAAGAGGATATGTAGTCACATTGGTTTAAAAATACACAGAAGAGAGTAAAAAGAATCTCAGAAGAGGACATAGAGAAACAGGATAGTATTATCATATTAAATTTAGTATATACTTAAAAATAAGCTATACACAATATTCACATTTTTGTACAATCCTCTTCACTATATTATTTGCTATGCAAATGGTCATACTTGATTTTTAAATTTAAAAATAAAATTGATATATATGTGTATTGTTTATATATGTATATACATACATATGCATATATACACACAATAAGCATGTTACAATATCTATGTATATGTGTGTACATCATCTATGTATACCTATGCCTATATCTATATACCTTATCTAAAAATATATGGTATACAGGAGGTTTTTTTTTTAAGTGTGTGCCTTAAACAACAGAAAGCTATAATCCAACTCCAGAAGAGATAGGAATCCCTGAAATATATAACATCATTCTTGGTTTTACAAGATTCATGCCTTTGTTCAGAGGGTTTATTTCTTTCTTCAATGATCTTATATTGCTTCCACTACATATCTAGTAAAAGTGAAAAAAGCCACATTTCATATTTGATATCTAAAACTAAATTTTTAAAAGAGAATCAGCCACAAGTATAAAGAAGGACATCTTGAAATTCACAGCAAGGATAAAAAAAATACTTGTAATATTTGTTACTGTTTAGAATATTTTAATATTTCTAAATAACAGCAAAACTCTGAGAAAAATTATTTTAAAGAGAGTATTTTAATTTTAATCTTCTGTATTTATATGCAATGAGAATAGTCCAGAGCCAAAGTATATTAGTTAAGCACTACAGACTGTCAATAAAACATGTGGTGAAACTTTCTGAATTTGAATACTAATAGGAGACTATAATGTTCCTGTCTTATTTGTATTATTATATTAGTATTTTTAAAAAGAGGGAGGGGAAAACAGACTGTGTATTGACTTACCATTCTGAAGCAAACACCTGTTAGGAAAAAGGAGATAAAAAAGAAATGTCAATTTATCTTACAATAACAGAAAGCTATAAGTTTATATGGTACTTTGATTAAATCTTACTGACAAATAAACTAAAATTTCTTAAATAATATATTTAAGAGCCAATTAGAAATAAAAGCTGGTGATATTCATTTAGAATATGGATATTGCCTGATTATTCAAATTATATTCTTTTAACATGAAAACAGAAATGGAAGATAACTTTAAGAGAGGATAGTAATATTTGATCTTAGGTATTTTAGGTGCTAAATAACACATCATCTATGTTCTATACAAAAAGTCAAGATGTTAATCAAAAGACACAAAACACTTCCAGTAAAATTCATTTATCTTTAGATTAAACTTCCTATCATTAAATAAGACTGAGTAAAAATGTCCATTTGAATTATACATTTTTATAAATTCTAGAAGCAATTAAGCATACATGCTTATTAACAATATACATAAATATAACCAAAGAAGAAATATAGATGGATATTTTGACAATGGATAATTTTGATTAAATGAAATTTAAAAGTTTTTGCCCAAACAAAACCAATGCAACCAAAATTTGAAGGAAAACAGGAAACAATAAGTTACATCAAATTTACAAAGTTACAATAAATTTGAAGGAAAACAGGAAAAAATAAGTTACATCAAATTTCTCTGAGAAATATCTCATTTTTCAAATGTATAGGAAACTGAAGAAAATTTATGAAAATAGAAGCCATTCTCCAATTAATAAATGGTCAAAGGATATAAACAGGCAGTTTTCAGAAGAAGAAATCAAAGCTATCAATAGTCACATGAAAAAATGCTCTACAACACTACTGTTTAGAGAAAAGTAAATTAAAATAACTATTAGGTACCACCTTGTACTTCTCAGATTAACATGACAGCAAAGGAAAATGAGAAATGCTGGAGGGAATGTAGAAAAATAGGTACACTAATGTACTGTTGGTGGAGTTGTGAACTGGTCCAAACATTCTAGAGAACAATTTGGAACTTTGCCCAAAGGGTGATACAATTAGGCATTACCTTTTGACATAGTAATCCCACTATTAGGTCTGTATCCCAAAGAGATCAAAGAAAGTGGAAAAGGACCTATTTATATAAAAATATTCATAGCAGCTCTTTTCATAGTAGGAAAGAATTAGAAATTATCAATTGGGAATGGCTAAAAAAGTTATGCTTTACAAAGGTGATGGAATACTATTGTAAGAATTGATTGAGATTTGGGACCCCATCTTTAGCTAAAATTAGCCTCAGGGGTGCCCCGCCCGGCTTCCTCCGCCCAGTGGTGATATGCACGGAAAACCTGAGCTTTGGCCTCCCTCCACCAAGCAGCTGTATGCAGAGAAACCTGGTGTCCTAGCCAGCCTTGGGTGCTGCCCCTAGGGGTGCCAGGGAACTGGCTTGGGATGTGTCGGTGGTCAACCCGAGTTTCCTGTGAGAGAAGGTTTTTTTTTATTCTGGGGGGTAGAGAAGGGGGGGGTAGAGACAGGGAGCAGAGGGAGGAGGAGACAAGAAAAGAAGAGAGGGAGAGAGAAAGAGAAGAGTTCATGGTGGCAGGCGAGAGAGTCAAACACGGATGCAGGAGGATAGAGAGTCTGGTGGGCGAGTTAACAGGTCTTATTTCCTGCTTTTCTTTGTCCTTATTTCTAAATTTATTCTCATCAATAAACCCTGGGTTTTTTTGTTATTTTGAAAGGAGGCTTTTTAATCTCCTTCCTTATCAGTCTGGTAGAAACAGTTGGGGAAGAGGCAGGCCCTTATACATTGGTGTCTCATATGGGCTTAACGAACTTGGGGGAACTTTTAAAAACCCCCTTACGCTATTAGGCTATAAGAAATGATGAGGGAGATGGTTTCAGAAACACCTGGGAAAACATATTAACTGACGCAAAGTAAAGTGAGCAAAATCAAGAGAATATTAAACACAGTAATAGGAATAATGTTAACAGTAATGAACTGTGAAAGACATAGCTAACTCTGATCAATACAATGATTTAAGATAATCCCAAAGGATCCATGATGAAAAATGCAATCTACCTCCAGAGAGAGAACTGATGAACAAACTGAATAGTTCTTTTTTGACTTTGTTTCTTGCTTTCATTGTTGTTGGAGGGTTTTTGAAACATGGATAATATGCAAATATATTTCTCTTGACTTCATATATATATTGTTTACCTTTTCAAGTGGTGGAGGAAGAGCTGGAGGAAGGGAGAGAATCTAGAACTGAATTTTTTTAAATGGTAAAATAAATAAATTTTTAAAAAACAATAGACATTGGAACACTAATGAATTGTTGGTGGAGCTGTGAACTGATCTGTAAAGTTGCTATCTAGCTATACTGTCTAAAAATCTAATGAGTGGTCACCAATAAATTAGAAGCTTTAGCAAGAGTTTAGACTTTTAAGCATTTATTAAGGAGCATAAGAATTTGGTGAAGAGAGAGAAAGAGGCTTAGATGCCTACATCTATCTATCTCAGGGAGCCAGCATTTCTAGTTCCATTCTCCATGAGGTCCTGACGAAAGAGATAGAGGCTCGTCCCTTCTTCGTCCCACAAGCCTCCTGTCTAAACTGGAAACATCAAACGTCACTTCCTGATGCCAAAGAACTGACCTTCCAAGCCACACGGCTTGCCCTCAGATGCCTTCTCCTCATGGTGGAGCTTTCCTACAGTATCTCTCCGGCAGGGGGCGTCACTCCAATTGTCATAGATCCAACAGTTCTGGAGAGCAATTTGGAATTATGCCCAAAGGGCTCTAAAGCTGTGCATACCCTTTGTTTGTTTTGGGGTTTTTTTGTGAAGCAATTTGGGTTAAGTGACTTGCTCAGGGTCACACAGCTAGTAAGTGTCAAGTGTCTGAGGCCAGGTTTAAACTCAGGTCTTCCTGGCTCCAGGGCCAGTGCTCTATCCACTGTGCCACCCAGCTGCCCCTGTGCATACCCCTTGACCCAGCATTACCACTATTAGGTCTTTTTCTCAAAGAGATCATAAAAAAGGGAAAAGGACCCACATGTACAAAAATATTTATAGCCGCTCTTTTTGTGGTGGCAAAGAATTGGAAATTGAGGGGATGCGCATCAATTGGGGAATGGCTGAACAAGTTGTGGTATATGAATGTAATGAAATACTATTGTGCTGTAAGAAACGATGAGCAGGTGCATTTCAGAGAAACCTGGAAGGACTTGCATGAACTGATGCTGAGTGAGATGATCAGAACCAGGAGAACACTGTCCACTTGATTCTTCTCAGCAATATAATGGTCCCAGATAGTTCCAAAGGACTCATGATGGAAAATGCTCTCCAAATCCAGAAAGGAAAAAAAAAAGAACTTTGGAATATGGATACAGATCTAACCATACTATTTCTCTTGGTTTTTGGTGCTGTTGTTTTTCTTTTTTGAGGTTTTTCCTTTTTGCTCTGATTATTCTCTTATAACATGACTAATGCAGAAATATGTTTAATATTATTGTGTGTGTGTGTATATATATATATATATATATAACCTATATCAGATTACTTGCTATCTTGGGGAGGGGGGGAGAAAAATTTGAAACTAGAAATCTTATAAAAACAAATGTTGAAAACTATCTCTACATGTAACTGGAAAATAATAAAATACTTTTATAATAAAAAAAATTTTTTAAAACAATAACTAATTTGGCTACTGAAACCTTAGTACTAATGGTAATTAGTTCTACTGCAGTGAAAAACTCTTTCAATCTTTCTGGTTTAGATTACATAAAATTGGCACTTTGAGTCATACATACTTCAGTAGGGCTACTAATATAGCACCCAGGCCCTTTTGACATTTATGAATCCCACAGCTCCTTGAAACCATTTACTCACAATGATGACAGAGAAACCATCTGCTCTAAGGTGATAAGTTAATATGGTAAGGATTTTTAAAGGGATTTCTACTCACAGGCAATCTTCTAAGCCTGTCCTTTGAAGTTAAATTCTTCACTCTGGTAAATTTATTTTTGCATTGATATACCCTAAAAAATCAAGGAATCAGGCAAATTTAAACCCAATTGGCCATATTAAATGACAAATATGATTGAGCTATTACTAAAAATAATTTCATAGTACAATCACCTTATAAATGACCTATAAGGTCCAAAGCAGTAAGATGGATATACATATATACACACACACATACATGTGTGTGTTTATTAAATATATGTGTATATACATTTTACACACATATAAATTACATATGTACATGCAGATATATGGTCACTATTAGTGGAGTTGTGAACTAATCTAACCATTCTGGAGAACAATATGAAACTCTGCCCAAATGGCTATAAAACTACAGACCACCATTGCACACAACAGAGGATCACAGCACTTAAGAGAAACTTGCCTTGTAACATGGTTAAATGATGATACAGAATGGTATATCCATAAAAGGTTTTGAGAAGCTGGGCGCAAATTTTTCACCATATCCCAAAATTCTAGAATTATGAAATAACCCTTAAAGCTTTAAAAAAAAATCTTATTTCACTAGGTCTCAATTTCTCTTCATTTGGAAAATGAAGGGATTGAACTGGATGATGTTTTAAGGTTGCTTCTAGCTTTAAATTCTATGATTCCATAAGATAATTGTGGGACACAAAATTGACAGTACTATTCTACAAAATAGCTCCTCCAGGCTACATTATGCCCTCCAGGAACCCCATCATCCTACAGGATTACATCAACCCTAGAATTCACACCTCATCAGTAACCTCTGCCCCTGGGGCCCCTCCCTCCTTCTCAATGGAAAGGGTGGAAAGTGAAGAGTAGAAAACTCTTCTCATATCCTCCATTTAAGGAGGGTACCTGGGCTAACCCTCTCTTCATTTCCTACCTGACTGCATTCCTCTGCACTTTATCATTCCTATAGCTGGGTACCTTCCCTCCCATTTCCAGATTTCTTTTTATTTATCGTCTTCCCATATTCATTATGAGCTCCTTGAGGGCAATAATGGTCTTTTACCTTTCTTTGTATCCTCAAAGTTTAGGATGGTATCTGGCCCACAGTAGGCACTTAATAAATGTTTACTGACCGACTGGTATGTGGTAAGCACTCAGTATTTTTTTGTGATTCATCCATCTAGCAATCCATTCATTCATATAAATTGGGCAGTCTAAAATAGGTGTCTCCACTTCAAAGAAGATCTGAGAATCATCAGCATAGAGATGATAGATATCTATAATATCTATCTTTGCTGACTTCTAGTCTCACATTGCCAACTACCTATTGTATATCATCAACTGGTCATCCCATAGAAATTTTAAACTCGACAAGTTTAAAACTGAACTCATTATATGTTACCATAAACCCTTCTTTCTTTGTAATGTCTCAATTCCTATTGAAGATACCACCATCCTCTCAGTCACCCAGGCTTGCAACCTAGATATCATCCTTGACTCTTCTATCTCACCTTCCATATCCAATTTTTTGCCAAGACCTGCCAATTTTACCTTTGTAACATCTCTCAAATATCTTCTCTCCACTGATATGGCCACCCGTCTAATGGAAACCCTCATCACCTCATGCCCAGACCACTATAATAGCCTGCTGGTTAGTCTCTTCAGCCACAAGTCTCTCCTACTCTAGTGTCTTAGCTGCCAAAGTGATCTTCCTAAAGGAGAGGTCTGTCCATGGCACCTTCCAATTTAATAAACTCCACTGGATCCCTAACATCAGAAGAATCAAATACTCACCTCCCTCCCCACCATGTACTCTGAGATCTAATGACACTTGACCTCCTTGCTGTTCACATTAGAAACTCCATCTTTCAACTTCAGACATTTTTCATTAGCTACCTACCATGCCGGAATATTATTTCGCCTCATTTCTATTCCCTGGCTTCCCTGGATTCTTTCAAGTACCAGCTAAAATCTCATCTTCTACAAGAAGCTTTTCCCAATCTCTCTTGGTTTTTGGTTTTTTTTTTTTTTTTTTTTTTGTGGGGCAATGGGGGTTAAGTGACTTGCCCAGGGTCACACAGCTAGTAAGTGTCAAGTGTCCGAGGCCGGATTTGAACTCAGGTACTCCTGAATCCAGGGCCGGTGCTTTATCCACTGTGCCACCTAGCTGCCCCCCCAATCTCTCTTAATCATAGTAGCTCTCTCTACTGATTATTTCCTGTATGCAGCTTATCTATAGATAGTTTTTTGCATATTTTCTCCCCCATTAGACTGTGAGCTTCTTGAGAGCAAGAACTGCCTTTTGCCTTTCTTTTTATCCCCAGAGCTTATAACAGGGCCTAGCAGAGTAGATGCTTAATAAATGTTTATTGACTGACTGACTAGTTCCAGCAGGATTCGGAAAAATTTATATATAAAGCATTTCATGAAGATTATCAATGTAAATTATAGTTCTTGGGGGTATAGGCCTAACTTCTGAGTTTGCCCTGATATATAAAAAACTGCCTTCTTACAGAACACTCCTTGGCACCACTCTGAGGGATAGAATTCAAAATTCCAATATTCATTTGTTGTTACATTTACAATTATCAGTTTATATTTATATAGCTGAACTGTATTACCTGGGGAATTACTTACTATTCCTATACATTATATCTCCCAGAAGGCTGTGTGTGCTGAGTATACATGAAAGTAATTCCCCAGTGGCCTCTGGGAAATGAAGATATCAATGAGCATGGAACACAATGGAATCTAGGATTGTACTGTTTAGTACTACTGTTGTCATTAGATTTGTAAATTAAGTGCACCACTTATGCATCAGCCTTTGGGAGAACTTAAGCAAGGTCCAAATCTCAGCTCTATCACTTTATGACTTCGGCAAAAGTTATTTAACCTCTATGAGCCGCAGCTTCCTCATCCATAAAATGAGGGAGTTGGGCTAGATGTCTTTTAAGGCCCCTTCTAATCTATCCATGGATCCCCAACAGATCTATAGATCTCAGATTAGGAATCCCTGTTCTAAAGGGGGAAGCCTGATTAGACCAGGAAATAATAAAACTAAAAGAAGGAACAGGCCTGACTGACTCAATTAATAGAAGTTTCTCTTGAATTGATTTTTGATCAGGTAGGAAAGAGATTTAGAGGAAGAGGTTAAAGAGAAATTAAATGGCTTTAGGAAAATGATTCTCTGGGGTGTGCCAATTTTGTTGTTGTTCAATTGTTTCAGTCGTGTACAACTCTTCGTTCCCCTATGGAGTTTTCTTGGCAAAAATAGTAGAGTGATTTTCCATTTCCTCTTCCAGTTCATTTTACAGATGAGGAAACTGAGGCAAAATGGGTTAAGTGATTTGCCCAGGGTCACACAGCTAGCAGAATTCTGAAGCTGCATTTGAACTCAGGTCTTCCTGACTCCAGTCCCTACATTCCATCCACTATACCACCTAGTTGCCCTAGGGTGTGCCAATTTAGTGACTATTACTGTTTGATAAATAGAATTGTTGCCTAGATTTTCCACCACCTCCTCCTGCCCCTGTTTTGTATTGATTATTGAATTTGTCATTGTTCTTGAACCCTATTCACTGTAACTTGAAAATACTTGGGTAGAGGGATTTTTAAAGACAGGATAAATTTTTGTCCCTTTGGTTTTTCTCTCTAAGTAGAGATCCTTTAAATTATTTAATTAACAAATTTGTAGCTGACATATTTGTACCTAAAACATAGAGTACATAATTTTTCTTCCACAGATAAATGGTGCCTTTGGACTTAAATATGCCATACCTTAAAAAAACCAGAATGACTTTGGACCCCCTACTCTGAAAGACTTCCATATCCAACTAAATAGAGGTAAGGAATCTTTTAAATTCCTATAGGAAGATTTTATTTGCTTGAGGGTTCCTTTAAAGGGTATAGTGGCCCAGTTGTATTGATTCTTTTTTGTTGTTGTTGTTGTTTTGTTTTGTTTTTAGTGAGGCAATTGGGGTTAAGTGACTTGCCCAGGGTCACACAGCTAGTAAGTGTTAAGTGTCTGAGGCCGGATTTAAACTCAGGTACTCCTGACTCCAGAGCCAGTGCTCTATCCACTGGGCCTGTGTTGATTCTTTACATAGGCTCACAGAATTAAGAAAAGGCCAAGTATGTTAGATACACTAGAAATATTTGTTCATGTTTCTATTCTTATTCATACCTATAGTACCCCACACTATTCATTTGTATATGTGGATTTATTCTGAATTTAGATAAGTAGTAGGCCAGTAATGAGTAAGATCAATTACATATAAAAACTGAGAAGCTGCTGAAAAAGACCCAGCAAAGCTGGAATAAGAGGCATTTGGGAAGCAATAAGCTGCAAAACTATTCAGGTTGTGGCTGAGACCAGGGTCCTGTTGGTCAATGAGGTAGAAAACTATGTTCCCAGTTAGGTGAGCCTTTAATTGAGTTTTCCTGGTTGGTGAGGTTTGGGGATGGGGTGTTGTTGTTTGTTTGTTTTGGCCAGATTCCTCATTCCTAATAAGACAGTATCCAGAGGTATGCTGGTAAATGTTTAACATTTGGCTGTCTGGAAATAAAAATGCACATGTGAAACATCTTTAAGTTTAACCTGCATTATTAACATTTCCTCCATCATCTTCTTTTTTTTTAATAATATCTCACATTTTTTTTTTAATTTTTATTTTTTTGGCGGGGCAATGGGGGTTAAGTGACTTGCCCAGGGTCACACAGCTAGTAATTGTCAAGTGTCTGAGGCCGGATTTGAACTCAGGTCCTCCTGAGTCCAGGGCCGGTGCTTATCCACTGTGCCACCTAGCTGCCCCCATCATCTTCTTAAATCTAGATAATGAACAAAAGAATAAATTAAGCTGCGACTTGTAGCATTTGCCAGTGCCAGAATAAGCTGGCTTCAGCACACCTGAGTAGCCAACCAGAAGGTCAGAGAGTCCTCTAGCATAAGAAATGAGGCATGTAAAGGTAGAGATGCCTTTGTGCCTGAATGAAGGGCTGTAAAAATGCAGAGCCGCAATAAGGACTACAGAAACAAGGCCGAGTTTCCTGTTATATGAATGGAGATTAGACTTGGTTCCTGCTGGCCAGGGAAGAACAGAACCCGGCCTTTGAGACCCAAAGCCAGAGTCCCCAGGTGCATGAAGATGGAATTAGGTTCTTTTACAGGTTTGGTGGACTTTGAGAACAGGCCCTCTACACTATAAGTTAGGTCAGACTTGGGTGTCCAACTTTTGAAAAGGATAGAAAGGGCCTTAAAACAGGGAAGAGAGCATATACAAATACCAGTGTTCTAGGAAAGGCCAGAATTTACATCTCAATTACTGAAGAAACAAAACTTGCAAATTCTTAAACAAAACTGAATTGGTATTTCAGGCTAATGTATTTCAGAGGAAGGATTCTTTAATCTCAAATAATAATCCACTTAGTAGATTTTGGGGTGGGAGGCTATGTGAATGGTTGTTTGCAATAAAATATTTTTATTGTTTATGTGAATCTATGCTGATATTTGTTCAATAAAAAAGTGTTTAATTCCCTCCAAAAACCTCAAACAAACAAAAAACTAAAGCTAGTTTAAGTTTTTCTCTCCATGGAATCCAAAAGAAGAAAAAAACCCTTTAAATCTACTTTTGAAGTTTTCAGCTGCTTAAGAAACCCACCCTGTAGGTATTATCTTTTTAACTTTTCCTCTTTTCTCTAACTTGAAGAAGGGGGCTTTTTAAACTCTTAGAAAAATAGCCTTAAGGAGAGGTGTGCTTTAAGGGAGAAAGGCCAAAACATGCTTTACAAAAAGGTAATATTTCCTTTTTATAGGAAAAAAAAAAAGATTTGCTGGGCCCCAGTGGGATTCTCTGAAGCAGAATTTAATTGCACAGTATATTAAAAGCAAAGTCAACTAAAAGGAATAAAACAGCCTATAAAGTTGGCAGGTTATAAAAAAAAAAGAAACTGAAAATATTAGGGAGAGACAGAGAAAGAGACAGAGAGACAAAGAAAGAGACAGAGAGAGACAGGCAGTAGGCAGACAGAGACAGAGATAGAGAGACACAGAGAGACAGAAAGAGACAGAAAGAGAGAAACACAGAGAGAACTTGGAAGTTTCACCTCTGATCACTCAGGAGGGAAGTTTACACAATGAATTTGAGATGCATAAGAAAATTGTGTTACTTCAGTGACAAATTCAGTGGAGAAAAAAATTAGACTAGCAAAGGAATTGGAGCATTTGAAAGCAGTGAAGTATGAGGTAAAGAAACGAAGTTTTATAAAGAAAGTGAAAAATTGAAATAATACAAACAAATGCAGTTCTGTGATTTGCAAGAATCATTCCAGGTTAATCAGTCAGTAACAGGGAAAAAAGACTGAAGAGTAGATTTGACAGTTTAATCTTGAAGCTGAATTTAAAATACAATAAGAAAAATATAAAGATACCCTAGACGCTAGAACATTTAAAAAAGCAACTATGCCTATAAAAACACACAAAAGAATAGGCATATTTATAAGCAGCAGACAGTAGTAGGCAGGGAGAAACTAAAGATTAGTGAGAGAGAAGGTATTGTGAAGGAAGGAATCTTCTGGAGAAGGGATAATCAAATGGGGATAATCTGTTGTGGACAATGTAATGGCAACACACTTTATAGCTATGAGGTTAAAGCAATAATTATTCTATACTGCAACCAGCATAAAAAGACAAAAATTAGGGGTACAAGCATGAACTGTTTTCCTTTATAGATAATTTAAAGATGTATTCAACTGTATTAATTTTATTTAGATTGGTAAAAATTTTTGTTTCATATTTTATAAGATTGTGTTATGTTCTATGTACACAACTTGCACTACAATTTTGGAAAACAGACATCAAAGGTCTGCTAATATTTGAGAACATACCTAGAATGGGACATACTTATTCAAATAATAGAACAATCTCTTCTTTGACCTTTGATGAAGAAGAAAGGAGAATCTTTACAAGAGGTTACAGAGATTGAATGGTTTTAGGGAAATGATTTTTCAGGTTGCACTAAAAATGAAGTAGGGGCAGCTAGGTGGCGCAGTAGATAGAGCACCGGCCCTGGAGTCAGGAGTACCTGAGTTCAAAGCCAGCCTCAGACACTTAACACTTACTAGCTATGTGACCCTGGGCAAGTCACTTAACCCCAACTGCCTCACTAAAAAAAAAAAAAAAAGTAAATACTTTTCTAGTTGATGAATTGAAATATTGCTTAGATTTTGTTCCTGTTTGATCCTGGTTGTGGCATTTGTCTTTGTTCTTAAGCTCAGCATATCTATGAAATGAAGGTAGTTTAGGAAAGGAAAGCACTAGCAGCTGGAGGGATCAGGTAAGGATTCAGATGGAAAGAAACAACTGAGCTGAGCTTCAAGTAAAATCAGGATTCTAAAAAATTATATAATGAGAGCATTACAAGAATAGGGAAAAGATGAGAAATAGTGTGTCAAGTGTAAGAAACAGCAAGCAAGTTAATATGGCTGGACCACAGAGTACACGAAGGAGAGAAATATCTAATGCTGGAAAGGGGGCCATATTATGAAGAGCTTTAAATGTTAGACAGAGGAATTTATATTTGATCCTAGAGGAAATAGATCTTCCATGATTCATAGCTATATAGCATTCTAGAACAACACTGGTGTTTAAAAATAAATTGTGTGTCAGAGAGATGTAATAAGAATGACATCAACAAACAAGAGCATATGGACTACCTCCTGAAATATAAGGAATCTCTTCTGCATTTGGTCTTTACACAAAACATATTCCATAACAGAGGTAAAGATACATTTCCCTATTTTATTCCTGACAATACTGATAATCAGAGAATCAGTGAACAAAACTTTCTGCAATTACATCTACTAACGTGCTTAGGCCATATTTTGTTGGAGAAGAGCCTCAAGGTAAATATGTTGTCATTAACAAAACTTGCAGGATCTTGCATTCACTACACCTTTCAGTCAATTACTTGCCTAAAGTTCTCATTTGCCATAAAATATCATCTGTGAAATCCTAATTTTATTCTCTTATTTTAGACACCCTTGAAATTCTCAGTTAGAGATAAGAAAGTATGCATGTGGATCAGTAGTTGCTGATAAGATTTCTGGGTAACCACACTGTCTGACTTTTTCCAGTCTTTGGTATTTTCATCTCTGAAATGTGTTTTAAAAATCAATCCCTAAAAGCTTTCAAAATTTTGCCACTTCTAGGAGAAATCTCTTTTTTTTTAAGTACTTGATTTGGTCCAACTTCATCTTCTTTAGTGCCATTTCCATTTTTTTATATAGTACATTAGCTATAAAGGTGATGAGTCTAAACTTTCCACTGTCATTCATGATGTGACTAGACTGCAAGAGAAATACTGACAAATCAGTTTCATTTTCTACCTAATTGCTGTGCCTCCAGTTTTATACATAAATGCACTTGGGTCAATCTGACTTAGCTGTATCTCATGGTAATCTTTTTTTTCTGGTTTAATTTCCCCTCCATTTCTTTTTTTCACATTTATTTAATTTTTAACTTATGGAATAAAACAAGCATTTCCATAACAGTAAAATAAAAAAGATGACTGCACATGAAACACATGCATAACTACAAATCTATTATTATAACTTGCTATTCCTTTTAAATAAATAATAAAGTTATCATGTAAATTTCTTTGTCCTTTTTTTTTCTTCCCCTATCCCCACCCTGGAGATGGCTACCATTAGACACAAATGTATGTGTGTGCGTATATATACATAGGTATATATTATATTATATTGTATTATATTTATGTTACTATGTATACACAGAGGAATGGATACAAATGGAATACTATACTATAAGAAGTGAGGAGTTCAATGATTTTAGAAAAACACACAGATATATACATGTATACATATATAGACAAATATATATACACATGTGTGTATGTATATATGTAAAATTATTCTTTATATACTTCTACTTATCAGTTCTTTTTCTGGATTCAGATAGCATCTTTCTTCATATGTCTTTTATTGTTAATTTGAATATTTATAATAGTCAAAATTACTTGGTTGCTCAAAGTTGTTCTTAAAACAATATTGATCTTACTGTATACAACATTCTCTTGGTTCTGCTCATTTCACTCCATTATTTTGTGTAAGTCTTTCCATGTTTTTATTAAAATTATTGACCTCATTACTTTTTATAGCATAGTATTCCATCACAATCATATACCACAATTTGTTCAGCCATTCCACAGTTGATGGGCATCTCTGCAATTTCCAGTTCTTTGCCACCACAAAGAGATCTGCTATAAACATTTTAGCATAAGTTCTTTTCCTTTTTCCCTAATCATTTTTGGAACTAGACCTAATAGTGGTATTGCTGGGTCAAAGGGCATAGGTACTTTAATAACTCTTTGGGCATAATTCCAGCTTGTTTTCCAAAATGGTTGGATCAGTTCATAAAATTCCACCAACAATTAATTTTTCCATATCCCCTTCAATTATTCTAGCCAATCTAATAGGTATAAAATGATATCTCAAGGTCGTTTTAATTTGCATTTCTCCAATCAATAATGATTCAGAGCATTTTTTCATGTAACTAGAAATTGTTTTCATTTTTTCATCAGAAAACTGCCTGTTCATATCCTTTAACTATGTATCAATTGGGAGATGACTAGCATTCTTATAGATTTGACAAAGTTCTTTATATATTTGAGATATGAGACTTTTATCTGAGAAACTGTCTACAAAATTTCCCCCAATTTTCTGCTTTCCTTCTGATCTTGGTGATATTTGTACAAATTTTTAAAAATTGAATGTAATTGAAATTATACATTTGACACCTGTTTGCTCTCTATCTCCTCTTTACTGATATCACCTATCCATAAGTCTATAAATAATATATTCAATTTATTTTATGAGGCAATAGCACTTAGAATTTTCTGCTGTCCTCCCATAGTGTTTTACTACATCAAGTATACCTAGGCTCGCAAGGCCCTCCATTTAGCAAAAAGAGCACGTCTGCTGCCTGAGGTAGTTTCTGAGCTCTTTTGGTTTTCTCATATGGTATCAGCTTTATAAGAGATAGAACTTCTGAAAGAAGCCAATATTATCAATAATCTATGTCTTTACCTTTGTAGAGTACTATGCAAACCTTAAAGAGCTATATAACTTTGAGTTATTATTACTATTATTATTTCCAATAATAATAATAATAATAATAATAATAATAATAGCCTTTGACTTTTCCCATTTTTCAAAGTCCACAAGTTCTTTTCATAGGTCAAGTTGGAGCTGGAGTTACATGCAGTGTCAAATTTTCACCTATACAGTTTCTTCTAATTTGTTGCTGAGTTTCACTTCAGATCTGATTATTCTATGGCTGATTCTAAAATAATTCCTACATAAGTAACTAGCCTTTTCCTATTTGTTAAGATACAGTAAATTTCATTTTTAAAAATCTTGTTCAATACTATGTCCAATGCCTTCCACCTCTCCTCTTGACAAATGTACTCACAATACATAGGTGTGAGGATTCTGAATAGTCTAACACTTTGGCTTCTTCCATTTGTTCATTCTGATCCAAATTTCCCAACATATTACCAAAGTACTCCCCTGTGTCACCTTTCCACAAAAGTCACTAAGTAGTAATGTATATATTGACTTAGTTTGGGGAAGCTTATTAAAATCTTTGTAGAATTTACTCATTTTCTACAATAGTTGTTGCTACATATTTTGCAGTCATGCAATTATCTTCATGATATTCCTTGAGTATATGCTAATCATGCCTGATGCAAAGTAAGATGAACAAGGCAAGATGAACATGAAAGGATATTTCTTATTGCCTTTACAATACCTAAAGAAACAAACTTCATGAACTCCTTTATTTGCCTCTCTAAGAAGAATCCATGAGCCATCCTTTATATCTTATGGTTTCATTTATAGCAATAGCAATATAAAATTCAGTTCTTCTAGTAGTATATTGGCTTGTTGATCTGTCATTTGGAGTAACAACACCTAATGTTTATATGTAATATAGAAACTATGTCATTATCAACCCCATCTGAACCCTTTACCTCCCACTGTGCAACTGAAGAAGGGCAGAGTTGAGTACAAAGGAATCCAAGTGTTGTACAGAACTGAGCACTATTGTGCAGGGTATGACAGTGAAAATCAGCAACATGATGTGGGGCTCCATTGAGAGGCATACTATCCAGAACAAAAGAGGCAATAAGTCTTACTTATACTCTGCCCTCATCAGATCATATCTGAAGTATTATGTTCAGTTCTTGGCATCACATTTTAGGAAGGACATTAGTAAACTACAGAACATGCAGAGGATGATGATCAGGATTGTGAGAAGATAAAATTTATGGGAAATACATTATGTATCTTTAAATATTTGAAAGACCTTCAAGTGAAAGAGGGTTTAAACATGTTCTTCTTAGTCCCTGAAGGCAAAATTAGCAATAATGCTGCAAAGGGACAGGCCTTGGTTTGTTGTAAGAATAAATTTGGGGGCAGCTAGATGGCGCAGTGGATAGAGCACTGGCCCTGGAGTCAGGAGTACCTGAGTTCAAATCCGGCCTCAGACACTTAACACTTACTGGCTGTGTGACCCTGGGCAAGTCACTTAACCCCAATTGCCTCACTAAAAAAAAAAAAAAAAAAGAATAAATTTGTTGGGGCAGCTAGGTGGTGCAGTGAACAAAGCACTGGCCCTGGATTCAGAAGGACCTGAGTTCAAATCCAGCCTCAGACACTTGACACTTCCTAGCTGTGTGACCCTGGGCAAGTCACTTAACCCCAATTGCCTCACTAAAAAAAAAAGGAATAAATTTGTTAAGAATTGGAATAATCCAAAAGTAGAATGACCTATCTGGAGATGCAGTGAGTCCCCCTCCAGATTACCAGTTGGGTATGCTATAAAGGAAGGGGCTTTTTTGTTTGTTTTTAGGTAAGAATCTGATTAGATGGCTTTTGAGGTCCCTTTCATGATTCTACATTTTTTCTTGGTAAATTACAATGGTCAAAGAATTTATCACTTAATTACCACCCTACTAATTACCTACATATAAACCCTATCTATATTTAGATGGTCTGGTCAGAAGATATAGCCCTATTGCTGGAACTATACTAAAATCTTTTCCAGTTTGGAAGAACCTACCAGAGCTTGCATTACCATAGCACATCCTTTATGAATCCAGGGTCATCTATATAGAGAACTTTGTCAAATTTATAATATAAGTCATTCCCCAATTGATAAGTGGTCAAAAGATATGAACAGGCAGTTTTCCCCTTTGATGGTAGATCCCCTGGGGGCTGGATCCCAAGTTTTCCTACCTTTCTTGAATGATGGAGAATTCATTTTCACTGGTTTCAGTAACAAAGTGAAATCTAGGGAGACAGGATGATTCCAGATAGAGTCTAGTCCCTTTTCCTTGAGACCTAATGTTGCACCCTGTCCCAGTTCCCTCTGTTCTTCAGTTCTGTGGCTAAATGCTACAATGCCAGGTGCTACATGTTCTCACCTTCCTATACCTTACCCTTCTCTGAAAATATGTGGGTAGTTACAATGTGTCACTTGTTGCCACAGAATGGTGTGGAAAGATCAGGGATAAAGTGTGCCAACAAAGACTGTAGCATTATCAGGGAAATTGCCAAGTAGTAAGTTAGACTGGCATCCTGCCAGAATATGAGGGCTGATGGGTGAGGGAGGAGGTATGTTGAGTGTATACATTAGGGATTCAATTTTTCTTCTGTTAGGCTTCTTGGTGTCTTGGCTATTGAAGATAATTTTTTGTTATGGAGGGGGGTTGCTTTAATCATGGCTCATAATTCCTCTTTTGGTGAGTTTCTTAGAATTAGTAGGGGATGGAGACAATGTCTACTCCTTGATTGTCATGTAATTCATAATCTCCATCAATATTTTTCTGTGATGCTGTATGGCCAAGTCATGGGATAATATGTTCTTCAAAGAAATAAAGTTGTAGACAAAAAAGAAATACATGGTAAGAGTGGTCAGACAGCAGCCCATTTACCAATATGAAAAGTAGAATAAAGGATATCACTAGAGAGATATGGTATTGGAAAAGGAAGTGGACTAGTTCACTAGAACTGTCCACATGTTTGACTGGAATCCATACAACATTAAGTGATTTAGAGGAAGGTTTTAGCATGTTGTCTCATAAGCTGAGAAAGTATGGACAGATTTTGATCTGTGCCATTAGAGAGAGTACCCATACTGATAAGAACAAAGATCCATCTAAGTGAGAAGTAATAATAATAATAAACAATTCAATTATGTAATGCCTTAAGATATACAAAACAGTTTCTTCACAACAATCCTGTGAAATAAAAGTATTATTATTAAAACAGGGACCCCATAGGTCTTAGAGAAAAGGCACAGTGAGGAAGATACAGATGGGCTAAAATGCTTCATAGAACTGGAAAAAGCTGGAAACACAGATGGGAGAAAGAACAAGGGATTGAAATATCAAACTGTCTCCCCTAAGGAGTTCCCCTTTGATCATTTTATCTTCCAATTTCTTTTAAATATTTATTGATATATTTTGTTTATATATCACCTTCATTTCCCAGTGTATTCCTTCCCCATCCTACTGAAAAAAAATATTTCATATAACAAATAAAAAGGGGGTAGGGTGGGGGAGAAAACAGTAAAACTAACCAACATATTAATTAAGTCTCATAGCGTATTCAAAGTTCCATATCCATAGTCTGCTCCTTTATAAAGAAGGGAAGAAGGTACATTCACATCTCGATAAGGGTCAAACTTGTTCATTAAAATGATACAACATTCAGTTTTAATATTTTTGATGTAGCTGTTACTATTCCTCCCATTTACATTTTAAAGTCATTGTATATATTATTTTCCTGATTCTAATGCACTTGTCATCAGTTTATATCATTCAGTGTACGCATGTTATTCAGATGTCTTTAAAGTCATTGTTTTTATAGTGCAATAATATTCTATCACATTTAGCTACTATTTAGCTACTCCCCAGTTAATGAACATCTATTTAGTTTCCAGTTATTTGCTACTACAAAATGTTATTTTTGGTGTATACTGGGTCTTTCTTTAACCTCTTTGGGGGTCTATGTCCAGCTGGGAGAGCACTGAGTCAAAGAATTTTTATTAATCTTTATGTTTTCCCTATCCACTGGTTGCCTTCATACTACCTACAAACAGATTTCAATTTATCCTTTAAAAACTTTCATTTGAAGGGAAAGGGAGAGGTGGAATGGGATAAATTATCTCACATAAAAGAAGCAAGAAAAAGCTTATGGAATAGAGGGGAAGATGGGAGAGGAGCGGGGGAGTGAATGAGCCTTAATCTCATCAGAATTGACTCAAAGAGGGAATGATATGCACACTCAAGTGGGGATAGTAATACATCTTGCTCTGCAGGGAAGTGGGAGGGGAAGGGGATACAGGGGAAGGGATAAAGGAAGGGAGGGCAGATTGGGGATGGGGCAGTCAGATGCAAAACACTTTTGAGGAGGGATAGGGTAAAAGAAGATAGAAAATAGAGTAAATATCACGGGGAGTGAATAGGATGGAGGGAAACACAGCCAGCAATAGTAACTTGGAAAATTTTGAAACAGAGGCAAGAGCAATGTAAGATGATGGTGATGATGATGATTGTAACGATTGGAATGACGCCACCTGCTGGAGACTTACTGTAGAAGAGTTCCACCCATGACTCGAAGGTCTTTGAGGGCAAGACCAGGAATCTTTTATTTGGAAAAGGAAGTGACGCGGGCGAGTGGGAGGAGGAAGGAGGAGACTGGTGCTCTGGACTCTGGGGCTCTTTCCTTTGGACTCTGGTGGAGAGCGGAGCTAGAAATGTGCTCTCCCTTTAATAGATAGGAATCTAGGCCTTTTTCTCTCTCTTTACCAAATTCTTATTCTCCTTAATAAATGCTTAAAAGTCTAACTCTTGCTAAAGCTTATAATTTATTGGCGACCACTCATTAGATATTTTAGACAGTTTAGTTAGAATTTTAGCCCTTGACATGATGGTGGTGCTTACTTTGCTGGTCTATTGTGAAGAAAATTCTTTGGCAGGTATAAGGTACTATATAAATGTTAGCTATTACTGTTGTTGCAAAAGCTTTCATTTGATCCTACCATTCCCTCAAGCTATTGTTCTTTATCTTCCTCTCCATCCCAACTTGGGGAGTGGTGGTGGAGGGAATATCTAAACTCTTTGTTTCCATATTCTTCCCTCATACTCCTCAATCTCTTGCAATCTGGCTTCTGAAATTCTTCACTCAATTAAAACTGTTCTCTACAAGGTTACCAATGATCTCTTAATTGCCAAATATCATGCCCTTTTCTCAATCCTTATTCTTCTTGAAATCTTTGACATATAACACTATCAATCACCCTTACCCCCTCTTGATGTCTACCTACTCTTGCTGGGACTCATAAAACTGGCTGTTGGTTCTCCTACCTGTCTAGCTGTTCCTTAACAATCCCCTCTGTAAGAAAATCATCCTTGTCCCACCTCCTATTTGTGCCATGAATATATCACAGGACTCTAGCCTAGGTCCTTTTTCCTCTTATCTTTCTATACTTGTCTATCTTGTGTGATCTCATCAGCTCAAATGGGCTCAACTATCAACTCCATGCAAACAACTCCCAGGTCTACAAATCTAGATCTAGACTTTTCTTAGCTCCAATACATCAACAAATGCCAAGGAGACATTTCCAAATGAATATCCTATAGATATTTCAAGTTCAATATGTTCAAAATAAAACTCATTCTTTTCTTCAACACTCTTTCCTCTTCCTAACTTTGTTATGTCTATTAAGGGTACCACTAACCTTCCAATTATCCAAATTCTCAAGGTAAGCACCATATTTTATTCTTCCTTATATCCAATCAGTTGTCAAAACTTATCAATTCTATCTGATAATATAATTCACATTCATCCTTTGTCTGCCCCCTTGCATAGCCAGTACTTTGGTTATGTTCCTCATCATCATTTGCCTGAACTACTGTAATAATCCAGTTGGTCTCCTTGAATCCAATATTTATCCTATCCAACCCATCTGCCATACAGCTTTGGGAAAGAGGGAATGAAGATTCTCAGGGCCAGGGCATAGTCTTAAAGTCCAGAAAGTCAGAAACACAGACAAAAGGGGGAATGAAGGTTGATGTGCTGGCCTGAGTCCCAAATCCTGGCATATAATAGGCACCCAATAAATACTTACTTAATTTGAGCCACACATAACATGGAGAAAGGTCTGCACTAAAACTTCTGTATGCATGTAGTGGCTATCCATTCCTATCCCAGAAAAGAAGTAGACAGAAGGGAAAGCTAAACTGACAAGCAGAAAAAATGAAATTCAAAAGGAAGAGAACAAACATCACAACAGAGATCCATAGTACCAAGGCCTGCAGAATAGGCCAGAAATGAGATGGAATGAAGTAAAAACCTCCACAACATAGACAACCTTTCCTTTCACTGATACTGGGTTATATAAATTATATATGTGGGAGAAATGGGGAAGGGGGGAAGGGGTGACTATCAACCCTGACATAGAAAGGTTAATACAATAAGTTGGAAGGGTTATACAGGCTCCAATGGGAAGAGGACTAAAGGTATGGAATATTACATATACTATCAGACATTGTCAATGTGAGAGTTTTTCTGAACTATTTTTTATTTTTGTTTTTATATCTTTGCTATAATGGAAGGTTTGCTTTATAGGGAAGAGCAGACATTTGGAAATGCATGTAAAAACAAAAGCATCAACATAGTTTTAAAAATTATATTCATGAATATATCTTACCCTACAGGAAAGTAGGATGAGAAGGGAATAAGAGAAGAGTGGGGATGATAGAAGGAAGGGCAGATTGGGGGATGTGGTATTCATAAGCAAAACACTTTTGAGGAGTGGCATGGTAAAAGGAGAGAGAGAATAGAATAAACAGAGGGGAAAATAGGATGCAGGGAAATAACAGTTAACAATTGTAACTGTGAAAAACAATTTTTGAAGCAAGTTTCTCTGAAAAAAGGCCCCATTCTTACACATATAGAGAACTGAGTCACATTTATAGAAATAAGAGCCATTGCCCAATTGATAACTGATCAAAAGGAATTAATGTTTTTCAGATGAAGTAACCAACACTATCTAAAAACATATGAAAAAATGCTCTAACTCATTACTTATTGGAGAAATGCAAACTAAAATAACTCTGAGGTAATATCATATCATACTTCTTAGATTGGGAGAAATGAGACACTAATGCACTGTTCCCGGAGTTGTGAACTCATTCAACCATTACGTAGAGCAATTTGGAACTATGGCAAAGGGCTAAAAAAACATGCATACCTTTTGCCCTAGCAATACCATTACTAGGTTTGTATCCAAAAAGAGATAAAAAGGAAAAGGACCCATATGTACAAAAAATACATATATGTACAAAAAAAATTATAGCAACTCTTTTCTGGTAGCAAAGAATTGGAAATTGAGGGGATGGCCATCAATTGGAGAATGACTAAACAAATTGTGGTATGTGATTGTGATGGAACACTATTGAGCTATAAGAAATGATGAGCAGGATGCTCTCAGAAAAATCTGGACTTACATGAGCTGATACAAAGTGAAATGTATTCTGTACAACATAACAGCAATATTGTAAGGTGATCAGCTGTGAATGACTTAGCTATTCTCATCAATACAATGATCCAAGACAACTCTGAAGGAGTTATGATAAAAAATGCCATCTATCCCCAGAGAGAAAAACTGATGGCATTTGAATACAGATTGAAGCATATTTTTAAACTTTATTTTTCTTGAGGGTTTTTTGTCTGTTTTCTTTCACAACATGACTATAATGGAAATATGTTTTGTATGACTACATATATATATATGTATGTATAAAACCTATATCAAATTGCTTTGTCTCAATGAAGGGAATAGGGAGGAAAGAAGGGAGAGAATATGGAACTCAGAGTTTTAAAAATGAATACTAAAAATTGATTTTACATGTGGTTGGGAGAAATAATAAAATACTAAGCAATGAAAAAATATGTATATTCATGGTTACAAAATTACCACGAACAAGTATGTCTCCAAAGAAGAGATATGGGAAGATATCCAACACTACTCCACTGAAGTGGATGGAGGTACACAGCTGTGCCATATTACATATATTTTCAATTATGTTTGGTTTTGCTGACTTTTTTTTTTCTCTTCTTCCTCTTTTTCTTTAAAAATAATATTGAGGGGCAGCTAGATGGTGCAGTGGATAGAGCACCGGCCCTGGAGTCAGGAGGACCTGAGTTCAAATTCGGCCTCAGACACTTGACACTAGCTGTGTGACCTTGGGCAAGTCACTTAACCCCAACTGCCTCACTAAAAAAAATTAATAATAATAATAATAATATTGACCGGGGCAGCTAGGTGGCGCAGTGGATAGAGCACCAGCCCTGGATTTAATAGGACCTGAGTTCAAATCCAACCTCAGACACTTGACACTTACTAGCTGTGTGACCCTGGGCAAGTCACTTAACCCCAATTGCCTCACAAAGAAAAAAAACAAAACAAAACAAAAATAATATTGACCTCTTTGGCCCTTTCACCACCAGAATGAAGTCCATTCTAAGCAATCAGACTGTCGACATCCCAGAATTTTTTTTTGTGTGTGAGGCAATTGGGGTTAAGTGACTTGCCCAGGGTCACACAACTAATAAGTGTTAAGTATCTGAAGCCACATTTGAACTCAGGTACTCCTGACTCTAGGACTGGTGCTCTATCCACTGTGCCACCTAGCTGCCCCCCAGAAAATGTTGACATCCCTCTTAAAGGTCATACAGTTATTGTGAAGGGACCCAGAGGAATCCTCTGTAGGGATTTCAACCATATCAATGTTGAGCTCAGTCTCCTTGGAAAGAAGAAAAAAAGGCTCCAGGTGGACAAATGGTGGGGAAATCGAAAAGAATTTGCAACTGTTTGAACAATCTGTAGTCATGTACAAAACATGATCAAAGGTGTTACTCTGGGGTTTTGTTACAAGATGAGGTCTGTGTATGCTTACTTCCCCATCAATGTTGTTATTCAAGAGAATGGCTCATTTGTCGAAATCAGAAATTTCTTAGGTGAAAAATATATCCGAAGAGTGTGCATGAGATCAGGTATGGCTTGTGCTTTTTCTCAAGCCCAAAAAGATGAGTTAATTCTTGAAGGAAATGATATTGAACTTGTATCAAACTCAGCTGCCCTGATCCAACAGGCCACCACAGTAAAAAAACAAGGATATCAGAAAATTTTGAGATGGCATCTATGTTTCTGAGAAAGGCACAGTGCAACAAGCTGATGAGTAAGTTGGAAAACATGCCAAAGGCAGTGTCCTGAGGAGTCAACACTTATTCAGATGTCAAAATAAAAATAATTTGTGTCAAAAAAAATAATAATATTGAAACATATGAGATGGATCTCTGGGAAGGAAGAAACAAGAGAAATTCTGGTATTGTAAATATAAAAGAAATCAATTAAAATTTATCTTAAAATTTTTTAATCTAAAAAATTCTATTCATAAGATTTATTTTTCCACTATAAACTAACATTTAGCAATGTATTTGATCTTCAGGAAAGTCTTCCATCAATTATTACATTCATCAAGTTCCTCTTTTATGAAGGGAAGACACCATGGAAAAAGTTTCTGTTTTTTCTATGGTTTAAATAAATACTTTTCCATATGTAAGGACATTATTGGCTTAAGTGCTTGCAGAGCCTCTGTGGACCCTTTGATTGCTGGGGAGCTAAGGGCCTTTTGAGGAAAACAAAACAAGACAGCCAATAGAATTCCTTAGGATTTCCTTGGATGAGAGGAAACAAGCCCAAGAGCTTTTTGCCATACCCATAATTGTACCCAGGTCCTCATATCAGGAAGGTTACTCCAAAAGAGATTATGTAAGCAATACAAAAATCTCAAATCTAAATTCCACATATCTTTTTGTTATATGTAATAGAAGATATATCTTAATGTGTAAAACATATCTTTGGAACTCTCCTAGCACCAAGCACAGTGATTTGAACACAGCAGCTGCTTGATAAATGGTTGTCCTAGAATGAATAAAACATTGATAGTATACAAAAGCTCTCTTCCATATAACATACCCCCAAACAGCCACTATGTCACTCCACCCCCCCAAAACAAGTCTCTGTATATTTCACGATACTTATTTCTCATACTATGTTGCTGCCCATAAGTAGGCTTATATACTATATGCCCAAGAAATGCATGGGGGGAAAAAGAAAAAGAAAAAATCTTAATAAACACAGCCAATTCTCTCCCTGTAGACACAGGAGTAATTCATCCTAAGAGCTCAGATTTTTCAGATGGCAGTATTTTAAAAGCTCTCCCTAGGGCCATTTTTAGATTCTGCTGAATACACTTCACTGCATCTTTCTGATCTCTTTGCCCCCAGCAATTAGGAGGCCTGAAAATCAAAGGCCCCATAGTTCAAATGAAGAGAAGAGAATAAAATAAAATAATCCCCTCCTTTTTCCTTTCTTTTCATCCTCCCTTCTTCCCTTCTTGATCCTATCTCCTCTTTCTTTACTTCCCTCTTTTCCTTCTCACTTTTCTCTCCTTTCTCACCCCACCTTCCTTCCTCTCTCCCTTGGCCCCCTCTCCACCGTCCTCTTTCCCTTCTCCATTTTTCTCTCCTTTCTCTTTCCTCCCCTACTTTTTCTCCCCATTTCTTCTCCTCCTACTTTCCTATTTCCCCCTCCCCACCTTCCATTCTCTTCCTCCTTCACTTTCCTCTCCCTCTTCTCTCTCCCCCTTTCTTCTCTCCCTTCCCTTCCTCTCTCCCCTTTCCCCACTCTCCAATCCAAACCTCCCTTTCCCGCTTTTCTCCACTTTCCTCTCCTTTTCCTCTACCTTTTTCTTCTTTTCTCTCTCCTCCCTTCCCTATTCACCACTTTCTTTTCCCTTCTCCACTTTCCTCTCTCCCCTCCCCCACTTCCTTCTCTCCTCCTCCCCCCAGATTCCTCTCCCCATTTCCCCACTCTCTCAACTTCCCCCCTCCCGGGAGAGGGGCGCGCTTGTGTTCCTGCGCATGCGTGCCCAGCCTCCTTCCCGTCCGGACCCGATGCGGTGTCATGGCTGCGTACAGGGCCTGTTAACCTTGGCCGGGAGTCTTTTACACTGGCCTTCCCTCCTCCCTCCTCCCCTTCTGACTGTGACCTTTTCCGCTTTACTGGCAGAGGCGCGGTGGAGCGAGAAGGAGCTTCGCGTCCTACCCTGCACTCGGCCAAAGACTTCGTAGTCCACAGATTTGAGGGTCTTGGCGGTCGACATGGTGGCGGCGGCGGATCCCCGTCCCAGCAGCTGCGGCAGGAGCCGGGAGACTGAGGCGCCCAGGAAGGGGAGGGGGAGTAAGAGAGGGAGGGGAGCCATGGGTCACAGTTGCGCCGCCGGCGCGCCTCCTTCAGCGGATCCGGGACGGGATCACGCAGGGATCACGCTTCTGAAAAGCAAACGAACCAGGGGCTAGTGGCCCGGGCAGGAGGGGATACCCGAGACCATCGGGAGAAATCTTGAGAAACATCCACACTCCCTCCCACATTGTGCAGCACAGGCAGCGGCAGTACTGGCCTTTTGCTCGGCTGAAACGTTTAGTTCTGCTGGGAGCCTAAAGTTTGTCGAACGGCAGTTTGGTGCTAGACCCCGTGTCAGAAAGTCAAAGTCAAAGATCAGATTGACGGGGACTAAGGAGCTTTGCTGCTTCGGCTGTTGCCAAATTTTGATCCCCACCTCAGCCAAGTCTTAGATAAGCCACTTGCAGGCTCCCTGCTAAGCTAGGGAGTTGCTTTCCTGAAAGTTCTATGAACCTAAAGATGGATTCTAAATGAACCCATTTCTCGACTAAGAAGTGAAAGGAAAACCTCCCCTACTCCCATTTTACAGATAAGGAAAATGAAACCCAGAGCTACCCCAAAGTTGCACATTTAGTAAATTAACAGGTGATATTTAGATCCAGGTACACTGATGCCAAAGCAAAAGACCCGAAAAGGGCAGAGTGTAGTGAAAGCGATGCCCCTGTTAATGCAGCTGAAGGTAGCATTAGCTTTTTGGCTGCCACATCATACTACTGATTCATATTAAACTTGTAGTCCACTAAAACCTCAAGATCTATTCTGAAACAACTGCCATTCAACCATTCCCCCCCCCCATCTTATAATTGTAAAGTTAAGTTTTTGTGTATTCAAGAGCAACATTTTACATTTATGCTCCTTGAATTTCATATTGTTAGGTTCAATGTGAACAAACAGGTACTATATGCTTACTATGTGCTAGATACTATGTTAAGAGCCAGAGATACAAAAAAACCCCCACAAAATCAATCCCCTCTTTCATGGAGCTCCCATTCTGATGGGGTGATAGCATGCAAAAAATTATTCATATAAGAAATGGAATGTAATCTCAGAGCAAAAGGACTTATGGTTGGAAGGACCATGAAAGGCCTCCTGTGTAACATAGGATTTTAGTTGAGTCTTCATTGAATCTAGGAGGCAGAGACTAGAAGGGAGAGAGCATTCCAAGCAAGTGTTAAGCCAGTGTGAAAAGGCACAGTTTGGAGATGGAGTCCCGTGTTAAGGACTAACAATTAGGCTAACACTAGATTATAGAATACATGTTGAAGAGTAAAGTGTAAGAAGATGTGAAAATATAGGAAGAGTCTAAGCTTTCAAGAATTTAAAATATAAATGAAACCCTTATTTTTTTTGTCCTTGTGATGTTTAAAATCTAAATGTGTGGTCGCCTTAAATTAGAAGCTTTAGCACCAGTCTTTGGGCATTAAGCATTTGTTAAAGCATACGAGGTATTAGAGGAAAAAAGAGAATACGTGGAGCTAAGAAAAGTCCTAGCTAGCCTCGAGTTCCAGCTTGGTCAGTTTTTTCCTCAAGTCCTCTGCCAGGAGTTCAATCATGAACTCCTTCAAACTGAGTGTGGAAGTTTTTTATAGGTCTGGAGTAGAGGCAGTCCTTACACACTGCATCAAGCTGATTGGTAGGCATCACCAAATCTATTGGTTCACTGGACTTGAAGGTGTCTCGAGTTAAGTTCAAAGTCTTTAGCTTCTGAGAACAATACCTCTTTAAGGGCTCACCAGGTGTGGCTACAATCTAATTAACTTGAAGTAAGCTAATCAGCAGTCTATCACTCTCAATTCAATCAGTTTAGATTAATCTCCAGGTGAGCCTTTGAGTATCTGCCAAATCCCATTATTTTCTCACATCTTGAAAGTATTAGAGAAACAGGAAAATTTTTTAAGAGAGTAATATGATTAGATCTTCACTTTGGCAGCTAAGTCGAAGATAGATTGGAACAGGAAGAAAAGAGGTAGGGCAACCAACCAGAGGTTATTGCAATAGTCTAGGAATGAGATATAATGAGGACCTGTGCAGGGGTGGTGGCTGTGTGAGAAAGGATTAGCAGACACAAGATGAGGACGTGATTTTATAAATACTGAGGTTGAATACTTTGAGGGATAAATCAATCCCCTTTTCAATAATCCTTGGGAACTCAGCAGCCATGTGACAAAAGGCTCTTTTATTTCCTTCTCGTGAAGAGGCACCCTAGTGTGCAGCTAATGGGTGCCCTGAATGGAGGCTCGAAGGCCCCATCTTATCCCCTAGTCCCTAGTGGGAATAGACCCTCCCCTTTTTCAGCACTAATTGATTACTCAAGGGTTACAATCTACCAGCAAAGACTAGCTAATTGGGACCTAATTGAGACCAACTCGGGCTCCTAGAACCATGTGGTGATTTCGTTTGCCAGAGGGGAAAGGAAAGGATCTGAGACCTTTGTCCTACCAGGAAGTCAGGAGGGGTATGATTGACTGTTATATCCTCATTGAGAGAAGACAACTACCCATTTTCTCACAAATACCTGCATGCCTGAGAAGATAGTGGTACCCTAGGTCAGAGCTTCTTACACTTTTTCCACTCGACCCTTTTTTGCCCAAGAAATTTTTACATGTCTCTTGAGTATATAGGTATATAAAATAGGTATATATAACCTTTTACTGTTGCCAAATTTTTCATATGGGGTCAGTTTTACAACCCACAGTTTAGGAAGTTTTGCCGCAGACAATAGTAGGGATGTTGAGTAGTGGTGTTTTTTTGGGGAAAGATGACTTCTTTTTTGAATATGCTACATTTGAGAGGCCTATGACACATCCAGTTCAAGATGTCCAATAGGCAGTTGGTGTTTTGAAATTGGAACTTGAAAAAAAAATTTTTTAAATAAAAAATTGGAATTCAAGAGAAAGATTTGAATTGTATAAATAGATCTGAGAATCATATGAATAAAGATGAAAATTGAACCTCTGAGAGCTTATAATACCACCAAATAATATAATATAGAGAAGAGAAAGAGGACCCAAGACACAGTCTTGGGGAAATACCACAATAGAGTACATAACTTGAATGACAATCCAGCAAAGGACTGGGGAAAAGGAGTGGTCAGACAGGAGAACCAAGAGAGAGCAGTGTCACAAAAACCTAGAGAGGATAGAGTATACTGGAGACAAGGATAACCCTAGAACCCCATCAAGATTCATCTTATCATGAGTCTGTTATCCAGTCTAGCTAAACTAATTCTTATGTCATTAGTAAATATTATGAATATACCCTCTATCCACTCTAGGTATTTGCTCCTGTAAGCCACTGGAAATAGGAAGCCACTGGAGTTTCCAGGGGGTAGGAGGGTGGGGGTGGAGAACTGACATAATTGGGGGACCTGCGTTTACCATTTTCTTTTCCAGCTCATTTTACATATGAGGAAACAGGCAAACAGGGTTAAGTGACTTACCCAAGGTCACACAGTAAGTGAAATCAGTTTGAACTCTGGTCTTCCTAACTCAAGACCTAGAACTCTATTCATTTCACCACTTAGCTGCTTGGAGAATTTAGACTTCCTTAAAGTGGTTAGACCTTTGGTGAGGAGGGGAAAAGAGCTTAGTGTAGGGCATTGTTTTACTCAGTTTAAGTATTGATAAAATTTTCTTCATTTAGGTAAGTCTGAAAGGGCTTAAGCCTATAGAAATATTTGTCTTAATGTTTAAAGAGAAAAAGGGGACTTGTTAATAGAAAATTGTTAGCACGGGGCCATGACACTTGAGACTTCTTGCCATGTTAAAGCTGAATTTTTCAATAACTACCCTGAGGCCTGCTATGTAGCTAGTTTTGAATCCATCTGATTGCATTATCATCTAATCTAGACATCACCAGAATAACCTGAGATAATTTATCAAAAGCTTTGCTAAAATTGGGACAAACTATATCAAACTATATAACATTCTTTTTCTTTTTTTTAGTGGTTCAGTCATTTCAGTTGTGTGAACCCATTTGGGGTTTTCTTGGCAAAGATATTGAAGTAGTTTGCCATTTTCTTCTCAATCTCATTTTACAGATGAGGAACTGAGGTAAACAGAGTTAAATGACTTGCCCAGGGTCACACAGCTAAGAAGTATGAGAGACCAGATTTGAACTCAGGAAGATAAGTCTTCCTGACTCCAGGCCTGCCACTCTATCAATTTGTGGCACCTAGCTGCCCTCTGTCTGCATTATACCATGATGCACAATTTTATAGTATAAAATTCTGGCATCAAATGATCTATAATATAGCTATTTCCTCTGTACCTAAATTATAAACAAGTTCTATTGAATTTGTTACCATATTACAACCATCTATTGATTTTATAGCCCAAAACTTAACTGCTAAAGAACATGTCTCAAAGAAAGGAAACATTGTGAACTATGTTCTCTTTTAGTAGAGAACTGTTTAGACTATGTAGGCCAACACTTTTTGGCTTCACTCTCAACTTTAAGGATTAATTCCTCTCTACTCCAACTATATTGCAAGAAAGCTGGTTGCCAAGATATGATTAGAGCAGAAGGCAGGGACAGAAAAAAGAACAAATATAGAAAGCCAAAGTTTCTTATCCTTTCCTAGGATAAAAAAAATAAAGATTAAAGCCCTTGTAAGTGAAATAAGGCAAGTTGGTCAGAAGATGATAAGATTAGAGCTTTTGAAATTGCACTTGGAAGATCATGACAAAACACGTAGTTTATCATCTGCTGTTTAAGCTATTTGTACCCTAAACATATATGTGTGTGTGTGTGCGCGTGCGCGTGTGTATAATTATTTTTTGCTTTTTTGTTGATACGTCCATACCATCCTGTTGAAGTTATAAGGGGAAGTAGAGCAAAGAATCAATCTGCAGGCTACCATTATTTTTGTTTTTCAGAACATCTTTCGAAAGTGAATGTGTCCTTTATGGTAACCCAGACTCCTGGAGAAACAAGTATCCTTTAGCATCCAGTTCAATAAATATTTCAGTAACTTGGACAACCTTAAATAGACCAGTGTTACACTGTTGAAACCATCCTTTGTTCAGTTAGCTAACTGAAAAATTATGACACTAGAAAATATGCTCTAATAGCCCATGGATCTACATCCTGAAGCAATGGAAAGAAAATATTTAAAGTATGCCACCATTGATACACTAGCCCAGCCACCTGCTGGTAATGGATTCAAAGTCATGCCTAATATACTGGTAAGTCAGTAGACCAATTTCTTGGACAGACCACAGTGTATGAATCTCCCAGGTGTTGTATGTATTTCAAAGCCTCTCAAATCAATTTTAGTGTGGCACCAGTGGCCATTGTATTGGGTAATATGACTCAAACTCTGGGAGGGGAAAGCAACTCTCCACAGTTTCTTTAGGACTCTCTTTAGCTGCTTGATCCTAATCTGCTTATTCTCAAACAAGAGATAGGTAAAAATTATTCCATAGCAACCTAGCAATATATACAGCAGTCTATTTGTGTTTGAAGATATTATATACAGAAGAAGTTAAATTCAGTGTGTGATACTCTTGGTTTGATTTCAACTTATAGAAAATGATGGGGAAAATTTTTAAATAAAGTTTTTAAAAATTTAAAAAGAAAATGAAGGGGTTGGAGTGGTTAATGTCTAAGGAACTTCCAGCTCTAAATCTTTGATCATATGAATGAAATTCTTATGTTCTTGAAGTCACAAGATCATCTCAGAAGTTAGGTATCTTTTAAGGTGAGATTTCCTCTTTGAAGTAGCACTTGGTATAACTAATTTTTTTCATAAAGTTCATGCTTTTTATATTCAGAATTTTCAACTGACATTTATAGCACTTTGCAAAGTGCTTTACATACATTACCTCATTTAAGCTTCACAACTACCTTGTATAGTAGGTATTACTGGTATTATCCCCATTTGACAGATAAGACAGGATCACAGAGGTTAAATGACTTGCTAGTAGTCCCATTGCTAATAAGTATCAGAGGTAAGATACAGACCATTGATTCCAAGTCCAGCCTTTATGCAATATTCCACAATGTCTTTTATAAAGCTTAGTTTTATGTTACAATAAAAACTTGACTAAGACTATTACTTAGTTGAAGAAAATTCTTTTTTGGCTTGAATCTATAATCTTGCCTTCCATGATTTTCTGTTTTAACAACAATTTAACAAGAATGCAAAAGGTAATGAAACTAATAATCTGAACTGGTATTTTAGAGCATGATTATCAACCTGTTAAAATGTTCTAGAATAAATACAAAACTATTTCCCTTCTTGCAGTAACAACTCTCAAATTCCAGGTGAAAGCAGATGCTTTCAGGGAATTATTCAATGTTTAGGGAAGAATAAAGCACTTTTGTTCTATCTGCTAACTCAGTTTAACTTATTAGAATTCAAACCAGAGAACTGTCAGATGATTCTGAGAGGTAGCTTCTAAATCAATCAGCAAGCATTTATTAATATGCTGGGCACCATTTTGGGTACTGGGGTTGTTTTTGAATCATTTAAGTCATGTCCAACTCTTCTTGGCAGAGATACTAGAGTGGTTTGTCATTTCCTTCTCTAGTTCATTTTATACATGAAGAACTAAGATTAAGTGACTTGCCTAGGGTCACATAGATAGTAAGTGTCTAAGGTCAGATTTGAACTCACAAAGATTAGTTTTCCTGATTCTAAACCCAGTGCTCTATCCACTGCACCATCTATCTTCCCCCAGGTACTGGAGAGACAAGTACAAAAAAAAAAAAGAAATAATCCCAACTCACAAGAAGTTTATATTCTAATAGGAGAGATAGTTACATATATGAACATGTACAGCATATATATATATATAAAGTAAATAATTACAAATATAGAAAGTAGTTAAATACAAGATAGTTTGGGAGGGAGGGCACTAGTAGTTGAAAGAACCAGGAAAAGCTTCATGCAGAATATGATGCTTGTGCTGCCATTGAAATAGGTGGAATGTAGAATAAAGAGAAATGGGAAGGATTTGAGATGGCCACAATTATTTTGAAAAGAATGGAGATCACGATTTTTCTTTTTCCAGTCTATGTTATACCTTAATTCTATTTCCAATATTCTGTACTTGAGAAACTCTAGGTTTGAATCCATAGACCTAGCTTCAACAGCACAATTAAGTGGAATTAAATCCATGGGTAACTTGGTGACAACTTAACATTTTTATGGGACCCTTTAAATATCCTAAATAGAGAGGGGAAAGGCACCCTAAAAGGTTAAAAAAAAAAGCTTGAGTAAAGAAAATAAACAGGATTATTAAGAACAAAAAACCTGGCTCAGTTATAAAATAATTTACATTTTTATACTGGGTCATTTGACAAGTCAAATTTTGATGTTTAAAAATTACAAAATTTTAAATGGGGGGGCAGCTAGATGGCGCAGTGGATAGAGCACCGGCCCTGGAGTCAGGAGTACCTGAGTTCAAATCCGACCTCAGACACTTAACACTTACTAGCTGTGTGACCCTGGGCAAGTCACTTAACCCCAATTGCCTCACTAAAAACAAAACAAAACAAAAACAAAATTTTAAATGGGAACATATTTGTATTTGGGTTATGTTTGCACTTTTTATTGGTAGAGTATTTTTTTCTTAACTTTTCTGTAGATCCTCTTCCTATTTCCTCCCCTACCTCCAACACTTATAACAGTATAGTTAAACAAAACAAACCAATGCATTGACCATTATCTGACCACATATGACACATTCCCTGTCTATAAACTATAACCTACCATTTCTTTCCCAATTATATTGATTTTTATGTGCATAAATATATATGTATAGATATATATATTTTTTTTTTGGTGAGGCAATTGGGATTAAATGACTTGCCCAGGGTCACACAGCTAGTAAGTGTCAAGGGTCTGAGGCCACATTTGAACTCAGGTCCTCCTGAATCCAGAGCCAGTGCTCTATCCACTACACCACCTAGCTGCTCCTACGCACAAATACTTTTAAAGAATTAGACAAAGCTTCCTAATTAAGAAACATTTAGAAACATAAGATAAAAGCAACTATATTTATTTTATATTATACCAGTAATCACTTTTAATTACCATCAGAAAAGATATTCCTTGAATCCAAATGTTGAAAAAATTTCTAGCATGATAAGTCAAGGAATTATTTTGCTATATTCAATAAATGCTACTTTGCATTACAATAATATTAAATACACATTAATTAGTGACCAGGAGCTTTTCTTTAAACCATCCAATTAATAATCACATAATTTTTATTCAGATAAAACAGCTCTGAAGCCATAGGACTTTAAATATATATATATATATCCCAGGGGGCAACTAGGTGGCAAAGTGGATAAAGCACTGGCCCTGGATTCAGAAGGTCCTGAGTTCAAATCCGGCCTCAAACACTTGACACTTACTAGCTGTGTGACCTTGGGCAAGTCACTTAACCCTCATTGCCCCCAAAAAAACCCAAAAACAAGCAAACTATACACACACACACACACACACACACACATATCCCATCCAAATTAGTGTTAAATGCATACTATGTGCAAGCGACAGTCTAAATTCCAGGGTTGCAGAGATAAAGTAAAAAACAATCAGTTTCTTACAGTTTAAGAAAATTAGATATAAAGCTGAACTTACATTATGAGTGAATTATTTGTTTTCTCTAACAAAAAGAATTCTTTTGGGAAGGACTTCCTTTAAAACAAGAGTTCTAAGCCTGGGATCTATAAACTTGAAAAAAATTTGGTAATTGCAAATCAATATAATTGATTTCTTTTGAAACCATATGTATTTTGTTTTATGCATTTACAACTTTATTCTGAAAAATAATGCACAGGCTATACCAGGCTATCACCAAAAGGGTTCATGACATAAAAAATATTAAGAACTCCTGCTCTAAATTATCAGCTCTTCAAGATTATTCATAATGATCTGAATTACAACCCCCCCCACCTCCGTTTAAATATAATTTCAAGAATATTTCCATTGCATTAAGTATGGTCATACTTTTAACATTTTAAAACATTTTATTTTTCCTCTATTATATGTTAAAACAATTTTTTAACATTTTGAAAAAGTTTTGCGTTCCCAATTCTATCCTTCTCTTCCTTCCTACCATCCCCCTTTCCTGAGATGATAAGCAATCCAATATAGGCTATACATGTGTAATCACATAGAACATTTCCATATTAGTAATTTTGTACAGGAAGACTCAAATAAAAAAAAGAATGAAAAAAATTGAAAAATATCATTCTTCAGCCTGTATTCAGACAATATCAATTCTTTCTCTGCAGCAAATAGCAGGCTTCATCATGAGTAATTTGGAATTATCTTGGATCATTGTATTGCTGAGAATAGCTAAGTCATTCACAATTCTTTGTTGTTTAATGCTGCTGTCATTTTGTACAGTGTTTTCCTGGTTCTGCTTATTTCACTTTGTATCAGTTCATGTAAGTCCAGGTTTTTTAAAAATCATCTTGCTTGTCATTTCTTATAGCACAATAATATTCCATTACAGTCATGTACTACAGTTTTAGCCATTCCCCAATTAATGGGCATGCTTTTGATTTCCAATTCTTAGCCACCACAAAAAGAGCTACTATAAATATTTTTGTACAAATAGGTCCTTTTCCTTTTTTTAAATGTCTTTTGGGTATAGACATAGCAGTGGTATTGCTGGATTAAAGAGTTTGCACAGTTTTATAGCCTTTTAGTCAGTCAAAAATTGCTCTCCAGAATGGTTGCATAAGTTTACAATTCCACTAAGAAAGCATTAGGGTCCTAGTTTTCCCACATCCCCTCCAACATTTATCATTTTCCTTTTCTGTCATATTAGCCAATCTGATAGGTGTGAGGTGGTACCTCAATGTTGTTTTAATGTGAGTTTCTCTAATCATTAGTTATTTAGAGCATTTTGGCCAAATTTTATACCTGTCTAGGGTAGATGAATCTTTTGGTGATTCTCTAAATTTAGAAACATGACAAATCTATATTTTATAAAACTAACATTACATTGTATCCAGTCAATTCATGACATTTCCAGATTTTAAAAGTCCTATTGCTACTAAAGTAAACCTCTGATTTGGAAAAAAAAATTTTTTTTGCTTTTATATTTCTGTAGAAAATTTGAAGCTAAATTCTTCATGGAAAACCATTAATTCAAGAAGCAGGAGTAAGAGAAATCAGAAATGGAGATTGGGTAGATTAACGGAAATAGGAATAGGAAAGGGTGTGGTTGGGGGCAACTAGGTGCCTCAGTGGATAGAGTGCTGGGCCTGAAGTCAAGAAGACTCCTATTTGTGAATTTTAATTTGACCTCAGACATTTCCTAGCTTTGTGACCCTGGACAAGTCACTTAACTCTGCAGTTCCTTATCTATAAAATGAGCTGGAGAAGGAAATGGCAAACCATTCCTATATCTCTGCCAAAAAAAAACCCAACAACAAAAACAAAAAAACAACCAAACCCAAATAGGGTCATGGAGAGTTGGCCAGAACTGAAAAATAACTTAACAAGTGGTGTAATTGAGAGTGGTGCCTTAAAAAACTTAATAGTTGTTTTCTCAGTAAAATTAAAGTGTTACCTCCAAGATAGGGGCACATTGAGGAAGTATAGTGGGAAGGAAAGCACACTCAATTTATAAGTCAGGAGGACCTGAGTTCAAATTCGGCCTCAGACACTTGACACTAGCTGTGTGACCCTGGGCAAGTCACTTAACCCTAATTGCCTCACTAAAAAAAAAAAAAAAAGAAATATCCAATCAATATTTTTTTCTAAATTTGAAGATATAAATGTTCACAGTTCAGATTGTAAAGGAACCTGAGAGGCCATATATTTTAACTCATAAGTAGTCATCAAACCTTTGCTTAAAGCCTATAAGAATACCTCCATATATAGCCCATTTCACTTTTGTTTAGCTCTGACTTCAGTTGTTCAGTCACACTTTGTGACCCAATTTGGGATTTTCTTAGCAAAAGCATTGGAGGGATTTGTTATTTTCTTCTCCAGCTAATTTTACAGATGAGGAAACTGAGGCAAACAGGGTTAAGTGACTTGCTCAGGGTCACACAGCTTATAAGTGTCTGAGGCCAGATTTGAACTCAGGTCTTCCTGACTCCAGGCCCCAGCTCTATGCATAGTGCTACCTAGATGCCGCAAGCTTACTTGTTAAATAATTTTTCCATAAGTCAATCTGAAATTTGACTCTGCAATTTCTATTTATTGTCCCTAGCTATTCCTCTAGGACAAAAGAGAATACATCTAATCCTTATTCCAAATGATGGCACTTTACATACTTGAAGATAGCTACCATATCTTCTCTACTTCTCTTTTGCCATATAAGATCTCAAGGTCTTTCAATCTCATATGGTGTGATAGTGGAAAGAACAATGGTTTTGGTCTCAGAGCATTTGGGTTCAAATGCCATTACTGAAGCTCACTACCTGTATGATCTTTTTGGGTTGTTTTTTTATTGAGGCAATTGGGGTTAAGTGACTTGCCCAGGGTCACACAGCCAGCAAGTGTTAAGTGTCTGAGGTCAGATTTGAACTCAGGTACTCCTGACTCCAGGGTCAGTGCTTTATCCACTGCGCCACCTAGCTGCCCCTACCTGTATGATCTTAAACAAATCAACCCCGCTGGGCCCCAGTTTTGTCATTTGTAAAATGAGGTAAAATGTAGGTATTGGTTTAGATGGCCTGTATGGTTCCTTCTGACTCTAAATCTATGATCCTATGATTGAAAAGAGGTTCTAGGGGACAGCTAGGTGGCGCAGTGGATAAAGCACTGGCCCTGGATTCAGAAGGACCTGAGTTCAAATCTGACCCCAGACACTTGACACTTACTAGCTATGTGACCCTAGGCAAGTAAGTTAACCTTCATTGCCCTGCAAAAACCCCAAAAAAACCCCAAAACAAAAAGAGGTTCTATACATGAGTGTGAATTCACCCCCTCCCAGTTAATTACAAAAGGCCCAGACTTCTCAATTGAATCAATCAATCAAAAGTAAACTGGGCATGATTAAGTCCTTAATATAATTGAAAGGATTTTAGGGATTTGGGGTCATTGGATGAATACAGATGATATCATTCGGAAAATACCTTGTGACTAATTGAAAAGAATGTCATTCCCCATGAGGCTATGTATAAAAATAGTAAATTACTTTGGAGCTAGTTGATGGACTGGTCGGCAAATCCAGAAGTGAAAAATTCCTGAGAAGAAAGTTCCCTTGACAGGAGAGTTTCTCTCCATCTCTCTGTCTCTGTCTCTGTCTCTGTCTCTGTCTCTGTCTCTGTCTCCCTTCCCCCACCTAACTTGACCAACTGACACTCTTATAAACTTCAAAATGTTGGAAGATCTAGGGTTCTTTTATGATGTACAAGGCAGTACCTTGGTAGTACAAGTGGATGACACTGTCTTTATTGGAAGCTTAGGTACACACTGAGCACAAACCAGACATGCTTAGGAGATACAGCTTCACGATTCTAAAAAGCATTGACCCTATGGGCCCAGCAGAAAGCTGGGTCCTCAAAAGAGAAAAGGAGTTCAAGGGGCAAGAGGAGGCTACAGGTGCTCTTTTCACATGATTAGGTAAGTAAGCAGGCATGAGAATATCTGTGCACACTCTAAAGACTGAAATTAGGCAGGGAATAAATGTTCTTGCTTCTAAGACTGACCCCAGTTTAGCCAGCCCCCCATTACACATACATGCCTAATTTTTTTAAGATAACAGAATTTTCTGGTCTGTTGCTGCCACCTACCAACTGTCCAAAGCAAAGCAAATAACATTTTCATGTAAAGTGTTCCAACAACATTGGTACAGATAACTTGCCTGTCATATTTCTAACATACTTCTAGGTACTTAATGACCTTAACACTGGACTCATCTTTTTTTTTTAACCCATCCCCACTCACATACTCTGTGGGGACTTCACTTTTCACATTAATGATTGTTCTAATATCTAGTGTACTTTAAATCCAGATCCTCTGACTCTAGATCCAGAACACTTTGCTTTATATCCCATTATTCTCTCTCTTACTCTTAATCTCCAAACTCTTCTGTTCTTCTGGCTGCTTTCCTAATGCCTATAAACACACTCATGTTTCCCCCATCCTCAAAAAAATCCTTACTGGGGCAGCTAGGTGGCGCAGTGGATAGAGCACCGGCCCTGAAGTCAGGAGTACCTGAGTTCAAATCCGGCCTCAGACACTTAACACTTACTAGTTGTGTGACCCTGGGCAAGTCACTTAACCCCAATTGCCTCACTAAAAAAAAAAAAAAATCCTTACTGTGTCCTTCTATCCCTGCTATCTTCCCATATCTTTCCTGCCCTTTGAATTTAAATTGGAAAAGGCCTTCTACAATAGATGTTTCCACTTCTCCTCTCACTCTGTTCTTACCTGGCTTTGAACTGGCTTCCACCCTCATTATTCCACCCAAACTGCTTTATCAAAGTTATCAATGATCTCTTAATTGTCATATCCACGGCCTTTTCTCAATCCTCACCCTTCTTGACTTCTCTGAAGACTATGACGCTATCATTCACCATTTTCTACTTGAAACTTTCTCCTCTCTAGGTTTTTGTGGCACTACTTTCTCTTAGTTACCTCCCTACCCATCTGACCATTCCTTTTCACTCCCCTTTGCTGGATCTTCATCCAGGTCATACCTGCTAACCATGGGTGTCACACAGGACTTTGTCCTAGGCTCTCTTCTCTTCTTTTCTATTTCACTTCTTGATCTCAAAAACTCCCATGGATTCAAATATCTCTATGTTGATGATTCTCAAATCTATTTATCCAGTCCTAACCTCTTACCTAATGTCCAGTCTCACATCTTCATCTTTCTATTAGACATCTTGAACTAGATATAGTATAGCAATCTTAAACTCAATAGGTCCAAAATTGAATTAAAAACTGAAGGAACTTCTCCTTTCCACCTTTCTAGTCTTCTTAGATTTTATACAACTCCTCTTCCCCACTCCCCCCCGCACTCTTTGATTCATTGACTTCCTTGCTGTTTCATGAACATGACACTCCATCTCTGAGCTCCTAGCATTTTCAATGACTATCACCAGTGTCTAGCTCTCCTCTCTCATCTCCAACTCTTGGATTCCTTCAAATCCCAGCTAAATCTGACATCTATCTAATCTCTCCAGTTGTTCCTTCTCTAACTCTTTTGTTGGTTTCTTTTCCTCACCCCTTAATGTCAGTATTCTCAAAAGACCATTTCCTTGCCCTTTTCTCATTATACACTTCCTTAGCAATCTTGTGGTTTCAACTATCTTTTCTATACTGATGATTCTCAAATCATTTTGCCATTCTTATGAACTTTAGACCTGTGAGATTTAAAATTGGATATACGAGCATTAAACTCCCCCTTTAACTTTTCCCTTATATATCTCCCAGACCATTAAGAAAAAGAAGCCTCTGAGCTTTAATAAGTGAGGGATTAGTTTTTATTGTTTGGGAATTAATTAGACAACAAAAGGTGATACCAATTAGGAAATAGGAAAGTAGAAATACAAATGAATAATCTTAGATCTAAGCTTAGTCTATATTCCTTTATAAAACTTATAGAATCCCAAACTGCCTGCCAGGCCGAGAACCAGCACCAAACATCAAACGCACTGCCACAGCTAAGCTGAAAAGCCAGAAAGAAACCGAGCTTCCATTCCACCCTCAGTTTTAAGCTGGTGTGCCGGAAGTTCGTCACAGACTCCACCCCAAAAGGGAGGTCCTTCAAAAGCCACTTCAGTAGCACGTGCTCAACTCTCAAATGATTCAGCTAAAACTTCCGTTTTTTACCACAGATCTACATTTCAAACTATTAGACATTATTCACTTAACATCCCACTAGCACTTTTAAACTCAAATGAACATTTATTATCTTTATTCTCAAATTCTGCTGTCCTAATTCAGTCAAAGAGTTATGACTTTGGAATCTGAGAACTTATGTTCAAATCTTGGCTCTGTTACTACTGTAAAATTTTAGGCAAGCCTCTTAGCCTTACTGAACTCAGTTTTCTCATCTATAAAATGAGGGTTTGGAACTAGATGACCTTTGGGGTCCCCTCTTTGTTTTCAAAGAGGACCAATGACATCATGGGTGATGTCTTGACTCATGGGTGAATTGGATTTAAATGAGGCAGTCGTACAAAGTCATCAGCTTCACTCTCTCTTCTAGAGTCCTTGAAGTTTAGTGGGAGGACAAAAGTCAAGCAATAGCCCGGGATGTTGTGGATGACCAATGTCTGACCAAACTCTAAACACTGCAGAGCACCTGCTTCAGCTGCCTTCATGGCTCTTGAAACAAACTGCTCTCATCTGCCCATTCTACCAGGGGAAGTCTTCACAAGCTTGTGATAAACATCCCCCTAACTCACCAGCAAGTTTGAGGCCCATCCATTACTCTCAACCTGGTTTATTTAGCCTGTCTTCTAAGACAGTTTTACTGGAGTGTGGCCACTGGAAACACTATAGTTTCTTGGAGCCACAGGTGAATGTTGGGTGACAGGTGGATACCAAAGGTTGATAGGCATCCCTGAAAAGCATTTGACAAGCCCTCATACCAGAGATGCTAGTCGTCCTTAAACACCCCATACAACCTTCTACTTGTGGTAAAATTATTAGGATTCAGTTGACTCATTTGGGAGGGACCACACCTGCCCACCCTGAAGTTACGTACGCTACTGAGGTCAGAAGGAGAAGCCTCTCTCCATAGGCAGTTTTTGAAGGACCTCCCCTTTTGGGGGAGGAAAATTGGACACTCACTGAGGGGAGGCTGAGTCTCTTCCGGAGCTCTCGCTCTTCTTCCCTTTTCCTCCCTTCCCGTGGTGAGAGCAGGAGAATCAGCGGAGTCACTCAAGGCTGGTTGTAAGTTGTGCTTTCCATTGAAGTTACAAGCTCCAGGTGGTAAGGTACTCTTTTCTTTTGAATAGACTTAGGTTAGAGCTAGGAGGATTATTTGTATTGGTTTTTCCCTATTTCCTTGTCTTTTATTTTATTAATTTCACCTTTTCTGTTTACTTTATTCTCCCTAACAAAACATCTGTGGAACAGAGGCTGTAAGGCTCCTTTCTTATTGGCCTGGGAGAAATATCTAAAAAAGGCAGTTTCTGAGGGGAGGGAGCTTTAAACATAGAGGTCCCTCATTATCTCCAGAACCCCAATATTTAGGCAAGCCATCCAATTAACTCTTCATATATTAAATTTGGCCCCCACATACTTATGACCCATGTTCAAAACCTTAGTGTTTTCTGTAATTTGTCCTTTTCACTCCTCATGTCCAATCATCGTTAAATTCAGTCATTTCTATCTCTGCAATCTTAGCCTGCTATACCTTCTTCATTAACACAGTATAATACCCTAGTACAGACCCTCTTCACTCCCCACCTAGACTGTAGTGTATATCTTGTGCCTAGCTATCCTACCTTCACTGTTTCTCACTTCTAGTCCAACCTTCACAGTACCACCAGATTCTTTTCCTGATGCACAGAATCTCATCATGTCATTCTTCTCCTTAAAACCCTTCATTGGATCCCTGTTTTCTACCAAATGAAGTTTAAATTCCTTAGCCTTCAAGGTTCTCCACCTTCTGGAACCACTCTCCTTTTCTGGACTTAAGTACAATTTCTCCATCTTTATCATCTTTACTTTAGCCATACTGAATTATTCACATTCTTCATACTTGTCCCACACTAACCCTTCCTTTAAATCTTTTCCATTATGTTCCCTATGCCATACCTTCTGTTGAAATTCTGTATCCTTTAAGACCCAGATAAAATACTTCCCCCAAAGACTGCTCTAATTCTTAATGATCCTTCTTTTATGTGTCAGGAGCTTAGGACATTGTGGGACACAGAGGAGAAATGAAGTAAACTTTATACAGGTGTGCCTTATAATAGGAGATTTCCTCCCTAGCAAATTTGTGCAATTCTATAAGGGCATCTAGAAATATTAGTTAGTGGTGATATAATGTCATTTGGTATTTTGAGTAGCCAGTCTGGAAACCATGAGTGTTCAACAACTGTAATGTAAATGCTGAGCTTGCTTATATCTATGAGAATCGGGAGTGGACAGGAGAGATTCAGAGTGAGTGGGTTGCAATTACATGTTTGGCATTGACTAGAATCAGTTTGTGCTACTTTGAGTATGAGGCTTGATAGCTGCAGCATTGTGGTTGTCTTTTTTTTTTTTTGTGGGGCAATGGGGGTTAAGTGACTTGCCCCGGGTCACACAGCTAGTAAGTGTCAAGTGTCGGAGGCCAGATTTGAACTCAGGAACTTCTGAATCCAGGGCTGGTGCTTTATCCACTGTACTACCTAGCTGCCCGTGGTTGTGTCTTAATAAGAGTAGAGTAGCTATGCTGCATTTGGGAATGACCTGAATAAGGAAGGAGAGAAAAAGGAGGAAGATGGTGACCAGGTTGCCAGTTAGTCCCTGTCTCCGTGTACATTTGGTCTATGAAGTACATTGTGATAAAAGGCTATTAAATCATAGTCTATCCCAAACAGAAGTAAGTTGTGGGCTTCTGAGCTCATTTCTGAGATCTTTTTCAAAAGATTATTCATGGGTTACAGGGTGACCTAGGACAATGGCTTATTTTTATACATTTATGTATCATTTTCTCTTATAGTTGTATGTTCTATTTCCAAATTAAATTGTGAGACCCATTTGGAGGTCTGTGAGAGAGTCACAGATTGATCTTTGTATCTCTCCCAATGCCTATGTGCTGTTCTGCCCATAAGGAGGAACTGGGTTTTTTGTTATTCCAGACACTTCAATAAGGTGGAATGTTTTTCAGCTTCTTTATTCAGTTGATCATCAAAAAGGAAAATGTCTTTAAAAAGAAGGTTAAAATTATAGAGTAGCTTTTTGAAGTTGCCTACAAGGAAACTGATTCAAAATAAATTCACTTACTACATCTATTTCTCATTTAATGCATAGGAAACATTCCATTATAATTAACTCAGAGGGTTTATTCAGATTCTTTTGTTGTAACAGAATTTTGTTATATCAATAAGTAAGGTTTAGAAAGCTTTTTGTAACAGTGATTTTTGTTGCTAGAACTATTTGTCCTAATGTTTTGATACATATTTTTCATAATTGCATTTCTATAAAGATTTTGTTTTCAAAATAACAGAATATTTTAATGTTGCAATTTATATTCCAGTATAATTTATCAGTTATTATCTTAAAAGACAGCAAAAGACAAGAAATTATCCCAGAGTTTATGCCTCTCCTTATGTATCAGATAGCATTAGCTTCCTTCAATACTATTAATACTTTTCCTTTTATTTGGATAGCTATAACTTTTTAAGTGCTTTGACATGTAGTAATCTCATTTGATTTTCTCAACAGTCCTCAAAAGTACAAAGGACTGATAAACATCTCCGTTTTAGAGGAGGAAAAAACCCTAGAGGTTGATATACCTAAAATTCAGTTAATTAATGACAGAGCCAAGATGAGAACTCAAGATTAGAAATCCAGCCCCAGGTTATTTCTACTAGCCTGCCTTTTAACATTTTTGCAGTCTATATAATTTAATAAAACTAAAATTATAGCCTGTAATTATCACTAAAATTACTCGCCTCCCAACTTAGCTCTAAGCAAGCAAATAATTCTTAAAGAAGCCTTGTAAGGCAAGAAATATGAGGCCTAAAAGACCTGATATCAAGAGTTTCAAGTTGGAAGACCCCACTTAATAGCCTTCATAGACGCTTCAACTGCAGCTGCTGGAGGCCTAAGGAAGTTTAAGAAAAATAACTTACCTGATTTTAGTTTGTGAATGATATATTGTAATTAAGTCTCCAGGTATCAGAACAGATGTTTCTATGTAGATGAAAACTAGTATCTTTATTCAAAACCTAGTAAGAAGCCCAGTAATACTGGAAAAGAGCAGGGACTGAGAATCAGGAGGTCTTGGCCATGTCCCTGATTAACTGTATGACTTTAAGAAAATGATTTAATCTCTCTGGGCTTCAGTCTCTGTATCTTTAAAATGAAAAGAAGAATTAAAGATCCCTTCCAGCTCTTTGAAACTAAACCATTGCCACAGAGCACAGGTAAAATCTGTATAGTAATGTGCCAATGCCTGGCACCTAATAAGTACTTAATAAATTCCTGGTAATTGGTTGATGTAGCACCATGGTACTATAGAAAGAATGCTAGATTTGAATTGATGGAACCTGGGTGTGAGGTCTCCCTCAAGGATATCCTATGTTCAAGTTACACCATGGGTCCAAAAACACTTCAAAAGTCATAGCTTAAAATGCCCCATCATTGTGGGTCTATTACCTTTAGTAGCCAGCCCATTATTCCATAAATATAACCACCATCGGGGAAAAAAGTGGATACACTTAGGGAACATTTGTGATTGTAGATGTAAGCACTACTTACACTTCTGAAGGTATATGGCTGATGCTTTTGTATTCTTGTGTTGTCTTCCCATGAGACTTGCTCCCTACTGATCTCTCTAGTATATTGTCTCAACCAGATACTGCTCCAATGAACATATATATATGGTCACTAAACATATACTCCTCCAGTGGTGAGGAGGGAGGGAGGAAAGCATAGCAGGACTAACTACATTCCTGACCTTTGTCAAAAATTAAGTATAGTTTTTATTTTCCTGTATCCTACCAAAAAAAAATAATAAACAGATCAGAGAAATTAATTTTAAAATCAGATTAGAGAACATGTCTCCTACGGGACAAAACCAGATCAGATCAGAGAAATTCTTTTAATAATTTTCATAATTTCTCCTACAGGAAAACCAGATCAGACAGGAAAAACATAGTACCAGTTTATTTGTCCCAAGAAGAAAGAAACATGATCATGTGGAGAGCCCTCCCAAAAGGGGTTTGAAAACTCCCCCTTTCTGAGGGTATATAAGGAGTTTTTTTGTTCACTGGTTACAGGGTGTTGTCAGTTTCATTAGCATGATACAAATCAACCCAAAAGCAAATACTATAACAAGAATGGATGTAATGCAAAGCAGTTTTTAACAATTTCAAGAAAACTTGAATAAAAGAAAAAAATGAAAGTGAAAAATAGCATGTTTCAGTCTGTGTTCAATATCAGCTCTTTCTTTGGAGGTGTATAGTATGCTTCATCATTAATCCTTTGGGATTGTCTTGGATCATTGTATTGCTGAGAATAGTTAAGTTATTCATAGTTATTCATCAAACAATAGTGTTGTCATTGTGCACAACATTCTCTTGGTTCTGCTCACTTCACTATACATTAGTTCATATAAGTCTTTCAAGGCTTTTCTGAAATCAACCTGTCATTTTTTTATAGTACAATAATATTCCATCACAATCTTATACTAAAGCTTGTTTAGCTATTCCCCAACTGATGGGGATTCCTTTGATTTCCAGCATCTAAATTTTTAAAAGAAAAGTTAAATGAATTCCAGGTGGAGAAAGATAGTAGTACTGTAATACTGGGGGAAATTTAATCTTCACTTCTCAAAACTAGATTAACCAGGGGGCAGCTAGGTGGCGCAGTGGATAAAGCACTGGCCCTGGATTCAGGAGGACCTGAGTTCAAAGCCGGCCTCAGACACTTAACACTTACTAGCTGTGTGACCCTGGGCAAGTCACTTAACCCCCATTGCCTCTCAAAAAAACCCCAAAAAACAAAAACAAACAAACAAAAAACTAGATTAACCAAAAACATTAAAAAGTCAAGGTACTGAATGGAGTTTTAAATAAGTTACTTATGACAGATATCTGGAGAGAATTGAATAGAAATAAAAAGGAATATACCTTTTTATGAATGGTTTATGATACCTTTACAAAGCTTGACTATATATTAGAACATAAAAATTTAGTTAAAAGCAGAAATATTAAAAGTATTCTTTTCAGATCACAATGCAATAAAACTTTATTTAATAAGGGACCACAGAAATGTAGATTAAAAACTAATTGGAGACTGAATAACCTAATCTTAAAGAATGAGTGGGTTAAAGAACAAATCATAGAAACAATCAATAATTTCATTGGTTTTCATTGAATTTCATTGAATCAATAATTTATTGACAATAAGACAATATATTAAAACCTGTGGGATTTGGCAAAAGCAGTGATCAGAGGAAAATTTATATCTCTAAATGCTTATATCAATAAAACAGAGAAAGAAATGGAAAGCAGTATGGCAGAAATTTGGCATAGACCAATGTTACACCATTTACCAAGATATAGTCAAAATAGATACATGACTTAGATATAAAGAGATTACAAGAAAATTTGAAGAACATGGAACATATTACTTATCAGACTTATGGAATCAGACTTATTAATAAGATAGAGATTTAACATAACATAACCTTTAACATTTAACACAGTCAAAATTATCCATTTTAGAATGAAGTATAAATTAGATAATTTTGATTATGTTAAATTTAAAAGATTTTGTACAAATGTAGCCAAGATCAGAAGGAAAGCAGAAAATTGGGGGAAAAGAATTTTATAGACTCAGATAAAGGTCTGATATTTCGACTATAAACAACTTTGTCAATTCTATAAGAATACAAGTCATTCCCTAATTGAGAAATGGTCAAAGGATATGAACAGGCAATTTTCTGATGAAGAAATCAAAACAATTTATAGTTACATTTATAGTATAAATCATTATTGATTAGCAAAATGCAAATTAAATCAACCTTTAAAAATCATTTTACACCTACCAGATTGGCTAAAATGATTGAAGGAGAAAGTAACAAATGTTGGAAAGGATATAAAAAAATTGGGACACTAATTCATCGTTGGTAGAATTGTGGACTGATCCAACCATTTTGGAAAACAATCTGGAATTATGTCCAAAGCATTTCTAAACTGACCCAGTAATACCACTAATAGGTCTAATTTCAGAGATGACTAGGGAAAAAGGAAAAGAACCTATATGCTCTAAAATATTTATAAAAGCTCTCTTTGTTGTGTCAAAGAATTGGAAATTGCAGAAATGTCCATCAATTAGGGAATACTACTATACTATAAAAAATGATGAGCTTAATGATTTTAGAAAAACATGGATAGACTTGCATGAAATAATGAAGAGAGAAATGAGCAGAATCAAGAGAACGTTGTATACAGTAATATTAAAGTTGTTTTAAAAAAATTTGAATGTGTAAGTCACTATTGATCAGAGAAATGCTCATAAAAACAAATCTGAGGTATCACCTCACCCCTATCAGAGTGGAAAATATAATTTAAAAAAAGAAAAATATTGGATATTGGAGGGGATTTGGGGAAATCTGTGATGCTAATTCACTGTTGGTGGAGTTCTGAACAAAGCCAATCATTCTGGAGAGCAACTTGGAATTATTCTGAAAAGGCTATAAAACTGTGCATACCTTTTGATCCAGCAATACCTCTGCTAGGTTTATATCCCAAAGACATTCCAAAAAAGAGAAAAATACCTATTTTTACAAAAGTATTTATAGCAGCTATTTTTGTGATGGCTAAGAATTGGGAATCAATGGAATGCCCATCAATTAGGGAATGGCTAAACAAACTGGTATATGATGGTGATGGGATATTAGTGTGCTATAAGAAATGACGGGTTGATTTCAAAAAGGCCTGGAAAGACTTGTATGAACTAACAATATATAGTGAAGTGAGCAGAACTAGGAGAATGTTGTGCACAGTGACAATATTGTTTGATGAAGAACTGTGAATGACTTAACTATTCTCAGCAATACAATGATCCAAGACAATCCCAAAGGACTAATGATGAAGCATACTATCCACCTCCAAAGAAAGAGCTGATATTGATTGAACACAGACTGAAGCATGCTATTTTTCATTTTCATTTTTTCCTTTTATTCAAGTTTTCTTATACAAAATGACTAATATGGTAATGTTTTACATAATTGCACATGCATAACCTATATCTGCTTACTGCTGGGTGGGGGGAGAGGAAGGAGGGAAAGAAGGATAGAATTTGGAGCTCAAAACTTTAAATAAAAATGTTTATTATTTTTTTTAAAAAGAACAATTTTAAGCAACTAAATAATTTTGACTATTATAAATACCCAAATTCACTACAAAGGACATATGAAGGAAGATGCTATCTGCATTTAGAGAAAGAACTGATAAATAGAAGTATATATATATAGAATGATTTTCATATATATACATATTTGTGTCTAGATTTGCAGCTTCATTTGCAATCTTTTTTACATTATTCTACATTATGAAAATGCTTGTTTTATTCCATAAATTTAAAACAAAATAAAATTTTTAATGTTTAAAAAGAAATGTTGTGGGAACTACCAGAATGTGACACAGAGACACAATGTGAGTACATGCTCTTGGGAAAATGGCACCAATAGACTTGTTCAATGTTGAGTTACCACAAACCCTCAATTTATTTTTTTAAAAAATGTAATATCTGTGAATTCCAGTAAAGCAACACATAATAAAACAAAGTATGCCTCTGTGTGTGTTTGTGCATGTGTTTGTATACACACACACATAAGACAAATAGTCATTAATGTGGAAATGAAGTTCAGGCAAAAGATTAAACTGAAATATGTGAATTTGGGACATATACAAAGATAACGATTGAACCCAAGGAACCTGATGAAATCACCAAGGGAAAGAATAAGGAGGAGAGGGCACTTAACAGCTTTGAAAGATGCCCACACTGGGGGTCAGCTAGGTGGCACAGTGGTTTAAGCACCAGCCTTGGATTCAGGAGTACCCAAGTTCAAATCTGGCCTCAGACACTTCACACTAACTGTGTGACCCTGGGCAAGTCACTTAACCCCCATTGCTCAACAAACAAACAAACAAACAAACAAACAGAAAAGATGCCCACACTGGAGTTGTGAAAAGATCCAACCATTCTGGAGAGCAATTTGGAACTATGCCCAAAGGGTGTAAGGGCTTAAAATTCTAGCTGTGATGTCTAAAATCTAATGAGTAGTCACCTTACCTTAGAAGCTTTAGCAAGAGTTTAGCCTTTTAAGTATTTATTAAAGTGCATTAGAAGTTAGTAAAGAGAGAGATTGAGAACAGATTCCTTATAGCATGGGAAATCCTAGTTTAGATATATTCGGTATAGCAAGAGAGAAAAAAAAAAAAAACCTTCCTTTCCTAGCAGCCCACATGAAGTCCCCCACCATGCCAAAATCTGGAAATGAAAAGGACCTCCCTCCTAAGCGGCTTTTCCCAGAAGCCTCCTGTGAAACCAGAAACAGGGCTGTCCACACATACAGCTCCAAGCTAATTGTCTGGTAACACTGATTGACAGGACCCTCGGCACCAGACATCACTTCCAGACGCCAAATTCACATGGTTTCTTTTCAGGCCAGAGTTCACAATGTCCCTCCCAGCAGAGGGTGTCATTCCAATTCTCATAAGGGCTATAGAACTGTGCATACCCTTTGATCCAGCAATACCACTGCTGTGTTTATATCCCAAAGACATCCCCAAAAAGAGAAAAAGACTTATTTGTACAAAAATATTTATAACACCAATTTTTGTGGTGGCTAAGAATTGGGAATCAAAGGAATGTCCATCAATTGGGGAATGGCTAAACAAGCTGTGGTATATGATGGTGATGGGATATTATTGTGCTATAAGAAATGACAAGCAGGATGATTTCAGAAAGGCCTGGAAAGACTTTTATGAACTGATGTTTGGTGAAGTGAGCAGAACCAAGAGAACATTGTGCAGAGACAGTAATATTGTTTCTTGAAGAACTGTGAATAACAACTATTTTCAACAATACAGTGATCCAAGACAATCTCAAAGGACTATTGATGAAACATACTATCTACCTCTAAAGAAAGAACTGATATAAATGGAAAACAGACGGAAGCACATTATTTTACACTTTCTTTTATTTTTTCTTTTGTTCAAATTTTCTTATACAAAATGATTAATATGGTAACATTTTACATAATTACACATGTATAATCTATATCTGATTGCTTACCACCTCAGGGAGGGGGGAGGGAGGGAAGGAGGAATACAAATTGGAATCCAAAACTATAAATAAAAATGCTTATTACCTTTTAAAAAACTAATTAATTAATTGATGAAAAAATAAATGAATGAATAAATAAGTAAATGAATAAAAGAAAGATGCCCACACGTAATGGACTGTAGGATAATTGTTATCTTACAGACAGAAAAGGAATTGGTAAGAGGGAAATGAAGATCAGAGCTTCAGAAACCAAGAGAAGAGAGTACCTAAGAGGAAAGAGTGGTTGACAATAGCTACAGCTTCAGAGTTCGAGTAACATGATTATTGAGGAAAGACCATTGTGGGGTTTAAAAATTAAGAGAGTGTGGTAACCTTGGAAACAGCAATTTCAATCTAGCAGTTTCACCATTTTCTAGCAGTGGAATCAGCTGCATTTCCTCACAGAAAGAAGATTTCTCCTTATGTCATTTTCTCCAAAATCCTCTATACTCCCAAAGTCATGTTGATCAGTCTCAATATACCAGAAATGTTAACCCTTCTTTCTCTCTTTAAATGTCTTATGTGCTGGAAGCAATATCCTAATAAGTGATTCTTTACCCCTATTACCCCCCCCCCCCCATGAAAACAGGATAATTTCCCCTTCAAAGGTTTTGAAGCTGTCTTCAAGATTTAATTGGCTTAACTAAAACTTGGGTCATTAACATACCTTCATAGTTACCTGAGTACAAAAACAGCCAAGCTATGAAGGGCTGAAACTCCTCCCTGTGGCTGGTGACCACACACTAAGTAGCATGAACCACACTGGGGATCTGTGCTGAACTGAATCAATGCTTTATCCTGAATGAACATTCCTTTCCTGCCCTAAATGTCCCTCCCCTGCTATGGCTAAGTAAAACTCCTTTAGTTAACTATTAGAAGGACCACAGAGATGTCATGAGTTCTAATTTTAGACATAAACTACTATCGATATGTAAGTTGCCTGAATATTGGTTCAGTTTACCAGTGTGCATTTGTTTCAAAGGAGGTTTAAACAAAAGGCCAAGAATAAACATGAATTCAGACTATATTCTTAGAGTATATTATTTCCCTTAAAAAAAAAAAAAGGCAAAAATCCTATACAAAATGAGTTGAATTCCCCTTGTAATGTCCATGTTAACATCTTGAGTTTTGGGACGGTAGAATGGAAGAAAAAAAAGAATTTAACATTAAAAGAATTCTTTGATTAAAATGTACAAAATCAAAAAATCATACAGCATTCCTTTAAAGCCAAAGTTTTCAGGAACATTATTATATTCACCACATTAATAAGAATCAAATGAAATAAATCCTTGAAATTTTGTCATTTTTCTTCCTATGTTTGATTAAGTCATATTTCCCCCTCTCTACATCTTTTTTCACTTTTTAAAATTAAAAATTTTCTTTTTGGACAAAAATAAGACCTCTCTCTCCCCTACTTCCTCTCTCTCTCCACTCTACACCCCCCCCACTCCACTTCCCATCCCCAACCCACCCCACATTGAGAAAGCAAGAAAAACAAAACCCTTGTTACAAGTGTATGTAGTCAAACAAAACAAAATACTTCATTGTTCATGTCTGAAAAAAAAATATGTCAGTCTCTGCTGTGAGTTCATCACCTCTCAGGAGGTAGGCGGTATGTTTCATCATGAGTCCTCAGAATTGTGGTTGGTCATTGCGTTGATAAGAGTTTCCAAGTTTTCTTTATAAATGTGTGTGTGTGTGTGTGTGTGTGTGTGTGTGTGTGTGTGTGTGTGTGTGTGTGTGTGTAACCCGAGCTTCCCCCTGTTTGAAATCTGAAATCTATCATCCTTGGAAAATAGGTAGGGGTGCCCTTTTCTCCCCCCAACAGTCCTCATCTCAAATTCAAAACAGTTCTTTATGGTCTCTAAGGAAGCATAATGCCTAGACCAGCCTGGGTCACACACACACACACACACACACACACACACACACACACACACACACACACACACACACATTTTGCTGTAATTAGCCAAGATCTGCCTTCTCATCCTTCCCCTATGATACCTCCCCTACCCCTTCAATGAGAACATATGAAGAACAAAACTCATTGTATAGTTAGTCAAAACAAATCAGGAGGTGGGTAGAATGTTTCATCATTAAACTTCTGGGATCTTGGTTGGTCTTTCATGTTTTCTTGGCAAAGATATTGGAATGGTTTGTCATTTCCTTCTCCAGTGGATTAAGGTAAATAGGGGTTAAGTGACTTGCCCAGGGTCACACAGCAAATAAGTGTCTAAGGCTAAATTTGAACTCAAACATTTATCATAACTTTTGCTAATGGAAAAGCTATACTGTACAATGGAAAAATTATTGTAAACAGCCATTAGCTTAGTTTTCAAAAAACACTTCTATATTATGTTATTTTTTTGCTCAGAAACCTTGGATGCCTTTTTAGGAGATAAATTCTAAACTCCTCTGGTTGCCATTTCAGATCCTCCAAAATCTATCCTCACCCTGCTTTTCCAGGTCTAACCACTTCCTTCCCTCTACCCCACCTCTTCCTCCTCCTCAATACATTATGCTTTCCTGTCTTCACATTTTGTTAATCTTATTCCCTCACCTCCCTTCTCTTTTCCATCTATGGATATCCATCACTGACTCCTATGCATCCTTTAAGACACTGCTCAATTCCTACCTGTCCCATGAAGTATAGTCTTAGCCAACTCCTGCCCACGCAAATCTCTCTTTTCTGAACTTTTAATGTACTACTTGTCTCTATCACTCATTATAAAATGCCAGTTTATCATATATTATCTTTTTTTTTCTTTTTAGTGAGGCAATTGGGGTTAAGTGACTTGCCCAGAGTCACACAGCTAGTAAGTGTTAAGTGTCTGAGGCCGGATTTGAACTCAGGTACTCCTGACTCCAGGGCCGGTGCTCTATCCACTGCGCCACCTAGCTGACCCTATCATATATTATCTTACATTCATAGCCCACATAAACCTTGGGGGTCCTTATCCCAACTCTCACTTTTACTGACAAGTCAGATCCCCCAAACAAGGCTAGTTATCTATAGACTCTAGACTTTATCTCAATTCTCACTTTCACTGGCAAGCTGGTTTCCAGGGCAAAGCTACATTTTCCCCTCAGGGTTTTAGCTATAGCATTTTATCAACCTTAAAAGGTTGATAAAAGGGGCAGTTAGGTGGTGCAGTGGATAAAGTACTGGCCCTGGATTCAAGAGGACCTGAGTTCAAATATGGCCTCAGACACTTGACACTTACTAGCTGTGTGGCCTTGGGCAAGTCACTTAACCCCCACTGCCTTGCCCTCCAAAACAAAACAAAACAAAAAAGGCTATAAGAGGGGCAGCTAGGTCATAGTGGATAGAGCACTGACCTGGAGTCAGTAGGATTTGGGTTCAAATCTAGCTTCAGATACTTGACATACTAGCTGTGTGACCCTGGGCAAGTCACTTAACCCCAATTGCTCTGAAAAAAAAAAGGCTATTAGGATGTCTTTCTAATGTTATCAACTCAATTCTCCATTCCATTTTGTTCTCCCCAAAATCAATTGTCAGTGATTAGCATCACACAACAATTAACCAATGACTATCAATTATTTTTTACTAAAAGATATTTACTGAAAAGACATAACAAAAATGGAAGTACGAATATCCCCACAAATTTCTAACATTTGGGGTCACACTCTCCTCTATACCACCTCAGTCTCTGGGAAAATGGGCTCAAACATAAATCAGTTGCTACAAAGCATTTTCCCCAAGATGATTTCTGAATGTGGCAGAGCTAATGGACTGTCACTCCTTTGCTTATAGGATCTGGCATCTTGGCTGTAGGATCAATTCACAGGGCCTAGGCTGTTTCTCTGTACTGTGCTTGCAGACCAGGCTCAGCTCTTTACACATTCTAGAATGGATTCCGGCTCCTGGGCTTCTTAGTGTCTCTCCTGACCTTTCAAAGCTTACAAGGCACAGCCTATTCTGTTCCATTTCCAATACACCTTTAGGAAAGAATTGACACAACAAGAATAAAAGCAGCAGTAAGGCCATGCATTCACAGGCCACTTATTGACCTGCATGGAGAGAATAGGCTGCTAGCATTGGCTCTCTGCTCACCAGAGGTGTCCAGCAGTCTTTGCCCCCTCATTCAAATGCAGGAAGGCAGGCAAGGAAAAAAGAGAACTTTCTTTAGCTAGTTAGTGCCTAATGAATGCACATTCAGTTCCAGCTCAGCAGATAATCAAAAGTCGATATTTCTTTATCTCATAGTCAACAGACTAGAAACAGAAGTGGAGAATTGGGCCTTTCTATTACATATTCCAGCAAGGAAGCATACCCAGCCTCTACATGGGAATGCAGCATATTGCAAGTGCTTGAAGGATGGGGCACCCATTGTCCAGTGTTATCCTTCTATCCCATTACTTATTATTAAACATCTTTTCATATGTATAGGTAATCTCTCTATTTAAATTTTAAGTTTCTTGAATGCAAGGACTGTGCCTAATGTCTATCTTCCTTGGTGCTTTGGATATGATTTGTACTGAGTAAACTGATTTATTAAAATAGTTTTTCTAAGATGGCAAAGATATTATTCAAATGTTTCCCCAAATAGTAAGTTTAAAAGAGCCTAATTTTGTAAAAATGCTTAAAATGAATATAGTTTTATTGTTAGATGCATGTCCTAATTAGAAATTTAAATGCAATCTTAAAGAGTTGAGAACTTTGTTTTAATTTGTCACATTTGGTAGAAAACATTTTTTAAAAATAACTGAAAGAAATGTAGCTAATTTCAGAATGCTAGAATGTAAATTTTTAGGCCCTTAAAGTGATAAGCATTTTTAAAAAGCATATCAGTACCTTCAATGGACAGACATAGCTCTTTTCTTAAAAAAAAAAAAAAAGAAAAAGAAAAAGAAAAAAAATTGTGATTTTTTTTTTGACTTTGCACTCTTAAAAGTAGCTTACATAATCTCCTTAAATTTTCCTTTTAGGCTAATGCTTACCTTTAACAAAACAGTGGTCATGATTTTTGGTTTTTGGACAAGTGATCAATACCAACAAGCTATTAGCTCTTTCTAAACTATTCATTGAGTAGTCATTAATTTTAAATTTAATTTTTTTTTGGTGAGGCAATTGGGGTTAAGTGACTTGCCCAGGGTCACACAGCTAGTAAGTGTCAAGTGTCTGAGGCCGGATTTGAACTCAGGTCCTCCTGAATCCAGGGCCAGTACTCTATCCACTGTACCACCTAGCTGCCCCAATAGTCATTAATTTTAATGAAGTACCATCTTACCCCAACAAAAACCCTATTGTTCTTTCCTCAAACTTCATTACTGCTCATTTTAGAAGTTGTAGTAAAGTTGTATTAAAGGGAGGGGGTGGTGGCAGCTAGAAGGCTCATTGGAGGAAGTTAAGGCTGAAATTGGCAACTTGGGCTAACCAAGAAGAAGGGGTAGAACTCTGAAAAGTGACAATGTCAACCTGAAATAAGATTGTGAAAGAGAAGGTAAGCACCTAGACTTAAGTGGACAAATGATAAGCTCTCAGTTCTTTCTTTGATTTCACTTGGGAATCTCTTTCATTTTTATGGGCTCAGCTTCTACCCATATATGTAATATTCTCCAAACTATATTCCAGCCTGAACCTCTCACCCTTTCTATAATTCTGTGCCCAGAGGGCATTTTCAGTTGCATGTGCAACTGATACTTGTAACATATTGAAAACTGTGCTCATCTTGCTTCTACATACTAATGGACTGCCTCAACTTCTTCCTTACTCTTACAGCAACATTATTTTTGTGTTCTTTCGCCTCTTTAATTTACACATCCAAATTCTGCGGATTCTTTCTCCAGAAACATTTCTTGAGCTCCTATCTTCCTTTCCATTCTTGTAGCTTCCATGCTAATCTAGGTTAATCATGAGTTCAGTTCTCATAGGAGGACCTGTTAAGCCTTTTAGGCTGGAGAATAACTCACATCTATATAATGGTATTGTGAGTGAGATTTTCCCCACCCCTTAGATATGAGTGATTTAACTATGATTGTAATCAGTATCATTGACTACAAAATAAGATTTACTCAATTCTAAAAGTGATTTACTTAATCTTAAGTATTCTCTACTCCCTTTGAACTTAAAATTCTAGCACAGAACATAGGTATTGTATAACCTTTTATGTCCTCTGAATATTCTTTTCATGGTTTGATCCAATGTGGTATTTGTAAACTTGACTCTTGACCACATGTTCAACTAAGGGTCATGTATCAGCTTTGTAGTGATGTCCCTATTCAAAAGGTGCATTGTGGTTAACCACAACACTAAGAATAGTATCTTCTAAGCTGAAGGAACCAATCAACATCGAGCTATATGGCCTGTTGCTTTAGAAGTATGCTTCAGGATGAAAGACTTAATCACGTTGCTTTAGGAACATGCTGTAGGACTAACTGTTTTCCTCTTGTGATTAGTTGTCTAGATGGCCTTTGTTCAATAATAATGTTCAAGGTTCAGTGTGTCCTCTTCTGTACCATTTGCAATTCTCTGAGGGCGCAATGGGAGGAGTCTGGGAGGAGTCTATGGGGTATAAATACCATCTCCTGGTACTGCTCACGGTCTTTCAGGTCCTACCCCCTGACTGACCGGCTTTCTTGTGAGACAGGTATCTCTCTCAATAAACCTATTTTCTATGGCTTGGAGACTTCACTGTTTCTTTCCTTCATTGATCGGACTTAGACATTTTCATGACAGTATAAGGTTTGCAAAGAGCTCCATATACATTATCTCATTTGAGATGAGGAGACATGTTAGTTATCTTCAACTATTTGAAGGGACATCACATGAAAGTGAGATTGGCCCCAGAGACTAGAAGTAGGAGCAATGAGTGGAAGTTATATTCAGGAAAAGAGGTTTAATGAAGTGAAAATCTTCATAACATAGTTATCCAGAAGTGAAATGGGCTGCCTTAGAAGATAATGGGTTGACCATCACTGACAGCCTTCAATCAAAAGCTTGATAACTATTTATTCAGTATAATGCAGGACTTCTCTCTGAAATAACTTCTAGCCCTGTGATTCCATGATTCTTTGAAGGAAGCATCATTCATAAAGGAGCTACTGAGCTTGGCAGTACATTCATACTTAAGTTCATAGGCACAACCAGATATATCTGGCCTGTACTTTTTACATGTCTATACTTAAGTTGTCTCAGGTAGTAGCATGGAATGATTCCAATGCAAAAAAAAAATACCAAAATATAAAGACAGTAGCCTTGGAAGCCACACATATAAGTCTCAGCTTCCCACATAATCATTTCTCCTGTGGGAAAATTATCTATCAGTCTTAGATTTGAACCTGATTTTTAAAGGTTATATGAGGACATACATTCTTCACTTCTAGCAGCTCTCAACTTGTGTACCTCAACCATTTAAGCATTGTCAGTAAAAGAAGACTAAGTACAATGATGGCTTGCCAATCATATAAAACCAGAAAGGGAAAAACCAGCATGACAAAGTAAAACTCTAAATTTAAAAGTGAGAAAATAACATTTGAGTTTAATTGAGGAGCAACTGAGAAAACTAAATAGATTGACAAAATAAACTGTGGCAGAAATTAGAAACAACAAATATATTTCAAAATTCATCTCTAGGTACCAGACCAAAACAAAAAGACAAAAATCCAGTACCATTCTGTATCATTCTCTAAAGCAGAAGTCAATATGCTTTTTTATCACTGAGTGCCACCATAGGGACTAAGTTTAAATATCCAGGAATATAAACAGCAAACATAGTCAAGAAGAGTATTGGGGGAGGGAGAGAAAAAAAGGTATCTAGAAAACAGAAAATGTTAGTGGGAAGAAAAGGAAGAGCATTAAAGAACAAAATAAGTGCATACTAAATAAAGTAATAAACCTGTGTCAACATTTGTACAATGGTAATAGTGCCATAGGTTACCAAGAATAATAGGACTATACGGGGCAGCTAGGTGGCACAGTGGATAAAGCACCAGCCCTGGATTCAGGAGGACCTGAATTCAGATCTGGCCTCAGACACTTGATACTTACTAGCTATGTGACCCTGGGCAAGTCACTTAACCCTCATTGCCCTGAGGGGGGAAAAAATGAATGATAGTACTATAGAGCTAAATCTGAAAGGGATTTCTGACACCATCTAATCCCACATCTTCACTTTATAGATAAGGAAATTAAGGGCTAAGGAGGTTGTGATTTACCCAAAGTCACACAGGTAGTAAGCATCAGAGATGGAACTGGAACTCAATCCTCTGAGTTTGAACCTGAGTTCAAATCTCAACTCAAACACTTACTAGCTGTGTGACCCTGGGTAAATCATGTAAGGTATAAAATTCTAGCTGTGATGTCTAAAATATAATGAGTGGTTGCCTTAAATTAGAAGCTTTAGCAAGAGTTTAGCCTTTTAGGTATTTATTAAAGTATATCAGAAATTAGTGAAGAGAGAGAAAAATTGAGAACAGATTCCTTATAGCATGGAAAATCTTAGTTTAGATCTATTTGGTATAGCCAGAGGAAAAAAGAAAAACTTTCTTTCCTAGCAGCCTACATGAAGTCCCTCACCATGCCAAAGTCCTGGACAAAAAGAAGCCCTCTCTTTTTCTCTGTCTCTCCCGCCAGGCACCAGTTCCTCAACGAAAAGAGGAAGATGCAGCCAGCTAATCTCCCCTAGTTCCTCTCTCCCTCCCCAAAAGGGGAGGTCCTTCAAGCTGATTGGTTGAGGGTGATCTCCTGTTGACAACAGTAGTACACTGCCTCTGAGAACAACACCCCACTCAAGACCAGCCAGGTGTGGTCTCGATTTTGATGGTCTTCAGGTGGGGCCCCTGGGTGTCTGCCAAATCCCATTATTTATCACATTCACTTAACCCCAATTGTCTTAAAACATCTGGGGCCATCTCTAGTCCTCTTGGTATATATCTTGCCACTGGACCCAGATAGCTCTAGAGGAAAAAGTGAGGGTGATGACTTGGCACAGCCCTCCCTCACCTAAATCCAATTCAGTGCAAGTCATGGTATCACCTCAATGTCATAGTCCTCTTTGAGAATGAAGGACAAAAAACAAGGGAGTATGTGATTTACCCATCATGCTTCCCTGACTCTAATTCCTGGATTTATACATATGAGTATATTATTTCAACATATAATACTACTATATGCCCCACTTCCATCTTTTTTTTTCACTTTCTCCTTACATGATTCTTTTTTTTAATGTATAAGGTATTTTATTTTTTCCGTTACATGTAAAGATAATTCTCAACTTTTGTTTATACAAGCTTTACAATTTCCGATTTTTCTCCCTCCCTCCCCTCCCTCACCCCTCCCCTAGACAGCAGGTAATCTGATATAGGTTATATCTATATATCTCTATACATATACATATAGATATAGATATATACACACACATATATATATACACATAATAACATTAATCCTATTTCTGCATTAATCCTGTTACAAGAGAAAAAATCAGAGCAGTGATGCAAAACCTCAAAATAGAAAAAAAAAACAACAGCACCCAAAACAAAAGAAATAATATTGTTCAATCAGCATCTATACTCCACAGTTCTTTCTTTTTTTTTCTTGGATTTGGAGATCCTCTTCTATCATGAGTTCCCTGGAACTCTTCTGTACCATTGCATTGGTGAGAAGAATATAGTCCATCACAGTAGGTCAACACTCAATGTTGATGATACTGTGTACAATGTTCTTCTGGTTCTGCTCATCTCACTCATCATCAGCTCACGTAAGACCCTCCAGGTTTCTCTGAACTCTTCCTGCTCATCATTTCTTACAGCACAATAGTATTCCATTGTATTCATATACCACAACTTGTCCAGCCATTCCCCAATTGATGGGCACCCCCTCAACTTCCAATTCCTTGCTACCACGTAAAGAGCAGCTATAAATATTTTTGTACATGTCCCCACTTCCATCTTATACCTTGTATATAAATTAAACCGTTCTAGAATAATATTCCAATTTCATCCTATCAAGGTTTTGTAATACCTATGTGATCAAATTTTTCTTCTTCAATTAGAATCTCAAATTCCCTTACTTGTTCCCCAGAGAACTGATGAACAAAATGTATTATATACTCCTGCAGAAGCTTAATAAGTATATGAGACATCTTGTTTCAGGAAAATTAATAATCTAGCTTTTCATTTCCACTAGCATCTAAGGAACTTTTAAATCCCATGTACGTTTTTGTTTTTTTTAATAGACATCCCTGTTTCCAAAGGCCCAAAGAAAAATTGTTGCAGTATCTTTTAGGTGCCTGTGTGGTCTGTTTATAAATTGTATTCTTTTCACTCACCCTGAGAATTCACTTGTACTCTACCATATACAACTGAAATACATCTGAATATACCTTAGCTTTTTTTAAAAAAATTAAAAAACACTTTTATTTAAAGATTTGACTTCCAAATTCTATCCCTCTTTCCCTCCCTCCCCTCACCCCTCACTGAGGTGGTAAGCAGATAGAGGTTATACATGTGCAATTATGTAAAACATTACCATATTTATCATTTTGTATAAAAAACAACTTTTCATGACTGTTCTTGCATTATCTAAAATGACTGCACTTCCCTTATACTATTTACCTGTGTTCCTATTATCATAATTCTTCAGAACTTCTACTTCAAAGATGCTGGTCCAAGAACATTCAACTCAAGTCAACATTTAATAAGTGCCTTCTATGTGTCTAGCACAGTACTAGATTCTGGGAGCAAAAAGACATAATGAAACAGTCCCTGTTCCTATGTTCTACTTGGGGAAAGCAATTTATTGAAAGAAAATGAAATGAAAAATATATACAAAGTAACTTTTAGAAAGAGTGGAATAGGCTTCCTATAGGAAGTGAGTGGTACCTGAGCTGAGTTTTGAAGGTAGGAAATCTGTGAGATAAAGGTGAGGAGGGAGTGCCTTCCAGGAATGGGAGGCAACCTGTATCAAGCCACGGAGAATGAGATACAATATATACAACACACTGCAAGCAAGCCAGTTTGGCTAGACTGTAGTTTGTGTGAAGGAGAATAACATGTAATATATCTGAAAGGTAAGCTGCATACCCATCTCTTCACAGAGAGGGGATGGACTCATGCTGCAGAATAAAACATAAATTTTCATACACAGCCTATGTAGAAATTTGTTTGTTTTGACTCTGTATACTTGTTACAAAAGCTTACTGCCTCACCTCATTTGTGAGGGGTGTGGAAGAATAGAATGAGAGAGCAAGTGGAAGTAAGAATGGGGTTGTTCAAAAGAAAAAAGAAAAGAGGTTCATTGAGGTATCTTCTTTTAAATTATAGAGAAAAGAAAAAAAATTTGAATATAGAGAAAAGAACAGAAGGAAGGCCAGAAAGAAATGCACGCAACCAGGACAACTTTGGAAGCTAAAGGTTAAATTTAATATAAAATTAAAAAGAAGAGTAAGCATTACATAATAGAGATCTACATTTTCATGTCAACCCTCTTTTTCTCTTCTATCATTTATATGGAAATGTATATTTTTTTCTGGTGTTAAGTTCAGAATATATACATATACATATACATATACATATACATATACATATACATATACATATACATATACATATACATATACATATATACACACATATTCTCTCTCTCTCTCTCTCTCTCTCTCTCTCTCTCATACACACGCATATTTAAAAGGTAGGCTGGAATTAGATTATAAAGGGCTTTGAAGGGCCAGCTAGGTGGTGCAGTGGATAAAGCACCAGCCCTGGATTCAGGAGGTCCTGAGTTCAAATTTGGTCTCAGACTTTTGATACCTACTAGTTGTGTGACCTTGGGCAAGTCGCTTAACCCTCATTGCCCTGCAAAAATAAATAAATAAACAAACAAATAAATAAAGGGCTTTGAAAGTTAACCAGAGAAGTTCATGCTTTGTCCCACTGGCAAGAGTGAGGCTCTGGAGTATCTAAAGCTGGGAAGCGACATTGTCACATGTGTTCTTTAGAGAAATATCCATTTGGTAGTTGTATAGAGAGGATGGATTAGAGAAGGGAAGGACTGGAAGCAAGGAAATCAATTAGGAGCACATTGTAATAATCCAGGCAATAAATGATGCAAGACTAAATAAAAACGGTGGCCAAATAAGTGGAAAGGAGGGTTGGATTCAAGATGAATTATGGAGGTAGATTGGATAAGACCTGCAACTGCTTGGAAATGAGGAGTGAGGGAGTTGAAGTTGACTCAGAGAAACATGGCTGAACTTAAATCTTTAGCCAGGGTTTTCATGTGAAAATCCACCTATCTTTCTACATCTTTTTTTTTTTTTTTGGTGGGGCAATGAGGGTTAAGTGACTTGCCCAGGATCACACAACTAGTAAGTGTCAAGTGTCTGAGGCCGGATTTGAACTCAGATACTCCTGAATCCAGGGCCGGTGCTTTATCTACTGCTCCACCTAGCTGCCCCCTCTACCTATCTTTCTAAAACCTCTGCTTCTTTCCCCATCATCTAAATGAGAATATCCATTATTTAAAATGTCCATTATAGTTTTATTTGCCATTGCCTGCTCTGCTACCATGATTACATATTACTTCACTAACCTTTTCAAAGAGGCAATGTGGTGAAATAGAATAGAGCATTAGGAATCCGGATGCCTGAACTCTAATTTCTACTGTGGCATCTTGGGAAGGGCATCTGTACTTCTAGGACCCTTAGTTACCTCATCTTTAAAATGAGGAAATTGGACTAAATGATTCCCAAGATCCTTTCAAGTTATAAAATTCTACTTACACAAAGCTGCAATCTCTTAAAAATAGAAGATAGAAGCTTATCACCATCCAAATGTTGTATTTTGCTGGATGATTTGGTCCTGATTTTTTCAGTCATATTAAGTGCTCAGGATTACATGTTAGATCTGTAATTAAAACTATGTTCCAAAATACCCACAATACATATTACAATAGAATCAACATGGTTAGGAGAAGGTGAACATCAGTAGGAGTAACTCCTTTATTTTAAATCTTAATCACTGGAGAGTGTTTTAGAAAGATAAACTCAGGATGGGAACTAGGCCATTTTATCATTAATTATTATTCCTTCTGTTATTAGACCTAGCACATGATAAATACACCAAGAAAAATCAGGATTTTGGTGATGCTGCGCTTCTACAGTACATAAGAAGATATTTCTGCTACTTCTTTTTAGAAAGAACAACTGTACCATTTTCTAAAGTTACTTTGTTCCTGTGAAAATATATAAGGATCTGGAAAGTGTAAGTTTGTAATAGTTGAAAAATGGAGCATGTAGCTTTTAAAGTAACTAGAGTTTTCTGTGATTTAAAAAAAAGGTTTTTTCTCAAAACCCTACATTCCTTCTCCCTCCTACCTCCCCCTTGGAACCTAAGCCTTTTAATTGTTACATTTTATACCAACTCTGGAAGAATGATGTAAAACCATGTAGGGGGCCGAAGCTATAAGAAAGGGATAAATAAATGTGAACAGATTTTAGGGGCTAGCAACATAATAGGAAATGGAGGAGGGATGGCAGTGACAACTTTTTGGAGCACTGTGAAGCCATATAATTCATTCTCATTGACTTTATTTGCCTGCATTGTGCCTAAAATTAAACACCATTTTCACTTGGCAGCTACACAAAAAACCCTCATTACTGCTTCAGCACACTGACTAGAAAACATTTTGTCAACTCTTTCCATTAACTCTTACAGCACTAATTCCAACTGTCATTCTTGCTTGAGAACTTGAACAGCATGGCTTCTGATTCATTACTCCTGAAGTACATGAAATCAAATATTCCAGTGTATTACAGATGGTGAATGGAGGCATATATTTTAGTGTGTACCAACATTGTATTTAGCTCTAGCATTTGTACTACATCTTTCTCACATGTGGGTCACCCAGAAAAAGCTACACCAGGGTCAGAGTACTCTGTGGATTGCGTATCCACCCCTCCAAAACCCCCTAGCTCACAAGCCCCAAGTGAAGTGTTTACTTTTACTAGTCAGCCAGAGCATACAATTAATTCAAAGCAAAAGCACTTAATGATATAGCATGAGAAGAAAAGTAGCAATAGACCATTTTCTTTCATAAAATTGGGGGACATGAATATATACACCATAATTGGGAAGATTGTATATTTCTAAGGAACACATATGTAGAGCACAGTAAATATTTGTAAACAGGACACACCTATGGAGGGGAATACAGTAGGTAACACTCATGTCTAGGCCACACATATGTGCACATGAGGAAGGACAAACACTCAGGGAGAAACTTTAAGCAGAAGATATATATTACAGGAGACCAGCAGGGGCAGGACTACCATCTTGACGTCACTGGAAGATGTCAACAACCCTACAATATGAGAAACATGTCCTTCCATTTGTGCCTTTGCTACATATGCTTCCTGTGTGTATGCTCCTCCATACGTGTTCCCTTCATATGTCTACTCTTCATATGTCTATGATACTATGTATATTCATGGGAGTATATGCTTCAGGTTTATGAAGGAAATGTTCTATTGCTAGGTAGTGGCTCTATTATTCTTTCTACCACTTTCCCACAACCAAAAAATAATGGTGTCAGGGCAGCTAGATGGTGCAGTGGATAGAGCACTGGCCCTGGAGTCAGGAGGACCTGAGTTCAAATCCAGCCTCAGACACTTAACACTTATTAGCTGTGTGACCCTGGGCAAGTCACTTAACCCCAATTGCCTCACTAAAAAAAAAATGGTGTCCAGGGAATGCACAATATAGCAAACTGATCCCATGCCAAACAGATGAAAGATTGAGCAATTTACCAATTTACAAGATAGTCCTTGAGATTGGTTAGGATCCCACAAAAATAGTGCACTGACACCTCCTATTGCATACTAAGGAGACAATCAGGTTCCCTGTGGAGTAGGCAGAAGGAAGTTATGGACAGTCATCTAGGAAGATTCTGAGAAAAGGAGACCACTAATGCTTCAGTAGCAGAGAGACCACCAAAGTTAGATAATGGCTCAAAACTGATGATTCAGATAAAGAAGATACACGAGCACTGGTTCCCACTGGAGGGACTGGGAAGTTAACCAAATGGGACTTGGCCTCAGAGGAACCTCTCTTCAGTTAGAAAGGGCAGGTAGAAAAGAGAACCAATCAAATTCAGAGGCAGCACATGGAACATGGGATAGAGTATTGGGTCTAGAAAGTGGGAAGACCTGAGTTCAAACCTGACCTCAGACACCTAGTAGCTGTGTGACCCAGGGCAAGTCACTTAACCTCTGTTTGTCTCAGTTTCCTCTACTACAAAATGGAGATAATAGGGGTGGCTAGGTGGCACAGTAGATAAAGCACCAGTCCTGGATTCAGGAGGACCTGAGTTCAAATCCGGCCTCAGACACTTGACATTTCCTAGCTGTGTAACCCTGGGCAAGTCACTTAACCCCTGTTGCCCCACAAACAAAACAAAACAAAATGGAGATAATAATAACACCTCACTGGGTTGTTCTGAGGATCAAAGGAGATAGTATTTGTAAAAAGTACATAGCACAGCACCTGAGGTGCTAGGTAAATGCTTATTCTATATAAATGCTTATTCCCTTCCCCCTAATTCTCCAGTTGTTGAGGCTCCTTAGAGAAATGAGGGCATTTGTATAACCTGGAAACTGTTTATAGCTTGAGCCATGTACAACTTCAAGATTGGCCAATAAGTCTCTGGATGCTCAAAATCACTTTAGGCCATCCAAAAGCCCAGAAAGTCCTGGTAGAAGTGGGAGGTCTATTTGGCCACAAATACCTATGATACTTCAGGAAAATGGAAGAAGTGGTTACTCATGTCACCAAACCATAGTCATTGTTGGCATGTCTATAATATGTTTTATATGTAAGCACAGCATATGAAGTTATTTGTATGTGGCATGTTTAATCATTCAATGTTCTTTCACTATTATATTAATTTTCACTCATGTTCCTGTGTTGTCTATGTACGTTAATATGTAATACTATGCATAAAGTGTTGATGTATGCTTCTTTGAGATGTATACTAATATACAATTTTATAATGGACTTTTATTATATCTACACATACTATAGTCCTATATGTAACCTATATTTTTTGTTATTGTGTTCAGTGCTATGCTATGTATCTTGTAGTATATGAGATGTATTCCTTCCCTTAGAGATACATTTTCATATATGTGATTAGACATATTGGATTATGATTGGATTATGGTCCCATGAAGAACTGAATATAATTAATGTTTTAATGTCATATATTAAGTACATGTATATGTATTATAAAATGGTTAAAAGCAGCTATGTTTATGCATGCTGTATTCACACATAAAATCACTTACTCTGGTCAGCCTTCTCCATGTTGCTTTGTTCCACCATCTACTTCTAACCCTGTATTCCGGACTTTGCCCTGGGACAATGTTCTCCTGATTGCTAATAGTTTTGCATTGTGAGAAAATAATTATTAATAATCAATTTGGGGGGGACCCATAGATTATTTTCTCATCCCTTTCTTCCCCTCCCCTCCCCCAATCTCTTCTAGGACAAACCCAAGGGAACTAAAGGAATGGAGATAGATTCTTTAAAAAAAATATTTTTGTGGGGCAATGAGGGTTAAGTGACTTGCCCAGGGTCACACAGCTAGGTCAAATTTGAAGTCAGGTCCTCCTGAATCCAGGGCTGGTGCTTTATCCACTGTACTACCTAGCTGTCCCCAGATAAATTTTTTTGTCTAGTTGGGTGAAGGGCTGAAGCAATTAAACCACATCTAGATAATGGATTTTGCCTTAAGCAATTTGAGTTAAGGTTCTTTTTGCTTTCTTTTATCTGATATCATCTCTAGAGTTCATTTTAATGTAGACCACGTTCAAGTCATGTCAACCAAAGGAATTGAATGATGCTAACCAATTAGCTTTAATCAACCTGCCTCTATCAACAGAGGATAGAAAAGCCCTTGGAAGATGCCATGAAGGGTCTTTTAGGGTTTCTGGGGGCTTCTTGGGTGTCTTCTGAGCTTCTCTTGGCTCTTGAGGACCACAAGATCTCTATCTCTCTTGGGTATCCTTGAGATCATGTGCTACCTTTCTGGGAGATAGCATGGGACTTTGGGGGCTTTTTTCCTGCTCATTCTAACTGGCATGCTGAAGCTCTCTCCCTGCTTTCTCTACCACATGGCTTGAGACCATGAAAAGTTAGGGAGACATGTAGCCAATCTTTTAATAGTATAATATTGATAAATTTAAAATATGCTAGGGGCAGCTAAGTGGCACAATGGATAGAGCACTGGCCCTGGAGTCAGGAGGACCTGAGTTGAAATCCAGCCTCAGACACTTAACACTTACTAGCTATGTAACCCTGGGCAAGTCATGTAACCCCAATTGCCTCACCAAAAAAAAAAAAAAGAGTAAAAATATGCTTACCCCAAACAGGTGTTGATAGTAATTTTTTTTTTTTAAAGCACACCATAGGGGGCAACTAGGTGGCGCAGTGGATAAAGCACCGGCCCTGGATTCAGGAGTACCTGAGTTCAAATCCGGCCTCAGACACTTGACACTTACTAGCTGTGTGACCCTGGGCAAGTCACTTAACCCCCATTGCCGCACAAAAACCAAAACAAAAAAACCAAAACCAAAACAAAACAAAACAAAAAGCACACCATATAAAAAAAAAAAAAACCAAACCACACACACACAGTGATATTTAAAATTGACTATAAGAGCATTAAACTCCCCCTTTTAACTTTTCCCTTATATATCTCCCAGACCAGTAAGAAAAGAAGCCTCTGAGTTTAATTAGAGAGGGATTAGCCTTTATTGTTTAGACAACAAACAGGTGATACCAAATAGGGAAATAGGAAAGTAGAACTACAAATGAATAGTCTTAGATCTAAGCTTAGTCTATATTCTTTTATAAAACTCACCAAATCCCAAAACTGCCTCTCAGGCTGAGAACCAGAGTCAAACGCGTGCCGCCACTGAGGACCAGAGCCGATCACCAGAATGCACCGTCAAGTCGGAGAGTGTGCACGAGACTGAGAGCCAACTTCCGTTCTACACTCCTTTTTAAGTTGGCATCCCAGAAGTACAGCGTGCTAGGCCATGCTCTCCAGGCAGCAGCTGGCCCACGGCTGTTCTTCACGGTCTCCTCCCCAAAAGGGGCGGTCCTTTAAAAGCCGCTTTACCACATTCCCCCCTTTGTTTCATTTCAAAAACGAATGAACTTGCTCAATGAAACAGCCAAAAATAATATCCTATGCTAGCTAATAATATGTTAATATCAATATAGAAAGAGGAGAGAGAAAAGTTTTGTCCAGAGGGGCAGTCCCTCATGAACGCGACACTTTGACATTGGTCTTGCAGAGGAAGGGCCTCTGCAGAGAGTACATGTTACAGATGGTATATAATAACAGAAGGAGATAACAAAAACTAATGAAACAAAATTGTTCATATAAAGTTTCTGAGTTCTCTTGTCTTCTTGAAGTGGTAAGATGTCATCAGGAGGAAGCTGGATTCTGGTCTGGAAAACTGGATTCTGGACTCTGATTTGGAAAGCTGGATTCTCTTCTTGTCAATGATCAAATTAATAAATTCCATTACATTCCCTCCTTTATATAATAGAGGGTTGAGGTAGTTATGCAATCTATAACACTTTTTACCACCATGTGTCTGGATCAAAGCCAAATTTAGTATGTGTTCATGACACCTGAAAAAATATTATGGAAAGATTATCATACCATATCTCATGGTTTCGAGACAGCCAGTGATTGTGCTAGGTCACAGGTGAGTTTGACTGAGTGAGACAAAAAGAAAACAAGTTCACTTAAGTTAGGTTATATTAGGAGGGAGAGAGGACAAAGCTGGACTGTGTCTAGCAATTGTGCTCTACATAGTCTCTATCATAAGCAAACCATGGACTTACATATACCTGTCTCTCCTTTTGTTGCACATATATTCTCTCCAGGGTCTGCATTAAAGTTCACAGTAAGTTAGTCTCTGAAATGATAAGTTTCCATACTTCCTAAATCTCATCTTAATTTCACGAAAGACAGTATGATGGTAAAAATGCGTGCTATGCTGCATAACTGAGAATATATTAGTGATATATACAATAATTCCAAACCATACCCAGAGTATAATGACATATAAATGATAAATGAATGTAAATAGCTGATTATATTAGACATTATTACATAATCTTTTAGCAAGTAAACCATATCATCTTATACATGAATTCTCTATTATAACAGTAGCAGATACTTAACGTGGTGATCAATTTATCAAAAAGAAATAAGGCTTCAATCAGCAATTAGGGAAATAGGAAAGTAGAACTACAAATGAATAGTCTTAGATCTAAGCTTAGTCTATATTCTTTTATAAAACTCACCAAATCCCAAAACTGCCTCTCAGGCTGAGAAGCAGAGTCAAACACGTGCCACCACCGAGAACCAGAGCCGATCACCAGGATGCGCCGTCAAGCCAGAGAGTGTGCACGAGACCAAGAGTCAACTTCCGTTCTACCCTCCTTTTTAAGTTGGTGTCCCAGAAGTACAGCATGCTAGGCCATGCTCTCCGGGCAGCAGCCAGCACATGGCTGTTCTTCACGGTCTCCTCCCCAAAAGGGGCGGTCCTTTAAAAGCGGCTTTACCACAACACACACACACACACACACCATATATCACCACATCTAGAATCATAGTGCTTCACTCTGTCCAACATCTTGCCATGCTGCTCCTCTATATCCTCTTTACACTTCCTTCCAGGAACACTGGAAGAGGTGATTTGATTGTGGTTTCAGAAAGAGGGAGGAATAAGGAGGGCTGTGTGGTAACAGCAAAGAGAATTGCAAGGTTGAGAAGCTGGCCAGGGAGTAGGAATGAAGTGAAAGATAGGTTAGGCCGGCTTGAAACTATGGACCAGGTTTGGATCACTACACATGTATAGTCAAAATCAAATTACTTACCTTCTCGAGGAGCAGTGAGAGGTGGGAGGGAGGGAGAGAATTTGGAACTCAAAATTTTAAAAAGTGATTGTTAAAACATTTTATATGCAATTGGGAAAATAACAAAATACATTTTTTTAAAAAGGAAATATGGGACAAGAGAATTATATGTTCAACATTCAGAATTAAAGACCCCCTAAGGCAGAAGATCTAGAGATAAAAAAGTAAAATCTCCAGGGCATAGTTTCTGATCTGAGTGGCAAGGCTGTTGAGAAGATGTGAGCTAAATCCTTCTTCTTTTACTCACTTCTTCATTCATGTATAGAGAGCTTGGTAAATCTTGTATAATTTATAGTCCCCATTCTCCCTTCTCTACCCACCACTTACTGGTAGACCAATGCTTCATTGGTCAACTTTAAAATTTTCAGATGGAAGATTGGAAAGAATACTAATGGGATTTGTGAACAATTCCAAATGGGCAGAACTGCTAGAGAATTTTGTGGAAATTTTCAATCGCTGCATATTCTTCATAGAAGTGGGAGAAGGAGAAATATAGGGTAGGTCAAAGCCTGGGTGGCTTGTTTCCAGCCATATATAAGATGGGTACTGTATACATTTATACTATATGTGCTGTGTCATTTATTTCATGAAACATTGCTGGCTTTACATATGTCTCAACAAAATGGTTTCATTTTTGCCTTCCCTACATTTCCATTCATTTGCATGTAGGCTCAAAGGATATTGGGGCTTAAACACACACACACAGACACACATACTCACCCCTACACACATACCTCATACCCAGTCATTGGCAGTTTATTGAAAGGTCACCCGCCAAATATCACATCATATGAATCTCACAACAACCCTGTCAGATAGATGCGAGATTATTATCTCCATTTTACGAAATGATTTTCAAGAGATGCTCTTTGGCAAACAGGAAGTGATGGGACTTATAGGGGAATTTCTATCCCTAAGAAATAGGGATTTGTGGACAAGATAAAGTAGGTTCAAAAACATTAAATACCCATTGATTCTACTTTGTCAATTAGCTGTCCTGTATTCCAAAAGAACTTGACCCCTGGAGGTGAAAATTCTTTCATTTATTTATTTACTTTTTTGGTGGGGCAATGAGGGTCAAGTGACTTGCCCAGGGTCACACAGTAAATGTCAGGTGTCTGAGGCCAAATTTGAACTTGGGTCCTCCTGAATCCAGGGCTGGTGCTTTATCTACTACACCATCTAGTTGCCCCCTGAAAATTCTCCCTTTAAGAAAACATTTCTTCCTTTCACTTTATTTCACTTTTTGAAATGGAAATAGCCATTTTGCTGGTGTTAAGTTCAGAATAAAAATAAAATTTAAGGTCATGTAGGTTTATAAATCCTGCGATGCATGAAATGATGCCTGGACTTCTTGCCTAGTAACTTTAGGTATGGATAAACTGAACACTGATATCACAAATCAGAATTCAGGTGACCTCTGATTTATAAACAAAGGATGAATTGTCATATTTAATACATATACAATTATGATAGCTATATTTGTTGAATCTATAGAAAAGCAGCATAGTATAGAGGATGGGAATAAGCATATATTAAGCACCTACTATGTGGCAGATACTGTGCTAAGTTCTTTTTATAAATACTACCTCATTTGATCTTCACAACAACCCTGTGAGGTAGATGCTACTATTATCTCCATTTTACAGTTGAGGAAATTGAGGAAGACAGAGGTTAAGTGATTTGCTCAGGGTCACACAGCTAATAAGTCTCTGAAGCTGGATTTGAACTCAGGGCCTTGTGATTCCAAGCCCAACACTTTATCCATTGTATCACCAAGCTATCTCTTTATGCTTATGTAGTGCAAAGAATTCTGTACTTGAGATGAGGAAGAACTGGGTTTGAATTCTACCACCAACACTTAGCTGTATGATCACAACAAAGTCACTTAATATCTCAGTCTCAGTTTCTTCATCTATTAAATATTTGTCATACTTGTTTCAGGGAATTGTTGCAAAAGTGAAATGAGATAGCATGTATAAAATGCATTTCAAATGTTAAAGTGCCATATAAATTAAGTTACTAATAAAAGGCATTATTAAGGAAATGATACAACTAAAAATATTAAGTATATTCATTTGCTTGCGATATTTGGTAAGAAATTTGGACAGGATTTAATAGACTAATTTATAGCCTGTTCTGTCAAAATAGCCCAGCTGTATACTAAGCTATCAATATTTCATTGTTCTCATTATTTGCTTCCATTTAAGCTCTCTTCTTCAGTGTACATAATGTGAATAGTTTGTAACATATGAGAAGTAAGGAGTTATGAAAGAGAATCATAACAAAGGCCTTCATCAAAGAAATGTATGAGTAAAAGGACTGTATTGGCCACATGGTCTATCTTTACATGGTGTACGATGTCAGGAGAAAGCCAAGAAGGCATCCAGGATATAGAGAGGACCTGCAGTGAGGAAAAGTGATGAACAAGAGTCACACAGCATGGGGAGATGGGGAGACACAGAGGGGTTGTGAGCCATATCACTAATGAAATACCTACATTGATAAATTAGGAGATCCATTTGAGTGTTTTCACAAGGGTCCTCTATAATAATCACGAATGTGCCCTCAGGGACAAAAGAATGGCATAATAAGCTTGAGGATGTTTCTTTCCTGACTATTCTCATGAATTTCTTAGATCCTAAAGGGCTGTCCTCTTCCTGATCCAACACACCCTGGTACAGTATAAATAATGCAGCATTTTAAAAGTGTTATGGCCAGACCTTCTCCTCTAAGATAGATAGACAGTATAAAATTTGATCTTTAAAAACTTTGTAAGTAAAACAAGAAAATTAAACAAAATCTTGTTTTATTGAACCACCTAGTAAAATGGTTACACCAACAAATGTACTCACCAAAAGTCTCCTTGGGTTATCTAATTGTTTTTGAGGGGGCAAGGGGCTCATCATAGAAGATTACAGGTTCGCATTCCCATGGCTGTCTAACAATGTTGTACATTGGAAGGTGACATTGTTCACAGTAGCTGTCATCTGTATAGTGACATCACTGAAAATATCAGTGGACCCCAGTATACATTGTACCTGTAGAGTCACTGTTGTTTAATAAGTAGCTAAAATGTCTGTAGGCAGAGTCTTGTCCTCTTTGCCTCTGTTTGGGTACCTTTGTCTGTTGGAATCATGTTGCTCATTCACTAATATTTTTCTTATTTCAACAAATAGTGACTGTGCACCTACTATGTGGTAGAGTTTTTAAAATCTCTATCTTTTCTGGCCAATTTAAATACCATATGCTTATCTCAAATGATGCTATTTCTGTTGAATCAGAATTAGGAAGCCTCCATATAGTAGGCTGGACTAAGTCCCATGAGGCCAGCCTACAAGGCAGAATTTCCAAGGGCTTCAGCATCACCTCTCTCCTGAAGAGCAAAAGAATCAAGTTACTCTACAGGCCACAGACCAAATGTCCAGTTGCCTTCTGGGAGAAGTCCAATCCCATTGGAGAATTTGAAGGTTCTAATGCACAGATTTAGTAATTCAGGGTTGTTCTTAGTATAATAAAATATTTCATATTATATTTTCTGATATTGTAATCCCAAAATAAATCCAACAATTACCAATTACCAATTATTAGCTTATCTTAACTTTAGTATATAGATTGAATTGGGTGGGTAGTCAATCAATTCAACTGCACACTTTTCTACAGCTAAAACACACCTGAAAAATCAAATGATTTTTGAAAAAGGCAGTCTCTTCCAACTTATGCTTTAAAATATATTGGTTATGTAAATAGAGCTAAAAATAACTCTGTACTTAGGATAGCCAAAGCACTTGGCCTAATAATAAACCTATTTGTGCCTCTTACAGCTGCTTATTCAGAAAAGTTAAACAACTTAAATTTAGCCTTAAAGAAGCAGGGAGCTTATAATTATCTGTTATTTTGGTAAACGTAGCTTTTTCCCATGGGGACATTTTTTTTCCTTTGAATAAATACAGCAGAAAATATGGGGTAACTTCTTTACAAATATCTTATTTTCCTTAAAATATACAGATATGTAAAATCATGTTTTATTCATTGTGCAGTACTCCAATCTCTTTCTCTCTCTCGCTCTCTTTTTTTGCGGGGCAATGGGGGTTAAGTGACTTGCCCAGGATCACACAGCTAGTAAGTGTCAAGTGTCGGAGGCCAGATTCGAACTCAGGTACTCCTGAATCCAGGGCCAGTGCTTTATCCACTGCGCCACCTAGCTGCCCCCTCCAATCTCTCTTTAGGGAGAAAGGAAATGTGTTTCCTCATCTGTTGTCTGGGATGAAATGTGGTCATTGAAAATAATATGTTTGGATGCCATTTAGTGTTGTTTTCATTTACATTATTGTACGCATTGTGCATATTGTTCTGATTCAGTTTATATAAGTCTTTACATGTTTCTCTAAATTCTTCATATTTGTTTTCTCCTACATGATATTTACTCATTCATATATATCACAATTTATTTAGTTATTCCCAATTAATGACTCCCCACTTTCTTTTGTTTTCAGGTTTTTGCTAACATACCTACCACAAAGAGGGATGCTATGACTATTTTGCTATATATAGGACCTTTCTATAACCTTCCCCCCTTTTTATTAACTTCCCTAATTCTCTTGAGGGCACTACCATCTTCCTGGGCATCCATGTTCATATTCTCATATCCAAAGAAATCATGATTGGTGTGATGTGAAAAATCAGAATTGTTTTAATTTGCACTGAAATTGTTAATTAAATTTTATTTTTCCAGTTAGTAAAAATTAATTTTCACTCCATCCACTCTCCCCCACCCCATTTTCATTGGGGAGAAAAACTTGTAACAAATATGCATAGTCAAACAAAACAAATTACTACGTTGGCAATGTCCAGCATAGAAGTATTTTTTAAAGCATCTCTCATTTTAGGATCTGCTTTACTTCTTCCCATAATGATGAGTTAATTGCTTGTCTGAGTTCTAGGAATATCTTAGTCCCACACATTTGTTCACAGATGACAATTCATTTAAGACATTATTCTTTAAATGTATTCTCCCATTGTGAATTCTCGGTGCTTCTAAATTTAAACACTAGAGCTTGAGGAATATTTTTCCCATAATTGGCATTAGACTAAGGTGTTCTAAAGAAAGAAGTATTACAATTGAATGTCTGTGAAATAGAATTAAATTGGATTTTGTTTCCTACTCTGATTCTGATCCTAGAGCACTTCACTTGACCTTCTAATTTCAGCTTCTCATTCTGTAAAATAGATGCAATGATAGATAGATACCTCTTGGACAGCTAGGCAGTGCAGTGGAGAGAGCATCTGACCTGGAGTCATGAAGATCTAAGTTCTGTGAGATTTAAAATTGGATATAAGAGCATTAAACTTCCCTTTAACCTTTCCCTTATATATCTCCCAGACCAGTAAGAGAAAGAAGCCTCTGAGCTTTAATTAGAGATGGATTACTTAGCTTTTATTGTTTGGGAATTAATTAGCCAACAAACAAGGTGATGCTGATTAGAGAAATAGGAAAATAGAAATACAAATAAGTAGTCTTAGAGCTACGCTTAGTCTATATTCTGTATAGAACTCACCAAATCCCAAGGCCACCTCTGAGGCTGAGAACCACGTCAAGCATGTGCTGTTACGGAGGACCAGGCTGATCACCAAAGACCACGCTGTCAAACCTGAGTCAGTGTGTGTGTAGAACAAGAGAGACCACTTCCATTCTCTCCTTGTTTTTAAGCTCATACCCCAGAAGTGGAGTGCTTAGCAGACGCACGGCTGTTTGTCATGGTCTCCTCCCCGAAAGGGCGGTCCTTCAAAAACTGGTGTCCTTCAGTTATCGCTAACCAACTCTTAAATCTTAGTGAAAAGCTTTCACTTTTTACCACAGTTCAAATCCGGCCTCAAACACTTACTAACTGTACAACATTGGGCAAGTCACTTAACCCTGTTTGCCTCAGTTTCCTCATCTATAAAATGATGTGGAGAAGGAAATGGCAAACCACTTCAGTATCTTTGCCAAGAAAACCTCAAATGGGGTTATAAAGAGGCAGACACAACTGAAGCAACTGAACAACAACATCCCTCCTAAGAGCATTTAACACTGAGAAATCACAGCACAATTCATGCTATTGTGGTGTTGTTTATACATACTTAGTGGTGCTCATGTTACTGTTTTCTAAATAGTGATTATAGAATGCAAATAATACTTTTTCTAGGTTGAAATTTTGGAAGCTAATCTGGTGAGATCAATCATGGTAAAGGGCTTGATACTTCAAAGGACTCCCAGCTCTACTTCACATCCCCCTTTTATAGGATGGTTGGCAGAAATAGAAGCTCAGTTAGAGAGAAGGTTAAAGAAGCTTTCCTAGATTTATTGTAGAAAAATTATAGCTTTCATAGAATTAGAGAATTTCTGAATTCTAGAGGAACCTTAGAAGCCATTTAGTCCAATTCATACCTGAGAAGATGTATGTATATTTATGTATGTGGTATTACATATACCATATATACACACATGTATATATATATATGCATTTTATGTAAAAACATAGAGATAGATATCTATCTCCATAACTATATTTCTATAGAAAGAAAATGAAAGGAAAAGGAAAAAAGAAAAGGAAAGGAAAGGACTTTGCATTTTTAAAGGACTTCAAGCTCAGAATGAGTCCACAATGTGGCATGGCAGCCAAAAATGCTTATGTAATCATAGACTACACTAACAAAAGTATGGTGTCTAGTTTTGGCCATCACAGTTCAGGAAGGACACAGATAAGCTGGAGGATGTCCAGAAGATGAGGTGGTGAGAAAACTTCAAATTGTGTCCTAAGAGTACAAACTGAGTTCTAGATCACCAGAGGTCAACAAGCGAAGACTATAATCACTATTTATTTGGTATATAATAGAGTGGATACTTAGGGCACAACTAAACACAGTATCCTAGATGTGGTCTTACTAAGGAAAAATTTAGTGGACCTGCAACCTCTCATTCTAGATACCATACTTTTGTTAATGAAGTCCAAGATTACATCAGCTTTTTTGGCTGCTGTTTCACATTGTGGACTCCCATTGAGCTTGAAGTTCATTAAAAATTCTAAGTCCTTTTCTTCTCTTCTCTTCTCTTCTCTTCTCTTCTCTTCTCTTCTCTTCTCTTCTCTTCTCTTCTCTTCTCTTCTCTTCTCTTCTCTTCTCTTCTCTTCTCTTCTCTTCTCTTCTCTTCTCTTCTCTTCCTTCCTTTCTTCTTTTTAAAGACTCCCAGGTCTTTCACATCAGAAGCATAGAAGCTTCTCACAAACTAGTCCCTATTTGTTTAGCATGGGAATCTTGACCTGCTCTCCTTGTCATATTAATGACAAACAACCACAATTATAGGCATGTGGCACCATGTCCAGCCCTCCGAGTTACATGAATTGTTTTTTATCCACATTTGTCCCATCCCATACTTGCACAGCTGATTTAAAAAAAAAAACCTCAAGTATAAGAGATTTGTCCCTGTTATATTTTTTCTTTTTATATTCAACCAATCAGTCTAACTTCTTATGATTTTTGCATATCCCAGTTCTTTTATCTAGTATGCTAACTATCCCTTTTATTTTTCTGTTATCTGGAAACTATAAGTATGTTTTATCTGTCTTTAATGAAAATTATTGATCAAAGAGCCAATGGCGGAGTTTGGTGTCATCAGTTAAAAACAAATCCCTCCAGATTGTCATCATTCAACTAATCCTTCTACTGTAGCTTCCACTTGGAATGTCTTTAGCTATTCCCTCAATTCTTTATCCCAGTCATGCTTTCATAAAAATAACATAAAGCCATATAGCTACTGAGTAGGAGGGAAACAAAACAGTTCTGTGTTAATTAGGCAGGGGAAGACTGGGCCAAAATGACCCTGAACATAAAATATGGTGATAGGATAAGACAGACCAACTCAAACATTCTGACTATGCTTTCTATACTATGTCCCTCCCTTCATTCCTGCCTTGGTTTGTTTGCTTTATTGAGGTGTATGCTTTGCCCTTTAGATCTGCTGAGACACAGGGCTGTTTATCTGCCTTGGTGATTAACTTGTTTTGTTCTTAGGCTCACTCTTTCTGTTCAGTTCCCACTGGGACACCTACTTGCTAAGCACCATTTCAAGCCACATAGAACTATATTCCCACTCCTTCCCTGACCTTGCCTTTACTTCTAGCAGGACCAAAGGGGAAACCACATATATCTTCAAATACAAAGTAAGAGTACAAATTGAGTCTACATATGCTGAGTTTAGGATAAAGTCAGATGGAGTAAATTAAGTAACAGATAAATTTTGAATCAGGCTTGTTTTGAGTTGGTGATAGATTTGGTTTGCCTGCTATGTTGGATGCCATATGAGTAGGTAATAGAAAGAATCAAGATATATAATTCCCCAACATGACATTAGTTCCACAATTCTAATCCTAAATCACAGTTGAGAATGTTGATGGTAGAGGACTGGGCTATCATTCATTGCACAAGTAAGAAGGGTATTTGCCAATGCTCACATTTGAAGTTTGCACGCGAAAGAAGTTGAATCTCTTTTTCCAGCTATAGCCTTGTTAAATATTCAATTCACCAGTTGTTCCTAAGAGATAGAGCCTTTAGATGACAGGTGGCAGCCCAATTCGGATTTCCCTTAAAAGGATATTCCTCCTACTTAGTAACAGCAGAAGGAAGTGTTGAAGCTAGGGTGTGCAGATGAATCCTCAGCACTGAATACTTACTACTCCTTCACTTTTGTGACTCAGACACCAACTGTGCTGTTTTTCCTCATCAATGGTAGCCAAGGTATGTGTGCCAAGCATAAAAACATGGCCTGATTTTAGATGCTTGATCTGAAGAGTACTTACTTGGGCAGACTTCTTCATCCTACTCTGACAGGTTTATGTCAGTACATTAAAGTAAAGCAGAAAATTCATCCTTATGGTAAAGATATTAAACCCCCAAAGACAATCAAAGCTTTAAGCAACCTAGCTAACCACCATGTAGCAAAAATGGACACAATCTGGGATAATACTTTTTTTTTTTATGAGGCAATTGGGGTTAAGTGACTTGCCCAGGATAATACTTTTTAAAAACCATCTATAATTTTTAAGCATTTAATGATAAAGAGACAAAACAAGAGAGAAAGAGGGAGACCAATTCCTTGTAAGGCAAATTTTTATTTCCCAGATATTTCTTCTTCTACCTACATAACAAACGACTTTGGATATCAAAATTTGACATGTCTTATGGAGCCAAATTATTCTATTTATCTGATGAACATACCTATCCCTCTTCAATAAGTCTTGCTAAATTGGTTTATTTGAGGTTCATTTATTCCATACCTAAAGAATAATCTAAGGCTTCTCTATGACAAGGCTGTCTAAATTTCAGGTGTCATGGGGCAGGAATGTTTGCAGTAGTGCACATTTTCATTGTAACCTTTTTGTTATTGTACTATATTAAGACATGTCATGGAAATGGGCATGGTTCCATACACTGGAAAACATATGGCATATGACATATTTCCTGTTCACATTTGGAAATGATGACACCCTATTCAGAAAATAAAAATAGAACCAGACATACTTTTTCTAGATGTGTTGTCGTCCTTACTTCAGCATCTAAAAATACGTATTCCTAAGAAGACAAAATTAGAATGTCCTGTATTCATATAGCACCTTTCTTGGAGGACTCCCAGCAGTTTCCAGGCTCTTCTCTCTTCAATTCATCCTCCACATAGCTGCTGAATTGATATTCCCAAAGCACAATCTGATCATGTCACTATCCTGCTCAAGACACTTCAATGACTCCCTTTTGTCTCCAGTATGAAATACAAATCCCCTTTTCGACATTGAAAGTCCTTTACCATTTGGTTCTAGCCGACCTTTCCAGGTTTATTAGATATTATTTCCCTTCATAGCTGCCATGGTCCAGCTAAACTGCCTTCTTTACTGTTTCTCATATGCAAGATTCCATTTCCTATTTTCATGCCTGTGCTCAGGCCCCTATACTTAGAAAGTACTTTCTCCTCATCTGTGCCTCTTAGAATATTTAGCTGTTTTTGAGACTCAGCTCGTGGGTCATATCCTACAATAATAAGTTAATAATAATCCTATAATAAGCTTTGCCTTATCCCCATAGTTGTTAGTGTTCTCTCCCTCTTTAAATTATAGAGTATATGTAGGGCAGACTATATTCTCAATTTCCCAACTTCTAACTTCCCAAGCTAGAACCCTAGAGAGTGACTGGCTACTTCTTCCCTTCAGGGTCCTAGGGCTAACCCTGAGGGGTGGGGGTTGTCTCTGATGCTCTTGTTCACAAGCCCACAATAGTGTACTATGACATCAATTATCAATTAATATCAACTAATCATCCAGCCTTAATTACTTTTAGACATAAGTATGTCATAAGATACCATAATAAGAATAGTTGTTATAAACATTCCCCTAAACCAGGGCACATTCCTCTACAAGTACATACAAACTCCAAAGGAAAGTTGACTCAAGCTTAAAGCACATGTGAATAAGGGGATAATTCACAGATACTGGAATTCCTTTTACTGAAAATCCTCTCCCTCCCTCCCTCCCCTTTCATAAGGCTCTTAAGTTTTTCTTGGGAATGGCATAGCCTTCTTGTAGATTCCAAAAGTTTCCTTTCCTCAGGGTATCTATTTTGTCATTCTGCTCCAATTGTAGACTTTGAAATCTACCAGTACTGTACCAGGAATACTTCATGGATACTCATAAGAAGTCAGATCTTATGACCTTTTGAAGGTCATAAGGCATTCCTTTGGTCAAAGGGGATTGAGGAACAGAGGCTCTTTCCTCTCCACACTTTCAAAGGAATCCCATCTCAGGACTTAGATGGAACTTCTGCCATCACTGAGCTAGCCTCTACTTAAATACTGTTCTAAACTAGCTTGCTATTTTATTCATCTGTGTGCCATAAAGAACTTGCTGTATAGCATGGTGTTATTTCATCCAATGGTTTCTAAATTAATTAAGGATGTTTTTGTGCCTTGTTTAATGCAGTTTATTAATTGATGTGTAACCTTAGTCCCAAGGCCCATTGTAATGGGACTCTATTTGATGGTGGAAATTAGTGCCCTGTTCCTGCATCAGGGATGGAGCAGGGTTGGAAAGCAGGAGAGCTCCATTTTCTTTGGTTTTCTTCAGTCTTTTTAAAGCTTTTATTGAGTTACTGAGTCACTTTGGACTTTGAGCATTTCTGGCTTTTTGCTTCAAGAGAGAAGATGGAAGATGACAAGCCCACTTCAGGTTTCTGAAGGAAAAGACTCTGGGAAGAAGCTGACATAAAAGGAGTTGGCAGTCTCTATCTTGTACCTAACCTCAGATTGATAAACTAGATACCTCAGGGAATTTTCCCTTAGGTGAGATACAGAACTATCTCTCTTGATTGAGCTGAGTTACCTTGTTTCCAATGGAAGCTTTCTTTCACTCTGTATTGTCAAGAATATATTATCCTATTTATACTTTCTATCACTTCTATTTTGCTACCAAATTGGAAAACAAGCTTCTTAGTTATGTGCTAGTCCCTCAATAGAGATTTCTAAGCCCAATAAAAATTTTTTTAAAAATCCCGAAAGCATTTTTTGGAGGATGTTTTATAGTCTGTCTAAATTTTACTGTTCTTTCAACTTCAAGAAGCCAACACTGCACTCTAGAGGAATCAATAACAATCCCTTCATTTGCCAAGTCCCTCTAAAGGCCTTAGCTTGTTTTCTGAGGATCAATTAGACTCTTCTAGAGGAATCATTTGTCAGTTCTTGGCATTGATTTTCATTTTCAGCTGTGATTTCCTTTGTGCTTTATTGTGGCTGATCCTATTTTATAGTGGGCTTGAATGATTCTTTGGACACCTGACTTGCCCATGCTGACAATTGTTGTAATATCTCTAAAGTTTAATGAAGAGCTTAAAAGCTATAATTTTTAAAAAGCTATAATATAAAGAGAGCTATAATTTTTGCACATTTTCCTGGAGTGACATACATTTTTTAAACCATAAAATTAAAAACACAACAAAATAGAATGATGTGTATATAGCACAAACCCCAGGATTCACTTGATCAAGAACTAATTAAAGGGAAACCAGCTTAATTCCTCATTATCTGATAAGGTCAGATGTTCTGAGTCAGCCTAATTTCAGTACAACCATAGTATGCATGACTATTGCAGTCCCAAAATGATCCCATACCCCAAGTAATTCATAAACCATTTTGTATCCCCAATGCTTAGTGCAGTGCCTGGCATGTGGTAGGTGGTTTAAAAATGTTTATTAACTGATTTAATAAATGTTTTGATGGATTGGATTAGACTAAAGAACTCAAGATTATACTTGTATTTCTTTTTTTTTTTGAAAAATTATTCTGAACTTTTAACACCAAAAAGGGGAGCATTTCCACATACATAGCAGAACACAAAAGGAGCATTTTATAAGAAACCACAACTATTCATTTCACAACACTTGCTTTTTAAAAAAAATTTTTAAAGTGGGCGGTGGCTAGGTGGTGCAGTATATAAAGCACCGGCCCTGGATTCAGGAGTACCTGAGTTCAAATTCGGCCGCAGACACTTGACGCTTAATAGCTGTGTGACCCTGGGCAAGTCACTTAACCCCCATTGCCCTGCAATAAATAAATAAATAAATAATATATAAAAATTCTACACATTACTTTCTTTTTTTTTTTTTTCAGACACTTGACACTAGCTGTGTGACCCTGGGCAAGTCACTTAATCCTCATTGCCCTGTGCAAAGAAGAAGAAGAAGAAGAAGAAGAAGAAGAAGAAGAAGAAGAAGAAGAAGAAGAAGAAGAAGAAGAAGAAGAAGAAGAAGCCATCTAAGCCTACCCTCCCCACTTAGATTTTAGTTCTTTGCTTTTCTTTTGTTCCCCTTTTTAGTCCTTCTTTTTGGATTAAGAAGTTTATATTGTTTGCAACTATTCCCTTCCTTATATTAGTCTTCCTTTTAACATGCCTCTTCCCTATCACTGCTTGTTTCTCTGTTGTTTAGTGTATTTCTAAACCAATCTGTTTGCATATATGTGTATGTATTTCAACCCTTTGTCCATTTCGGATAAGAGGGAGATTCATCTGATTCCCACTCCCCACATTCCTTCCTTCATGTATGTATGTTCTTGTGCACATCAATTATAAGAAGTAACATTTTTCAACCTTTCTTTCTTCATTCTACACTAGTGTAGACCTCTCTTTATCCTCCCTTGTCTTTCCCCTCTTAAAACTCTCAGGATAGAATAAATCATCTCCAGGACCTCTGCTTTTCTTATTTAACTCCCTCAATACTCCTTGAAGCCATTACGGTTCTTACAGGTCACATTTCTTCTCCTCTATTAGAATGTTAGCACTACATCATCTCACAGTTCCTTCCAATTGTTCAAATAAATTTACCTTTTTTAGGTTTTTCTGCACTCATATTTGTATTTCAAAGTTCCTACTCACGTCTGGTTTTTTCATCAGAAATGCCTAAAAGTCCTCTATTTCGTTAAAGATCCATTTTTCCCCTGTAGAATTAAACAATCCCCACAGGATAACTTATTCTTCCTTGTAAGCCTATATCTTGTGCCTTTTGGAATAATTGTATTTTAAGATCTCCTATTTTGGGGGGGGGAGGGTAAAAGTATCAGGGGCAGCTAGGTGGCACAGTGGATAAAGCACCAGCCCTGGATTCAGGAGGACCTGAGATCAAATCTAGCCTCAGACACTTGACACTTACTAGCTGTGTGACCTTGGGCAAGTCATTTAACCTTCATTAGCCCTGCAAAAAAAACCAACAAAAGGTATCAGATGTTTTATGATACTTCCTGTAGTTCCTTGGTACTGGAACTCCTTTCAAAATGTGTTCATCCCCCCCCCCCCTTTGATATGGAAGATCTTGATTTTGGTTATAACATTCTTAGTACTTTCCTTCTGGGGTTCCTTTCAGAGGGTGTTCAGTATATCTTTCTATTTTTATTCTTTCCCCTAGTTCCAATACTTCAGGATAGTTTTCATTTATAATTTCTTGTTTGTTCGTTTCCAAACTTTTAAAAAATCATGCTTTTTCGTGGGGTCCAGTGATTTCTAATGATCTCTTCTTGACCTATTTCCCAGGTCAGTTGTTTTTAATATCAAATGTCTATTTTCTTCTATTTTTCATTTTTTTGATTTTGTTCTAATATTTCTTGCTGGTTCATGGAGTCATTGATTCCTTTCTTGGTCTATTCTAATTTTTAGTGAATACATTTCTTTGGTAAGATTTACCAGTTTCTTTCCTTATTCTTTTCAATTCTTTCCTTAAAAGCTTTTATTTATTTCTTTTTCTCTTTGCTTAGTTGGAGAGATGAGTAAATCAAAAAACACATCATCTTGTATCAAAAATTATTTGAAATCTAACTCTATTTCAATTGCTAGCAGAGACTCAAAGAAAAAAAATGAACTTTATACAAGTATTATACAAATGCCCAGAAAATGCTGAAAGCAGTTTGGCAGAAACTAGGCATAGACCAATATCTCACACTATATATCAAGGTCAAAATGGGTACATGATTTAGACATAAAGGTTGATATCATGAGTAAATTAGGAGATCATAGAAATGTGTACCTCTTATTTTTATGAGTAAGGGAAGAGTTTGTGATCAAATAAGAGATAGAGGAAATTATGGGAAGTAAAATCAATAATTTAATTACATGAAATTTAAAGCTTTTAAACAAACAAAACAAATGCAGCCAAAATTAGAAGGAAAACAGGAAACTGGGGTAAAATTTACAAGTTTCTCTGATAAAGGCCTCATTTCTCAAATATATAGGGAACAGAGCCAAATTTATAAAAGATGAGATCCATTCCCTAGCTGATAAGTGGTCAAAGTATATGAACAGGCAGTTTTCAGAAGAAGAAATGAAAGCTATCAATAGCCATATGAAATGAAGGCTATAAATTACCATTGATTAGAGGATTCTAAATTAAGACAATTCTGAGCTACCACCCCAAACTTATCAGTTTGGCTAATATGACCATAAAGGAGAATGTTGAAGGGATGTGGGAAAATTGAGACATTAATGCACCACTGGTGAAGTTGTACACTGATTCAACCATTCTGTAGAACAATTTGGAATTATAAAACCATGCATATCCTTTGACTGAGTAATACCACTGCTAGGTCCATATCCCAAAGAGATAAAAGAAAAGGGAAAGGGACCTATTTGTACAAAATATTTATAACAGCTCTTTTTATTATGGCAAAGAATTGGAAATTGAGGAGATGGCCATCAGCTGGGGAATGGTTGAACAAGTTGTGATGGGAGATTATTGTGCTATGAGAAATGACAAGCAGGATGATTTCAGAAAAACCTGGGAAAACTTATATGATTTCATGCAAAATGAAGTGAGCAGAATCAAGAGAACATTGTACTCAGTAAGAAGAGTATTATAAAGATGATCATCTGTGAAAGACTTAGCTACTCTGATCAAGACAATAATCCAAGACAATTCCAAAGGATCCAAGATTAAAAAAAAATGCTATCCATTTCCAGAGAGAGAAGTGATGAACTCTGAATGTAGACTGAAGCATAATTTTTAAATTTTATTTTTATTGTTTATGTTGTTTGTGTTTTATGGCCCCATATATATAATAGAAATCAAGGTGCTTGCCTTCTCAAGGAAGGGGAAGAGGCAGGAGGAAAGAAGGTAAAGAATAAGTAATTCAAAACTTTAAAAAATGATTATTAAAATTTTTCTTACATATAATTGGGAACTATTTAACAACATAAATAAAAAATTATGAAAAGAAAAAAAAAGAAACCGACTAGAGTAGCAGAATATGGGTTTCTCCCATTAAGAGCTGATGGTTTGCCTTCCTTCACATGCTGCCTGTAGAAATGTATATCCAATAAGTAGCATGTAAACAGATACTCTCCACCCTTTCTCTACCCTTGGCACATCAGATGAACAATCCAGGAAGGGGTGGGAATATTGGCATATCACTTCTCAAATTGTAGTAGGAGGGTTGGCAACCTAAGAGGTAGAGTATCTGCCTACAGAAAATACACTAAAAATTCTCCCACAGGCTCAGATCATCACAAAGCTTTGGGAATGTATTTATTTTCACTGGCTAGAAGAGTTTGTTTTCTGTTAGTGTTGGTAAAGGTACAAAACGTACTCTCTCTTTATACTTAATTTGTTTGGGTGATAAACACTCTCAGATGAAATGTTTTTGTGGTATAAAAGTCACCATTAAAAAGTGCATTATAGGGGGCAGCTAGGTGGTGCAGTGGATAAAGCACCGGCCCTGGATTCAGGAGGACTGAATTCAAATCTGACCTCAGACCCTTGACACTTATTAGCTGTGTGACACTGAGCAAGTCACTTAACCCTCATTGCCCGGCCAAAAAAAAAGTGCATTATAATAGAAAGAAAATGAGAATTGGAGTCAGAAAAATCTGAATTCAAATCCAGGCTCTGTAACATACCAGCTAGGTAACCAAAGAAAAGTCAGTTCACTTCTTCATGCCCCCAAAAAACTCTCTAAGATCATAAGTTACCATATACGTATGTACTCTCATTAGAGGAGGAAATTTCCACATTAAAAGAATCTTCTACACTGATGAAATCATAGATTCAGGAAAAAATAAGGGGATACCTTAAGATCTACTTTAAAAGGGGGGAGGGGGATTGCACTCCATGGTCTCTAGCCTTTAGTTACAAATCTCATGATCCTGGAATGATAATAGCAAACACCAGCAAGAATCATCCCAGAGAATAAGAATTTTTGAATTACATCATAACTTTGTTATTATGATGTCCCTGTATCCACTAGGGACAAGTATTTAGAAGAGTTATGGCATTTGTTAAACAGGATTATGCTATGTGCTCTGCCTCTGGTAGTAACTGTTATCTGATAAAATGAAGCTATTTCCTATTCCTACCACAAAGAATGATTCATAAAATGGGAGAGGGTGATTTTTTTTTGTCTGTTACATGTAATTATTGAATGTCCCAAAGCATGCAACTTGATTAAATATATTTGTTTAACAAATGACTGTTTATTACCCATATTTACTATACCACATCTGTTTTGGATTTGAAAAAGCAAATGAATCACCCTCTTCCCCTTCTTCTGTTCAGTCTTGATTCAATTATTCCTCAGTTCCAACTTATGATGTCCTTGCTGTCATGTAAACTTTTCTTCAATTTTTCTTTGCTCTGATCCTGGAGTAACTTCTGCATGAATTATTTGGAGACCTATACAAACAAATAGAAAGAAACATAGTGAGTGTGAAAAGACTACTGCACATTGCCAATGAATAATTCCACACAAGAAGCAGCATAAAATATATTATCAAAGAGATATATAGCTGAAGAAGAAGATGGGCTGGTGTTATAGTGGATTGAAATAGTTTGGGGGGATTTAGGAGACTTTTACAGATGAGTCAGGCCAGCCAGTAAATGATGGATGCAATAAGCCTTCATTTGAACTTTATTTTAGCTAACACAAGAGAAACTTAGGGCTTATTGAGAGATATGCATTATACAATCAAGGTAATCACTGGACTTAGGGAGCCATGCTTGTCAAGCCACAGGAGGAGGCAGAGGATTAAGTGTTAAACTTGTAAATAGACTTCTCTTTTTCATCTTGATACATCTAGCACAGGATGAGAAGGCACAAAGAGATTACAATCCACTATGGACAGGAAAACAATTTATATCCAAACAAGAGATAGAGAATATTGCAAAATGCAAGATGGATGACTTTTATTACATTAAATTAAAAAGATTTTGTACAAACAGAAGCAATGCAGCCAAAATTAGAAGGGAGGCAGAAATCTGGGAACCAATTTTTATAGCCACTGTTTCTGATAAAGGCCTCATTTCTAAAATATATAGGGAATTAAATCAAATTTATAAGAATACAATTCATTTTCCAATTGAGAAATGGTCAAAGGATATGAACAGGCATTTTTCAGATGAAGAAATCAAAGCTCTAAATCACTATTGATTGCAGAAATGCAAATTAAAACAACTCTGAGGCACCACCTGACACCTATCAGATTGGCCAATATGACAAAAAAGGAAAATAATAAATATTGGAGAAGCTTTGGAAAAATTGGAACACTAATGCATTGTTGGTGGAGCTGTGAACTGATCCAACCATTCTGGAGACCCAGTAATACCCCTACTAGGTCTGTGTCCCAAAGAGATTATAGAGGAGGGAAAAGGACCCACATGTACAGAAATATTTATAGCAGTTCTTTTTATGGTAGCAAAGAATTGGAAATCAAAGTAATGCCCATCTATTGGGGAGTGGCTAAACAAATTGTGGTATATGAAGGTAATGAAATACTATTGTTCTTTAAGAAATGATGAGCAGGAGGATTTCAGAGAAACCTGGAAGGACTTACATGAACTGGTGCTGACTGAGAGGAGCAGAACACTGTACACAGTAACAGCAACTTTGTGTGATAATCAACTGTGATAGACTTGGCTCTTCTCAGCAGTGCAATGATCCAAAACAATTTCAAAGAACTCATGATAGAAAATGTTTTCCACATCCAGAAAAAAGAACTGTGGATTCTGAATGCAGATTGAACCATACTGTTTCTACTTTTTTGCTGGGTTTTTTTCCTTCTTTTTTGAGGCTTTTTCCCTTGATCTCTGATTCTTCTTTCACAATATGACTAATGCAGAAAGATGTTTAATGTGAATGTACATATATAACCTATATCAGATTGCTTTCCATCTTGGGGAGGGGGGAGGGAAGAGAGGGTGGCAGAAAAATTTGGAAGTAAAAATCCTATGAAAACAAATGTTGAAAACTATCCTTACATGTAAATGGAAAGTAATAAAATACTTTTTTTTAAAAAGTAAACAAACAAACAAAAGGATATTAAATCTGTACTGTTGATGTATTTCTTTATTAATGAAATGACAGATCTGTTAAAGACAATACATAAATAATACTATCTTCATCTTGTTGGTGATATTTGATTCTTTAAGACTTATCTACCATTCTAAACGTTGTGAACAATAAAGAATTCTTATCCTTGAATCGGCTATATGATAATTATATTATTTTATATATTATATTTGTTATAAATAAGTATAACTATAATAAGTGAGAAAAATATGTGTACATATTTAGGTTTTCTCATATGTAGATGTACATACTTTTCTCATATATGCATACACATATTTTTTCTCATTTCTTCTTTTTTCCCCCAATCTTAACTTTGATGTGTTGGTGGATTGACTGTACACAGATAGCTGATTTATAAGTACTACGAAAAAAGGAAGCAATCTATGAAAATCATTGCAGAGTATGTCCAACATCAGTTAATGAGGATTAATTGGTAGAGAAATTTATAATACACTACAAATATAATTAATGTACACTCTGATACTGAGTGAATTCAATGCAAAAGTGGGAAAACATAAGAATGGGTAGAAATATGTAGAAATGCATGTTTTAGGAAGAAGGAATGAGAGATGCCAAAGACTTAGAGCTTGCACAGAAACCTCATAGCTTCAATATCATAAATATTTTCTTCAAGAAAAGAATCAGTAAGCATTGGTAGAGAATGATGAGAAAAGATAACTTCATGATGTAGATTAGCTATTGTGTACAGTCATTACACTGTTGAATACAGTACATTAGCATATCAGAGCTAAGATCAGAAAAAAATAGAAAAATATAAGGCACACAATTGAAACAATTAAACACTGAATTATTTCACAAATAATTGAAAATCAATGGGAAGTGGACATTAGAAACGATGCTTACACTAACTATAATAATTTAAATAAAGAAGTATAATTGATAAAAATTAGTTACTAGAACAAGAATACCAAATGGAGCCAAGAAAGCACCTTAATCAGCAAACATTTGACTTATTTGTTAAATGGAGACGACTGCCAAGGGCAATAAATACTAGTTTAGAGTATAAACTTATTTACAAAATCTTATTATGGATGAGATATAATTATGAGTAGTATTGTTTCATAAAGCAGAGAGCAGTGGAGGAGAAACAAAACTTGGCAAGAGGTCAAAATAAGTAACTTCATCCTGAAAATGGAAGGATGAATACAAACAGGAGAAAACATAGAAAAGATATGCAAAAATAATTATAACAAATTATTTTTTCCATCAAGGATGATGGAACCACTTTATTTGGACCCTAATATCATAGTCCTAGAGTTAGAAAGGAGGAAAAATGGCACTAAAAAGAACAAATAGAGGAAAAGAAGTTTCACCTGCTCATCCAGATAGGAAAGACCAAGTGGATAAAAGAATATCTATCACCCAAGTTTCATCTTGCATTTGTATGGACAACCTGTAAAAATTGTTCATCATATTGGGTAGACAGTACAAATGGACAGACTGGGCTCAGAGTTGAACAGGGACAGAAAAGTGATTTGGATTGCCTTCAGGACATGGCAAAGGTTCTATGCTGACCCCAAGCTTCTCATGAAAGCAAAGGCCCATTAAAAAAATATAATAGCACTCTACTGGTTTTACTATATGGCAGCAAGATATGCTTAGTCATGGAATACAACTCTCTATAAAGAACTGAGAATTAGTATCACCAAGAAGCCAACTGAGAGGCACATGATGAGTTTAAGAAGGCTGAAACTTCTAACCAATGAGGAACTCTGAAGAAAAACAGGAGTAAAAAAGACTTGATTAAGCAACTGTGTGATAGGAAGAGAAAATGAGCTGGCCACATGGAAAGAATAAAATAGCCAGTGTTCCACAAGTACCTTGGCTATGTCAAGAAAAAAAGAGTAAGGCTATTTTAGAACACTGAGTGGACCTTATATGGCAAACTGAAGAGAGGGCACGGACAAGACTTACCCAAGATGGGCAGGCATGGATAGGTTTTCTGCAGCAAGGGAGGGAATTCCCAAATTGATGAGATCACAGATCTGTTTGAGTAATATATGCATATTTAAAATAATGCTCCAGACAATATAGACCAGACAATGTCCTCATTAATGTGACAATGTATGTTAGTATACATATAATAGAAATGTCATGTGGGGAAGGAATTAACAGATATAATCTTAGTTGGAAGGAGTAGGTTGCATAGTAGATAGAAAGCTGACTCTGAAAGCAGGAAAACTTGGATTCAAGTCCTGCTTCCCACACATACTAGGTGTGATCCTGGACAAGTCACTTAACTTTTCAGGCTCTAAGCAACTCTCTATCTCTAAGACTGTAAATTATCAAGATACAAGTTTGCACTGGTGAACAGAATTTCCTCATGGGAGAGCTCCATGTACTAATGAAACTACAGGTTCTGTCCTTAGTATCAATTCCTTAAGGCAAGAAATTTTACTTCATGGTGTTTCAAATGGATGAGTTCTACCACATGAAAGATAATGTTCCATAGAGTCTCTTAATTAACCATAAATGGAGCACAATTCATTTGTGCTTACACTGTGTTCTCCCTCCTTGGAATAGATAGCAGTCTTTGATGATCCCACTGAGGTCAAGTAGGGCACAATGCCACTAGGGCAATACAAGCCACAACAGTATAGTCTGGGTCTGTGAAGCACCAGAAGTTAGGGTAGTTCACAGGATTACCACATTATCCAAGAGTCCTGGAAAAGGTCCAGGTTTCAGAGGCACCTGGCAACAATGAGCAGGATCCAAGGGAGCAGGCAGAGTCAACAGTTCAAGGCCAACAAGAGTCAACAAATTGGCTACAAGGAAAAAGATATGAGCTCAAGTAAAAAGTTTTTCCCGGTGTGTCAACCTTCCTGAGCTTACTGTTCCTAAAGGTTTTTAACTGGACTAGCTCCACCCTCCTTGTTCTTCTCAATGATCTGCCACTAGGACAGCCCTTGTTCACAGTGGCAAACTTTTTTTTTAACTTTTTTTTTGCATTGTTTAGTATTGTATTTTTTCTCCAATTACATGTGAAAACAATTTTTAACATTTGTTTTTAAAACTTTGAGTTCCAAATTCTCTTTCTTCCTTCCTTTCAGCCCCCCTCATTGAGAAGGCAAACAGTTCAATATAGATTATACATGTGTAGTCAATCAAAACACATTTCCATATTAGTCATGTTGTGAAAGAAAACATAGACCAAAAAAAAAACCCTTAAGAAAAATAAACTAAAAACAGTATGCTTCAATCTGTATTCAGTTCTTTCTCTGGAGATGGATAGCATTTTTCATCATAAGTCCTTCAGAGCCATCTTGGATCATTGTATTGCTGAGAATATATATTGTATAGCTAAGTCATTCACAGCTCATCATCTTACAATTTTGCTGTTACTTGTAGACAGTACATTTCACTTTGCTCAGTTCATGTAAGTCTTTCCAGGTTTTTCTGAGAACATACTGCTCATCATTTCTTACAGCACAACAGTATTACATCACAATCACATAGTACAATTTGTTCAGCCATTCCCCAATTGATAGGCATCTCCTCAGTTTCCAATTCTTTGCTACCAGAAAGAAAAGGGTTGCTATAAATATTTTTGTACATGCAGGTCCTTTTCCTTTTTGTTTTATATCTCTTTTTGGATACAGAGGTAGTAGTGGCATTGTTAGATATACATGGTTTTATAGCCTTTTTGGCATAGTCCCAAACTGAGTAACAGAATGGTTAAATCAATTCACAACTCCACTAGTCTCATTTTTTCCCACATCCTCTCCAACATTTGTCATTTTTCTTTTCTGTACTATTAGCCGATCTAACAAGTGTGTCTAGTGCCTCAGAATTGTTTTAGTTTGCATTTCTCCAATCAATAGTGATTTAGAGCATTTTTTCATATTGCTATAGATAGCTTTTATTACTTCACCTGAAAACTTCATATCTTTTGATCATTTATCATTTGGGGAGAGAGGAGACATCTTAAGATTGCTACTGAAGACCTAGAAAAGAACATTTTCACAACCAAAGTCCTTGTCACTGACAAGTGATTCAACATCAGAAATAGATATCCTCCAGTTGTCCTGCCACGGTGATAGCTATGTTTTACAGTTTAAAAATGTCTTTTACAGAATCATAGAACTTCAAATTTGGAAAGAACTTCAGAGGTGATCTAGTCCAAGCCACAGTTGACCAAAAATCCCCTCTACCACATAACCAACAAGTGAAATCTAGATTGTGCTTGAAAATCTCTAACAAGGGGACAGCCAGTACCTTTTATAATAGCCACCATGACAATTCCACAAGATAGATAATGTACATATTATTTTCTTCAAGTTACAAATGAGGAAACTGAGGCTCAAAGAGGTTAAATGAATTGTCCAAACATATATAGCTACTATGTGTCTCTGATCACTAGTGGAACTTCTGATGGGTCTCTGGCTCTCTGGGTCTCACACCTGGGCACCCCTCCCCTCAGAATATTCATTCACCTAAAATCAGGAAAGGGTAAACATAAAACAAACAGAGGTACTATGTATTCAAGGACACTTAGCAGCCAAGTGGGATATAGGGCAATTGCCCTTCTCTCCACTCAGCAGCTTATAGCAATACTGGCTTCACTCACTGCCAGGAATAAAACAAGAGATTAAGAGATGGGTAGGTCATTTGTTTTGTATTCCAACTCAATTCCAGCTCATGACCTCCTGAATCACTGGTTCTTCCAGCTCCATAGACAATTAAAAGACTTTTCATCCTCACATAGTACCAGTCCCTTAATCATGCATTGCAGGAAACAGGGCTCCAGAAATTCCATAAGGAAGAGTGGAACTAGGAAGGGAATATTTGCACCTACTCTGTGTCACCCACAAGAAATGGCCAATCCAATTATGCTATAAGGACTGGTTCCTCATTGGTTAGTCCCCTATTATATCTTCAATTATATCACATTATATCTTCAATTATATCACATTATGACCCTGGTGCAGGAAACTGCTGCTGGTTGGGGCTGAGACAAAGAGGACAGGAGAGAAAAGAAGATAGGTGGTATCTACTCATTTTTATGAGAGGCATCCAGTTACTCACAGAGTTGTGTTGAATGTGATATATACTCACTCTGTCCCTCCATGGGCTGCCCATCAAGTGGTAAATAAAACTGTAGTAAGTACGTGATAGAAAGATCCAAGTTACTCTGTTCCATGGCTGCAGGAGTGGGAGGTCCAAGAGCTAACACTGAGGAGGAGTTTGGGGATTTCCAATCAATCAACAGGGACCAGGTAGCTCTGGCTCTAAAGTTGGGAGGACCTGAGTTCAAATATGAACCCAGACATTTGCTAGCTATGTGACCCTGTGCAAGTGCCTTAACCCCAATTGCCTCAAACATCTGGGGCCATCTCTAGTTGTCCTCATAGCATATCTTGTCACTGGACCCTGATGGCTCTGGAGGAGAGAGTGAGGCTGGTGACTTTGGACAGCCCTCCCTTACTTAAGTCCAATTCAGTGCAAGTCATGACATCACCTTCTCATGTCATAGTCCTCTTTGAGAATGAAAGACAAACAACAGGGACTAATTAAGGACCTACTATGTTCAGGTACCATGTGATGTACAAAATTAAATGTGGTCACCTATTACTGTCCCAAGTGTAGGGAAAATTAGCTGGGGTTTATCATATATATGTTACTTAGAAATTAGAGGTTATTACACCAGTTTGGGGGCATTTATCATTTATTAAAGTATATTAAATATTAGTAAAGAGAGTGTGTATGACTCTGAAAGATAGGAAAGCCTACCTAGGATCTAAGGGCGAGAGAAGAGAAAAAGGCCAAAAAGAAAGAAGCAGAAGCTACATGCGGGTCCAGAACAGAGGCAGTCCCTACACACCGATCCAAGCTGATTGGCTGGTAGCATTCAAGTCCATTGATTGACATGACTTGAAGGTGGTCTTAAATTAGTTAATTTCCTTTAGTCTTTGAAATTCTCCTAACTCTAGGCTGGCTCTGCAAAACCAGCCAGAGTTCCTGTGTCTGTGTGTGTGTGTGTGGGGGGGGTCCTGAGTCCCCCAAACCCCATTATTTTCTCACAAGATATAAGACAGAAAGGGATTTGAGGGCAGAGGACAGTGTGGAGTTGAAACTGGTAACTCTAAAATAGAGATTGGAGAAGGAGGAAAGTAAAGTTAGAACAAAGTGGCCCTGAGGCCAATGAGAGGTTACTGAGAGGTAGATAGACTGGAAGTAATGATGAAAATGGTGGATAGATGTAGGAAGGATGAGGCACAGGGAGAATGGAATGATAGAAGATTATGGTCAGATGAGGAATGTCAGAGTTTCTCATTAGAGAAGTAGAACTTTTGTGTGGAGAGGGTAAGACTAATCAGTCAATTAACAAGTACTTATTAAAGACCTACTATGTTCTAGTCACTTTGCTCTAGAGTAAGAGAAAGAAAATCTTGATGCTTTGTTAATGTCAAATGCAAAGTATAATTATAGCACCTACCTCCTAGGATTATTGTGAGGATCAAATGTCTATATCAAGTGCATAACAAACCTTAAGGTACTAAATAAATGTTAGCTATTATTATTAGAAGGGTTGGGGGAGGCAGCTAGGTGGCACAGTGGATAAAGCACTGGCCCTGGATTCAGGAGGACCTGAGTTCAAATCTTGCCTCAGACACTTGACATGCACTTAGCCCTCATTGCCCCTGGGGAAAAAAAAGAAGGTTTAGAGCAGTGTGCTATCTTATGCATAGAGAAGACTTGGTATGATTTAAGACAAGGTCCCCTTGTTCTCAATTCCCTTGGATCAGCCAGGATGCCTAGATTTCCCACCATTTGGGGTAAGGTATTGCAGGATCCCTGTCAAATTAACAGAATGAGTTAACATGTTAAATTTATCAGTTTGTTTAATTTAATTTCAGTACCCTGGTAAAAAGTGGGTAAACGCTAGGACAAAAAAAGAAAGATTTTGAATTTTTCAATATACTTATTCAATTTAGCTGGAATGAAGCAGTTAGTCGGGTTCATTCCCTTTAGGAGTAGAAAATATTCCCTTTTGTCCCCAGGGAGAGTTGAAGTGAGAAGGAATGAAACAGGCATGTGAGAATTAGAACAAAAGCTTCCTCCTCCATTTCCATTCTGGAGATGTGATACTCATTAAGCCCTGGAAGAGAGCTGACTCACATGATAGACCCAGGTATCAGATTTAGGAAGGGGATACAGACCCCCCACCTCCCCATTAACACTCATGAGTAGAGCCAGGACTAGTAAGTAAAAGGTAAAGAAGTGTGGATAGGAATGGCCCATATCCTTGTCTCACAGTGAAAAACGGGTTAACAGGATGCTTCATTTCATTAGTCTGGCTGCCTAGTTCCATCATGCTTGGGAAAAAGGAGTGGTATTTAGGGAGTCCCAGAAGAATGTCAATCCATCACTGTTGGAGGAACAAGTCTAGTATGTTCTCTTGAGCTACCTGAAAGTTGCAAGTGGGGAGGGGGCACCTACCTCCCCCAGGTTCAAGAGTACCCTAGAGGTCCACACCACTAAAACTATAGCTCTTGAGAACCTACTGCCTTGCTTCCCATTAAAAGTGAGCCAAGAAACACAATTAGCTTAAAGTAAATTATTTACTAAGATGGTGTAGTAAGAACAATAGCTAAAAATTATTACCTCTATAAATATGTGGTGACGTCTCACACAAATGGACAAAGCAATCGGAATACTGGACACAATAGTATGGTAACACATTTAGGAACAGATGCAGTTCAGACTGCAGAACCCTAAAGTCTTCACTCTCTTTTGGTGCCTCACTCTTTTGCTCCTTGTGCAATACATCAATACTGATCTCTCAACTGGGGTTTCTCCTCAAAGCTTAACTCCAAACTGTCAGGGTTAATCCTCTTTTTCTTAGGTGGCTGGCTTTCTTCTATGCTACCAGAGTTCACACTCCTTGGAGTCACCTCCCCTGACTTTGTCTCCATCATCTCTCTTCCTCTATTGAATGCAAATGAGTGCAATGTCTCCTACTGGGAAGGTAGACATTATGATCAATGAAGATGTGGAGAAAGAAATCTCCGTACCTCAGCTGCTGCCCTCTGTCAGACGCACAGGGATCACATTCCATCAAAATGCTTCCTTCTTAAGCTATTACTTAGAACTCTTAAACTTGGAAAACTTGCTTTTCTATGGACCACTAAGAGCATGGCCAAGTTTTTACTAGCCAATGGCAAGCTATTATTCTAATCCCATCAGGAAATTTCTTCTTGTTTCACAAAGACATAACAAGGTGTAGATTCATCTTTGCATTTAGTCAAACATGTTAACACCTCTGTCTCTTTGCTACCTGATCCCTTCTATAATTTCATAAACTGGGGGAAACTGGAAATCTTTCCAGCCCTATATACATAAGCATCATCATCCCCTCAGTTCTAGTCTGGTCTTGGGAAAACTCTATGAGCACCAGATATGTTACTACATGTCTGACAGTTAAAGAAAATTTTCTCCCAGACCTGATTTGATTTAGTTTTCCCTTAAATGACTGTTATTATTCTATAGTGAACAGCTTTGCTGCACACAGATGTTCTTATTAGCCATGAAATGCAGTGTATTGTTTCATATCTCTTTGAGGGAAGAGACTATTTCATTTTTGTCTTTGTATGCCCAGCAGCTAGCACAGTGCTTGGCTTATGGTAGACATTTAATAAAGGTTTGTGGGTGGATGGATGGATGGATGGATGGATGAATTGATTTATTGATTGATTAACTCATTCATACAAAATGAAAGAGTTTGACTTAGATCGTTGATTCTCAAAGTGTGATCTGGGGACCCACAAATGATCCACAAGATCAAAATTGCTTTCATAACAATACTAATGTTTTAATTTCTAATATAGTAAATATCAATAGATATAACCCACATAAATAAAAGCTCTTGGCAAAAGAGGGTCCTCAATAATTTTAAGAGCATAAAGGGGTCCTGAGATTAAAAAGCTTGAGAACCTCTGCACTACATGATCTCTGAGCATTCTTCCAGCCTTGTCTATGATCCTAAGTAAGTTGTTCCACATCACCCAATTTGAGAACAGGCAGAGCTGGGAGTTGGACACATGTTTCCAGATGTGAGATCCAGCATTCTGTCTACTACCTTGCACTACACTGTCTATTCATTCTATTTAATGAAAAAATTCTTCCCCATACCTCTATTCAGAAACATTCTATTTGTTCTTTTCCATGTGGAAAACAACTTTTAAAGAACAAGTAACAGTTAAAAACTGCATTTAATTACTAAATAAGGAAGGAAGTAGGAAGAAATGGTCAGTTATATTCTTTTTGAGCCTTGTCTTCATATTTATTTTCTCTTTTCCTGACTTTGTCCAAACCACAACCATCATATTAATATACTAAAAAAGAATTTTACTCATGACAAGGTGATAATTAATATGCAATCTTAGAAAGAAAGCACTTTTGATTTTTATTTGAATGGCTCCTTCTTTGGTGGGTAACATGCAATACGATAACTGTGTGACATTATAAATTAAAGCATCCCAGAGTCCCACACAAATGAAGTGAGTGTTTGCTATTGTGGTTTGACTTTATATGGGCATATTTCTGTTTTTTAAAATAAATGTCTCTATTATACTAGCTGGAGTTCAAATCTCTTAAATCTATGAGAATCGTATTGTGAAGGAGTGTGCATGCGGGGATGATTCACAGATTTGAAATACCGCCTACTTCCCTTCAGTGCTGGCACAAAAATGTGTCAGTGAAGCCTGCAATTAGGAAAATTATCTTGGCCTGTCTTGCCACAAAGATGATGACGTCAATATGCACATTCCAGAACAGAAGAAGGTTAGCAAAAGTGAGTTTAGAAAGCAATCCTAAAACAGTTCTGCCTGACACTGTGGTGTGCATCCACACTCCACAAACTGTGTTAGGCAAATCCAAGTAATCTATTAAGAGATTCTTTCCCCCTCCTCTCTGAGCTTGATTCATGTACATATTCAATGAATTGAGGCAAGGAGAGAGAGTGCCAGCAAACTCAAATGCCCTCCCTTTTGTGGCTTCTTCCAGCCCCATTGGTCATGTGGCTATCAGGAATCATAGATAAGATCATTAATTTAGAGCTCCAACCCCCTCATTTTATAGAGGAGAAAAAATGAGGCTCAGAGAGGTCAATGACTAGACTATTTCAATAATTTCCCAGTTGGTCTCCCTGCCTCAAGTTTCTCTCCACTCCCATCTATCCTCCATGGAGTTGCTAGCATAATTTTTCTAATGCATATGTTTGGCCAGGTCAAAACCTAACTCATTAATCTCCGGTGGCTCCCTATTGCCTCTAGAATGAAATACCAATGCCTATATTTAGCATATAAAACACTTCATCATGTGTTATCACTATATGCTTTTACTAGCCTTAGTATACATTACTCCTCTTTCTGCACTCTACAATCCAACCAAACTAACCTTCTTGAAGCTTCTCATGCCTAACACTATTAACTCCTGACCCTGTGCCCCCCATGCCCGGAATGTTCTCTCTCCTCACTTCTGCCTCTTAGAATCCCTAGTTCCTTTCAAAGCTCAGCACAAGCACCATTTTGGAGGGGATCAATTTTAGAAATTCTGAATTTTTGAATTTCTGAATTTAACAAACACCAAATAGAGTGAGCATTTTTTTTTTTTTTAGTGAGGCAATTGGGGTTAAGTGACTTGCCCAGGGTCACACAGCTAGTAAGTGTTAAGTGTCTGAGGCTGGATTTGAACTCAGGTACTCCTGACTCCAGGGCCGGTACTCTATCCACTGCGCCACCTAGCTGCCCTGAGTGAGCATTATCATATACACAGATCCAAAGAAAAGAATTGTACCTAAAACCAAATATCTATTATATAGAACTTGCTTTTTTTTAGTCGGTAGTACATAAAACAGGTAACTTTGAAAGCTCTTCTGTCAAGAAATACTTTTATTTTTATTTATTTTTATTTTATTTTATTTTTGGTGAGGCAATTGGGGTTAAGTGACTTGCCCAGGGTCACACAGCTAGTATGTGTCAAGTGTCTGAGACCAGATTTGAACTCATGTCTTCCTGACTTCAGGGCCGGTGCTCTATCCACTGCGCCACCTAGCTGCCCCAAGAAATACTTTTTAAATAGTCATTCCTGGTCAGTCTTTTTCTCCAAGAAAATTATCTTTTAAAATTTTGTATACACATAGATATGTACAGTTTACCTCTATTCAAAGAATGCAAACTCTTGAGGGCAAGGGCTCTCATTGCTGCCTTTGCATCCACACCATCTAGCACAATAATTGGCACATATTCATTTAATGAATGCTTGTTAATTGATTGCCTTAGGTCACACAGGTTGTAAGTGAAAGGGGCTGGATTTGAACATAAGTTCTTTGCCCTACTGTTCCACAGCCAAACAACAGAGTAGCCACGACTCCAGCTATTAATGAATAGCTCCTAGTGGAGTGACACCTTACCATCACCTGACGGGAGGTACTCTAAGAGCTCTGAAGTTTTATATCATTCAAGCACCGAGTTTGGATGACTTTGCAGTGTTCTCATCTAGTAAGATGAGCGCTGTCACAGTTTCATTTCCATTGCCTAGGGTTAGGGCCTTTGATCACTGTGTCTAGGGTCAGTAAAGTCCTTAGGAAGTAAGGACTTTTGGCCTTTACCTGTCCCTCAATTGCAGGGTCTTCCCTCTGTTAGTTATCTCCCATTTATTCTGTACATGACTTGTTAATGTGTATGTCTTATTTAATATTTATAAATAATATGTTATTACATATAATACAGTATAAATAAAATATATTTAATATTATACTTGTTGTCTCCCCCATTAGATTGTGAGTTGAATGCAGGGACTGTCTTTTTGCCTCTTTTTGTATCCCTAGTGCTTAGCACGGTGCCTGTCATATAATGTGCCAACATTAGTAAATGTTGGTTGATTGATTGATTGATTGATTAAAGTCCTTGTTGTCTACATATGCTATTGAGAGAGTCATGGGTGGGTCTGTAGGCTTCAGTGATGCTTGGTTGACATATAGTTTCTTTTCTGAAGTATAGCAATGTGACAGCCCATCTTTACTTGAAAGTAGGTGGGAATAGAATGAGGGAACCAGGTGACAATAATAATTATCCTAGCTTGCCTGTGGGACCCTGGGTAGGTCAGCTTACCTCTCTTGGACTCAGTTTCCTCATCTGCAAATTGAGGAAACCATACCCAATGCCTGGAATTCTCTGCCTCCTTACACCTGCCTATTGGCTTCTGAGGCTTCCTTCAAGACTCGGTTCAAATCTCACCTTCTCCAGGAAGCCTTTCACAACACCTTCCCTCCCTTCTCCACCTTCACTCTGAAATTACCTACTTTGTATATAAGAATATGAACATAGTTGTACATGTATGTACATATTTGCTTGCATATTGTCTCCCTCAATTAGAATATGAGCTCCTTGAGGGCAAGGTCAATGTTTTTGCTTTTTGTTGTAATCCTAGCATTTAGCACAGTACCTGGCATAGTGCTTAATAAATGCTTGTTGACTGATCAACAGACCAACTAGACAACCTCTAGGGACACTTACAGCTCTAAATTTACAGTCTTATCATTCTGCCCAAGTAGCCAATCCAAAGCAAGATAGCCTCATAATCTGAGGAAAAGCTTCAGCCAAATATTATTTATAGCTGCGTGCAAAATGTTGCCAACACTGTGGGTTAAAGGGTGTGGGCAATAGGGGACACTGAAGGGATGGAATATAAAAACAAAAGTTGAAATAGCATTGGAAGAATTTATTACTTATGAGGGAACCCTCAATGATTTTGCCTGGCTAGTACCTTCAATTACTTCCAAAATCCATTTATCTTTTTTTTTTTTTACTGTGGATCTTGCTTTCCATAAGAAATGCTTCCTCTCGGGCAGCTAGATAACACAGTAGTTAAAGCACCGGTCCTGGATTCAGGAGGACCTGAGTTCAAATGTGGCCTCAAACACTTGGCACTTACTAGCTGTGTGACCCTGGGCAAGTCACTTAACCCTCACTGCCCTGCAAAAAAAAAAGAAAGAAAGAAATGCTTCCTCTCCCTGCCTGGAGCATCTTTGATCTAGTATAAAGGTTTTGAATCTTTTTTCAATCATGGACCTTTCTGGCAATCTGGTGAAGACTATGGATCCTTTCTCAAAATAAGGTTTTTAAATGCATAAAATAAAAAAACACACATACAGGATTACAAAGGAAAGTAATTATGTTGAAATGTAGTTATCACTTTTAAAAAACCCAACCCAAGTTTATGGACCCCCATGAAGCCCTGATCTGTTGGAAAAGAGCTCTGTATTTGGTGTTAGAGAACCTCAGATTGAATCCAGATTCTGCTGCTTGCTACTCATAACCTTGGGCAAGTCAGGTAACTTCTCTGGGTCTCGGTTTCCTCATCTGTAAAATAAGGAGGTTTGACTAGAAGGCTTCTTAGGGTCCCTTCCAGTTCTAAGTCTAGGACTCTATGACTTAAAGTTCCCTGCTAAATATGGATCAGTAGGGTAAGACCTACTCTCACCCTCAATACTGATCAGAGAGATCTCCTAAAAGTGTCCAACTGTTAATCCAGTTGAGATAGCCAACTCTTGAGGGCTGGGATGAGATGTTTACCTTTCTCTCATTTCTGTCTTTCTCTCAGTCTCTCAGGGTGGCTCAGTGGATAGAATGCTGGTCTTGATGACAAGAAGACCAGTTCAAATCCTGAATTAGACACCTATTAGCTGTTTGACCCTGGACAAATTCCTTTTAGCCTCATATTCCTCTCTATTAATTGGGAATAATAATAATAATAATAATAGCACTCACTTCTCAAGGTTGCTGTAAGGATCAAAAGAACTAGTAAATGTAAAGCACTTTGCAAACCTTTAAGGGGTCTATAAATGCTGGCCATGATCATTTACCTCTGGATATCCCACAGTCAATTCCCAACCAGTGCAAATTTGCTCTTCCTTTTGATTTCATTTTTTCTGTCAGTAGAGCCATAATTAATCTAGCATCTCATTTGTGAAATAATTGGGCTATCTTTGCCTCTTCTCCCTCACCTCTCACACACAATCCATTATCATGGCCAGTCATCTCAACTTCTACAGCATCTCATAGCAATTTTCTCCTTCCTATTCTCTCCTTTCTGTCACTGCAATCACTCTAGCAAAGGTACTTAGTGCAATACTTCACTACTGCAATAGATTCTAGACAGTTCCCTTTCTGATTCACTCATTCTCCTCCTCCAGGGCATCATTTGTCCCACTATTGCTTTTCTTTATGCACAGATCTCCTCATGTCACTCTGCTCAAGATTCTTCAGTGAATAAGCTGTAGAATATGAAAGTGATGGAGTTACTATGGTGCTGTAAGAAATGAGGAAATAGATGCTTTCAAAGAAACTGGGAAAGACTTCTATCAACTGATGCAGAGTTAAGTGAGCAGAACTTGACGAATTATTTATACTGTAACATCAATATTATAAAAATGAACTATTCTGAAGACTTTCATCAACTGAAGAATGAATTGAGCAGAACCAGAACAATTTATACAACAGTCACACTGTAAAAACAACTTTGAAAGCTGTAAAAACTATAACAAATACAATGACCATTCATAATTTTAGAGGATTGATGAAACATGCTATCCATTACAGAGAGGTGCTGGATTTGGTGTGAAGAATGAGACATATGTGTGTATAACATATATTATATATTCATATCAAAAGGAAAATATTTCTTATAACAAAAGGCATAGTCAAGCAAAAGAAATTCCCTCAATGGCTATATACAAATATGTTATATATAATGTATATTAAAATATTTAACATATAAACATAATATATATCTTTTGTATATAGTCATCAAGGGGATTCATTTGTTTAACTATGCCTTTTGTTATAAGAAATAGATTTTTCCTTTCTTTTTTCAAATGGAGGTAGGAGGGAGAGAAAAATTATTTCTGTTCAATTTTTTAAAATAGAAAGGTATAGGGTCCTATAGATGTAGAATATTGCATGTACTTTAGATGAGGTCATTGTATTTTTAAATTTAATTAATTGTTTATTTTGTTACAAGAGATCCCTCATGAAGTAAGTATATTCTGTAAATGTTTGTAATATAAAAACAAAAAACATCAATAAAACTTTTTTTAAAACTTCAATGTCTCACCATTGTCTCATGAGTAAAATTTACTATTTTCTCTAGGATTCAAAGCCTTTCAAAAGGTAGGACCTTTTGGAAGCTATCTTTCCAATTTTATTATACCACTTTATATACATCCAACTTTATCATATACCTACCATTCTGCTCCAATAAAATTAGAATATTCTACTTCCTAAATATGCCGTAAACTTTTTCTCCTTCATACTTTTCTCCCCGGAGTATTCTCTATGTTTATAGTACCCTCTCTTTCCCTAATTATCTGCTGGATTCTTTCTCATCTTTTAAAGTCCAGCTAAAATTCCACTTATTCCATGAATTCTTCCCTGATCACCTCTATCATGACTAGATTTCCCTCAATGCATATCATATATTACTTTGTTTTTCATTTCTATGATACTGTCACGGATGGATTGGTTCTTGGATATCTTCAGTTAAAGAATTAAACTTGCACACACTCTAATCAGAGATAGCATAAGGTTTTGTTTGGTGCAAAGGGATGTGGCTGGGAGAAACTTAAGACTTCATCCTCCCAGAATCAGAAGAAAGACAATGCCTTTATAGGGGGTAGATGGGGGAGACTTGAATATGGAAAACTACAGCTTTTGGGGGTGAGGGATACTTGAAACAATTGTGTTTACATTCCTGAGTTCCTGGGTTATTGCCACCTCCTAGTTTTAATCACACAATATGCATATCTGGCCTCCTATTATTGATTTGTTTTGTGTCTACTTTCCTTGTACCTTTTAGGGACATCTGCCACCATTAGAAAGTCAACTAATCATTTTCTTCTTCATAGAAAGAACACACAGCAAGTTGCCAATTGTTTTGTTCTTCAGGGAAGGTACCTTCTGACTGACCCTAGGCCCACTACAATGCTATGTTAATAAACATCTCCTGATTTTCTTCCTAATTAATCTAAATAATCTTCCTCAGTCTTCTTTGCTGGAGCATTTTCCATCCCCACTTCATTCACCATGGTTATGGAAAATAGGCTATTCAAGGCCCAAATGGAGGAGGTGTAGATGGTGGTCTTCTGCATTTTTTTTAAATATTGTATTGGTCATATCAATCCCCAGAACATTAAAAGAGCTCCTCAATGAGATAGATCTTTGATTCCTCAAAAGAAATTATCCTAACAATCGTTATAGGAAAAACTCTATGGATAGGCTATAGCTATTATGTTGACTATAGTAGAGAATTGAATGTCCAGTCTAGTGAATTAGTATATCAGTATGTAACCCTGACTACCCTAGTCCCCACTGCCTGAAGGCCAGCCCTTCTCCAGTGTTCTCCTGTACCATAAGGGGAATTAGGGCATGTCTAGGTTCTCTTCTAATCCCTCCACTCCTCATAGATGATATTCCCCCAGTTGTAGGAGTGGTCTCCTGCACCCCAGTTCCATTTAAGCATTAAAAATCAAATTAGCTGTGGCAGCTAGGTAACGCAGTAGATAAAGCACCAGCCCTGGATTCAGGAGGACCTGAGTTCAAATCCAGCCTCAGACACTTGACACTTACTAGCTGTGTGACCCTGGGCAAGTCACTTAACTCTCATTTCCCCGGAAAAAAAAAAAAAAAAAGATGCAACCTGTTCTGGTCATATGGCCAATCAGAGGCTATTCCTACCCTTATGGTAGGGGAAGGCTTCCAGTATATTGGATGGATCTTCTAGGGAAGATCTATGGAAGACTATGGATAAGAATCACACTGAATGAGAAAGCATGGATGGATTGAAATCTCTTGGCATTGATGAGATCACAGATTCAGTGGGGAATTTCAGTATAAAATGGTAGGCTACCTCTAATCCTTCAGTCTGAGCCCCCTAGGATTTGGCAATGCTTATTTGGCAAGTGCATTGGCAAGCATTTAAAAGATGAAGTACTGAAAATAACAATGATTTTCCAGGAAGTCAAAGGAAACGTCTTCCAAGTGAAGAAAGATTGACCTGCTAAACTCATCCGACTAGTCTGCAAGTTCCCTGAGGCAAGATCTGTCTTCTTTGTACATCCTACAGCCTAGCATAATGCCTTTCACATAGTGAAATAATTCAGTAAACACCTGTTGTTATTGGAGTTGATGATGGAATAAAAATGGTCTCCCTGCTTCTTCATCTCTCCCACAGGATATCTGTAATACGGGCTTGTTTGGGCATGCCCTGTTCACTTAAAATGGAAGTACCCTCGAAGGCACTTTAGACTATGTCTATGTTACTTAACAAGGAGGCCTCAGTGTCCTCTACCACATGACTGTACCTTTAAAACTGATGAAACTGAGCTGGGTTAAATTCTTTTCCACCACCCATTTTCTGGGGCTCTTCTCAGCTAATCTTATCTGTTGTCTCCAGAGGGTGAAGATTATACTTCACACATAGCATGGGCACATAAACTGAACCAGTGAGAGAGGAAGGACTTACTTCCCTTGCTCTTCCTCTTTTACTCCAGCTGCAAGAAATGGTCCTGGGAAGTGTTCATTTCCTCTCTTTTTTTTTTCACAATTACATGTAAAGATAATTTCAACATTCACTTTTGTAAGATTTTGAGTTCCAAAATTTTCTCCCATCCTCCATTTTCTCCCCCGTCTTGAAGCTAGCAAGCAATCTGAAATAGTTTATACATTATAATCATGTTAAACATATTTCCACATTAGTCATGCTATAAGAGAAGAATCAGAACAAAAGGAAAAAACCCACAAGAAAGAAGCATTACCATATTCCAAGCCCTCTGATCCTTTAATGTTGAAGTTGCCAGGTCCTGTGTAATCCCGATTGTCGCTCCTTGATATTTAAATTGTTTCTTTCTGGCTGCTTGCAGTATTTTCTCCTTTACCTGATTCTGCAATTTGGCTACAATATTCCTTGGAATTTTCCTTTGGGGGTCTCTTTCAGGAGGTGATTGGTAGATCCTCTGGTTCTAAGACATTGGGGAAATTCTCCTTTATATTGTCATGAAATATGCTGTCCAACCTCTTTTTTTGATCATGGTCTTCAGGTAGTCCAATTATTATTATTATTTTTTAATAGTTTATTTTTATTTATTTGGGGGGGTGAGGGAATAAGGCTTAAGTCACTTGCCCAGGGTCAAGTGTAAGTGTCAAGCGTCTGAGGCTGGATTTGAACTCAGGTCCTCCTGAATCCAGGGCTGGTACTTTATCTACTGTGCCACCTATCTGCCCCCTGTCCAGTTATTCTTAAATTGTCTGCTCTGGATCTATTTTCCAGGTCTGTTGTTTTTCTGAAGAGGTATTTTACATTTTCTTCAACTTTTATATTCTTTTGATTCTGCTTTACTTTTTCCCGTTGTCTCATTGAGTCATTCTCTTCCATGTGCCCAATTCTGATTCTTAAGAAATTCTTTTCCCTACTCAGCTTTTGAACCTCCTTTTCCATTTGTCCAACTGTATTTTTAAGGCATTTTTTTTCTTTTTCCAAGTTATTGACTTTCTCTTGCATAACTCTCATTTCTTTTCCCAATTTTTCTTCTACCTCTCTTATTTTATTTGGCTTATAAAATCCTTTTTGAGCTCTTCCAAGAGGACTTTTTGGTCTTGAGACCAATTCCTCTTCCCCTTTAAGGCTTCATGTGTAAGTGTTTTGATATTTTTGTCCTCCTGAGTTTATGTTTTGATCCTCCCTGTCACCATAGTAATTTTCTATGGTGAGGTGGTTTTTTTCCTGTTTCTTATTCATATTTTAGCTTCTTTTGTGCCTTTTAAAGTTGTGTTCTGCTCCTGGGGTACAGCATGCATTGTCCCAAGTTTCTTTTGCCGGGGGCCAGGGGCCCAGTCACTGACTTTCTGTTCTGAGGCCTCAGCAGCTTGCAGCTTGCTCACTGCACTGGAGTGGCCCAGCCTATTTGGATCTGTTGGGTAGCAGATACTCCAACTAGCAAATTGCCTTCTGTGTTGGGGCTGGGGGCCTCACAACTGGTCTGGTTATGCCACTAGCTTGTTGAGGTAGGACCTCTGGTCCTGAGCTGCTGATCTGTGCTATGGCTAAGAGCCTTTTGCTGGCTTGCCCAGATGCCCTCTGCACTGAACTGTGCTCCCCTTTTACCCAGGTGAGACAGACCTTCTGGGTTATCTTAAACTGAAAGATTGTTTTATTCTCTGTGTAGGTTTTACTGCTCCAGAATCCATTGAGAGGCTTAATTTAACAATTCTGAGGGGAATTTGGAAGAGTTCAAGCAACTTCCTGGCCTATGGAAATCCCAAAGTGTTCTTTTCTGTTTTGTGTTGTTTGTCCTCCTCCATATCAGGTATTGGAGTTGATCCTCAGAGGATGTGTGATGACCTTGAAACCAGGACTGTAGGCAAGATGGTACAGCTAGGCAGCTAGCATGGGAGCCCTGAGAAGCCAAGGTGCCTGGACCTCAAGCAAAATGAGTTTGGATTTAGAAATGGGATTATGATCTAATCCCCTTCCATTTACCATTGAACGAGATAGGGAAAAGGGGAAAGGGAATTAAACTCCACATAGTGGGGGAGTAATGTATATATTTGTGATGATACCTTTAAGTAAATATTTCCTGATAAAAGCTAATCCAGACTGTTAGTGGCCAAATGTAACTGGGGTGTGAGGGAAAAACCGTCCCTACCCTTGAGGGAATGGCATTAGAGAGGGCTGAAACCATTTGTCGAAAGCCTAGGGACCTCCTAATCCCCTTTAAGAGTACTGGAGAATCCTGGGGGAGGAGGGAAATGTAACAAACCCAGCCTTCAGGCAGTGAGGGCCAGGTTAGTCAGTGTTACACATCTATTTTCAGAATGTTTTCCCAAGAATCTAGTTCAAATGAAGAAAGAAATATATCTGCACAAATGGAGTATGGTTTAGACGGATGGTCCTAAATTAGTTTTAGCCACCTGCCTATATAGAGATACCATGGTCACTTATAGCAGTTTTTCACTACATTAGCTATACATATCATTAGGACATAGTTGTACTATAAACAGATTTGTGGTTATGTGGTGTTTGCTTAGAAAGGGCGTTAGTTTCACATAGCATTTAAGATCATATGTGTGTGGAAGATTCTGTCAGACAGAAGTATTTCTTCTCACCTTCTAGTGTTTACTACAAGGCCATGTTCTGCTGCCAGAATAAGCTAATATACTGGAATTTGAGTTCTGTTATAATCTTGGGTGAAAAATAAGCAACAAAATATATCTTGATATTGATTCCAGTGAAATTAGTTTCAGCTACAGACTTTTTCCCACCAAAATCACTTTGTTGTTTGATATTAGATACATTCTTGGTTGAAAGAAGTTTTGATAGATGTGAGAGATGACCTAGTGAATAGTCAGAGAGTCAGTTAGTACTTATTAATTTCCTTCCTATGTGCCAGGACCTGTGCTAAGTGAGGGGGATCCAAAGAAAGGCAGAAACAGTCCCTGCTCACAAGGAGCTCACAGTTTGATAAGGAAGACAACATGCAAACAACTATGTGCAAAAAAGGGAATACATAGGGTACAACAGAGGGAACCTCAGAGGGAAGGCATCTGCATTAATGGGAACCAGGAAAGGCTTCTTGAAGGTAGAATTTTAGCTGAGACTTGAAGGCAGGCGGGGTAAAGCTACAAACCTCAGAGTGAGGAAGACCTAGGTTCAAATCCTGACTCTGACACCCATTGGGTGACTAGGGAAAGCACTTAACTTCCCTTAACCTCAATTTCCTCTTCTGTTAAATGGAGATAATACCTGAAGTGCTATATAAATATCAGTTCTTATTATTACTGTAAGATCTCTGGGCAGTTTGCTCAAACAATAAATAGCAAGGCCTATCTCAGTGTTTATTCTCAAACAACACTTGGAGTCTACAAATTTTGTTTTTACAATGTTCCCTAGTTGGTGAGTCATGGGTTCCCATTCTGGGGATAACCTTCTGGCTGGGGCGTACTAAGGATAAGCCTTGAATTGGGGGTTATTTCATCATTCTGGTATTGCAGTAGTACTAAAGGCACCAGTCGATGCTCTGCCAGCAAACCTGGCCTCTTTCCAACTTCTTTAAAAATCCCTTTGTGGGAGTGAGAGAAACAGCTAATGCCTCCTTATCCTTGGCCTTTTCAAAGAGCTCTGAATTCCAGATTGCCTCACTCATACCTGAAAATAGGTTAGGCAAAGGCCTTAAGGGAAAAGGAGGGGCCATAATGACCCTGGAGAAGATAGAGTTTAAATGGAAGTAGAGGGCAGTAGTGGAATTTCTTCTACCTGAAGCATCAAAAGAGGCCTCAGAAGCAACAAAATCTCAATTCAGTGAATGTTTTCTATAGCACGATTGGTCAGTAAATCAACAAGCACTTATTAATTGCTTACTATGTGCCAGGAATTGAGTGCTAGGCATGTAAAGAAAGGCAAAAACGGTTCTTGCCTTCAAGTAGTTTACATGCTAATGGGGGAAACAACAGGTCAATAATTAGGTATATACAAGATATTATACTAACAGAAACATAACTCAGGTGGAATTATAGGTCTTTTTTTTGCCAGAAAACGGAATTTAAAGGGCTCCAAATTTAGAGAGGGACAAATTTAAAGAGAATTAATATACTTGCAGTCTTTCAACAGCATAGAAACCACACAGTTTAGCACCTCATTAATAGTTAGAATAAGAAGTTATCTGAAAAGCTCTTCCCCATACCTAACTTGCTCCTACTTCTCACCTCCAATCAAACTGAGAGCATAATTCATGTCACTTGCTTCAGCTATAATTTGTAGTAATTGCTATGGTGCAAACATTCCTAGTTATCTTATTTTCAAGGAGTATATAATCCTGCTAGGAAACAAGATGTGTGTGTGTGTGTGTGTGTGTGTGTGTGTGTGTATGTGTGTGTATGTATGGTTGATCTTCAGCATTCAAAGTTTAACTTTTGCTAAGTCAAGCATTCTCATGATTTCATTAATAACTCCATTTTCACTTTCATATTACCAACCTGAACATTCATACCTATGTGCAACAGAGAAAATGATGGGCATGGTACCCAAGTTTCTGAAGCAGCTGGTATTCTACCAAGTGCTTCACTGGTCTTGGTCACTCTGAGACCCTTAAGGATCTCTAACAGCACACAATGTAGACATTGCTGACATATTACTTTAAGCTGGTGTGTCCTTCATGATCTCTAACACTATCTACCAGTCATGAAGGACAGTGTTGGAGGTGATGCTGAAACCTCACCCATCTCAGAGACTTCTGACAGCAGCAACTAAAGTCCCAACATCCTCTTCCTTGGTTTTCAGAGGGCAGCCAAGGCAGAAAGGTTTATAACAGTATTGTATACAGCACAATGCCTCATATTGCCATCTGACACAGTGGAAGGTAAGATTCAGGTTAAAAAAGTTTTTGTTTTAAGAACCTAATTTTCTCTGCAGTATTTATCATACTGTAGATTTCCCGTGTTATAAAAATGAATACTGTCTGAAATCAGTTTTTTTATTGAGATGTTAGCACAAAAGGTCACAGAATTCTAGGGAATTACTAGAGAGAAAAATGTTTTGCATGTTACCAATTTTATTTTGTGTACTGCATTTTATGAACTATTTCATGGTTAGTGTGATAGGAAAAGTACTATCAGAATTGATGTTTTGTTATAAAGAATTGTATGCAGCAAAGTGTATTTTCAATGTCTAGCAAAAGATCACAGTTTTTGGTGGTCACAGAAACTTAAACTTCTATTTCCCATAGGTTCAATGTATCAACCTTCATGTTTTTTACTTTTGATAATTTTTCTAGGTATGTTACTTCCATAAAAGTTGAAGATTGACAGTATATAGGCATACATACATATGTATGAATGCATATATATACATTTATGTGTGTATATCTTTTTATAAGCACACAAAACAGTTTTAAAAAATAATAAAAGTCACTATATAATTAAAGGTTAACATGAAGAATAAAGATAATAAATTTAGGAATACTGAGGTCTGGGCTGTCTACAGTATTTTTTGTACTAATGGAGTTCCAGAAATAGCTATAAGACAAAAATGTAAGTAACCAGGTTAGCGTTGGAAGCTTCCACAATAGGGTATCCCCAAATGGGAAATTCCTCTAAATGATCAGGATGCTTACAACCTTGGAGATGATATAGATCAAAGCTTCTTAAACTGTGGGTTGTAACCCCATATGAGGTCATGTAACTGAATGTGGAGGTTGTGAAAAATTTGGCAACAGTAAAAGGTTATGTATACCTATTTTATATACCTATATACCCAGGGTTGCACGAACATTTCTCATGTGAAAAGGGATCATGAATGGAAAAAGTTTAAGAAGCCATGGTATAAATCACTGTGACTTGGAGTAATCTAGAAAAGCTTTATGGAGTAGGCAGGTCTAGAGTTATGCCCTCCAGTATGGGTATGATTTGGACAAGTCAAGAGAAGGAAAGACACCCTAGGTGAGGAACATCATGAACAAAAACTCAAAAACGAGAAAAAGTCTACCCTCCCATCTTCCAGGAAATAACATTCCAGAGTTGTCTCAATAACTCCTGCCTGTTTTTCTTATTTTATATTTTGACTTCTCCTTAATGAACCTGTAACCATTGGTGATGAGTTTTAAACTGCAATCATTTAATTTCATGGGAGAGAAAGCTATAGAGGTTGTTGCTAATTGGGTTTAGATCTATCCAGATCTGCTAGATACACCTGGTATAAGGATGCAGAAACAATAGGCTCAGTAGTCTTAGGATTCAATAAAAACTCTTCAAACTTCTTAATTTAATTGACATTATCAAAATTTAATTGTTAGGTATTGAAAGTCTGGGAAGCATCTAAGTGGCTAGAGAACCTTGGAGTCAGAAAGACTTGGGTACCTTTCCTACTACTGATACATGATGGTGATTGTTGCCCTTCATTCTCAAAGAGGACCAAAAAGACATCACTATGTCAGGGTCAAGGTAGGTGTGTCTTACTGTAGCTATTCCTTGCCCTCAAGGAGCTCACAATCTAGTGGAGAGACAACAAATAAATATGTACAAAGTAGCTATGTACAGGATAAATAGGCAATAAAAAAGGGAAAGGTATTAGAATTAAGGGATTAGGAAAGGCTTCCTATAGAAGATGGGTTTTTAGTTGGATCTTAAAGGAAGCCAGGGAAAGCAATAGGGTTGATTAAGAGGGAAAACATGGAAGCACAGCATGGGGAACATCCAGAGAAAATGCCCAAAGCCAAGAGGTGGAATGTCTTGTTCATGCAGTAGCAATGAATCCAATTGCATGTATCTTTTGACTACTTATTTATTGTTTGTTTGTTTGGTTTTGGTTTTTTGCAGGCAATGGGGGTTAAGTGACTTGCCCAGGGTCACACAGTTAGTAAGTGTCAAGTGTCTGAGGCTGGATTTGAACTCAGGTACTCCTGAATTCAGGTCCAGTGCCTTAACCACTGCGCCATCTAGCTGCCCCTTGACTACTTATTTATTAAAGGATTTTGTTCATATATTTCCATCAATCATTCAATCATATATTTCTTGTTAGTTGTCTATAAATTTTGGACATTGTGCCCTTATCTGCAAAATTTGATAAGATTTTCCCCCAGTCCATTATTTCATGCCTTGTCCTAGTTATAAAAATTTTGTTTGTTCAAAAGCTTTTTAATTTCATGTGATCTAAATTATCTACTTTATCTTTTATAATTGCTTTTCTCCCTTGTTTTCTTAAGAATTTATCACCTACTGGGGCAGCTAGGTGGTGCAGTGGATAGAGACTGGCCCTGGATTCAGAAAGACCTGAGTTTAAATCTGGCCTCAGAAACTTGACACTTACTAGCTGTGTGACCCTGAGCAAGTCACTTAACCCTCATTGCCCTGCCAAAAAAAAAAAAACAAAACAAAACACTGTCCATAGAGACCTAAGAAGCTTACAGATGCACAGGATCCCCTTGCTGATCAGAACATCACAGATCACTATTATTGTATTAATAATCTCATGGCACTTAAGCTTCTAAAATTGTCTTCAGCAATGCCACCAGATGGTAAGACCATAGCATACTACAAATGTTTGGAGATACCACCACAGAAATTGATCTCAAAAATCACTTTTATCAGTTTGCTAAGATGCACATGATAATGGTGGTACATAGGCAGCAGGATGCTCTCATCCATGCCACAAGTTAAGTTGCAGAGATGGATGTTGAGAAGTCCTTCAACAAACTGATTATAAATGAACACAGGAATAATGCGAAAGGAAGAAAATCCTGGGAAGCCAGAAGAAAAGGAAAAAGAAGGAACTATAGATTCTATAATTAACCTAAAGCTCATTTCAGGAATTACTGGAGCTCTTTCCCTTCCTCCAGCAGCAATCATAAGAAGCCTCTGTCAGTTATTTTAATCTCCTTCCCAGAGGTGCTCAAGAAGAGGTTAATATTGCCCTGCCCCCTCCTCTTAAAACTGCACCTCCACCTCCACCTCTGCCTCCACCAGTTTTTGGACCACATATTCAAAGTCTAGGACTCAATCATTAGCTCTCCTTAGCATTTCCAGAAGATGAGAGCTCATGAAATGTACAGCAATCCTTAACATCTTTCTACAGTGATTGGGGTATGAGCAGAAAAGTCACTTAAGAAATGAAATAAATAAATCTTAGAGTAAAGATTTTTGTCCTTTGTATGTGTCCATGGTAGCATATAACATGCTCAGATATGGGCAGAGTATTGGAGTCAAGTTCCCACAGGCAGGACAGGCCTTTTAAATAGACAGACCCTTTTAAATAGATAATAACAAATCTAGTCACTAGTATACAAATGTACTTTGCTTCTTAATCATAAGGAAAAGAAGTAGTTAGGCTTAGTTTGAGCTTCTAGGAACCTTTAAGTGAGTTTCGGTTCTAATTGCATTACTTTATGTGATTAGAATTTGACATACTTTGACCTGTGGCAAAAGCAAATGCCTCACCACATTTTTACAATACAGTACAAATACAGCACAAAATTTAAAAATAATTTAAAATAATTCTTTTGCTAGTACCAGTCATCATAGAGAATTAGAGAATATGATCAACCTATTACAGGAGGCTGAACTTTGAAAGTTTAATACATCTAGGTACTTTCTTCCCTTTTATATTCTTTTCTTTCTAGAGAAATGTAAGACAAAACAAAAAAGCAAACAAAAAACACTCTTTTCTATTCCTTAATACCAATGCAACCCTGCAACTAAAATATAAACTAAAATCTTGTAATTTCTACTTGTACTCTACTATTAGAAGTGATAGCTCTTCACAAAACTGTGAGGCCTGCTTTGCAAACTCAGGACATCTCTAATAAAGAAAATGTTAATCTTCCTAAATGTCAAATGAACAGACCTTTTATTTTTTCTGAATAGTTTGGATGTGACTTGTGGAAGGGACTTTAATTTGTACTTTCACCTGTTTCCATCTAATTTTCTGCTGCTGCTTTGGGATCTATTACTTTGCTCTTTATAGAAATTTTGCTTGGTTAGAACTGATTTACAGAAGTGAAAAGGTAAAGGAAATAGGACTTGTTTTACATTTTAGGATTTCTAAAAAGTGATTAAAATGGACCAATTAAAGAAAATTATCACCTACCCATAGATCTACATCTTTTCTAAATTTTTATGATATGATATTTAATCCATTTTGGATTAAATTTGGATTGGAATTTAAAATTCCATTTCAAATTTATTCTTTATGGAATATGGTGTAAGTCATCCTAATTTCTGCTAGCCTGCTTTCTCTGGTTTCCCCAGCAGGTCTCATCAAATAGAGAGTTTGTTCCTAAATTATACATGTTTTGGGATTTATAAAAAAACTAAAAACTCAGTTATTGAGTTCTATTATTATTTCTGATTATCCCTTGTCTAGTCTTATTTTTTGTTTTTTGAACCGATACCAAATGGTTCTGATGGTTACTGATTTATGATATAGTTTGAGGTCAAGAAGTGTTATTTTCCCTTCCTACCTTTTTTTCATTTTCCCTTGATATTATAGATCTTTAGTTCTTCCAAATATATCTTATTTATTTTATCTAGTTCTGTCTACAAAGTATCCCTTTTGTAATTTGGTTAGCATAGCATTAAATCTATAATAGTTTTAAGGTGATGATCATCTATCTGTAGGAAAGAAGGAAAGGAAGAAAATAAGCATTTATTAAGCACCCATTATATGCCAGGCACCATGCTAAGCCCTTTACAAATATTTTCTCAGTTGATCCTCACAACAACTCTTTGAAGGAATTACTTATTATTATCTCCATTTTACAGTTAAGGAAATTGAGGCTGGGAAAAGTCAAGTGATTTGCCCAGGGTCCCTCAGCTAAAAAGTGTCTAGGAATAGATCTGAGCTCAAGTCAACCAGGACTCCAGTCCCAGTACTCTGTACATTGAACCTCTAGGTATCTGTAATGACCATATTTCCTGAACCAAATACTGGAGCCCACAGTCTGATAAAAGATAAGCATTTTGCACATTTTTTCCCCCAAACTGGGACTCTCCTAAAAAATGTAGGCTATGTGATCATAGCCCTCTTATCTCGAATTGCTCCAGCTCTCTAAGTCTAAGGAACCTCAAAATTTAGCTTCTCAAAGGTGATATGAATAACTATGAAATACTTGCTCATCAAGCTTTTATGGTAATCCCCCCCCCAAAAAAAAACTACTGTGAAAAAAACTCAGTCTTGTTGACAGAACTCTCCAAACTGTTGAGATCATAAATATCCTTGTCCATCTTTGAGGGCTCATCCAAATTCTCCCTGTCTAATTTGGGCTCTTTCAAGTGCATGTGTGATCTCATCCAGAAGCTCTCAACTTGAAGCAATCCAGGAAGGACCTTTCTTGGTAAAAGTTGATGGAAGGGTACTGGGATTTGGGAAAGGATAGTGAAGTAGAATGAAATGGAGTGGGAGGGAACTTGGTATCTGAACATGTAGATTTGACTTTGAGCATTTGTTCTTCACTTTCATTTGAGTCTGAATTCTAAGTAAACTGTCACTTAACCACTCAGCTTCTGTTTCCTCATTTGTAATGGAAGAATATTTCCTATCAGGCTTATCTCAAAGTTTATATGAAAATCAAACAAGATGATAGATCATAAAACATAATGGGGAATGTATGATTTTGTTGGTATAGGGAAGTCCCAAGTAAGAAAAATCCTTCGAAGAATGTAGGTAAGCACATTTATAATGTGAGAAAATGGGGGGCAGCTAGATGGCGCAGTGGTTAAAGCATCGGCCCTGAATTCAGGAGTACCTGAGTTCAAATCTGGCCTCAGACACTTGACACTTAACTAGCTATGTGACCCTGCCAAAAAATGTGAGAGAATGGACTAAGGCACTATGAGACTTGCCCAGTGTTACATAGTCATTATGTGTCAGAAGCAGGATTTGAATCCAGATTATCCTGGCTCCCCAGTGGCTCTCTATCAATAACTCCATGCTGACTATTATATTGTGGAAGTGCATTGTAAGTGGTCAATTTATATACATATGAAAGATATCATTATGTAAATAGAAAACTTGAAAAAACAGATTGGAACACTGAAATATTATTTTTCAGCAGACATAAGAGCAACACAACCCTTATCATGTGGTGGTATATAACTCAGAACCATGAAACACTCAGGTCTCTCAAAATTTCAAACTGAGGATCACCCAAAAGACAATGAAAAGGTCAAAGTGAACATCAGCAGGCTATAACACATCACAAAGAATTATGAAGAAGTTGAGTAAAGCACATCATCAAGGAAATATATTAATCAATCAATATTTATTAATGAAAGTGAAAAAAAGGATGGATTGATTGCCTTAGAAAGAGTCAGGGATAACTGATGAATAGCCTATGTGCTCCTTGTGATGTCAAGAGAAAATGAAGGTTGTTTCCATCATCTTGGACAGAGAGGTCTGTGCTAAGCCTCTGTATGTGATACAAAGAATCATAAGGAATAGCTTCTGACCTTAAGGAGCTTACAGTCTAATTGGAGAGATAAGACTAGACAGAAAGAACTAGGTAAATTATCAATCATGATCAAAGATTTAGAACTAGAAGAGACCCTGGAGATCCACTCATTCTTAAATTCCACTCTGGGGTCAGCACTGCCCTAATTGGTGAGATCATGAGAACAAACTCAGATGACCCACTATATCATGCTAGCCTAGTCATGTCCATGTGCCCCAGCATTCTTCTTTCCACTCACCTTACTGCTGTACACATACCACCTCCTCTGTCTCCCTTTTGCTCTGGGAACCATAAATGAATTCAATACTGCCAATACTGTTGGAGAGAGTAGTATTTCAATCAATTGCCCTGTGGCTCCACCCACTATCCCTGTGACTTCTGTGTTTTCTTTTTTTTTTTTTTCGTGAGGCAATTGGGGTTAAGTGACTTGCCCAGGGTCACACAGCTAGTAAGTATTAAGTGTCTGAGGCCGGATTTGAACTCAGGTACTCCTGACTCCAGGGCCGGTGCTCTATCCACTGCGCCATCTAGCTGCCCCAACTTCTGTGTTTTCTAAAATAATTACTGTTGCTATAGACAAAAGTTTGGGGTAAGCATATTATTATTTTATTAATGTTATACCAGTAAAAGATTGACCACATATCTCCCTAACTTCTCATGGTCTCAGGCCACTTGGAAGAGAAAGCAGGGATAGAGCTTTAGCATGCCAATTAGCTTGAGCAGGAGAAGAGCCCCAGAATACCTAGAAAACCTATAAGACACCCCCCCCCAAGAGTTCTTGGCATCCTCCCAGGGTTTTATCCTCTTTTGATAGAGGCAGGTCATTATACATTGATCAAAGCTAATTGGTTAGCATCATTCAATTCCATTGGTTGACATAACTTGAAGGTGGGTCTACATTAAAAATGAATTCTACAGATGACATCAGGGAAAAGTATGGAAAAGACCCTCACTCAAGTTGCTTAGGGCAAAGTCCAATATCTAGGTGTGGTTTCATTCCATCAATCCTTCACAAAAGAAGCTATCTCCATTTCTTTTCCTTCCTTTGGTCTGTCCCAGATCAAGGAGAACTGAACTTTCTGGAGTGGAGGGAGAAAAAACTGAGAAACTGACCTCTGGATCCCCCAAGAAAATTCATTACTAATAATTATTTTCTCATACTTCCCACACCAAAATACCCTTTCCTGGCCACTAGTACCATATACGTATGGTCTTCTCTTATCAGAAGATAAGCTCCTTGAGGGCAGAGGTTATCTTGCTTTTATATTTGTAGTATAGTGTTTGACCCATAGCAAATTCTTTTTCATTCATTTAGGCCAAGAGTTCTTGACCTTTTTTTGTATTATGGACACCTTTGACAGTTTGGTGAAGCCCATGACCTCCTCAGAATGTTTTAAATGCATAAAATAAAAATAAAATAAAATACATAAGATTATAAAGGAAACCAATTATATTAAAATACATTTCTCAAAATATTTTAAAAAATCAAGTTCATGGACTCCATGTTAGGATCCCCTGATTTAAGTCAAGTCTCTCATTTTATAGATGAGAAAACCAAGACCCAGATCAAATGAAACAATATTGGTTTCCATTCATATATATACTGCACCAAGCTGCCTCTGATCGTAAAGGGTAATAAATAAGTATTGTAGGAAAGGTACAAAGAAAAAGATGAAAAGGTTGAGCTTTCTGATGGCACATTTCCATCATGCTTTTTGTCTCCCCAGAACCTAGAATAGTGTTTCTTTATAGAAATGAATTGAACAAAGGGGAGCTGGAATCAGGAAGGCTCTATGGAATAAGCAACATTTGAAAAATGGGATATCACATGCAAAATTGTGGAGGCAAGAAAGCATAAGATGCATTCAGAGACTGATGACTAGTATGATTGAACTGAAGCACCAGTTATAGGGTTTGGATAGTAATGGAACATAAGTGGGGACGGCAAGACAGGATGGGGGTCACTATCATAATTGCAGGGTTAAGGAACTGACAGTTTAGGGACATAAAAGGATTTTGATCAGGAAAGTGAATGATCATAACGGAGCTTCATGAAGATTCTGTTAGCTTTCAGATCCCCTAAATCTAGGGTTCATGGAATGAAAACAGTTGGTAGCCAAAGTGATCCATATCCCTTCCAGCCTTTAAAATTTGACTCAAAAGCCTTTCTCCTCCAGGTAGTCTTCTCTAACTCTTTAATTGCTCCTTTCTTCTGCATCGCCCCACCTTACTCCCCCACTCTACTCCAAGCATTACTGTGATCATGTATTATTTGCACTTGCTGATATGTTGACCATATAAAAGCAGAGCATCTGGTGAATTTTTTTACTTTCATATTTTAAGACATATTGCCATCAATTCACTCAGATTGGGCATTAAACATAATAACTCTGACTTGAATAAATGAATATATTAACTTTTTCCTTTAGCGTGAAAATTGTAATATGACAAAAGAAATGAGATTGAGAATGGATGAAAGGAACCTGACTAGCATGCAATTTTCAGCCTTTATGTGTTTTGTAGAATTGGGGGTTTTTTTAGCTTCTTTTTCTATTTTAGTTTCTGGTCATCATGCAGGAACACACGTGCACCTTTCTGTCCCCATCCACAGATCATGAAGAGTTCATAGGCTAATAGGATACTGTTGTCTGCCTATTCTTTCAGTTTGCCTTCTACTCATAATAACCTTGTGCTCTTGTATCCATTAATTGGTTAATTCATCGGTGAACATTTATTAGGTGTCTACTATGTGCCAGACAGTGATACAAAAATGAGATACCTCCTGCTCTCAAGGCACTAATAGCCCACTGGAGAAAGCTGTTGTTGTTATTATTGTTGTTGTTGTTATTGTTGACGATGATGATGAAGAAAGCATTTATATATGCTAGGCACTATACCAAGCACTTCACAATTATTATGTCACTTGATCCTTACAACAGCCCTGCATGGTAGGTGCTCTTATTCTCTTTTTGAAGATGAGGAAATTGAGGCAAAACAAAAGTTAAGTGACTTGTCTGGCATCATATAGCTAGTAAATATCTGAGACCTGATTTGAACTCAGGTCTTCTTCACTCCAGGCCCAGCACTCTATCCACTAGCTACTATTGATAGTGTGATAACAGATGACAAAGAGAAAGTGAAACTAATGGTTTGCTTACATCTTCCCATTCCAGGTGAGTGATATTCAAAGTGGGAAATGTGGAGTAAATATAGTTAAGATGGAAAGCCCAAGTTATATAAGAAGAGATATAAAATATGTATAGAAATCACCTAGCAGCTTTAAATAATAGCATGTCTGTCATGGAAATAACCACAACTTGCCCACTTGGAAACAAGTCAATATTATAAACCTTTAATCAGGAACATGTGGATACAGCTCTTCTCCATGGAGGCCCTCTTTAAAAAAAGAAATCTTGGGAGCAGCTAGGTGGCACAGTGAATAAAGCACTGGCCCTAGATTCAGGAGGACTTGAATTCAAATCTGACCTCAGACACTTGATACTTATTAGCTGTGTGACCCTGGGCAAGTCACTTAACCCTCATTGCACACACACACACACACACACACACACACCCCAAAAAAAAAGAAGGAAAGAAAGAAATCTTGTTCAATCGGGCTTGAAGAAGACTTCTTATACTTTTAGAAAAAGTTTAGTTTCTGAATACATTGGTTTGGCAGGCATGCTTATCTGCATTTAGTCTGTGTATAGTTGTTTTCACTTGTGTCTGACTCTTTTTAACCCCCCTTTTGGGGTTTTCTTGGCAAAGATACTGGAGTGGTTTGCCATTTCCTTCTCTGGCTCATTTTATGGATGAAGAAACTGACGTAAACAGGGTTGAGTGATTTGTCCAGGGTCACACAGCTAGTAAGTGCGTGAGGCTGGATTTGAACCTGACTCCATGTCTGGCACTCTAGCCACTGCACCACTTAGCTCCTCTACCTTTAGTCTAGTACATCCTTATTGTTGTTTACCCTACAATGGGATTATTATTCATTTTTTTATCAACCTAGCATAAAAGACAGGGATGGGGTTAATTTAAGCAAAAAAGGCAGACACACTACTTCTTGATTTGAGTAGACTCTTGGATATTTTTAAAGATGGACTCACTCCTCTCTAGAGAGAGGGCAGATATGTGCCACCCTTTCTCTTTTTGTCCATACTCTAGAAGGCCAAACAAAATTAAATCCTGGGTACCAAAGGTATTAGATATAATTTCTGAGCTTCTGTTAGTGATCTTTCAAGAACCTTGGAGATAAGGGAAAATCTAGCAGGGGGGAAATAAGTAAACATCTCAAATGGGGAAAAGTAATTTTATAAACTTATGTAGGTATGGCCTCTAGACTCTCAAAAGGGCTTGATCTGGTAACATCTTTGCCTGTATTGATTTGACTCAGCAGTTTTGCCTGGATGCTCATCTAAGATTGGTTCTGTCATATCTCTGACCACAATTTGACCTTTTATTCTGTGATTTCCATGACTTTGTTTTTCTGTATCCAGCTTGCCTATCTGGTTCCACAGCTTCTGACTTGGATTCTAACTATTAGCTCTCCCCTGTCTGGGTTATTATAATCAAAGAGGCACAGCAGTTGAGCTATGGAGGCAAGCATACATTAATTGCTACCCAAAGCCCTGAGATTACCTGAAACAAGGGAGATTCAGAATTCTGCAATGATATCTCCAAACTGGCTTACATATTGTGGCTTACAATCAATCAAACAATCAATAATCGTTTATTAATCACATGCTACGTACTAGGCAATGAGCTAAGAATACAAAGACAAAAAAAAAAAAAACCCCAAACAATCCCCTGCTATCTATGAGCTTATATTCTATCCAGGAGACAACTTGTACATATTTAGGCATGTATAGAATAAATATATGGTATTTAAATGCAGGGTAGTTTGAGAAAGAGGATGCCAGCAGGTGATGGGATGAGGAGTGATTCCAACAACAACAACAACAACAACAAACAACATGATGCTTAAGCTGCATACTGAAGGAAGTGAAGGATTCTATGAGGCAGAGGTGAAGAGGAAGTGTGTCTATGTGTTAGGGAGGAACAGCCAAAACAAAGATACAGAAGCAGGAAATGGTATGTTGTGTTTACCAAACAGAGAGATGGCCAGTTTTGCTGGACCATAGAGTTCAGAAAGAAGAGTAATATATAATGCGGGTAGAAAATTAGGCTGGGACCAAGTTGTGAAGGGCTTTAAAATCCAAGCAGTGAAACTGATATTTCAACCTAGAAGCAATAGGGAGCCACTGCAATTTATTGAGCAGGGCAGTGACATGGTCAGATCTGCACTTAAAGAAAATCACTTTGGCAGTTTTGTGGAGGATAGAATGAAGTAGAGAGAGACTTAAGGCAGGGAGACCAAGTAGGAGGCTGTTGCAATAGCTTAGATGAAAGGTAATGAGGGCTAAATTGAGATGATAGCTGCATGAGCAGGGAACAGGGATTGCATGTTAGAGAAATTGTGGGTATAAAAATGACAAGATTTAGAAATTGACTGGATTTGTGGGGCGAGAAAGAGTGAGGAGTTAAGGATACTGCTGGGGTTATGAATTTGGAATGCTGGCAAAATAGTGGTACCCCTAACAAAAGCAGGAAAATTTGGCAGAGAGGAAGGTTTGTCCCGGAAGGAAGGAGAGCAAAAGTGCCACGTGAGACCTCTTCATGACCAATTAGAACAGCTCTGGAAAGTCTAGTTATGTGGATAGCTTTTTCTGTGTATCTGTTTTTCTGTGTTGTGTGTATTCTAGTTATAGAGCACATCAAAAGATGTATAGAGATGGTTCCTGTGTGTATGCAATAGGCCCATGGTACAGGGATAAAATAGCAATCATGAGGATGATGATTCTGTCATAGTCCTTGACCATATTTTGTTTTGTTTTGTTTTGGTTTTTTGCAAGGCAATGAGGGTTAAGTGACTTGCCCAGGGTCACACAGCTAGTGTCAAGTGTCTGAGGCTGGATTTGAACTCAGGTCCTCCTGAATCCAAGGCCAGTGCTTTATCCACTGCGCCACCTAGCTGCCCCCACTTGACCGTATTTTTTGAGCTTTCCCTCTCCTCTTAGAGAAGGCTAGCATTAAGAGGCCCTAGCACCCAAGGAAGGCCAGGGAGTTGTCAGGAGATCAGCAAAAAAGGTGGAATAATTTGTATAGTGTCTAGGACTAGGGAGGTGAGAGGGCAGAAGTTACAGAGAAGCAAACTGCCATATGATATAAAGCAAAATTGTCTAACAGAGTTGTCCTAAAATGTACTTCCTTGGAAAGCAATAAGGTCCTCAAACTGACACTGAATAACCACTTCTTGAGAATGCCATAAAGAGGGTTTCTGTTCTACTACAAATTCAGCTTTATAGCTCCTGAAGTTCTTGATTCTTCTACCCCTAAGTTTTTCTAAACCTATATCCACAGGGCTCAATGTCAGATTTATAATAAAATGTTAGTATGCTAAATAACAATGGGAAACTTGAAGTTGAACTAGATAATCTCCACGGTTATTTTCAGCTCTAAATTTTATGATCTTATGAGTTGGACTTTAAAGGATGGGTAGGAATTCCAGAGACAAAGAGCGGTAGAGGCATTCCAAGAATAGGGATGGGCAAAGATGCTGGGATGGGAGCACAGGATATTTTTTGGTGGAGAAAAGTGGTCCAGTTTGACTGGAATGCAGAGTTTATAGAGAAGAGATGAAGCTGGAAAGTTTCCAGCTTATAAAGGGCTTTGAATGGCAGGCAAAGGAATTGAAACTTTACTTTGTAGGAAGTATGCCACTCAGAAAAAGAGTGAAATGTCCAGTTTTAATCATAAGGATGATTATTTTGTCAGTAATATAAACAGGTAGAAGGAGAGAGAGGGTAGAGGCAGGAACCCCTCTTAAGAAACTACACAAAGTCTAGACAGATTATAATGAGAATAATATGATGGCAGTAGAAATAGATAAGTCAAAATAGTGGGGAGAGAGTTTGCAGGGGTGGAATCAAAAAGATGAAGTATGTTCAAGCAAAGAAAGAATTACCACATGTAAGGAATATTGTGGAGAAGAATTATATTGAGGTTCGGGTTGAATCGGATGGCCTCTATCAGGATCCCCATGCCAAGACCACCTCTCTCTTTTTATTCCTCTTTTTACTATTAGAAGACACCGTCTTCAAGAGCTAAGACCCAGCAAATAAACTGTCCTGAGCTTACCATAACAACAATCCCTTGTGGCTCACCATCTGAATGATCTCAGACACAGTAAAATCCCAGAATTGTTTCACACCAGCACCAGGTGGTTTCTAAGCTTGGATGAGCACCTGTAGCACCCGTGTTCCAGTCATGAAGTCTTGCTATTGTATGAGATGATTATGGATTTGAGTCAGATTAAACTCTGAGGATGGGGTCTGGAAGATACCCAGCCCCGCCCCAGTATAGTTAGTTTAAAAGTTTATTGCTTGTCAAATTCTCACTGTCTCCTTTGTTTTATTGCCAATTAATAGTATTTTTACTTCTGCTCAGTCTCCCTACTTGTCAGCTACATCTTAATTTTATCTGGAATCCATCATGTGTCAGAACCCCAGTCCCTGTTGAGTGGGCCGGGGAGTTTGCCCACCAATTCAATACTCGGGACTCCAGAAGAAAGGACAGGGCTCGGCACAGGATGCAGCAATTAAGTTGAGACCAGATATTAAGTGACATGTCTCTTTTTCTCAGAGCAGAATCCCCTTGACCCTAGGGTCCCCAAAATGGATTATTCTTTTATTCTTTATTCTATTTCTTTGATTTCCCAACATAGCTGAAGATAAATTTTAACCCTGTCATCCTTCTAAAATTAACATGACTACAAAACAATGCTGAAATACCTGAGTGACTCTTCCTGTTATTCAAGTTGAATATCTTTAGAGATGGGGGCTGGGAGAGGGGAGTCAGTGGGAACTGTGAGATCTGAAACATCTGACTGTTACTCCCCTGTTCCCTCTTCCTTCGGTTTGACCTTGTTCCCCCTCCCATTTTCCCCCTTATTCCTGGAACACATATGCATGTCTCCATACATTGATCACGAGCTAAACATGCACCCTGGGTGAGACAGGATTGGATGTTAGATTGTGAGCTCGCCCTAGTGTGCGTGGGGACTTCCCCTCTGACCAACATTCCTATAAAAGGTCAAAGCATGTATTAGCTATTGCGACTCAGGCATGGAGTTTGCCCATTCCTGCAGGAATGTAATAAATCTGTCTCTGCTTGACTTGGTGGTCTCCTCGAGTTATTTGGGTAAACTGAGGCAGTTTGCCCCAAACACTATGAACTAAATTTGTCTCATTGTTGCTATTATCCCTCATTGTTAGAGCCATAGCTTACTGCATAGTCATTGGTATAAGTACTGAGCTTTGCCCACACTAAAGTGGGTCTCCTATTAGAGGGGATGCTGGCACGGGTGTCTAGTTTTCCTCCTCCAACAGAATAAAGAAAGCTTTTTGTTTATGACCACTGTTATCTCACTGGCTTTATTTTTGTAGGATTTTTTTGAGTTAACTGTGGTTTGGGGTAACCTATGTGAGTTCTCTAGGGTTTTTGTTTGTTTGTTTAGAGTTAACAGCAGTTGCAGAGCTTCTATGGCTCTTTGGTCATTTGTTATCAGGGCTGACACCTCTGAGGTTCCTTCCAACTCTGACATTCTGTAATTCAGTCATACTTGGTAGATTTCAAGAGCTAATTAGCCAGGGAAATACTTGAATACTTAAAAATAAGTACTTTTCATTCATGAATTTGTGATCTCATTGATCTGAATTTACTCTACAAAGATGTTCTAATATTTTAAGGATCAAAGTGGAACTCTCTGGCTGTGGACACCAAAGGTGGTTAGCAGCCTTGAAAAGCTCTTGGGTAATCCTCATACCAGAGGTGCTATTCTTCCCTAAATACCCAATATACCCTGGTAGTATTCTAGCAAAGGCTGGATGAATACCTATCAAGAATATCGTAGAAGGGCAGCTAGGTGGCACAGTGGATAAAGCACTGGCCCTGGATTCAGGAGGACCTGAGTTAAAATCCAGCCTCAGACACTTGACACTAGCTGTGTGACCCTGTGCAAGTCACTTAACCCTCATTGCCCTGAAAAAAAAAAAAAGAATATCATGGAACCATATACCAAAGTAAAATCAAAATGGGCACATGATTTAGACATAAAGGGTGATAACATAGGCAAATTGGAAGAGTAGGAATAGTTTACCTGTCAAATCTATGGAGAGGTGTGAGAAAATAATTATTAATAATGGATTTCTTGAGGGACCCAGAGATCAGTTTCTCAGTGCTTTCTCAATGTCCCACTCTAGAAAGTAAAGTTCTCCTGGAGAAACTTTATCACATCTCATCTGGAACAAATCCAATGGAACAGCTTGTGCTGATTGGCATGCGGAAGCTCTAGCCTTGTTTTCTCTACCATGCAGCCTGAGACCATGAGAAGTTAAGAAGACATGTGGTCAATCCTTTACTGATATAATATTAATAAATTAATATATGCTAATCCAAAACTGGTATAAATAGCAAATAGGTATAGCTATAACACCTCATTTCAAAAAACACAGAGGGAAATAATTTCTAACCAAAGATGAGATAGAGAACATTATGAAATTCAAAATGGATCGTTTTGATTACATTAAATTTAAAAGGTTTTGCACAAACAAAACCAATGCAATGAAGATTAGAAGGCAAGCAGAAATCTGGGAAACAATTTTTACAGTTAGCATTCATGATAAAGACATCATTTCTCAAATATATAGAGAACTGAATCAAATTTATAAGAATACAAGTCATTCTCCAATTGAGAAATGGTCAAAGGATATGAATAGGCAGTTTTCAGATGAAGAAATTAAAGCTTTCTATAGCCATATGAAAAAAAGTGTTCTCAATCACCACTGATTAGACAAATGCAAATTAAAACTATACTTCAAATCTATCAGATTGGCTAATATGACAATAAAGGGAAATGATAAACGTTGAAGAAGATGAGGGAAAACTGGAACACTAATGCATTGTTGGTAGAGTTGTAAACTGATCCAATCATTCTGGAAAGCAATTTGGAACTATGCCCCAAAGACTATAAAACTATGCAAAGCCTTTGACACAGCAATAACACTATTATGTCTATATCCCAAAGAGATCATTAAAAGAGAAAAGGGGGGCAGCTAGATGGCTGGCCCTGGATTCAGGAGTACCTGAATTCAAATCCGGCCTCAGACACTTGACACTTACTAGCTGTGTGACCCTGGGCAAGTCACTTAACCCCCATTGCCCCACAAGAAAAAAAAAAAAACAAAAAAGGGAAAGGACCTATATGTACAAGAATATTTATATCTGCTCTTTTTGTGGTGGCAAAGAATTGAAAATTGAGGGGTTATGCATCAATTGGGAAGTGGCTGAACAAGTTGTGGTATATGAATGCAATGGAATACTATTGTGCTGTAAGAAATGCTGAGCAGGAAGATTTCAGAAAAACCTGGAAAGACTTGCATGAACTAATGCTGAATTGAAGTAAGCAGAATCTAGAGAACACTATACACAGTAATAGCAACATTGTGTGACAATCAACTGTGATAGACTTAGCTCTTCCCAGTAATATAATGATACAAGACAATTCCAAAAGACTCATGATGAAAAATGTTCTCCACATCCAGAAAAAGAACTATGGAGTCTGAATGCATATTGAAGCATGCCATTTTCACTTTTTTTTTTTTTGCTTCTTTCTTCTGGTTTTTCCCTTTTGTTCTGATTCTTCTCTCACAACATGACTAATGTGGAAATATATTTAACATGAATGTAATGTATAACCTATATCAGATTGCTTGCTGGCTTCAGGAGCGGGGAGGGAAGGAGAAAAATTTGGAATTCAAAATCTTACAAAAATTAATGTTGAAAACTATCTTTTTTTTTTTTTTGCAGGGCAATGGGGGTTAAGCAACTTGCCCAGGGTCACACAGCTAGTAAGTGTCAAGTGTATGAGGCCAGATTTGAACTCAGGTACTCCTGAATCCAGGGCTGGTGCTTTATCCACTGCGCCACCTAGCTGCCCCCGAAAACTATCTTTACATGTAATTGGGAAAAATAAAATAAATTACTATTTTTAAAAAGATGTAAAACGTAAAATGTAAAAATATTTCAGCAGGGAGTAGATGGTTAGACTAAATGAGCTCTAACATCTCCTACAACTCTAAGATTCTATGAAAATCCATCTGTCCTCTGGGATAGTTCAATCTCTCACTGAGCTCTGAAAGGCAGGGCAAAAGATTTCAAGTATGTCAGTTTTAAGTATGTCAATAATTAAGTTGTGATTATAAAATAGGATTCCTTGGAAACTTAGAGATCTTTTAGCCTTACCCAGTCATTTTACAGATGACAGTGCAGAGAAGTTCAATAATTTGCCTAAGGTCATGAAGTAAGTAGCAGAGTCAGGAACTGAAGATAGATTTTATGGCTCCAGATACAGTGTTCTTTCCATTATATCAGACTATTAAAAAAGAAAAAGAAAACAAATATCTAGATTCCACATCCAAATGAGTGTTGTCTTTTAAATTAATGACCTCAGGAGGCTATTTATACACTTACTCCAATGGTATAGCCAGTACTCAATACATCTGAACTCTTTTCTTAGAATTGTTTTTTGTGTTAGCCAGATTTTTTTTAATTTTAATTTTTTTTTAGTGAGGCAATTGGGGTTAAGTGACTTGCCCAGGGTCACACAGCTAGTAAGTGTTAAGTGTCTAAGGCCAGATGTGAACTCTGGTACTCCTGACTCCAGGGTCGGTGCTCTATCCACTGCGCCACCTAGCTGCCCCCAGATTTTTTTTAAAACCCGGTTTCTTTATTTTATTATTAAGCTCAATTTTTTAAAATCTTTAACCAAAAAAGTTATTACTCATATTTTAAAGTCCAATGGCTTCCTTAAAAGTTTCTAGTTAATTGTATACCTTTAGATAGAATTCTTATACTGATATGTTCCCTCCCATAGCTGAAGCAATCATCATGTAATCACACCTTCATTACCCAATTATACCCAAAAATGCAATGATGAAATACACAAGACATCATCTCGTTACCCAAACTATAGTCTCCCATTTTTAGTGGACATCTTAAAAGAATTATTTTTATCACTTTAGGAATAGGGAAAAAATGAACACTCAAATAAAATTCAGATCACAATAAAACAAAACAATCCAGCATCAAAATGATGCCATATAATTTGTGACAATTTACTTTACATAAAGTATCAAAGGAAAAATGTTGTTAATTCAATATTTACTTTGTCTCTGTAAGTATATTTTATTACTTAAACTATCTGAAACAAAAATGTAATTTTAATATTGACAAATTGAAATAATGTTTTATATTCAAGCATTCCTGGTGTATAAACAAAAATAGTATACATTATTAAGTTAGATAAATAGAGCAGGTATTATTTCATCACCTCTGGCCTAGATTATTGCAATAACTTCCTAATTGGACTCCGTACCTCAAATCTCTCTCCTCTTCAATCTTTCCTCTACACAGTTGCCAAAGTGATTTTGCTAAAGCATAAATCTCACCACATTACTCCCTTGCTCAATAAACTCAAGCTATGAGTGCCCTGCCCCCAAATTACTTTGTTTTTACTTTGTATGTATTTTGAACCTTCTTGTATATAGCATGTCATAGGGGTATTCCCCAACTTACACTTACATACTGGTTGGATCCCCAGACAAGTGACTGTTACCCCACATTCTAGGGATAATACTGTCTGTGGTTATTCCTACTATGTTGGCTCACAAGTCCCCTCATCAACAGTGTGTTTCCCATTAATAATAAATCTGTAGACTTTAATTAATATTTAGCAAAAGCACTTACCAAGATGGTGTAGCAAGAAAAGTTGGTACAAAATATTCCCCCCAAAAGTCTGAGATCCACTCCCTTACAAATACATTTGCTTCTGAGGAGGATGGATTCAAACTTAGACTACAGTGATAGTGAGGCACATATATAGGATGAACACATAGTAAAGGATAACTCATAACTCCTAATATTGGAATTTTTTTCCCTCTTTGTAGAGTCCTCGTTTGGCTCAACTCTCAGCTTAAGAGCCTGATCAGCTGGGCTTTGAGAATCTGATTTTTTTCTTGAGTCACTGACTAGTACTTCTTTCTCTCCATTATGAGGGGTGTCAAGATACAATTAGGAGATGGCCTATTTTCCATAGTGAAGAGTCAGCAAGCAATCTGTGCCCTGAGCTTGACATAACAATCCTTTGCACTCACCCTCAGGATGAACACTGCTGCAACTAAGTCACAGAACTGATGTTCCCTGAACTTGGGCAAGCACCAGGAGGCCCAGACAATGAAGTCTGGCTGTGGACAGACTTTTTGTCACTGAAAACCTTGCTTCACTGTTGCTCTTGTGCCTCACCACTGTTGCTACACTATACTGGTTAACTCTTTGTCTAGCCATAAGTATATAAATCAAGGTTCAGCAACACTAAATCAGGTGTCCCCACTAGGGGTAGAGCCCCAGCACATGTGTCTACCCTCCTTGCTTGCAAGCCATTTCCCTCACTTTGAAATTAGACTTCTGTTTGATTAGTGACTCTCCTGTCTCTTACCTGCTCTCCTCAGCCCTGACCATACACAGATTAGAGGGTAGTTCCATCCTGTTGACACGGGCTATACTTTTTGAAGGCGCCTCCTCCCTTGGGTAACTATCTCTCCACATCTGTTTCTATCCTCAGATATATCTCTCTGCTTCTAAATGGATATAGTCTCTCAAATATTCAGTAGCTCTGATGATATGGCCAATGGAGGAGGGAACCAATAAAGTCCACTTCCCTTGCTGCCCTCTACTAAAAGGCAAAAGGGTCTGCCTCCAACTCCCAAACTGGAACTGCTGCAATTCATTGAGCATGGATTTAGGATTAGAGTTAAGTACAATATCACTATTGTAGATTAAGTCCCAAGAGGGTCAGTCAATCTCATTGTTTCCTTCTTAACCCAACGAAAGAGGTCATAAAGGGCTCTCAGGGTGTAGTTTTATCTTGTTTACAAATTAAAACCTTACCATGTATAACTCTGTTCTGAGGTGGGAAGTAGATGTAGTTTATTTACACATTAAAACCTCATTTTATGTGACTATGTTGTAGTAAGATTATAGGAAAATTCCTTAACACCTATTTTATACTTAGTGATATTATTCTGGGTTTTGTGTTATTACATTAATCTGAGGTTGGAGGGAAACTACCTTCCACATACGTGTACAAATTGTTTCACCCAATAGTCTATAAGCAACTTGGGGATAGGGACTATCTCATATTTATCTTTCTATTTCCAGAGTTTAGTACAGTGCCTAGCCATTAGAAGTATTTAATAATATTTTTTATCAATTTGTCTTTGTATATTCAACTAATATGATGTGTTATACATTGTAGTTCCTTAGTAAATAGTTGTTTTGTCTATTTCTAAATGTTTAACTAAATTAATAGTAAAGCTATAACTAGCATAAGACAAATGTAGCTTTTACCAGAATGTGAGGCAAAGGCCTACTCCAACCTGGGCTTGGCATCATGGGTAAAAGCTCCATTTGCCCTATGGCTAACCTGGTGCACTGTTGCCTTTGTCCCAATCACCTCCTGCCTTTTGCCCCTCTCTCAAGACCATCTTCCCCTCCCTTCTCTGGGTGGAATGCTCCAGAGGACTGTCCCACCCCTACTACCACACTCCACCTATAGTGGAATTGTTCTCTTCACTGCTTCACCTTCACTCTGACAACTGCAATTGAATTGTCTTCTAGTATGCCACTCTTTGCCCCACCTGTACTACAATTGGACTTCTCTGCCTTCTCTCTTCCTGCTCAAATGATTTTTTACCAGGTATATTTTCAGCTAGTTATTATGGATCTCATAAATCATTTGTTTCCATGCCTTTATTTTTTTCCTTATAAAATTATTTTTAGTTTTTTTATTCTAAACTTAACACCAAAGAAAATGAACATTTCCATATACACAAAGAAAAAAAGAGTACTGTACATTAAATCACACATCTCTATTATGTACAATCTGCTTTTCTTCCTAAATATTTAAAAAGAAATCCAACATGTAACTTTCAAAGCTGTTTCTCTTTGTTTACATATCTTTAAAAGGAGAAAATCTTCAAAAAAGTCCTGGGCTGATATTTAATCAGTTTTGGCATCTTTTCCCTTTGAGGATCCTAGATAGATGAATATGTACTGGTATCATTCCACATATCTTGGTCTACACTTGTGTAGACACTGCAACAGAAAAAAAAAGGCAGCTCTACTTTAGCACAGGCCAGTCCCCAGCATATTTACTCTATTCTCTCCCTGATGTAAAAGGGCATATAGGGGAAGGAAATATTAGGCCTCAACCTCTGCTTCCATCCTAAGATTCTGTTAGTCTCTTGCTATTCTATTTGGGGTCCTGACCTTAGCAAGTCTCAATATTCTTCTCCTTTCCAAATTCCAATTGGGAACTGGTTCCATCACCTATTATGGCTCTAACAGACCTCCAGGGCAATTCTGGAGATCCCCTTGGTCTCTTGCCTCCTGCAAAGCCCACTGGCACTGGTGCTCAACTTCTAAAGTGGCCTTTTTTCATGCTGTGACTTCTAGTGCTTCAAGGCATATACTGCCAAGCCTTGTTTCCCTGAACTTATGGGGGCTAGTACTGTCTTCCACTTCTGTTTTGACAGGCTACTGTGGTCTCTGGAGCTGCAGAGTGAGAAAATATTTTTTAGTACCACTCCCAGGTAAGACTTAAAAAGATATACCTAAAGCAAGTAATAAGAGTTTATTATGACTGCCTGACCTCTGACCTGTGTATTGAAGAATCTAAAGTATTTTTTACAATTTTCAGGTAGGGAGGTCAGTGTATAGTATTATCTCAATCATCCAGGCTAAGTGGGGCTGGTGATAACTTCAAAGGCAAAAATGAATATCAAGTTTTGCTTGGCTGCTTTTCTTACCTCCCCCCCCACCCCATTAACGTTTTCAAATAGATTGGTGAGGGAGCACGAGCTAATATTAGAAACCCTCCATATAAAGAGAAGGATTTGGAAGCTGCACCTTGGCTGACTGTCCCCCATTCTGTTCTATCATTGGGAGGACACTACTGTAAGTACAAATTCTTATTACATGTCCCACATGCAGTGCTTTGTTTAGATATCCCTGAACATTTAATACTTTTCCTTTTAAAGGGGAACATTCTGCATGAGTTATTCCAGTTTTATGACTTCTCAAAGGACTAATCTGATGCATGAGTTCTTAACTTTTGTGTGAGTAATGGGTCCTTTGGGAGATCTAGTGAAGGCTATGGACCCTTTTTCAAAAATTTTTAAATGTACAACATCAAATACAGCGGACTACAAAGGAACTCAAATATATTGAAATAGTTTATGGACCCTGGGGTTAAGAACCCCTGAACTTTATCTATCTGTTCCAGGACAACTTCATACTATAACCAAAAATACAGCATATTCTTTTACTTGGTTATGAAGAAAGAGTAAAGCAGGCAACAAGCTTCGAAGGAAAGAAATGTGTTTACAGTTTAATAAGTGGACCAACAAGAGGAATTTAAGTATTTAAGGGTCATTCTAAATTAGCAAGGTCTTCAGGAGTATATGTTTTTAGTGCAAAAACTGTCAAGTGTACACTAAAAACAGGAAAAAGCAGTAAAGATTTATAGCTAGGATCAAATTTCTCTTACTGCTTAAACCAATGAACAATATAATTCATGAAGCTGCTCCAGAAAAAATCTGCCTAAAAGGAAGAAAGAGATCAGGCTCTATCAACATATGTTTGTTCATATACATATCTTCAATAAGGTATTAATAGAACTGAAAGATCTCTCAAACATACTGAAACATCTTGACACCTTCAAAGCAAGATCAGCTGCAAACTTATGCTCAATGACATGGAATAGGCTTGCAATCTTGAAGCAAAACAAAACCAACAAAGAAAAACTAGCATTAAATGAGCAGTAGCTAAAAAAAAACAGTGATCCACAAATATAATTACAAAAGTAGCTTTTGTAAGCAAAACAAAGCAAAACTGAGCTAAAAATCATGTGACCTAAAAGGGTAAATCAGCCTGTAGGAAAATATGATAAAAACAAAAACATTGTAATTAGAGAATGAAGGGAACAGAAGATACTTTTAAAATATCATGAGTTCCAGCAAACAGTGCTTCTGATACATGAGAAAATGCTTTAACCAAAAAACACATGATAACCCCACGAAATAGTGGTGATTATTTTGTCCCCACTTTAAAGATAAAGACAGTATGTTTTAGTTAAGTTGTAACTTATCCAAGGTCACACAGTATTACAGACATATGAGTTAAGTGATAGAGCCAACACTCTAACCCAGTCTTTTGACTTCTAGTCCACTACTTATTCAACTATTTTAAGCCACCTATGAGATATATGTACTTACTCTCTAAAGTAAGAGACAGCACTGTAATTCATAGTGCATACTTATGGCTGATTTACCCCTAACTGATGCAAGGGAAACACCACTTACACTTACATTTCTCAATGCATGCAATCAAATGTTATTAACCAACACAGAGAATACAATATAATACATGAAATGCAATACAAAATAATACAAACATTAGCTTCCTCTAAGAACAAACCACTAACCAGCCTTAGAGGTCCTGGTAAGAGTCTTTTATACTGGTTACACATACTGGAACATAATAAGATTCCCTCTTTCCCCAGAGAGGCTAGCTTCCTCCTTAGTGGTCACCTAGCAAATCTCCATCATTCAGCATTGCCTTCAAATGAATAAAAGCTTCTTAAAGCTCAAGTTTGGGAATGTAGGATCTTGTCCCAGTCTTGACCTAGAAGCAGGCTGTTGGCTGGAGCCTCTATAGGTTTTTTACAGTGTTTAGCTATGTATATTCCTAATTTGTTTACCATTTAATTTGATTAGTAGTTTATAACAAAATACTGATGAAATTGTGAATAATATTTTTCTATTCGTGGTGTGTCCTATGTATGGTTGATCCACATGTTTATCAGTTTTTAAAGAATACATATTTTTACTACATCATAACACACAAATTCTTATTTTATTATTTAAAAACCTGGGGCAGCTAGGTGGCACAGTGGATAGAACACCTGCCCTGGAGTCAGGAGGACCTGAGTTCAAATCCATCCTCAGACACTTGACACTTACTAGCTGTGTGACCCTGGGTAAGTCACTTAACCCCAACTGCCTCACCAAGAAGAAGAAGAAGAAAAACCTTACTTAAAACAACTTGATCACAAATGGAGGTTTAAAACAAAAGTTATGCTAGGTTTAAAAATTTATTCTCACTATCCTAATAAGGTAATTAAAATCATAGGCATCCAAAAAAGCAATTAGACGAGGGAAACTTGTAGGAATAATCTCCTCCCTTCTACCCTCCACCCCAAAATATAAGGCATGGTAACAAAAGTTAGCAACTCAGTGTTAGAGAGATATCTAGGGTAATGAAGGGGTTAAGTGATTTACCTATGGTCACACAGCTAACATGTATGAGAGACAGAACTTGAACCCAGTTCTTTTTTAGTTTAAGCTCATCCCTTCACCCACTAAACCATTCTGCCTCTCTGTTTTTAGCAAAAGGAAACAAAAAGTTATCTATTCATAATAAATGGCTCATTACACGTGCAGTCGATAGATTCCTGAATGTACAGCAAGATGGGTCAAACAACATGCTTAGAACAATCATTTGTAAACCTGAAAATACTACGTAAATATGATCTGTTATTAGTCATGGTGAGTTCATCTTCTGGCTTTGCCACTCATTAACTATGCCCTCCAGCCATCTGGCATGTCTTTTAACGTTTCTGTTTCTCAATTTTGTTGTTAATAAAACAAGGTAAAGCTAATGTTGGTGAACTTATCTTTCCTCAGGTAAGGTAGTAACTAGAAAAGAAGTGAGCATGTGCTCCAGGTCATCAGGCATGAAAAAAAAAATCCCCCCAAACAAACCCAAACCCAGAATAGTTTTTATCTCAAGCCACTCACCTAGACTGCATTTTCACCTCCCTGTCACTCTTGGTTTCAGGAACATGTGAAAAAGGCAAAGAAGAGAAATATAAAAGGGAATGGGGTAGGGGAAGAGAAAGGGTAAAAAGGAAAGAGAAGACAATAAGAAAATGAATGGAAAGGCTGGTCCTGAAGTAGCTTACGTTTGTTCAGAAAAATAGGATTACTATTATATACGCCCTGGGAAATTAGTGTAATATAATGGGTTTATATCCTTTAAGTTCTTTTCTCTTTTATATTAAGGGGTTTAGAGCTAGAAAGAACTTAGCGATCATCTATACCAGGGCTAAACCCCAGGGCTGCTAACTCCGAATCCAATATTTTTTTAAACTGCACTACACTCCTTCTAGTGAGAAAACTTTAAATATCACTTATTGCTTTTCATATAAGAGCAATGAACACTATTGGTATAATATCATCTAAATGGGTCAATTTATATTCTAAATAATTTTAATTTAAAAAATATTATATTGAATTTGAGCTGTGATTAAAGTGACTAAGAAATAGATGTAAAACATTAGATTTAAGTCGTGCATAAAGATTATGTCATATTTTGGCAAAAATAAAGAGCTTGATGTTATTGGTGAATATAAATATTATTTGCAAATATAGTTATGAAGAATTGGTCATCTAAGAAAATTTGGTATATAAAATCTAATTTTTAAAATTGCAAAAATGCTATGTTCCCATAGCTTTATGCAGAAGTGATTTCTGAATGTTTTTCAGCAAATAAATTAAGTTATATTGAAGGCTTGACTAGCATCATACTTTGTCTTACTCATCCTGACAAAATAACATCCAAAATAAAACCAAGAAGTGAGGCAAAATGGTAGAGAATAGAGGTTACTGGATTTGGAGTCAGAAGACCTGGGTTTAAATAGCAGCTCTATCATTAATTTACTCTGGGGCCTTTGACAATGCATTCTCCTCTGGGCCCCAGTTTCCATTTTCATCTGTAACAAGAAAAGGTTGGACTAAATGAGGGATTTTTACCAAGGGGTCTGTGAATTTTAATTGTTTTAATAATATTTTCCCCCTAATTTTTAACATTCATTTTTTAAAAATTTAAGTTCCAAATTCTTTCCTTTTCTTCAGTCTCCCCCCTCCCTGAGACAGTAAGCAAATTGACACAGCTTATACATGTGTGATCATGCAAAATATTTCCATATTAGTCATCTTGTGAAAGAAGACATGGTCTGTGAATTTAAAAATGTTTTTGATAATTTTATTTTAGGAAAACTGGCTTCCTTTGTATTCCTGTGTGTTTTATTTATATTTTATTCATTTAAAATCATTTTTCTGAGAAGGAATCCAAAGGCTTAACCAGATTGCCAAAAGAATCCACTACATGTCCTGGACTAAATAATCTCTGAAATCCCTTACACCTATAAATATGTGACCTAATAACTAAAGAGCTGTTCTCACTTAGCTCTTTCCTACCTCCAGAGCTAAGTTATTATACTTTTCTTCTTGGTTAACTTCTGACTCTTTTTTTTCTTTCTTTGAGTAATGGAGGCATGATCAATGGAGTTCCCTTCTCAGTGAGTGAGCACCAAGCTCTCTGTGTGTGTAGCCAGCCCACCCACATGGCAGAAGCTGGAAAGCCTGCTTTTGGAAATGTACGACGATGTCTAAACAAAGGGTCTACTCCCTGATTGAGAGCATGTGCAGGTATTCTAACTTTCTAGTTGCTTTATCACATGAAGAACAGGTGTGTTTCAATTGGCTACTGAGCTATAATGAAGAATAAATTGAGGGTGGCTAGGTGGCGCAGTGGATAAAGCACCGGCCCTGGATTCAGGAGTACCTGAGTTCAAATCTGGCCTCAGACACTTAACACTTACTAGCTGTGTGACCCTGGGCAAGTCACTTAACCCCCATTGCCTGCAAAAAAAAAAAAAAAAAAAAGAATACATTGAAAAGGCACTACCTAAAAACTACATACACATATTTTTCCCCTCTTCTTTGCTATTTGAGTACATTTTTTTTCCTTGCGGGGCAATTGGGGTTAAGTGACTTGCCCAGGGTCACACAGCTAGTAAGCATCAAGTGTCTGAGGCCGGATTTGAACTCAGGTCCCCCTGAATCCAGGGCTGGTGTTCTATCCACTACACCACCTAGCTGCCCCCTATGTTTTAATACATTTGAGTGAAAGAGATAAGTTGTAGACCTCAGGATGAGAAGAGGTATTGGGCCCTATCCTACTTGAAGTCAACATGTGGCCTATACTCTGTTTCTTGCCTCTTTGTTTCATTCTGTTTTAAGGTTAAGTATTGGAGATGGCTGTCACCTTTCAAGCTTAAAAGAAGTATGTGATGATCAATAGAAGTATGGGAGCTAGAGTTTATGCCAGGATTTGTGGAAGGCCAAGCATGAATGTGGTGGCAGGCTGAGGTCCTGTAAAACACCTTGCTTGATTCAGCCCACTAGTAAGAGACAAGGACTCATCTGTTGGCTATGCTACATTTAAAAGTAAACTTGAAGCACTAAATGCTTTGAAGCAAATACTAAGTGACACAGTGGATAGAGCACTGGGCTTGGAATCTGGAAGACTTATCAAATCTGACCTCAAGAAACTTATTAACTGTGTGACCCTGGACAAATCACTTAACCCTGTTTGCCTCAGTTTCCCCATCTGTAAAATGAGCTGGAGGAGGAAATGGCAAACCACTCCAGTATGTTTGCCAAGAAAACCCCAAATGAGATCACAAAGAGTCAGACAGGTCTGAACAACCACCACTGCTAGTACTACTATTACTACTACTGCTGTTGTTGCTGCTGCTTTAAGTGTGAACCCACTCTTCCTAAGGACAAAGTGATAAATGGGAGAGTGTGATACTCCAATCCCCTGACCCTCACCCCCTTGCCATTCAGTGGCAGTGCTTTGTAAATTGTGTTCTTGCTATATAGTCATAAAAAATTACCTTCTGTAGAAGGTTAATTGGTTAAATTGATGTTAATTGATTAAATGACTTTTGGGCACTAATCACTGGCAGCTAACAGTGGGGAGAACTCACCAGAAGCACTAATGCCACTCCCCAATCCCTGAGAGGTACCATTAGAATCCTGAGAGGGTAGATGTGGCTCTGCACAGGGAGCCAGGTCACCTGGAAATGAGGATCCCTTAGAGTTTATATAGGTTACCCATAGATAGAATATTTTCCAGGGAATAATTCTTTATTCCTATATTAATTCTTTTTCATATTTCTGAATGCAGTTAATTGTTTCATAATTATGAAAGTTAGAGCTTAAGAGATAACTGTTGACTGACCACCAACATTTTACCATCTTCTTACTAATCTGCCTGCTGAATCATCTGGACCAGAGATTCTAGAGGACTTAACCCTTTAATTTCTGAAACTCCTCCTTTGGGGTGCAGAACTTTCTGATTAGTGAGTGCTTTGCTATATGAGTTCCCGCAATATTTAGTTGGAAGCCATGTTTCATTTTACACCCAGGCAATCTTTCCATTGTCCTCTGGTGGATATACTTCTCTCTTCATTCTTTTCCAGTTCTGGAACCATAATCAGATCAATATTGCTATCAAGCCTAGGAAGGGTTGTCAAGAGTGTCAGTCTATTTTTCTATGGTTCTACTTTTTATCCTCTGATTTTCCAAACCAAAACACCTCTCCACAATCACCAATTCCCTATGATGTGTTATCTGCTCCTATTCAAATGTAAGCTATTTGGAGGCAGGTATAGCCTCACCTTTTTATTTCCTATGGTTAGCATAGTAGTTGACATATAGTAAGACCTTAATAAATGCTTTTTAAAATTTTGTAACTTTGAGCACCTGCTGGGCACACTGTATTAGGGTAACATAGCACTTCCATCTTCTCCTTTCCCTTCACATAACCACAGCCCTTCTTCAGGACACAGCTCCTCTCACCTGGACTATCTGTAATAGATTTCTAACTGGTCTTTCTGCTTCCAGTGTCTCCCCATGTCCAATCTATGCTTCCTTCGGTTGCCAAGCAACTTGTTTTAAAGCTTAGATCTGACCATATCAATCCCTCCCCACACTGCTCAATGGGCTCCAGTGACTCCCTATTATCTCCAAGATCCTCTATCAACTCTGTTTGGCCTTTAAAGCTCTTTGTAACTTGCCTTTCCAGGCATCTCCCACTCTCCTTTCCTCTCCAGTGATCTAGCTACATTGGGCTTGCAGTTCCTTGCACATGACACTCCATGTTCTGCTTCTGTGACTTTGCCCTGATTGTCCCCCATGCCTGGAATGTTCTATCACATGGCTTTAGCTTTTTGATTTTCCTGGCTTCTATTAAAACTGAGCTCAAATCCCACCTTCTCCAGGAGGCTATTTCCAATCCCCATCTACTGATAGTACCTTCCCCTCTCAGATTATCTCCTATCCATATGTAGATAGATATCTTGTATATATTTCATATATATGTACTTATTTACATGTTGTCTCCCCATTAGCATGTGAGCTTTTTGAGGGCAGGGACTATTTTTGCCCTTTTATTGTATACCCATTGTTTAGTAGAGTATCTGCAACATAGTAAGCCCTTAATAAATGTTTGCCATTTGAATAACTGACTGGCATGATACACAGACAAAGATCAGTCCTATGCAACTTGCATCTAATGAAAGGAATTATGCTCCCTTTTTTCAAACTTTTGGGCTTAGTAAGGTCTCCCCACCCTAATATCCTAGAAACTTTTAGCTTAGGCTCATGTCCAGGTTTTCTCCAAAAGAGGAAGAGTTTTTTAAAAAAAGTACTCCACATACAATATTAATCAGGTGTGGTACAAGTAATTATTTCTACTTATATCAGAAACACTAAGCATAAAATATAAGTACCATTAACAGAAAAAGATTCAGTAACTTAACTTGTAATTAGTATTACAATTGACTGGTGGGAGAGGGCTGATATTTAAAGTTATTAAAACACAAAGCAGTTTGCAAGCCTTCTAATTAAGCATTTTGCATTTCACCTCATTCAGCACTGTCCTAAATATCCCTGATACATATGGGCTGGTAAGAAAGTCAAGCTTAGGCCTGTCTTCTCTGACACAGAAGCTTCCTTTGCCACTAGACAGCTCCAAGCAGAGAGTACCCAAGGCTACTGGACCTTTTGAACTTTAAAGATCACCTACAGATTTGGAAATAGCCATCTCTGGCACTCATTTGCATAAGATCAGGGAAAAAACCTAACAACACAAAAGAGAAATGAGGGGGGCAGCTAGGTGGCACAGTGGATAAAGCACCGGCCCTGGATTCAGGAGGACCTGAGTTCAAATCCAGCCTCAGACACTTGACACTTACTAGCTGTGTGACCCTGGGCAAGTCACTTAACCCCAATTGCCTCACAAAGAGAGAGAGAAAGAGAGAGAGAGAGAGAGAGAGAGAGAGAGAGAGAGAGAGAGAGAGAGAGAGAGAGAGAGAGAAATGAGGACTCGTGCTTATGGCCACATGGAAACCAGAAGGTGGGGAAATGTGGCCAGCCACCCTTTCCCACATAAATACTTTGATACAGCTCCTAACAGTCCTATATGATTCATAGCTGGAAAGCAATAGAGAGGTGAAGTAGCAGATTCCTTTTGTACATTCACTAATTTATAAGTTACTTTGATTCTGTTCTAGTAAGGGGCCACTTATTGTATACAGTTGTCATTCCTGGTTCTGGTCAAATATTTTGAAGTTTTTGGAACCTGCTTCTGGTCACGTGACTCATTGATGAGTGGCTTGTGCTTTGATATGCCAGTTAGATGAACACTTTTGAGGCTGGCTAATGAAAGTCAGTGTGGTACAATTTAAAAGAACATTATCTTTGGAGACAGAATATCCGAGTTTATATCTTAGCTTTGCAACATTATTTAAGTCATTTAACTCTCCCTCTGTATCTGTAAAATGAGGGGGTTGGACAATGTGACTTCAGAGATTCCTTCTGGTTTTAAGTTATGAAATACATTGGAGAATGTTTTGCTCTTCAGTTAGGATTGGATTTGGGGATGGGGGCAGCTAGGTGGCGAAGTGGATAAAGCACCGGCCCTGGATTCAGGAGGACTTGAGTTCAAATTTGACCTCAGACACTTAACACTTACTAGCTGTGTGACCCTGGGAGAGTCACTTAATCCTCATTGCCCCGCCCCCCCCAAAAGATTGCATTTGGGGAACTTCGAGGTACTTTCTAATTTTGTGAAATTTTACATGGTGACCTATTGCATACAATATTATTCCCAATTATAAAATCCTCACTGATCATAAACAATCATATTTTTCTTACTAAGTAAGGTGTTATATAATATTATTAGATTCAGAAGTTAACTGATATAAAAATATAACTTTTTTAAATCATCTATTTGGTTACTACCTATCCAAATGTTGTTATTTAGTGACTTAGAAATCACTTTTAAAATCTTTTTTTTTTTTTTTGGCGAGGCTATGGGGGTTAAGTGACTTGCCCAGGGTCACACAGCTAGTAAGTGTCAAGTGTCTGAGGCCGGATTTGAACTCAGGTACTCCTGAATCCATGTCCAGTGCTTTATCCACTGCGCCACCCAGCTGCCCCTAAAATAATTCTTAAAAGACTTATAAATTCTGCTGAAATTCATTTCAAGGGGTTTGTCTCTGCAAAAAAAAAAGTATAAGAAACTCTACTTTTTCTCAAAACAGGAACCAGTGATAGTTTTTGAGTATGAGATTTATTTGAGAAAATTTGTTTTTTTTTTAAATTTTGAAAATTATTTTAGCTTCATGGATTAATAGCCCCTTAACAGGTGGTGGAGAAGTTTATGTTGGTTATGAGCAGACTGCAACATGTTACCAGAAAAGAGTTATGAATATTTTAAAACATGTCTGTCATCAAGGAAATGTATGACTAGAAAAAAAAGATGGGCAAGTCATATAGCAAATGCCTTCATGCTCTATCAGTATTCACCCAACTCAAGAGATGAAGAAGAATGACTCCAAGTTCTTTGAACCTCTGTGGAAGATTTATCAGAGCGCATGGACAAGAATCACTAGCACAGGATGGACAGACACGGCATGATTGTAATCTGCACTTTTTGAGGGAGCACCTCATCAGGGAGATCATAGATCAAAGCATCAAATTTAGTCTATGTTCAGGATAAGTTGGAGAGGAGATAAACTGACTGCAAAGAGACTATGTTGGAAGTTCCTGCAATATCTAGGCATAAGGTATTAAGTGCCTGAACAAAAATGGTCATTAGATAGATAGGTCAAATTTAAAACTACATAACTAAACCATCTCAAAAATAAATTAGCTGAGGGGCAGCTAGGTGGTGCAGTGGATAAAGCACTGGCCCTGGATTCAGGAGGACCTGAGTTCAAATCCGTCCTCAGACACTTACTAGCTGTGTGACCCTGGGCAAGTCACTTAACCCCAATTGCCTCACACACAAAAAAATAATAATAAAATAAAATAAAGTCCTCCTCCTGTGCCTCACTGTGACAAAGAGGTGGCCCAGGGTTCAGGAGTTTAAATCCAACCTCAGACACTTACTAGCTGTGTGACCCTGGGCAAGTCACTTAACCCCCACTGCCTTGCAAAATAAAAAAAAAATTAAGAAAAATTAAGAAAAATTTAAAATAAATAAATAAATTAGCTCTCTCAGAAAAATGAATCTATTTCCAAACCTAGAAAACAAAACTCCTTACTCTCTTAGTCTTTACACAGTACATCTGCCAGTAATCAACACAAATTGCCAATGTATGTTACTGAATAATGAAGAAATATTCTGGAAATCAGTTAATATTTAGTGAAATACATGTAATTAAATACAAATAGAAAATCCTGAGTTAATTGAGAATGATTAAGTAGGAATTTAGCGTTAGGCATTTCATACTCTGGAAGACTATGAGAAAATACAATGGTAGTGATTCTTGGAATGAGAAAAACACCAGGGTCACTGAAGATTCGAATAAATGAATCTACTAAATGTGTGAATCTTCTTGCTGATTCTGCTTGCTCTTAGTCTAAAAATGAGAATGGCTATAGAAACATCTGAAAATATTTAAAGGAGACAAATGAAAATTTTAAAAGAGAACATTCTCATCTGATAGGCCTAAAAGAAATGGAAGAAATTAGAGTAGTCATTCTTTAAAATGACTGCTGCTGCTGGATTTTAGTAAATGCCACTTGAGACAAATTCCAAAATATACACTCAAAATATACCTTCTACATGGCAAAGATTCTTGACATTTCTTTTTGAGCATACTTGACACCCTAACTACTTCAGAGGATACAAATGCACAAATTGAAAGGCATTCCTGTCATATCAATACTACAAATAGATATCACTGCAAGATTTGAGGAATAAACTTTATATTCAGGATATTATAGAAACTCAACATGTCTGAATATCTATATTAACTATAGATGCAAGAACATAAACTAAGTGTAATTATTCATTCCAAGTCAGAGCCCATCAATCAAACATTGACAAAAAGATCCCCCTCTTCCAAAATGATCTTAACTTTACTGGTTTCATTTTATATCATCTTTTCTCTACCAGATCTTTCTCACAACTCTCTATGAGATCAGTCTCTATAATTTATAACTTCAAAAGGTATATTGTGCTATTATGATAAAATGCTTTACAGGATTTTTTAACATATGCTATCTTATTTGATCCTGATAAAAATGTTGTCAGGTAGGTGATGTGCTACTGAAACGTGGGAAGAGACTAGTGCTGAATATTTAGACCTGGGAATCATCTGTATAGTGATATTTGTTTCATGGGAACTGAGGAGTTCACCAAAAGAAAGGATAGAGAGAAGAAAAAGGGACATAAAACAGAACCAAGCTTAGGGGGTGGAATATGCATAAAATGTGAAGTCTGTTTTGGATGTGTTGAGTTTGAGAAGCTTACAGAATATAATGATAATATCCAGCATTTAAGTTTTCAAAGTGCTTTACAAATATTATTTCATTTTATCTCCACAACAAGCATGGGAAGTAGGTATTATTATTATACCCATTATACAGATGAAGAAACTGAGGCAGACTGAGGCCCAAGGTCACACCAGTAAGTGTCTGAGGCCAGATTTAAAATCAGGGCTTCTTGAATCCACTCTATTCACTGTGCTACCTAACTGCCTCATTATTTAGAAAAAGGGGACTGAGTGGGTTTTATGATAACTGGTCTTTTATTTCTAAAACATTCATGACTTCTTTGAGTTAGAAGGTTCCTAAGAGATCATCTGGCTTAACGTCCTTATTTTACAGAAAAGGAAAATGAGGCCAAATGAGATAGTGACTTAAGGTCAGAAGACAAATGACAAACCCATGGTATATGAATATATATAATGTGTATATATGTATGTGTATGTATATATGTATATATTTGATTTGTACATAGAGTTTTATATATACATTTACATACATATATTAATAGTCATAATCATGAATTATGTTTTTAAAGATTCAAATCTGGAAAAATCTTAGAAATTACTTAATTTCCTTAGTTTTTAGATAAGGAGATTAAAACTCAGAGGGTAACTTGACATGGTCTCCCAGTTTAGATGTATAGTTAAATATTTTATAAACCTATACCTTAGAAAACTACAATTTGTAATATTAAGTCAGTAAAGTCAAAGTAAACTATTTGGTTTGTTTTGCTTTTTAAAATAGGATATAAAGCAAAGGTACTTACTGATAGGAATATATAGATTTTATATTTTAATTTTAAAAACCACAATAAAGCTTATATTTTGTTGCTATTGTTGTTAATAATACTTTATATGGCAGGATACTTAGAATCATTTACTAATTGATCTCTGCTAACATCCATTATAATTAAGTTAATTTTAAAGTCAAGGTTAAGTGACTATTAGAGTTAAATAAGGCTACAATAAACGCAGGAACCAAAATCTTCTATACCTCGCCACATGACTACGGATATCATTGGACAGATAATATTTGTAAAGCATTTAGCACAATGTCTGGCACAAAGTAGGTGCTTAATAAATGTTATTCCACTTCATTCTGTTCCATTTCATTCCAGGCCACTAAAATGATATGGCGACTGAATGGGGGATGCCTAGAAAAATAAACAATGACCTCACAACTATTCCCACCTCCACTGAAATCAATTTAAAACTCAGCACTGTGAGGGGTAGCTAGGTGGTGCAGTGGATAGAGCACCAGCCCTGGATTCAGGAGGACCTGAGTTCAAATTTGACCTCAGATACTTGACACTTATTAGCTGTGTGACCCTGGGCAAGTCACTTAACCCCAATTGCCTCACAAAAAACAACAACAACGACGACGACAAAAAACCCTCAGCACTGTGAGACATCACACTTGACATCCAGAGGACTGAAGTGACTTGCTTATGACAAGGGTATTAAGTATAAGAGCAAAGGTAAGACATGAACCAGATGCATTACTTATGACTGATAATTCCTTGAAGGTAGGGAAAGAAGAGGCAAACAGTAATATAAATGCTGAGTAGGTGGCTGCCTTGGTAGTATATTTAAGGGGGTATGTGGGCAGCTAGGTGGTGAAGTGGATAAAGCACTGGCCCTACAGTCAGGAGGACTTGAATTCAAATCTCGCCTCATACCCTTACTAGCTATGTGACCTTGGACAAGTCACTTAACCCCAATTGCCTTAAACATCGGGGCCATCTCCAATCGTCCTGATGTATATCTGGCCACTGGACCCAGATGACTCTGGAGGAGAGAATGAGGTTGGTGACCTTGCACAGCTCTCCCTCACTTAAATCCAGTTCAGTGCAAGTAATGATATCACCTCCTGATGTCATGGTCCTCTTCCAGAATGAAGGACAAACAACAACAACAAGGGAGTATGTGATTTATGAGGTCCTTAAACAAACCTCCCCCACTTAATAAATGATACCTGTAATGACAAAATTAGAGATGCTTATTACCTTTGATTTGCTCCCTTGTTAAAATATAAATAAACATAGGAATGGCTTTATATTCAGACTAACTTACATTCTGGTAAATGAGGTATCAAGATGGCTAGCAGATAGTGTGTTGGATTTGGAGTGACGTCAACCCAAGTTCCAATCCTGCCATAGACACTGGTTTTTTTACACTTTAGTTTTCTCATCGGTGGACAATAACACTTACTTCATAAGGCTATTGTGACAATCAAATAAGATAATATATGTAAAATGTTTTTAAACCTTAAAGTCCTATATAAATGCTAGCTATTATTATATAAATATCTAATAAATGTCAATTCCAGTTGTCATATTCTTTCATGGGTCTACATCATTTCATAACATGAGTGTATATAGGGGGAGGGAACAAAAAGCATAAGACAACAACTGGGATTTGAGGGTGGACAAAGAGGAAAGTAAAGGAAGGATAGGGGCCAGCCCTGGATAAAAAAAAAAAAAGTTATCTTTTTTTTTTTTTTTTAGTGAGGCAGTTGGGGTTAAGTGACTTGCCCAGAGTCACACAGCTAGTAAGTATTAAGTGTCTGAGGCCAGATTTGAACTCAGGTACTCCTGACTCCAGGGCTGGTGCTCTATCCACTGTGCCATCTAGCTGCCCCCAAACGTTATCTTTTTTGATGACAATGCTAGCTGACTTTATAATAATGTTTGAAGGTTTAAAAATAATTTAACTTTTGATAGTGTATAATAACAATTACTAAAACACCAAATTATATGTGGGTCTTGAGGTGATATGCCTTTTCTGTTTCCTGATAGATACAGAAAAGAGAATATGACGACTCTCTGAAGAGATATTGTGATGCTCAGTAAAAAAGATAAATAAAATGAATAAATAAATAAATAGCATTCTAAAAGTATGGCACCTGTATAGAACCATCCATATAAGAATTGCACAAAAATGCCCGAAGTTTTTTGTTTACATGCATAGCAAGCTCATGGGGGAAAACTGTAAATACTACTGCTAGATAGGGATAACCTTAGGATTTAAAATTTTTAAATTTAAAACTATCTAGGGGGGCAGTTAGGTGGGCAGTGGATAAAGCACCAGCCCTGGATTCAGGAGGACCTGAGTTCAAATCTGGCCTCAGACACTTGATACTTGCTGGCTGTGTGACCTGGGCAAGTCACCTAACCCCAATTGCCTCGAAAGAAAGAAAGAAAGAGAGAGAGAGAGAAAGAAAGAAAGGAAAACTATCTAGGAACAGGCAAGGGAGGGAAACAAGCAACTCAATAACATGCCACAGAACCAATGTTAACAGATTTTTCAGTTCATATTCAAGTTTTATCCACATTTTCATTGAAAGATACTTAGAGCTGGAAGGAGCTTAAAGATCACAGCATCAATCAATCAGTAAACATTTACTGCAGGCCCACTATGTGCAAGGCACTGTACTAAGCACTAGATCATAGATTTAGAGCTAGAAGAAACCTTACAGACATTCTAATAATGTAATCCCCCTCATTCCCAGATAGGGAAATTCAAACCTACTGAGATTAAATCACTTGTCTGGCTCACAAAAGTAGTTAATGGTAGAATTAACACTTGAACTTGGGTCCTCTAACTCTAAAACCTGTGATCTTTTCCCATACCAATATTTGTGACACTGCACAGATCTAAATATTCTAAACTTTTTTTTCAAATGATGAGACTATTGCAATATAGACCCCCAACACTTCCTAAACAGGAAAATTATCATGTAACTGGTAAAACTATCTTACCCAAGTCAATACATTCCTAGTCTAAAGTCAAGCAAAAAGGGGAAATGAAAACAAATTGTCAAACACCATATCTTCAATCTGTTGGGGACCCAATAAATAGATTAAATTCTTTAATAGAGCAGTATTCCTCCTCCTAGCTGCCCTCTCCACTCCCCCAGTCTTGACTTGGAGACCAACCTTTTAACCTTGCAGTGGCTTCCAAGATGGGCAATTACAGATCATGGCTTCTGAGAAAGGCTTTGCAGATTCTGTCCAGAAGGGAGATCAGGTAAGGAGGTGGATGTCACCCTTAGGTTCTGGCTGGAAAGATAGCAGACACTCTTTGTCTGAAAGAGTATCATTTGAGTTGGAGATAATTTCCTTATCTGGCAGAAGATGATAGTTGTGATTCAGTCCTAAGAGATAACTATCCTGAATGGATACCTCCAGAAGAAAAGAAAAGGAGGGTTTTCCAACCTAATCCTCAAATGCCTTTTCCGTTTGTCCTCTTCAGGAAGGACAACCTTATCTCTCTTGCTTAGGACTGATGGAGCAAGAAAAATAAAGTCTGAAAGGAGACTTATGATCATCAAATTTAGAGAAGGAAGAGACTTTGGAGATTATCTAGACCATCTCCCTCATTGTATTTCCACATATGAGGAAAGTGAAGCCCAGAGAAATTGAGATTTGCCTAATACAAGGTACCAACCACGGGAGCCTGGATCAGGTTAAAGCTCTCTGCTTCTTTCCACTAAAACATTTGTTGTTTAGTCATTTTCAGTCATGTCCAACTCTTCAAGATCTCTTTTGTTTTTGTGTTTTGTTTTGTTTTGGCAAAGATACTGGAATGGTTTGACATTTCTTTCTCTAGCTCATTTTACAGGTGATGAAACCGAAACCAACAGGGTTTAAGTGACTTGTCCAGGGCCACAAAACTAGTGTCTGAGGCCAAATTTGAACCCCTGTCTTCATGACTCCCAAGTCCAATACACTATCCATTGGGAAGTTCACCTCTCCTTATAAACAAATATATATATATATATATACATATATATATATATATATACATATATATATATATATATATATATGAATATTAAATTTGTACAACAAATCCTAATATATTTTAATAGGGGACACCTCATAAAGCTTGGAAGATAATTAAGACAAATGAGACAATTAAGACAAATAGTACCACTGATTTATACAGAATGGTAAATTTACAGAACTCATCCCCCAAGAGGTGGTTTATACTGAAAAACAGAACTTAAGTTACAAATCAAGCACTCAACAACTATTTAATTTGATTACAGTAAGGTTCCTGAAGGGATCAGTTGGGGGAGGGGGAGTAGGGATGGTACTTTTCTAACCAGTCCATGAGAAAGTTAATTCTTTTCTAAAGTCTAAATTGAGAGATTTAAACAGGAAGCTATCAGAAATTGACTAGAGTGTATTTTTTACCTTATTATGGCAACACATTCCTGTAAATCTCATTTGAAAGAATCTGGTGGATTTTAATCACTTACAAATTGTTTTATCAGGGGCTACTGGACCAGTATGGCAGTTCTGATAATCAATCATAGTACGAATAGCTAACATTTATATTTATCTAAATTTGTTACAATATTCCTATGTTGCTATATATCTACATCTATCTATATATTTATAATATAGACCATATAGCACTTTATATAGTCCCGTCTCACAGACTCCGGGAAGGGACTTTTAGAGGTCACATAGTTCAACCCCCTTATTTTACAAACGAGGAAACTGAGGCCCGGAAAAATCAAGTGTGCTGCCCATGGTGACAGTGGCAGCGGGAGTTAGAAGGTGGGATTTGGCCCCAGGCTCCCCGGGCTGCAGGACCCCAGCTCTCCATTCCTCGTCCTCGCTCTCTGGGTGCGTGGGGAAGTCAGGGCCCTGAGCTGGGAGGGGGAGGGGGGAACTCTAGTTCAGGGTCTGACCGCAAGTCAGAAGCCCAGCTGAGCATTCTGACAAGCACCTCGGGCGGGGCTCGGTCTACCAATGGAAGAACGAGCCAGGGGTTTGCACGTGCGCGGTTTTTGCGGGGGGAGGGGAGGAGAAGGGAACCCGACAATAAGGGTAAGTGTGGTGGCAAGAGGTCTCTCTCCTTTAGGATCGCCCCCGCGGCCGCTTCTACCGCCTCCCCCAATTCCTCGACCCTCCCCGGAAGTGACGTAGAGCCCTCCGGAACCTCCTGGCCCGGCAGCTGCAGCGTCACCAGCACAGCCGGTGCGAGGCGGGGCGGGCGGAGTAAGGATCCGGCAGCCAACGAACCGGGCACCGCGCGAGAGGCAGAGACGCCGGTCGGGGGGGGGGAGGGGGGCCCAGCGGCCGAGGGCGAGGGGGCCGGCGGAGGCAGCAGCAGAAAGCTGAAGAGGCGGCGGAGGAGGGGAAGAAGGAGGAGGAGCCCCGAGCGGGGGTGGGGGTCGGGGAGGGTTGGGGGGAGGGGTGGGGGGGTGTCCCCGGGGTTATGGAGCCTGAGGGTCGGGCGGGAGGCGGGGAACCGCCGGAGCCTGGCGGGGACCCCGACTCCGCTACGAACCTGGGATCCTCCTCGCGGGGCTTCGTCCCGCAGAAGGAGATTGTCTACAACAAGCTGCTTCCTTACGCTGAGCGGCTGGACGACGAGTCCGACTTGCTGCTGGCCCAGATCAAAGGCAACTTGGGCCGGGCCGTGCAGCTGCAGGAGCTGTGGCCGGGGGGCCTCTTCTGGACTAGGAAACTCTCCACGTAAGTGACTCGCACGCACCGTCCGCCTAGAGCCCAGCACCTCCCTCCCCCCCCCACCCGGGGGGCCCGGGGACGAGTTCCTGTAGTTGTGTGCGTGTGTGTGTGTGTGTGTGTGTGTGTGTGGTGGGATTTGAGGAAGGGGAGCGAGGGCGTAGTTTTAGGTCGAGTAACAGCTAGCTGGAGGTCGGGGGCGTCTAAGGGTGCTCTTTGTCCGCCCCCCTCCAGGGTACAGGTCAAGTTCCTACTCCTCTCTCCTCCCTTCCACCCCCTCCCGTCGCTCCCATTCCTCTGGGAAAACCAGGATCTCGTTCCACTTGGCAACATTATTTCCTTTGCGGTTCCCGTGGGGTCAGGGAATAAAACTGATTCTGAAATCCCCCCTGGGTTACTTTCTTTTGGGGTCGGCTCCGGCTTGCTGGCTTAGTTCTACTTTGCTTTACCCCGGGGATTTTCGGGTTGTTGTCTCTCTAACCCTTGAGGCCCAGTTGTGGGGAGGAAAGAAAGCAAAGGCTTTTCTCTACGGGGATCTCTCTGTCTCTCTTTCACACGCACATATCCACACACTCACACTCTCCCTTGCCCATACTAGAGAGTACTATGTTTAAGCTATAGCTCCTGGTGTATCTCTGGGAATGAGGAATTTCTTCCTTTGATTTCCCTATTCTCTCCCCTGCTCTTCCTTTTCAAATGTGGCTCTGATCTCTGACAAAGTCAATGCTACCAGTTCCTGAATAGAGAGACGTGTGGTAATAACACTGTTCTGCTTTTTAGTCGACTTTGAAACGGACTAAAAAGTTGGACTTAAAATTCACTCTTGAGGTATGGGTGTTTGAATAGTGAGTCTACTCTTAATATTGAATGAATCAGCTATTAGCTAAGGAAAGCCAAAGGCTGCCTCCCTATAATTATATTTCCTTCCATCTGAAGATCTTTACTGTTTTCAGAAGAAAAGTGGGAAGGGTGCAGTGAAGCTGCTGGTTTTTCTTATGTATCAGGATTGTGTCATTAAGCTTTATGAAACTCTCAGATGTATAATGTACCCAAATTAGTAACTGAGTAGTTGGTTGAAGTCTTTGTTATACAGAATACTCAGCTGCAACCTAGACATGTTAATTAAACAAAAAGTCAGTAAAAACTGTCTGTGGAAAAGCATAAAGGATAGATACATTTTTTACTGCTTTTCTGTGGTGGAGTAAGCTTTTAAAATGAGAATTGTTTTTCTTTCACCTTTGATCAGCTTCATTTTTAACCAAGATCCTTTTAAAAAAATCTTCTGGCCTTGTAGCTAAACACAAGTATGGATGAGTGAGCCCAAGAGAAAAGTCACTTGGACAGTGTTTACTAAAATCAGCTGCATAAATTGAATGACTCGGGATTTTATAATGTTAGAGCCCTTTAAATTTTGCCATGGGATTGTTATTCTCACCTGACCATTCTTAGAGACTTAAGTGAAAAAATTGTGTCATTTGGGAGAAGTAAGTATCTCTTCGATAAAAGACAACCAAAATCAGAACGTGGAATAATCTGCTCCTGCTCCTTTCTAGAAAACCTGTAAGATATCAAGGTTAAATAGATCTCACTTGACTAGAGTGAAAAGTTTGCAGAGCTATGTTTGGGGAAGTCTTGTTCTGGACAAAAGTCCAACAGGTAGAAGCACCACAATTACTGAAAAGTTTAAAAACAAAGAAACAACTTGGCAAGTGATTAAAACCAGAGAGATTTTGTCAACTGAGCTTTACAGTGTTGTCATACTTAAGTAAAAACAAAGTTACACTCTACTCATTTCTGATAGTTTTCTGTTTTAATCTCAATTTAGACTTGCCTAAAGCATACCATTTGTCCTAACAAACAGTTCTTTTGAAATATCTATTTTCCAGTCATTTATACATTGATATTTAGTTTGAGTTTTGTACCCAGAGTCCACATGGCTGTGAATAAACATTTATTTGCCAAAGGTTTTTGATAGTCCCATTTGGTAAAGTGGATATTTTGGCAATATCTTGTTTGTGAAATGTCCTTTAACATAAAAGGGCCAAGTAGGCTGAATACAGTTTTTGATAGTGACACTGGATTATCTGTGGTTGAGATCATATCAGTAAATGTTTTGCCACTGACATAAATAACAAGCATGCTCTTGTTTACCAAGAAATAATATCAGGTAGAATTTTGTTTTGGAGCAGTGGCTGCATCCTGCAAACTGATTCTTGTGATTGCATTATGGGACATTGGGACCTAGGGTGTATATTTCCTCCTAGCCATCTGTTAAGTCATACTGTTTACAGTTAAACTTGTTTTTAGTTTTGCTCACCATAGGAGTTTATATACAAATGCTACTGAAACTTGTGGCCGAAGTAAATTACTGAGTGGTTTCCAAATTTAGAAATGTGCAGAAAGAGAGTAATAAAGTGCTACTAATGAGCTTTGTGACCTGTGGCCTCTCTGTGCCTCTACTTGCTCATATGTAAAGTGAGATGGTTGTATAAGATACCCTTATCTCTGAAATTTCACAATTTTTTTTATTACTACAGTAGAAACTTTTAATATGTAAAATAACTAATGTTCCTGAAAAGTTTTCTTCAAGTAAAATTTATATATTTGATCCTGTTTTTCCAATTTTTTTTATTATAAGTACAGTAGCTAGCCAGAGCAGAGTGATTGCTGGACACAGCTTGGAAGGAGGTACTCAGGAACCACAGCAGTGAATGAAAATCCAGAGATGCTGGAATGTTTCTATTTCTGACCCATAAGTATATATTCCAGACTGGGTGTCATAGAGCTGTTCAAGCATCAGTTACACTTAGTAACTATTAATTGGTGTTTGGATTTAATTCTGGTTTAGGAGGTGCCCTCTAGTCTCTCTTCATTTTGTACGTAGTCTTAACATTTAGTATTTTAAGTTCTGTCCATTCTTGGGGGTATAGTCCTTAGAATTTGCCCTGGATAAAAGAATTATTGGTTGTCTCTGGATATAGAACTACTGAAATTAATCTGGCCTAGTAAAAGGGGGTGCTAGGTGGTGCAGTGGATAGAGCACTGGGCCTGAAGTCAGGAAGACTCATCTTCCTAAGTTCTAATGTGGCCTAAGACTCTTATTAGCTGTATGACCCTGGGCAAGTCACTTAACCTTGTTTGCCCCAGTTTCTTCATCTATAAAATGGGCTGGAGAAACTGGGAAGAGCTGATTTAAAATCTAAACTCAGACACCTGCTAGCTCTGTGACCTCTGTGACCAAGTCACTTAAATTCTGTTTGCCTCAGTTTCTTCAACTATAAAATGAGAATAATAACAGGACCTACTTCACCATATGATTGTGAGGATCAAATGAGATATCATTTTTTAAAGTACCTCACACACAATAGCTATATGAATGCTGATTCCCTTCCCTGTCCTCAAAGTGCTACAGGACTGATGTGCAGAAGCAAATACAGGGTGTTTTCAGGATGGATATCATTAACCAGGTGGATCAAGAAAAACTCCATAGAGGAGATGCCATTTGAACCTAGTATTGAAAGAACATCTGGAATCTAAGACTCAGGGATGGAATTCTGCCTAGGTGTGAAGGACAGATGAGGGAACAGGTTATAGTTCAGTTTGCCTGGAAAAGAGAATGCATGATTGGGAGGAATATGTATTAAGGTTAAAAAAGTGGGCCAGAGAAAAAATTTTCAGGGCCTTAAGTGCCAAGCTGTTTGTATTTTTCATAGAAGCAGCAGACTCAGTTATGTTTTTAGTTGGAAGGGACCTCATAGGATAGCTAGCTAACCCATAATTGAACTGGCATACCTGGCCAAGTGGTAGTCTAGCTTTCTTTACTTGAAGCCTTTCAGTGAGGGGAAATTTATTGCTTCCCAAAGTAGCCAATTCCATTCTTGGAAATTAATAGATTGGCCTACATGATCTTTTAAGGACTCTTTTGGTTATAAAATCCCGTTTCTGTGATTCTTTATTTAGAATTATTAGATGAAATGGGAGCAACCAGCTATTGCCTTATCCAGGCACTCCCTTCCTCCATATTGTGACCGGTGGTGAGATCACAGTTTACTCATCCAAAGAGAGGACTTGTAGTGAAGCAGAGATGAGAAAGCACATTTTTTCCCCTCCATTTGTATTTTCAAATTCTGGAAATGTGAAGTTGATTTAGTGTAACAAATTTAATCCCTAATGGTATGGTGGAATTCTCTCACCTTAAGCTGCTTTATAATGAAGCATGATTGTATATACTGTTTTCAGGAACTATTTCATTTGCTAATTAAAGAGTAGTTCCCTTCAGAATGAACCAGCAATTGTTTAATTATGATCAAGAGCACTGTGTAGCCTTCTAGGACAGGAAAGAGATTATCCAGTTGAAACTACGTAATTCATTTAATTAGATTATGTAACTACCTGCAGTTGGAGTTTAGCCAAGATGGTGAGTTAACAAATATGCCTATTTGTGAAAAGTAAAAAGTAATAGTGGCTACAGAGGTCCTAGAATTCAGAATCTTTGGTGACATTTCACATCTCTGTCATCATTATTCAAATCGTATTAGACTATTGTTTGGTTCAATGCTTGGAAAAAGAGTGTGGTAGAGCCAGCTGCAAACCGATGAATTTAAAGAGGTGCTAAAGGTTTTTCACTTAAGTTATAGTTCAGCTTTTATATAGTGCTTTTAAAGTTTGCAAAGTTCTTCTCCCATAACGGCCCTCAAAGGCCATGGGTAAGTATTATAGATGAGGAAACCCAAACTCAGAAGAGGTGAAGTGAGTTGTTCAGGGTCATTTGGTAGTAAGTGTTAGTAGCAGGAACTGAATCCAGGTCATCTGATTTTAGATCCCTGCGTGGTGGGTTGGGGTTTTTTGTTGTTGTTGGGTTTTGTTTTGTTTGTTTGTTTTTTTACTATACCATGCTGCCAAAGCAGTAGAATTTGAAATAAAATGGATAATATTCTAAAATAGGAGGGGAAGAACTTTCTAACAATTGGTATTGTCCAGGAAGGGAATGTAACAGCTTTATGAGATAGTGGGGTCCCTTTCACTGGAGGTCTTCTTGCTGTCTCTTATCCTCTGTTAGAAAAAGCTATTTTAGAGGAGTATGGTTTAGACTAGGTGCCCTCTGAAGTATGTTCCATCTCTTATATTTTGCATAGTGTTTCATACTTTCCCTAGTACTTCTAAGTTTTTATTATCACACTTGATCCCTGAAAAATAGGGTAGGTGCCATTATACCTATTTAATAGATTATGGATATTGAGAAATAAAAGTTTCAGTGACTTGCCTAAGGTTACACACTAGTTAGCAAATCCAGCAGTAGAATAGGCATCTTTTTCTCTCCCAAACCAGTGCTTTTTCAGCTAGACTTGGTGTTCAGATAGGAGAGGCAAAGTACTAGTTTTCTTGAAAAATTGTTAAAAACAATTAAGGACTCTAAAAGCACTCACTTTTTGAGATAAAACTTCATAAATAGAACATTTTAGTGACTGTGTTTTAAAATGTGGAGAGAGAACCCCAAAAGTAGTAGCATTTGAAAAAGAAAGAATTTATTTTGCTTTTAAATGGTAAAGGATTTCTGAAGTTTCCAATAATATTAGTATCATAAATAGTAACTGGAATTTATATAGTTCATTAAAGCTCAGAGCACTTCAGATAACATTTTTTCATTTGATCTTTCACAACCTGGTGAACCAGTTTAACAGATAGGGAAATCTTGGCTTGCCCATGACTGGCACAGAGAATGTAAGTGATTCTCTTAGTTTTTAACATATTTATAGGTGTTCTAAGTGAATTTTAGCCCTAGGTTTCTCTGGACTTCTGGAGTAGGACTTTTTCCTTCATATCATGCTGTTTGACAGTATTCCAATGATTTACAGTATCCACTATGATAAATAGTTATTGAATGAATAAATGAAAAACCACCATTAGTGTTACGTATTAATAACTCAGAAGGAAAGCCACAAACAATAACACAAAATTTATAGTTATTTTGAAGTTTGAATGTGTCATTTTGTAGCAGGAAGTTTTCTTTAGCTTCCAAATATATGTCCTTTGGTCAGTACCAAATTTAATTGTTTAAAGATTGTAAGGGATGCATGAGTGACTATGACATCATTATATTTCTTTTAATTAGGATTACTTTGTAAAATGGCAGACTAAGAACAAGAATTGTTTTTTTAAAATTTCCCTGAGTATTGGTTTTTTTAGGGTGCTGCCTTCTTAAATTGACATATGACTTAGGAAGTAACCACTGATTTTTTTTTAAAAATTGCTTTTTTACTAGATTGTGGATACAAGGGATTTGTTTTTATTTTCTTTGTGTCAAGTAAGGAACTGGTTTCTAATCAACATCTTTTTCTTGACAAAATTCAGATTATTACCTTTGATTTTTATGCCCTGGGCCAATCTTGACTACAGATTTGTTTGTTTTTTAAAGAAAATAAGATCAAAATACAATTATTCATCATGAGCAACATTTTTATTTCTGCAGTCAAAGTGAAGCGGTCTACCTTGGGGAAATTTTCTGGAAGTTTCTGGGTTAAGATTCAATTTGAGCCAACATTAGGTGATTAGACAAAGAAGAGGGGAGAGGGCATTATAAGTATGAGAAAGAGGGCAATGTGATATAACCCTGAGACTGGAAGTTGTGGTGGCAAGGAGAGTAACTTAGAAGTAGAGGGTATTCATATTGCAGTAAATCGATTGTTGTTATGGGAAATTTGATACTATTGATTTACAGTTTTAAAAGTTTTATGGTTTTATGATTTCAGTTGAGCTGCCATGCTTCTCCATAACCTATATAAAATGAAATGAGAAATAGATTGTATATTAGAGCCAGTCTGGTTTACACACATAATTGTTAGTGCTTTAGATACATTTTTTTTTTTAAAAGCTTTTCGGTTTTGTTCTTCCCCCATGAAAAATTTAAAGAATTGTTTCTAGGGGACAGCTAGGTGGCACAGTGGATAAAGCACCAGCCCTGGATTCAGGAGGACCTGAGTCCAAATGTGACCTCAGGCACTTGACACTTACTAGCTGTGTGACTCTGGGCAAGTCACTTAACCCTCATTGCCTGGGAGGAAAAATGCTTCCATTTCACCCAGCTGTGAAATGAGTATAATCATATTGTAACTGCAAATAGTGGGTTGCTTAATTAAAAAGTTAATTATAATTACTTTATAAGCCCTCCTCTCCCATGTTAGATGGAAATATTAGAAAATTTGGGCTTTTATGATGTCTTGTTCCGTTTTCTTTCTTTTCTTTTCTTTCTTTCTTTTTTTTTTTTTTGGTGAGGCAATTGGGGTTAAGTGACTTGCCTAGGGTCACACATCTAGTAAGTGTTAAGTGTCTGAGGTCAGATTTGAACTCGGGTCCTCCTGACTCGAGGGCCAGCACTCCATCCCCTGCGTCATCTAGATGCCCCCCATTCTCTTATTTTTTTGTTTTGTTTTGTTTTGCGGGGCAATGAGGGTTAAGTGACTTGCCCAGGGTCACACAGCTAGTAAGTATCAAGTGTCTGAGGTCAGATTTGAACTCAGGTCCTCCTGAATCCAGGGATGGTGCTCTATCCACTGCACCACCTAGCTGCCTCTATTTTCTTATTTTTTTAAAGGAAAGTGTTCAATTATTTGATCTGGGAAATTTTTTTAACAAAATAATTTTGTGAATCTATATATTGTTGTATGGCAGTGTGTAACAGACACAACAATGGCTTAGAAACAAAAGTTTTTTTTTTTAGGTATAGATCAAACTATTAAAACATAGGTACATCTTTGCTATTTATTTTCCTTTAGTGTTTTATTCTTGTTTGTTTGAATTGGATAATGTTGTATTTATTAAATACTTATATTCATTTATAGATATAAAGAATTTCCTCCATGAAAATCCCCCAAAGCCTTAATTTTGGCATGGAAGTGACCGAAAGTTATTGAAATTGGTGCCAGTGGAATGTGAGCTCCAGGAGGTCCTACCAAGCTGAAAAGGCTTGTTCAAAACTGGTGTCTTTTGCCTCGGGTGTAACCTAGTCATGTTTTGAGTGGCTTATCACCAGGTTAGCTGCAAAGTGATGAATTTTTTTAGTTACCAAAAGTCTCAGAAACTGCCTGTCAGGTTGTATAAGTTAAAACAGTGCAGACTCTTTCCAATAAATTTATATTCTAAATCATTTAGTCAGTGATTATTTATTGATTATATTATAATACTGGTTACTGTGGTGGGGTATGAGCAATTGGCCCCTCTCTTCAGCTGCTCTGGGCCTGCAGTCTGGAAGACTCATCTTCCAGAGTTCAAATTAGGCCTCAGATACTTTGCTAGCTGTGTGACCCTGGACAAGTCATTTAACCCTGTTTGACTCACTTTCTTATATGTAAAATGAGCTGGAGAAGGAAGAAAACCCTAAATCATAGCACAGAGAGTTGGACATGACTGAACAACAAAATTGTGGCTCTCCAAGTCTTTTTTTTTACCAGACTACACATTCTTATATCCTTTTAATCAATCTTCATATGGCATATTCTCTAGTTCCCTCACTATTCCAGGGGAAGACTTCATAGAAATTTCATTTAAGCTTAGACCTTGAAGGATGGATAGGATTTGGAGAACGATGGATAAGCTAGATGATGCAGTAATAGCAAAATACCTGAAAGGTGAAAAGATATGGTTTGAATGGGGGGGGGGGCATGTTTTAATTTTTAAAGCAGTTATAGAAGTAAGAATATATTCACTTTATGTGGCCTTGTCAGGAGAGGAAGAAGAGATGGAGAAATAACTGGGAAAAGTGAAGGGAGTATCATTTCAGTGGTTAATAAATACCACAATTGGATTTTTTTCTCCCTTAGAAGTTCTTATGAATATCTGTAATTGTAAAATAGCATGCTTCTTTTTGATATAAGCTATTGAAACTCCAGTGGCTAGTGTACTTAACCAACAATAGTCTTTTTTATTTATTTAACCAACAGTGAATTCTGACCTATTTGTTTAACCAGTAGTGAAGTCTTTTCTATTTGTGCCAGATTTGATGATCTTCAGATTACCTTCTGTAAAATCTTCCCAAAGATGATGGACCTGTTTAATGATGTGTTGTCTTTGAAACTTACACAGTGTTCTCACCGTGACTTGCCTGATTTGGTCATTTTATTCATTGTTTACAAGTCTGAAAATTTTTCAAAAGGAAAACCAAATGATCCTCATGAATCATTTGTTTTTAAACTGCTGTATTGTATAAATGGCTAAGATCTTAAAATGATGGATTTGTTGTTTTCATTTACTGTCCTACTCTGAGGTTCCCCCTTGCCAACCCCCACTACCCCCAGGTGAAAGTTTCATTATTGACTTTTTTCATCACTTTAGCTAGTTTCTTTGTTTGACAAAGTATCTGCCTTCCCTTCCCTTTCCCTTTCCCTTGCATTCTAGCTATTTGTGTTAGAGTACCAGCAAAGGCTAGAAGCCAGCGGTATCACAAGTACCTTTGAACAGTCATATATTGATTGATCATCTACAATAAAGACTCTTCCCTTGGCCTACAGCGAGGATGCTAGTTTACTACGTTCCTCTTCCTTAAGTAGAGGGACATCAAATAAGGAACCAAGTTTAGGATTATCTCATTCATCCCTTTCATAACACAGAGAAGAAACTAAGGCTTATAGAGGTAAAGTGACTTAGTAGAAGAACTGGGCCTAGAAGTAAATCAGTCAGGGGGCAGTTAGATGGCACAGTGGATAAAGCACCAGCCCTGGATTCAGGAGGACCTGAGTTCAAATGTGGCCTCAGACACTTGACACTTACTAGCTGTGTGACCTTGGGCAAGTCACTTAACCCTCATTGCCCTGTGGGGGGGGCCCCCCCGCGCCCCCCAAAAAGAAGTAAATCAGTCTCTTTGATCTATACTGTAGCTGTGTTTGGTGTATGTGGGCAGGTTTGATGGGAGTGGGAAGAAAGGTTTGAGCCTGGGAGACCAAATAAGCTTTTGACATCGTCCAAGCTGGAAGTGATGATGAGGGCCTGAACTTGGTAGGCGTGTGTGTGTGTGTGTGTGTGTGTGTGTGTGTGTGTGTGTGTGTGTGAGAGAGAGAGAGAGAGAGAGAGAGAGAGAGAGAGAATGAGAATGAATGAGAATGAGAATATATAACACTTGTGGAGATGGAAACAAGATTCGGCTGCTGGCTTAATAGAGGGGTGAGAGAAATAGAGGGGTGAGAGAATGAGGAGTGCAGGCCATGCTGAAGTGCCATTCAGTAATTGGGAGCATGATGATATCAACAGTAGTTGACAGTTGGGAAGAATGGTGGGTTTAAAGAGAAAAATAAATTCTCTTTTGGACATGGTGAGGTTGAGATACTACTAGAAAGGAAGTATTTCTTTTGAAATACCCAATAGACATTTGGTGGTGAGAGACTGGAGCTTGGGAGGAAGACTAGGGAGGGCTAGATCTGTTGATATGGGAGTCATCAATATACAAAGTATAAATACATGGGAACTGCTGAGGTTACTAGGAGAGGATGTAGAGAAGAAAAAGAGAGAAGTTAGCGGTGTCAAATAGAGCAGAAGAAAACAGGAATATAAGAATATGAAAAGAAGCCATTGGATTGTTAGAAAATCATTGGTAACTTTTAGAAAGATCAACTGCACTTGAGTGATGAGATTGGAAGGCAGATTGGAGGGGTTTTAAAGAGTGCAAGAGGAAGTTGAGGCATTGACTGTAGGTGGTTTTTTTTTTTTTTTTTTTTGGTGAGGCAATTGGGGTTAAGTGACTTGCCCAGGGTCACACAGCTAGTAATTGTTAAGCGTATGAGGCTGGATTTGAACTCAGGTCCTCCTGAATCCAGGGCCGGTGCTCTATCTACTGCGCCACCTAGCTGCCCCATGTAGGTGGTTTTTAAAAGGAATTTGGCTGAGAAAGGGAAGAGAGATATAGGCCCATTGTTATAAGGAAATGGTAAAATCTCTTATTGCTGGAGGGGACTTAAGCATTGCTTGTATATTGGAAGGATGGAATCAGCTAGTAGAGGAAGACTGAAGATTAGAAAAAAGAAAGGGAATGATAGTAGGTCCAGTCTTCTGGAGGAGAAAAGAAAGATGGAATCAAAGGTACATGTATATTCATCAGCAACTGGAAAAAAGTAGGAGGTACTGTTGGGGAAGGTGATTATTGATGTCAGGGGTTATGAGATGAGGAGGAGAAAGAAAAGGAGAGAAAGTTGAGTGCATAGCCTTGATTTTTTTTTCTTTCTTTTTTTCCCCTGAGAATGTGTAAAGTGAGGACCTTTGCTGAGAGGATGGTGATAGTGTGTGCTTGTCATAAATTTGAGAAGAGGTTTCCAACAGGTATTTACAGGGTAAACTAGGCCAAATCTTTTTAAACTTTTTCCACTCGTGACCCCTTTTTGCCCGAGAAATTTTTACACGACCCTGGGTATATAGGCATATAAAAAAGGTATATGTAACCTTTTACTGTTGCCAAATTTTTTGTGACCCCTACATTCCGTTAGGTGACCCCCATGGGGTCTTGACCCACAGTTTAAGAAACTAGGAGCTAGAGAATCAGTTGGGGAAAGGTAAAAGGGTTCTCTTGCTGCAGTAGGTCTAGTTGGGATAAGGTGGTGAACTTGTAGTGGATCCAGTCAGCGTGGATCAGCATAGAAGTATGTGTATGTGTCTGATTTGTTGATTTTTCTAGTTTTTTAGTTGCATATTCCTCTTGCTAATATACATGTTGTGATAAAATTTTCTTTTGAAAGCTGCTTTAATTCCATTTTAGATTTTGAACCAGAAGGGATTTTGGAGGTTATTGAGTACAAGGTCCCTTCCTTACAGATAGAAAGTACAATGTACTAGCACTGTGCTAAGCACTTGAGATGAAAGGAAGACATAGACTTTTAGACACAAGGAAGCCGAAGCCTAAAGTGGCCAAGACCATTGGTAGTATATGGCAGAATTAGGAATCAAACCCATTTTTTTACTTCTTTTTTTCCCCAGCACTGTAATGGTGTTTTCCCTCATGGAAATTTATCTGTGGTCCTCACTCTTAAATAAAGATTGGTGCTTTTTAAGATGTTTTGAGATAAAGAGGGTGGAACTTGACTATTTTCTCACTTTTGACAAAGAGCTGCCATCAAGTAGTCAGAAAACCTCAGTTTGAGTCCTGCCTCTGCTACTTCATACCTGAGTGACCTTGGGCAAGTCAGTGCCTGTTGGGGGCTTCAGTTTTCTCATGTAGATGATAAAGGTTTTTCTTTGCATCCCCATCACTGACTAATTGCATTAGGCTAGATAAATGACTAAAAATAAATCCTTTGCTCTGAAATTAAATAACTTATTAATGGTAAAGTTTGCAGTGGGACTTTCCTCCCAGTCTGGCCTTTTGAACTACTAGCAAAATAATTGATTTTCCTTACATTTGACCATTTCTACAATGTGGTGGTTTAATCTGATTAGTTTATTAGTTTTTTGTTTTAATATGTTTCCATCGTCAGTATTACGAATTAAACTAACATCCTCAATAAATAGTGGAAAGAAATATTTCACTGTGTCCTACATTTTATTAGAGAGTTACTGTTCCTGGCATGCATTTGAATGTTAACTTAGTGAGACTAAAAATTAAAGCATTTGCTTAATTCTAAAACGTTGTGAGGGGGAGGCAGGTGAAAAGTGCTTTGTATTGTCTGTCGCTATTTGTTTTTTCTTGTAGGAGGATGGAAGATAATGAACTTATCATCACCGACTTTGTGAAATATTTTATGAAAGTTCCTCCTAATTACATTTAGGGCTTTCAAATGTTTCCAGATAGGTAGTAGTGTGAGGATCTTTTAGTAGGTTATAAATAAAGAAAGATCGGCGTCATTTAATTGTGGGAAGGGACGAGGGAGTATTATAGAAAACAAGGGAAGACTGATGTGTCTCGGGAACCAGACAAATTGTGTATTTTAGCAACAAAGTAGTACTAAACTTCTGTTCTCCTGGGAATCTGTCAATGATATTTCTCTTAGCTTTGAGATCCCTTATTACCCAGAGTTTGAATCTTTTTTCCTAATAAGGGGTAATTTGTTTCTATAGAGTTTTTCTTTTAATGCCCCACTAAAAATCATCTCATGCAGCTTTTTTGCAAAGTAGAAAAGGAGAGGTGCTCTGTTATTCAGTTTTTAAGATGCAGGTTTTGCATAATATTCCTTTTTTGGAAGAGCAACATATATTAAATGTTTGTATTTTAACACTTTCTATAGGACCTAGTGAGTGTCATAGGTATAAAATCTAAAACTGAAAAGTATGTTTTTAGTTAATAGTATTTTATTTTTTCCAGTTATATGTAAAGTTAATTTTCAACATTCATTTTTATAAGATTTTTCAAAATTTTCTTCCCTCCTCCCCAAGACAGAAAGCAATATGATATAGGTTATATATGTACAATCATGTTAAACATATTTCCACATTAACTACCTTTTTTTTTTTTGAGGGGCAATGAGGGTTAAGTGACTTGCCCAGGGTCACACAGCTAGTAACTGTCAAGTGTCTGAAGCTGGATTTGAACTCAGGTACTCCTGAATCCAAGGCCAGTGCTTTATCCACTGCGCCACCTAGCTGCCCCCATTAACTACTTTTTTTAATGCTAAAATTTGTGTTTTAAGATGTTCTTTTATGGTCTCTTCTCTGAATGCTGATTTTTTTGTGTTTATTTGTTTTTACATTATTATTTTCTTGAGCTTCATTATCTTTGATATAGTATTAAAATATAATATTATATATGGGTCATAGTAATCAGCTGACTATAGTTACCTCAGTTCACATGCTGATGTGAACAAGGTCATTAGACCATTATGCATGTTGACCAATTAACTTCATATTGTTCATCTAGGTAAAGCTGTGTCCCATTATGCCTTGCATATGATCATCAGTTGTCTTTAGTGACAGTTATGGAAACTAACTAGTAAGTGTTCAAGGCCAAATTTGAATGCAGGTCTTTCTGACTCTAGTTCCCATGTTCTATCCACTGTGCCACCTACTGCCTCTGTACACAGCTGACTATTGGAAATATAGAACTAGAATTTTAGAGAGGTTAGCTTATAGATGTAGATTTGTCAATTATCTTTGTAGAAGTGATAATTAAAACTATGGAAGTGAATGAGATGGCCAAGGGAAAGAGGACCAAGGACAGAGACTTAGGGAATAGCAATATTTAAGCAATTGAAAGATGAGGAGGAGCTGAACAAATGATAGAATGAGCTGTCAGAGGAAGGAAGAAAACCATGAGAATTGAGTGTCATAGAAACCAAGGTAGAAAAGGAATGGATGGCCAAAAGTATCTTTGCTTCATTAAGATCAATACTGATGCGGATGAAGACTGAAAGACTATTGGATTTGATAATAAGGAAGTTATTAGTGATATCTGAGAGAAGCAAGAGTATTGAAAATGGAAGTCAGATTGTAGGGGTTTGAGGAGCTAGTGGTTGGAGGTGGAAGAGGCAGCAGGTGTAGATTGTTTTTTGTAGAAGCTCATTGAAGCAGCGTGGAGCAATAGCTAAAGAGCTGGCATTGAAAGCCTGGGAGCCCTGGATTCAAGTTCTGCCTCTGAAATACTGGCTATGTGATTGCAGACATGTCTTTTAATCTTTCAGTGCTCTGGCAGCTAAGATGATATGGTACAGAGAAAGTGCTGGTCTGCATTGGAAATTTCCTTACCTGAGAATTACCTGTACTAGTGAAATCACAGGTTCAATTCCTATCATTGGCAATGAAGGAGAGAGGAGAAAAGAGAAATTATTGCTTGGGAAGTAGCTGGAGAAAGGTTACTTTTTTAAGGTTATAAAACTTTTCTATTGGTAGGTAAGGAGAAGAAGCCAATAAGAGACTGAAAATAATTGATGGAGCAAGGTCCAAGAGAAGTTAAGGGTTTACTAATATCATAGAAAAGGCCACACGTAGGCAATGATTTTAGTTTTGACCAGAAGGAGGTCCACATCATGCTATATCATATTGTAGTAAAAGAAGAGTAGTCCTCTCATATTGATGTCCAGTCAGTATTGTCTTCATAAGTGATTGACAGCATGCTATAATGTTCAGTCATAAGTATTTTTTTTTTAATGAGGCAATTGGGGTTAAGTGACTTGCCCAGGGTCACACAGCTAGTAAGTGTTAAGTGTCTGAGGTCGGATTTGAACTCAGGTACTCCTGACTCCAGGGCTGGTGCTCTATCCACTGTGCCATCTAGCTGCCCAGTCATAAGTATTTTAAAAATAGTTTTCATTGATAACTTGTTTTTGCATCACCTACATTTCTCAGTATATCCCTCTTCCCTCTCTGAGAGCAGTCCCTTATAATAAGAGGAAAAAAAAACAATTCAACAAAACTCATTAACAGATTGAAAATAACAAGCAACTTATATATTGTGGCACATATTAAGTCTCCCACTTCTGCAAAGAAGAAAGGAAGAGTTGTCCCTGGAAAAGTATATGACTAGCAATGGAATCTTTGGGTTAAAGGCTATTATTTCCCTGTTCTTTCAGTATAAGAATGTTTTTATTTTTAAGCATTTGATTTTTGAGTAGAAGAATGTAGCTGCAATGGGAGTATTAAAAGGACTATCTTTCATATTGTCTCCCTTCCTTTCCTTTTTATAAAATGGGGATATTTGACCTGACTCAAATATGTGATTATACATGTATAGCAGCCTCTATGTCGTAAATCAAACTCAGAGGTCTCATTCTTTTTAGACCCTGAGCCTCTCTCTGCCTTGGTTTCCTGTAAAATGGGTAATAGTAGCATCTCCTTTCCATATCTTGAGGGTTGGAGGTGTGGCACCCTGTAGTCTGGAAAATCTACATGGCAGTTTTTGGCTCTCCCTTTGTACCAGAGAAGTCTGATTTTTTTTTTTCTTTTTCTTTTATGGGGTGTTTACAGTACCTTATTGTAAAGTTTGGGTTGAGTATTTGGTTGTAGGCTCTGTGTTGTCTGCTGATCTTTGCATGTAGTCTGCTGGCTTCCACAAAACTCAGTTCAAATTCCCATTTGATTTCTTATGCCAACCCATGATGTATCAAAACTGTGATGGGGAATGTCATGATGTGGAAGCAGTAACTTTATAAGAATAAAATGAGGTGATGCTTTGTAAATCTTAAAGTGATATAAATGCTATTGTTATTAAATGTCAAGTAATAATTTACTTTAAAGAAAATGAAGATATTTTTGCTGGCTTGTTTAAAGTCCATGCTATTTGAATTCCAGCAAATTTGTGGGGGTGGTGGGGAGTTTGAAGCTTTTAAAATTTAATGTTTTTAACGTGTATTGTATTGACTGAGAAATAGAAACTTTTTTCTTTTAAAGAAAATATAAGCTTGGGCCCAGCTACCAAAACAGCAAGATACTTTCATTTTAAATATGATTTAACATTTGGAAATTAGTACCAGATCTATAACCCATTTTATAGCTTTGATAAAATCATATGCATACTTCAGAGGGCCTATCATGGAAGATTTAAATTGTACCCTTTACATTTACTATTAAGTATTCTTTTTCTTTATGATTTGTATCATGAGAAGTGATTCCTGTAGATACACTTTGTTTTTAAATCTTTCAAGGGAGGTCTACAATTACATTATTCACTTCAATGAAATTTTGCTTATGAAAAGAATTCTGAATTTATGTTTTCAGGGTACCTTGGGGTGACATACAGATTAACGCACAGAAGTAGAGTTTTAAATTTTGCATTAATTAATGTATCTCTAGGATGATGAAATCTCATACTATAATACTTTTATTACTTAAAATTATAATCCTCTGCAAAAAGTAAATATGAGAATTGTTTGACTATTCGTGTCTTGAGGGGAAATGGAATTAGGGGAAAAATATGGGAAAACTACACAGAAATGAAGTTACAGGAATGACTGGTAGGATGTGTGCTTTTTTAAAAAAGTCATATAAATTTGTGTTTAACATATTTCCCCCCTCTTTAGATATATTCGGCTTTATGGAAGAAAATTTAGCAAAGAAGATCATGTACTTTTTATCAAGTTATTATATGAGCTGGTATCAATTCCAAAACTGGAGATCAGCATGATGCAGGGATTTGCCCGTCTCTTGATAAATCTTTTAAAGTAAGTTGGAATCTGTCTGGGATTTTTTTCCTAGAAAGGTTTTAGGAGATTAAATGCATATTCTCTCTGATGGGAAGACTAAATAAAGGATTTCTATTTGGAAATTTTCTGGTGAATGTTATTACCATACTTGTAACTTTATTATTTTGCTAGAACCTTTTATCTTAAAAGTTTACCTCTTGGGGCAGCTAGGTGGTGCAGTGGATAGAGTACTGGCCCTGGAGTCAGGAGTACCTGAGTTCAAATTCGGCCTCAGACACTTAACACTTACTAGCTGTGTGACCCTGGGCAAGTCACTTAACCCCAATTGCCTCACTTAAAAAAAAAAGTTTACCTCTTTTATGATACCCTTCCTATTGCCTCCAATGAAAAGTCACTATCTTTTGAATTCCTTGACTCTTGAACATAGGTTCATAGAATTGAAAGGAACGTCAAAGGACATCTAGTTCAAACCATGCTGGAACCTTCTCTACATCATAGTTAGCAAGTTATTTTTCATTTTCCACTTGATGACTTCCATTGACTTTACTCCATGAGGTTACTTATTCTACTTCTTTCTGGGCAATTCTGGGTTTTTAAATTTTATTCCAATAATGTTTTATTTTTTTCCCCAATTACATGTAAAAACGGTTTTTAACATTTGTTTTTTTAAAATTTTGAGTTCCATATCCTCTCCCCTTCCCCCTCCCTGAGAAGGCTGACAATTCGATATAGGTTTTACACGCAGTCATGCTGTGAAAGAAAACACAGACCAAAAAAACCCCACAAAAAAGAATAAAGTGAAAAATAGCATGCCTCAATCTTCATTTGACACCCATCAGCTCCTTCTGTGAAAGCGGATAGCATTTTTCATCATGAGTCTTGGAATTGTCTTGGATAATTGAATTGTTGAGAATAGCTAAGTCATTCACAGTTGATCATTGAACAATATTGCTGTATTGTGTACACTGTTCTGATTCTGCTTACTTCACATCAGTTGATGTAAATTTATCTAAGTATTTTTTCTGAAAGCATCCTGCTCATCACTTCTTATAGCACAATCATATTCCACCACAATCTTATGCCACAATTTGTTCAGCCATTCCCCAGTTGATGGGTATCCCCTTGCTTTTCGGTTCTTTGCCACAAACAAAGTGAATTGCTATAAATATTTTTGTACAAATAGCACCCCCCCCCCTTTTTTTTAAGATATAGACTTAGTAGTGGTATTGCTGGGTCAAAGGGTATGAAAAATTTTATAGCCCTTTGGGCATAGTTCCAAATTGCTCTTTAGAATCATTGGAGTCCTAATTTTTCCCACATCTCCTTCAATATTTATCATTTTCCTTTTCTGTAATATTAGTCAATCTGATAGGTTTGAGGGTGGTACTTCAGAGTTGTCTTAATGGCAACTCTTAAGTTTTTCCTTATAGAATGTTGAGGGCTCCTCCAGTTTTTTACCTATAGATGAAAATCATGCTTGTTTTCATTAACCCATAGGCATAATCTTTTATCTATATAACAGTCCTAATAGGTATTTGATGTCTGTTTAGTCTTTAAACTGAATATTCCCAGGTTTTCCAAACAATCCTCTTATGCTGTTGCATCCTTGGATATATTTCAGTGGCTCTTGTGATAGACTTTGGTTGCTATCTACTTTATTTCTCAGTGTCCCTTCTAAATGTGGTGCCTAGAACTAAGCAAGATATTTCTAAGATTTCTAAAAATTTAGAGCTAGAAGGAACTTTAAAGTATCATTTGGTCAAACCCTATATCATTTAACAAATGAGGAAACAGAGGGCTGGCCAGTATTTTCTTTTTTCCAGTGTCCTACAGGGCAATAATCAGGAAATCCAGGTTTCAAACCAGGTTTCTCTGACTCTAATTCTAGGACTCTTTCTAGTCTACCATACTGCCTCTCTTAAAATGTGCTCTGATTGGGACACTGGAGTCAAACATACTGTACTTGACTTGGTCTGTACTTTTGTGATAGACGAGGGCCAAGAACCCTTTGTACTCAGCTAACATTAACCTCCAGTCTGTTGATTCTCTTCGTTCATCCAGTTTCAGAAATATCCAAACATGTTATCTAGTCCATATCTCCCTCTTGTCTACCAGGATTTGGGGGAAGATCATCAAATGCCTTCCTATAATTTGAATATAAAATGCTTGTCAATTCCTGCTCCTGTAATAAAGTAATAACCCTGTCAAAAAAGGAAATAAGGTAAATTTGGTTTGACATGTTCTTAGGCACATGTAGCAATCACTCCCTTTGCAGATAAGAAGCCCTTGCTAGGAATCAAGAGTTGAAGCTGTTGACCTATGAGTTTCAAGCAGGAATTTGGAATTTTTTTGTGTTATGGACCTTTTTGGCAGTGAAGCCCAGGCATCCTTTCTAAGTATAAAATAAAATACACAGGATTCAGGAGAAAAAAAACCCAATCATATTGAAGCACACTTATCAAGATATTAAAATAAAAGCAAGTTCATGCACCCAGGGTTGAGAATCTTTGCTTTAAAGAATTTATTCTCTTTCCCCTTTTGTAGGAAATAATTTGTTTATAATCAGCTTGTGCAACTTCTCATTTTATCTACTCATCTCCTGAAGGATGAAATTATCAACAAGGCAAGACTTTCTCAGCTGGTATGCTTTTAAGCCTTGATGAAGTGCTATAAAATATCCAGATATTTGAAGTTCCCAAGTTCCCCTTCAGTTCTGTAGCCTACTTCTGTGTCAGCTTTGTGACCTACTTTTGGAATTCATTACCTATTTTCTTCTTCTGGCTTGAGGTTCTTTAATATATTCCAGCCATAATATCTATTCTGTTTTTCTTTTCGTCGATCTTCCTCCATGCTTCGTTTCTGTGGGGATTTCCACATAGGTGTGTATTTTTTTTTTAAATGTACAATGATTTTGCACAACTTCACTGTGCCTTTTAGTTAATCTGTTCCCTTTGGATAAGATTTACTCTTCCTTTGCCATAAGTCATCAATCGCATGACCTGAGTCTGTGATATATATGTACTCATAGGCTTTAGAGCTGGAAGGAGCTTTTTATAGAATATCTCTTCTACCACCCTCATTTTTTGATGAGGATATTGACATCCCAAGAGGTTGCCTAAGAGGTCACATTCACAGAAACAATAGTTAGGAATCGAAGGTAGGTACTTTGGTTCCATATTGAGTGTTGTCATCTACTGTCACCTTGTTTTTCACTTTGTATTCAATATTCTATACATTTCTATATAGATATCTAAAGTCAAGAATATTAATCCTGGGTACCCCTCCATTTCTGTTCTTCCTTCTTTGTCGTACCAGTAATAATCCCTAGTATTTGACTCAGTGACAATATATAGGGATACTTTCCCCCCACCATTTTCATTTTAAGATCCTCTTGATCATATCATCACATGTACAAGTTTCCAGCCATATATATTCTTCTAGGCTCTTGTTAGATGCACATTCTATCTTAAACCCTAGTCCAGAATTCCAAATCTGATTTCAGACACCACATTTCTAGATAGCTGTTCTCTTTCTATGCCTTCCTTTCTCTTCTGAAGTCCCTCATTCCTGAGCTTTTTAATTTGAGGATTCATAATCTCTAAAAAATGCCTTCTAGTTTGCTTTTGAAAGAATTATTTGTTTCCTTATGTATCACTAGATGTAGGTAGAGGCCATCAGGTTTGACAAGTCTTTTGTAGATGTCTAGCATACCTCCTGGTTATTCATGTCCAATTGTTAGTTACCTTCATACTCCTAATCAGGCATCAGCCCTCATTGTGTCCAATTACCTCTAATTCTGTTTCTTGGAAATGTCTTTACTTTGTTGTCATTATTTTGGAATATGGGAAATTATTTCCTCTTTAGAAAATCCAATCTTTATGGGAAAGACCTTTAATTTCTTAGATAGTTTGATTAGTTTCATCTCTGTCTTTAGACAGAATTCTCCTTTGACCTTTAGGAGTTTCCTTTTGGTTTTCCTCTTTGTTTTTATTTATTAATTTTTTTGTTTTTTCTTTCTTTGGTGGGGCAATGAGGGTTAAGTGACTTTCCCAGGGTCACACAGCTAGTAAATGTCAAATGTCTGAGGCCAGATTTGAACTTGGGTACCTCCTGACTCCAGGGCTGGTGCTTTATCCAGTGCCCCACCTAGCTTGCCCCTGTTTTACATTTTTTTTTTTAAACAATTTTTTTTGGGGTGGGACAATGAGGGTTAAGTGACTTGCCCAGGGTCACACAGCTGGTAAATGTCAAGTGTCTGAGGCTGGATTTGAACTCAGGTCCTCCTGAATCCAGGGCCAGTGCTTTATCTACTGTGCTACCTAGCTGCCCTGTTTTACATTTTTAATGAGATTATATGCAAAAAATGCTTTGTAGACCTTAAAGTGCCACATAAATATTACTTCTGCTAAGGAATATTCTCTTGTCCCTAACCAGATGAAGAGTTGGAAGGTGTTCCCTCAGTCTTTTAACCTCCTGGCATGGTTATCAACATGCAATTTGAACAAAAGTGGTTGTTAAATTTGCTTTAAAAGAAATGTAAACATATCGAGTAGGAACACTTCTCACCCTTTATATACCTGCTCACTTTTTCTGTAGCTCTAATCACTGCCATTCAGAACCCTCAGAGAGCTTTAAAAATTAAAACTGTGAACTTTGTAAATTCTTCTCTATTTGATAGAACTTCAGATTATTTATATTGATCTATAGTTAGCAGATTCTTGTCACTTACCTAGTAGAAGTAGCTTGATTGGAGTTATTTTAAGTAAGGTCTCTTGAAAAAATACGGACTTAGTGATATTGGTCAGTGACTGGCAGCTTGTATCTTAATTCTTCCCTTACCTCATCACCATATTGCTGTCCCATTGTAGTTATAGCCACTGTCCCAAAATTTTTAACATTTGGTTGATCATTTAGTCTGATGATTTTATGTGTTTTAGTTCTGTTCTTCAATCAGCTATGTTCTAAATCTATAAAAGAAAGAGATCTCTTGAATTTTTGTTCTCTCTTTCAAAGCCTTTTTATGTATGTAGTAAGTGCCCAATAATATCTTAGATTTAAAGTTAGAAGAGGTCTTAGAAATCGTCTAGTCTAACCCCTTTCCTTTATAGACAGCAAATTGAGGCCCAGAGAATTTGTGACTCAACCCAAAGTCACATAGTAATAAATGGCAGAACTGTGATTCAGTACAATTGAAACAGTTTAGCTGTCTCTGACTTTCCGCTTGACCACATTGCTTCTCAGTAAAGACTAATTAATGTATTATTTCTTTTGTATCCATTTGTACTTGATGCTGTTTGTAACACAGTGTTCTGCCCACTGCCTTCTTGTAAATGGTGAGAAGGTAAAACCCTCTTCCAAAATGAAATGCGTTCAAGGAAATCTTAGGGTTTTCTTTATATTTTTAAAAATAATATTTATTAAGCACCACTGTCACTCAATTGAAAAGTGAAATTACAATTTATTTTTAAATTTAGGAAGAAGGAGCTTCTTTCAAGAGACGACTTGGAGTTACCTTGGAGACCACTTTATGACATGGTAGAACGAATATTATACTCCAAAACAGAACACTTGGGATTAAATTGGTTTCCTAAGTAAGTATTCTATTTCAAACACATATTGGAGGGCTGTAGACTTTTAGGGAGCTAATTGTGATTAAAGATTAATATTTGGAATGTGAAATCATCAAGCTAGTTTACATTTAAACGTGTTTTTTTCTATGTATCTCTGCTTCCCTTAAGCAAACTTTTATAATTTTATCAAGGATTGGGTATTCTTTTTTTTTAATATATCTTGACAAAATATTCATATTGCTTGGTCCCTATTCTGTAGTTAACACAAGTGATATTAAAATCATGGTTTTTGAGCTGTGTATGTCTCTTTCACATGTATCTTCTGGATTTTTTGGTTAATGGTGATTTCAAAATTGATTGGGAAATCCCATAATGATGACTGCACCTACCCCCACCCCCAGTCCCTGGTGGGTGTCCTTCCCAGTTGTGTCCTTCCTCATTTTTCCATAACGTTTTGGCACACTGGGATAAAAGTGTAGGTTATTTTTGGCTAGAGCTTCTAGGAAATCTTTTTTCTTAGATATTTGATTTATTTGCTTTTTTACCTCATAATTTCAAAGTCTGCCTTCTTAATGTATCAGCAACATTTCCTTCCCCCCCCCCCCATTCCATCATCTAATCCAAATCCCTGATTTTATAGATGTGAAATATCTTACCCAAGGCCACTTGAGTCATGTCAAGAATTTAAACTCAGGAGGTCTGTTTCCAAATTTTATGTTTTTCTACTCTGTGCTTTGTATACCCTTTCTCTGCTAAGTTAAGATTTGTTTGTAAACATCCAAATATGTCCCTTTAATCATTTTATATAGTTCCTCCAAACAGTATTTTTGTAAATTTTTTTGTTTTTATTCCTTCTTGCTTTGACTATATTTAGTCTGTTAATATAAATAATTCTCTTATTCAAAAGAATGAATCATAAATATGGTAAATATATTTGTTGCTAATTCTTGAGTTTTATTTTAGTTAATAGTATAAGCTATATATCCATCACCCACATGCTAACAGGTGGCATGTTTTCAACAGTTCATCAAGTAATACACCTATTTGTAAAGTTTCTACATAGTACATGGTGCTAGGGCTACCAAGATAACTATAGTTGGTTTATGTAGTGACTTAATATTCAGATCAGGATGAAGGATGAAGCCTTCCCCAATTCTACCCCCACTCTCATCTAGAAATGTTCCCGTCTTCCTTAAATCTCTCTCATTGTGCGGACCTCTCTTACACTGTTAGAGTGATTTATGTGCTTATCTTACCCCTCCTATAAGATTGTAAGCTTCTTGAGGCAGGAAATGTTAGATGTAGTAGTATGATAATAGCAGGAAGAACATAGAAATGAGCATTTGAGTTTTTATTCCAATGCTTACTATGTGACCATGAGCAAATCATTACACTTTTCTAGACTTGTTTCCTTTTGTTCAGTACTTGCATATTTCACAGGGTTGTTAGGAGGACAACACTTTATAAACCTTAGTTTATAAAGTGCTATAGAAATATAAGATGTATGTATACACATATATGCGTACGTATATACATACATACATTCTAGTAGAGAAATATGCGATAAGAGTTAATTCCCAGAATGGAAGGCGTATAAAAGTACAGAGGGTAGGAGCAGACAAAATAAGAATAATGACTACATAGAATATATAAAAGGGAGTAAAACATGACATTAAATTGAAAGGGAGGTGGGGCAGCTAGGTGGTGCAGTGGATAAAGCACCAGCTTTGGATTCAGGAGGACCTGAGTTCAAATCCAGCCTCAGACACATGACACTTACTAGCTGTGTGACGCTGGGCAAGTCACTTAACCCTCATTGCCCTAAAAAAAAAAATAAAGTAAAATTTGAAAAGGGTGGGTTGGAACAAGATTATGAAGTTCCAAATAAAGGGTAAGTGTGTATGTTACTACATAGTCAATGAGAAGTCATTGAAGTATGAGGTAAAAATTGGAGGTAAAGGAGGATGATAAAAGTTATAAGGAGGATTCAGGTAAGAGAGATACTATGATTTGGTAAAGAATGGGTCATGGGAGAAGGGGGTAAAGGAGAACCAAAAAATCACATTTCAAGCCTGAATGTCTTACAGAAGGTGTTAAATCAACAGAAATAGGTAAGTTAAAAATGAACAGATACGGGGATGGGGAGAGGAGAGTTTAGTTCTTTACGTGTTTAGTTTGAGCTACTAGGAGGACATCCAGGTAGTGATGTCCAGCAGGAGCTGAAAACGAATAACCTGGAACTCGGGATAAAGGACAGAACTGGAGCTGTAGACTTGAAAGTGTTCAGTCAGTTGTCCATTTTTAAAATCTTCTATGTGCTATGTACTGTGCTAGGCTAGTGGAAAAAGACAAAATAATCCACAGATCTATCTAGCTTCCATTTGGTGCCCCCCTCTCACCCCCCCCCCCAATTTCCCCCCAATTGATTGAGTGAAAAGGATTAGGGTAAAACATATTAGAGCTATTTTGGAATGGATTCAGAATATGATAGTACTGCATTATGCAATTAGCTTTGTTCTAAGTCAAAACTATTACAGAACCAAAATTTTAGAGCTAAAAGGAACCAGGGAAATGTGGAAGTAATTTGGTCTTATCCCCCCCTTTATTTTACAAATAAGAAAACAGACCCTGAGAGTTAAAGTGACTTAGCCATAGTCAGGTGGTCACATAGCAGAGGCAAGATATCAATCCAGTAACTTCCAGGTTTTCTGACTTTTAGTATTCCTCCTATTTCATACTGCCTCTATTTAGATGGGCGCTGTATAACTATTAAAGGTCAGTGGAATAATAAAGAATATATGCAGAGTAGGGCATTTAAAAACATTAATTTTTTTTTTTTAGAGTTCATCTGATGAGCAACATTGTGGAACAAATGTCCCAGCAAACTTCTTTCTGAAATGTCCTGCAAATCTTTTAGTCATTTTGTACAATTCTTGTTTTTAATCTTTTTTCTTGTAATGAAATTGATGAACTGTCAAATATGCCCAACCCTCTGTTTTAGTCATTTATCATTCTTATTTTTAGAATTATAAGTGAAACTTTTTAAATCAAATATATGCCTCTTAAATATGAAAATGATTTGCTTTTTATGTATGGGTATTCGTGTATTTAAACTGTGTCCAGAGGTTGAAGTGCCATGTATTTCAGCGATTGGGCTAAAGCTGGTGCCATTTTCTAAAATGTCTTTATCTAAGAGGGAGGAAATCCTGAAAAAGCTTTTCAGGGAGCAGATCTGGTAGCTAAGGAAACATTTATTCAGTGGTTTGCAGATATGGAGATAGAGCAGATGTTGATATAGTATATCTGCCATTTCCAGATGAACTGGAAATTAAAATGTAATCACTACACACTTACTAGAAACTTGGGTTATATTCTCTAGGCATATTATAAAACTTCAAGGACTTTAAAAAGTCTTTGTAAGAATTTTTTTCTGAGACTTTCAGTGGACCTATAGACAATCTTTAGCCTTGCATTATTGTGTCAATATGGATATATTTTACAGAGTAGTCTAAATTAATTAGTTAAATAAAACACTCTAGAACCCATTAAAAAGCTTTATAAAGGGGGGCAGCTAGGTGGCACAGTGGATAGAGTACCAGCCCTGGATTCAGGAGGACCTGAGTTCAAAGCCAGCTTCAGACACTTGACGCTTACTAGCTGTGTGACCCTGGGCAAGTCACTTAACCCCAATTGCCTCACCTCCCCCCCCCAAAAAAAAAAGCTTTATAAAGGCAATATTTATGATAAAAATACCTTATAGAAAAATTACTGAATAGCATAAGTTAACACTTTAAAGCACAGAAGGAATTTTAACCAACCTCAGCTTTTTAGTGATGCTATTTTCCTTATATATCCATCAGTGTGTCTCTGATAGGTATGTGCTTTTGAAGAAATGACATGGTTTATTTCTTCCTGATAATAGTTCTTCTGAGTATTGGACATTTTATTGATCTTTCAAATTACTAGTTGAGTTTGAGCTCTTGTGCTTAAAACTGCATTTATTCTTAGTATGAAGTTGCTTCTTCACATACCACCTGAGAATGACATATTCTTGTCTTGTATTTGTAGTTTCCTGGAAAGGCCACATCCTTGAATTTAAGCTATTGCCAGAAGTGCAATCAAGATTTTTAACTGCACAGTGTTAGTCTAATGAAATGAAACAAATATTTTCTTTAATGGTTCTCTGGTTATTTCATAGGATTCACAGCTGGAAGGGACCTTAGAGAGATAATCTAGCCCTGTGTCCTATAAAGAAACAAATGCTCAGATCAATAGAGCTAGGTTTTGAACCTAGGTTTTTAAACCTAAGTTCAGTATTCTTTCCATTACAACCACAAATAGAGTGCAGAGCTATTTAGTTGAAAGGCAGTGCGATTAGTTCTCACATGGTGTTTTGGGAACATTGTATTTTCATTTTTGTATATTTATTTGGAGATTTAAAACTAAGTATTTGATTGTTGCCAAGATGATGTAACTATTTCCTTTATAAATTGTCATTGCTGCGATTATGGTCTTTTTGAAAAAATAAGACTTCATTAAAGTTTTTCTGTACATATTTCTTTTTTCATATTCAGTTCAAGTCGACCAGGCTTGTCTTCACCTAAAACAATTGTCCTTAATGTTTTACATAGGTGGTAAGGATTATTACTATGTTTCTTTTGCATGTTTGGTTGATTATATTATAACACTTGTCACACAGGTATAACTTTTTTTCTTATAAATAATTGTAATGAAAAACCAATGTTAACATTACACCAGTTTTGATGAGAATGTCGCACTATATTTAAACCTTTCTAATAGTGGAATTATTTAGAATTATATTTTGTGTGAAGTGGCAGTTGGAAAATGGCTACCTGCTAATTAAACTGACAAACATCAGAATTTGAAGGTTTAAATGTAAAATGGATAATGTTTGACTAATTAACTTTTGGTAGGACTTGGTGTCCATTTAGGTTTAGAAAAAGCATGTCAAAGTGAACGCTTCTTCAAAATGAAGTGTTTGGAAATTGCTTGATGGAGAAGATTGTGTGAGTAGTAACTATGTTAAGTCATAAGAGAATTAAGGGAAATATGGATAGATTTGTAGCAAAACTAGAGTTTCTAATATTACCCTATGTGCATTTATTTTCTTATAAGCAAAGTTCAAGTGCTGAATTGTAAGTGAAATCAAAAACTGCTCTGAGCATGTGCAAGGTCTCCTTGAGATTTGAATGTTATTTGTTATGGCAGCATATCCATCAAGTTCTACACTTGATCTTAGAAAGTAAACTTTGTTTCAGGGGCATAGAAGGTAGATCTCTCAGGAAACAGAAACATTCAAGTCTGGTTTAGCCCACTTCCATAAGCTTGCTCCTGATAGAAGGGAGTGTCCTTGGGGTCACTCATCTGTTGGACATATGGCATTAAGTTTGACTTCCTAAAGGAATTCATATTGTGCCGTATTTACTTGCAAAGCATTGATTGAATGGGATTGTTTCTTTTAATTTTATCGTCATTTGTGAGAGAAAGTGTGATGTGGGGGAACCCACCAATAAAGCTAAAAGCTTATTTTCTCTAGTTCCTGCCTAGATCCTTTTTAAAAGTAATGACAACATCATCATCAAATGAGTAGAGATTAGAATTATGTCTTCATTGTCATAAAATAAATTTCCGAGTCTTGGAAAAGCATATTGTGATATATTTCACTTCCTTTAAAAATTAGTGAAATATAAACAGTAGCATCTAGCTTTAACCTTTTATTTTATTTTTAAACAGAAACATTGTTCCCTCCATCTTGAGAGATTACAAGAATCACAAAAGGTCAATATACAGATATCACAGGTTAGAGAGACTGTACCCTTTTCTGGATAAAGAACCTAAATCCAATGTTACAGACATTTTATGTAAGGATGGGTTTGCAAATTGACTTTATTTGGAGGAAATTAATTACATTCACACATATCTCACTCTCTTCTTCTATTGTGTTGGCAGTCACCAAGTAGTAGTTAACTGCCATCCTTCCTAAAATGGGGCAGAGAGAACCCGATTATTAGAAAAACCATGCAGCATTCAGTGACTGCCTTTTTAGAATTATTTATCAATCTTCTTGTATTCAGTGGCATGAAAGCATGTAAAAAAGCTTGCTGGTACAGTAACAATTACTGTAATGGAAGCAGCAGGATAACTATATGGCATCTAAAACACTTTTAAATGTTATTTATCCACCTAAAAGCAGTAAAATCAATTTGAAGAAATAATTTAAAAAACACTGTACATTGTATTATGCTCTTACCTGTTGAATAAGTGTTACCCATTTATTCTCCCAGATTGCCATTCTAGAATTTTTTAAAAGTGCCTCATACTATTTTATTTGACTAGGAACCTGGATGATTCTCTTCTTTTCCTTTATAATAAAATCTTATTAGTTCTCTAGGTAATTTCCAAATTTAGTTTTATGTTATAAACTTAAGAGAAGAACTAACAATCTTGATTAAAATACCTTTGACTTGTGTTGGTCGACAAAAAATATACTGTATGTCCGCTCTGTACCCAGCATGACATTAGGCAATTTTAGGTGTTCTAAAAAGGTAAACCTCAGTGTCCTTTGCCCTCGGGTATTTTAAATTTAATTGAAAAATTTAGCTGTCTTACCAAGGCATACAGTCTTGGGGACCTGTAAACTAAACTCTTCACCATTTTTCTGCCTTTCTGAAATTTTATCCTTTTGTCAGAGAGGATGCAGTCTCTTTCATAGCAGAATCAACCTATAGTTTTATGGGAAATGTTCCATGATGTTCTGGCCCTGGCCTTCTTTTCTTTTTCAGAACCTAATTTTATCAGAGATGTATCCAGGTTTTCTTAAGAGTTTGTTTAATCTTAGAGTACTTTTAGTTTTAAAAAAAAATTCTCCTCAAGTAATGGAAATTAAAAGTTTCACATCTCTTGTGATTATACTGTTCATTTGCCTGCTTAATTTTATTTGTGATATTATCATTTAGATATCTCAATTGTTCTTAACTTTTCAGAGAAATTGGATAAATTTTCATGTCACTTGTGTATTGAATTGAATTTTATCTTAGTTTTGTAAGAACTTCAATTTTTCATTTGGGAAAATTACCTGAAAAAATTCCCAAATTTAAAGTAATTTCAGGTCAAAATCCTTAACTACCCCTTTAGACAGTAGGTTAGATTCTACTTATTATTTACTCTTCCATATTTTGTTATTAATTAGTTATATTTTATCTCTTTAGTGTTACCTACAATAATCATTGCCAATATAAATCTACCATTCTGGTAATATATATTTGTGAAAAGATGCTGTGACTTAAAAACATAAAGCAACATTGATTGTAGGTTTTTAAAAATTACATCTCTCTACCTCATAGGTGGACATATTAATCGGTTTTTTTATTTAGAACATTGGTTAAGCCCTTCAGACCAAATTAGCTAACTAAATAGATATTCTTGTTAAAAATTTGTCATTGTCAACAAGTAACAAAGAGGCTTTAAAAGTTAACTGGTCGGTTACAGGGGAAAAAATATTCCTTTTCTGACAATAGGTATAAATGCATACACAGCAGATTTTGATATGTTTGTAATTTCTAATTTATGTAGAGACTTCACTGAAAACTAAGAATTAGGTTTTCAAATTAAAACTGTTGTGTACTTGATGGACTGTGTTGGCATATGTATGCCATATGCAGTGTTTATCTTTGGAGAGTGTTATAGTTAGTAAAGAATGAAAGTTATTTTTCTTTGCCCACTGGATTAGTTTTTCCCTACATGTAATAGCAGGGAGAAGAAAAAAAAATACATTTAAGAATTAAGTTTTCATTTTTGTGATTATGCCTAAATACCTAAAGGATTAGTTATTGCATGTACACAGATGGTGTCTAATTGCATCAGTGTCATCATAGATTTAAAACACAATCATTTATTGACTGAATCAGTTATATGTTGTTCTTAAAATACACCAGTCTAATTGATTCAATGACTTTTCCCCCCCAGTTCTGTAGAAAATGTACTAAAAACACTCGTGAAAAGCTGCCGACCGTAAGTATCTTTTTTTACTTTAGTATTTATAAAGTATAGCTGCTTTAGTGTGTCTATCTTTTTAGTGTATTCTTTTCCCTCTAATAGCCATTGCATTTTGAAGAGGCAGGAAAAGGTTTAAATAGTTCCTGAAGAGATAGAAATAATTTACTAGGCAGAGCAAATTTATTGAGTTCCTCATACTTTTAGCTAATGAGTAAATACAATGTTTTAATAAAATGGACCGTATTTAAATGCCAACAGAGTACCTAGACTGCACCAATGTCTACATCAGTAAATATCCCAAATGAAAACCAGAAAATCCAGTAAAATAGCTCTATTAATTCAATAAGTATTGATGGCCTGGTATGACAGTAGGTACCAGCCATATTTAATAGCTTGATGTTTAAGGACAAGACATTCATATTTTTACAAAATGTTTTTGTTTTCATTTTAATGTTTGGCACTGTGTAAGTATGACCAAGTGTGCCATTACCCGCAAATTAAAATATACATCTATAAATACTTCACTAAATTGATTTGTTATTAATATCTATACATTTAAGTTATAGAGCCACATCATGTTAAATAATTTAACCCCAGATGTTTCACTATAGTGTAGTTCTTATTTCTTTGTCATTTAGATCACATATATTTTCCATACAGAGAACTATAATATCGTGCTAAAAATGTGAGTGATGAAGAGCAGTTGGTGAGTTGGGTCAGTTTCTCCCATTATACTTCCTCTCTATGGAATGTCTGGTTGCAAATATTCCTTATTTAAAATTTTATTTTTCCTAAAATGAAAGGTATCATTTGCTTATACCATTAAAAATATAAAGCTAAAATAGATAGAATTCAATTTAAATATCATGATAACATCTAGTTCCAAATAATTGAACTATTTCCATGTCTTTACCAGTGACCCATTCTGAAAATGTTTTGTTGGCATGGATTCAGTGAGTTCTTTTGAATGAAACATTCTTGTATCTGATGAACCATCAGTCTCTATATAGCATTTACCATATAGTCAATTGATTAGAGCCTGTGTGCTTACTAATGTGATAGGAGCCAAGTGTGCATTACTAGGAAAGCCTTTGAATTGGACTTTAATCTCAAAGAGTTTATGATCCTTTTGAAAGCGATGTCATAAAACAATTAGGAAACAATAAACCCTGAATGTAATCAAATACAGTAGTATGGGGCAGCTTAGGTGGCCCAGTGGATTCAAGAGGACTTGAGTTAAAATCCAGTCTTAGACACTTGACACTTACTAGCTGTGTGACTCTGGGCAAGTCATCCTCATTGCCCTGTGAAAACAAAAACAAATATATTAGTATAATTCACAATATGGAATATAGTAGGAATTAGGAGAAAGCAAAAAACAAAGTGGGGAAGGGATGAGAATAATCAGTGAAGGTTTTGTTTAAGAATTAGAAATTGAAGAAAAGATAACTTTTTCATAGGCATGTTCCTGTGGAGTAAGAGATAAAGTTGGGTGGATTGGGGTGTGCTGGCTTATGGCAGGCTTTGGAAGCTGGGCCAGAGATTATCCTTCCCATAAACTGAGGGTAGAGACAAATTAAAATGTGAATTATAGAAAACAAGCCAACCAAATGATGCATAGATCAAAATACACGATGTTTTGGTCTACTTGTTAGACAGTGAGCTCTTGGAGCCATAACATTAGCGGATAGATCCCCTATCATTTTATAGCCTCAGTAGTCAGGAAGCACTCTTGACCACATCCCTGTCCAAATTACAAAACCAAAATCAAACTGTATTTTGAAAAATAGTTTAAATTTTATTTAAAATACTTTTAAAGTTCTATCCAGAATGACTGCTTTCGAATAGCCTTTTTTATTCCTCTGAATGTATAAGAAAAACATATTTCTATGTGCCATCATAATAGAATTTTACTGTAACAAGACTTGGCTTTAATATAGCAGTTTTCAAATTCCCATTAAGGTCATAAAAATGAGGTTCTACCTGTGTAGTAGCTGATGAAGTATATGATAAATTTATGAGTTTTTGTTTTGAAGTGTGTGTGTTTATGCAATTTAAGTTATAATTTACCATCCTAAAATTCAATTGCCTTTAGTATGATAAAACTTATGCTTATAAAAGCCCAGTACAAGTCTGCTAATCATATGAATCATCTCTAAATTATATCTAAGTATCACACATAGCCTACGTTTCTTAAATATGATCATTTTTGTAGTTGTAGAGTATGCTAAACTCTACAGGGAATAAAGTAGTTATTCCTTTTGGTTAATTGAAATTGCAAATGTGATTTCAGAGATAAAATGAAAGTCCATTGGTCTAACTGGACAAAAAGGAACCTTCCTGTAAGTTGTTTATATTTCATAAAGCCAAAAATTTGCAGCAATCGATTATTTCCATGGATAATATAGTTCAAATAGAATTGTTTCCCAACAGCTATGGCTATCTTCTAACATAGCTCTCTTCTGTTGTTCATGCTTATAAAATTGTTCATGCATTGGGTTCAATATTGAAAGTAACTTCAAATAATTGTATTGGATTCTGCTAATGAAATCCAAAATTAACAGAGAAATTCCATCAGGTACTAACTAAAACATTTTCCATATACAATCAAGGTTCAATTTTATGTAATAGACCAGGGTAATTTAAATAATTGAATGACTTCTTAATCGTAAATAGGTGGTATTAAATATAGCCCAGATATATTTCTGGAATGGTTCCTCAGCTTTTTTTCCCTTGAATAGTACCACAATCAAGATTTTCTTAATTAATACTCAAGCTTTGTTACTATTTTGAACCAAAGTTGGGTAATTTTTGAGTATGTTTCATACAAGGCATCTTTCCTCACTCTCCTTTACATGTCTGTATGTCCTAATTTAACTTTGTTAGTTTTCACTACCTCAGAAAATTGCCTATTTCTTCACTAATGGAAATATAGATTTTTCTCACTTGGATTTTGTAATAGAAGGTCTTAATGTTCTTGGAAAACAAGGTGATAAATGAACTTTTCAAACATTGTAGCTAAATAATTTCTGCATAGAATTTGTGAATTTCATTCAGTAGGGCTCAACCTTTGTGGAATTAGTCGAGAACTGGAGTAGATGGATTTGCTAAGTGTTTATGCCTATAAAATTTTTTTTCCAGCATGACCTTAAAATTTAGTTTTAATACCTGGATTGTTATTTTTGTTTGTTCTGCAACTTAAGCTTAACATTGAAATTTTGGCAGTTCAATGAGGATATTAGCAAAATTTTCAAGATTACTAGTACTGTTCAGGTAAATTTCACACGACATGATTTTAGTCATTAACACGTTTACCAGCTTCCCAAACAAATTCTGTTATGTGGTAATGTTTTTGTACCATATTTAAAGAAGCACCATTACACTTTACTCTAAATACAGAAGGTTATACACATAAGTATAAAAAAGGTAAAATTTTCCTACTTTTTTAGGTACTTTCCTGAGGATGCTACAGCAGAGATGTTGGAAGAATGGCGGCCTTTAATGTGTCCTTTTGATGTTACAATGCAGAAGGCTATCACTTATTTTGAAATATTTCTTCCTACCTCTCTTCCTCCAGAACTTCATCATAAAGGTTTTAAGTAAGTATATCTGAGGGTGGAAGGCTAGAGTGTCAAAATCCATGATATTCTTCTGCCATATTACTTTTAAAAAAATTTAGATAAATTAAAAAAAAAAGTTTATTGCTTTAATTATATAGAAATTAAAGCAGAATAATTTTTAAAAAACCATTTAAATAAAGAGAAAAGTATCAATAGACATTTAGTAATTATGTTACTGAGGAGGTAAAAAAAAATCACTGGGTAAAACAAAATTGATGTGCTACTTATTCATATAGATAATGAATTGATAAAAAGCCTTTAATAACAGTGCACCAGGTAAGCACTTGTTCACTGGTAGGTAAGATTTCTGCTCAGCAGATAGTAATGCTTCAAACACAAGGTTGAAAGACCTCCTCCATTCCATGTTTTATGCCCTACCCACCTCTTCCTTTGTACACTCCCCACCCATGCTTAGGAGATAATCAGGTCTTTGGGTACACAAAGTAAAATGTTTTAGAGGAAAAACTACATGGATGTCCAGGTCATTCACTGATGGAAGAGGAAAGGGAAGGGAAATCCCAAGCAGTGGTCCCAACCACTGAAGTAGCTGTAGTATTTCAAGACTGCTTATAAATTATTATGTAGGATTTCTCCCCTGTGCCTCTGTGTCTGTGTACCTTTTTTTTTAAATTCAGAGAACTTGGCTAAAAATTACTTTGATATTTATGAAAATGTTTTCTTTTGCAGGCTTTGGTTTGATGAGTTAATTGGCCTTTGGGTTTCAGTGCAGAATCTCCCACAGTGGGAGGGGGTGAGTTCTCATTTTTCCTTCCATTTTCCATTCTAGTAACAATAAATTTGAACGGATTCATTTCTTAGAATTGGATATCAGCCATGTCATGATTAATCTTTTTTTTCTCCTCTTTTCTCTAAATCAATGAAATAATCTTGATTTGTTGTATTTTTTTGTTGGCAACTGGTAATCAGTATATAATTAATATTACGAAATATGGAAATAGGGACTATCAGACTTTTTAAATTTAGTGCTTATTTAATTTCTGTTTGTCTTCTGAGTGGTGATTTTAGAAACATGTCTAAAAGTACAATTAATTTTAAATAGGTAGTAATGTTTTCATTAAAAAGTAAATTTACGGTTTCAGTTTGTGTTTAAATTTATAAGTTTAGTTTTTGGTGAACTACAGCCTATAACAACTATGAAAATAAGTCATTGTTACAATTAATCATTGTTGAACAAAATTAGATGTATAAAAGGGGGTGGTGACATTAGAATAAGTTTTTTTTTTCCTTTCTTAAAAGTGATAATTTTTGAAACCTTCTGATTTTCGGTCACATGAGTTTCTGACTAAATACTCCTTCATTCCATCTTTGGAGAACCATCCGTTATAAAAACTATTTTAAAAGATAAGAGTAAAAAAAGCAGTTCAGCAAAATTAGCGCATCTGGCAGTATATGCAACATTTCTGACAGTGTATGCAACTTGACATGTTGCTGTCTCCCATCTCTACTGTGAAAGGAGGGAGGTGCATTTTCTCATCTCTACTCTGAGACCAAGTTTGGTCATATAACACAGTGTTCAATTGTTATTGTTGTAATTCTTTCAAATCTTATTAAATACACAGACGTACACAGAATATGTTTATTGAACTATGTCTCCCTTTTCATTTACTTTCAGCAACTAGTAAATCTCTTTGCTCGTTTGGCCACAGATAATATAGGGTACATAGACTGGGATCCATATGTACCAAAGGTAAGAAAGTTTGATTACAAAATGACCACTGCATCTGTTTGAGATAATTACTGCTTTATAAAGTCTTCCTTTACAACTTACACAATACTGATGTTTGTAACACTTTTGAGATCTACTTGCCAGTGATTTGTAAAAATGAGTTACTTTGCAGGGATGGATTATTATTTACTCTTCCCAAAATGATCATAGTATTTTGAGGCATTGTATGATTTACCCTGGAGGTCCCTGAACTCGAGAGACTTAGGAGGCTGGTTTAGAGAGAGAGATTTTGCAAGAAGATTCTATTACCTTACCTTCTTCCCTAAGTCCAGTGTATTATTCCTATGTAAGAGCATGATTTTTTTCTTTAGAAGTCAAGTTTTCTGGTGAATTGGGAGATGGGGAAAAGGGCAGCAACAGGCAAATGCTTGGTTTCTAATTGGGTGAGATTCCTTCTTTTGCATCCCAGTGGGAGTAGATTTTTATTATTCTTTCTCTACTTAAGCTCAGCTACTAGAAAAGATGTCTTCATCCAAAAAATATGGTTGCTTCTTGCAGCAGAAAGAATGAAGAAGTAAACACTAAGCTTAAAGAGGAGGGTAGGCTGAGAAATGGCTGGCACCATTGCCTCTTTTCAATATCAGTTTGTAAGAAGATTCACCAGGGTAACTTTGACTTCAGTATTACTGAGGAAGACAATCAATAAATGATTGAATGAATAAAAAAATAGATGTTACGGTATTTTGACTATTTTTTATCAGTGTACTATGGTTGCATATTAAATTTTTCAAAACCAAATTTTAATACTGAAAATTTCCTCTAAGTGAATTTAGGATTATGATTTGATTCATCTGCTCAGTGCTAAATACTATTTCATTACATAAGGAATTGCATTATGTGATCACTTTTCCCAATAAAGATCAGCTGTTTTTCCTAGTTGCTAGAGGAAATGGTAATGAAATTTTATATAGAGATTTACCATTATTTTAGTTTTTAAGATAAATAAATATTTACAATTATTCTCATTCTCTCTCTCTCAAAATGAGCAGATATTTACAAGGATTCTCAGAAGTTTGAATCTCCCAGTGGGAAGCAATCAAGTTTTAGTTCCAAGATTCTTAACAAATGCCTATGATATAGGGCATGCAGTAGTATGGATCACTGCCATGATGGTTTGTAAAACACTGTTTTTATAAAATGTGTCACTTATATAGAAATTCTATAAGCATGTTAAACTAATTCTAGTGTCTTAATTTTACCCTCAGTAATAATGCCAGACTTTCAGAGTAACATGTAGGCAGAATGTGAAGCTTAGTTTATAGTTGTACTTATTGTAATACTTGCTGATTTGTTGATTAAAGCAATAGAAGCTTACACTTTTAAAGCTGGAAGCCATCTTAGTTATTTCACTCAGGCTTCTTATTACAATTCATGGAAATCAGTCTCAGAAGTGACATTACAAGGTGACTGCAGATAGTAAAACTAGAACTAGAACTCAAGGCTTCTGTTACTAATCTGATATTCTTTTTATCCTATAGTTCTTTTGATTTGGTCAGAACCTTAATTGATAAATGAAGAAAACAAGCTGAAATGAAGGCTTAATGGATTATTTTACTGAGTTGGCCCTGGAGGGAAAGTGGATTGTGGATTAATATATTCAGTTCTGGCTGCTTCTCTCCCAAGCTTTCAGTTCCACATACCCAACATCTATTGGGCCTTCTGACTTGATAATATCTCTTTCATCTGTTCTCTCCTCTACTCCCATAGCCACAATCCTAGTTTATGCCCTTATCATCCTTCTCCTAAACGATTAAAATAGCCTTCTAATTAGTTTCCCTGCCTCAAGTCTCTTCCCTTTCTGCTCCATCTACCACACAGCTGTCAAAATGATTTTCCTTAAGCACAAGTCTGACTATTTTATTACCTGGCTTAATGAACTCCAGTGACTTCATATTTCTCTAACAACAAATATAAAGTGTTTGCCCTTTAAAGCCCTTCACAACCTACCTTTCCAGCCTTCTTAGATATTAATCACCTCTCTTCATGCCTCTTTCCCCCTGCAAAATTACTTTGTTTTGCATCTTTCCTATAAGTTTTCAAATATGAATGTCCATGTTGTCATCTTGTATGTCTTGTTCACAGGCTGTTTTTTCTTTAAGTATATGGAAAACATCATTTCTTTGTCTGATCTGTTTTCTTAGAATATCAATGTGTTTATGCTAAAATTCAGCTCCTGAACTTAAATTGGGTGGTAAAGTATACTAAAAAGAATTCATCTCTCAGGCTTTTTTTGGTTGTTGTTCTTTTGTTTATTTATTTTTGTTCCTTCTCCCTTCCATCCCCCCTTCTATTTTAATTGCCATTCTAAGAAATTGGTTCAAGTTTCATCTCTGTACCTGAATAGTTGGCATCTGTTGTGAACTTAACTCCTTTGGGATTTAATTTCCAAATAATGTAAAATGAGATTATATTAAAGATTATAAATTATCTCAATAGGGGCAGCTAGGTGGCACAGTGGATAGAGCATCGGCCCTGGAGTCAGGAGTACCTGAGTTCAAATCCGGCCTCAGACACTTAACACTTACTAGCTGTGTGACCCTGGGCAAGTCACTTAACCCCAATTGCCTCACTAAAAAATAAAATAAAATAAATTATCTCAATAATATGATAGCACTGGAGATCTATGATTACAAATGGAATGAAAATCTCTTGTTTTCCTTATTCAGTAAAAATTAAATCATTTAAAGTATGATTATTTAAAACTAAAGCTTAAAAAAGCACTAAGACTTGGAACACCCTGTATTTTGTTCACTGTATGCTATAACATATGAATTGAACTTATTTCATTAAATTTTGGTAGAAAATTAATTAGGTAGTAGTCAGTACCTCCCCTAATATTATTAATTTCAGTGTAATACACCAAAATATCGGAAGCTGCTTGTTCTTTTAGATAGCTTTTTTTAATAGTAAAATTGGGTAAAAGTGTATGCTAAAATCAGTGATGCTAGTTGAATAAACCTTTTCAGAATTTTAATTTCTGAACTTTGCCATTATTATCATTTAATCATTTTTTGATGCTGTTCTATACTAGATGAGAATGTTAGATTAGGAAATATGAAGTGAATTTCAAAGCACAATAATTTCTAATACAACATGATACATACTGGCTTAGGGATGTGCTGCTTCTTGAAATTGGATAAGCAGAAGAAAGATGCCATGTTTTATGACCATATTGTAGTATTTTATCTTGATAGTATTCAACACATGATAAGCAAGCCAACATTTTTATTTTCATGTGTCTCTTTAAAGTGCATCAAGTAATTTAAAGTATTTTTCATAGTTAATTAGAATAGGCTTTAATTGCTTATGTTTGGAGGTAAACAGTGTTAAAACATTTAATAGTAAAAATAATTAACTCATATTTTAATATTTTCTTCAAATTAAAAAAATTAATACTATCAAACTGCTTCCATGAACCACACTTAATCATACCTGATCATTTATTATACCAATCAATCTTAGTGTCAGACTTATTTTCCTACCATGCAATGAAAAGTAAGTGCCACAAATATGAAGATGAGTTTTTGTTCCTTGATCCCAAATAGAACATCTGAATCAATAATTGATCCTTATGGCGTCACTGTTAGGACATTATTTGCACATATAGTGCATAACATCTATCAGGATGAGCTAAGTTAAATATTGGGTTTGTTAAGCTTGTGTATATGTGTGTATTTATTTTATAATGTAAGCATTAATATTGAACTTTTTCTTTTGAACAGGGTGGACCAAGTAAGTTAGTGCAAAAGCACCTGACTGGTCTATTTAACAGCATTGCATCTTTTTACCATCCTTCAAATAATGGTCGCTGGCTGGTAAGTACCTTTAACATTGATAGGCAGATAGTTAAGGAACTGAACAGGAGTTTAGTGTCTTTGCGCTTTTTTCCCCAACAATTAGATTCACTATTTTTTTTTTTTTTTAGTGAGGCAATTGGGGTTAAGTGACTTGCCCAGGGTCACACAGCTAGTAAGTGTTAAGTGTCTGAGGCCGGATTTGAACTCAGGTACTCCTGACTCCAGGGCCGGTGCTCTATCCACTGCGCCATCTAGCTGCCCCAGATTCACTATTTTTGAAGATAGATTCTCATTTAACTACTGTTATGTAAAACAATTTTCTATTTTTTGTAAGTATTTTGATAGTTTAAGTGATTAAGTACAAAGTAGATTGCTGTAAACAATACTTTATGTAGAAATAAATTGTTGAGAAAATATTGCTGTGAAGTTTTTAAAAATTAACAGCTTAAAATAGTTTAAAGGCATAGGTTTTCTTTGTACATTATCAACTCTGTAAATTAGATGTTGAGATGAACTAATCACACAGAGAATCTCTAAATTATAAGATTCTTTTGAAGCTTAAGAAGGTTCAAGAAAATTTTAGGAATAACATAATTCAAAGTATTTTGCAAAGTAAGTTTTAAAAAATACCTAGATGTGTTGTGTAACTTAAAAAACAACAACCACCATATAACACTTTTTTTTGCAGATGGGAAAATTTCCTTTCCATGATAAAATGGTAAATGGAGCTTACCGATGTTTTTTGTTTATGTATCCCCAGAACAAGTTAATGAAACTACTCCAGAGATTGCCAAACAGTGTTGTTAGACGATTACATCGTGAACGATACAAGAAGGCTTCTTGGCTAACTCCTGTACCTGATAGCCATAAGCTTACAGATCAAGATGTTACAGACTTTGTACAATGCATTATTCAACCTGTTCTTTTGGCTATGTTTAGTAAAACGGGTAGCCTAGAGGCAGCTCAAGCTCTACAGAATCTTGCACTCATGAGACCAGAGTTAGTAATTCCACCTGTACTTGAAAGGTAAGGTGATATTTAAGAATTGTTTTTGTTCAAGCAGCAACCAAGACTTGCTAATCTTGATGCTGAATATCTAATGCCCCTCTAGTTTTTATTTTTCATGCGAATCTTTTGACTCTGTTGACCTCTTTTAGAGGTCTGGTGGGAGAAGATGATCCAAAATAGATAGTATAACTTCTAGTCTTTAAGGAAGTTTGATTTTTGAAAATTATATGGGAAAACAGTTGAAGTGAATTATTAAAATATGATTTTTGCATATTCTGGAGATAAAAAAAATTTTCCCTCCCATGGACAATCATGAATTGCTTATTTTCACAACAAAATTGTATCTGAGAGATGATCGGTATTAAAACTATGACAGTGAACATCATAACACATGTACATTATTTATATTAAACTTATTGAAATGTGTGATACCTTGAAAAATTTGGTGTTTATAGTTTTGACCAATACTATATAACCTTGGATGTTTCTCTGTTTCCTTTATCTCTGCATGTGTCTGTCATGTGTACTGAGGCTTAGAAATTATATCAACCAATAAGCTTTTATAAAGTGTCTACTATGTGCCAGATATTGTGCTAAGCACTGAGGATATAAAGGGGGAAAATAGCAATTTCTGCTTTCAAGGAGTTCATAGTCTAATGGGGAAGGAAGCATGCAATGAGCTGTTTATAAACAAGATATTCACAGGATAAGTTGGAGATAATCAATAGAGGAAGGGCAGTTTCATTAAGGGGAATTGTGAAGTGCTTCACTTACTATAATAGTGGGATTTTAGTTAGATCTTAAAGCTAGCGAAACCAGAAGGCAGAGAAGAGGTGGGAGAGAATTCAAGGCATGGAATGCAACAAGTGAAAACACCTGGATTCGGGGGCAGCTAGGTGGCGCAGTGGATAGAGCACCAGCCCTGGAGTCAGGAGGACCTGAGTTCAAATCCTACCTCAGACACTTAACACTTACTAGCTGTGTGACCCTGGGCAAGTCAATTAACTCCAATTGCCTCACTTAAAAAAAAAAAAATACCTGGAGTCTAGAGATGAGTATTATGAACAAGGAATAGTGAGTAGGCCAAGGTCGTTTGCATATGGACAGAGTATGTGGCGGAGGGGAGTAAAGTATAAGAAACTGGAAAGGTGGGAGCATGACTAGGTTGTAAAGGAATTTAAATACCAAATGGATGAGTTTACATTTGATCCATAATAGGGAGCCACTGAAGTTTATTAAATGGGGAAGGAAGGGGTAGTATTGGAAGACATTGACTTTAGAAGATATATTTGACAACTGAGTGGACTATAGAGAAGACTGGGGAGTGACTTGAAGCAAGGAGACCAAGTAAGAAAGCAATTGTAGTAGTCCAGGTGTGGAATGATGAAGGGGTCATAATTCAAGAGATGTTGTAAAGGTAGGATCAATAGGAATTGGAAACAGGGTTGTGAAAGAGTGAGAAGTCAAGGATGAACCCTATATTGTGAATCTGGGTGACAATAATAACAGGAATGTTTAGAAAGAGAGGATAACACTTGAGATGAATGAAGAATTCAGTTTTAGATGTATTGATTTTAAGATGTCTGTATGAGATCCAGTTTTGAGATGCTTAATAGTTACTTAGAGTTGCAAGACTAAAGGTCTGTGATGAGATTACCAAGTGAAATTGTATAGAGGGAGAAGAAGGCCCAGGACAGAGCCTTGGAAATACCCATGATTAGTGCATTTGAACTGAATAAAAATCCAGTAAAGAAGAATGAAGAGTGGTTAGATAGGAGAAGCAGGAGAGACTAGTGTCATGAGAACCTAGACAGAAGAAGCACAAAGAAAAAGAGAATAATCAATCATGTCAAAGGCTGCAGAGAGGTCAAGAAGGAAGAGCCTTAAGAAAAGGTCCTTAGATTTGGCGATTAAGAAATAGATTATTGGCTGCTTTAGAGAGCTATTTCAGTTCAATGATGAGGACAAAAGATAGAGTATAGAGAGTTGAAAAGAGTGGGAGGAAAGGAAATGGAAACATTGATTGTAGATGGTCTTATTAAGGAATATATCCACAAAAAAGGAGGAGAGATGTGGAATGATAGCTACCAGGAGTGGATTGATCAAGTGAGGGTTTTTTGAGGATTAGCAAGACCTGGCCATTTTTTTAGGCAAGCAGCAAAGTAGCCAGTAGATAATGAGAAACTAAAAATTAGTGAAGGAGTTGGGGTAATAGAAGGAGCAGTCTCCTGAAGAAGATGGAATAGAATAGGATCACTTGTACGTGTAGAGAAGTTTGACTTGACTATGAGAACCACATTTTGTAAGAAAGGTATGATGGAGATAGTGAAAGAAAGCATCTAAAGAATGTAAGATGAGTTTTTAAAAGGAAGTTCTTGGTGAATGTTAAATTAGGCAAAGGTTTCAGCTAAGAGGGGGTGGGGATGAAGAGGAGAGGGATCCAATGAAGATTTGAGGAGAAATAAAAAGACTTGGATAACCATTTGGGGTGAGGATTGCCTTGCCATGACAAGGGCCCAGTTGAGATTATATATAACCTAAATTGGAAGCATACCCAGATGACCTGAAGGATTAGAAAAATGATAGTATGCTTGATGGAAATAAGCAATTTTGAGGAGGGGCAGGTTTGAAGGGAAGATGAGTTCTTTTTTGTACATGATGAGTTGATGATCCCCAAGGGTACATCCTGGAATACCTGTCCAGCAGGCAATTGGATAGAGATTTTGTAGTCATTTTCATAGAAAAATGTTAGTTTGACCAACGAGAGTTGATAAGATCACCAAAAAGAATAGAGTGTAAAGAAAAAGGACCCAGGATAGAGCTCATGGTGTTGCCATGTCCAAAAAATTATCTAGTAGCTAGCCTTCTGCTAATGAAGCAGACTCTCCACACTTAGTTAGACTGATCCTTAAAAGGAACAGTTCATCTTTGAGCTTTAAATTTAAGTCTTTCCAGGTTCTTGTAGGACTGTCCAGACCTTGCATGCCACTGAATAGCCTTCTGGATTAAAAAGCATCACTGCCATAGCACATTGAAAAAGTAGAGAATAATACTGTATGTTTTAAAATTTTTTATTTTCAATTTATGGAATAAAATGTTAAGGGCTAAAATTCTAGCTAAACTGTTTAAAATATCTAATGAGTGGTCGCCAATAAATTATAAACTTTAGCAAGGGTTAGACTTTTAAGCATTTATTAAGGAGAATAAGAATTTGATAAAGAGAGAGAGAAAGGCCTAGATTCCTATCTATTAAAGGGAGAGCACATTTCTAGCTCCCTTCTCCACCAGAGTCCAGAGGAAAGAACCCCAGAGCGAGCGCCAGTCTCTTCCTTCCTCCTCCCACTAGCCCGCGTCACTTCCTGACGCCAAAGAAAAGACTCCTGGTCTTGCCCTCAAAGACCTTCGCTTCATGGGTGGAACTCTTCTACAGTAAGTCTCCAGCAGGTGGCGTCATTCCAATTGTTACAAAAACAAGCATTTCCATAACATAGTATAATTTTTTAAAAAGATGATTGCATCTGAAACTGCAGCTCAGTTATGTACAATGTTGTATTCCTTTAAATATATAATAAAAGCCATTCCCCAATTGACAAGACATCCCCACAATGTCTATATTTTAAACAGTCATATAATTGGCTGCCCATTTGTCTAATGTGAATAAGCAAGCCAGAGTTTTAATAGTTTTCCCCACTTCTTCACAGTTCTTGAGTATTTGAGAATAGATTACCCAGTATATGTTTTACCCCTCTTGGAGTCAAGGTTATTTAACTTCAAGTCTTTTTTCTCTGACACTTACTTGCTAAACTGTTCAACCTTTGGCAAGGCAATTAACTTCTCAGGGCTCCAGGCTTCTCAGTCTGTATCAGTGGGAAGAGTGTCCATATTGGGAACTTCCTATTTTACTGAAATCACTAGTCCATACAAGAAGAGAAAAGAAAAACCAAGCCCTTACCTTTGCTTTCTTTTTCTGGCTGTCTGCATTTCATCTTTAAGATTTCTTACCTGTACCTTTGTCATAAGGGGACTAGAAGCTGCAGGATCATGAGATTATTTTTTTAAGCTTGAAGGAGCCATAGAAATCACTTAGTACAAGACTCATTTTACAAATGAGGAAATTGAAGACCAGACAGGTTAAGTGAAGTAATGTATATAGGATCCTACTTCCAGAGGGTGGGGAAGGGGGTGGAGGTGGGGAGCATGGCAGAGCTGAAACCTCAGTTTCTGAATTCTCATTTAGTATTTTTTCTGAAACATTTTGTATGTTTCATAATAAGATGCAGAATGCAAATCAGTTTTATCTTTTATAGAACAAATTACTTAGTTCTGGAAGGAAAACGATGTTGACAGAAAAGGTTTTTGAATGTTATCTATGGTTCTTTGGGCTTTAGTTACCAGTGCTCAAAATAACCAAGAGCTAGTAGGTAGTGTCCCGCTCATGCATGCTTTGTATACCTGAGTTTTGAGTGTCTGCTGTCTCTTGCATTTAAACTGAAGAGAGGGGCAGGTGAAAGAGGAGAAAGATTATTATGTGCTCTTTGCATTGACAACCTTCTGGTTTGGGAGGTGAGGAAAATAGGGGGGAGCATACCATATTGATTCCATAAATGCTTTCTGGATCTTCTTTCCCTTGCTGTTGAGGAACCAGAACCAGAAGATCCAGACTTGAAAGAGCTGTCAAGGGTTTTTCATTTTGCTTTGTTTTATGTTATTGTCCTTTTTTCCTTTTGTAGCTGATCAGTCACAGTTGAAGTAATGAAACTTCTATCCTCAAACATTTTAAAAAACAGATTTAATGATTAGAAAATAATTGTATATAATTCAGCATATTTTGCTTTTAAATTGTATATTTTCATTAACCTTTTATTTTTACTTTCATAAATTCAGATTAAGATTGAGTTTATCAGAATGTATAGCTATTAAAATAATTCATCAGTAATTTCATAGATATTTTTGAGTTTGTGACTTATAAGCTAATACTTATAAAAAGTGATATAGTATCACTTTCCCTTTAGTATTAATCTTTAATGTCAGATCTTAATTGTATCTGGTTTTTTTCCCCTCCAATTTGTTTAGTTATAGAGAGAAGGGAAATTGATACACTCTTAAATAATGACTCAATTAAAATCATTGAAGCAGTATATGGAATGAGTATAAACTTAAACATACCATCTTTTCGTTTTTCCATTTATTAGAAGAATAAAACACCTTTTAGCTGTTGTTATTTTGACCGCTATTTATAGGATCATAGATTTTGAGTTTAAGACTGTTGAATCTGGGGCAGTTAGGTGGCATAGTGGATAGAGCACCAGCCCTGGAGTCAGGAGTACCTGAGTTCAAATCCGGCCTCAGACATTTGACACTTACTAGCTGTGTGACCCTGGGCAAATCACTTAACCCTAATTGCCTCACCAAAAAAAAAAAAAGACTGTTGAATCTAATCCTGTAATTGTACAGGCGAGGAAACTAAAGCACAAGTTAGGTGATTTGCTCAGGGTCACACTAGTAGGAAATGTTCTGGGAACTGAACCCAGACCTTCCTAATTCCAAGTTCTCACCAGCGTCCTAATCTTTATATTGTAGAGACCTAATCTTTCTCTGTAGTATCTGGCTACCATAAATAATATTACCCACAAATATTAAAACACATTCGCATTTTAGAAAAAAGTACATTATGAAATATTATGACTAAAATAATGTGTATTTTACCACAGTTTTATAGTTCTTGTCCTGTCATGTAATGGTGAGGATTTTTGTCTTTGGACCAGCTTTCAAGAGTCTGGCAGTAGTGAACTAAACCATGAAATTACTTCATTGTCAGTAAGGGGTTTAAAGGTTGAAAAATGCTTAAAAATCTAACTGCACCATGGTTTCTTACTTAGCTTCCTTCTTGAAGTTTAAAATTGTTTTTTACCCTGTTGTCACTGTTTTCACATCGTAGAACGTATCCTGCCCTAGAGACATTAACAGAACCTCACCAACTCACCGCCACTTTAAGTTGTGTGATTGGAGTAGCCCGTAGTCTAGTGTCAGGGGGCAGATGGTTTCCTGAAGGTCCAACACACATGCTACCTCTGTTGATGAGAGCATTGCCTGGCGTGGATCCAAATGACTTTAGTAAATGCATGGTGAGCATATTTACTTTCTGTTTTGTTAGGTTATGAGTGTATCATCAGATTGCTTTTAACATCTCTTTAAGGAGCCTTTACATTGTGTTACATGTAACATTAATGTTGTTTTCTAGAAAAGTAATTGGATGCCTGAACTTAAATCTGTGGGCAAACAATTATAATATATTCTTTCTCCTTAATAGGAAAATTCTCAAAATCAACATGTCCATGATTCAAAATTTCAATTCATTTCAATGAATTTTATGTAGTAGACATTTGTGTTTATTATATAATATTCAGATTTCCCGTGTTATCTGGATTTCAGTGCCATGTCATGTCACCTGCTCTGTGACCCCTTTAGAATTTCAAACCAGAAAGGGACATTGTTGGAAGGCCTGTGTTTGAAATGTCATTGCACCAACAGAGACCTCCCTAATTTCCTCGGCTAGGTAGCAAGATTTTCTCCTCTAGGAATACCTATCTTTCTTCCTTGTCATCGTTCTGTCATCAGTACTATTCCATCCCTGGGTGATCTCATTGCTTTAGGTCGAGATGAGTAGCCTCATTACAACAAATTTAGGAAGTTTGGGATTGCAGATGATAAAATATAGACATAGTTAATAAAATGATTAACTTAGTGGAAACGCTAAAATAGCTGATTTTGATAAAGGTTAAAATATGTATGATTAAATGAAATACAATAAATAAAATTATTTTAGGATTTTGGGGAAGATAATTTATTAATCCAGCCTTTGTTTTACAATATACTTAACAGCCTGAATCTGAAATGTGTACTAAATGTTGAAAACCATTTGCATCTTCCAACAGATCACATTCCAGTTTATAGCAACATTCTCCACTCTGGTGCCTTTAGTAGATTGTTCATCTGTACTTCAAGAAAGAAATGACCTCACAGAAGTAAGACTATTTTCTAGTTAAAAAAAGAAATACAGAATATTAATTTCTATTTTTCACGCTTTTCCACATTTAATGAGGATTATAACAACAATGCAAAAATTCTCTAAAACATTAAAATTTATTAAAAATATTATAAGATGATTTTTACATTTGCATGCATACATATATATTAGGTAGGTCAAAAGCACCATCTATGTTTTGTAGATAGAAGAACAAAACACTTGAGTGCCACCCAGCAAAGTGATAGTTTTCTGTTGTGTTACTTTAGTCTCAATATTAATAAGAATAAGAATTATGATAATAATAAAAACCATGCATCTAGAATATATATGTGTTGAATTGATGTACGCTCAAATCCCATCTGGCCCTTTCAGGATTATCTTCCAAGTGAGGAACTTTGCATTAGCTAGTCCTACTTAGAAATTACTTGGCTATGTTACTTCTTGCTTGGGTGTTTCATTATCTAGATGTATAATCTATTTGTACATAAGCATTTTTTTTTTTTTAGTGAGGCAATTGGGGTTAAGTGACTTGCCCAGGGTCACACAGCTAGTAAGTGTCAAGTGTCTGAGTCCGGATTTGAACTCAGGTACTCCTGACTCCAGGGCCGGTGCTTTATCCACTGTGCCACCTAGCCGCCCCCATCAGCAGTTTTAATATTGATTATGTGATGAAAATAAATATTTGGATGTATATGAAATGAGCTTTTCTCATTTTTAAGTTTTTAGAGCTTTAGAAATAGATATTCAAGACCCACTGCAGTTTTGTTTATTCATGCATTCAATACTGCTTATATATGTAAAATTTCTGTAATCTGTTGTATTTTTGAGTTTTCTCACAAAAAGTAATTGACATTCTACCCAATTTACAGAGAAAATAATGTTTGTGTATGTTGGACCTTACAGGTGGAAAAGGAGCTGTGCTCTGCTACAGCTGAATTTGAAGATTTTGTCTTACAATTCATGGACAGGTGAGTAAATGACCTAGTTTTGTTGTACAATTGATATTTGGAGCTGTTACTGCTCTGTTGGTCCTAAGACCTCACTGTGTCTTTCTACTCAATCCATATGCCTTTGATGGCCACTCTCTAGGAAGTGTACATAAAACATCTTTTAATACTCATAAATGCTATGAGAAAAGCAGTTTTTTTGTGTGTGAACATGGTATTAGTAAAACTACCTAAACTGTATTTAAAATGTTAATTTAAATCAATTTTAAGTTATTTGACCATATACTTTCTTTGGATTTTTTAGGTGTTTTGGACTAATAGAAAGTAGTACATTGGAACAAACAAGAGAGGAGACAGAAACAGAGAAGATGACTCACTTGGAGAGTTTGGTGGAATTAGGCCTCTCTTCTACTTTCAGTACGATACTCACACAATGTTCTAATGAGATATTTAAGGTACAGAGAATATTTTTATACAAAATAAAGTGATAAACTTACATGTGATATAACTTCTGATAGCAAGTTACCTTAAAGTTTTTCCTCATCCCCTCTTGCTCCATGAATAATTATAAAGTTTTGATAAATGGTTATTTTTTATATAACCATGCCATGATTTTAAAAAATGGGATAAAAATGAAATTTTAAAAGTTAATTTTAATATTCTTTTTTGTGGCTTCAGGATTAATAGAATTACTCTACATTATTTTAATACTAAATTATGGAAAGTAACTTTTTTGTTTCATTAGAACGAAAGCTCTTTTAAATGTCTGGTGTTTGGTGTTATTCTCACAAAGCATGCTCTGCAATGTTCATTCTTTATTACCAAAATTTTTATTTTATTTTCTTCCTTCTATCTCAGTCCTAGGTGTCTTTGCATCTTCAAAAATTACATCTTTCTGAAACAAATTTATTTTAAAATTTGTATTGATATCTTTTGATTTTGCATCACCTTATTTCCAATAAATCCCTTATCCATTCTTCTCTAGAGAACCATCCCTTGTAACACAGAATAAAAAAAACACAGGGAGTAAAAGCAGTTCAGTACAGCTAACCGTCATATCACCCTGAGTCTTGACAGAGTATGCTGTGTCATAGTCCTGCTCTCCCACCTCTGTAAGGAAGGGAGAAAAGGAGGTGCATTTTCTTTCTTTAGCACCATATTTTGTTATTATAATTACATAGTGTACAGGAGAACAGTTTTAAAAGTTTTTATGATTTAAATAATGGGGCAAAATGATTTTTTAATCACCTTAGCAAATTTTCTTTGACACTGATTTTTGGAAGAAAATCTTCAGAGTTACTTTAGTATTAGAAAGTTTATCTGATAATGAAATAAATATTGATTAGTATAACATTTAATTTAATTATAACATTTAATCTAGGGATCTTAAGTACTTAGGACTACTGCACCATTTATTCATTCATTCATTGATGTCTAAACTATTCAGCATGACATTGCTATGTTAAATGAATGAACCATTTCCCACAAAATGCCATTTAAAAAACTGACCTCCTCAACTAACTTCATACTGTTGACCATATCCAGCCATGTGTGACTTCCCTGAATCTCATAAAAGCAGTTGTACCAATTTTACTTTGTTCAAATTAGTATTGCATGCAAATTTTGACTCTTTTTAAATCACTTAAAATGTGAAATAATTTCAAAAATTAAATGGTTCAAAATATCTGTAGAACATACGCAGAGTTTTAATTCTTTGATTAATTTTATTGTGGATGGTTCTCTTTAAAGATTCAATGAGGGGCAGCTAGATGGTGCAGTGGATAGAGCACCGGCCCTGGAGTCAGGAGTACCTGAGTTCAGATCCAGCCTCAGACACTTAACACTAGCTGTGTGACCCTGGGCAAGTCACTTAACCCCAATTGCCTCACTTAAAAAAAAAAAAAGATTCAATGAACCTAATATCTAATTATCTCATGAATAGTTCAAACATATGCATGTATATGTTTTTTATATTTCATGAAGAATTTTATTTTTTTCTAAAGAAAGGCTGACTATATCTTTCACTTAACAGGTTGCCCTGCAGAAGGTTTTTAATTTTGCTATTTCAAACATATTTGAAACTAGAGTAGCTGGCCGCATGGTGGCAGACATGTGCCGAGCTGCTGTAAAGGTTAGTTGTTGTTTTTAAACTGAAAACTTATATGGCAATCTTGTGGATATTAATTTATTTCTGTACTGGATGAAATGTTTTAAATATAAACTTGCCCCAAAAGATAATTCTTTTGTATACTTGTTCCCTGAAATAGTGATTACTTTGTGACCTCATGTTAACTGCTTCTCTTTTAAAATCATTGGTAAAATGTTTCAGTGCTGCCCAGAGGAATCTTTGAAGATTTTTGTTCCCCATTGCTGCAGTGTTATAAGTCAACTTACAATGAGTGAGTCATACAATTTTGTTGACATTTGTTTTCATTTTGTGAATAAACATTTCTTTTAGTCTTTAAGAACCATCCAGGTATGTGCAGATTAGTTTGTCTAGATTAGAAGAAATAATAGATGTGTCCTGTTTGATCCAAGAAGACAAAACTAGGAATAGTGGGTATAAGTTGCAAAGAGGAAGTTTTTTAGGCCTGATCTCAGGAAGAAATTCTTAATTAGACCTATTCAAAAGTGGAATAGAATGCCCTAGGAGATTTTTCCTCCTTGCCGGTCTTTTAAGTAGATGCTAGATAACCATTTGTTGGGCATGATATATTGAAGATTCATTTTGGATGTAGTTTGTACCAGATGGTCAGTGAAGTTCCTTCTAAAAAAATTCCGTGATTCTGAGAAATGTACATCAGGTGTATTAATTTGAACTTTTAACAACTTGAGATACTTACCTAATTTTAAAACACTAATATCTGTCAACTTGATGCATCAAGAAATCCACACTGGATACTTTAAGGAATTTCATTATGGTATCCCAAAGGAATTTCTGCAAGTTAACTTGAGAAATTAGAATTCACATATTACATATGGAACATCAGGATTTCTGATCTTTGAATGCATTTATTTTCTTCTTGGACGTTGTCCCTTTTTTTTTTTTTTTTTTTTTTGGACAAGGAAGAGTGAAAAGACTTTCTAGAAGATGAAACAGGAAGTCTTTATAGAAATGCAGAGTTGCATATATTCTTAACAGAAAATTTAGCTATGAATTTTGAAAGCTTTTATTTTATTAAGGAAATTTTTTTCCCTCTTTAGATGATGATGTCTTGAATGAAGAAGAGCTAGATAAGGAATTACTGTGGAATCTCCAACTTTTGTCTGAGGTATTTTTTCTTTCAGTGTTTGTCTTTCTCTTGAGGAAAACAAATTTAACAATTACTTTGTATACATGGACCAACAATAAAACTATATCTGTGTTACTGCCAAAGTATCCTAGAAAGTTTTATCATATGATGGATAAATCCAGAGAACTTTTAGAATATTTCACTTCTGTTCTAGTCTCTATTTTGACCTTTTTCATCTTGACCTCATACTTCCATCAATGTGCTTCAATGCATATGTGATCTATTAATGTAGGGCATTGCTCCTGAAGATGCCGTTTTCAAACCATCCATGCTTTTTCATCCACTGTGATTTTTGTCCATCCCCTCCCATAATCTTTTATGTAAAAATATCCAAAATGCTGGAGATCTTTGAACATTCTGTGATTGCCATGCATTACTTTGCCTTTTCATCCTTTTATTCCTTGCTTTAATCATATGACCAATTCATCTCTTTTGATGCATGCATTTCTTTGATGATACCTTTTATGCCACTTCTTGTGTTCACATCACCTTTAGTAATATCCTTCAGCTTACTCGTATTCACAATTTGCATTGAGCTTTGGGTGGCCTGAAATTTTATTCTTTAGAGATTGTTGTTTTTGTGCTTTGCAACAGTGTTGCTCACTAAAAGAATATTTGAGATCTTTCAATTACAATTCCTACTCATAGTCCATTTGCAGTGTCTTATTAAGATAAATAACTCATTGAGTTGTTTATTTGACTGCATTTTGTAATCTTGACAATAGACTTTCTTCATACATTTTCTTTTTACTGTGTCAGTTGTCAAACTCATCTCTTTTGAGAAGCTATTGCAGTCACTGAGGAGGCTCTGTAGTATTCTGGGACTTGATGCAATCAGTACAAAATCATCCATAAACAGGAGGATCTGGAAGATGTCACTATCTGTAGGGAATCTCTCCTTCATTAGGACTTAGCATAGCACATATTATATAAGAGGAGCAGACATTTTTGGTGAGCATTCATTTCCCTCTTTTATACTTGAGTTGATGATGATGTTTAATCCTAAAGAATTTTTTCCAACTTTTTTTGCTCCCTTCTGTTATGCCCGTTTTCACATTGACATTTCTGAATGCCAAAATGTTGAATTATTTTGTAGTAGCATGACAAGGTCTTCATAGAATTTCTCTTTCCAATTATACTCTGCAACAGATGGTACATTACATGCGATTTTCAGGTCTTATTGCTTATGTTCATCAAGAGCCCAGCAAGGTAAGATAGTCAAGTATTCCTATGAAATACTTCTTGTTTTTGTGCACTTATGCACCCATTTATTTAATTCTCTCAGGAAAATTCATGAACCATCCTTCTATTCCCTTATGTCCTCTGTTTTCATTTTTAAAAATAATTATATGATTCAATTTTTCTAGTAGTTTCTCAGTTTATCGTTAGACAGTACTGACATTTAGCATATAAAATTAAGTTCATGTTTAGAGATGGTCTAAAAACTATTATTCTTTGACTTTCTCTTGCCACTCTCCTTCTATAGAAGGAAGAACTCAAAGAATTGAGAACATTTTGTATTTGTCTTTCATAGGTTGCCAGCATGATAGTTAACCTGCTGGTCAAATTCCTGGTGATGGAGATTCTCTATGCTTAGCCTAGTTGGCTCTCTGACATCAGATAAGTCTCTTGCTTGACAGGCCTTTCCATTTTAGTATAATATTCCAGAGCTTGTACTCTGCTGGCATAGCCTTTGCAAACCCAGGTTCACCTCCATGGCAGGATTTATAGGGCTCTACTTAATTTTAACATTTTGTAAAAATGAGACTAATAGCTATTCCCAAGATAATATGTGCATTGAGGCCTTGAAATTATTTCATAAGTTTGAGTTAGTTTTGAATATTCTGAAACAACCAATTTGAATAAGATTTCAAAGATTCATAATAAGGTTTGGCAACTAGCTAAAATGTTAACTATTTTTTCTTCTTGCCTTTTGCTCTTTAATTGGAGGTTCAAGTCTTGGCTCTATCATTACCTAGCTGTAAGAAAACAGCTGGAAAAGACTTCAGGTGATTTAGTTCATTTGACAAATGAAGCTTAGACTAGATAAATAACTTGTACAGGGTCACACAGGTACAAAGTGGAAGAATTCAGATTCCAACACAGGTCCTTCACTTCCAAGCCCAGTATTTATTATAAAGAAAGCACCTTTATAAAATATACTTTATAAAAATGACTAATTATTATTACTATACTTGTAGCTAAAGATGTTCAAAAAAAAAGAAAGAAAGAAAAACTTAATTAAATCCATTTGTATCTCGAGTCAGGTAATACTTGCCTGTTATCTTTGCTATTAAAGTTTTTAGGTTCATTAAGACTAAGCTAACTAGGTATCTGCATTAAATATAGCATCAGTTATGGGGAGCCCCCAAAAGCAGGAACCTACCCCCTTGCCTAAAGAAGAACAAACTGGCTAATGTTAGAAACAGAGCAGATCAAAACTCCCATGTTGATCAATAGTGGGATTAGACCTCTGAATGGCTAATGTACTTATAGCTTGGGTGAGGTAGGAATACTGAGTCGCCAAAAAAAAGAAAAGAAAGAAGGAAAAGGAAAAGAAGGTACTATAACCTCAGATCTAGGCATTTTTAAAAAAAATTATAGATAAGAAAACAAAGGGTTAGAGGAGAGGAATCATTTGGTCTTTGCCTTGTTGGAATTGTCACTCTCATGAAACAGACAAGGTGGGTTGAGAATATATATACACATAAAATTTGATGCTGAAATACAATACACTAAACAGGGAAACAGGGTTAAGAGATAAGATAATACTGGGATGGGAATACTTCCTGATCCTGAAGGGAGAATTAAAAGGAAAAAAGAAAAGAATTAGAAACTAACGGTCTTCCCATCAAGAACAAGTTATGATAGAGGAATGCAATGGATGGAATATTATTGAGCCATAAGAAAAAATGAAAGAAATGATTGCAGAGAATCCTGTATAATATCTGGTGCAGAGTAAAGTGATCAGGAGAACAATTTACATAATGAGAGGGGGGAAACAATTTCAACAGACATAATAACTTTGTAAATATAATGACCAGTTATGTCTCCAGAAGACCCATTTGAAACAGTTAATTGCCTTCTGACAAAAGTGATGGACTCAAGATACAGAAAGAGACATGCCTTTTTATACATGACTATTGGGTGAATTTATTTTTGTTTAATTATACTTAATTGTTACTAGGGTGTTTTTTTAAATTTGTGGAAGTTGGTTTTGGAAGTAAATAGGGAGTTGGCAATATTGATGCCACTGTCACTGAACCATTTTTTTAAATGCACAAAACAGAACAGAGAATTTATTAAATACTTTTTTAAAAGTGTTACAAAATTTAAGTTCACAGTTTTTATATATAGTCCTATTTTTGTATATGGAAATGCTCTTTTTTGATGTGTAGGTGAAAAAATTTTAATTGTTATATATAGGTAGAAAAGTATTTTTTTGTAAGAAAAAAATGACAGTGGAATGCATTTTAGTTGAGCAATACAAGCAACTCCTCCATGCTAACATCTCTTAAAATGGTAGAAATTAGTGTTTATTTTTAAACCTGAATTAATGACAGGCTTCTATTTTTTTGAGATAAAGACTATCCATTGTATGCCACCTTAGTTCCATTCCTCTGTTCCTCAAATCTTGTCAATATCATCACTTATTGGAAAAGAGATCCCTACTCTTCTTCACTAAGGCTAATTCTTTGTATATTTGATCTTATTCCCTCTCACTTCTTCTAGGATCTTGCTATATCGTATTAATCATCCCTTTCTCGTGCATCATTTCTTCCTCATCAGTGGCTCATTCTGATCAGTCCAACAGTAACAGCTTACAGTAGAGTTAACAGTGTGCTTTCCTCTGAAGTAGTAGTGTATTATTTATCTCCATTTTACAAATTAGGAAACTGAGGTATCAAAGAGGTGAAATAAACAGACCATTTATATACTTCTCTTCCTCATCTTATTAGAAAAATGTGGATTTTATTAATTTTTCTACCCTAGTCATCTAGTACTCCAACTTTTTCTTTCTCTTGGATGCTAAAATTCGTGAGAGTTGTCTATAATTAATTCCTACATTTCCTTACATTCAAGTTCCTAATTTATGATTTCCTGATTATCAAATCCAGTGTCCTCCTTTTCACTAGTTGTCTTCATTGTCTTCTCAGATGCTATTCATCCATCACAACCCATTTTCCTGGGCTCACAGAAGCCTACTTGTATTAATAATATGTATCAACAGTGGGTGGTGGTGGCAAAGAAAAAAGTTTAAACTTGTTAGGAAAAATTATAGCTGTCTCAAAGTGTAATGAGATGCTTCTAGAAATTCTGGGTCTCCTTTCTGATGGTCTTCAAGCAAAAACTATTGAGTATGTTAAAGCAGAGATTCCTTATGGGAATGGATTTTTATCAAATGGCTGTTCTCACTCCAAAATTCTGTGAAGTACAAATGAAATAGACTTTTTAGCATGATCCTTGCCTTTGTCCAAAGCAAAACATAGCTTTATATTAAATAGGAACTCTTCATTGTCAGGTTCATATCTAGGTCATCTTGTTCTTGTAAATTTTATCAGGTATTATGTTCAAAGACAATATTCCTCTTGCAGTTTTGTTGCTAAAAAGATTATTCACATTGCTTCTGGTACATTTACTGTTGTGTATTAAAGTTATCTGTATCTGGCATACCCCTGTGTTAGAATGTAAGCTTCCTGGAGTCAAGAACTTTGTTTTTTTCTGAACTCTTTATATCCCTAACTTATGAGAATTCTTTCATTTAGCATGCCAATTTCTAACCTTTGCAAAGGGGAGGACCTTTTTTAATCAAAATGATGATGATAATATTTTAGGGGACCTCCACAACATAATACTTAGATTAGTATTAGTATCTTGTGGTTGAAAAAATACATGATGAAATGAACTCTTAAAAACTCTTAAAATAAATTGGCATTCTGGAAGTACATAGCCCTAGTTGTTGTTGTTAAGTCCTTTCAGTTGTGTCTAACCCTGTGATCCCATTAGGGTTTTCTTAGCAGAGACATTAGAATGGTTTGTGATTTTCTCCTTTGACTCATTTTATAGATGAAGAAACTGAGGCAAACAGAGTCAGACAGCTAGTAAGTGTCTGAGGCTGGAGTTGAACTTGGGTCTTCCTGACTCCAAGCATGGTGTTCTATCAATGGTGCCGCCTAGCTATCCCAGGCCAATTATTTAGTATGTTTTTAAATAAAACTATTTTTAAAAACTTAGACTAACATTAGTGTTTAAACTTTCTGAATTTTCTGTAACAGTCATAATTATATAGTAAACTCTTTAAAAATCTTTGTTTTATTAGATTACTCGAGTTGATGGAAAAAAGTTGTTGCCTTACAAAGAACAGCTGGTAAAGATTCTCCAACGAACCTTACATTTAACTTGTAAACAGGGTTACACTTTGTCCTGTAATCTTTTACATCACCTTCTGCGATCTACTACACTTATCTATCCTACAGAATACTGCAGTGTGCCAGGTGGCTTTAACAAGCCTCCTTCTGAATACTTTCCTATCAAGGTAAGTTTTTTCATTAATTTGGGATTAGAGAATTTTAATTGATGTCATTTTTATGAAAAATGAAATTAGATTGTTGACTTGGAAATGTTTGCCATGCTGTCTTTTTAAAAATATTTTCCCCAAATTACAGGTAAAAACAATTTTTAACATTTGTTTGGGTTTGAGTGCCAAATTCGGTTGGTTCCTTCCTCCCACTCTCCTCCTTTTCTTTCCCTCCCTCCTCTAGGAAGCAGTTAGCAATTTGATATAGGTTATAAATCTGCAATCATGTAAAACATTTCCATATTAGTCATTATGTGCAAGAAATCGTGAACAAAGAAAGTCAAAAATAGTATGTATTCAGTCTATATTCAGATAACATTAGTTCTTTCTCTGGAGGTGGATAGTATGCTTCATGAGTCCTTTGGGATTTTCTTAGCTATGAGCTAAGTCATTCACAGTTTTTCATCATACAGTATTGTTGTTACTATGCAAAATGTTCTGGTTCTGCTCACTTCACTTTATATCAGTTCATATAAATCTTTCCGGGATTTTCTGAAATCATCCTGCTTGTCATTTCTTATAGCACAATAGTATTCCATTGCAATTATATATCACAACTTGTTCAGCCATTCTCCAATTGATGGGCATCCCCTCAATTTTCAATCCTTAGCCACCACAAAAATTGCTACTATACATATTTTTGTACAAGTAGGTTCTTTTCTCTTTTTTGGCTCTTTGGGATGCAGACCTAGTAATGGTATTGCTGGGTCAAAGAGTATGCATGATTATAGCCCTTTGGGCATAATTCCAAATTATTATTCAGAATGGTTGGATCAGTTCACTACTCCACCAATGATATGTTAGTGTCCCAATTTTCCCATATCCCCTCCAACATTTTCCTTTTTTGTCATATTAGCCAATCTGATAGGTGTGAGGTGGTATCTCAGAGTTGGTTTAATTTGCATTTCTCTAATCAATAATTATTTAGAGCATTTTTTCATGACTTTTCATAGCTTTGATTTCTTCATCTGAAAACTGCCTGTTCATATCTTTTGACCATTAATCAATTAGGGAATGACTTATATCTTTGTACATTGGGCTCAGTTCTCTATATATTTGAGAAATGAGCCCTTTATCAGAGATACTTCCTGTAAAAAAATTATTTCCCATTTTTCTACTTTTCTTCTAATTTTGGTTCCATTGGTTTTGTTTGTGCAAAAACTTTTAGATTTTACATAATTAAAATTATCCATTTTACATTTCATAATGCTCTCTATATCTTGTTTGGTCCAAAATTCTTCCTGTCTCCATAGCTCTGACATGTTCTCCTAATTTTGCCATATTATTTTTGATTGTCTTTCAAAAGAGTTTTAATCCAAATTTTTCCATTTTTGTGTGAAATTGGTTGGTTTGTGCACATATTATATTATCAGCTCTATTAATAAGGTCAGTAAAAATGTCCAAATTACATGTGTGGCTCAACAGAAATACATCTTCATTTATCAAGTGCCTTTTATATAAAAGATACTGACTATCACAGTAGATTTTTCTGTCATAAGGTTGTAGTATTTTATGATGAACATTGTGTTACCAAGGTTTAGATTTGATTGTTTTTATCAGTTGTTCTGCCTCCCATTGGAAAATAAATTTGTTTTATTTAATGAATATTAAGTCTTTAATAAAATACTTTATTTACAATTTCTTTGGTGCAACTTTGTTCTTAGGACTGGGGAAAACCAGGTGATTTGTGGAATCTAGGTATCCAGTGGCATGTACCTTCACATGAAGAAATAACCTTTGCCTATTATTTACTGGATTCCTTTCTTCAGCCTGAGCTTATCAAGCTCCAACTCTATGCAAATGGAGAACTAGAAATGTCCAGGTTTGTTTAATCAGTATTATCCATTTGTATCATTAATGGATATTTTCAGAAGTTTGGCATTAGAGTTTATAAATTAAAATTAATCTTTCTGTTATTAACTTTTAATGAGATTATTCATATGTATGATGTATCTTGCATTAATTGAAAATATACTTGTCAGAACTGTACTTAATAAATTCTTGAATGTAGTATATTTTTAATAGAAAAAAGTTTCTTTTTGTTTAACTTTATAATATTTTAATATGTTACATGGAAAATAAGATGTTAATTTGACTCATTCCTAAAATCCCACTGTTCAATTTTATATACGCTTTTGAGTTTGACTTGTGTGTATTTATCTACTTTGAAAAGAAGAGTATATTTTCTAAACTCAGGAATACTGCTGAGTTTTTAAAAATCACATCCAATATTCTCAGTCCAGAGTGGTTATGCGTATGGGTTTGTTTGTTTTTTAAAGTAACAAAGAATCTTCCTAAAAAATATTCAACAGAAAAGTTAAATAAATTAATATTTGAAGCTGATGGCTAGAGTTTTCAGTCTGGGCTTCCAGCATTATGATAAAACACAAGACAAAGACAATAGCATTGAACTAACAAAAATGGAGAGGGGGAGGGATAGGGCAGGTGTTGGGAATTGACTATTTAGATATTAACCACTTTTATAAACTTACTTGGATAGGAGATGCCTATTGATGTCTTCCAGTCCAATTCTATCAAAATTATTAGAGATATTTGTCGTTCCTCCCAGGAATATTATAAACATACATTTAAAGAGAAACTAAAGGATTCTGAATTGTTATATAGAGTTTTTAAAAAGTCAACCAGTTATTGATGTTTCAGATGATAAATTATGCAGTAGAGATGAGTAACCCTCAGCAGTCTAATATTACCATTTAAAATTCAACATCTATTTAATTACCTTTTGCTGACACAGGAGGAATTTGCCATTTCTTTGTCTTAATTTTGAGTACCTTGACTTAGATAATTTTTTAATTCCAGAAGAGTGAAAAATAAAAAGATCTCATAAATGTAATAAGTAATTTTTATCACTTCTGAAATATTAAAATACCTCATTTTTAATTTTAGAGATGATGTACAACAGCGTTTGACCGTAGTTCACAACTGTTTGATCGGTTCAGGGAACCTTCTACCCCCCCTGAAAGGAGAGCAGATTACTCATTTGTAAGTAGAATTGTTTTACCATTTACTTTATGTATTTGCTGTTTACTATTTTTAAAAAATAAAAGTGATTTAGTCACTTTTAGCCTTGTTGATGTCATTGTTAAAACAAAAATATCTAATTTGTAAGTGGACAAGTTTTGAAAAAGACACTACGTCTATAAAAATACATGTTTATAGATAAAGTGATAGGAGAATGCATTGACTGAAATGTTTTACCCTATCAGTCTATAGGCATCTCACTTTTTTAAAAAAGCTCCTTTGTCCCATACTTAGATGTAATTGTTTAAAGGTACCTTTTTTGTTATTTTTAAAGAGCAAAGCTAAAACCTGTATTTTTTGCCTGCAATTTTATCTAGAATCATTTGTTTTGATACTGCAGTGTGTGGGCAGAAGGAATTTGGTACTTTGAAAGAAATTTGACATAAATTGTTTTCTTCTAACATAAAAACTTAGTCCTTTGAATTTTTCTTCCATTTACTTCTCAAGATGTTGGAGTTAAATGGTTTCACAATCAATGTTAGGAGGATTGGCCATGTGAATTGTTATTTTAATTTAATATAATCCCATTTTTTAGCTGCCACTTGGGTCAAGAATTGTTTAAGTGGAATCTCTCTAGTACTTGACAACTCTAGCTCACCTAGAAAGTAGATGTGTATTTCGGTATGCCATCTCAAGCCATTTTCTTTTCAGCATCTACCTTATTTCTGAGCACCTTACCATGAGATCTCTAAAAGAGAGACTGATCTTGCTTTATAAAATCTTTCTAGACTCTAACAGGACAGTATGATTACTGGTTCTTATTGAAAAAATTCTAAAAGGAATTTAATTTGCCAGGAGTGGTTTAAAAGATTATTTGAAATGGTTTTTGCCAGTAGATGACACCCCTACAATTTTCACAGTTTGTTGGTTGCGTTGTCCTTTTTGATGTGAGAAAGAGTATTATTGCCTATCTTTTTTTTTTTAGCATGAAAATTAAGTATTGGAAAACTACTTTAGGCTTACTCCCTTAAATGATTAGTTTCTGATAAGGGTATCTTTTTTAAGTTTCCCTAGAAATTATAGTTTTCTTTCTCAGAACTTTTGTTTCCTGTATTTGACATCAAATGAATAAACTGTTTGAAATCAATAAAATTTTTCAAATATCTACTGGTGACAGAATAATTTGATATAAAAATACTAACATTTAAAATTAAAGATACATAATTTAACTTCTTGATAATTTGAATAATACAATACAATGAAATCTTGATCCTTTTGTATTGTGCAAAATGGGTGGTTTTTTTATACAGTATATAAGTTGAGTAATTGGAGTTCTTCTTGAGGGTGTTGCTTTGAAGATAAGAAGTAGGGTTTTCTTTATCTGGCCGAAGAATCTCTCTTGTGAGACCAAAAAGATGTTCCATGCAGATAAGACAGTGGATTTTAAGATCAAATGATGACCAGAAAACTACTTTAAAGTGACATTCACTTGTTCCATTTGAGGTAGATACCAGACATAGCTACACTTAACTTTTTTCACTTTTATAATGGTTAACTGAAGCAAGAATGAATTAAGTGTTCATACAAGTATTGGTGCTTTCCATTTTGATCAGTTGCATATAATGATTTTCTATTTTATAATGGCCTCCTAATTAAAAATTTAACACTACTATGTAATACTTTCTGGGATTTCTGGAATAAACAAACTCAGCCTATGTTGGCTTGTGGTATGTGATCATATGTTCCATGAAGTTGATATTGTATATCCCTAATTCTTTTAGGTCTGTTTTTCTTTTCAAAAGCTGAACATAAGGAAAATATTAGACTAGGGTTGTCTTCTAAGAGTGAAGGTGTTGACTTTGTTGAAAATTAGACTGAAAAAACCCCTGAAGATTTGAAGGGATAAAATTGATGTTTTCTGGTTCTTGATGTGTTTGTTGTCATTGTTTTTTGGTTCTTTTTAAGATAAAATTGAACTTATCTAGCTTTTTATATTCTTTTAGGATAGCACTTTTTTTTAGAATATTTAATGTGATATGATGTAAAATAATGATGATAGATGGTTGACTAGAGAGGAAAAACAAAAACAGCCTTTTCTTTCTGATTGCTGAAAGGAGGATCAATTTTGTTTTAAAAATAGATTCCACAACTTTCTTGAAGTTTTTTCTCTATATTTAAATTTATAGTAAACTATAGTAAATTAGCTCCTAAATTGTAATATCTTCAATGAAATGTCAGTCTTGTAAACATATTTTATCCAAGTATGATAGCTTGTATTAAGTTGATACTTTTACTTCACTACTTTAAAGATCATAATTTCTTCAGTTTGGGTATTTTCACTAACATAGATCATACCTCCAGTGTAGCTCAAAATATGGTGTGCTTCAGGGGCTTCTGTGCCTAAACAGTTCATCACCCTCTCAGATGAGCCTTTCCTAATTTAGCTAGGCAGATTCTCAGCCAAGAGACAGACAGAGAGAACAGACATTCTTTCACAAAGCCCACATTCAGAAGCTTAGAAGCTTGGTAATAGGACCTGCCAAAACTTGTGTTGCTCTCCTAACGTAGCCTTTGGGAACCCAGGATCACCTCCACACCATGGTGAGACACAAGAGTAGGACTTCAGTGGAGTTGGTTGATTATTTAAATGCAAGGAGGAATTTAGTTTTCAGGTCTCTCCCCTTCCTGAAGGATCTTATGTCACCATAAACACTACTTATAACACCCAACACACAATACTAAAAAAGATTAATTCATTTCTAGATGAATCTTTTTTAAATGGTTGTGTAGCCAGTGCTGATTAATTTATTAGACTTTTTCAAAACATCATGCAACAAATTTACAGTACTTTAAATTTCATTACTATTTTCTAATTGAAAATAATGTTAGGGGCAGCTAGGTGGTGCAGTGGATAGAGTACCAGCCCTGGATTCAGGAGGACCTGAGTTCAAATGCGGCCTCAGACACTTAACACTTAACTGGCTGTGTGACCCTGGGCAAGTCACTTAACCCCAATTGCCTCAAAAATAAAATAAAAACATGAAAAGAAAAGAAAAGAATGTTAAATTACAACTTGCAAATTTCATCTTCTTTGAATTATCAAGTGTTACTTTTCTTTGACTAATTGAGGTTGGTGTACAAAATTCTTGAGGTCTTTTTTTGCCCATTACGTACTATTACAAAAAGAATAGGAAGAAAAGTTTTGTGTATAATTGTTCTTTGAGATTATGAATGAGTCCATTTATAGTAGAAAAAAAGTTTTACCTTCTACATGGAACTGTTTACCTGGGATATTAGCTGTTGAAGATGGTGATAGTATGAAATAAATACACTAGGTAGATGAGAAAAGAAAATGAATGTCACTAATATTTTAGTGTAAAGTGAAGCTTTTCTTATGCGTTGGTGTAAATTTATTTGTAGTGGCTAAGAAATTTTTTTCTTGTCTGTAACAGAGTATAAAACATTGGAAGTTATCCATTCTCTGAAATAATAGACAGGAATTGACCTCCTTGGGAGACAGATAACTAAGCTCTTATTAGTGATTCAGTATTGCATAAAATATTAATATTGTAGTGCTGGTCTTATTTGTTACCTTAAGCTTTTTCTCTCAGTTACAACTAGTTTTATTGTTTACTCTGTGCACACTAGGGGTGGTGGCCTGTTTGAAAATTAATATGCTCTTTGATTTTAAATTTTGCTGAGTAGTACGTTAGGTGCCCCATGGGGGAATACAGAAGTAACTGGAGTATTGAATGGTTATGAAATCTCGAAAGCTATTGAGTGAGAACCTCTTTTGTGTGTTTTGAGTTTTTTGTTTTTGTTTTTGAGTCTGGCAAAAATTAAATGGATATTGATGATTTTATACACCTAAATATGTAGAAAGTAACAGATATATTAAATGTTATTCAGCTTGTACTCTAGTTTTAGAAATATAAGGTTACTTTGATAGATATCTCAACTACTAATTGAGCTTAGTTGTCTCCTATTTCGAAAGGCATGTAAAACATCAGGCCCATGGGACTGTGCAGGGCAAATGATGTCCTAAACTATAAGGTTGTCCAAACAATTTTGTAGACATTTTAATTTCCAGCAGTTTAGTCCCCTGTGATACCAGAGTGTTCAACTTGCCTTTCAAAATAAGAGAATCAAAAACCTGTTTCTTAATTTAGAACTAAAATTTTTGCTCTCAGAGCCCCAAATAATGTGTGGTATTAGATAGCCTAGGTAATCTCTTAGACTGTTTGCCATTGTAGAAACTAGATGAGGCTCCCCTCCAAGGGTTAAGAGAAAGTGTCCTTATCTAGCATGCAGTCTTCATTAGTTGCCCAGGTATGTTCTTTTGAAACTATAACCCACTCTTAACAGTCCTAACCAGTTTCATGGGATATGAAAAACAGGGTTACTCAAGGTAGAGTTGTCCCCATTTTTCTAATTAAATACTGCTTTATTACCCCTGGTGTCCCCTTTCCTCTGATAGAAATGTTATAAAAGCATTCTTAAGAACTCAGCTCTTACTATCTTTTCACCCAAGAAATCTGATACTTAAGGTCTAGAACAAGACCATTTCTTTTATATGTGAAAGGATGTGATGTTATGCAATGAGGGGCAGGGCTAGCTAACCTCTCTTGGCACCTCCAGGAAACTACCCAGCTCTGCTGGGGGAGCTGCACACAGAAAAGGAAACAGTTACTACTCCACGGTGAGTAACCCTGTTTTCTCCTTTTTTTTCACCTTCCAACTGTTTTCTTTGATTTTTAAAATTTTGTATGTCAAACATGGAAATAATTACTATGGCCCATGATCCGCTCTTAAACTTAGCAGCATGTAAGAATTTTTTTTTCTTTTTATGTAGAAAGAGAACGTACACATGATAGAATAGATCCAACATTTCATTTGTGTTTATAGATACTGTCAACTAGGATCGAAGTTGATAATAAAGGATAGAATTAGCCTAATTGTGTTTCATAAAAGGTTAGTATTAGTAAATCTGGAAGATAAAATAACCCAGTAACTCCTAGTGGCTTTATTTTTTAGCACTGTATAAGTTTTATTTTTAGCATCTTCAAGATAAAACAAAATAGTTCTATACTAATTCAGTTGTAGTTCTATGCATTTGACTTCATCTAGCCTCTGTATTTAATTTGCATGTATGTTTTGTTTTTTATATTGAGTCATTTTACCTCTTCATCCTCTTTTCCCACACTAAAAGGTTTATTCCCTTCAAGCTACTGGTTCTAAAGAAAATTGTCATTGAATGGCAAAAAGCATGCTTAAAAAGAAAGAATATATGATTTAATACAGGAGGGAAAAACGTATCCATTGTTTAAAAAACAAAAACAGATAGGTTTGATGGCCAAGTGTTACTAAAATAATTGCTCTTACCACAGTTGTTGGGTGACTGTATTCTCATTTTCTGTGCTGGAATTCTTTCTCAGAATATCTTTTTTGGTGGCAGCATACTTCTCTTGATATCTGAGTATGCACTATAGATGTTCAACAAAGAGCAGTCAGAGTGGAAAACACCTTAGATAATTCCTAAGCTTTTTTAGGCCACATGTTTACTCATACAGAATAAATATAGGAAATGTTTAAAATACAAGCCTCCATTAATTGGCTCAATTCTAGGCAGGCCATGCCCCTAAAGTGAGAATTCTTTGTAAGGGGGAAACACACACACACACACACACACACACACACACACACGGAATAGCAAATAAAGAAGAGAAATTGAAGTGGGAATTATAAATGAAAACTTGTTAAAAAATACTTAAACATATGCTAAAATGTGATAAAATACTGACTTCATGTTAAGAATTTTTAAAGTAGATAATTTACTACAATTTTATACAATATGTAGCCAACTTTCTGCTGATTGAAAGCACCCTACCACTACCTTGTGGAAATAGTATACTTGGACCCCAGGACGGCAGTAGGTATTTTGAAGCTAAGAAGAAAGCTAACAGGTGGGTCTCTCTCAGTTGCAAAGCTTGGAAGCCTCTGATACTTCATGGGATCCTTCAACTCCTGCCATTTCCCCCAACTACATACTTCTGTTCCTGTGGCAGATATAGTAAAAGTTCTCTTGGGCAAGGAAATTTCAAGTATGTATCTCAGGGATACTGAAAAGGATTGTCTTTGCTGGAACTAAGTGAAGGGAATTTATTTCCTTTATGTTACTACACCAGCAGCTCCCACACCTGGCACAAGCTTCTTCTACTGGGGTGTAGACCATCAGAAAAGCTGTTGGTTGTGCTTAGGCTGTTGCTGGGGAAATCATCAAGGGTTTAATTGTATCTGTGCTACTAAGAACAGAAATTTATAGGCCTAACTTAGATTTCATATACAAGCAGTACAGCTATACAGATGTCTCAGAAGTCTTGGTGCTGTTTAAACAGCACCAAGACTTTTGTGTCACCTATATTTGGACCAATGCAGCATAAGGGTAAAAGGTGTACAAAAGTATATTCTGTGGCTCTTAAGGTTCAAAAGGATATGAGCATGAAGTTTTTCTTATCAGTATGCATGCTAGTGACAGATTTCCACCAGTGAGTTGTTCTTGTCTTCCCCCTGATCACACTAGCCCAGCTGTGAGCTTTTTGGTAAAAATTCAAGAAGGGAACGATGTAACTGAGAGACTTCTCAAGTAGAGCAAGCAGCACATAAAAAGAAGTCAGAGATGGGTAGGAACAGAACAACCTAAAATACGACCACAAATAAAAAGATAATGCCGGGGGGCAGCTAGGTGGCCCAGTGGATAAAACACCAGCACTGGATTCAGGAGGACCTGAGTTGAAATCCGGCCTCAGACACTTGACATGCACTAGTTGTGTGACCCTAGGCAAGTCACTTAACCCTCATTGCCCTGCCAAGAAAGAAAGAAAGAGCCAGCTGTCCTCCAATTTCCTAAATTCTTTTTCTCGATTTAAAAGTTATATTTAATGCAGAATTTTTAAGTGATTATTATATTTTTGTTTTAAAGACTTCTTCAGTTATGAATTTTTAAAAGAATTTAAGTGGTCATTGATTTCTTGATTAAGGTTAAAGATTTTGTTTAATTTTTTTAAAAAATCCATTACTAGTGGGTATTTTAGGGGAGTAGAGAACTGAAGTTAGAAATCCTGAAACTGTATCTAAATGAAAGCCATACAAATGAAAATAATGTATTTTTAATATGGATTTGTTCATAAAATAATGTGTGCTTAAATATGAAAACTGTATTATAATAAGGTATTTCTGTTGGAAATTTTTATTACAATAGGAATTAGAGCCAGTATAGTAAAAAAATTTTCACACTCCCTTCCCATTTTAATCATGCCCAAAGTAATGATGCTTTAATTATATTAATATAGTATTCGCTACTATGAATAACAATCCAAGTTCTTTTTTCTAGTATTTGTAATAATCATTCATTATGATGAAAAAATAATGCCTGTTTACTGGTAAGTTGCAGACTAGGAATTTGAACCAAGATGTATTTTCATTACTGGCCTGTTTTCACTACTACCAATTTACAATGTAATGTGATGGCATTATCTTTAGCAAAAACCTTACTTGTAGCCAGTTTGAAGGAGATAGGTATATTGGGGTATGAATTCAAAGAAAAAATAATTTTGGACATTCTTGCTGATGATGTAATAAAAGAATTCAATATAGCACTTAGTTTTTATTTATTTGTCAAATCTATATTTATTAAACCCTGATCTAGTTCTTATTTGGGTGTGTTAATTCCATTTAAGTGTATGTAATTTAGAGAATGCTTATGTTTGCAAATAATTTCTGGAGAAATTTTGACATCACAAATATTACTTATTACTTTTTAGTTAAGTTGTGGGAGTGTAGTACTAGGTTATCTTTTATGTAGTAAACACTCAGATGACAAAGTTGAGTCTCCCAAGCTTTGCAAATGAGAGTGGCCTATTTACTGAATTGTGTTCAGGATTTAAATTTAGGAAGAACTCTTAAAAAGTTTAAAAGTGAGTATTTTAAAACAAAAAAAGTTCTATGTCCTAAAATTTTATAAGCTTTGAAACGAGTCTGTTGGAGAAAAAGAATTACTCCAAGATTGTATTTGATGAATTCCTCTATCTCCTCGAAGTGTTACTGACTTCTCAGATACCAAAATTAGTTAGAGACTATGGTTAATCAATGCATTTTAATTTGTCATAAATATTTAAGTAAAATTCTAAAATCCGTAACGGTGTCAAACCTAGATTGATGTGTCCTATTTTACTACCATTTTTAGTTGTTTTCCATCTAAAATATTAATATTACTGTAGGATGTGCAAACATGGTCTTGGCAAAAAAAAAAATTCCCTACCCCTCCTTAGTACTGTGCAGTATGAAGGCCATCCATCCGTTTTTGTACCTGATATGCTTATTCCTAATACGCACATAGTATACTTAACTGTGTTCTTTAATTAGTGTCTTATTGTGGCATTTCTGCCTAACCTTTTTCTTAAAATACATCTTCATTTTGACTAGCATTAGAAAAAAAATGAATTATAGAAGTTTTGAAATGAAATATTGAAAAAGATCATATTTTGGGTTGCTTATCTCTCACTTAAAGTATTAACCATTAACCTATAAAATCTGCTCCTGTATATGTGAATAAAGATCTTAACTTATAATCTATAGAAACATTCAAAACAGCTGAATTGAGTGTTAACATTTATGGAAAATATATTTTGAGGTTTTGTGTTTTTTTTTTTTTTTAATTTAGGAACCCTATTATTTTTCTTGGTGTGTGTGTCTTGGCATCCTAGAAGAATTCAGGCTTCAAAATTTAAATATAAACATTATGATGTGACAGAAGGAAGGATCGATGTTAACTAAAATGCAACTTGTTTTCTATTCTTTAAAAAAAATTTTGAATTACCAGTGTCTAGTTTTAATTGTCATAATTGTGCAGTTGAAAGCAGAAGTAATTTTCTAGTTTGAGATTTAGGTAAATGTGTATAGCAGTTTTAAAATCTGTAATTCTTAAGTAGTATTGAAATATGTTTAATTTGGAGTTGAATTTTCTTTTGTTATTAAATTTAAAGCTTTCTTTATTTAAGGATGATTATAACAATTACTATGAATCATCAGAAGGATCAGGTAAAAACCTAGTGTTCATTAGGAAGTATTGAGAACATAAAATTTATGCTTTTCTGAATAGTATTTATTTTACTAGGGGTATTAGAGCCATAAATCCTTTGCATAGCCTTTTTCTTTGGCATTATTTCTAAAAAAAAAAAAAAATACTTCTTTGTTTTTATTCAGGGTGCCAAGTATGGTATCTTTGGAAGAGACTAAACTGTACACTGGCCTTGATTATGGTAAGCAAATATTAATAAGTTAAATTATGAGGACTTGTTCCAGCCTGTAGCTATTATGAAGGGAGTATAAATTTAGATTAAATTTTTAGTTGTGATTGAGTCTAGCTAGTTGCTGTGGGCATTTAAAATTAACATAAGACTTTTGCTGAGTCCATATTTCTTTTTCTGGAGGAACCAAGGGAGAAATATGACTCAGAAGAGCCAGTAGAAAATTAAGTGAAGGTTCAGAAAATCTGGAAAGAGAATAAAAGATGTCTATGCTCACAGTGGCCGAATATAAGAAGTGAGGGCATAAAAGGATGGGTCAAATAAGCCTTTCTTTAGTAGTTCAAAAAAGTAATCCAGTGGAAAACCTCAAACATGACAGTATGGCAGTATTGTCTCAAATTACAGTTTAATGAAACAAAATCAAGCAGAATTCACACACAATTCATTTTTAATAACATCCTTTTTTGTTAAACCCCAAATATAACAACAATAAATGGTGTTGGACCTATCCAAATTAATTAAATTTTACTTCCTTTCTAGACAATTTGACTTAATACTGGAAATAATTTTACTTGGCCCATTAGAAAACATTTGTAGCTTCTTTATTTTTATGTTCTTTTCAGCTAATTGTTAAAGCATGGAGAAAATTGTTAACAAGAGCTTTAAATATTCCTCCTCCAACACAGAGTCTCTCATGGGGACTATCAGTGCATCCTGCGTAACTATATGATTTTCAGAGTTATTCTAAATGGCATATTATAATCATCAGCCCCTAATTCTTCAGAGGAGTAGCAAAGAAAATTGAAATACGTTGATGACATGCCCAATTTTTATTCTTTCTTTGGACTATAATTATTTTAGAAAGAAGAACATTGAAAGCCTCTAAAATATCTTCTGTTTTTTTTTGTTTATAGATCTTTCTAGAGAGAACCATCGAGAAACAATTGCTAGGGTCATAAGGAAGCTCCTCCGTAAGTGTTTTTTGTTTTCCATGCAGTGACAGCTATTTAGGAAGTTTCGCTCAGTATCCTCTCTGATTCATTAGCATTTTAGATTGTTTGAAGTTCCTTCTACCAATATTAATTGGCACATTCTCTTTTCAATGTTTAACTGTAGAGTGTTGGCCTGCTGCACTGAGAGGTTAAGAGACATGCCCAGTATATGATAGTAAATTTATGTCAAATGTAGAACTTGAACCCAGTTCTTCCTAACTGGCAATGCTTGGTCTTTATCCACTACACCCTACTAACTCTTGTTTATGTAGCTTATGGAAACATTTGGTTAAATGATACATAAAGAGCTGGGATTTCCTGACATTGCTACCTATATCACCACTATGGGATACTGTGGACCCTTTTAGCCACCTCCTCCTTCAAAGATATCTTGGCATATGATATCTTGGATATGACTTAGCAGCTAAATCATAATGAGAAGTGGCCGAGGTACATAGAAGTTAAGGGAGTTGTTGGAGTAACCTAGCCAGTTGATACCAGAGGCAGGATTTGAGCTCAGACTTTCCTGAATCCAAGCCTAGCACTTTATTCACTATATCATGTTGCCTCTTTTCAGGATTCTCATAGTGAAATCAGATGACAGTGCATCTAATGCTAACATGGTATTAAGTTTTAACCCAAACTCTTGCGCTCTAATCATAGATCACATACTTGATAACTCTGAAGATGATACCAAATCATTGTTTCTTATCATAAAGGTACAGTTGCCATTTGATAGATTCATAATTTGATGTATAATTACTCTTGACTTGTTGGTAAAATTTATAAATTGTTTAACTACAGATCATAGGGGACCTTTTGCAGTTTCAAGGCTCTCACAAGCATGAGTTTGACTCTCGGTGGAAGAGTTTTAACCTAGTGAAGAAATCAATGGAGAATCGGGTCAGTATTTTCACAATTAAATCATAAACACTTTATTTTATAAAGAAAACACTTCTAAATACTTAGTGACCACATAATTTGGCGGATGCTCTATGTAGGAACATCCTACTTAGGATCAATTTTCTATGAACATAAAAATTAAGCATTTTATTGATAACATGAGTGTTATTGGAAAGAAAATGCATAATTTAAATTCAGATATGTAACAAAAAGCCATGGTGTTTGTTTACTTGGGAGATTCTTTTTAAGTCATACCTTTGAACTCAAAAAAACCCACATAATAGTGTTGGAACTACCTAACAAGTGTACCTTTGTCAATCATAAATTATAAAACTTACCAGAAAACCACTGGATTATTAGAGACCATTCAGATATTATATAATTTTAGAAAAATAAGATAGAGTACAAAAAGATAGAATCAGTGAAAAGCAAATCTTAAGGGTTTAACCCAGGGATGCACTAATTTTGGTTGTCACACCTTGAGAAAGAAACAGAAAATTATTATATGTAAGGAAAACTTTTATGTTAAGAATTTTCCCTTAAATTGGAGATTGGATTTTATATGCAAATAGTGGAGCATTTCTTTTGCTGTGGTTTTCACTTTAATTCTGACTTTCACAGCTAACCCATTTATGTTGTCTAGGGAGTATTTGGACATTTTTTGGCATTCATTAGTAGCAAGGGTCAGGGCAGATGGCCGTCTTTTCAAAAGAACGTTCCTTCCTTAAAGTCCTAACATTGTTACAGGAGAACTTTTATGTCATTGTGATTCCAAAAGAATTGTGGCAATATTGGGTATGAAAATTTTATACTATTTTTCTGTGTGATTCCTAAAACCAAACTAGATAACGCAGCAAGATCTAGTACCCAGGAAATCCCACCCCCACACCCCCCACTCCGAAAATGTTAAAATTTTACCAATGGGGCTCAGGTAGTAGAAATATGTGAATCTCAGCTAATGTGAGACTACATATAAAATTTATATATGTATATGTGTATGTGGTTGTGTATATTTGTAATATATATATATATATATATAGCAAAGTGTGTATCACATTTTTGTGGACCTGTATTATTATAGCCCTTTCACATTTTGATGAACTGTTAAAAAGTTTATTTCAAAACACCTTTTATTCTTCTATATTTAATGTTGACTCTCAAATACCTTATTAGCTTCAACAAATATAAAGGTATACTCTTAAAAAAAGTTTTCTGGTGAAATTTCTTTTGGCAGGGGAGGAGAGCCAATAAGCAATGAGAGTAGACTTAGAAATGCTTTTTAGAATCTGGAATGATTTTTTTGTCTATAATAACCTCATTACCTTGGCTGAAGGGAAGTGACTTATTTGAATTTTTTGCATCCTTTTGTACCCACATATTGGGCTTAATAAAAAGTTCCAATAGTAATTGTTTTAAAAAACTTTTATTTTTGGATAGTATAGTAATAGACCAGAGAAGACTGAGTAAAATAAGGTGGCAAAATGGATTCCATATGAGTACAGCCTAAAAAAGTTACAAAGAAGATGTGTGATAGAAACCTATGAAAACAGCTTAATTCCACTGACTTTAATAGTATGGTGTCACTACATTTTTTAATACTAGATGATATTTGTAAAAAGAGAAGAATTATTACCATAAGAAGTTAAATTGCTTGAAAACAGATTCAAGTAGGATTTAGATAAATTAATGAATGGGAGCTGTATTACAGACAACAAAGAGACAGTTATGGTTCTTAAGGAATCTATCCCTCAGATTTTGAGTTTGCTTTAATAGAAAGCAGGTATCATACTTTCTCCCAGAAGATCATCTCATGGTCCTGTCAAGAGATAACTAATCAATTTGTTTGGATGGATCATTGTGTGTAAGTGTATTTTCATGTGATAGAGCTAGAGCAACCACTGTTAATATATATTAAGCATATACTAGTGATCTTGTTGACTGCCATTTATTTTGGCTAAAGAATGCAAGGAAATTATGTGTAATATTTGAGTCACTTAGGAGAATATTTTCTTGGTATTTCTTTTTTTCCAGCTCCAAGGGAAAAAACAGCATATCAGAGCATTGCTGATTGATAGAGTAATGTTGCAGCATGAGGTAATTTTTTTTTCTCTTACTCATTTCTAATCTATCTTGCCATAAGAATATGTAATTATTAGACAAATATTAAATAATCATGAGTTCTCAGAAAGTACAATCCTATTCTACAAATTAGCCAGTATGTTTTTTTTTAAACTTTCTATTTTGTGTTTCTTTTTTCTCTTTAGCTGAGAACACTAACTGTTGAAGGCTGTGAATACAAAAAAATACACCAAGATATGATCAGAGACCTTCTTCGTTTGTCTACAAGTTCATATGGCCAGGTATGGATTTTTTACATGTTTAGATATTGCTATACTAGTATGCCATTCCATACTTCATCATGGCTTTTGTAGGTGTGACCCTAGTCCTTGAAGGTCATTCCAGCATAGCGTTACACCAGCAGACTCTACAGAGCTAAAAGGCGTATGGACCTGGTCATAAGACTGTGTGGATATCCTCAGAGAATCAACCAGAGTTAGATCAAGGAGACTAACTACCAAATGATTTTATGATTTTTTTGTTTTTGGCCAGGGTAACTTCCAAGTTGTTGAAGTGTTGTTACAGTCTATATTGGTGGAAGGGAATACAAAATCATGGCACCCTCAAAGATAGAAGTGAACAACTAGCAGTTAAACCTGTCATTTCGAACTCAAGACTGTCTACATTTTGTGATCATGACTAGTTGGTGGCACAGAATAGTAAAGCCTGAAGGAATCTTATTATCTAGTACAAATTCCTTTTTTTTTTTTTAAACATAAGAAAACTAAGGGTCATAGGAAAATGACATAACCAACGTTAATAGCTAGTTAATGTAGAACAAGGACTGATCCTGATTCTGTTATTTTTTCCTATATGCCACACTTCCAGTTTGTTCTTTCTATACTTAACTTATATTGTGAGGGCAGTAGCAAGGAATACCATTGAAATCCAAGTATGAGAAAGATTTGTGAGGTCAGGTTTTTTAGAAAGTTGGATGTTAGCCTGAGCACTAAGTTATAACTATATGGAATAGGTTTCAAGGAAGAGGAGAACCATGGGTAGCATTTTCTGAATTAGCTCTTGACATTATAAGTTCATTATTTTAGTGAGTTTCTAAGAATTTAAGTATATCCATCATATAAATGAATTGTTTTTATACTAATCATTACTGTGTGATCTATTTCTTCACATCAACAAATGTGGATAAAAAAGATTCCCATTAATATGAAAATCTAATTTAAAAAATTTATAGGGGGCAGCTAGGTGGCACAGTGGATAAAGCACCAGCCCTGGATTCAGAAGGACCTGAGTTCAAATCCAGCCTCAGACACTTGACACTTATTAGCTGTGTGACTCTGGGCGAGTCACTTAACTCCCATTGCCCTGCCCCCCCCCCCAATTCATAGTTAACTAAACTAATATAGTTTGGATAATTATCCCAGTAGAATTATAATACTTTGGACCTAGAAGGGGCACCATCTAGTCCATCCCCTTCCTGTGATAAGTAAGGAACCTGAAACCCAAAGTGGTCAAATGACTTGGTATTAATCATAGTTTAGTGACAGGAACATCTCAAGGACTTGAGAAAAATGCTTAAACTTTTGTAAATTCATTTGCATAATATAAAATGAGGTTATTAAGCATTTAAACCTATCTTTCAACTATGTTCATAAAATATATCTTGTTGATCCTTTCCCTAGGTTAGGAATAAAGCCCAGCAAACATTTTTCACGGCTCTGGGAACATACACATTTTGCTGCAGAGATATTATTCCTTTGGTTTTAGAATTCTTGCGACCAGACAGACAAGATGTCACTCAACAGCAATTCAAAGTAGGTTCTTCTTTTTTTCCTTCCTGAATTCCATTATTATTTATCTATACATGAAAAATTGAATCTACAAAGGACTGGGTGCCTGCGAATTATGTATGCAACCAGTCTTGAAGTGAAGAAAATCACCAAATCTTGGTAATTACAATAAGCTTTTGGTTTGAAGAGAAAGAAATATGAAAAAATCTATGTATTTTGTTTATAATTGTAAATGCCATTATAATTTTGCTAGAACCATGGGACAGTTTTTTCATTTGGTAACATGCACACTGGATAAACAGAAGTAAGCCCAAATTGGAGATAACCCTAATATTTATATTTTAGTATATTGGGTGTTTTCTGCACGAGGATTGTGTGGATATTTTTTGAATTAACAAAATCTTGATAACTAACAGTTCTGCTTTCCTGTTCTTCAAGCTTTCTGCTTTTATAATATTTACAAAGGCAAGGAAGCCAATGAATATAAAAAGATATTAATTGTACATGTAGTCTGTAGAGACAAACTGACAATTAGTAACTGGACATCTAGGCTACTGAGAAAGTGACTAGTCTTTCATAGTTTTCTGCATTAGACAGTGGCATACTGCAGGACAGACACAGCAAAGCAAAGCAAAAATGTTTTTATTAATGTATGATTGTATATCATTATGACTTCAAGGGATTTCAGTTTGTTGTGTAACAAGCACCATTTATGTTGCACTGACTTAAATCGAGAAGCAGCAAAAAATGGAGTTAAGTAAAATCACTGAGTCATGGTCTATCAGTCAATTTGGCTAATGTTTTTGGCCTAAACAAAATACATTAAAAATATTTATCATTTATTGGTAATATTTAAATATGGTCTCATTAGTTGGGAAGAAAATAATATTTATTCCTGCTTTCAAGTTTCAGGATGCTACTATGATATATGTGCGTGTGTGTGTGTGTGTGTGTGTGTGTGTGTGTGTGTGTACATAACACACACATATATAATAGCCACTATAATAAGTAAGAGACTGTTGCTTAGGAGTATCCAGTCTAAACAAAGAGCTGACTTGAGTACTTCTAAGGGAAATGCATTTTTAGAAACTTAAATCTTGGGTTAAAATTTCAGATATTATTTATGGTTCTTATCCCTTTAGTAAGCATTGGGAATCACTTGCTATGCTGAATTTTGGGGGCAGTTATTCTCACTATGTGGCAAATACCTATCTATCATTTGTTCACTTAACAGCATGGCCTTCTTATCTCACTTACGAAGTTCAGCTATCACTCTCAAACCCTGTCCCAGTATTGATTAGTCTTGGGGTTTTGATCCTGCCCCAGTTTTAACCTGAAGCTTCTTAGGCATCCTAGTGGCTACCTTTTCCAGGGGCTCAATATATTGGATTGCATATATTTTTTTAAATCAACAAAGTATAACAGCTTTCATAGTTTATAGTCTGGTTGTGCATTCTAAAATTAGCACTTAGAAAAATAACAGGTGCTAAAGTAGCAGACCAAAATTGATTATGTAAACTCCTTTAGATATAACAAATATTGCCCAGGAACTGACAAAGGATAATTTTTTTCTTAGGGAATGAGACTTAAAATATATACTAAAGAAAACACAGTCTCTTCCCTTCAGAAGCTTCCAATCTAATAAATGCACATATTTCTTTGTTTCTTCAGGGTGCCTTGTATTGTCTACTTGGAAACCACAGTGGAGTGTGCCTAGCAAATCTTCACGACTGGGATTGTATTGTACAGACATGGCCAGCGATTGTTTCTTCAGGGCTAAGCAAAGCAATGTCCCTAGAAAAGCCATCAATAGTCAGGCTGTTTGATGATCTTGCAGAAAAGATTCACAGACAATATGAAACAATTGGACTGGATTTCACAGTAAGCAAAACATTTTATTTCACTGGTGGTTTTGAGCCCAACTATACCCCAGGTTATTTAAATTACAAATTAATTTCTTTATGTAATTTGGTCAGACCCTAGATTCAAATCCTGACTAAACTACCTGTCACATAATACCTAACTTACCTAATCCCTTCTGGACCTTGGTTTTCCTTGTCTGTAAAATGAGGCTATATTAAAAGAATCACTTATCTAGAGTTAGTAGATATCTTAGACGGACTCAAGTCTGACCCCTTAATTTTACAGAAGAGAAAATTATTGAAGCCCAGGGAAGTTAAGTGATTTACCTAAAATCCTAACTGAGCCAGGATTAGAGCTAGTGTTTGAACTGGGTCCTATAGCTCCAATTCCATTGCTCTTTCTTTTAAAGTCCCTTCCAATTCTAAGTCCTGTAATCCTTTTTTTTTTTTTTCCTTCTAAAAAGGTTCCACAGGCATGTGTTGCAATAGGTATCTTAATCCAACAGTCAAAATACCCCTCTGCCAATCAGCCATTGCTTAGCCCAGAAGAGATTCAGTTAGGAATTCAACGACAGCAAGAAAAAAATGCTGAGGCCTTACAGTAAGTGATTTAAGTTAACGTAAATGACATACTATTAATGTATCTTTTAAATTCAGGTATGGTAACTTCTTTATGTGCTCTTCACAGCTTAAACCAGTGACGGAATCGGCTATCTTTTTTCCTTCTGTTAATTTTTCTTTGATTTTAGTTGACACTATTTAGAAAACTATTTCTACTGCATTATTTTCTGTGTTTATACACACAGACACACACACACACACACACACACACACATACATATATCCTATATATACTACTTATCTATATATATTTGAAAACTCAAAATCAAAGCATATGGAATGTAAATCTTACCTTTCTTATCTATTAAGTACTAATTGTTTATATTTCTATCATGGTCATTTTATCATTATATTTTGTAGTAACAAAAGTCCTTCAATTTGAATTCCAAACAAAACCTTCTATTCAGTTACTAAATTAATTGAAAGAATATTCATGAACCAATATTTTTTTCTAAGTTTTGGTTTAAGAAAATTTAAAGCCTCATGTTACAGATTAATGTGTTTTCCTAAAAATTCCAAGCATGTGCCTGATAAAAGAAAATATTCGTGTATTTGTCGTGTTTGTTGATTTGAACTTAATTGAATGTTAGGTATTCTATGTGATTTGACGCTTAGCTTTGTTACATAATTTAGTATTTAAATGTATATTAAATGGTATTCTTGTTCTTTTAGGAACTACGAAAACTTGGTACATACTTTGTTAGACTGTGTGGATCAAAGAAATCTGTAAGTGTTCTAGGCATTTAATTTTACATTCTTCTATTACAACAAACATTTGACTTAAATGTTCCAAGGTTCACTTAAATGGCATGCAAATTATTTGCTTTACAATTACAAGCCCTTTTATGGCATTTCAAGTCCTGAAACCTGAGGCAGATAGTTCCAAAGACACAACATGTCTTATCTTCAGATTACTTTTTTTTCTCTTTGACTTGTCCATGCATTAATGAGAATTGCATATTGGCTAACACAAGATAGGAAGAAGTAGATTTACTTAAATATAAAGGCCACTTTGAGAGGGTCAGGAATGGGAGCGAGGAAGATGCCCAGGAAAAATTAGATACTTGTTATTAATTTTTAGTAAAATGTGGTATTTGTCATTAATAGGTTTGGGCTACTTGGTTTTTATAGCATATTACAGTGGAGGATGTATTGGTGGGTATAAGTAACGAGTTTTATTATATTTTCTTGAAGCCCCTGGAAATTTGAACATATAGGCATCGGCTTTCTGTCTTTGCTCTTGAGAGATGACCGAGTTTTGCCTCTTCGTGCCATAAAATTCTTTGTGCAGAGTCTCAACCATGATGCAATTGTGGTTCGGAAGGTAGGCACTTTGGTTTCAGATAAAATCTTAAATTGTAAGATTTTATCGAACTAAAACTTGAATATTTTCCCATTAAAGAAGGACTGGAACTTAGGAATATCTCAAAGGACTGCATTGCATCAATTGTTGCAATTTATTTTGTTTTAGTCTGTAAGGCAAAGAAAATACAGTAGCATCAAAAATTTCATTTCAAAGTAAAATTGTTATTATTTGCTTATAATTGTTTTAAAAGTGTATTTGCACAGATAGGAGAAATTATAATAGAATTGGTTTTTTTAAAGCAAATTTTTTATCAAATAATGTACCTGGTTCTTCTAGTGTTAAAGTATCTAATTTTCAGCTGCCCATTTTTGTTTTTGATTTCTTTTCCCCATTTGGGAAAGGTCACTTTAAGTGTCCTATAACTTTTTGAGATAGCCGTTTAGGTGTCTTTGGATTTTCAGCTTGTGTCAAGGGAACATATTGAAAAATTTTAATTTATCCCACCTGCATGTAGTCCACTTTCTGATTTTCCTGTTTATTGGTTGAATCTGAAATGTTTTCTTCTTTTCTTCATTGTGAAGGAAATATAACTAAACTGAACCAGTCATTTGTACTTCCAAAGCAAAATTCCTACACTCTTCTTTGAACTGATTGAGACATATTACGGTGGGAATGGTCCATGCCAAAGTCTTGGATGGAGTTGCACGCTAAAGCCATTCCACTGCACATGTAGAGTTTGAGGGATTTCCCTGTTCTCAAAAAGAAAGAGAATCTGGCCTCTGCTGATAGCATGGTATGCAAATACTTACTAGGTTTTTAAAAAATTAATGAAGTAAACGTGAAGATTTCTTTTCTAGATGGCTATCTCAGCAGTTGCTGGCATTCTCAAGCAGCTGAAGAGAACACACAAAAAGCTTTCCATCTGCCCATATGAAATCAGTAAGTGCCACCTAAGATAACTTAGCTCCTGTTTGATGTTTTTGAATGTGTTCACTCATATTTTCTCAGTTGGTTCACTGAATCCATAGATAACTTTTCTTAAAGTATAAATGTATTAAACTTTATTTGGTGTCTGCTGCATTTTTATTTTTAAACTCTAAGACATTAAAACTCTTTTGAGTTCATTTTCCAAAATAATTCAATAATTAAATGAAAAGCATTCATTAGAGGAGATTTCATATTTCTTTACACCTATACATTAAATATAAGTACACAACTTTTGTGCATGCTTGGTGTTTTCTGTGCTTTTAATATTCAGCAGTAGAAGGGTTTTCTGGTCAGATTTAGAGGATAATTGTAATTATATTAGAATTTATTTCTCTGGGGGTGTCTCTGTGTGTATGTGTGTGTGTGTGTATGTGTGTGTGTGTGTGTGTGTGTGTGTGTGTGTGTGTGTGTGTGTGTGTGTGTGTGTGTGTGTGTCTTTGTTTTGCAGGGCACTGAGTGTTAAGTGACTTGCCCAGGGTCATACAGCTAGTAAGTATCAAGTGTCTGAGGTCAAATTTGAACTCAGGTCCTCCTGAATCCAAGGCCAGTGCTTTATCCACTGCGCCTCCTAGCTGCCTTAAAATTTATTTCAAAACCTTAAAATATTCATTCTATTTCCTTTGGTTGTCACATCTTCATATTCCTGCACCAACTACTCTCTTACTACTTCCCATAGTGGAACCTAAAGTATATATTTTCTTGGGCTCATTTCTTTTTACCAAAGCAGCACATAAATCTGTCACTTTAATTTGCTTTCATTTCAAGAATGGTTACAAAGGAGTTTTATTTATATTATATGAGTGAAGAATAAGATAGAACTTCTGTTCTCATGTTAATCTCACTCGAGACACATCCACATTTGTTTCCATACTCAGTATGATATAGAGTTGATTAGGATATAGAACTAGATATGTAGCTATACTAGGTAAATGACAAAGAGTGTTGTAGTATGTCATACAAGCAGCAAGTCATTTGGCTTCTTTGATCCTCAGATTTTTCTAATCATAACAATAGCATTTATGTAGTACTTTATGTTTGCCAAGTGCTTTAAAAATATCCTCTCATTTTATCTTCACAACTACTTTAGGAAATAGGTGCCCTTATTAACACCATTTTACAGATGAGAAAAACTGAGACAGATAGAGGTTAAGTGACTTGGCCAGGGACTGTATAAGGTTACATTTGAACTCAGATCTTATTGACTCCAGGTTCAATGCTTTAGCAACTCTGCTACCTAGCTCCTTTTTACCTCTAAAATGAAGAAGTTGTGTTAGATAATCTTCCATAACAGACCTGTGAGGTAGGTAGGCATTATCCTTATTATACAAATGTAGAAATTGAGACCCTCAGTGGTTAACTGATTTATCCAAGGTTACACAGCTAAGAAATAAATGCTTGAGGATTTGCACTTCAGTTCTTCTGACCTTATCCAGTACTATCCTTTCCAGCGCCACTACTTCTAAAAGAAAATGACGGGGGCAGCTAGGTGGAGCAGTGGATAAAGCACTGGCCCTGGATTCAGAAGGACCTGAGTTCAAATGTGGACTCAGACACTTGACACTTACTAGCTATGTGACCTTGGGCAAGTCGCTTAACCTTCATTGCCCCACCCCCCAAAAAAAGAATTTAAAGCTGTCTAGAGACATATGAAGAAGTTCTCTAAATCACTTTTGATTAGAGAAATGCAAATTATAAATAATTCTGAGGTACCACCTCACATCTGTCAGATTGGCTAATATGACAAAAAGGAGAATAATAAATGGGAAAGATACAGGAAAATTGGGACACTAATGCACTGTTGGTGGAGTTGTGAGCTGATCCAGCCATTCTGGAGATCAATTTGGAATTATGCCCAAATGGCTATAAAACTGTATATGCTTTGATACGCTAATAGGTCTGTATCCCAAAGAGATAAAAGGGAAAAAGACCTACACATGCAAAAATATTTCTAGAAGCCATTTTCATAGCATAATGTTGGAAATTGACTGGATGCCCATCAGTTAGGGAAAGGCTGAAAAGCTGTAGTATATGATTATAATGAAATACTGTTGTGCATTAAGAAATGTTGAACAGGCAGATTTTAGAAAAACCAGCAAGGACTTGTACAAACTGAAGCAAAGTGAAATGGTCAGAACTAGGAAAACAGTGTACCACAGTATCAACAACATTGTCTGAAGATCACCTATGAATGACTCAGCTCTTCTCAGCAACACAATGATCCAAAACAAGTACAAAGGACTCACAAAGGAAAAGCCTATCCAGATAAAGAACTTACAGACTCAATGCAGATCACTTTTTCACTTATTTTATTTTTTGTGGTTTTGTTCTTGTGATCTGTTTCATTAATATGAAAATGTTTTTCATGATAGCACATGTATGACCTATATCAAATTGCCTACCTTTTTCACAAGAGGGGAGAGGAGGGAGGTAGAAACATTTGAAACTCAGAATCTTGTAAAAAAAAATGAATGCTAAAAATTGCCTTGACGTGTAAAATATTGTTTTAAAATTTCTTTTTTCTTTTTTTAGGTGGTACTCCTAAGCCCTCCTGCATTCTTGCTGGTGACAGACCTGATAACCAATGGATGCATTATGATAGTAAAAATATACCAAGAACTAAAACAGAATGGGAATCAAGTTGTTTTGTGGAAAAAACACACTGGGGATACTACACCTGGCCTCAGTGAGTCTTACAAACTAGCTTCATTTCATTGAATGGCTAGTTTTGACTTAATTGTAGTATTTTAAGATCCTCTTGAAGGTTTAAGTTGGATATAGGCACAGGTTCCAGTGAAAAATAACTAAGGCAGTTGTTGCTAGCACTTCTTTTCTGTATTCAATCTTTTATGTGTTTAATTTAAGATTCTAAATGTGGATTCTAATCTGTTCCCCCAGTTTTGGGGGAAACTGACTAAAATCACTGATAAAACGAGTTTAGGTTTTTAAGAGTTTATTGGAAAATAGAAAGAAAAAAGATTGAGAACAGAATTCCAACAGCCTGGCATTCCTATCTTTCCTCAAATTTCCTGTGAAGTCCTCTGCCGCCACCACCACCAAGTCAGGAACCCAAAAACGCCAGTGTTCTCTGCGCAGGCTCCCTTTCCTCCTTCCTGTCTCCTCCCCAAAAATAGGAGGCTCCTCAAGTTGATTGGCTGGTAGCCTTGATAGACAGCACCCATGAGCAAACGTCATTTCCTGACACCAAGGAAAAGCCACAATGCCTCTGAGGCATTTTCCTCATGGTGGAGCTTTCCCACAGCAAGTCTCCAGTAGGTGGCATCATTCCAATCATTACATATGCCAGAAGGAATCTGGGAAATGATGCTAAAAATTATAGTGCCAAATTCTAGAAAGCATTATTAAAATAATGATTAATGTTCTTCTGGAAAAGAAAGCAATAATCAAAAAAGGCCATTATGGTCTCATTTAAAGCTAGTCATGCAAACTAATTTTTTGAAAACTGATTTCTAGATGTAAATATCAGAATTCCCTGAATTCCTGCAAGTCTCAGATAACATTTCACCCTCTACAAGAAACCCTTCTTAATTTAGTGCCTTCCTTTTGATATTACCTCCTATTTGTCTTGTATATTTCTTGTTTTTATACAATTCACTGTATAATTCATTCTCCATGTTAGACCGAGTTTCAGAACAAGGACAATATTTTGCCTTTCTTTATATAGCCAGGACTTAGCAGCGCCTGGAACAAAATAAGTGCTTATAAATGGTAGTTGACTTACAGACTGTTTTATTATTAACTTAAAGCCATAAGTGTCATGGTTCTAAAATTGGCACCAAGGTATGAAGCATAATTAACATAGATCTTGATCCAAAAAGAGCTTGATGGGCTAGAATACTGCACCCAGTCTAACCAAATAAAACTTAATAGGGATAAACAAAGTTTTGCTCTAAAGCCATGAGGTTTATTTGGAAAAGATCTAGGCCTTTTATAGTAGACTAGAAAGCTGATGTGAATCAGTAGTGTGACATAGCACCTAAAACACTAATGCAAATTTTCATACTCTGAGTATAAATATATGTATTTAGGTAGGAAACATTTATTTATTTTATGTTTTTATTTGAATTTTATTTTTCCAGGGCAATGGCAGTTAAGTGACTTGTCCAGGGTCACACAGCTAGTAAGTGTCAAGTGTCTGAGTCCAGATTTGAACTCGGGTCCTCTTGAATCCAGGGCTGGTGCTTTATCCACTGCATGACCTAGCTGCCCCGGACTAAAATATCTTACCTTTTTCAAGTTCTATTAAACCATAGTTTTCAGAATTAGAGAGGTGATAGTAGCACCATACCCTAGTTGGGTCACCTCTGGATAACTGTGTTCATTTTTGTATGCCACATATTTGGAAGATCATTGATAAGCAGGAAGACAATCAGAATGGTGAGGATTTCATAGTCATGCAACATGAGAACTGCTTGAAGGAAATGGGCTTGATTATCTTAGAGAAAAGACTTAAAGGGGAGGACTTCTGGGGCGGGGCCAAGATGTCAGAGGAAAGGCAATGAGCTCTCGAACCCATGACATGATCGCCCCCCAAAACATCCAAATAATGCCATAGGAAAATGCCTGGAGCAGCAGAATGTACTGAAATCTAACCAAGAACAGCTTGGAAGGTCAGAAGGAGGGAGCTGCTGTGCTGATACAGGACAGGAGCCCAACCCCACAGTCACCATGACACAGATCCAGTCCCAGGAAGGCCTCGCCAGAGAAGGAGACCTTCAGAGCCTCTGAATCAGTTGAAGCGCCAGTGTCATCTGGAACTAAGCTCATAGTCTGGTGAGAGGGCTGAGGGCAGCTATGTGGTGCAGTGGATAGAGCACTGGTCCTGGAGGCAGGAGGACGTAAGTTCAAATCCAACCTCAGACACTTAACACTTACTAGCTGTGTGACCCTGGGCAAGTCACTTAACCCTCATTGCCTTGCAAGAAAAAAAAAAGAGGGCTGAGCCCTAGGCAAGGGGCAGACTACAGGAGTCTATGCTGGTGCTGAGGCAGAACTTGGATTTTTCACCCCTGCCGAGAACCAGGAGGTAGACTTGAGTAGCAGTGGCCCAGGTAGGGGAGGGGCACAGGCTCCTCAGAGCTAACAACCACAACACACAAAGCTGGTTGATTAGTAAGTTGGTCTGGGGTCATCTAAGGACCAGGGAAAAGGCCAGATGAGTGAAGAACCTGATCCTCCTTAAATCATACCACCTGGGACTTCTGAAGCTTGGGATACTGCAGTCTGGAAACAGTGCCCCACTTTAAGGAGCTAAAAGTCAAGTAAAAGAAAGGCAAGATGAGCAGACAGAGAAAGGTGAGAACCATAGAAAGTTTCTTCAGTAACAAGGAAGATTGAGGTGCACCCTCAGAGGAAGATGTCAACATCAGGGCCTCTATATCTAAAGCTTCCAAGAAAAATATGAATTGGTCTCAGGCCATAGAGGCACTCAAGAAGGACTTTGAAGATAAAGTTAGAGAGGCAGAGGAAAAAATGGAAAGAGAAATGAGGGTGATGCAGGAAAGACATGAGAAAAAAGTCAACAGCTTGAAAGGTCAAATGGAAAACCTCTCTGATGAAAATAATTACCTAAGAATGAGGATTGAACAAATGGAAGCCAGTAACTTTATGAGAAACCAAGATATAATAAAGCAAATCCAAATGAATAAAAAAATAGAGGGCCATGTGAAATATCTTCTAGGAAAAACTGCTGACCTGGAAAATAGGTCCAGGAGAGATCATTTGAAAATTATTGGTCTACCTGAAACCCATGATCAAGGAAAGAGCTTAGACATCATGTTCCAAGATATTCTCAGGGAAAATTGCCCTGAAATTCTAGAAGAAGAAGCTAAAATAGAAATTGAAAGAATCTACTGATCACCTCCAGAAAGAGATTCCAAAAGGAAAACTCCTAGGAATATTATAGCCAAATTCCAGAGCGCTCAGGTCAAGGAGAAAATATTGCAAGCTGCCAAAAAGAAAGAATTCAAGTACTGTGGACAGTCAGGATAGCACAAGATCTAGCAGCTTCTACATTAAAGGGCATGGAATATGATATTCCAAAAGGCAAAGGAATTGGGATTACAACCAAGAATCACCTACTCAGCAATACTCACCATAATCTTTCAGAGGAAAAAATGGGACTTTACTGAAAAAGAGGACTTTCAGATATTTGCGATGAAAAGACCTGAAATGAATGGCAAATTTGACTTTCAAATACAAGACCCTAGAGAACCATAAAAAATTGGAGCTGGGGGACATACCTGGGGTTGTACAGTGGGTGACTGTCTTGTGTCTCAGGTTGGGTTTTGGCTGGGATCCCCCTCGATCCCGGGTGGATGCTTTGTCCACTGCGTCACCTAGCTGCTCCATGATGACATCATTAGGGATAAACTGAGGGGTGATGGGAATGCACTGGGGGAGGGGGAAGGGCAGAGGTGAAATCCTACATGAAAGAAACAGGAAACGGCATATGTAGTGGGGGAAGAGATGGGAGAGGAGCAGGGCAGTAAATGAATTTTGCTCTCATCAGAAAAGGCTCAAAGACCTTAAACTCATCAGAGTTGCCTCAAGGAGGGACTAACACATACACCCAACTTCGGGGAGGAAACTATTTAATCTGGGCAGTAAATGAGCCTAACACTCATCAGAATTGGCTCAAAGACCTCAATCTTATTAGAATTGGCTCAAGGAGGGAATAATGTACACACTGAATTGGGTGGAGTAATCTTTCTAACCCTGCAGGAAAATAGGAGGGGAAGGGGATAAAGAGAGAGGGGCAAAAGAAGGAAGGGCAGAGGGGGCAGCTAGGTGGCGCAGTGGATAAAGCACCGGCCCTGGATTCAGGAGTACCTGGGTTCAAATCTGGCCTCAGACACTTGACACTTAACCAGCTGTGTGACCCTGGGCAAGTCACAACCCCCATTGACCGCCCCCCCCCCAAAAAAAAGGAAGGGCAGAGTAGGGGAGGGGACAGACAGAAGCAAATCTCTTTTGAAGAGGGATAAGATGAAAGAAGATGGATAATAGAATAAATATGGGGAAGGGAATAGGATGAAAGGGAAACAGTTAACAATAGTAATCATGAAAAAGAGAAAAGGGGTAGAAATTGTACAAAAATATTTATAGCAACTCTTTGTGGAGGCTAAGAATTGAGAATCAAGGGAATGTCCATCAATTGAGGAATGAGGGAAGAAGCTTTGCTATATGATTGTGGTGGAATGGTCTTGTGCTATAGGAAATAACAAACAGAATGATCCTTGAAAAACCTGGAAAGACTAATGAACATCGATTTATAGTGAAGTGAGCAGAGCTGGGAAGAAATTGTGCATAGTGACAGCAGTATTCTTCATTGAGCAATTGTGAATGACTTAACTATTCTGAGCAATGCAATGATCCCAAGGAAATAATGAGGAAGCTTACTATCCACCCCCATAGAAAGAACTGATAAAAAGAACACTTGTGGATTGTACATATGTAACCTGGTTGCAATCTTGTGGAAGAGGGAGGGAGAAAAATTTGGAACTCTAAATCTTATGAAAACGAATGTTGAAAACTACCCTTACATGTAACTGGAAAAAATAAAATAAATGTTTGTTGCAAAAAGAGAGAAAAAAAAAAGACTTAAAGGGAAATGTTTTGTGACTATCTTGTAGGGATGTCTTTTTAAATTTGGAAGAGTGATTAAACTTATTCTGCTTAACTCCAAAGTGAAGAACAAGCAACAATGAGTAGAAATTGCAAAAAGGCAAATTTAGGATTGATGTAAAGAATCCCAAAGTAAAATAATAATATGTTCCATGTGGGAATGGTTTCACTCAATGAGTCAAGGAAATTTTCTTGTACAGTAGATTCTTGCTTCAGATGTGCATTGGACCAGATGACATTCTGTGACTCTTTTTCTTTTGCTTCTCCTACTTGTGTTGCTCTAGGCTTACCTATGGGTATTTCTCCATTTGCAGGGTTAAACAGGTTGCTGATACATCCTCTAAATCATTCCACTGGTTGTAGTGGAGTGTTTACTTAAACATCATTTGAGAGATGATGTTCCTTAGAGTTACTTCCAGTAATCCATTATATAGTAACCAGAAAGTTCTCTTGTTATTTTCTACAGCTTTGTTTCTGCAAGAAATGCTAAATTAAGGTTGGAGTCATTGACCCCCAAGACTTTGTTCCAGATCTAAAATTCTATCTTTTTGTCAACTGCCTATATGTCCTCTTTCTACAGCTGATTTCTGAGTTCTTAAATGCTTGGAGTTATTAATTTTAACACTTTTTATCTCCCCTGTAATTTGGTTCCCTGCACAGAATAGATACTCAAATGTTTCTCGATAACGCTGGCACATATTTGTAAAGCTATATATACCTGTAACTAATGGAATAACATTATTGGCTCTATACTAATGTATATGCTTTATATTTAGGAATATGGTTGTTTATGCACCTGCAGAAGAGCAGCCCAAACTTGGCAGAAGTCGGGAAGATATGACTGAAGTAAGCTTTTATTTTTTGTTTGTTTTTTTTTGCGGGGCAATGGGGGTTAAGTGATTTGCCCAGGGTCACACAGCTAGTAAGTGTCAAGTGTCTGAGGCCGGATTTGAACTCAGGTACTCCTGAATCCAGGGCCGGTGCTTTATCCACTGTGCCACCTAGCTGCCCCTTTTATTTTTATAATACATAAGTAGGTATTCAAGATGACACAGCACCTTACTTTTGACCACAAATTCATCTTTTATCTCAGGTCAGCTGTGATCTGAAACCATTATTACATTCATTATTATATAAGATATAAAGACCTCAGTATTCCTTTCTCTGTTCCCTAATCCTATACACCTACTTGTTTGGGGGTCATTCAGTTGAGCTCTTTATTAGTAGCTTTATGTCCACTTGCACTCCCAAATTATAGTCTGTAACACAGTTTAGGACTTGATTATATATCATTTCATTGTGTTTTTTGCTGATTGTATATATTAATCCTAAAGTCTATAATCTTTGAAGGGAAAAAATTCCTATATTCTTCTGTAGTATTATTCTGTTGAACATTATATTTTTGTTTTGTTTTGTTTTGGGGGGGGTTGGGGGGTCAATGGGGGTCAAGTGACTTGCCCAGGGTCACACAGCTAGTAAGTGTCAAGTGTCTGAGGCCGGATTTGAACTCAGGTCCTTCTGAATCCAGGGCTGGTGCTTCATCCACTGTGCCACCTAGCTGCCCCTCTGTTGAACATTATATTTAACTGGTCGTTGTGAGGAAAAAGCATTATGAAACATTACTATATAACCCTAAGATTTTGTTAGTTGATTCAAATTGAACACTTTATTATGCTTTACCTAGAGCAGTGTCATCTCTATATTTAATGAATTATGCAGAAAACTTGATTCCATCAGAATCCAGCATTTTGGGTGAATTCATTTATGAAAACAAGTTACAGGCATTAGAAAATAAATTATATTGATTTCTGATATTGAGAAAATTACAAATTTTTTGTCAAGTGTTTCATAAATATGATGAATATAAGAGACTGCTCAGGGATTAGTTTGCTAGGTATTTTCTAATTGCTGTAGTCTTTCAGGAGAAAAAAAGATACCTGTAGGTCTTAATTGACAGTAAAAGTATTTGGGATCTCACACATGTCACTTGGAGATTTGAATAAAATTAGCTTAGCTGCTTGGGAAGGCTTTGAATTTAAAATCATTCCTCTTAATAAAGCAGAAAAGGTGTGGCTTATGTCTAGGATAAAATTCTTATGACAAGTATACAACCTGCCTGTACAGAAAGTTAATAATTAGATATCAGCAGATATTAAAAGTAGAATTTAGATTCTACAGTAATGGTTTTATATATTTTAAACTGTTTTAATACTTTTTTTCTCTTCTTTAGGCAGAACAGATTATTTTTGACCATTTTTCCAATCCTAAATTTGTCGAGCAGTTAATAAATTTTCTATCTTTAGAAGACAGAAAAGGAAAAGACAAATTTAATCCTCGTCGGTTTTGCCTCTTCAAGGTAACTAAAATGTTATTATCAGTTTCGTGGATTTTGATTGAAGGTGAAGCTTGTGGGGTAATTTAGGATTTGGACTTTGGTATGCTTAAAATCCTTAGTTTTCTACATGTTTGTAGTGAATGTGATCATTTTTTTTGGTGTCACATCTACTCAGGAAATCACATCTAAATATCTAAGAACTCAGTGTGAGGGCCAAAATTTGATATACGGAGCATTATTTGGGTGACTCACCTTAGTATTGGTGTCCCAGAAATATGAGGGACCCTTTAAGGTTTACCCTCCCCTCTGAACTGCCCTTTTTAGATATTTCTCCCAGGCCAATAAGAAAGGAGCCTCTGAGCTTTAGTTCACAAATGGATCAGATTTTATTACTTGGGAATTAATTAAACAACAAAGGTGAAACTAATAAAAATCAAAGATACAGAAATAGGAAAATAGAAATACAGATAAATGCTCTTAACTCTAAACTTAACCAATGCAACGCCAGACCATTTCCAGTTAAGCTAGTTCAAAGGAATTTAGGGTTTTCCATAATTAACTCACCAACCCCAGACAGTCTACAGTTGCTCACACCATGCCAAGACAGAATGAAGATGCGCCACCACAAGGGGAGTCGCCAGACAGAGACCCGAGAGTGAGCCCGCGTTCTGGAAGCAGCCCTCTCTTCAGGGAGCATTCAATCTTTCCTTTCCCAAAAGGGGAAAAACTGCCTATGGAGAGTTCTCCTTCTCAGTTCAGTAGCATATGTAACCTCGGAGTGGGCCAGGTGTGGACCCTCCCAAATGAGTTAGCTAAAATTGGGAATATAAATTTTTACCACATCCCCCCCCCACCGCCCCTATTTCTTTAGAAAACCCATATGGGTTTGCCGATGAAACAGCCAAAAATTCCAGAATATAATACCCTATGCTAGCAAACAATGTTAATATCAATATAGCAAAGGGAGAGAGAAGTTTTGTCCAGAGGGGTGGTCCCTCATGAACCAACGCTTTGACACTGGCCTTGCAGAGGGAGGGCGTCTGCAGAGAGTACATGTTACAGATGGTGTATATAATAACAGAAGGAAAAAACAACAAAACAAAACTGTTCATTTAAAGTCTCTGAGCTCTGGTCTTCTTGGAGTGGTAAGATGTCATCAGGAGAACTGGACTCTGGTCTGGAAAGCTGGATTTACTTCTTTAGTTGTTAAACTGCTAGATTTTTACTAAACCTTAGCATAGCATTGTCAGTGATCAAATTAAACAGTGAGAGTTCTTCAATATATAACTCATACTCAGACTGTGTGTGTGTGTGTGTATAAAATCATATTACATTCCCCTCCTTTATATAATACAGGGTTGAGGTAGTTATGCAATCTATAACACTTCTTACCACCATGTGTCTGGATCAAAGCCAAATTTAGTAATGTGTCCATGACTCCTGAAAATGTTATTGGAAAGGTTACCATACCACGTCTCATAGTTCCAAGACATTCAGCAAGTGTGCTAGGCCACAGGTGGATGGATTCTGACCATGCCATTGGACTGAGTGAAAGAAAAAGAAAACTCTTAGGAGGGAGAGAGGAAGAAACTGGACTGTATCCAGCAATTTTGGTCTACATAGTTGCCATCATAAGCAAACCATGGATTTACGTGTACTCGTCTCTCCTCCTGTTGTACATATTTTCTCTCCAGGGCCTGCATCAAACTCACTGTAAGAGCAGTTAGTCTCTGAAATGATAAGTTTCCATAACTCATAAATCTCATATTAATTTCACCAAAGACAATATGATGGTAAAAATGCGTGTTGTGCTGCATAAAACTGAAGATATACTTGTAATATATACAATAATTCCAAACCATACCCAGAGTATAATGACATATAAATGATAAATGAATGTAAATAGTTGATAATAGTAGACATTATTACATAATCTTCTTCGAGCAAGTAAAGACTTCATCTTATACATGAAAAACTTAACCTATACAATACCCTCACCGTTTCCGACTAAGCTGGTTCAGAGGAATTTAGGGTTTTCCGTAATAAACTCACCAACCCCAGACAGTCTACAGTTGCTCACACCACGCCAAGACAGAATGAACACGCGCCACCACAAGGGGAGTCGCATTCCGGAAGAAGCCTAGCGTTCCAGAAGCAGCCCTCCCCCTCCCTTCAGGGAGCATTCAATCTTTCCTTCCCCCAAAAGGGGAGGTCCTTCAAAAATTGCCTATGAAGAGTTCTCCTCAGTTCAATAGCATACATAACCTCAGGGTGGGCCAGGTGTGGCCCCTCCCTAATGAGTTAGCTAAAAATGGAAATATTAATTTTTAACCACATCAGAATGGTGATGGCTGTCTTTTTATAAAGCCAAACCCTCTGTACTAGATTGTGAACTTTTGTACTCATCAGAATGCATAATGTACACATACATAATTCTTTTGGTTATGAATTCATTAATTTTAGAATACCTGTGTATGTATTTTATTTCAGGTGGTCAGTAAAGTTCTTTGTTCTCCAACTTTTAATAAACACATAAGATTTCAGCAGTAATCATAATCACTTAAAGAATTAGACTATATATAAAGATGTACTTTTAAATAATTATGTTTTTCCTTTTAATTATTCTAATAGGGTGTGTTCAGGAACTTTGACGATGCCTTTTTGCCAGTTTTGAAGCCTCACTTAGAACGTCTAGTCTCAGACTCACATGAGAGCACCCAGCGATGTGTAGCAGAAATTATAGCTGGCTTGATCAGAGGTTCTAAGCATTGGACATTTGAAAAGGTGGGTGTGGGTGAGTGGGTGTGTGGGTGTGTGTTGTGTGCGTTTATACAATACTTCTAATAAGTTACATTTATCAGTAATATTCATGTACTTTATAGATTCTCAAGTAATACACTGTGCTTTAGTATTTTCTTTTCAACTGTTTTCTTTATTCACCCCACTTCTGACCCAAGATCAACAATGAAGGCTTGATATTATAATGTGACAAATTTCTTTTCTTAGACTATTGAGAGTTTAATTTCACTTTAAGCTTATTAAACTCTGTGTTAAAATTTCTGTTTTGTAAAACTTCTACCAAAAAAAGCTAAGATGCCCATTGACAACTTTTCATTTTTCCAGGTAAATGAAAACTTAGGTTTTGAAAATTGGTTGTTTTGAATAACAGTAACCTTTTACCTTTTTTTTTTTTTGATTGAGCAGGTGGAAAGACTTTGGGAGCTTCTATGTCCCCTGCTTAGAACAGCATTATGTAACATTACAGTGGAAACATATAATGATTGGGGAACTTGTATAGCAACTTCCTGTGTAAGTTTTCTTTATACCTTCTTTTATTTTGAGTATTTGTTAAATAAAACTAAATAGAGGTGTATATATCATTATCTGCACCATTTAAAGTCACTTTTAATGAGAGAATTGAAATTTTAGTTACATAAAATATATTTTTCTAATACTAAATTTTCCTTGATGACCTAAATTCTCCCAAATATTGATGTATCTGATAAAATTGTTTGCTAATAATCTTTGAGAAAAATCCATATGTACATTTAGTAAAAATCCTCACTTGAGAAACTCAACAAAAATAAGCATTTATATACTAAAAAAAATCTTTAATTTTTGCATGAAATAATAAATTATTATTAAATATTTCATCTTAAATATGTGTAAGTTAAATAGCACAATAACAAATATCTTGTCTCCATATCCCCTTCTAAATTGGATTGTGCTGCCTTAATTAACCTTTTTATGTAGTTATATTAAGTAAACTGTGAGATTTAAAATTGGATATAAGAGCATTAAACTCCCCTTTAACCTTTCCCTTATATATCTCCCAGACCAGTAAGAGAAAGAAGCCTGTGAGCTTTGATTAGAGAGGAATTAATTAGCTTTTATTGTTTGCGAATTAATTAGCCAACAAACAGGTGATACTGATTAGGGAAACAGGAAAGTAGAAATACAAATGAATAGTCTTAGATCTAAGCTTAGTCTATATTCTTTTATAAAACTCACCGAATCCCAAAGCTACCTCTCAGGCTGAGAACCAGAGTCGAGCACGTGCTGCCACCGAGGACCAGAGCTGATCACCCCAACACGCCGTCAAACCTGAGCCAGCGTGTGTGTGCCGAGAGAGCGAGCATTTCCATTCTCTCCTCATTTTTAAGCTGGTGCCCTGGAAGTGGCATACTTGGCCACGCTCTCCCGGGCAGCAGCAGGCACATGATTGTTCATCACGGTCTCCTCCCTGAAAGAGCAGTCCTTCAAAAACTGGCGGTCCTTCAAAAACCATTTCAGTAGTGTGCATTCAACTCTTTTTAGTTAAAAACCTTCATTTTTTACCACAAAGCATATTGTTATTCTGACTTTGCCAACTTCAGTCTGCATCACTTTATTCCTCATGGGGCAGCAAGGTGGCGCAGTGGATAGAGCACCAGCCCTGGATTCAGGAGGACCTGAGTTCAAATCCAGCCTCAGATACTTGACACTTAACTAGCTGTGTGACCCTGGGAAAGTGACTTAATCCCAATTGCCTCACCAAAAAAAAATTATTCCTCAGATTATTTTTCATATTTGTTATTTATTCTGGCATTAGTTAAAATGTAATCAGCCATTTTTCCAGGTGTTGAACACATGGATTGTTTACAGATTGCTATTATGAATTTGTTGGTGTGTAGTGACTTTGGATTTATCTTAAAATCTATTGTATACTTTTGGTTCTAATACTGTAGTCGCTCTTCTGTTCCCTTGATTACTTTTTTGTTTTTTTAAATCTAATATTGTATAGTTTTGACAGTTATACAGTCCAGCCATTCAGATACCCCTCAGTCCCCTCTCCCTCTTTTAGAAAATTTAGAGATAATAGTGATTCAATAATAATCGCAAAAGGGCAAGGGTGGCAGCCATAGAGTCAGGAAAATCTCCCTCTAATACAACCAGCTATATGAGTCCTGAACCAGTGCCCTAAGTGTCCCTAAGACTTTATTAAAATTGCATACAAAGGTGCAGTGGATAAAGCACCAGCCCTGGATTCAGGAAGGCCTGAGTTCAAATCCAGCCTCAGACACTTGACACAAAAAGCTGTGTGACCCTGGGCAAGTCACTTAACCCTCATTGCCCCACCCAAAACATTTGCATACAAATTGTTTTTCTGCATTGGTGGAAAGAGAATTCTGCACTTTCATTAAGTTACATTTTTTAGCATACCACTGCCATCTTCTCTCTCTCTCTCTCTCTCTCTCTTTCTCTCTTTCTCTCTCACTCACACACACACACACACACACACACACACACATATACACACACACCTTGATAATATTTTGTGAGTCTTGATAATATAACTACGTGGTGCTAAATACCTGATATAATGATTTTGCGTGTATGTGTATATATGGTGTATGTATGTTCTTAACCTGTCACCAGTTCACTGCATAGGGTTAAGATTTAAAACATCAGTAGCATTACTTTAAAGACCACCTTCCTAGCTAGGTTGCTAGTTAATTGACTTGGTGATTAAATTGGACAACTGTTATCTTTCTGGCATGTTGTAGTGTAAAAGGTTTCATAAGAGAATTTTACTTTCTTGATCTTTTCTGACTTAGGCCTGAGAGAGGCATATGTTTTAATGTATTGATTTTACCTTTGTATTCAAACTCTTTGATGTCTTTACATACATAGTAATTATATTCATAGTGTACTTAGTAGAATTGTAGATTCCCTGAAATATGATATTTGGACATATTTTTCAATACAGGAAAGCAGAGATCCTCGGAAACTTCATTGGCTGTTTGAGTTGTTATTGGAGTCTCCATTGAGTGGTGAAGGAGGATCTTTTGTAGATGCATGGTAAACCAAAACAAACCTAAAAAGTTAGCTTTCAAGGTGTTTTTGTGATCAGTTCACATGATACACAAATAGAAGTAAGTTAGGTGTATTGCCTTAGTAATCTTAATGATTCTCTTTTAGATCTAGTACAAAAAAATTCAATTAACTATATAGCCATCATTATTGTAGAGACAAGAGTAACACAAGATAATTTAAATTGAATCTTATCCAATCATTTCAGCCTTCTTCTCCACCAAATATTTATCAGAGAGTTGTTATTGAATTACAGTATTGACCAATTGACTGTGAACAATTCCTGTGGTCACCCTCTATAGCTATAAGGGAACCTATTGAATAGTAAATTGAACATAAGGCAGGAAAAAGAGTAAAAGACCTGAGAGCTTTGGAAAAAGAAAACTGATAAAGATCAGTTCTACAGCCAGGTATAAATATACCTGGCTTATAAAACAGGTTAGCTAATACTTCGGTGACTGAATTTCTTCATGTTTTTTACCTTCCTCACAGTATTGTGAAAAGCAAATGAGAATTTAAGTGAAGATACTGTATGTAGGCATAAGAAAGCATATTCTTCATCAGTTAAGAGTCAATGATAAAAAAAAAAGTCAATGATATTTGTGATCATGATTACTATCTGAGAAAATTAACCTGTGTAATGATGAGCAGTTGCCTTTATTAATGTATGAAGATAAATGATGAAGATGAAATTTTGTTTTTTAGTCGACTTTATGTACTACAAGGTGGGCTTGCCCAGCAAGAATGGAGGGTACCTGAGCTGTTACACAGGTTACTGAAGTACTTAGAACCTAAACTCACTCAAGTTTACAAAAATGTCAGGGAAAGGATAGGGAGGTGAGTATTGCCTTACACTTTGTGGTTTAAATCTTCTTTGCATGTTTTTCTTTTTTAAACATTTATAGTCTATATTGGTTATATTTTGAAGGGATGACTTTTATTTTGTGATTGACTCACTATATTCAAAATTTTTTAAATATTGTTTGGACCCATCTGTATATTAACTTCTTTACCTATATATTTATGTGGAAGTTCTTGCCATTTATTTTAATGGTTTTGAATTTTGCCTCATCAACAGAAAATATCAATTCTTAGCTTAGTTATTGCCTTTTTGGCATTTTTTAGGTTTTTTTCTTTGAAAAGTTGACTTGGGAGAGCTGTCATGTTAGGACATGAAATGGTTGAAACAAAATGCGATATAGTTGTTTCAAGTTATACTTTAAAGCAAAATTTAGAAAACATGTTTAGTTGAATCATGACTTCTGATGATGAGGTATATTCATGTGGTCTCTACTAACTTATTTCTTTTTCTACTCTGTGTATTTTATTTTACAGTGTACTGACTTATATATTCATGATAGATGTTTCTTTGCCAAACACTGCGCCAACAAAGTCTCCTCAAGTTCCTGAATTCACTGCCCGGATCCTGGAGAAACTAAAACCCCTCATGGATGTAGATGAAGAAATCCAGAATCATGTTATGGAAGAGAATGGAGTTGGTGAAGAAGATGAAAGAACTCAGGGCATCAAACTATTGAAAACTAGTGAGTGACTAAATTATGTTAATAATGGTAACACCTATGAGATTAGAAAAAACTCACTTAAAGTTATTTTTTGACACAGTCTTTTGAGTATTGATTCCATAAAATAATTTTTTAGTGTATCAGTTTACCTGTTTAGTATTGATTTGTGCTGATTCAGTAGTGCATGAAGTTGATTTGACTTGATTTTTGGTATATAAAGTAAATTTTGGGTAGACTGGTAAAAGAAATTGATAGTCAGATAAGTTGATTTTTTTTTTTTTTTTGGTGAGGCCAATATCAGTGCAACAGAAGGATTTGTAGTGGTATTTGTATAGTGTCCTTAGGTGAATGTGGAAAAGCTATAGAGTGAGTGTCTTTCTCGCTCCCCATTTCTAATATAGTTCTGAGATTCTATGTGTGAGTGACTAAGCATTAGTCCCCCATTCTGATCATACATTTTGGTCATTGAGTCTACAATTCTGTCCCCAAACAGTACTGAAGTGGCTGATGGCAAGTGCAGGACGATCCTTTTCCACAGCGGTCACAGAGCAGCTCCAACTTTTGCCCTTGTTTTTTAAGGTATTTTCTGTGTGCTTGCTGTGAAGGGTGTATGTTCCTCCCTCTTATGGGGTTTGGGAGTGGGTGGTGAAAGAATGACGTATATACTGACAGAATCTATGGTGGTAGTAGATGAAAAAATGCGAAGAAAGGTTGTACACATAGAACAGAGGAATATCTGTTCACCTACAGAATAAAAGAAAAATCTTATGCCTACTACATTGAAATGTACTGTTATGAGATATTGGTTATGAATAGTCAATTTATGAGCTATTTCAATTGGTATGGTAAAGGAGTTCTAAAAGAATATATCACCAGTAATTTTGATGAGAAGCTATTTTCTGAGTCAAAGATGCCTTCTAATCACTAAAGATTAAAATTATAATTCTTTAGAATCTAACTGTACTTAAACAGTCCACCTTATAATAGTGCCTTTTTATGTGTATCTTATAACCACAGATACATTGTAAGTTTCATAAGGAATATTTAATAATGTAAAATTATTTTTATATCCCTATAGCACTTATCACAGGGCCTTCCAGATAGCATGCAGTCAATAAATATTTATTGAATGACTAGATCATGTGTATAATTTAACAAAATATGTAGGGGGAAGAAAAGAGAACAGAAGGAAAATTTTTAAATCCACAGGAATGGAATTTACTTAAGAATATCATATATCAGTAGTCAATAGCTATTCTCAATTAACATTCAACCTAAGAATTGTTGAATAAATCGGGAATACTGCAAGATGGGCATATTGATTTCCATTTAGTAGATACTAAATTTAATGCTTGAAGCTATAAAATAAATATCCAAAGAAAATTATCTTTGGTAACATATGACTTCTCAGATTCATCTAATCTAAGAATATCAGCTCACTTGTGATACATGAATTATAGTAGTTCAACACTTGCTTCATTAGATGATGATGCTGAGACCAAAACCATGTTTCTATCCTTGTATAATTCAAAGACCAGCACTCTATCCCTTTTGCCACCTACCTGCCTCTATTTGATATCTACTATATGGCAAGACACTGGGGAATTCAAAGAAAGATTTTATCAGTTCTACAAAACAGAAGAGTGGACTGATTAAGGATTTCAGTGAAAAATTAAGCTATTTTTCATTGTTTAAAAAAATTATTTACCAGTTAAGTAGTGACATTTTCAGTGATGTTTATGACCTGATGTTATTTGTAAAAATAGAAGGTTGAATTAAATAATCACTAAGGTCACAATTGTCTCCTAATGGTTTATGATTCTAAATCCAAAATCTTCAGCCAAGAACTAAAGGCTCCCCATAGTTTGACCATAACCTACTTTTTCAGCCTTTATTCATTCACCCTAAGCTATAGCCAAAGTCCAGGTTTCTTCACTTTCTTAAACACAGTCCATTTCCCTGCCTCAGTACCTCTTTGCTTGTGCTTTCTCTTCCTTTTAGAGGTCTCAGAATCCTTTAAGACCTAGTTGAAATGCATCTTCTTGCAAATAGTTTTTTTTTGTTCCAACATTCATTTCCCCTCATCTCACTCATTTCTCACTATACCAGCATCCCCAAGCAAAATTGGAAGTTAGATTTTCTTCCTCTTAAATTTTAGGTTGAAAGGTATTTTTTAGAGATGCAGTCCAGGTATCTAATCTTCCCAAGAATCTTACTGTACTTAAACAGTCTATCTTATAATGGTGCCTTTTTATGTGTGTCTTATTACCACAAATACATTGTAAGTTTCATAAGGAATTTTTAATAATATAATATTTTGTATATCTCTGTAGCACCTATCATAGTGCTTTCCAGATAGCATGCGGTCAATAAATATTTATTGAATGACTAAATAGTGTGTATAATTTTAACAAAATTTTATATGAAGGGGGAAGAAAAGAGAACAGAAAAAAATTCTTAAATCCACAGGAATGGAATTCACTTAAGAATATTATGTATTATATATTAATAGTCCACAGCTATTCTGAATTAACATTCGATCTAAGAATTGTTGAATAAATCAGAATTCTTTAAGATGGACATGTTGATCTACAGTATTCTAGCCATAAAGCATGGGAAAAGTGACAGCTAAGACTTGGGAGGTGGATAGTGTTTTAGACATAAAATATATGAATATGTAATATATGTATACATCTTTTATATGGTAGAGATTAAATTATGAAGATGAGTAAAATTCAGAATTTTAGTGATTAATATTAATTAAATATATTCTCTTTCCACTTCAAAATACATTTTAAATTCTTACCTTAAAGTATGTTGTGACAGTAGCATATTATTGTTAATGCAGCATGGTAGAGTGAGTGGTTTTAGGTGATTCCATGATTTTTATAGGACTATGAGATTACAAAATAAATCTAAAGCAATTTTATTCGAAGGAATTGATCCATCAGCAAGTCTTTAAGCTAGACCTAATATGAGTTAGGCACTGTACTGAGCACTGGATATATAAAATCAATCATTTAACAAACATTTATTAAGGTAGATGCTATGCTAAGTTCTAAGGATACAAAAAACCGGCAAACACGCAGTTCTTACCCTCATGGAACTCACATTCAAATGTGGAAGATGACATGCAGATAACTATGTATATGTGTGTGTATATAGTTAAATAGTAGGAGATAAGTCTTGTAGGGAAGGCCACTTGAGAGGAGGGGAGAAAAGGTGGACCAGAAATGAACACCAAGTAAAGTGAACATGTCCATATACAAAGTAGAACAGAAAAAGAGGACAGTGCATGAAGCTGCAAATGTCTCATTGCTGCTTTTCCTTTTTTAAGTATATAATAAGTTCACCTTGTAACTTTCAAAGCTTGCATGCTTGTCTGTTTACTTCTGACCTTATTTTCTCTGTTCTTCATTTTAAAATGCTTGTTTAACAACCTTCTTTACTCATTTTAAAATAAGCCTATGATTATTTCTAACAGGTCTAAGATGTCATTGCATTCAGATAATATGTTTATTCTGTTACCTAACTAATGGGCACCATCTTGGTTTCCAGTTTTATGTTGTGACAAAAGAATTGCTATAAATATATTTGTATGTATGGGTTCTTTTACTTCAGAGTTCAAAGAAAAAAGAAAAGAATCCGTAAGTCTAGTAATGGTATCACTAGGTCAAAGACCATATACCATTTAGTCACTCTTGGAGCACAAGGAACTTTTATTTTAACAAGGGAGACAATAGCTCGTATGTGTGCCTATGTGTATATAAATATGTGTATATAATATGAACAGAATGACTAAAAAGTTGTGTAGGAGGGAACATACTACCAACAAGGGCATCATAACAGGCTTTATGTAGAAGGCATTGTTTGAGATGAGTTTTGAAGGAAGCAATGGATTGTAAATAAGGCAGAGATATGGAGGGGATTTATTTAAGGCATGGTGGATCATCAGTAGAAAGACAGCGACAGGGAATTGCACATGTTATACACAGCAAATAGGGCTAGCATATAGAGGAGTAATGTGTAAGAATATTGGAAAAGGAGAAAGGGGCTAGCTTTGGAGGAGCTTCACATACCAGACAGGTTATATTTGATCCTAGAGAAAATAAGGAATCCAGTGGCACTTACGGAGTAGAGGAATTGACATGATCATATTTGGAAAACTACTTTGGCAGGTCCATGGATGATAAAGTAGGAGGAGACCAAGTGAAACTATTAAAGGTTTTTTCCCACTCATCTTTCTTTTTGTGGTTTGAATAAAAGGATAAAATTCCCCTTAGGCTATATAGATCTTCATATGGGTCTGAATTAGCATAATAGTTTTTAACCTCATTACATTATGCCTGTAGATGAAATAAAATGGAAAATGAGACAATAAACTCACTAATAAAACTAATTCTGGGAGGATGACCAGACTTTGGTGAGGATCAGAATTGCAGGATATTAAAGATCAATTTCCTTCATTTGTTTTAAAAGGGTGTTGGGAGGGAGTTTTGAGGGAAGAGGCTGGACAAGATTGACCTCAGATCAATTTCTGTAATTCTATGATTCTCTGAAAATACAATTTAAAATTTTTTCTATGTACCTGCAGTAACACAAACAAATTGCAATAGTATTGGTAAGCCTTTAATGAATAGTAATTAAAGTAGCTTAATAGTTAAAATATTATTTATTAACAAAATACAGTTCAATTAAACAAGCATTTTATTAAACCCTTATATTTGCGAAGTATTGTTGTAGACATGAGGGTTATAAAAATGCCTACTTTTGAGGAGTTTATATTTAACTGGGGAACCCACATATAAAGACAGATGATTATAAGATATTTTGAGGAAAATAAGAACACTGATAACTATGGGTAACAGTAAAGAGTTTACTATCACCTAGTCTGAATCCAAGAATTCTAAGAACTAGAGGTTAGGCAATGGGGACTGCAATTCCAAATAAGAGGTATGTGGCCTCTGCCAAAGGTACACGGGGATGAAGAACAGCAAATGAGGTCAGTTGGGCTGAAATGTAAAATGCATAAATGAAACAAGTATGGAAAGGTAGCTTGGATGGACCCATATTGTAACAGACTTAACATTGCCAGAATTAGTGTGCTTCTTGATGACTGGAAAGGTGTCCTTTATAGCATAAACATTTACCCTGTTGTCTTGTTTATAATGTTAATCCTTCATAGAAAGCGTAATAGTAAATTTTGTACAGGCAACCAGGTTTCAAATTCTCACTAAAAACGAATGCAGCTAATTTAATTCAATAGAGATACAGCACTGGTGTGGTGACTAAGAGCTACAGGCTATTTTGATCCATATTGGCTTGCTAAATCTGACCAAGTCACCTCAGTACGTTAAGCAAGTCTTTAAGTCCAAGTCAAAAAATAGTTCCAGATCAGTCAATCATCACGGCTTTTCTATGTGTTAGGAGCTAAGGATACAAAAAAAAGGAAACTTCAGTGAGAAGAGTTTTCTAATAAGGGCTCCCTATATCAATGAAACCATAGGTATAGAGAAGGAAAAAAAAGCCAATAATTGTGGCAAATTTAGTCACTTTGTGTCAACCGTATATTTTGTTGGATCCAAGGATACAGATCTCAACCCATCTGTGTCTTCTCTGTAACTCTTAAGATGTAACTGAACTCACTGATTTAAAAAAAAAAATAGAATGCATTGCCACTCAGCCACAACTGCTTTCTAACTAGTGATTTTGTTTATTTTTTCCCCCTAGATTGCCCCAGTTGAAAATGATAATAGCTATGATGAATTAAAAAGAGATGCAAAGTTGTGTCTATCACTAATGTCTCAGGGGTTGCTTTACCCTCAACAAGTGCCTTTGGTGCTTCAGGTGCTAAAACAAGTAAGTGATGCCTGACTTAAGAAGACTGAGTTCTGTTTGGAGCATATGGAGTTTTTGGTGCTTGTGGGAACATCCTTTTCAAAATGTTGAGTGGGCTGTATTATGGTACTAGATCTCAGGAGAGACTAGGACTGAATATTGATGTGGGAATCATCTGCGTAGAGGTGAGAATTGAAACCACAGAAGTGAACAAGTATAGAAAAGAAAAAAGAAGGCTTTGGACAGAATTTTGGGGAACACTCTCAGTTAGGGAGCTTAGTATGGAAGAAATCCAAGAAAGGAGAGTAAGAAGGAATAGTCTGACAGGTACAAGGATACATCAAGAAAAGGAAATGTCACAAAAACCCAGAGAACATTAATAATACAAGGTCTCTTGAAGTCCAGTGAAACCATACTTTGAGATTCATTGATGACAATAATGATAGTTAACTTAATTTTTTAAAAGTCTTTAAATGTTGTAAGATACTTTATATGAATTCTCTCATTTGATCTTCACAACAATCCTATACAGAGATTACTATAACTAATAGTCTCTCTACTTTACTAATGAGGAAAGTCAAGTAAAAGTTGTTAAGAGACTTGCCCATGGCTAGTAAGTGTCCTGACAAGATTAATTCATATCTAAATTTCATCTCCACTCTAATTGCAATACTTTTCCTACTGTTTCCCCCAACCCCACCCCCATCTCAGCTGACAAGCACCAGTTCCCATTGCTTCCTACCATTCCTTCCCTTATGTTTCCAACTAGTCACCTTGAGACACCTAATCAATAAGACCTGTGCATTCTTGTTTTGTTTGTTTGTTTGTTTGTTTTTTTGCAAGGCAGTGGGGGTTAAGTGACTTGCCCAGGGTCACACAGCTAGTAAGTGTCAAGTGTCTGAGGCTGGATTTGAACTCAGGTACTCCTGAATCCAGGGCCGGTGTTTTATCCACTGCGCCACCTAGCTGCCCCCAAACCTGTACATTCTTAAGGACTAGATTATTGAAGTTTTTGCTTAAAAGCAAAAAGGTTTACCTATTTAAACTCATGAAAAGAGAATTACATTAGATTAGGATATAGGGCCACCTGATAAATTCAGTAGTGTTTTCCTTAATTTTTTTTTTTTTAAACAGACAGCAAGAAGCAGTTCTTGGCATGCTAGATACACGGTACTGACCTACCTCCAAACCATGGTATTTTATAATCTCTTTACTTTCCTAAACAATGAAGAAGCAGTTAAAGACATCAGATGGCTTGTTATAAGTTTGCTGGAAGATGAACAGCTAGAGGTAAAATTAGAATTTTCATAATTAAATAAAATTAATTAATCTTTTTAAAATATTACTACATAACAAAAGCAATAGCAGCCAGTAAATCTAGTATACTTTAAGAATTTAGCACAATGAATTCCTTCCCCTTCTTAACATAGCTCTTGTTGGTTAAGATTTGCTATATCCTATTTTTCAAGTTTAAAATGTATTTATCATTGGAATTGTCTTGTAACTCCTCATGAGGACTAGTTTGGAAACCTCAATTAAATTTTTTTTTTTTACTTCTACATGAAAATTAGACCAGAAATAAAAATTCATGGACCCTTGTCTTGGACTCACTAATATCTCATGCGTCACCTTTGGCAAATTGTTTAATTTCTGAGGGCCAAAAAGTTTCTTTATCTGTTAAATGGGAAAAATATCTGCTCTATCACACAGGTTGCTATATCAAATGATTATGTGAAAGGACTTTAAAAAATGTATAAAATAGGCAAATTTAAGACCAAGTTGCTCATAGGTTTGTATTCTTGGATATTTTGTGATGTTTTAGAGATCTCATTAGAAACTGTAACAAAAACAAAGATCCCAAAGATCATAAAAACCATAAAGCTTTCTTACACTGTCAAGTAGCTCCCACAGTAAGCTTTTGGCACAGAATTCTTTCTGCATTAGTTAAATTAACATGGAGAGATCATAGATCAAATTTAAATTTACATCCAGATTTTTAACATATATCTCTCTACATTTTGACTTGCTTAAAATTAATTTCTGTAGATTTATAAAAAAGTGAGTGAAAGTTATTCCATCTAAGAGAGGCAGGTAACAAAACCTAGCAATTTGGGTGGAAATGGTATATAATTATTAGCCTCTATTTTTATGAACTTTTTTCCTAGGCTTGCCTTGGAACAAAATGTTGTAATTAATTAGTAATTCAACAGTACTGAGAAATGGATCTAATAAAGTTGTTCACTCTTATACATGAAAATAGAGGGATAGGAGTCTCAAGCATTCATTGCTAACCCTCTAGATCTAAATTCATCCTGTTTTGTAATATTAGAACATTATGTTCAACGACTTATAAAGTGTCTTTTGCTAAATATTAGCCATCACATTTGTTGAAAGTTTGTTTTGTATTTGCACAGGATGTCTATTAAATACCATGTCCAAATGCCTGATTATAAATGCATCGTCTTACCATTAATATGCAACAGTGAATGCTTAGCAGAAGTCTAACGTGTTTTATGATTAAGTATGAAGTGACACCATTGAGTCCTTTCTCTTCTGGAAGTTCCAGGTGTTTTACTTATTTAAAACTGAATCTCTTAGCCTTCTTAAAACCCTTTGGACTGACTAAAAAAAAGAAATTGTAAGCCAGTATTGAAAGTTAATAGCTCATGAAATTGATAAGAGTGGTTAATTCTATTAAATGTGTGCTGTAATCAAAAGATTGATGGAAATTGTCAGTTTGTAGTTTTTTATTATTTTGTAATTAATTATAAATTGTAATTTTGTAATTAAAAACTTTAAAGTTTCTACTAATGTCTAGCATTTCTGTAACAATTTAGACTAAACAGGTGATGTAAAATGTATTACTTCACTTTAAAGTATACATTAGATGAATGATTAGTACCACTTGTATGTTTCCCATTTATCTGATAGAATCCCCACCTCCAAAAACATCTTGCACTTTTGTAGGAACATTTTTTTGCATAAAATTATATTTAATAATTCTCTTCTCATACCTTCCCCATAGTCTCTGTTTTGAAAAGTAGTTCACCTCAATGTACATAACTGCTTCTTTTCTTAGGTTCGAGAAATGGCTGCTACCACCTTAAGTGGGCTACTGCAGTGTAGCTTCCTTACCATGGATAGCCCTATGCAGATTCATTTTGAGCAGCTTTGTAAGACAAAGCTACCTAAGAAAAGAAAGCGAGATCCTGGCACAGTGGGAGACACCATTCCATCTGCAGGTAACAGCATGTGATTTCATAGAATCTCAGGTCTGGAAGGAACATGAGGGACCACTTGGTCCAACTTAGAACTGGACCAGAATGCCTTCTACCTTGTACCTGACAAGTGGTCATCAAGCTGGAAGACCTCTACTTTTAGATAGCTCTGATTATAGGAAGTTCTTTTTTGCATCAAACCTAAATTCGCTTCTTTTAACTTCCATATTTCTGACTTTGTCTTTCTGTAGCCAAAAAGAACAAGTCTTTTATATAATAGCCTGTCTGACCCTTGAAAACAAGTATCTTGTTTTTTCACGGTTGTCATTTTCACTGCGTTCTTCATCAGGTTGGTTGCTCTCTTCTGGATTATACTGATGCCTTACTAAATGCAGCAGCCAGCACTAAACATAATATTCAAGGTTTTGTCTAATCTGAACAGTGTACAGCAGGGCTACCATCCCCATTCTGTGGGAAATGAAGAGACTTAAGAAGATGATAATTGAAGGATTACCATATGGAAGAGGAATTTTGTTTTCCTCAGAAAATAGAAGTAGCACCAACATGTTAAAATCAAAGGGATGCAGATTCATAACAATTAGAAATTTATATATGACTCGTCATTGGGAGTGTTCAAGGGGAACATTGGCTGCCTCAGTGAGTGATGGTTCCTGCGATTGGTAACTCCTTGGAGATTTTGAAGCAAAGTCTAGATGACTACTTGTTGCATTAGTTATGTTTGAAATTGCCTTCAGGTACAAGTTAGACCAGATGGCTGCTGAGGTCCTTCGTAACTATACAGCTCTTATTAGCCATGTTGTAAAGGGGTTTCAGGCTTCAGGTAGGAATGGAACTTTTCTCTAAGTACTCTTCCAGCTTTCCTGAAATTCTGTGATTCTATTAATACCAAAATGTGTATGAAAATGAAAAGAAAAAGGTGAAAGCCACATTAGAGTTTTACCTTTTATTATCAAATTGATTGGCTTCATGAGTTTCCCTTGTTGTTTCTGTGTTCTTGATTAAATGTCAGTATAATGCTTATTTAATACTCTTAATATGGAGTAAACTATTAAGGAAAAATAAAGCAGTTTGCTTTTCATAATTTTATTGGCAATACAGTTGACTGTTTAGTTTTTATTTTAAAAGATACGAAGGTTAGAAAAATCTTAAAACATATTACTTTATTTATATAATTTGTGTAGATTGAATAAGGAAACCCTAGAGATTTGGTTCTATTTTTCATGCTCCAAGGCCTCTGCTACTATAAATAGTAGCTGAAGGTCAGAAATACTAGTTTCTCTGATTAACTTTAATGGACATGAGGCGTATTCCCAGCATTAAATCCCATATGTAGTACTGCCATTCAGAGCAAAGGAGTCTAAGATACTAAGGACAAGGGGCAGCTAGATGGCGCAGTGGATAGAGCACCGGCCCTGGATTCAGGAGGACCTGAGTTCAAATCCGACTTCAGACATTTAACGCTTACTAGCTGTGTGACCCTGGGCAAGTCACTTAACCCCAATTGCCTCACCGAAGGGGGGGGGGGAAAGATACTAAGGACAATTTATTGAATCTCTGTTCACTGTCTAAATGTATTTACTAGTAGCATGTATTTGTGTTGTGCTTTGTACGCCCATTTGAGTAGTACATTCATGTCTTTTAAAAAACAAAATAAGGGCCAGCGAGGTGGCGCAGTGGATAGAGTACTAGCTCTGGAGTCAGGAGGACCTGAGTTCAAATCCACCTTCAGACACTTGACATTTACTAGCTGTATGACCCTGGGCAAGTCATTTAACCCCGATTGTCTCGATTCACCCCCCCCCCACACTCCCCAGAAAAACAAGAAAACAATAGTTTTTTTTGGTTTTTATTTTTAATTACTTTCTTTTCAGAATTGGTCAATCGGCATGCTGGAGTACTGGGAATTGGTGCATGTATTTTATCTAGTCCTTATGATGTTCCTACCTGGATGCCACAGCTCCTGATGAATCTCAGTGCACACCTGAATGATCCCCAACCTATTGAGGTAAAATTTTAATTTTATTCTGCATTCCATATCAATCTTTTTAACCACCCACCCACAAACCGCCCCCAAAAAAACCAAACCCCACATTTTATCATAGTGCTTTTTTTAAACTGCAAATTGTTATTTTTTGCTTCTGACAACCCTTTTCTTGCTTTTATTGTAGCAAAGAGCCACTTATAAGGAGCCCAAAAGTGTCCAGTATCACGCTAGTTTTTATTCTTAAGTATCATCATTTTTTCTGAAAACAGAATAGCTAGTATTGGGTAATATTTTATATTTAATCTAAGAATAAAAGTGATTGTTGTTGGATTATGGTATGGACTGTGAGTTATTCTCTATATGTTATCATAACTAATAGGATCACACATTTACCACTCCATCTGTTGAAAATTGTTACTATTGGTGTCATTTCTGATTGGTTTTCATTTAAAGGAGTACTATTCTTCCCAATAATTTTGAATTGCTTAGGGTCTTTTTTGGTAGCAAGGGGAAAAAAGTGTGGGGTAAGAACTGATTTCGTCAGAGATGACCAAAAGAGTTTGAGAACTGCTGTCTTGGAAGTTTTTATATATATATTTAATTCCTCTTTAATAAGCCAAAGTGTATTCAGAAAGGGTTAAAAGTATTTGGATTACCTGTTCTTTAGATGACTGTAAAGAAGACCTTATCCAATTTCCGAAGAACGCACCATGATAACTGGCAGGAGCACAAACAGCAATTCACTGATGATCAGCTGCTTGTGCTCACTGATCTCCTGGTGTCACCATGCTATTATGCATAGAAAAGTAAGTATAGTTCTGGATTTTAATGACTAATATCAGGAGATGTAGTGCTCTTGATTTTTAAAAAATTTAATAACAAATTTCTCTTTGTGTTCTTGCGTATATTCTTGGATGACAATCACTTTGTAGGATTGGCAGGTAAAGAAGTATTTTACTTAGCAACCTTAGATGTGTTTACAACATGACTAGCATAATGAAACATACCTGAACCATTCCATTTTGCAAACAGCCCACCAAGGAAAATGCACACAGTTTCTCTTCTTTTCACCCTTTCTTCTGGCTAATATAAATGAAATTCTTGGGGATTTTTCTTTGCCTTTTCACCTTGAATATTAAGTAGAGAACATAGTATGAGAAAATTGGGTTCCTGTCACCTTTTTCCTTTTCAGCCTTTGTTGTAGGTGAGAATACTGGCCAAATGTTGTCTTATTTGCCTTGTTGCGGGGCTTCTAGGCTACTGGCACAGTTTTGTTGACAAGTTTAATGTGATAGGCAACTTTTTCATCTCAAGTCTTAGAAAAGTATAAAAATGTTTAATATAGATTTTTAACTATTTGTTACAGGTTCTTCATTAATGAGGGAGGACTCAGAAACCTTTCTTCAGTGATAGAGGAAACTCAAAGAAATTTCATGTATAAAAACCTTTAGAACTTGGAAATCCTGATGCTTAACTGAAACTCTCCCTCCTCCTTCCCCAGTACAGATGAGTAGCCCTAACTTCAGGCTCTTTTCATCAAAAATTCCAATTCCTCAGGTACCAGCTGTGGGAGTTCTTGACAGGTTTCTGAAACTGCCTGTCAAGCCTAATTGCTTTTGGTGGTTGTCATGTTCGGTCTCATGGTCTGTGTTCCATAGGTGTCCCCAGCTTTCCATTTGATATCTTCACTTGTTGGGATGCATTCCCTGATTTATCAGTAGATAACTTTTCTCTGTGCAACATCTCAAAGAGCTGCAAACCTTCAGAAAATAAACAGTTGTCCAATATTAATTAAGACCACGACATCCAGGACCAGAATCTGGGAACCCTTTAAAATACTATTGCTCCTTGGAATCAAAAACATCCATGTGCTGACAGGTCCTGTCATTTCACTCATCTCAACTTCTTTTGAACTTTTTCTAAAATCTTTGTTGACTTTAAAGATTGTGGGCTATGGAAAGCCTTGTAACCTCTTCAGCCTGGATCAAGGTAGCCATAGTTAGAAAGGAGGGAAAACAGAGAAAGTGTCTATAACCTCATCCATGACCTGGTGGAGTGCTTGACCAAGATACTGAATTGAAGCCCCTGTCCACCTGCTTCCTATAGGTTAGAGTTTTTGGTGCTGAATAGAGCCAATAGATGAAGGGGGGAAGGGCTGTGGGTCGGGAGGATTGATGAGCAACATTTTAATTGATTGGAGTGTGTGTATACATTTGTGTGTATTAAAAAAATAAACAAAAACAAGAAAACTGACTTTTTTACCCTGTATTCTTTACAAATATGTTTTGCCCTCCCTGTTGTACTTTGCATAAATGGAAGACTGCTGAGTTTGTGGAAGTTCTGTATATTTTTGCCTGCAACATCGTTGAGAGGCTGATAACTATTGGCTATTTAATTGACCTATTTAATATATGTTGCATATATGTAAAAGACTGTATAAACTGTAGAGGTATTGCATTGGCAAGACATTGTACAGATTACAACCTTTTACACAACACCCTTGTGAAATTAATTTGTATAATTCACATTTAGATGTTTATACTATAGTGATTATGGCTTTTGTATCCAATCAAATGCCATTATTTGTGTGTTTAAATTATTCTCCTTAATTATCTTTTCATGTTACAAAAGCTGAGGTGGGTTGGGGGGGGTGAAGGGGAGGGGGTTGGTTTGAATTTCATTTAACGCATTAGTATGTCTCATGTAACTTTTCATGTGCATTTCTAAATTCTAACATCCCATGTTCTCTGGCAAATTTGTAGATGCAAGGTACCTCTTAAGTTGAAATAATTCACAAGTTGGTGTGTTTCATCATTCATACAACCTGTACAGTCTTCCTTTCAGGAACACTAAAAATATGTTTTTGAATACCTACCTACTGAGTTAGTGACTCAATACAGACTTTAAGCACAGCAGTGTTCCTAGTGCAGTATTTCCTAAGTGTCAGCACACAGACGTAATCACTGTATAGAGTAGTGCCAAAACTATTATTTCAATTGTGTACCTAGTTGAAACCCAATAAATGGATTGTTTGTAACACTTGGTTTTTGTCTTAATTCTGGGAAGAAAATTAAGTGTGTTTTTGGTACTTTATTCTGTTGTTTGTTTTTTTTTTAATCTCATAGCACTGTCAGTATTCTCTGACAGCTTTAAACTAGGTGTCTAAGTGCAAGACTATCCTTTGATGTGTATCTGTACAAAATGTGAAAGATGCTATACTAGGGGCATTTTTAGGGCTCCATGAATTCATTCACTGAGAGAAAATTCTGGAACACCTTGAGGACTCTCTCCTTAGGCAAGACCACCACTAATTACTTGGAAGAGTAAATCAGATGTTCTTTAGGTTATGACATCATCTTGTAAATAAATGTGGCTACCTCCACCAGGTAGTGCTTGCTCTTTAGAGCATCCACATCTGATCACTTCATGATCAGAAAGCAGAATTGTTTGACTCATCCAGATTCTCTTCCTGTCCCATTCAGGAACATTGTGCACATACTGGGTATCTCTGATTTCCTCTTTTTCACTTTCTGTACACCTCAGGCAGTCTGTTTCTAAAATGTGCATCTGCATCTTCTGAGGGTCTCTTCTTTCCCAACTCTAGCTTCTACTGTAAGGAATGCCTTCAAATTAACAAGTTTTTTGTTTTTTTAACGTTTCAGTATTGTGGATAAGTATAGTAATGTTTTCATTGATACTAAAGGAAGAAGAAAGCCTTTAGGAGCTTCACAAAAAAAAATTTTCATCTACCTAATACATCTCTTAATTGTCTTAAAGTCTTTTAGACAAACTATTTCTGATTCAGTCTTACTTATTTTCAATATTTACTAGTTTTTTCACAATATTGTTTTCTACTAATTTTTCATAAATATTGTTCAGCTACATTATGGGTAAATTATGTCAGCTAGACTAGGGACCTAATGACCATTTCTAACATTTTTGTGGAGAAATGCTCAAAATTCCAAGGTAACATACCAATGAATTGGGGGGGGCGCAGTGGGGGTTAAGTGACTTGCCCAGGGTCACAGCTAGTAAGTCAAGTGTCTGAGGCTGGATTTGAACTCAGGTCCTCCTGAATCCAGGGCCAGTGCTTTATCTACTGCGCCACCTAGCTGCCCCACCAATGAATTTTTAAAACATAACCTATTTTGTGTTGGGAGTTGCCTATGCTAGTAGTACAATTCATTTATACTTTAAGCTTAAAAATGTTTTGTAGCTCAGAAACCTACACACTTTCCATAGAATATTACCATAGAAAAATATTTTACAAGTTACAATTGACTTAAAATCAGCAAGAAGATCTGATACCACTTGAAAGTAACACGTTTTTAGGAATTGCATAAATAATAGGCATTGGGTTTCAATTATATTGTCTTCCTTGGTGTAGATACTTAGTTTCTGTGACTTTTTTGGTCTTATTTACATTTTATTTGTAAATGTTCATGCTTCTGTCTTTTTGGAAGAAGAGGTGTAGAATACCATTTTATGTGCATGGTCTTTGTAGCATTTAACAGTATTGACAAAGCCTTTCTTCTCTGTATTTTCATGACACTGTTCTCTCTTGATCCCCCTTCCACTTGTCTTACCACTCCTCAGTCTCTTTAGCTGTATTATCATATTTCATGCTTACTGACAGTGCATGTAATCCAAGGCTCTGTCCTGCATGCTCTTCACTCTCACACTTAGTGATTGAGCTTATATGTGTAGCCCTAACTCTCTCCCACGCTAGTCCTACATCACCAACTGCTTAATGAACATTTTGAACCAGATGTCCCATGGATATCTCAAACTTCACATTCTCTTTAGAATTTTCCTAATTCTCTTAAGTACTACCATTCTCCTTGGTTCCTGAGTCATCTGAGATTTCTCACTACCCTCATTCCACACATCCAAAGCAGCTGTCAGTCATTTCTACCTTTCCCACATCTCTAACCCCTCTCCCCTTCTTTCCACTCATTTAGCCACCACCCAAGTTGAGATCTTTATTACCTTTCACCTGAAGTATTGTAATAGCCTCCTAACTGATGTCCCTGCCTGGTAAAGACCCACTTCAATTCATCTTCCACACAGCTGCTAAAGTGATTTTCCTAAAATACTGGTCTGGGCATGTCAATCCCCCTATTTAGGCACCTCCTTGAGGCTCCAAATTGTCTCTAGGATCAAATATAATCAGCTGTTTCACATTTAAAGAATGCCTTTTACAACTTGACTTCAACTCACTCACTCCTAGCCAAATTGGCCTTATTGTTTCGCATATGTGGCCCTTTATTTCATGTCTCTATTCCTCTTGCCTGGGGTGTATTACCTCTTAAAATCCCTAATCTTTAGTGCCTCTCTAAGTCTTTGATTGCCTCAACTTCTAGTGCCTGCCTCCCTCCCCTGTCCTTCTTTAGGGGGTGCACTCGTACATGAAAACACACACACACACACACACTCTTTGGTTTTCATGTTATGATTTACCTAGATTGATTGTGAATTATCGCTTTGGCCTAGGCTTGGAACCTGTTTTTGTTTGCCTGATGTGTCTCATAATAGGAAGTACAAGGTTGAAATAAAGATGCTCTGGTAGAAAATAAGCAATAGTTAGGTTAAAAATGGTTTGTGAAAACTGGTAGGTTAACTGAGAATTATAGTACTCAACTTAAGAAATAGAAGGAATATTAGCAATCAATATCCCATTTTTGTAGTTGTAGAAACAGAGGAACTAAAGTGATTTGTGTAAGGTCACAGGTAGGTAGTTAATGGCAGAACTAAGATTTGGTCTCCCCATCTCAGTGAGCATGATGTTATTTCCATTACACTATGCTTTGAGGGGGGTGTCATGCCTCTTCTAGTGACGTGTTTATCATTACTCAAGGAATTTATAGATAGTTATATAATGTTTATTAATACCATGTCCTTTAGTGCAGTCTGGTGGGCCTTAAAATTGTAGTCTTGAACCAAAAATTTCTTCATTCCGGATAACTTGGACTAGAGAGAGAGAGATATCAGAATTCAAGCTAAGGAAAGTCTTTAATGTGAAACAGGTTTATTTTAGTCTCATTCCTCTGTGATGTGAAGAAGGACTTGTGTAAAGAAGATTCTTTGTTTTTTGGGTTTGGGGTTGTTTTTTTTTTTGTAAAGAAGATGCTAAAGCCTTATAGTTCATTGAGGTAGGCCCAACTGAGGTTTACTTAGTCTCTCATGTATAGTAGTTTGCACTTTTCTCAATGTTGCTGACTAATGTAATTGAAGGAGAGCAGGGCTGGGATTAGGGAGACCCACACTCTTAGTTCTGTAACTAAAATTTTGTGACTAACTATAAGTTGTGCAACCTCTTAATGCCTCAGTTTATTTACCTGTCAAATGGAGATAATACCTGCTCTTAAAGGACTATTTTGAAGTTGAAATGAGACATGAGTTTTTTCACACATTTTTAAGATTATATTTCACATATTTAGAATTGGAAAGGACCTTAAAAGTTGTCTACTCCAAACATTTTAAAGATGAGGAAAATGAGGCCCAGATAGGTTAAGTAAATTGCACAAGGTAACACCAGTTAATATTATTCAAACTCGGGTCTTTCTGACTAGATCCAGCCATCTTTCCAGTATTCCACATCGTCTCCCTAGGAAATGTTATTGTTTCTCAAACCTTCTCAGGTTTTCTACAAAAAAATAAATGAAGACTGAAAAATTTGAATACTGGAACTCAAAGTTCAGAAAATGTTATTTTTATCCTAGCCTTTTTTATTTTAAATAGATTATTATAAATGAAATGGGCATGAAACCTACCCACCACAAGGGAAGGAATGGATCATCAAAATTTATGCCAAAGACTGATTACTAGCTTTTCATAAATCTGCATGAAACTGACCCCAGGGGGAGAGCCAGTAAAGCCTAATGACCTTTTGGTTAACTTGGACTTTTCCTTGGGGCAAGTAAGTGAACAGCAACAACCTGTCCCTGAAAGTTGTTCCTAATAGCCAGTCATCAAAGAATCTTTATGGCCTACTCTGGAGATCATTCTGCCTGTGCCCAAATGACTCTTAGACTAGTATAGTTGACATTTTTTTATATTAACCCTTTTGACGAACCACCTCTAAAACCAGATATTAATTTGCCAACCTGCTGAAAATTTCTACTTCAATATCCTAGGCCTCATCATAGGCATGAAGTTTTTTCTTTTTTTTAAATGCTATTGATAATATAGTATTCGTATGCTGCTTGTATTAAATGACATATTAAGGCCAGAACTCTGTTTGCTGAATATAGTTAGTAACAATCATAACTAGAATGTGTTCTGGCTTCTGTTGAGTTCTCTATTTCCCAAATGAAATATTTTCTTGGAAAATATCTCCATCCTCAAGTCCTGATGAATACTAGCTCTTTATGACCCTGGATAAGTCACTTCATTTCTCAGTGCTCTAGGCTATTAAATTGCAGAATGGGTGTAAAGAAATTGTTAGAGAAATTTCCCCACTGGTGTGTCCCCATACCAATGAAATCACAGGTCAGTCCTCCTCTACCCAAAAGAAAATATCTATTCTACTTCCATATCATATAAGTAACTCAAAAGCGAACTTACTTAATGAAACAAATCTATTGTGTATCATACAAATAAGTTAATCAAATGTTGGTCAATTCATGTCTTTCTACTTAAAAATAAATACAGAAAAAACTGATTGGAAATAAAGTTGTACAAAATGGGAACCACTCTTCTGAGCTAACCAATTGCCCAAGTTCAAGTTAGTCTACATCTACTTATTTTAAAGACTCCTTTTTCATTGTCTTTTTGTTTTTCTTATTTTTTCTTCTGAGGGGGAAAGGGAAGGTTCTGTTTGGAAAACTAAGATTTATGCTAGCATTAAACTGAAAGCAGAATGGTTTTAAAAGAATATATCTGAATTGCCAGTCAACTAAAAAGTAACTCGTAGATCTTAGAAATTTCCACCTAGACAGCTTAGGTTGGTGCAGTGGATAGGGTGCTGGGCCTGGAATCAGGAAGACTTTAGACCTGGCCTCAGACTCTTAGTAGCTATGTGACACCGGGGAAGTTCCTTTACCTATTTCTGCTTCAGTTTCCTCAGTAAAATGGGGATGATAGAATAAAATTACCTACTTTCCAAGATCATATGATCATATGAGATAATTACTTGTAATGGAATTAGCACCGTACCTGGCACATAATGGACACTTGAATGCTTGTTTCCTTCCTTCAGATCTTCTACCATCCCTTTCCTTCAAGCCTGCTCAAAATCTGCCTCCTTTAGGAAGCCTTTGCTGACCAAGACACCCATAACTGATAATACTTATTATTCTGAATTCCCATAACAACTAGTGTACACAATTAGTACTGTTCATATAATTTTTAAAAGTTGCTTTCAAGTCATTTCTCTGGTTTTTGTTTTTTTTTTTTGCTTTAAAGCACCTAGTGCAGAGCTTTACACCCACCAGGCTCTCAATAAAAGTCTTGATTGACAATCTGTTCTCCACACCTATTGCCACAAACCTATTGGTTTTTTGGGTTTTTTTTTTTTTTAGTGAGGCAATTGGGGTTAAGTGATTTGCCTAGGGTCACACAGCTAGTAAGTATTAAGTGTCTGAGGCCGGATTTGAACTCAGGTACTCCTGACTCCAGGGCCGGTGCTCTATCCCACAAACCTATTGTTAACTGTGTATTTTCAAGTGATGCTCTTCTCTTTAACTTCACTCTTTATCCTTGTGATACCAACTCAATCCATCCATGTCTCTAAAAACTCAGGATATGTCTGCCCTTCTTTTCTCTCATCTTTCATATCCAATCAGTTGTCAAGGCATATTGATTCCACCTTTGCATCTCACATCTGTCCTCCTTCCCCCCTTCCCCCTTTCCGTATTTCCTTAGTACAGGTCCACTACCTACTTTTATTGTTCGGTTGTTTTCAGTTGTGTCCAACTCTGTGACCCCATTTGGGGTTTTCTTGGCAAAGACACTGGAATGGTTTGCCATTTCCTTCTCCAGCTCATTTGACATAATGGGGAAACTGAGGCAAACATGGTTGAGTGATTTACCCAGGGTCCCATAGCTACTAAGTGTCTGAGGCTATGTTTGAAGTCAGGAAGATGTCTTCCCTGACTCCAGACACCAAACTATCTACTATGTCACCTATCTGCTCCCACTACTTAGATTATTGCAATAATTTCTCATAAGATATTCCCACCCTTTATTCTTATTCTCCTTCATTTCATCCTTCATGTCTCATTTCTGCTCCAAAAACTCAGTGTTCCTCTATTGCTGGCTGAGTAAAGTTCAAATTGCTAAGCTAAGCATGGCATATACAGGTCTCCTTAAAAAGTACATCCCTGGGCCAGCTAGGTGGCATAGTAGCTAGAGCACTGGCCCTGGAGTCAGGAGGATCTGAGTTCAAATCAAGCCTCAGATACTTACTAGCTGTGTGACTTTGGGCAAGTCACTTAACCCTGATTGCCTCCCTTAAAAAAAAAAAAAAGTGAATCCCTACCATTCTAATATTAATCTTACAATATTCCCACCATGAATTCTACATTTCAACAAAACTGGATTATCAACTACTCCCTGCCTTTGATTATGCTGTTTCTAAAATTTATTTTATCATGTTCTTATCTAAGTCTTGTTGTTTGTACCTCCATAACATCTCGCTGGTCTTCATTTGCCACCAGCTTCTTTGCTTGGTTTTGACTTCACTATCATCATTTTTTTTTTTTTTTGGAGTCATTTGGGGTTAAGCAACTTGCCCAGGGTCACACAGCTAGTGTCAAGTGTTTGAGGCCGGATTTGAACTCAAGTCCTTCTGACTCCAGGGCAGGTGCTCTATCCACTGTGCCACCTAGCTGCCCTCCACTATCATCTTCATCGTTATCATCCTCATCCTCTTTCCCACTTTCTGGATAACCTTATCACTCAGAAACTCAACAAAGAGATTGCTTTAGCCTTGGTACATTATCCTCATTTGCTTCTGCTTTTCTGATTTGAGGGTGGAGCATAAAAACTACTCCTATAGCCTCCCTTCATAGAGGGCTCAAAATGCCAACCATCACATCTTTTGTCATCCCCTGCTCTTCACGGTTTTGACTCATCGTCATCATCATCATAATCACCATCACCATCATCATGATGATGTCCCTTCCAGCACCTTCTGGTGCTCCCTTTTCAGCTTTCTTTTGTGTGTTATCTTCTCTTGTTAGATTGTGAACTTTCTGAGGGCAAGCACAGTCTTTATTTGTATCCCATGCACTTAGAACAGTGCTTCACACAAAATAAGTTGATAAGTTAATAAATGTCTCTTCCTTTCTCAAGTAACAGCCACCATTCTAGTTCTGGCCTTCATCTCTTGCCTGCACAAGTGCAACAGCCCCATAATTGATCTTCCTGCTTTCAGTCTCTGCTTTCCAATCTACCCTCCATAAAACTACCATTTGGATGTACCAAAGAATTGGTCTATTTCATTCCCAACATCACCAGACTTCAATGGCTCCATAACTGACTCTAGAATAAAATACAAATTCATCTGTTTAACATTTAAAGTGTCACCACATTCAACTTGTCTTTCCATACTGATTTAACATTGCTCTCCATCACAGTGTTGCAGCCAGACTGGCCTATTTGTAATCTCCTGCACAAAATACTGTATCTTTTGACTCCTTTTTTGCTTTTGTATAGGTTGTCCTCCATACTTTGAATACGTTCTTCTCATCTCTGCTGCTTGAACTCCTGAGCTCCTCTTGGTGTTTTGCTCTAGCACCATTACCTAAACAAAGCCTTCCTTATCCCCATACCCAAGTTATTAATGCTCTTTCCCTCTCCTGTAAAAATAAATAATGTATGTTCCTTGTATGTATTTTGTATATATTTGTTTACATGTTGTTTCCTTAGTAGAATGTAAGCTCCCTGCGGGCAGAGGTTTTCTTTTTTTTTTTCTTCTTTTTTTTTGGGGGGGGGGATTGTTTGTTTGGTCTTTGTATTCCAAGCCCTTGGTATTATGTACCTGGCATTTAATATGTACTTACTATAGCCTTGTTAAATTGAATTGAAATACTACCTCCTACATCTTCCAGATCTCAGTTCATGATTTTCTTTCTTTCTTTCTTTCTTGCTTGCTTGCTTTCTTGCTTTCTTTCTTGCTTTCTTTCTTTCTTTCCCTTCCTTCCTTCCTTCCTTCCTTCCTTTTCTTTTTGGTGGGGCAGTGAGGGTTAAGTGACTTGCCCAGGATCACACAACTAGTAAGTGTCAAGTGTCTGATGCCGGATTTGAACTCAGGTCCTCTGGACTCCAGGGCCAGTACTTTATCCACTGTGTCACCTAGCTGCCAGCATGATTTTCTTTAAACTTCTCTGATTCCCCTGGTCAGTAACGACCTAACTCCCTGAGATCTCATAGAGTTTTTTGTTTTGTACCTTTCTAAACAATTTAACATAAAATCATTCATGAAGGCTTTCCTTTTGGGATCTCTTTCAGGAGGTGATCAGTGGATTCTTTCAATTTCTATTTTAGCTTCTGCTTCTAGAATATCAGGGCAATTTTCCCTCACAATCTCTTGAAGGATGGTGTCTAAGCTTTTGCCTAAGAATTAGGATTGAACAAATGGAAGCTTATGAGAAACCAAGACACAGTAAAGCAAATCCAATTAAATGAAAAATATAGAGGGCAATGTGAAACATAAAATCATTCATAAACAATTTAACATGTATATTATAGTTGTCAAAAGAAACAGTTCCAACGAGGTGGAAAAGGAACAATGTAAAGAGACCAGTGTGGATACACAGGGAAGTGTCACCAAACAACTTAGATTTTTATAAGGCATGTCCAGAAAGTGGATACAAGGGCAGGTAATGGATACAAAATACAAAAGTAGAGTGAAGTTCTGGAAGCATAGTGTCAGGAATGGTAGGATTCACAATCAGTTTAGGCTAGGAGGAAAGATAAAGACAACAACAAAAAATTTTTAAAGGCTAATTTGGGGAAACGAGGATCAAAGAAGGAATTAAGACTATTGCTCCAGGTAGATTGAGATGATGAAAGAAGGCAGAGCTATTCAACTTATTTTGCTTCTGTTTTCTTCTGCAGAATCACAGAATCAAGAGCTTCAGAATTGGAAGAGACCTCATTGGCCATCTAGCTCAACCTAGACGGAAAAGGAATCTCTACTACAAAAAAACCAACAAGTGGTCATCTAGTCTCTGCTTGAAGACTTCCAATGAGGGGAAACTTGCTACATTCCAAAAGCAGCCTATTCCACTTATGGATGTCAAAAATTGTTAGGAAGTTTTCCCAGACATTAAGCCTAAATTTCCCTCTCTATTTTTCCACCTGTTTATTTGGCATCAGAAGATAGAACAAGTTTACTCTCTTTGCCACTTACCCCTTCAAATACTTGAAGAAAACAATCATTCCTTGTTCTCAGTTTTCTCTTCTATTGGATAAGCATTCTCTTCCCTTCAATTAATCCTCATCATACAATTCAAGGTCCTTTACCATCCTCTATGAAGGAGAATGATGTCTGGACTGGAAAAAGAAGTAGAAAAATGGATAATAAGGAGTTTATAACTGAAAGGGAATCAGAGGTATAGTAAGGGAGCAGTTAATTGCCCTTGTTGAGTTCAAGTCATCTGACTCAGAGGAACTAATCTCAGATATTGAAAGAACTGACAGATGTGATTGCTGAGCCACTTGTCTGTATCTATGAAAGGTCCTAAAAAATGGGAGAGATGTCTCAAGACTGAAAAAGAACAGGTGTTGTTTTGGTTTTTAAAAGGGAAGACAAGAGAATCTAAAAACTATAGGCCAGCAAGCTTAACTCGGGAGTTTTAGAAAATTTTAGAAAATGATATTAAAGGAATGTCGGTGAAGATGTAGAAAAAAGAAGTAGTGATCAGTAAGCACCATCATGGCTTTATCAAGGACAGCTCATATCTGACTAACTTCATTTTCTTTTCTAGACACTGGTGTTCAGAGGAATGCTGTAGATATGGTTTACTAGGATTTTTGACAAAGGATTTGACACAGTATCTCATGCTCTTCTTGTGGACAGTACTCAGAGATGTTGGTTAGATAATAGTTAGATGAATCTGGAACTGGTTGGCTGGCCAGCCCCAAAGAGAATGAGGTTCACTTGGAAGGAAGAGTGTTCCAGGAATGTGAGTGTTGCTCTGTGCTGTTTGATATTTTTATCAATGATTTGGATAAAGGCATAGATGAAATGCTTGGCTGATGTCACAAAGCTGGAGGGATCAATAATGTTTAGATGACAAGAGTCCCAAAAGATCTTGATAGCCTAGAATTCTAAACTGAATCTCATTAGATAAACCTTAATAAAGATAAATATAAAGGCTTCCATTTAGGATTTTTAAAAAATCAACTTCACAAGTATACCACAGGATGCTATGGTGAGACAGCAATTCATCTGAAGAACTGGATTTTTCATGGACTGCAAGGCTCAACCATGGGATACAACAGAACCTTTGAAAAGAATCAGTGAATTCATATATGTGGGAACTTATTTCATGCAGCCAACCACAAGCTATCCGTTTGAAGATAAGTCTTGAGGAGTTTCCAGAGCCTATTGAGAGATTGTGACTTGCCCAGAGTCACATGACTAGTATCAGCAGACACCAGAGAGAAGATGATTTTTTAAAAAATGAAACTGTGTCTACCCTCAAGGAGCTTACATTCTATTAGAGGAAACAACATGGACTTATATAAAAAGATATGAAGTATATGCAAAGTAAATATAAGGTAATTTCACCATTCTCATCTATTCCCATCTTTGCAATCAAATTAGTCAATCAGTCAAGCATGGTTGCTGAAGTGCCTTATAACTCTAGATATGTGATTCTAAGATCCTCTTTATTAAGTGCCTATTGTGTATTAGGTACTATGCTAGGTGCTCTAGTGATACAAAGACAAATGAAAGACCCTTAAGTAGCTTACATTCTAATAGGGAAACATGTAAATAAGGCTATGTCAACTATAGTGATAGAGACTGGACCCATGATTGTCTTAGTATACAGAGCTTCCAGCTGAAGAATTTCCTCTACCAAAATGTCAGCACCTTCTTTACAATTTATATAAAATAGTATTAAGAGATTGCCTCAAGTACTAAAGTGAAATTACTTGCCCATATTCGGGCTGTTTTAGAAACAGGATTCGATACTCTTGACTTTGAGGCTGACTCTCTAGTCACTTTACCATTCTGCCGTGTGTGTGTGTGTGTGTGTGTGTGTGTGTGTGTGTGTGTGTGTGTGTGTGTGTGTGTGTGTGTAGTACATATATGCAAAAATGTGTAAAGGAAATACAAAGTTATTGTGGGGTAAGGTACAGTTTATTCCAGCTAGGTGGCCCTTGAAAGTGTTGTGGGCTGCATGTGGCATGTTCAAACTAGTTTAAATGTTTGCCTGCTTTCATATATCTTCCTTCACTCCCTCCACCCAGTTTCCAGAACCATGATGAGATAAACAGCCATTGTTCCTGCAAGAGCATGTCAGACTCCTCTAAGGCCCTACTCACTGTCCCAGCCATTTTCTAGATCAACATATCCTTCCCTGACCACCACTTTCCTTCTGTTGCCAGTCCCTTAGCACATTATATTGAAAAGCCCATGGCTCTTTAATGAAATGCTTCTCTATTCATCTATCCATTCATCCATTCATCTGAAAGGCAGCAGGTAGCCACAGGAGCTTCTTGAGCTTCAGTGGGGAGACCACATCAGATCTCTGCTTTAGAAGCATCAGTTTGACAATGCCTCACTCCCTCTGGATATGACACAGCAGTTAAAAAAGCTCATGCCATCTTAATTGGCAGTAAGGAAGATATGATGTCCAAGGCTACAGTGGTGATCCTTCCATAAAGGGAACTGGGCATATGGATAGAGGGCTGGAGGTGAAAACATGAAGAGTTGGTTTCAAATTCTGCCTCAGCATATACTGGCTGTATAATGACTGTCAAATAACAGCCCCTTTGAGCCTCAGTTTCCTCATGGGAATAAGGGTTATTGTGAATTCAAGTAAGTTAACATTTAAAGTACTTTGCATGCCTGAAGGTGCTCTATAACTATCATGACCATCCTTTTTTTTTTTTTTTTTTTTTTTTTGCGGGGCAATGAGGGTTAAGTGACTTGCCCAGGGTCACACAGATAGTAAGTGTCAAGTGTCCGAGGCCGGATTTGAACTCAGGTCCTGAATCCAGGGCCGGTGCTTTATCCACTGCGCCACCTAGCTGCCCGACCATCCTTCTTGTTAGACCACATCTGAAGTGTATTCAGTTCTGCATACCATATTTTTTGGAAAGGACGTTAATAGACTGATGAAAGACAGCATTACAGAGTTGATAACCAGCCAGGAAGACACAGGTTCAAGTCCCCCCTCTGATGAATATTGACTATGAATAGTGACCTGGGCAAGTCACTTCATCTCCATTGAGGGCAACAAGGATTCCCTCTTCAGACATTTCCTAGCTCTAATTCTGGTCAAGTTTGCTAAACTGCCTCATTTTACAGTCCTCCACTGTAAAATGGGGATCGTAATAGCCCCTACCTCACAGGGTGGTTGTGAGGATCCAACGAGACAATATCTATAAAGCACTCAGCACAGTGCCTGGGCCATAGTAAGTGCTTCATAAATGGATGTCCCCTTCCTCACTGTCTTTGAACAAGCAAATATTTATATCAAATATTAGGGAAGGGGGCAGCTAGGTGGTGCAGTGGATAGAGAACCGGCCCTGGAGTCAGGAGTACCTGAGTTCAAATCCGGCCTCAGACACTTCACACTTACTAGCTGTGTGACCCTGGGCAAGTCACTTAACCCCAATTGCCTCACTAAAAAAAAAAAAAATTTTTTTAAATATTAGGGAAGTGATAGAAGGTGATTGGTCTTTCCAAAGCATGAGTGCATATTAGTCAAAATACATTTTTAGAAATAATCTGAAAAATAGCATTGGAAGAGTCAGGAAATGTATAAGTTCTAGTCCTAGCTTTGCTACAATCTGTGTCATCACTGGGAAAGCATTTGGTTCCTCTGGGACTTAATTTCTTCATCTGTAAAAATGGAAGACTTCAATTAAATGACTTCGAAGGTCTCACCCAGGCTTGACTATCCTAATGTTCTGTAATGATGAAGAGAGACACTCTTCCTTCATCATCTCCCCAAATTTGGGAGTATGTTTGGCAGGAGGTATCCTCATTTCCTTATCTGTGTGCTCCAAGGCTCAAAAATGAATTGGCCAGGGGTTAGCTAGGTGGCACAGTGGATAAAGCACCAGCCCTGGATTCAGGAGGAACTGAGTTCAAATCCAGCCTCAGACACTTGACACTAGCTGTGTGACCCTGGGCAAGTCACTTAACCCTCATTGCCCAGCAAAAAAAAAAGGCCAAAATCTCTATAAAACAATGAAAGGGAGGATGTTCTTATTTTAGTAAATGAAATAGAGTTTTCTGAATTCTAACAGTTTCCTCTAATCATTTTCATTTAGCTGTAGGGTCTCAGACCCTACTGCCACTTTATATACATATAAAAAAACATTTTCGTCCAGAACTGTGACTGTGTAGAGTGCTCCTGGAGTGAAAGGAAAAAAAATTCTAATAAGTCAACAGGCATTTATTAAGTGCCTCTGGTGCCAGCAACTGAGATCCCACCATTGCACACCAGCAACTTTTGCAATATATAGGTTTAGAGCACAGCTGCTTAAATTGGGGGGGAGGCAGGGTTTGCATGCATGCCTCTGTGATGAGTCCCACTGGCAACCTAATGGGCCCCTTTTCAAAATATTTTTAAATTGACAAAATCAAATACATAACAAAAGCAACCAAATATATGGAATTATTGTTTTCAGTCTTTTTTAAAAAAGTATTCAGATCTGAGTTGAACTCCTGGTTTAGAAAATTGCCTGGAACACAGAGATTAGGACTTGACCAGGGTTGATGCAACTTCTGTGTGTCAAAGGGGTAACTTGAACCCAAGTCTTCCTGGCTCCAAGTTCAGTTCTCTATCCATTATGCCATGCTGCCTGATAGGACTTATTTATAAAAAGCAGCATTGTCTAGAGCAATTGAAAAAGAGGAATATTAATGGTATTTCTGAAAGGAGGCAATGTGGAACAGTCGGAAGAATACTGATCTTGAGGTTTAGTGTTCAGTTAGCCTGTCTCTAACTTACTGGCCCTGTGACTGTGGCAAGTCACTTTAACCTCTCTGAGGCTGTTTACTTATATGTAAAATGGGAACGATGACACCTGCCCTAAAAGGTTATTGTGAAGATCAAATGAGATGATATATGTAAAGTACTTTGCAAACCTTATAATTATATAAAAGCTATATAAATATGCTAGTCAAAGTCAGTATTTGGAGAACATAGTAAACTTCAAATAATTAAAGAATTGCTTATCTAATTCATGACTGCCTAGGTCCCTAAGATTTCCTGTATCCTTATAGGTTTTGTTTGTTTTTTGTTTTAAGTAGAATGAACATAGAAAGAAAAAAAAGGACTAACATTCTAGCCAGTTGTTTTGGAACTTACTAGGAGCTTTGGTATTTGTAACTAGTAAAACAAAAAATACCCAAAAGTAAATTTTAAAAAGTGAACACTGGAAATCGTTGAAATGGGAAGATGGTTACTAGCAAGGTAATAATAAGGGCATATGGATTAACTAGGTTAAGTCCAACTTCCACCATTATGTGGTTTCCTACCTTCAGTGTCATCTGGCATTCATAGTATGTGTATTGGTGCACAGCAAACATTGTTTGATGATGGCAAAACTACCAGACTCCAGATTCCTAGAGTCTGGTATTAACATTCACAGTTTGTTTTAGACATTGAAAGAATTTAGACCTTGAAAGAATTTAATTTAGCACTAAATTTATGAAGCAGTTATGCACAAGGCAGGGAGGTAATGTAGTGTTCTGATAGAGGACTGTACTTGGAGTCCAGAAAGCCTAGTTCTAAGTCCTCCCTTTTCCTTGCGCTATGAGACTATGGACAAGTCATTTAATCTCTCAAGGTCCCCAGGAGCTTCTCTTACACCTATAAATGACAATTGATGTTCCACCCTTTTCTAAAGGAGTTTCTGCACTGAGTTCCCTATCACAATGAAATCACAGGTCTGGACATAACCTTCCTTGCCCCCCAGGAAGGCTTAACTAGTGGAAAGGGGAGGAGTGAAGGGGATGTATTAGTGGTAGCTTTTGTTTTTTTTCTGATATCTAAAACTGGTTTTTAAACCAGCAATATGGAAGAATATGGATCAGACTGGCCTGTGATTTCATGAATATAGGTGAAATTCCCTATATTGTTGAAAAGACCTCTACCTAGAGCACTGAGAGTGTGAAGTGATTTGACACAACCAGTATGTGTCAGGTATGTCTGGTTCCAAAGCCTAGCTCACTACTTACTATGCCATTCTGTTTAACCTGGCTTAAATGAGTTTCACCATAGAAGTGAAGTAGTTCTTTTTACTTTTCATCTTAATTCATAATCAGAAGGCCCACACATTATAGTCATGGTTTGTGCTTTGTTTTATTTGCTTTCCTGTTTTCCTGCATTTCATTGCCTTGTCCATCAGTAAATTCCCTAAAACATTTCAGTAGAAAGAGCACCAAACCGGCGGCAGTAGGACTTAGCTCCTGGTCCTACTTACTCTCCTTGACTTTAGGTGAATTAGCCTCTACCAGCCTCATTTTGTGTGAATTGACTGTTGACTTCTTCTAAGGTTCCTTCTCCAAATCAATGATCCAGAGAACTTTAGAAGGGAATCCAAAATGTGGATGTTTACTTTCCCATCAATCTACATAATTATTGACATACATCAGTAAGCTATAAGTCATGCAACTATTGGATTTACAGTTAAAATGTTAACAATACTGATCTATTTTAGGGTTCTTTTGTTTTCTGACCACCTAAAATAACCATGGGGGGCAGTCAGTAGAGAGAGCACTGGGCCTGAAGTCAGGAAGTCTCATCTTTCTGACTTCAAATATGGCATAAGACAACTTACTAGCTGTGTGACCCTGGGCAAGTCACCTAACCCTGTTGGCCTGAGTTTCCTCATGTGTAAAATGAGCTGGAGAAGGAAATGGTGAACTATTCCAGTCTCTTTGCCAAAAAAAACCCCAAATAAGGTCATGAAGAGTTGGACAGGAAAAACAACTGAACAAAAATAACTGATAACTGATATATAATGCTGTAAAGTTTGCAGAAGGCTTGGCATGATCTTATTTGAGTCTCCCAAAACCCCAGTGAGATAGGTACAATAATTACCTCCATTTTATAGCTGAGGAAAATGAGGTTCAAAAGGTTCAATAATTTGCCCAAGTTTACCCCGTAAGTGCCCAGCTGTTTCCTGGTAATGGGGACTTGCCATTTATTTGCTAGTCACTTGCTTCAGTGATAAAGGTCGGGGAGGGGTGCGAATTCCTATTATATGTAGGAGAGCCAATAGAGGAGTCACTCAGAGAGGAGGAGAAAGACACACACCACGAAGGAGCAGAGCTTGTAACTAAAAGTCAATACCTCTTCGCTTAAGAAAGGCCACTTATTCTTCAGCTAGGCTAAAAAACTGGGTTGTGAAATGAAAACCCAATCTCCTGCGTCTGGGCACCCAGGAAAAGGGGGTGGAGGTGAATCGGGTAAATCACTAGAATCTGCGTGATTTAGCATGAATGACAGGCGCAGGAGAAACCACATTGTGGGCGTTCCCGACTGACTTGCCTCCAGCCGGGACAGGCTGCAAGGAAGGCTGACTGTCCCTCCACATCTACTAGCGTCGCTCCCTCTTCCCCCATGAATTTTCTCCATCCTTACACTGTCTCTTTTTGCTAGTCCGCTTTCTCTTTCCCCCACCCTGTGTCGGGTATGGAAGAGCGGGGATTTGGGCTCAGGCACAGGTGGTGGTGGGAGGAGGTGGCCTCTTGGGTCCGTTCCAGCCCTGCGAACCTGACCCTATCCCAGATCGTTTCAGCCTTCGGGGAGTCCTGCAGCCCCCAGAAGTACCTAGACCTGCGGAGGGCAAACCAACTCTTGCTTCTGCGGGAGGGGCGAGGGAGCCTCAATGGGGATGGAGGAAAGCCGCCTGCGCCGTACTGCGATCTTGAGGGGGCCGTGCGGAAGGACCGGCTGCGGGATCTGCTCACCCCAAGGTCCGGCCTGGGCCTGAGGGGGTGGGTGGGGGCGGGCAGTGACCGCAGGAGTCGTTTCAAACGCGAGCCTTCTGTTTCACAGCCGCGAGCCCCCAGCCGAGGCGGAGAAGGACGGAGGGGCGCCAGAGCTGCGGGGGATGTGGCGGGCAGCCAGCTCGGGGGCTGCGCCGTGAGCCCGGGAGCGAACCGAGAGCTGCGGGGGGAGGCAGCTGAAGATCTGGGAGTGGGTCCGGGGAGGGGACAGGTCTAGGCGGGGGAAGGGGGTGGAGGGGGGGGGGCGCGCCATCCCTCCTCCCCGTGCTCTTTTCCGGAGTCTCTCCGCCCCCAGCCTCCTCCTTCGCGGAGGTGGCCGCGATGGCGCGGATGCCTCGTGCCCGCATCCCTTGGCTGCGGCTACGGCGGCTGTATCGGGCCCAGCATCCCGGCTCCTGGGCCCGGGATGGAGAAGGAGGAGCCGCGGTCAGGTGAGAGGCCGTGCGAGGAGGCTGGGGCCTGCGGGGAGGGATGCGGTGGTGGGAGGGGGTCGTGTCGAGGGTCCAGGTTCACAGCTGGTACCCCAAGTCTGCCCCCCTTGGCCTCCAGGGATCCTCCCCACTGCAGGCTCCTCCTTGCCCTAGCCAGGACCCCTCTGGCAGCACGGCGAGCTCGGCCCCCGTAGCCCCAGCCTCCTTTATTATCTCTCCGACCTACTAGAAGCCCGCATCCCTCACTTCTCTCCCCAGCAGGCCCTGGCTCTCTGTTTCTGCTTCCCTCAGGGAGGTGCTTGCATCTCGGCCCTCCTGCCCTCCGAAGTATTTTCCCTCTGGTTGATCCTCACGATTAAAAAAAAAATCCCAAAGCTAGGTCGTCCCTTTCACCGGACATGAATGATAGACAACCTGGGATTAGGGACAAGAAGAGCATCCAAGTGTGGGAAGTTTGGCCGATGCATTCTCTTGCATCTTTCTAAGTCAGAGAAAGAGCCTGGCGTGTGCAGGGTTTTCTCAACTCAAAATTCTTGTAATGAAGGTTCAGCAAGTGCAGTTGTTGTCCTCAGACAGTTATAAGAACACTTGAGCACCCTGATTTATCCTGTTTCTATAATAAAAATGTAGAATAAGCGAGCTGCTCTCTAATAGAAATAGTGATGGAATTCAAGAAGTGGAATATATAAATTGATTTAGAGTGCTCCAGAAAGATGTCTGTGATAGTCGTAAAGCATATTTTAAAAATAAATTTTATTGACAATATTTGTTTTGACATAGCCTAAATCACCCCTTCCATATTACTTTTTCTATTCCTCCCATAAAACTAATCAATACACTGACAAATCTGATTCTATTCGATCTTCCACACCGTTAGATCCTTCTTTCAGCCCTTCAAAGTTTGGGGTGGGGGGAGAGTGTTTTCTCATATCTCTTACTTGGGGATAAAGTTTTTTGGAATTTTATAACGTTCATTTTCCAATTGTTTTGTGGTGGTGGTTCTTTTCTTTTCCATTGTGCTTGTCATTGTGCATAATGTTTTCCTGATTCTGCTTACTTCACATTGTATCAGTTCATGTAAGGTTTCCCAATGCTCCTTTTATTGATTATGTGTCATTTCTTATAGCACAGGTATATTCCATACTTAATATGAATCATAGTTTGGCCATTGCCCCAATTGATGGACATGGACTTCATTTCCAATTCTTTGCTACCACAAAAAGTACTACTAATATATGTTGGTGCATGTGGGCTTTTCCTTTTATCCATGACCTCCTTGGAGTATATTCCTAGAAGTGGAATCTTTAGGTCAAAGGGTATGGATGGTTTAGCATAATTTTCATATTAACATAATTCCAGATAATTTTCCAAAATATTTTTTACTGATTCACAGCTCCACCAACAATGTATTAGAGTGCCTTTTTTTCCATAGCCCTTCCAACATTGACTGTTCCCATCTTTTGTCATCTTTGCCAATTTTCTGGATGTCAGGTAAAAACCTCAGGGTTATTTTGATTTATATTTCTCTTATTTTTAGTCATCTCTGGAGTATTTGTTCATATGACTTGCATATCTTTTGAGAATTGTTTGTTTGTATCCTTTGACCACTTAACTACCAGAGAATGGATTGTGAGCTCATTTTTGTCAGTTGTTTCTGTATCTTGGGTATCATCTGAGAACTTTGATTCAAAGATCAACAAGCATTTATTAAATGTTTACTATGTTCCAGGCACTCTGCTAAGCTTAGGGGATACAGAGAAAGGCAAAAAATCTTGACTTCAAGAAGGAAAGGATATATAAATATCTAGTTGCATACAAAATATATACAGAATATATAGAAGGTAGTCTCAGAGCAGAAGTCATAAGTGGCTGGGAAGATCAGGAAAGATGAATCTTCCAGGTATCTTTTAGTTAGATTGGATTTTAGCATAAAAGGGACATTTCAGATGTTGGAAGTACTTTGCCAGCTCCAGAACAGCTCAGAACTTTTGGGGAGGGTGAAGGGTAGAATTCACTGGAAGCATCCCAAATTGGGAGCCAGTTTGGGCACAGAATTATCTAAGGGTCTGAGATGTCTGGTGGTATTGCAAAATTTGTATGAATATGCATCGAAGATCACTGGGAAAAAAGTCTGGTGAATGCAGCTACCTACAGCAGCTATAGGCTAAGAAGTGCCTATTCTTATTAGGACATCCTGTGTTGGAAGTCATACCTGGTAAGCGTTAATCAAGTGGCATTGATTCCTTCTATCTTTCTACCCTGACAGAATCAAGTAAGACTTTATCTCAGACTAACTTGCTTAGATAGAAACAAGATTTAGAAGAGTAAGAGAACTTTGAGTTTATTTGAACAACTATTTTATTGTATACCTGAGAAAACCAAAGCCCAGAAATTGAAAGGCCTTACCCAAGGTTATACAAGTAGTAACTTAATAGAGTCAGAATTTGAACTCGGGTCCTCTGATTCTAAATACATTGCTCTTGCTACTATATCATGTTGTCTCATACCAAAAAATTTAAAATGATGGAATATTAAGGCAAATTATGAATTTGAAATAGATGCAGATGATTCATAGTGCTTCCCTAAAATAGCTAGATCATACCTGTGGACAAGCAACATTTCTGTCTTTGTTTCCCCAGTACTTAGTACATATTAGGTGCTTAATAATTGCTTGTTGAATTGAATTAAAATATTTCAATGTTCATAAATATGCATGGCAGTTAGAGTGGTGATACCTATAGGCACATATACATACCTATACATACCTACACACACACACACACACACACACACACACACATGTTAAGGGGAAATTTCTAGCTAGTCTGTCTAAAATATCTAATGAGTGGTCGCCAATAAATTATAAGCTTCAGCAAGAGTTAGACTTTGAAGCATTTATTAAGGAGAATAAAAATTTGGTAAAGAGAGAGAGAAAGGCCTAGATTTCTATCTATTAAAGGGAGAGCACATTTTTAGCTCCCTTCTCCGCCAGCGTCCTCAGGAAAGAGCCCCAGTCTCCTCCTCCCACTAGCCCGCGTCACTTCCTGACTCCTGGTCTTGCCCTCAAAGACCTTCCCTTCATGGGCAGAACTCTTCTACAGTAAGTATCCAGCAGGTGGCGTTATTCCAATCGTTACACACACACACACACACACACACACACACCCCTCTTAACTTAATGATAAGGAAACAGGCCTGATGTAAAACAAACAATTGGTTCTTTAGCTAGAATTAGAACACTAGGTCTATCTTTCAAGCCCTTAACTCTTGAAGTTGCTTTTTAACTGACAACAAATGAAATGATAGTATCTGTGTTATGTATTTGGGACAGGGAAACAATTAAAAATATACTCACTTAAAATGTACCCCGAAACTACAAAAGGTAGTGTAGAGCAAGTGTGGTCTACTTCAGGGTTTTACTGAGCAGGATATGGGGTACCTTGAGATTTGCCATAAACCGTGTGGGGATAGTAGAGAAGAGAAGAAACTGAAAGTAGGACGTTACTGGTTGTATATTGAAGAATATACTCTCTCTACACTGACTTTTTTCTGTTTTTCAACATTCATTTTTTGTGTACAGACTCATCTCCCTTGGACCTGTTTTGACCTATACCAGCTTATTTCTGAGTTGAGGCTCTGACTCCTTTCCCTTTTATACTTATTTGGTGCAGAGGAAAGAGACACTTTTTTTCTGAAGATGAATTTGTCAGACCACCTTCAATTAGCCCCCAATGCCACAGGCAACAGCAGCAATTTCCAGGAGAATCTTCAGGAGCTGATTCACACAGCCACCTTGGTGACTTGTACCTTCCTGCTTGTCATCATCTTCTTCATGGGTTCCTATGGCAACATTATTGTCTTCATGTCCTTCTTTGACCCAGCCTTCAGGAAGTTCAGGACCAACTTTGATTTCATGATCCTCAACTTGTCTTTCTGCGACCTCTTCATTTGTGGAGTGACGGCCCCTATGTTCACTTTTGTGCTATTCTTTAGCTCAGCCGCCAGCATCCCTGATGCTTTTTGCTTCACCTTTCACCTCACAAGTTCTGGCTTCATCATCATGTCCCTCAAAACAGTGGCAGTGATTGCCCTTCACCGGCTTCGAATGGTGTTGGGGAAGCAACCTAATGGAACTGCTTCTTTCCCGTGTACTTTGATCCTTACCCTACTTCTTTGGGCTACTAGCTTCACACTGGCCACCCTGGCTACACTCAAAACTAACAAGTCACGCCTGTGTCTCCCCATGTCCAGTTTGATTTCCAGAGAAGGCAAAACCATCCTTTCTCTGTACGTGGTTGATTTCACCTTTTGTGTGGTGGTGGTCTCTGTCTCCTACATCATGATCGCTCAGGCCCTGAGGAAAAATGCTCAGGTAAGAAAATGCCCTCCAGTCATCACGGTTGATGCTTCCAGGCCTCAGCCTTTCATGGGAGGGGGCCAGACAGGAGGCGTAGAAGGCATCCAGGGTGCTGGACCAGCTTTATATAGGAACCAGAACTACAACAAACTGCAGCATGTGCAGACCCATGGCTACACCCAGTATTCCAACCAGCTACCAACTCCTGCAGCCAGTCGGCTCCAGCTGGTTTCTGCTGTCAATCTGTCCACTGCGAAAGATTCTAGAGCGGTGGTCACATGTGTAGTCATTGTGTTATCCGTGTTGCTTTGCTGCCTTCCCCTGGGTATTTCCCTAGTAAAAGTAGTTCTGTCGAGCAGTGGGAGCTTTATCTTTTCCCAGTTTGAACTGTTTGGATTAACCCTCATATTTTTCAAATCAGGATTAAACCCTTTTATATATTCTCGGAACAGTGCGGGCCTAAGGAGAAAAGTCCTCTGGTGTTTCCAGTATATAGCCCTGGGCTTTTGTTGCTGCAAGCAGAAGACTAGGCTTCGAGCTATAGGCAAAGGGAGCCTGGAAGTCAATAGGAACAAATCCTCCCATCATGAAACCAACTCGGCCTACATGTTGTCTCCGAAACCGCAGAAAAAATTTGTGGACCAAGCCTGTGGTCCAAGTCACTCAAAAGAAAGTGTTCTGAGCCCCAAAGGCTCAGCTGGACATCAGCACTGTGGTCAGAGCAGTTCAACACCCATCAATACTCGAATCGAACCTTATTACAGCATTTATAACAGTAGCCCATCTCAAGAGGTGAGCACCCCAAATAGTGTACAGCCTGTGAACGTTTTGGGATTTACTAAATTGAACATTACCAAGCATTATCATACCACCAATGATTTAATGCAAGACTGTGACAGCATTTCTGCCAAGCAAATTCCAATCCCCTCAGTTTGACACAGTAGAGACTATAGAATCCTGTATAAACTTCCTGTTGAGTTTACAACCCATTTTATCTATTTTGTTTTAAACGTGCGCGCGCGGCACGCGAGCGTATGTAGGCAATCAGTTGCAGTTCTAAACTACGATTAAAGATGCAAATAAGTAATTGCCAATTGATTTTGTTTTTGTTGCCTATGAATGCTCAGTTACTTGCCCTTAAATGAAAATTAGTATTTAGTGACTACTTTGCATTTTTCTGGAAATTGTAAGGGTTGACATTAAAATATATTGTTTAGATGTACAGTCTGATCTGTATAATAATAGTTTTGTTAATTATGTCTATACTGAAATTTTGACTAGATACCAGAAGTTATTGTTAATGACATCAAAATAGTAAATCAACAATTTGAGAAGAATCAATGTCATGGTGGTTTGGATTATGAATTTGTTGTATTCTTAAAGAATGTAAAATAACAGACTTGTTAAAGGGAATTTTTGAGGAGACAGTATTTTTCATGAAGGAATGATGATTTGCATTTTGTTCAGTGTTTGAAATAGTAAAAAAAAAAAAAAAAAAGAAAAAACCGAGTATTTTCTTATAGTTTAACTCAATGTTTTGTTCTTGTAGAATATGAAAATACTTTGCACGTAACTTCAAGAGTATTTCTCCTGAAGATACCTCCAGAAGTATTAGGCCTTTTTGTCTTATGAGATAGTAGGCCAAATATGCAACATCTTAATTATTGCCATTCTTTATTGTAGGCAGTATCACATTGGGCCAATACAGTGGCTATAGGAAAAGAGGGAGATATTGGGAGGTTTATTAAAAGCTAAATGCTTCAGTAATGAATGATCTTATTAAGGAGTTTAGGGAACATGGCTACACCTTACATAGTACACTTTATGAATAAGGAAGTATGAGCCTCTGTAATTGTTTTGGTCAGATCTTATAAGGGAAGCAATAATAACTCTCCTGTGAAAAGTTATTATGGGAATTTTACTAACAACCTGACAAATTGTCAAGTAATAACAATATTGTATTTTTTTTTGTCTTTGCTTATTTACTAAGAGAGTTCTTAGTAGTGAATTATTAAGATTATTTTAAATGTAATTTCAAAGTATTTTTCTTCTCTTCACTTCTATGAGTTGCAGATGTGTAGAGGTTAAAAATATTTAAATTTTTCTTTGCCTATGATTTATTTTATTGTACACTGTGATCCTAGCATAACCAGTGTGAGATTGTTCTGATTCTTTGGGATTTTATTTTTAATTTTCTGCTCATCATCTTGAAGGGTTTCAGAGAAATTACAACAAAACAACAATCAGCATAGTTTTCAAGTAGAAACTGTAAAGTTGGGCATTTACAATTTATACTTGAATTCTATCTAATCATGAGTATAATTGCTAAATGCATCTACAACTTTTTTTTTTTTTTAGTGAGGCCATTGGGGTTAAGTGACTTGCCCTGGGTCACACAGGTAGTAAGTGTTAAGTGTCTGAGGCTGGATTTGAACTCAGGTACTCCTGACTCCAGGGCTGGTGCTCTATCCACTGCGCCACCTAGCTGCCCTGCATCTACAACTTTTGAAGACAAAAAGCATTGCTTAAAAATTTGTACATTCAGAAACAGTTTTCAATTGCTTTCTGTCCCTAATATATACTCACCATTTTCATTTCTGATTGATTGCTAGTTTAAAAAATATTTTTTGCCCTAGTCTTTGGACAGTGTAGTGTAGTAGAAATATTGCTAGACACAATATCAAAAGACATGGGATCAGTTTTTGCCTTCAACACTTACTAGATGTTTGACTACAGGCAAGTCACTTAACCTCTCTGAGCCTCAGTTTCCTCATCTGTAGAATGGCTACCTCACAGAGTGGTTGTGAGGATTATAATGAGATAATATGTGTAAAGCACCTTGCAGTTAAAACACTGTATAAATATCTACTTTTCCCCCCCTTCATTTTATTTTTTTTTTTTCAGGGCAATGAGGGTCAAGTGACTTGCCCAGGGTCACACAGCTAGTAAGTGTGAAGTGTCTGAGGCTGGATTTGAACTCAGGTCCTCCTGAATCCAGGGCTGGTACTTTATCCACTGTACCACCTAGCTGCCCCCTTTCCCCCCTTCAGCTACCCCTTACCTCATTTTTAGAAAACTTAATCATTCATATTGGTTCTGGTTTTAGGTTTTACCAATTTAATTAATTAATGAATCAGCATTTCAATTAGCTACTATTTTTTATAAAAACCCTGAGAGAGGGGCAGCTAGGTGGTACAGTGGATAGAGCACCGGCCCTGGAGTCAGGAGTACCTGAGTTCAAATCCAGCCTCAGACACTTAACACTTACTAGCTGTGTGACCCTGGGCAAGTCACTTAACCCCAATTGCCTCACCAAAAAAAACAAAAACAAAAACAACCCTGAGAGATCAGTTGCCATGTTATATCTATTTAACAAATATAAATCTAAAAACAGAAAAATAATTATTTGGTCAAGCTCAAATTTATCTTTTTTCTCTAAGTTTCAAGTCTGTCATGTATCCCCAAATTAACTGCAATATTCCTTTAACTATTTAAATTGTATTTCTATGCTTTCTTGTTCAAATATTTAATACATTTAAGAAAAGAATTATTACAAAAATTATTTGAGGCATTTCTAACTTTAAAGGATTAGGTTTTCTGTTTGTCCTTGTGGTTTGAAATAATAAGATAGGAACCATCATGGTTCCTATCTTTTTGGAAGAAAAGGTTACAACATGAATAAAGCTAGTATGCACATGTGAGATATTGAGTCTTTTTGTTCTCATCCATAAATTATGTATTTGCTTTGGTTTGCATGAACTACACTATGGGCCAGACTTTCAGTCTCTTTTATATTCCTTATATCTTCTTTAAGGGCTAAAATAGGCATGAAGGGGAAAGAAAAAGTAGCTGAATATGAATAAAAAGCAGGGATTAGTTAATTAATTATAATGAGTTACATAGATGTATTACTGTGATGCAAAGTGATGTATTTTCAAATATTTTGTAATATCGTTCGAAACTGTAAAGCAATATTTGTATTTCTTTACTAATACTTTAAAAGTTCTTTTAAAATTATGTTTGGAGAATCATATATTAAAAATTATAAAATTTCTGAACTTTACTTTGTAAGATCATTACTTTAAATAAGTTGATGTATATCTATATAAAATTTCCAATAGTTTGTACCTAACATTTTTACCAGACAGGTAATGAAAATTATGTTGAGAAGAACTTCAACTTAATGGAAATAATTCTTTTAAGAGCAGAAATTGTGAGATGAAATGATTAGTTGTGTAATCTTCATAGAGAATTCACTCTTATTATCCATGGTAAGGAACTCCAGATGTTACTGCTAGGTTTTACTAAGATGTAATTTTTGTCGCAAAGGTATTGCTAAGTAATTCAAGGATACTTAAAATACATTTTAAAATATAAGGCCAATTTGGTTTTTTTTTTTTTTAGTGAGGCAATTGGGGTTAAGTGACTTGCCCAGGGTCACACAGCTAGTAAGTGTTAAGTGTCTGAGGCCAAATTTGAACTCAGGTCCTCCTGACTCCAGGGCTGGTGCTCTATCCACCTAGCTGCCCCGCCAATTTGGAAGTGGATGGACCTTGTCAACAAATCAATGAGAATTTGATGTTCAGAGATCAAAACAGAATCATGGTACACAGTATTTGAATTTAGATTTTTAGGTTGAATACTCACATATCTTGCACAGTTTCCTTTTTTTTTTTTTTTTTTTGCACACTTTCAAAGCATCAAGTGTAGTCAGTCAATCCTGACATGATATTTTGCCTCTCCAAAACGGAAGATAGTCTCTCCTTTCTAGTTCATCAATGGGAATAATTACTGTCCTTACAAGAAAGGATAATGAGACATATGGTGCAGTGGATAGAGCTCTACACCTGAAGGCAGGGAAAGCCTGAGTCCAAACTGTACCACAGACACTAGTTGTGTGACTTAAGATAAGTCACCTTCTTTCTCCCTCACTTTCCTCTTCTGTAAAATGGGGATAATAGCACACACCTCCCAGGGTTGTGAGGATCTACTGAGATAGTATTTATAAAGTACTTTGCAGATCCTAAAGCCCTATATAGATACTATAGTCTATTTATTTGTTTATTTCCCATGAAAATCCTTACAGTATCTTGCTGTATGTTCTGGTACTTTTTCTTCTCTCACTTTGTATGGGGCTAAGTCAACTCAGGCTGTCAGCAAGCATTTATTAAGTGATTATTATGTTCCAGGCACATGCTAAGTTCTGGATACAAAAAGAAAATATACAAAAAAAATAGAAAAATAAAGACAGACATCCTCTGCCCTCAAGGAGTTTGCATTCTAATGGGGGATGACAACACATAAAAGGAAGCTAGAAAATCAAGGTGGGGGCGAAAAATGAAGGTACCAGGTATGGGGTGTTGAGTGGAGAGGAATGGTGAAGAAAATCCAAGGAAGAGAGTCAGGAGTGCAGCTTGGAAAGGAAGGAAGACATGGGTGGTTTTCTGGGACGAGCCAGCCAGAGTGAAAGGCTAGAAGTGGAGAGTACTTCAAATTTGTGAAGTCTGGGGCTGGACTGAGCTTTCAGGGTGGAGAGGTTTCTGGGGCATTATGGAGAAAGTCTGGAAGGAGAGGCAGGAATGTAGGTTTGAAGAAATTAATGAGATCTCCGTGCTTAAATCTTGGAAAACACAGGCAAGGGCAATTCAACTGAATAAACTTCTTGTTGTTCAATCATTTCAGTTGTGTCCAACTTTCTGTGACCCCATTTGAGATTTTCTTGGCAAAGACACTGGGGTGGTTTGCCATTTTCTTCCCCTGTTCACTATACAGATGAGGAAACTAAGGCAAACGGGACTTGCCTTAGAGTCTCACAGTGTCTGGAGACAGATTTGAACTTAGATGTTCTTGACTCCAGGCCCAGAGCTCTATCCACTGTCCCACCTGAGATGTTCTCCATGCCTGACTTTGTTGAGTATCCCTCTCCTACCACAGCTAAGTACTTTGTTAACTATTGAATGATTTCTGGGTTTCTCATTTTGTTCCAATATAAAACCTACATAACCAAGAGACTGCTTTGAGTCAGGTCCAGCCTGGAACAGACTCAGTGGTTGGAAAGGACTTATGTCCTTTCCAACTTGGATATTTGGTGATTTTTTCCATTCAGTTAATTCAAGCAAATAGGATAGCAGGGGTGCTTAGGAGAGTACCCTTGATTTGCTGGACTAGGGCAATTTACATGGAGCTAACTATGTACTCTGATCCCTTTCTGTGGATTATATACCTTGCTGAAGGACATGTGCTTTCCTGGAATGACTTAGACACTCCTTATTACTGATTCCTATGACTGGGGGATTTGTCAAAGGTGATTAATTGCTGACCCAGGAAGAACTAGTCACTTGGTGGGCTATAAGGATCTGAGGAAAAACAACTTTTATTAAGTGCCTACTGTATTCCAGGTACTATTCCAAGAGCTGGGGATACAAGGAAAGGCAAAGACAGTCCCTTCTTTCAAGGGGCTTACAGTCTAATGAGGGAGAGAACTTGTAAACAACTATGTACATTGGAAATAATCAACAGAGAGAAGGCACTAGCATTAAAAGTGAAACAGGAAAGGCTTCTTTCTCGTGGAAGGCAGGATTTTAGCTGACTTGAAGGAAGCCAGAAAAAACAGAAGACAAGAGATGAGGAGAATTCCAGATTGGGAGGGGGGCACAACCAGTAAAAATGCCTGGGGTCTGGAGGTGAAGTGTCTTATTCAAGGTATAATAAGGATGTTAGTGTCCCTGGATTACAAAGTATGTGGTGGTATACTGTGTAAAAAGACTGGAAAGCTAGGAATGGGTCAGATTATGAAGCACCTTAAAACTGAAGTAGAAGATTTTATATTTAATCCTGGAAGCAATAGAGAGCCACTGGAGGTGATTGAAGATTAGAGGGGGCAGGCTGATGGGATAATTCACTGATGATCATTTTTACAGCTGAGTGGAGAATGAATTGGAGTGGGTAGAGACTTAAGGCACAGATACCAATCAACAGGTTATTGCAATAGTGCATGTTTGAGGTGATGAATGCTTTTACAAGCATGGTAGCAGTGTCAAAGGAGAAAAAAAAGTATAGAAGAAATATTATGAAGGTAAAGGAGACACATATTGGATATGGAAGGATGAAAGAGAGTAAGGATTCAAGGATGACACCTAGGTTGGAAGCCTGGGGGATTAAGAAGATGGTGGAACCCTCATTAATAATAGAAAAGTTATGAAAAGAGGAGGCCTGTTGTGGTAGTGGTGGTAAACATAATGAGTTCAGTTTTGGACATATTTAGTTTAAGATATCCATGGGTCGGGGTTGGCTAGGTGGCACAGTGGATAAAGCACTGGCCCTGGATTCAGGAGTACCTGAGTTCAAATCCGGCCTCAGACACTTAACACTTACTAGCTGTGTGACCCTGGGCAAGTCACTTAACCTCCATTGCCCTGAGCAAAAAAAACCAAAACAAAACAAAGATATCCATGGGTCTTGCAGTTAGAGATGTCCAATAGGCAATTGGATCTGTGCATCTAGGAGATGGCAGAGAGAGATTAGGCTGAGAATCATTACTATAGAGATGACAACTGAATCAAATGGGAGCTGAGATCACCAAGCAAAATAATATAAAGGGAGAAGAGGACCCAGGGTAGAGTTTTGTGGTATACCCACAGCTAGTGGGTATGACCTGGATGAAGACCCAGCAAAAAAGATTGCAATCAGATAGGAAGGAGGAGAATCAGTAGAGAATGTCACGAAAATTTAGAAGAGACTATCAAGGAAGAGAGCTCCCTATTGACAATGTAAAAGGCTGCAGAGACGTCAAGAAGTGTGAGGAACAAGAAGAGGCTATTAGATTTGGTGATTAAGAGATATTGGTAACCTTTGTAATACATCAATTTCCCTTCTTTGGCCTTCTACCAAAGCAGGGATGGGATATTCTCCCCCTACCTGGGTAGCAGTGGGGCTACAGTCTCTTAACAGTGAGAAGATGTGCTTCTCTAGGTGAGATTGAATCCCTGGCCACTGCTTTCTGGGTTTTTTCCCTTCTCATTGGTTGGTGATCCTCAGAAGTTGAAATTTCCAGCATTGGTGGCTGCCTTGAGAATTCAAGAGTTAATAGGTTTCTGAGTTGTGTCAGTTGCCCCATAGGAAGTGATTATTGTGATAGCCTGCTTCAGAAGAGAAGATTGGCTACTATCTGAATCACCCTGAATCTAAAGGATTCAAGAGCCACACTTGTTTGGAGAAGCGATGTGGACCTTCCTTGTGGGTTGCTTGGACTAGCAAGTCCATGGTAAAGTCAAAAGTGAAATATCTGTTCTGAGGTTCCACAAACCACAAAATTGTTTTCTAGATTCCAGTGCAATGTCTTGTACAGTGGGTCTGAGCCTGAGGGTTCAAACAAATCATCCATTCAAGGAAATAAAAAATTATACAGGCATACCTCAGAGATATTGCAGGTTCAGTTCCAGACCATTGCAATAAAGTGAATATTGCAATACAGCTAGTCACAAAAATTTTTAGGTTTCCCAGTGTATATAAAAGTTCCATTTACTATACTGTAGTCTTTTAAATGTGCAATAGTATTTTGTCTAAAAATGTACATACTTTAATTAAAAATACTTTTTTGATAATAAACATTTTTTCTGATAAAAGTATTTTTTTCCAGTTAAATGTAAAGATAGTTCTCAACATTTGTTTATACAGGCTTTCCAATTTCAGATTTTTCTTCCTCCTTCCCCTCCCTCCCCCCTCTCCTAGACAGCAGGTAATCTGATATAGGTTTTATATATATATATATACACCCACATATATATATGTATATAAATACACACACATATATAATAACATTAAACTTATTTCTGCATTAGTCACGTTATAAGAGAAGAATCAGAGCAATGAGGAAAAACCTCAGAATAGAAAAACAACAGCACCAAAAGCAAAAGAAATAGTATGGTTCAATCAGCATCTATACTCCACAGTTCTTTTTTTTCCTGGATTTGGAGATCTCCTTCCATCATGAGTCCCCTGGAATTCTCCTGTACCATTGCATTGGTGAGAAGAATCTAGTCCATCACAGTAGATCAACACACAATGTTGATGATACTGTGTACAATGTTCTTCTGGTTCTGCTCATCTCACTCATCATCAGTTCATGCAAGTCTTTCCAGGTTTCTCTGAACTCCTCCTGCTCATTGTTTCTTACAGCACAATAGAATTCCATTACATTCATATACCACAACTTGTTCAGCCATTTCCCAATTGATGGGCAACCCCTCAATTTCCAATTCCTTGCCACCACAAAAAGAGCAGCTATAAATATTTTTGTACATGTGGGTCCTTTTCCCTTTGATAATAAAAATTTTTATTTGAGTTCCAGATTCTATCCCTCTTTCTCTCCCTCCCCACCACCCTTCCTGAGGCAATAAACAATTAGATATAGGTTATACATGTGCAATTATGTAGAACATTACCATATTAGTCATTTTGTACAAGAAAATTTGAATAAAAGAAAAAATGAAAGCATGAAAAATAGCATGCTTCAGTCTGTATTCAATAGATATCAGTTCTTTCTTTGGAAGTGGATAGTATGCTTCATTATTAATCCTTTGGAATTTCCTTGGATCATTGCGTTGCTGAGAATAGTTAAGTCATTCACCATTCTTCATCAAACAATATTGCTCTCACTGTGTACAATGTTCTCCTGGTTCTGTTTTTTTTTTTGTTTTGTTTTGTTTTGTTGTTTTTTTGGCGGGGCAATGAGGATTAAGTGACTTGCCCAGGGTCACACAGCTAGTAAGTGTCAAGTGTCTGAGGCAGGATTTGAACTCAGGTCCTCCTGAATCCAGGGCTGGTGCTCTATCCACTGTGCCACCTAGCTGCCCCCTCCTGGTTTTGTTCACTTCAGTATACCTCAGTTCACATAAGTCTTTCCAGGACTTTCTGAAATCATCTAGCTTGTCATTTCTTATAGCAAAATAATATTCCATTACCATCATATCCCACAGCTTGTTTAGCCATTTCCCAATCCATGAGCAATACATTGATTTCCAATTCTTAACCACTACAAAAAGAGCTGCTATAAATATTTTTGTACAAATATGTCTTTTTCTCTCTTTGGGATATAAACCTAGCAGTGGTATTGTTGGATCAAAGGGTATGCACAGTTCTATAGCCCTTTGGACATACTTCCAAATTGCTCTCCAGAATGCTTGGATCAGTTCACAACTCCACCAACAGTAAATTAGTGTCCCAGTTTTCCCACATCCCCTCCAACATCCAACATTTTCCTTTTTTGTTATATTTGCCACTCTGATAGGTGTGAGGTGGTACCTCAGAGTTGTTTTAATTTGCATTTATCTGATCAATAATGATTTAGAACATTTTTCATATGACTATAGATAGTTTTTAGTTCTTTGTCTGAAAACTGTGTGTTTATATCCTTTGACCATTTATCAATTGGGGAATGACTTGTATTTTGATAAATTTGACTCAGTTCTCTATTTATTTGAGAAATGAGGCCTTTATCAGTGATACTTGTTACAAAAATTCTTTCTCAACTTGCTTTCCTTATAAATTTGGTTACATTGTTTTTGTTTGTGCAAAAGCATTTTAATTTTATATAATCAAAATTAGCTATTTTATATTTTGCAAAGCTATCTATATCTTCTTTGATCCTAAATTTTTCCCCTGTCCATAAATCTGTTTGTCATTTTTTGTCCTTTTTTTTTTTTTAATGGGGCAATGAGGGTTAAGTGACTTGCCCAGTGTCACATAGCTAGTAAGTGTCAAGTGTCTGAGGCAGGATTTAAACTCAGGTTCTCCCGAATCCAGGGCCAGTGCTTTATCCACTACACCACCTAGCTGTCCCCCCCTCCCCCCGTCCATAAATCTGACAGATAAACTATTCCATGTTCTCATAATTTGTTAATGGTATCACTATGTGTAAATCATGTACCCATTTTGACCTTATTTTAGGATATGGTATGAGATGTTGTTCTATAACCTAGTTCCTGCCATACTGTTTTCCAGTTTTCTCAGCAGTTTTTGTCAAATACTGAGTTTTTCTTCCAAAACTTTGGATCTTTGGGTTTATCATATACTAGATTACTATAGTAATTTACTATAGTGTAATTCATACCTATTCTATTCCACTGATCTACCTAATTCATACCTATTATATTCCACTGATCCACCACTATTCTTTCTCATCGAATACCAGATTATTTTTATAATTACCATAAAAATACTTTATTGCTAACCATCATCTGAGTCTTTAGCAAATCAGTCCTTTTTGCCAGTGGAGGGTCCTTCCTGGGTGCTGATGTGTGCTGACTGATTAGTGTGGTGGCTGCTGAAGGTTGGGGTGGCTATGACAATTCCTTATAATAAGACAACAATGAAGTTTGCCCATCAATTGACTCATCCTTTCACTTGAAAACTCAGAGGCCATTGTAGGGTTATTAGTTGGCCTAATTTCAATGTTGCTGTGTCTCAGAGAATAGGGGAGCCAAAGGAGAGAGAGAGAGAGAGAGAGAGAGAGAGAGAGAGAGAGAGAGAGAGAGAGAGAGAGAGAGAGAAAGAGATACAGATACAGGGGAACTACTGGTAGATGGAATAATCAGAACATGCACAACATACATCAATTAAGTTCACCGTCTTATATGGGTGTGGCTCGTGGCACCCCTAAACAATTATAATAGTAATATCAAAGATCTCTGATCACAGATCACTGTAACAAGTACAATAATAATTTAAAAGTTTGAAATACTGTGAGAATTACCAAAATGTGATACAGAGACATGATGTAAGCACATGCTTTTGGAAAAATGGTGCTACTAGAGTTGTGTAGGGTTGCCACTAACCTTCAATTTATAAAAAAATACAATAGGGTAAAGTGCAATAAAATGAGGTATGCCTATATTCAAATACTTCCTCAATTCCCCTCCTTCCCCTAAAAACAGTGCCCAAGGTGGTCAAGAAGTTTAAACTAGACATGATGGTAAACACCTATAATTTTTGCTAACAGCAAAATTGCTTTAAATAAGCAGGTTCGTTAAGATATTACTGTGTAAGGGGCAGCTAGGTGGTGCAGTGGGTAAAGCACTGGCCTTGGATTCAGGAGGACCTGAGTTCAAAGCCAGCCTCAGACACTTGACACTTAACTAGCTGTGTGACCCTGGGCAAGTCACTTAATCCCCATTGCCCTGCAAAAATAAAAAAAAAGAAAAGAAAAAAAAAAGATATTACTGTGTAGGTAAGCAAGAACCAGTTGATACTTGATCTCTGATTTATCACTTTAGAGATTTTTATGCTTACATTCAAGAGGCAAAAATTTTCTGTATAAATTTTGCTCAATTAAAAAGAAATAGATACCTATTTTTACTCTATGTCTTTAGGCTCAAAAGAACAGTGCCTACCATGACTGGGCTGAGGCCCATGAGTGGGTTGAGGTTCCATGAGTGGGTCGAGGTAATAGCCCCAGAGAGAAAACATGTGCCTAGTTTCTCCTTACTCTTTCTATTCCCTTACTTCTGTCACTTCAGCTGATCCAGGGTCAGTAAACCTACAAAACAGTCACACATATCTATAAGTACACAGTACCTACTGACTTCTCCCCTCAGGTTTAGCCTGGATCCTCTAAAGAGGGGTAGGGGTTACATAGAGGACCTGGCTGCAGGCAGCCCACAGGGCATCATAGGAATAGGAGATTGGAGAGAGAGAACTGGCAGCCAAATGCCAGGCATGGCTCTGATCTGTGTTATTAAAGCTGGATTGTTCAGCTCTCAAAAAAAAAAAAAAAAAGAACAGTGCCTAAAACACATATACACATGAATACAATTCTTTATTTCATTCATGTCACATATATGAATGGATTTGGTTCATTTTCTTCATTTCCTCGCAAATGGATCAATGTTTAAGTTTGTTTAGGACAAACAAACCATCCAAGGATGGTTCAAGAATAGATTCTGTTTGTGTTTCTCTGAGTTCCATTTTAAGTAAGTTTCCTTTTTCAAATCTTTGCCTGAACCTTCAGCTTCCTGTAGCATACTAATGAGCACGGAAATCTTCCTAATGACCCCCTCATGAAAGAATCTTGATTTTCATTCAAGTCCCTAAGTTCAACAAAATACAACTCATTCTGATGCTAGCCTTACTTTACCAAGCTGGACAAGATACAGAGATCTATTGCCTGTCTTCCAGACAGTTCTCTGAGTACTGAATGGTATAACTTGGAACCTGTTTGGATTCTTCAGTTCTAACATATCTACTCTTTTAAAAATATTTTATGTTATCAAAGCTTTACAGAAGTCATGTTAGCATTAGTGATATACATCAGGGCAATCATGAATACTGGTTTTATTTGCTCTCAGAAGAAATAGCAAATGGGAATTTATTTATTTTGCAAGGCTACAATAACAGGACTTTTCTTTGAGAATCACAGAATTTTAGTTGGAAAGAACCTTGAAGATGACTTAGCTCAAGTTCAAAGTACTTAAAAAATCTGAACATATTCAGCTTTCTCAGTTTTTAGCATTCTAACGTCTTTGATACTCCTGAGAATAAGACCTCAATCCAACAATCACCAAGTCATTTATTGAGCACCTATTATGTACTACCACAATACTAGACAATCTAAGAAGAATAGAAACACAAACTCTGCTCTCAAGTCTTTGGACACTTCTTTGGAGAGAAACAAAACCAACATATATGAAATACTCAGAGCACAACACACAATAGTAGCATGGTAGCATACACTGGGCCCATAGGGGCCATCTCACGGACCATGAATTGAGCTGGCCTGGCCACTTTCAGGGACACCAGCTTACTTCTGAAAGAATTGTTGCTTTGGGATAAGGCAGTAAACCCTTTGTAGTCCTTTGGTCCCTCCATACACAAGGGCTAAAAGGGGAGAGGGGTAGAGGTTTCATCAAAGTTGTATCAGGTAGTATTGGTCACTGATATGAAAAAAATGTCCCTCTCAGTTGACCTTCAGAAGGGAATGATTGTACTCTGTCTCTTGTTCCTTTGATTCTCCAGGGGGCTTTATGTAACTCTGGGACTTAGCATAAGCATATAGCCTAGATCAGGGTGGCAGGTAGGCATTTGTATGCTAATTATTTCTTTTGTGTAGAGGAGAGGTGTATGGGGTGTTCAGGGAGGGCTAGTTCCTCTGATGTGAGGGCTCCCAAGCCCTTTTTTGGGGGCTGCTTTCCAATGTCAGTGTCTACCTGATTCACCTAAGCTGTGGCTCCAAGAAACTATAGCATGCCCAGTGGCCACATCTTGGCAAAACTGTTTTGGCAGACAGGCTAAAGCAGTTTGAGGGTAACCAAGATGCCTCAAACCTGTAGGTAAGTTAGAGGGGTATCTACTACAAGTATGTGAAGACTTCCCTGGCCAAATAGGTGGATATGAACAGTTTGTTCCAATGGGCCATGAAGATGGCAGAAGCAGATGCTGTGGAATACTTAGAACTTGATTAGACAGTGAGGATGCCAAGGTCATCCCCTGTATCCCGAGCCATAGCCAGTTGTCTTGACCTTTGTATTGCCACTGGACTTCGATAACTCCAAAAGAGAGCATGAGGCCAACGACTTCAAGCTCTGCCTTACTTAAATCCAATTTATGCATGACTCAAAAGCCATCCTTTTTAAAGGTCTACACTGCTTACCTCCTGGCATGAGGAAAGGGCTAGAAAAGGTGCCCTAAAATTGTCTGCTTCATCTAACCTGACCCTGGCTTGCTTACCATGGCCGGTGGAGATCCTATCCTGTGGTTAAAGCACACACAAATATATGTACAAAAACTTCTGCAAAGATGATTCCACTCACCATTGATACATGGAATATGGGCAACATGAAATTTAGTAGATGTGAAAGACCAACAGCCCTTGTGAGAGAACTCAATAGGTATTGCATCCAAATAGCAGCCATGAGTGAAACAGGGCTGGCAGATGAAGGCCAGCTTACTGAAGTCAGAGCTGAATACATGGTTTGTTTTTGTTTTTGTTTTTGTTTTTGTTTTTGTTTTTTGCAGGGCAATGAGGGTTAAGTGACTTGCCCAGGTTCACACAGCTAGTAAGTGTCAAGTGTCTGAGGCTGGATTTGAACTCAGGTCCTCCTGAATTCAGGGCGGCGCTTTATCCACTGCGCCACCTACCTGCTCCTGACTATATATTTTTTTAAAAGTGGTTGCTGGGATGAGGAATGCCATGAAGCTGGTGTAGGTTTTGGGATCTAATCTAATCTAGTCAACAAGCTTATATGGCTCCCAAAAGGAGTGCATGATGGGCTCATGACAACGTGATTAACACATGCAGGAAAGTGCCACACCACCATCATCAGTGTATATGCTTCCATCCTGATGAACCCTCATGAAGTGCTGAAAGAGGAAAAACTTGTAATTTTGGGTGACATTAATGCTAGTGTAGGCACAGACTATCAGACACAAAAGGGAGCCCTTGGGACAGAATTGGAAACAGCAACTGCAATGGTCAATTATGATTGAAGACTTGTGTGTCTCATGACCTCATCAAAAACAAATTTGGTTTACCTCAATGCAATAAAACTTCATGGATGCACCTCTTACAATAAACATTTGCATTTAATAGATTATATCATCGTTAAGGAGAAGAGACAGATAGGATGTGAGAATGAGGAAGGCAAAGCATGGTGCAGAGTGCTGGGACTTACCATACTTTTCTTCCCTAAGCTGAACATTCACATTCAACAAAAGCAGTGACTCCACCCTCCCACCCCCAAGGCAAAACAACCACCAGAACACTTAATGTCAACAGATTGGAGTGCTTCTCCCTTACATGGACAGTTTGTTGTTAACTTCGAAGGAAAACTGAGCTAAACCATGGTTGGCAACAGTGGAGCAGAAAAGTTGTAGGCAACTTTCAAAGATTTGGTGTACAGCAACGCATTTACTCATTTGGGCTATGTGCTTGCTCTGATGCTTTTTAATGTGATTTTTTCAGCAATGTTGTCAGATGCCTTTAATGAGGATGAAAATGGCATCAATGTCAGCTACCAAAAGTTAAAATTTTTTTCGAGTTTTAACTTGAAAAGGTTACAAGCTAAGACTAAAGTGGAAGGAGAGTTGGTGAGTGACTTTTTGTTTGCAGATGATTGTGCATTCAATGCAGCCTTTGAGGCTGGGATAAAACAGAGTATGGATTGATTCTCTGCTGCTTGTGCTAATTTTGGCCTGATAACACCAAGAATATTGTATTGCACCATCCATACATGGAACCATCAGTTACAGTAAATGGAAAAACTTTGAATGCTGTGGATGTTAACTTATCTTGGCAGTATACTTTCCAGTGATGTCCACATAGATGATGAGGTTGATGCATACATTGCCAGAGGTAACTGAGTGTTTGGGAGACTCCAAAAGAAAGCGTGGGAGAGAAGAGATATTAGGCTGCCTACCAAACTGAAGGTCTACAGGGCTGTTGTACTGACTTAATTATTGTTTGCCTCTGAAACCTGGACAGTACCATGCCATACCATGCCATGGACCAGTGCCATGCCTAGAAACTGAATAGTTTCCATTTGAATTGTTTTAGGAAGATTCTGAAAAATAGCTGGCAAGATAAGGTACCAGATACTGAAGTCCTTTCTCAAGCTGAACTGCAGAGTGCAACTTTTATAGGTTAGCCACGTTGTTTGAATGCTGTCAAGATAATGGAATGTGATAGATGAGATTTGGCAGATACTCAGGAGCCCACTTGAGTGGATTACTGGCTGATTTGACTGGATTAGTAGTTGACTGGATTCTAAGCACATCTGGCTGGTACTTGAGAGTACTTAAGAAAGCATGGTTCTCAGAATCTAAAAAAACTTTGAACTTCCAGCCCAATCAACCAACCAGCTTGAAGAACCTCCCCATTCTGGGAGGGGACAGAAAGGAGGAAAGGGGAGCCTGCGCGAAGAGCGCTGTCTTTTTGGTTCCTGACTTGGTGGTGACAGCAGGGACAGAGACAGAGAGGAGCTGAGGAAAGATAGGATTGTGAGGTTGTAAGAATTCTGTTCTCAATCTTTCTCTTTCTATATTTCAATAAATCCTTAAAAATCTAAACTCGTTTTATCAGTGATTTTAGTCAGTTTCCCCCAAAACTGGGGGAACAGATTAGAACCCACATTTAGAATTTTAAATTACACAATGCCAAATGTATGTTTGCTTAAGACTATTTTACAGAGAATTCACACAAGACAAGCACTCACATGGAGTTCAGAAGTGATACAAAGACACTCTCAATGTCTCTTTTAAGAACTTTGGAATTGATTGCATGACATGGGAGACACTGGCACAGGACTGCCCAGCATGGCATGCCCACATCAAAGAAGGTGCTGTGCTCTATAAGGAAAGCAGAATTGCTGTAGCTCAAAAGATTCACCAATTTAGAGAAATCTCTATTCCAAATGTTCATTTGGACTATTTGTGCCTGACCTGCAGCAGAACCTTTGAGTTCATATTGGTCTAATCAGCCACAATAAGCAATACTGTACACTGACCCCAACATAGTGATTTAAATTTGGTCATCTTCAAGTACAATGGACCACCAACTGTATAGAGGAAATAAACAACTGTCTGCTACAGGCATACCTTGGAAACATTGTGGGTTTGGTTCTAGATCACCACAATAAAACAGGCTTAAGTAACCACCATCCTGATCAGTCAGCAGCCACCTCCCCCCCCCCCCCCCCCCCCCCCCCCCCCCCGCCAAAAAAAGATTACAACTCACATCAGATGATTAGCATTTTTTAAAGCAATAAAGTGTTTTTCAATTAAGGGATGTACTTTTTTAGACATAATACTATTGTACACTTAATAGACTGCAGTATAGTATAAGCATAACTTTTATATGCATTGGGAAACAAAAAAATGCATTGTGGTTGCTGAAGGTTGGGGTATAATAAAATTATCCATTTTACATCCTATAATGCTCTCCATTTCTTGTTTGGTTGCAAATTCTTGGCTTATCCATACATTTGACAGGCAAACTATTCCATTCTCCCCTAATTTGCTTATGACCCTTTATGTCTAAATCATGTACCCATTTTTACCTTATCTTGGTATATGTTTGAGGTTGGTCTACACTGAGTTTCAACCATATTGCTTTTAAGTTTTAAGTATTATTCAACTGTCCATGAAGTTCTTTTCCCCAAAGCTCATATCTTTGCTTTTATCAAAACTATGGTTATTTACTATTGTGTATTGTATACCTAATATATTCCACTGATCCACTACTTTATTTCTTAATCAGTACCAGGTTGTTTTGTTTTTGTTTGTTTTTGGTGGGACAATGGGGGTTAAGTGACTTGCCCAAGGTCACACAGCTAGTAAGTGTCAAGTGTCTGAGGCCGGATTTGAACTCAGGTACTCCTGAATCCAGGGCCAGTGCTCCATCCACTGCACCACCCAGCTGCCCCTAAAATTCTTTTTCCATTTGGAAAATTCTACTTTTTTGGAGTTCTTTTCTTTAGTGAATTTTTGTACTTCTTTTGTCCATTTAGCTAATTCTTCTTGTTAAGGAATTCTACTCTTCAGGAGATTTTTGTGTATCTTTTACCTTTTGGCCTATTCTCATTTTTAAGGTGTTATCATTTATTTATTTATTGCTATTTTTTGTGCTTTCTTTACTAAGCTGTTGACTCTTTTTTGTGATTCTCTTGTATCACTCTAATTTCTTTTCCCAATTTTTCATCTATCTCTCTTACTTGAGTTTTTAAATCCTTTTGTTCTTCCAGTAATTCTTTTTGGGCCCAAGTGTAATTCACATTTTTTCTTTGAGGCTTTCCATGTATCTGTTTTGGCTTTGTTGTCTTCTCCTGAGTTTGTGTTTTGATCTTTCCTGTACTAAGTAATTTATATGGTCAGGTTATTTTTTTTGTTGTTGTTGTTTTCAAATATTCCAGCCTATTTCTTGACTTTTACCTTTATGTGAAAGATGGGCTCTGCTCCTGAGGTGGAAGAGGAACTGTCCCAAGTTTCAGGTTTTTCATGCTCTTGTTTTCAGAGCTAGGAGTCTGTAAGTTTTAAGTTCTTCCTTGGTGGCTTAATCCCAAGAGAGGTGTGGTCACTGCTTTACTTGCCTGTGCTCTGGTGTGTGAATGATTACAAGCACTCTTCTTGGAATTGGGACTAGGGTCCCCACTCCTGCTAGTGTTCCCCCTTGCCCTGGAACTTGACCTGGAACCATGTATGGGCAATGCAATAGAGTCTTACACCACCGTCAGCAAAGGGTCCTCTGTAACCTTCTTTTGACCAGTTATCTGACCCCTTAACATCTGGGGGCTTAGAGCTCTGGAAATAGCCATTGATTCAGCCACCCCCAAGGCCTACTGCTGGTTTTCTGGGGTGTGGCTTGTGGTCCACTTTCACCCTAGTGAGACAGACCTTTCCTGCCAAAATTCTAAGTTGTCTTGGGTGGCAAAATTGTTTCACCCTATCTTTTCTTTGGAGTGTCCATTTTGAGGCATTATTTTTAAGCTGTTTGGATGGGAATTTGGGAGAGTCATTCAATTCCTACCTTTACTCTGCCATTTTGGCTCCAATCGTTCAGCAATTTCTTAAAATAAGACAATGAAGTTTGTTGCATGATTGACTCTTTCATTCATGAGATTTCTCTGTAGCATATGATGCTTTTGATAACATTTTACCCATAGTAGAACTTCTTTCAAAATTGAGTCAATCCTATCAAATCCTGTCACTGCTTTATCAACTAAGTTTCTGTAATATCCAGGGAATAGGGAAGCTGGGGTAGGGGAGAGACAGCAAGAGAGACAGAGAGAAAGACAGAGAAATACAGACAGACAGAAGGAGGAAAAGGAATGGGTGCTCAGTGGAGTAGTAAGAACACACAACATTTATTAAGTTCATTGTCTTATATGGGTACAGTTTGTGGTGCCCCAAAAGAATTACAATAGTAATATCAAATATCACTGATTACAGATCAGCATAACAGATATAATAATAATGAAAAAGTTTTAAATATTGTTAGAATTACCAAAATTTGTTACAAAGACACAATGTGAACACATGCTGTTAGGAAAATGGCACTGACATACCAATGCAGGGTTGCTACTAACCTTCAATTTATAAAACAAACAATGCCATCTGTGGTAAAATATGAAAGTTTTTAACAGTCGGTTAGGATAACTGAAAGACGCCAGTTTTTCAAGGACCACCCTTTTGGGGAGGAGATGAACAGTCCGCCTGCTGCGCATGTCAGACTGCCTGCCGGGTACAGGCCACCTGCTGCGCATGTCAGACTGCCTGCCGGGTTTTTTGACTTCCGGGGTGGAGAGAAGGAGAGGAGGCCTTTTTGCCTGCTTGGCGGGACTCCTGACGGCGCGGCACAGACTCTCTCTCCAAAGGTGGCCTTTTTCGGTTTGGTGAGTTTTTATAAGGAATATAGACTAAGCTTAGACTTAAGACGATTTGTATTGTGTTTCTACTTTCCTATCCTTCTAATCAACATCACCTTGTGACTATCATAACTATAAATAAAAAGGTCTATCTAGAAAACCAAAAGCTGCTTCCATTTACTAGTTTGGGAGATAAATTAAGGGAAAGGTTAAGTAGGGGAGATTTATGATCTAATATCCAATTTTAAATCTCACACATCCCCCTGCAATCTGCAAAGTGCAATAAAATGAAGCAAAATAAAACAAAGGTATGTCTGTACACTGAACATTGAATATTTTTCCACTCTCCTTTTTGGTGAGACCCCCAAAATTAAGCTTGAAGTGATTTACCCTGGGGCAAAAATAAAACAAAAGGGGAACATTTAAATATGAAAAATAAACTGTTGTATAGGGCTATGAAGACAGGTTGTAGTGATAGCTGTCCATAAAAATATATATGGAAAGGTTTTTTTTTATGTGGGAAAGACCCCTGACCCTTTTTAAGATGGTCAGACTCCTCTAGGACTGAACCTCATCAGGAATGTGTGGATCCAGAGCTGAGAGGGCCCCCTTTCTGGAGGAGAGAGTGAGTAATAATAGCATTTATATAGCACTTTTAGGTTTTAAAAATGCTATGCAAATATGATTTCAACTGATACTCACAACAACCCTGGGAATTAGGTGCTATTATTACTCCCATTTTGCAGATGAGGAGACAGAGGCAGTCAAATGTTAAGTGACTTGCACAGGATCACAACAACTAGTGTCTTGAAGCCTAATTTGAACCTAGGGTCTTCTTGACTCCAAGTCCATCATTCTCTCCATTATGCCACTGTAGTGGTCCTTAACCTTCTTTATCCCCTTCTCCAGCAGTAGTTCTTTTTTATCATAAAAGTCTTTTATTATTTTCTGGTTACATGTAGAGATAGTTTTCAACATTTGTTTTTATAAGATCTCTAGTTCCAAATTTTTCTCCCTCCCTCCTCCCCAAGACAGCAAGCAATCTGATATAGGTTATATATGTACAATCACATTAAACATATTTCAAGGGGCAGCTAGATGGTGCAGTGGATAAAGCACTGGCCCTAGATTCAGGAGTATCTGAGTTCAAATCCGGCCTCAGACACTTGACACTTACTAGCTGTGTGATCTTGGGCAAGTCACTTAACCCCCATTGCCCCACAAAATTAAAAAAAAAACAAAAACAAAAACATATTTCAAGCAGTAGTTCTTAAAAGTGTACAGTTAAACACTGAGATGCAAACTATGAGTGAGTGCAATAGCCATAGAGATAAGGCAGGAATTGGAGATCACTTCATGGGGGTAAAGGTACTGGAGCTGGGAAGTTTGAAAAGATTTGGAGAGAGGGAAATACAGAAGGATGTAAGAGGCTGAACTGATTAGAATGGAGGGTTTGCCTGGGCGAGTAATAATAGAGGAGAATGGATGGAATGAGGACTGATTGCAGGATGTCCCAGAGTTATACAGTTTCTATTAGCATTTTCCATATATTATCTCATTTAATCTTCACAATTATTCTGAGTATAATCATTACCATTCCCAGAATCATAGAATCTCTGAATTAGGAAGACCCTGAAATCATCAAGTCCAACCTAAATAAATAGATAGATACATGATCAAATGGATGAATGAACACATAAATAAATAAAACCTCACTAAAAATCTCACTGCCTCTAACTTTATCATGGTTAGCTTTTGGATAACTCTAATTCTTAGGTAGTTTTCCTATACATTTAGTTGAAATCTACTCCTTTTCAACTCTTCACTTATTTCTCTGGGTTCTGTCTTCTGTGGTCATTCGGAATGTGTTGTCCCTCTTCTACATGAGAGTTTCAAATATGTTTAAAAAAAACTATCGGGGGCAGCTAGGTGGCACAGTGGATAAAGCACCGGTCCTGGATTCAGGAGTTCCTGAGTTCAAATCTGGCCTCAGACACTTGACACTTACTAGCTGTGTGACCCTGGGCAAGTCACTTAACCCCCATTGCCCCGCAAAAAACAAAAACAAAAAACAAAAAAAACCTATTATGACCTTCCTAAGTCCTCTTCCCAAAGCTAGTTTTTTAGATGTCCAATCCACCTGCTGACTCACATTGAATTTGCAGCACAATAAATCCCATTTTCAGAAATACCTACTGCTATCTATTTATGCCCCTCTCACCCTGTACTAGTGAAATTAAAATTTTTTTGACCTTTACAGTAAGATTTTACCTTAATCCCTATTGTGTTTCAGTTTATTAAATCTAGACCATGTTCTAGACCAGAGGTGTCAACCTTTCAGCCTGCTGGCCACTTATAGCCTATGAGTGCAACCTGAACCAGATTAAAGTATAATTGGGAGATGTTAACAAAATAAATGCAGCAAGGGCTGGCTCTCCACACTTAGTATGGGAGTGCTGTGTGGTTCAAGGGGAGGCAGAGTAATTATCATCTCTAGACTTCTCCCCTTGCCCTGCCCCCACCTTTCTCTAAAGGAGGGGAGGCAGGAGTTTGGAGCTGGAAGTTTTGGCCACTCTGCTCTTCTCACAGAGAGGGGGTACTGGGCAGGAATTATGTCTTTTTGCTTCCTCGAGTATTATTAGTCTAGGGGATGTGATTTTCAGGTTTAGGTTAACTTCTAGGATCTGTCTCTTAATGGGGGGAAGAGGACCAAAGCTTTATAACCAAGACTTGACACCCTTCCCACCAAATAGCAGTTCCATAATGAGCACACATAGTAAATAGCAAAGAAACCTATTTATTTAAGTCAATAGTAAAACAGAAATTAGAGGAGGTATACCTAGGAGAATAGACAATATAGAGTGAAGGAGCTCTTCCATTGGAAACAAGATAGCTCAGAGAGAGACAGAGAGAGAGACAGAGAGACAGAGAGAAACAGAGACAGAGAGAGACAGACAGACAGAAAGACAGATAGAGAGACAGAAGGAGTCCTAGATCTCATCTGAGGGAAAGTTCCCTGATATCTCTACTGTAGTAATTTGGGGATAGTGACATGATGGAGACTGCCAGATCTCCTTATATTGGCTTCTTCCCAGAGTCTCATTTTCCTTCACCAACCAGCAGTGGGGGTTGGCATCTTCTATCTTCCCTTTCAAAACTGGAAGCTAGAAGCACCTGAAGCAAGTGCAGAACCCAGAGACTTCAAGAAACCCTAGATCTTGAAGAAAATGATTCTTTCTTCTCCTGTTCTCCAACTCCTCCCTGTCCTTCATGAAGGACATGTATCTCCACTGATGAGGAAGAATCCCATATCAGTGGGACATAAATACAACTACAACACAATATAGATAATGTGGATTTGTATTTTTCTAAGTCAAACTACTCCATCAGGGATTAATTTCTCTTTGTGTAAAACATCATGACCAGTATCACCCTGCATCAGCCAAGTAATTGCAGCTCTAATTCCTATGCTGAGGGTATCATTTTCCCAACATTTCTTTATTCGATAATTTTGAGATGGGAAAATTAATGTCCCTTACCCCTATTCCACTTTGTGACTTGTGGTTGTGTGTTCCTAGGAAGAACCCTTCTGCACTGAAGATCTAAGATGGAATGGGTGTGATGGGAGAATTTATGTTGTTTTTTGCATTTTAACTTTATGTTATTAAAGTTATGTGATTACAATACACTAAGCGTTTTAAACCATGGGAATCAAGGCAAGAAAACCAAAAGAATAAAATGTATTTGAGTGGCAACAAGTGAAAATAGGGGCTTTTAAATTTTAATGTTTTATCAATATTTCATCTCCTAGATTAGACCAGAACCTGGCATCGAGGGAAAATGTCATATAGTAAGATGTGCTGGGGGCAGGAAAAAACATCTAGGCTTGTTCAAACTGTTAGCTTGCTAGAAGGTCAGTGCCTAGGCATGACAGACCTCGAAACCCAGTTTAAGTAGAATGCCACTGTAGCCAAATCATAAGTACTCTAAGCTAATACAACCTTCTTGGCTGGATCTTAATCTTTGTGACACCATACATTAAAACTCCAGGCAAATGCCTTACCATAGGTATTTACTTAGCCCATATGTACGTGATGTGCTTATGTCCTATGTTGAGGATGGAAAATGGTCAAATGAAAGGAAACATGCTGGAGAAACAGAATGGACAGACCTTGAGCCATGGGGAAAATTGCAATTTTGTAGTCATTAGAGACACAGAGACTTTCCAATGACCATAGGACTATATATATATATCTAGCGATTGGCCAAGATCTTAACTTTCTATCTCTTGAAGAATGAGGGTAGGAGATTGCTATCCATTAAGTAGTGGAAGTGTTACCTTTCAATTTTTTGTGACTTTGATGTTGAAAGGATTTTTGGGGGTATAATTTGTATTTAATTTTTTCCAATTACATGTAAAGATAGTTTTTGACATTCATTTTTCTTTATTCATCTTTCTTTATTTTTTAAAATAATAAATTTTTTTTTAAATAGTTTTAAGTTCCAAATTTTATTCCTCCTTCCTTCCCTCCTCTCCCCCTCCCTGAGGTGATAGGCAATTAGTTCTGGGTTATACATGTGCAATTATGTAAAACATTACCATATTAGTCATTTTGTATAAGAAAACTTAAATAAAAGAAAGAAATGAAAGAAAGTGAAAAATAGCATGCTTCAGTCTGTGTTCAGTCAATATCAGTTCTTTCTTTGGAGGTGGATACTGTTTCATCATTAGTCCTTTGGGATTGTCTTGGATCAATGTATTTCTGAGAATAGTTAAGTCATTCACAGTTCTTCAATGATATTTCTATCTCTGTACACAATGTTCTTTTGGTTCTTCTCACTTTATTATATACATCAGTTCATACAAGTCTTTCCAGGAATTTCTGAAATCATCCTGCATGTCATTTCTTATAGCACAATAATATTCTATCACCATCATATACCACAGCTTATTTAGTCATTCCCCAATTGATGGGCATTCCTTTGATGACCAATTCTTAGCCACCACAAAAAGAGCTGCTATAAATGTTTTTGTACAAATAGGCTTTTTTCTCTTTTTGGGGATGTCTTTGGGATATAAACCTAGCAGTGATATTGCTGGATCAAAGGGTATGCACAGTTCTATAACCCTTTGGACATAGTTCCAAATTGCTCTCCAGAATGTTAACATTAATTTTTTTGTGTGTGTGAGGCAATTGGGGTTAAGTCACTTGCCCAAGGTCAAACAACTAGTGTCAAGTGTGTGAGGCCAGATTTGAATTCAGGTCCTCTTGACTCCAGGGCCAGTGCTCTAACCACTGCGCCACCTAGCTGCCCTGAACATTCATTTTTTATAAGATTTTGAGTTCCAAATTTTTCTCTCTCCCTCCCCTTCCTCCTCCCCAAGATTACGAGCAATTTGATGTATTATATATGTGCAATAATGTAAAACATGTTTCCGTATTTGTCATGTTGTAAAAGAAGAAACAGAACAAAAGGGAAAACCACACAAAAAATATAAATAGTATGTTTCAACCTGCATTCAAATATTCTTTCTCTGCATTCTTTCTCTGGATATGGATAGCATTTTCCATCATGAGTTTTTGGAATTGTCTTGCATCATTGTTTTTCTAAGAAGAGATAAGTCTATCATAGTTGGTCATCCTACAATGTCGCTGTTACTGTATATAATGTTTTCCTGGTTCTTCTCACTTCATTCAGCATCAGTTCATGTAAGTCTTTCCAGGTTTTTCAGAAATTCGCCTGCTAATCATTTCTTATAGCGCAGTAGTGTTCTATTACATTCAATTCCCAATTTTTTGTCACCACAAAAAGAGCAGCTATAACGATTTTGGTACATGTGGGTCCTTTTCCCTTTTTAAACGATCTCTTTGGGATACAGACCTAGTAGTGGTATTACTGGATCAAAGTGTATGCACAATTTGATTGCTCTTTGGACATAGTGTTGAAATGATTTCTGATAGTCTTCTTTTACAAATGACATCCTGGAGTGTTTGTTCTCTTGGCAAAAATGAAGTAGAAAACATGTGATTAAAAAAAACCTCATCATAACTGATCAATATAGCAAGAAAGTCTAAAAAATTTGTAATGCACAACATTTGTGCACCTCCTACCTCTGCAAAAAGAGTGGGGTGAACCATGCTTATTCTTTTTAATTTTGCAACATTCACTTTTAATTTTTGTGGTTGTTCTTTCCATTTACATTGTATATATTGTTTTCTTGGCTATGCTTATTTTATTCTGCATCAGTTCATGTTGATCTTCCCATGTTTGTAATGCATCACATTAACTACTTATAACTTATAACACAGTATATTTCATTATATTAATGTGTAAACCCACAATTTATTTAGTTATTACCCAATTGATGGGCATATACTTTGTTTCCAATTCTTTGCTATCATAAAACAGTGTTATATTTTGGTGTAGATGGGAACTTTTTCTTATCAATGGTCTTCTTAGGGCATATACCTAATTATGGAACCTGAGTCAAAGGGCATGGATATTTTAGTAATTTTATTTGTTACTTATGAATTTTAACACTGTATCTTTACTTTTTATTCCATTCAATAATCTAAAATGTGAGTTTAGTCCTTTGGGTCATGCAAATGTGGAAGGTAGGTAAGATTCTTCATGGGGTAAAAGCTGAACAATTTTGATTAAGTTATGAAATAAGTTATGATAATCTTTTATGTTCAACCTTAGACTGAATGAAAGAAGGAACCTGAGCTGATTCTTTTTTTTTTTTGACAAGAGAATTAACTTCTTTTTTAAAAATAAAAGTATTTTATTATTTTCCAGTTACATGTAGAGATATTTTTCAGCATTTGTTTATATAAGATTTCCAATTTCCAATTTTTCTCCCTCCCTCCCCTCCCTCCCCTAGACAGCAGGCAATCCGATATAGGTTATATATATAACCTGGGCTGATTCTTAAAGGTACTAAGGATCTGTGAGCAATAGGGACAAAGAGGGATTTGACCAGATTGGTCAGCTTCTACCAGTGAAGTCGGATAGAAAGAGGTCAGAGGCAGTAAATTGCAAGACTTGTGAAAGATACTGGAGGCTTGGGACTTAAACAGTTGTCTTGGAGTGCCACCTGGTGGCTTTTGCAGAGATTGCACTCTGAGCAGCTGCTCAAAACTGTTACTCCTTTTTGTTGTTCAGTTGTTTCAGTCATGTCCCACCCTTTGTGACCCCATTTGAGATTTTCTTTTTTTTCCTTTTTTTTTGTGAGGCAATTGGGGTTAAGTGACTTGCCCATGGTCACACAGCTAGTAAGTGTCAAGTGTCTGAGGCCAGATTTGAACTCAGGTACTCCTGACTCCAGGGCTGGTGAGCTATCCACTGCACCACCTAGCTGCCCCAATTTGAGATTTTCTTGATAGAGATAGTTGAGTGGTTTGCCATTTCCTTCTCCTGCTCATTTAACAGGTGAGGAACTGAGGCAAACAGAGTTAAGTGACTTGCCCAGGGTTCTGCAACTAAGTGTACAAGGCCAGATTTGAATTCAGGAAGATGAATCTTTCTGACTCCAGGCCTGGCATTCTACCCACTGTGAAACCTAGCTGCCCATGCTATTACCCCTAGATTAGGGGAAACATTTACCTTGTTGGATTCAAATTGTCCTTACATGGGAGCAAAAGGGTTAGGGTTAGGGTCTAAAATTGCACAAGGGGAAAAAAGCCCAAGAGGAATGAGAAGCTCTCAGGAATGACATCATTTAAATAGAGAAATCTAGTAAGATAGAAAAAGGAGAACTGTCTAAAGAGACCTAAAGGTCCATGATGCTCAGGGAACTTGCTCAATACAAGTCAATAGTATGATACTGCAGTCCAAAATGCTGATATAATCTTAGGCTGCATTAAGCAAGAAATAGTGTTCAAAATTAGGGAAGTGACAACACTAATGAACTTCACCCTGTGAGAAAACACTTATTAAATTAGGGGTATTGCACTTACGAGGAAATTGACAAGCTGGAGGGCACTCAGAGGAGGGCATCTAAAGATAATGCCGTATGATCAATGGTTGACGTAACTGGGGATATTTAACTTGGAAAGCTAGAAGCAATGTTAAGAACTAGCAAAGCTGCAGATTTCTGCCCAATATAAGGGAAAACTTCCTATTAAAGAATGGGATGAAGTACTTTTGGAAGTTCTCTTCACTAAAGGTCCTTAAGCAAAAGGCCAAATGACCAGATGTCCCTCCCAATTCACTTTATGAAAACTTTCTCAGATATATATCTTTACAACTTTTTTTTTTTTTTGCGGGGCAATGGGGGTTAAGTGACTTGCCCAGGGTCACACAGCTAGTAAGTGTCAACCAGCAGGCAATTGCAATAATCAAGGTGATGAGGACCTGCGCTAGAGTGGTGGTATCAGAGAAGAACGGGGGGGAGGGGGGGGTATATTTGAGAGATGTGGCAAAGATGAAATAGGTCTTGGCAGCAATTTGGATATGGGCACTGAGATAGTGAGAAATAGGAGGAACTAGGAGGAAGGTGTTGCTCTCCATAGTAATATGGAAGGGGGTGGTTTAGGGAGAGAGATCATGAGTTCTATTTTGGACATACCGAGTTTAGAATGCCTACTTGACATCCAGTTTGATGTGTCTGAAAGGCAGTTGAAGATGAGAAATTGAATATCATCAGAGAGATTTGAGCCAGATAGGTAGATTTGAGAACATCAGCATATAGTAATTAAATTCATTTAAGCTGATGAGATCACCAGTGAAGCAGTATAGAGGGAGAAGAGAAGAGATACACTTAGAGGGTGTGATCTGGAGAAGGATCCAGCAAAGGAGACAGAAATAGGAGGAAAGTGGTGTCCTAAAAACCTAAGAGAATGTCAAGGAGAGAGAGTGGTCAACACTGTCAAAGGCTACAAAGGAAGGGGTTAAGGAGAATGAGGATTGACAAAAGGCATTGGATTTGGCAGAGATCATTAGTAACTTTGGAGACAGAGTTTCAGTGGAATAATAAGCTCACAAACTAGATTATAAGGGGTTAAGAAGAGAATGAGAGGAGCAAAAGTGGAGACACCTATTGTGTGTAGAAAGTCTCTTCGAGGAATTTAGCCACAACGACAGAAGAAAAATAGAATGATAATTAGAAGGGATGGAAAGATCAAGAAAAGGTTTTTGTAGGAGAGGGTAGATATAAGAATGTTTGTAGGCAGTAGGAAATGAGCCAGAAGAGAAGGAAAGAGAAAAATTAAGGGAAAGAATGAAAATGACAGGGGTGGCAACCTGTTGGAGACCAGATGGAATGGGACCATTTGAACAAGTAGAGGGGTTAGCCTTGGTAAAGAGCAAGGCTACCTCATCATGTGAAACAGGGGAGGAGTAAATAGTAGAAGGTACCTGAATGACAGGAAATGAGGAAGAGGAGAGAATTAGGAAAACTAATAGTGAGTTGATAAGAAAGGTAGAGTAGGATTGCCTAGCAGCATAAGTTGAAGTTATGTGACATAAATTTGTAGTGAACCCAGTCACAACAGTTGAATGATTTTCTTCATCTTTGTTCAGCAGTGTGTGTGTGTGTGTGTGTGTAGGTACAAAGGTGACAAATGGTGGGAATAATCCAAGGCTGAGGTTTGTCTGTGCATAATCAGTGATGTAAGGGGTAGGGATTCAAGAGAAGACAGCGTAGAGTTGAAATGGTTCACCAAGAAGTCAAGATGGGGAGAAAAAGAGAGTGGCTAGTACAAAGGAGATAGCCTGAGAGAGAATTGAGGGGTCAAGGGATTGGGGAGGTCATAGTGAGGATGAAGTGTTTGTAACAACCTGATCTATAGCCAAGAATTGGTTTTTCCAGATACCGATTTCACTTCTCTGCATTTCAAAATGCCATCTGGCATTCAAAGCCCTTCATAACCGAGCCCCTCCTACCTCCCCACTCTTCTTACACTTTACTCTCCAACATATACTCCTTGATCCAGTGTCACTGGCCTCCTGTCTATCCCATGAAGATGGTTCCAGCATTTTCTCTGGCTGTCTCTCATGCCTGGAACACTCTCCCTTTTCTCCTCTTGAGTACTGACCTTCCTGGCTTCCTTTGAGTTCCCAACCCCTTAATTATAGTGTTCCCCGTTAATTATTTCCTACTTATGCTGTATATGGTTTGCTTTGTATATATTTGTTTGCATGTTGTCCTCCCCATTTGACTACAAGCTCCTTGATGGCAGGTTGGCTGTTGACTGAGTTCGTGGTGGCGGGTGAACAACTCTAGACTGGCGGGCTGTTCAGGTTGGTGAGTTACCTACTGAAAACCCTAAATTCCTTTGAACCAGCTTAGGCTAAGTTTAGAGTTGAATATCTATCTGTATTTCTATTTTCCCATCTCCTTATCTTTGATTTTTATTAGTTTTACCTTTGTTGTTTAATCAATTCCCGAGTAATACAATCTGATCCTTTTGAGAACTAAAGCTTAGAGCCTCCTTTCTTATTGGCCTGGGAGAAATATCTAAAAAGAATAGTTCAGAGGGGAGATTAAACCTAAAAAGGTCCCTCATATTTCCAGGACCCCAATATTAAGGCAAGTCACCCAAATAACGCTCAGTATATCTAATTTTGGCCCTCACACATAGTTATAACTGATAGATTCCCAAAGAAGTGGAGACTTCTCTGTAGGCAGCAGTCACTGATATCAAGCTTAACAATAACAAAACGTTTGTTACTGGCTCTTCATAACTATTGCCGAAGGTCTTCTAAGAAACATAGTACAAGTGCCACCATGTGACTTCTTGAAAAGTGAATTTTTTTCTAAAATTGGGGTTTCCAACCTTTTGTGGGAAGTTAATTTTAATTTCCCCCAAGCCTCTTGAGATAACCAATGTGTGTGTGTGTATAAGTATTGCTAGTAGCCCACACCAGAGTGTTACCAGTTAAGATTTTAAAAATTACTGGTAGGAAATCCCTATTTTTTTTCCAGGGCAATGAGGGCAATTAACCCAACTAAAGGTAGGAACTAGAATTTACTAGCCTCATCACCAGAGCATGAAAAATTCTTTTTAAAAATTAAAAATGAATAATTGATTTATTGAACTGAATAGGAATGCCATCTGTCTCTACCTTTTTTTTTTGCGCAGGGCAATGAGGGTTAAGTGACTTGCCCAGGGTCACACAGCTAGTCAATTGTCTGAGGCTGAATTTGACCTCAGGTCTTCCTGAATCCAGGGCTGGTGCTTTATCTAGCTGCCCCCTGGAAATCCCTACTTTAACAAAATCACAGAGCTTAGAAGGGAACTCAAGATCTTGTGGTCTACTGCCTTGCCTTTAGTCAGGATAAGAACTGAAACATCTAAGAAAGATATCTCTTTTTAAAGTCAGTCTTTTGGTGGCCTAATTCAATTTAGTTAAAATCTTTAATGACAATTATAACACCTCACAACAACCCTGAGGTAGGTAGTACAGTTTTATCATTCTCATTATACAGGTGAGAAAAATGAGCATCAAAAAGCTGAGGTTTGCCCACAGTCACACAGGTACGGAGTGGTTAAAAACAGGAACACAGATAAAGCACTTGAGCACTTAATATCGTTTCATGTTATCCTCACAACAGATCTGGAAGGTACGTGCTATTATAGTCCCCATTTTACAGATGAGGAAAGTGAAGCAAATAGAGGTTAAGTGACTTGCTCAGGTTCACACAGCTAATCAGTGAGGGTGGATTTGAACTCAGGCCTTCTTAACTCCTAAATCTAGGGCTTTATCCACTGCGGTGCCTAGCTGACTTAAGTTGTATAACCAGAGCATGAACACAAAAGATCTTCAGATCTAGTGCTTTCTCCTATACCACACTGCTTCTAATGAGTTGAAGGTCCCTTTACATCATTCTTCACAGAAGCCCATATTCTCTTATTCATCATAAAAAAAGAACTGGTCTGAGTTGCTATTACCATTAGTTTTCTCTTTTTCAGGTTAAACTTCAATTCCTTTAACTTTGCTGATCACATATTTTTTTTCCATCTCTTTTTATCATTTTGGCCCCTCTTCTGTCACCATGTCTGTACCTCAACAAAGTTCCTTAAGTGGTTTTGTTTTAATAGCGAGGTTCAGCTTTTGGCAAATCTGAATCTAACAAATCTTAGAAAGGACAAAATATGCAGTCTGGCTACCGTTATAAAAAAATGCTAAAAGGACATACTCTCTAAGAAATGCCATGATTGTAATTATAATGGCTATAAAAATACCTAAATATCACATAAAAGTTGGATGTTATAGTTACTAATATTACCCATGAAAATGGGTTCCATCAACTTAGAGCTGGATTGAGTCAGTATCCAAATTAAAAGTCTTGTTCTACTGCTTAACTGTTTGGCTTTTGACAAGTCACTTACCCTTGCTGGGTCCAGTTCCTAGTAAAATTAGGGGGTTGGGTAATCCTTCAGATCTACATCTATGATCCTATGATCTCACTTCAAGTAGGAGACTCAAATGCTACTAAACTGTTCAAGCCTCATAATTTTCAAGAAAATTTGTTTTAAAATACTGAGACATTTGTGAATGGTCCTTTGATAAGAACAGATTAAAAGTAGGAAAATAAATGAGTTTTCTATCACTTTTTTCTTTTTTACTCTTATTTATGACACAAGTATTGAAAGTAAGATGAAGTAAGATGTTTAAAAGGTAAATGGCAAGATGTGAAAACAGAAGAAAAGAATGTAGAATCTCAATCTTGAATAATTTAGCACTGACTACATGACAGGGGCTAGGTGCGGACATTTTATTTAGGAATAAAATAATGCTGTAAAAGTGCATTGGCTCTGGAGAAGGGACTGGGTTCAAATCCTGCCTCTAATGTGTCCTACATTTGTGACCTTGGACAAACGACTCCCCCTCCCTAGGCCTCAGTGTCTTATCTGTAAAATGAGGGGCTTGGACTAGAAGGTATCTGAAGTCCCTTCCGGCCTCACAGCTCTGATCCCAGGACCTGAAAAGATACAGCTCATAATAATCAAGCACAAGAGAGTCAAAATAATGTACATACTTTAGATTAAAACAGCAGGAAATACAACGGAATCCTCGAAAGTGTAGGGTTTCTATCAGAACATGTACCTCAAAGGGAAGAACCAACCATATCAATACATACTGGAAAAATAAACAAAAATTGGTCATAGAAGGAAACGACCTTTTACAAATCAATATTTCTTGAAGATGATCAAAGAAGGTGAAGTTGTCTTCAGCCAGCCATGGTATTCACTTCCCCAACTAGAATTGGCATCAATAATTATGGCCAGCTTAACTAATCAGTTTAAAAACTTGCCTGGAGCAATGGTTAATGACACGATTAACATTCTTGGGCAAGATTTATTTTTGAAACCCATTACCTTAGAGAGGGGAAAAACACTTATTTTACAAAACTTCTAATTCACAACACAAATGAAATGAGTAAGACAAAACTGCTTTAAAAGTTTATCAATAACCTCTTATATACACATATATATTCACAAAGTGGTTCAGAGTCCCCTTAAACAGTCCTTCTGTCAGGCTCCATTGGCTGAGAACTCGAATGAGGTCATTGGCCATGGAAAGTAGAAGTCATGGTTGGTTTTTAGTGATCTTCATTCTTCTGGCTTCACTAATCTTTTAACTGGGGACAGAAAGGAGTCCGTTTTCATCAGCTGTGTCTAAAATTTTACATATTACTGGAGATTCTACCTATAGAACAAAAATAAAGGATTGTTTAATGAATATAATCTTTAAGACAAAGGGAAGGAAATAATTTGTGTTTCATTGTTTTGGTTCAACAATTTGGTACTATTCCTTTAATATTATTAATATTCTTTTAATATTATTAAAACGTGATTCAACATATACAAACCTCCAGCTGATCCCCAATGAATTCTACCCTTAATTAAATAAAACAACACAAAAAAGTTATTGAGATTGATAGTATATGCAACTTCAATAGTTCTATTTGTTAAAAGGATGAATGTCTAAGATCATACCATATTCCCAAATAGTCATATACCACAATTTGTTCAGACATTCTCCAATTTGAAAATACAATTTGTTTCCATATTTTGCTCTTACAAACAGTACTACTCTGAGTATTTTTGTATCAATAGGATTATTCTCATCAATAATCTCCTTTGGGTATGAACCTAATAGTGGCACTACTACTCTATTTCACCAGCTATCTGCTACTGCAGATGATTCTTCCACTTCCACATGGAAAAAAACCCCCGAAGAACCCTTCTTGTCTCTGGTTGCCTCTTCCCTGTGTTGTCTTCTATGATTAGAATGTAAGTTCCTTGAGGGCCAAGTGTCTTTTAAAAATATTTATATTATCAGCATTTAACGTAGTGCCTGAAGTATATTAAATACCGAATAAATGCTCATTTATTCATTATTTCATTCATATTTTCAAATTGTATTCCAAGATGGTTGAGCTCCTTGAAGGCAGGTGCTGTTTTTGCCTTTCTTTGTATGCCCTGAGCTTAGCACAATGCCTCACACATAGTAAGCACTGACTAAATTCTTGCTGACTAGTTTAATTACTTCAAACCTCCATCAACAGTTAATTATTGTGCCTGTTTTCTTCTCACCATCCCTTTTTTTTTTGCATAAAGCATAAAAGTATCTTATTATTTTTCAGTTACATGTAAAGAGTTTTCAACATGTTTTTATGAGATTTTTAGTTCTAAATTTTTCTCCCTCTCTCCCTTCCTTCCCCGCTCCCCAAGACAGAAAGCAATCTGATATAGGTCATATATCACATCCCTTCTAAAAATGAACTTTTTCACCTTTTACCATATTTGCCAATGAGTTCCTGGTGACATATCAATTGATTTGGATTTCTGTGATTATAAGTGATACTGAACATTGCTGAAGATGATTGTTGATAGTTTGTATTTCTTTTTTGTGATAACTTTATTCCTAGTCTTTGACCATTTGTCTATTGGAGTAAGGCTCTAAAAATGGTAGATTTCTGTCAAATTTCTGTAGATTTTGGATCAGACATTTGTCAGAAATGTTTTCAAGGAAATATTTTTCCAATTGAATAATTTATTCTATCTGCATTTTTTATTTGAACAAAAGTATTATTTTAGTATTTTATAATACTGTCATATCCCTTATCTATGTAGTTGTGGGAACTATAGCTTCTGTTCTCTTCTAATTCTCTGTTAATTTATCCATATAGATTCACTGTTCCTTAGTCTTAATAAGGAAAATAAAAATCTCTTGGGAATTCTTAGATGTCAAGAGGATAAATAAGCAAGAAAATTCCATTACAGGTGAGGAAGAAAAATACTTCTAAGAGTCAAAACTGGAAAGCTTGCTCGGATCTTCTTTCTGATTTAAAGAACTGTAAAATGTAGCTATGAAATGCCTGCTGATTTCATGTTTGCAATATCTTTCCAATATGCCCCTTTTCCCCCCTCTGACACTGCCACTACTCTAGAGCAAGTTCTCATCCCCTTATGCCTTGATTATTCTAATAATGTGCTGGTGGGTTGGCCTGTTTCAAGCCCCTTCCCATTTTAATCCATCCTGCACTTAGCCACTAAAAGTTGATTTCCCTAAAGTTTGACTGTGTCACCCCCCCCCCACTCAATAAATTCCAGTGGCTTCCAGTTACCTCCAGAATCATACAAAATATTCTGTTTGGCATTTAAAGTCTTTTATAAGCCAGCTGGCTTCCTGGCTGTTCCATGAACAAGACACTCTATCTCTCAGCTCCTGGTATGTTCTCTGGCTGTTCCCCATGTCTGGAATGTGCTCCCTCCGTATTTCTCCCCCTACCCCCCCCTTTTTTTTGGTGAGGCAATTGGGGTTAAGTGACTTGCCCAGGGTCACACAGCTATTAAGTGTCAAGTGTCTGAGGCCAGGTTTGAACTCAGGTCCTACTGGCTCCAGGGCCGGTGCTCTATCCACTGTACCACCTAGCTGCCCTTTTGACTGCCTTCAAGACCGAACTAAAATCCTGTCTTTTATAGGAAGCCTTTCTCAAGCCCTCAATTCCAGTGCCTTCCCTTTGTTAATTATCTATTTATCCTGTATACAGATTGTTTGTATATATTGTCTTGCTTGTTGCCTCTCCTGAAAGACTGTAAGATCATGGAGGGCAGGGATTGTTCTTTGCCTCTCTTCCCCCCCATATCTTCAAAAGTGAATACAGGATGGGTGCCTGAAAAATGTTTACTGACGTATTAGAATTTCAGTTCTCTGAGAGTAGGGACTATTATTCTCCACTTCCCACATCAAATATTTCTTTTCAAAGAAAAAGGAAAGTTAATCCAAAGTAATTTGGGAAAGGCTTCCTACTTAGAACAGTACTATGAAATATGGATATGAGCAGGAGTTTTTAACAAACTGAGATAGTCTAAGGAAGAAATTAGCTACTAGCTGATACAGTGGGTGGAATGCTGGGCAAGTTACTTAACCTCTCTCAGCTACTATCAATTAATTAATCAAGATTTATTAAGTATTTACTATGTTCCAGGCACTGTGCTAAGCACTGGGAATAAAAAGACAAAAGATAGTCCCTGCCCTCAAGGACTTTACAATCTAATGGGGGAAGACAATATGCAGACAAATATAAATCAAGCTATATTCAGGATAAATAGGAAGTAATTAATAGAGGGAAGGCACTAGAATTAAGAGAGATTAGGGAAGACTTCTAGTAAAAGAAGGGATTTTAGTTAGGACTTAAAGAAAGCTAGGGAGGCCAGTAGGCAGAGAAGGATGAGCATTCAGGCATGTGGTAAGCCAGAGAAATCTGTAAAATGAGGGAGTCTCTAAGGTCTTTTAAGGCTCTCAATCTACAAAAAATTCCTTTTGAACATGACAATATAGTCTAGATGCTTCTTGTAGGCAGTTCAAGGCCTTAATTTAGATTCTAGACCAGACCTGAGACTGGATTCATGACATTTGTCGTACTTACCCCAAGAATGTACTGGCAGGAATGAGGCTCTAACATATATACAGTAACAGCATGAGGTGATTCTGATTCTTTACATCTAAAAAAACACCAAAAAAAAAAAAAATACCTTAAGGAATTCCACAAACAATGAAGACTTATGCTTGTTGTAAGCTATAAAATAAACAACAAAAAGGCTTTAACTTAGGAAAAAATAAAGCAAAGATCTTGTGTAATCTTAATTGGACTTGTTTTTGGAAATGTATTCTCTATTTACGAAAATTTTGTACCTAAGATAGTTGATTTAAAATGAATGATGGATGGTTTAAATGTTAAAACTTACTTTAGTTTTACAGTGACCTGTCTTGGTTTGTCAGTTAAATCACAAATATCTCCATTCCCATAAAAATGTGATACCATCCTACCAACAGAAAAGAAAACAAGTTGTTATTGATAAAGTAAAGGTTTATCCATTCAAGATAAATGAAAGAAGGCCAGTTTTTAACTAGTATAAAATTTGGCTTGTAAAGTGTATTTTAAAAGAAAAAAAAATTGGCTTATAAAATGAATTTTAAAGAAAAAAATTAAGGTTTAAGTATATGTTGTAATTTAAATTTAATGCAACTAATGTTTGCCAAGTTTAGGTCCTACTCAACCCCTTAATTACAGATAACATGCATACTTCAAATAGTATATTATAAAATACTCTGGTAGTAAACTATGTTTTCTCTATTAAGTAAAGTTAGTTATACCCCACTATTTTGCTTTGCTTACAAGTGCACCTTCCCTTTAATATATTCTAGATAGTACACAGGCTCAATAACAAACTCCAAATTACTGTAATCTAAGTTAGTAGGTTTTCCTGTATATTTTCTTAATGTGCTGTGTTCCTTTGTAACTTAAAAAATTGTTTGTTTTTTAAAATTATTACAGACTTGGCAAACAACAGTAAATAAGAATATTTCCACATACAAAGAACAGAAAAAGGGGATGATATAAGAAACCACAAATTTCTATTAGGTAAAACTTTTAAAAAGTCTATGACAAATTCAGCACTTGAGCTTTATAACCATCCGGCTTGTTTGTGGCTCCCTCTGAAATTCTTTGTTTATTTTTTCCCCATACATTAAAAAAAAAAAATTCATTGATGCTGCTTTGGGTTTTTTTGGGGGGGCGATAATATCACTCCCCTCCACCCCCATCCTACCACTCTTTCCTTGGTAACAAGTAGTTAAGCATGTCTGAAAATATGTCTTACTCTGCATGCCTCTGTCAGAAGGTAGGAAGCATGCATCATCCTCAGTCTTATGGAATTGTGGTTGGGAATTGCATTAATCAAAATTTTTAGGACTTTGAAAGTTGTTTTCTTTGCAACACTGTAGGTATTATAGAAATTGTTCTCTTACTTTTGCTCACTTCACTCTGCATCAGTTCATAAAAGCCTTACCAGCTTTCTCTGAATTTATCCCTTTTGTCATTTCTTAGGGCACAATAACATTCCATTATATTCATATACCATAACTTGTCTAGCCATTCTCCAATTGATGGGCACTTCCTCAGTTTCTAGTACTTTTCCATAACAAAAAGAATTGCTATAAGTATTTTTGTATATAGGGCTCCTTTCCCTTTTTCTTGGATCTTTTTGGGGCATATGTCTAGTGGTGGTTATTATTGGGTCAAAAAAGGCTATTGTATAGCTTACTAACTTTTTGGATATAATTCCAAATTGCTTTTCAGCATGGCTGGATCAATCTGACAGCTAGATAAACAGTGCATTAGTGTCTCTGAACATTCTTTCCAACAACTGTCATTTTCCTATTTTTGTCAGCTTTGCCAAGCTGTTAATTGTAAGGTGAAACATCAAAGCTGTTTGAATTTGGATTTCTCTTACCAGGGACTTGGAGCATGTTTTTCATGTTTGTTGATAGCTTGGCTTTCTTATTTGAAAAACTGCTTGCTCATATCCTTTAACCACTGTTTGGTTAGGAACTTTCCCACATCCAGTATTATTTCCTTCCTTGCCCCTCTAATTTGTTTATGATGTGACCTATTTATATCTAGGTCATAGATACATTTGGAGCTTATCTTGGTATATGATGTGAGGTGTTGGTTTAAACTTAATTTCTGCCAGACCACTTTGCAGGTTTTATCTAGCAGAGAGCCATTATATCAGTAGTTGATTATGTTTCTATAGGTTATGTACCTCATCTTGTCTACAGATCAACTTTTCCATTTATTTTTAAACTACAGTTTTGTAATTTGTAATTTGAGATCAGGTACTGCCTTCCATTCCTTCCTTCCCATTCTCCATTTCTCTTGGTATTTTGACCCTTTGTTTCTCCAGATTGATTTAATTATTTCTAGCTCTGTAAAATAATGCTTTTGTAGTTTAGTATGGCACTGAAGTTAATTTAGGGATTACTGTCATTTTCATTATATTGTCACAGCCCCAGTGCAATTAATACCTCTCTAATTGCTTAGGTCCATCTTTTCTTCTGTAGGATGTTTTACAATTGTATTCATATAGTTCCAGTGGGTTTTGGCATAGACTTATAGATATTTTATATATTCTGTAGTTATTTTAAATAGAATTTCTCTTCCTATCACTTCCTACTGGGTTTTGTTGGCATGCAGAAAGGATGATGATATCTCAGTTTATTTGATATTTTTCTATTTTATTAAAGTTATTGCCTCAATTAATTTTTACCTGACTGAATGGGATATGGTGGACTTGAGTCAGTTTAGACTCTGAAGCTGAAGTCTGGAAAGTTCCCAGCCTCCAGTCCCTGTAATTGTTAGACCATTCTGTCCACATTCCATCCCATTGCTAACCCCCTCCCCCCCATTCTATGACCAAGCAGGAGAGCTGTCTCCTGTTAGCACAGACCCACCCTGATACTACCTCTCCCTTCTTGCATTACTAAGCCCTAGCTCCTGGTACCAGCTCTCCTTTCTTCCCCCTTGCCCCCTCCTTACATGGATAGAGTGGTTTCACCCTTTCCCCCTCCCCTTCCCTCAGCTCTTGGACCTAGCTGAGCATGCATCCATACTGTGATCATGCGCTGAACACACATACTGGGTGAGACAGAATTGGATGTTAGATTGTGAGCTCACCCTGTCCACGAGGAGACTGCCCCCTCAAACTTCCATAAAAACCTAACTCATGAGCTCATCAGCGTGCTCCTCATCTCCTGCAGGGAGTCGCCCATTCTCATGAGAATGAAATAAATCTGTCTCTGCTTGATTCAGTGGCCTTCTCGAATTATGTGGGTAAACTGAGGCAATTGTCCCATACACTATGTTTCTCTATGCATTCAAGGCATCTTACTATCTGCAAAGTGAAAGTTTTCTTTTGATATATTTAGCATTTCTTGAACTACTAAAATAGTGGTGATAATACTTTTTTGCTTTACTCTCACCAATAGTGGAAAGGTTTCTATTTTATTATATATAATGCTGGCTCTTGAGTTTAGATAGCTACTATTTACCTTATAAAGGAAAGGTCCATTTATTCCTTCTTTTTTGGGGAGGGGACAATGAGGGTTAAGTGACTTGCCCAAGGTCACATAGCTAGTAAGTGTCAAGTGTCTGAGGCCAGATTTGAACTCAGGTCCTCCTGAATCCAGGGCCTGTGCTTTATCTACTGCACTACCTAGCTGCCCGGTCCATTTATTCCTATGCTTCTTAGAGAGAAACTAGTATTGTTTTGTGTCAAATACTTTTTTTGTATTCACTGATATAATTTTTAAAAATAATTTTTGTTTTAATATGGCAGATTATGCTTAGTATTCCTAATATTAACTCAACTCTTCATTTTTGTTATAAATGAAACCTAGCTGGTATACATTTTCTTTTGAATATGTTACTGTCCATTTTCCCATCTGTAATTGCATCAACTTTTCCTTTAAGTATTTTGATGATATATCATTTGGTTCATATATATATTAAGTATTGCTACTGATTTCAATTGCCTTTAAGCATAATGTGGTTTCCCTGTTAACTATATTTACTACTACCTACTTTTTGGAGTTATCCTGAAGCATAACAAGATTTTGTTCCACCCACTAATTTTAACTTTATGACTGTTTCACGTGTTATTTATAAACATATTGTTGGAATATGCTTTTTAAGCCATTCTGCTATCCTCTTCAGGTTTTAAAGGTGAGCTCATCTCATTTACATTGTTGGTTATGACTGTTAGTTGTGTATTTTCCCCATTTTATCTATTTTCTTTTGCTCCCATCAACCTTCCCTCCTTTACAAAGAAGAGGGGGGGTGGCTAGGTGGCACAGTGGATAAAGTACTGGCTTTGGATTCAGGAGGACCTGAGTTCAAATCCAGCCTCAGACCCTTGATACTAGCTGTGTGACCCTGGGCAAATCACTTAACCCTCACTGTCCCCCCCAAAATAACGACCCCCCGAAACCAAAATAAAAACAAAGAAGAGGACTAGAAGAGAGCATCTGTGTACAACATTAATAATCTATAATTGATGTGATCTACTTCTGCTCCACTTCTCTTTTCTCTATATTTTGGGTGATCTCTTTACTCTCTCTGTTCTATCTACTCTCTTTAGAGCATCAAAACATAACAAAACCATGCCCAGGCTCTCCTTTGTATTTACCTTTGGCTAAGAGCTTTGAAGACTTAGGGTTCAGAGAGGATCCTTGTTTTTTCTATTAAAATGTAAATTTATCTTATAGTGCCTTCCAAATGCTGGTGTGTTTACCTTTCTATGTTTCTCTTGATCCCTGTGTTTACATTTCAAAGTTTATACTGAGCTTGGATATTCTCATCGGGAATACCTCTCATTAAAGCTCTATTAGGATTATTAATTCTGTCCAGTAAGTTATTCTTAGTATTACACCTTTATCTTTTTGCCTTTTGGAATATATTCCAAGTTCTTATCTACAGTAGTAGACTGTCAAATCTTGTGTTACTTAGGCTGTGGCTGCTAGGTACTTGAACTCTTTCTTTGTAGAGGTTTACAGTACTCTTTCTTTTCCTATGAAGCTCTGGATTTTGGCTATGATATTCTCAGGGTTTTTTATTTGGGTGCTTTTTCTGGGAAGGGAACTCTGCAATTATTTCCATTTTAACTTTGTCTTGTTGTTCTAATGTGTCTAGGCAGTTTCCATTCATGATTTCCTGAAATATGGTAGTCAGGTTTTTTTTTAAATCATGATTTTCAGGTAATCTGATGATTTTTACATTCTCTCTCTTTGACTTGGTTTTCTGTTTTGGTTGTTTTTGATACATGATATACATTTTCTTTTCTTTTCTTTTTTTAGTCTTGTTTTTGTTCTAATATTTTTTATCTCATAGAATCGCTGATTTCTTTTTGGTTCATTATAAACTTCAAGGAGTCCATTATTAAGGTTGTACTTCCTTATCCTTCACTGTTTAGTCTTCTAATACTTAGTTGCAGAGTTCTCATTTCATTGCCATTTCTTTTCTCTTTAGTTCCTATTTCATTCATAATTTTTAGCTCTTGCTTCAATTCTTCTAAGATTTCTGGTAGATCTTGTGACCAAGCTGTGTTTTTGTTTGAGGCTTTGCTTGCAGAAATTGTGTAGGTGTTCTCTTCTTTCTGGGGTTGTGCTTTGGCCAACCTTGGCTCCATAATATTTCTTTACCATTCATGTCTCCTTTAATTTACTCATTTTCTCCTGAATTGGTACTCTAGTATTTCTGAATGTTGTGGCTTTGTTGGGTTATTTGGGGTCCTGTCAATGCTTCTTCTGGTTACTGAATGTTGTGTTCTTCAAGGAACTCAGGGGTGGCTCAGGTGAATGAGTGGCAAACTTTAAGAGTCCTAGGGTATATTCTGATGTGCTTTTGGTTGGAACCTTTCAGACTCTCAGTCTTTGTCTGGAGTCAGATTACAAAATGCTAAGTTCCAAATATTGATGGCTTGCTCCTGGTCTATGTTCCCATCTTTTTATCTTTAGGTAAATTGCTTGTTAGATTCAGTTTTTCCTTGCTCACTCCAGACTTCAATATTCTGTTCTGAGGCTGGCCTTTTCTGGCTAGATATGATTCACAGTGTTTGCAGGCTTCTGGGTCTCTCTTTATGCAAATCTGGGCTAGAAAAAAATGCTATCTTTTTTTTCTTCCTTGGATTTCTGCATCATTTCTCAGTCATGAGCTGTTTTTCTATACCATTGCTAGAGTATCTATGTGAGAGCTGAACTGTATACTACTGATGCCATCATTTTACCTGAAATGCTTTTCCTTTCTAATTTTAACCTCATTGATTTGTCTGTGCAAAACCTTTTCAATTTTATGTAATAACTGTCCATTTTTATCTCCTGGAATCCTTTCTCCTTTTCTTGGCCAAGAGCACTTCCTTTATCCAGAGTTGCAAAATCCATCTCTTTCCTTGCTCTTTTAACTTGTTTATAGTATGAATTTGTTTACATGTAGGTTGTATATATCCATTTGGTGCTTATTATAGTATACTGTGTGAGATGTTGGTCTAAACAAAATTTCTGCCAGACTCCTTTCCAGTTTCCAGTAGTTTTTGTTGAATAGTGAGCCCTTATACCAGTAGTTGGAGTCTTTTGGTTTATAAAACCCAAACACGCTACTATGTTTATTTGCTTCTGAAATATATATATATAATTTGTTCCACACATAAGTGTCTCTAAAAAGGTATACCAATGTGAGGAAATTCAGAGTTCAGGAAGGGAAAGCATTTAGGAAAGTAGGTAAAAGTCAAAGAATGGAGAAAAATAAGTGTTTTTGTCAATTAAAGTATACTAAAGGGCACCTTGATGGAAAGAAGAAATGGATGAGGAATTTTGGAAACAAAGCAGTGGAAACAGAGACAGTAAGATATAATAATGATGGTTAACTTCAATTATTCAATCATCTGTTGGAGCTTTCTCTGCCAAAAGCAGAGTAGTTAATAATGCCTTTAGTGATAATTTGACCTTTCATAGTCCCGTTGTACTCTGATCTGATATGGGATATCAGAGCTGATATAATATACTGGGTTCAGTTCTGGAAATTACAGTCTAATAAGTACACTGATAAACTGCAGTGGTCAGAGGAAAGTAACCAAGATGGTGAAGGTCCTTGAATCTATTTTATCTAAGGACTGGTTGAAGGACCTGGTTTGATTAGCCCAAGACACAGGAGAGACATGACAGCTGTGTTGAATGATCTGAAGGCTTTCATGGGGAAGAGAGATTAGACTTATTCTGTTTGGCCCTAGAGGGCAAAACGAGAAGCAAAGGAGGAAGTTGCAAGGAAGCAAATTTAGACTTCATGTAAGGGAAAGCTTCCTAACAATAAAAGTTGTCCAAATATTGGATGGGTGGCCTTGAGAAGAGGTGGGTCCCCCAAAGGATTTTTCAGTGTGCAATTGGGTATATTACAATGACAATTTCTTTCACAAGGGGATTGTACTAAATGCCTCCTGAGATCCTTTTCCAAATATACAATTCCATGATTCACAGTACTCTGTGTCTTGGTAGGTAGACTCCCAAATATTTATACATTCTGTAAGTCACTTTGAATGGAACTTTTTTTTCCTGATGGGTTTTACTGATAATGTGATAATATCTCATGTGCTTTTAGATTTGTAAAGTATTTTACACTTATATTTCATTTAACCCTCATGTCAAGCCTGTGAGGTAGGTACTATTATTATCTCCATTTTACAGACACAGGAACTGAGACTGAGAGTTTAAGTGACTTGACTAGAAAACAAGTAAGGAAGGCACTGACCTTCAGTCTTCCTGACCCAAAGGCTAGTGTCCTATTTGCTATACCACCGAAATAATCCAAAAAAGCTAATAATACTTGTGGGTTTACTTTATCTCCTGCTACTTTACTGAGGTTACTGTTTCAGTTCCTAGAGAGGTTAAATCTCTTGGGTTCTCTTAAGTAAAACATCGTATCTGTAAAAACAAGCATTTTTTTTTCTTGTTTGTCCCTTCAAATTTTTTTCTTATGATACTGATAGTGCTAGTAATTCTAGAACTATATCAAGTAAGTGGTAATAACAGACTTTTTTGCTTTATAGCTGACCTTACTGGAAAGGTCTCCAGTGTTTCTCCATTGTAGATAGCTGGCTCTTGGTTTCAAATAGATAAGTACTGTGTTAATGAAAAGCCCATTTATTTTATAGTATAATGGAAGAAAATGCTGAGTTTGGAAAGCTGAATGCTCAATGGACTTGAGTTTGAATTCTGTCTCTGAAAATAACTACTTATGACCTTGAGTTGGTTATTTAACTTCTATAGGTAGCTAGGTTTCATAGTTGATAGTGTGTTGGCCTTGGAGACAGTAAGACCTGATTTCAAATCCAGCCTCAGACACTTTGTAGCTGTGTGACCCTGGGAAAGTCACTTAACCTGTTTGCGTCAATTTCCTCATCTGTTGAATGGGGACAATAACAATACCTATTTAGCAGGGCTGTTGTGAGGATTAAATAAGATAGTAATTGTAAAAATCTTAGCACAGGACCTGGCACAAAGTAACTGCTATATAAATTTTAGTTGTTATTCTTGTTGCTGCTGTTTATTTTGCAAAAAGGATTTGTTAAGATGCCATTTCCTATTTTTGTTAATTTATGGAATATCCCTCTAAAACTTTATAAAGTTAACTTAACAGATTAAGTTAGACTACAACTTACAATTCAAATTACACATCCATATGAAAAAGAAGTAAAAGCTTTATACCTAATATATATATATATGTATTTTTTTTTGGTGAGGCAATTGGGGTTAAGTGATTTGCCCAGGGTCACACAGCTACTAAGTGTCAAGGGTCTGAGGTCGGATTTGAACTCAGGTACTCCTGAATCCAGGGCCGGTGCTCTATCCACTGCACCACCTAGCTGCCCCCATACCTAATATTCTTAAGACTAAAAAACCAGATTTCTAGTCAGCTAGAGTATCCAGCACATTCAAAAACCAGAGCCTCTCAATATAATCAGGTCCTCAAAGGTCAAACTTAGAGCCTGAGAGGCAAAAGAAAAAATGCAGTGAAAATCAGATGTCTCCCCACTTTGTTCCAGGACTGAAGACTAATGTTAAACTTACAGCTGGAAACCAGGGGCAACAGCCAAGTCACTGAGTCTGATAATCAAAGGAGATCATTTAAGGCATATGATACCACTTTTTAAGAGGAAAAGGTACCAAATATATTGAAACCTCACTATGATACTATTATCATGGAGTAACTTTAGACCCAGTCCAAAGGAGCATAATTACAAAAACACCAGAGCACCTAAATACTTATTCTGTGTCTTGTAGATTCTAATATAATGTCCTAACCTAATTGAGAAATTAGAAATCTTGAAGTCACAAATGAAAACATTCACATTTTTTGGGAGGCGGGGCAGGGCAATGAGGGCTAAGTGACTTGCCCAGGGTCACACAGCTAGTAAGTGTCAAATGTCTGAGGCCAGATTTGAACTCAGGTCCTCCTGAATCCAGGGCTGGTACTTTATCCACTGCACCACCTAGCTGCCCCTTAAGCATTCTCATTTTCACCATCAACCCTCTGATTTTTGTTTCTGTTCTTTGGGCTTTACCTGACTATTTGTGTGCCATCGTCTCGGAGATGATAGGCTCTAGCAGTGTTCTTCTTTGCCCATTCAATATGCTCTTCTTTGTTCCATGTGCCCACAATCACAGATGTTTTTCCAATTTCCTTATCCTAAAATATGGAAAAATGCTTGTGACAGCTTTTACAGTTGGAAATATCATATCTATATTGATGATTCACATCTCTTTTTCCAATTTGCTTTGACCATTAGTCCTATATCAACAACTACTTATTGAACACATCCATTCAGATAGACATTCCTTAAACTTAATGCATCTTCACTCTGAGTTAGATGCCCCTCCTTCTCAAATTATCTTTTCATTAATGGCATCACCAGTCTCCTAGTCACCCAGACTACAAACAGTTCTCTGGTTCCTCCAACAATATCTTCCTCTATATTCATCAGTACCATCACTTCCTTTGAAACATCTCTAACGTTTGTTTCTCCCTCTCCATTTCTACTGCAAGTAAGAAGTTGTAACGTAGTGGGGAAAAGCAATAGCTTAGGACCATTAGGATGCTGTCACTTACTAAATCTGTAACTTTGGGGAAATCACTTCACCTACTGGAACAACCTACTTTATGGTTGGTTTTGAGAATCAAATGAGATAATTGATGTAAAGGGATCAATAAACTATAAAACACTATGTAAGTACAACTGATTTCTGTCAACCTTGAGAACAGCAACTACGTCACAAGTGGCCCCTCTCCCTTCCAACCATCCTGTAGATTCAATCACAGAATTTTGGAGTTGGAAGGGACCTGAATGGTGTTAAGTAGTTCTTCTTCTTCTTTTTTTTTTTTTAGTGAGACAGTTGGGGTTAAGTGACTTGCCCAGGGTCACACAGCTAGTAAGTGTTAAGTGTCTGAGGTCAGATTTGAACTCAGGTACTCCTGAATCCAGGGCAGGTGCTCTATCCACTGCGCCATCTAGCTGCCCCGTTAAGTAGCTTCTTGAACTTGTCTTGAGTTGCCATATTTTCCAGAAACAATGGACCTGGAGTATGCAGAGGTCCTGAACTGTCAAGGACAAAGCCTGCCCTAAGCTGACATAATTTGTTGTTTACACCCCTAGCTAAACTTTGTGTGTATGCGTCCTTGGGAGTTGAAACAGCTACAAAAACAGGCTGCAGTCAGTCTGTGCCACACTGAGAAACTATGTGCAGCAGGGACCCTTGTAGATAAGCAGATCCTCCTATCTTCATGGCCTAGCAGTTCCCAAGGGAAAAGAATGTGGCTTTTGTCATCACCTTTCTCCTCCCCATTGAGAAGAGGATTAATCTTTTCCCCACCCCTACTGTTCTTTTCCTCCTCTCATGCCTCTACTCCTCTGTTGCAATTTCAGAAATATGTGGGATTCTGTTTGGATTATGATCCCCTTGCAACCACATTCATGTTCATTTCTCTTGTAATAAATCCAGGTGCAACATATATCTCATGAACTTGTGATATTATCTTTGTTAACAGCAGCCAGACCTGAACAAGAAGCCCTCCACCATATACCCTAAAGTGCTTATTCAACATTGGCTTGAAGATCTTGAATGAGGCACCCTATTCCCCTTTTGGCTACTTTTAACTGTTAGGAAACAAAAGTATTTATGTTGCCAATCAAATCTTCTTAGGGTACTTGATTTTATTATGCCGCCTTTCCAGTCAAACATCTTCAATAGCTTTATAGTTCCTAAAAAATAAAGTCCAAATTCCTAAGCCTGAAACTCAAGGTCTTTCATAATTTGGTCTCAGTCAAGTTTTCCAATTTTATCTACAACTATTCTTTCAGGTACCAGTCAAGCTAGTTTCCATACCATTCACCAAACAGGCCGTACTCATTTGCTCACATTATTCACCTCACTCTGAATGCCCTTTGTTCAACAGTCTACTTGTCCAAATTCTGACTATCCTTGACTTTTCAGCTCTAGTTCCATTTTCTCCGTAATACCATCCCTAATTAATCCTGGCCACTTTCATGTCCCATTCTCTGAACTTCACTATTATTTATTGTCTACATCACTTTTTGTCACTTAAATATAAACTACTTTGTATTACTTTAGTGCTTTAATTAGTACACACTTGCTGATTTAGTGAATAATTCAATAAAAAGTACTAAGTCCGGGGCAGCTAGGTGGTGCACTGGATAAAGCACTGGCCCTGGAGGACCTGAATTCAAATGTGACCTCAGACACTTGACACTTACTAGCTGTGTGACCCCGGGCAAGTCACTTAACCCTCATTGCCCTACAAAAACAAAAAAAGTACCGAGTCAGAGAATTTATTATTTGTCTGGGATGGTTTAAATATTGTGTTCTCTAAAGTTAAGGGGATGAAGGGTAGGTGGCTTCTTTTAATTTCTTTTCTTTTCTTTTTTTTTTTTGCGGGGCAATGGGGGTTAAGTGACTTGCCCAGGGTCACACAGCTAGTAAGTGTCAAGTGTCTGAGGCTGGATTTGAACTCAGGTACTCCTGAATTCAGGTCCGGTGCTTTATCCACTGCGCCACCTAGCTGCCCCGCTTCTTTTAATTTCAAAAAATTGTATTTTATTTATAATTTGTTATAAAGTATATTATATTTATATATTATATATTTGATATCTGTTTTGTTTTGTTTTGCAGGGCAATGGGGGTTAAGTGACTTGCCCAAGGTCACACAACTAGTAAGTGTCAAGTGTCTGAGGCTGGATTTGAACTCAGGTCCTCCGGAATCTAGGACTTGTGCTTTTATCCACTGCGCCACCTAGCTGCCCCTTTGATATCTGTTTAATATTAAGTTCAGAATAAAAATATTCACATATATTTATTCTGAATTTAATATTAAAAAGAAGACTGTACATGAAACTGCAGATCTCTATTATGTACAGCTTGTTTTGCTTAGAAAGTATATAATAAATTCAATCTGTAGCTTTCAAAATTGTTTTGCTTGTCTATATTTCTGACTTTTGTTGTTCTGCTTTTTTTTTAAAGCCGCCTTAATAAGCTTATGATATTTCCTTTCTTCCTTGCCTTCCTCCCTTTTCCTTCTGTTCTTACCCTTTCCCTATTACCCCTTGTTCTCTCCCTTTCCTATGGGGGAAAATGGTGTCTGCTATAATTTCTTAGATTTTAAGATACCTTGCCTAGGCTGAAAGGATACTCATTCCATATAAAATTTATATAAATACCATCTGAAAAGTATTATCTCCACAAACCCACATTTTTCCTCAATTAAAAAGCAATCTTTTTATTTTAACACCACAAAAGTTCCAAAGAAGAAAATACAATGTAACACAAAAAGATAGGAACATGAAAAACTACCACTTAAGGGATCTTGAGTCCAGAAATATATTTTCCATGAATACTTACTCCTTAGTCCCTTCCTCAAATTCCATTAGCTCTCTATTGCCTACTGGATAAAAACTCTTCCATTTAACTTTGAAAGCCCTTCACAACCAAGCCCCATTCTATCTTTCTATCCTGATTATCTATTTATTTTGCTTCCTTTACCCTATGGTTCAGTCAAGTTGGTCTTTCTGTTCTTGCACATTATAGGCATTTAAATGCTCTATCAATTCATTTTTCTGTCTTGCCCCTGATGTAACATAATACAAGCTTTCTGAGAAAAATGATTTTTTTTTTGGTCATTGTATTCCCCAGTGCCTAATACAGTACTTAGAACACAGTGTGAGCTTAACAAATGATTATTAATTGAGGAAAGGAAAAGAAGGGAATAATGATTAATGTAATGCAAGAATTTATTTTCATTTTTTCAAATGAGATAATATAAAAGCAATAGCAATTTTAATGTTTCACAAATATTTAGGGGGGCAGCTAGGTGGCACAGTGGATAAAAGCATCAGCGCTGGATTCAGGAGGACCTGAGTTCAAATCTAGTCTCGGACACTTGACACTAGCTGTGTGACCCTGGGCAAGTCACTTAACCCTCATTGTCCCGCACTGCCCCCCCCCAAAGATATATACAAATATTTAATTATAGTCTAACTACAGTTATTCTTGTTTGTTTTTTTTTTTTAGTGAGGCAATTGGGGTTAAGTGACTTGCCCAGGGTCACAAAGCTAGTAAGTATCAAGTGTCTGAGGCCGGATTTGAACTCAGGTACTCCTGACTCCAGGGCCGGTGCTCTATCCACTGCGCCATCCAGCTGCCCCTACAGTTATTCTTATTATCATGACTTTAATGTATTTGATTATTCTATTTTCAGAGTAACTGGCTTAGTTATTAACTGTTCACATATCAGCTTCCTATTTTATCTGTTATTTATTTTTTATGTGCATTACATAAAATGGTAATCATAGTGTTAAAAAAACCTTTCACGATCTGCCACAAATCTAAACTTTAGGTCTTTATCAGGAAATAATAAAACTTATGATTATCTGATACTTTAAGGTTTGCAAAAAGAACTTTACAAAAATTACTTCTTTTGGACCTTACAACACAGAGTAAGCTATAATAGCTAACATTTATATAGAACTTACTAAGTGCCTTACAATTATTATCTCATTTGATCCTTGCAACAATTCTGGGAGGTAGGTGCTATTATTATGCACATTTTACAGATGAGGAAACTGAGGCAAAAAGAGGTTAAGTGACTTGACTGGGATCACACAGCTAGTAAGTATCTGAGGCTGCATTTCAACACAGGTCCTCATGCCTCCAGGGCCAATGCTCTATTCATTGTGCTACCTACTTACTCCTGTATATAATATGGGTATTATCATTCCTATTTTCTTATTGAGCAAACTGAGACTCAGAGAGGTTGTGACTTGCCCTTGTCACATAGTTAATCAGAAGCAGGATTTGAAACAATGTCTTCCTGGCTCCAAGTCCATCCCTTTTTCCGTTACAACTCAGTGCCTCTACCATAAGGTTATCTAAGACACTAGACTAACATAAAATTTTCATCCCCACAAACAAAATGATGCTTATATGCTCTGTGAGATTTAAAATTGGATACAGGAGCATTAACTCCCCCTTTTAACCTTTCCCTTATTTATCTCCCAGACTAGTTAGTGGAAGAAGCCTCTGGTCTCTAGTTAGAGCTTTTATTGTTTGGAAATTACAAGGTGATGTTGATTAAAGAGATAGGAAAGTAGAAATACAAACAAATAGTCTTAAATCTAAACTTAGTCTATATTCTGCATAAAACTCACCAAAAACCGTATAGGAATCACCAAAAACCCAAGACCACCTCTGAAGCTGAGAGTCCCGTCAAGCACGTGCTGTTACAGCGAACTGGGCCAAGTAGAACCTCAGTCAGCGTCTGTGTGTGCAGCGCAACCAGCGGACAAGGAGAGCCAACAAAAAGACCTCACTTCTGTTCTCTCCTTGCCTTTTAAGCTCGTACCCCGGAAATGGAGTGCCTAACAGACGGAGGTGGAGTGCACAACCGTTTGTCACGGTCTCCTCCCCAAAAGGGTGGTCCTTCAAAAACTGGCGTACTTTTTACCACAGCTCACAGTAGTAAATGATCCTAAGAACAAACTTTAAAGTGACTGGCTCAAAATTAATAGCCAGTCCTTTATTTTTCAGATTTTGTAGATGATCTAACCAGCTTTTTCTAGCCATACCAATTGTTTTATAAAATAAACATAACTTCAATTTACCTAGTGATATAATAATATCAATACTATTCCATACCTCATGGTATTGATGCACATGTTTGCCGTAGCAAAATTCATATTTCCACCAACCTACACCCTAAGAGATAGTAAAAAAGAAAATGTTAGTGACAGTTTCGGATCGGGGGACGGGGGTCTCAGTACAAGTGAGAAAAATAGTGAAATAATTCTACTTGCACTGTAGAAGGTTCAACAAAATGTTTTTAGAATATGGCAATATGACATAAAGGATATGAACACAGATAAGGAAAATACAATGGAAATATTAACAATATTAAACCAGAATGTATCTTCTCATTTTTTACCAGTGTCAGCAGGAATACATATAATGCAGGGGCTATTTTAATGGTTAAGTACAAACTAATGTAGACAACAAAGTAGCATATCTTATGAAAATGTTTAAAACAATTAATGTACTTTCTTCTATTTTTTTTGTAGGCTCGAAGCTAGACAATATTAGAGGCTAATAACAGTTATTGCATTTAGGCATGGTAGATAATAGTTATGCTTACTTGGTACTGCTTTCCTACTCAAAAATTAGAATTCAAATAAATTTCATCATTTAAATTAAGACAAAAAGTAAACTGTGATTTGTGTTAACCATGGAAATTGCTGTAGTTCATATAAAATTTTTCAAAGTAATTGATTTTTGTTTAACATAAGAGTTAACATGTGAATTGACAAACAACACCTTCAGATTACACTGTAGTCACTAGCCAATTTAAAATGGAAAAATATTGGTTGGATGTTCCTCAGAAAATTTTAAGTGTCCTAAAGACAAGCGCATCCTTCGATTTTTAATCCTGTCAATGTACAATTTAAGAGTTTAAATAATTCATTCCTCACCCCATGAAAACAATAAGAGCCACTAAGAAATTCCTTTATGAGTTGGTCATCAGTCAGTTTGGAGATGTGTGTTGTTCCAACAGTGAGTAGTTGATGAGTGCCGAGAGCAACTGGTTTGGGGATGGAGGTAAATTTTTCTTCTTTAGTTGAATGAGTTTCTTCCTGAAATTAAGCACACAAATCTTTAAAGGCTCTTAACGTACACTTTAAAAATATTACACTGATACCTTATGCTCTCCCTATTCCACACAATTGCTGTCACTTCCCAATTATCTTGGCCCATCAAAGAATACTCTCTTGGGAAAGAAGTATAGTTAAACAAAATCAACTTACACACTGACCATACCTGGCAATGTATTGCCTATTTCTACACAAGCAATTCACCATCCTTTTTTCCCCCCCTTCTGAATGATTGCTCCAGCTTTATTAGATTTATTTACAGGATATCTCTGTAGTTAGCATCTTGAAATGGACGCACACAAGCAGGAGATAAGTAGGTCAAAGCATTCAAGATATGAACGGGATATGTAAATGTTCAGCCAAGATGGATTTGGATGCCAGCCACACATCATTCTTTTTTTTGTGGGGCAATGGGGGTTAAGTGACTTGCCCAGAGTCACACAGCTAGTATGTGTCAAGTGTCTGAGGCCGCATTTGAACTCAGGTACTGTTAAGGGTTAAAATTCTAGCTAGTCTGTCTAAAATATCTAATGAGTGGTCGCCAATAAATTATAAGCTTTAGCAAGAGTTAGGTTTTTAAGCATTTATTAAGGAGAATAAGAATTTGGTAAAGAGAGAGAGAAAGGCCTAGATTCCTATCTATTAAAGGGAGAGCACATTTCTAGCTCCCTTCTCCGCCAGCGTCCTCAGGAAAAAGCCCCAGAGTCAGCGCCAGTCTCTTCCTTCCTCCTCCCACTAGTCCGCGTCACTTCCTCCCGCCAAAGAAAAGGCTCCTGGTCTTGCCCTCAAAGACCTTCGCTTCATGGGCAGAACTCTTCTACAGTAAGTATCCAGCAGGTGGCATCATTCCAATCGTTACAGTACTCCTAAATCCAGGGCCGGTGCTTTATCCACTGCGCCACCTAGCTGCCCCCATTCTTTTTTTAATAAAGTTTTTTGTATTTTTTTGTTTCTTACATCACCACAGTACCCCTTTATTCCTCCTTATCCTCCTCTCAGAGAGCCATCTCTGTGACAAAACAGTTTTTTATGGAGAAGAAAAAAAAGTCAGCAAAACTGACCGACATTTTGAAAAAGTCCAAATATATGTGCAATCTGAAATACCTGTGGCCCTCCCACCTTCACGAAGGGAGAGGTTCACCCCTTTCTTTCTAGAGGAGGAGCATCTATGTCACCACCAGTCCTATAGAATCGATACAGACATACATATGCGTGTGTGCTTATACAAACGCTCTTAGAGAAGTATAACGGTACAGTGGAAGGAGGACTGAATTAGAATATCTGTATTCATTTCCTGTCTCTGCCATGGACTCCTTTACTCCTTGTGTGACCTTAGCTAAATGACTGAACTCTCTGGGTTTCAGCCTCCTTATCTGGAAGATGAAGGCGTTAGTTGCTGAAGTCCCTTCAAGCTCTAAGTGTACAATCTCATGATCTCACTGGCTATTTATTTCCTCACTTTATCAATAATAACTGCATCTCTGAAGAATAGTTTAAGAACAGGAGATAGAGGCAAAGGAAAATAGTGATAACAAGATTGAATGGTATAAGGAAAAGTAGAAATCAAATCACTAAGGTGATATGGTTTCAAAAATCTTTTTAGAATCTATTCTCCACTTTCCATCTGTAGCTCTGATGGGTTTGAACTCCAGAGAACACGAGGCCCCAGTGTAAAGGACCCCCTGGTGGCAATACTCGTATCCCATACAGTTTTCCAGCTCCCTTTTGGGTGTTGTCTTCCCCCATTAGATAGTAAGCTCCTTAAGGGCAGATGGTCTTTTTCTTATTTATAGTCCCAGTGCTTAGCACAATGCCTGGTACATAGTAGGTACTTAATAAATGTTTACTGAAACTGAATACATATATTTTTTTACTGGCACCAACCCAGTAACTCTCTCATTATCATCTACTTGGATCATTTATAATTGTCTCCCATTTATTCTCCTGTTCACAACTTTCTCTTCCCTTCATTCACTGTTCATATTACCACATTAATCTTCCTTATATACAAATCTGATCACGTCAATGATTTGTTCAAAACTTTTTAATGCTTTACAGAATATGAACAAGGGTCGCTACTGCTCCTTTTGGACAGACGATAAATTTTCATCCTCAAGGAAAATAAGAGTAGTAAGCTTATATTTTTATAATGATGGTTTCACTTTTATAAACCCAAAGTCAAGACTATTTTGTTAATGCTAAATGAATGCAATTTATACCACCAGATAACATATAAAAAATGTGGGGGCAAACATAAAACATTTCTTATTTTTTTCTAAGAAAAATTGGTAGTGAGAGGGGGGATGAGGGAACCTGAATTTTAATTATGTTTAGTTTTAATTACATTCAATTAAAGCTTGAAACTCAAACTGAACTTTACCTATTAAAACTTGAAAAATAAAAGCCATGTATTCAACTATACTTATAAAAATGTCAGTTAGTTTTAACCATCCATGTAACCTTAAATACTAGTCAAGAAATACTCATATTTAGGATTCATGAAATGTTACAATTGCTAGAAAAATGTTTTAAAAGCATTAGATCCCATGTTTCCTTGAAAACTTCATTTACTGAAATGGAAATTTTACAATATTAATTAAAATTGTGGGGGGCAGGTAGGTGGTACAGTGGATAAAGCACCAGCTCTGGACTCAGGAGGACCTGAGTTCAAATTTGGCCTCAGACACTTGACACTTACTAGCTATGTAACCCTGGGCAAGTCACTTAACCCACATTGCTCCCCGCTCCCCCCCCCCCCAATTGTGTTACTGCTTCCTTGAAAAAATACAAGAAGGTTGGCTTTTGTTCAACATCTCGGCTGAAGTCAGTCATAAATATGTCAGTAATAGTAATAATAATAGACCATAGGATGTGCATGGGACTAGATATCTAATTCAACCTCTTAATTTTACAGATGAAGAAATTAAACTCCAGGGGGATTTGTCTAAGGTTACAAAGGTAGAAGTATCAAAGCTGGAATTCAAACGTAGAACTTTTTCAATCCAAGTCTAATACCATTTTTTTTTCTAATACCCTTTCTACCACAGTACACTGGCTCTAGTACTAAGAATACTATGAAGAAGATAGGCCAGGATTTAATTTGTAATAGAAACTCTTAATATAATGTTTCAAAGAATCTATACATTATATAATATCATTTTTCCCTCCTTAGAGTGACACTGTTGGTCACTGGATAAAGAGAGAGTACACGGTGGCGCAATGGATAGAGCACCAGCCCTGGAGTCAGGAGTACCTGAGTTCAAATCTGGCCTCAGACACTTAACACTTACTAGCTGTGTGACCCTGGGCAAGTCACTTAACCCCAATTGCCTCCCTAAAAAAAAAAGCGAGAGTGTACACACATTTTCTTTCATAAAGCAAATAAATATTTTAAGTTATTTTTGTATATTATAAATGATATTTTAATGATCTGTAAAGTCCATTTAAATGCTTAAAGATCAGAAAGCATGGGAAAAGTATGGCTTCTATCTGAAGCTAAAAATGGATCTTTGAAGAAACTAAACTGAATAGGATGTTTTCAGAATTCAAAATATCTTAATGCTCTGTAGTAGTAAAGGGAAATTAGAAATGAATGGAACAAAAAGGGGAGCTGAAATAAGGAAAATTAAAAATTAAACATTTTTATTTAAAGCCAATATATTTAGGTCATAAAAGAGAATGAATTGTAGAATTCATGGACATATTAAGACAATACTACAAAGTATGGAATAAAACAGCATTAAGTCACATTAAGAGACACCTTTATACCTCTTTAGCTCTTCTAAAAGGGATCTTCATTACTTCTTGTTGCTGTTCCAACTGTACCAGATTGTGAGGCTTAAGGGGTGATCCTGGGAGTGACTGGCAAAATATGTCATTTACTGGGGAAGATCTGAACCTATTCAAACAAGAACAAGGGTATAAGCTACTGTGTACAAAGGGCAGATTGAATTTTTGGGATTGATGGATGTAATGCTATTAACTCTAAATACCTTACCTATATTTGGGATGATTGCACAGCAGGGGTGTCAATATGACAACTTCATATTCACAAGTAGTAACTTCAGCTACTGAAAGAATTTCATGTTTCGCTTCAGGATGACATATATACATCACAGTACTTGATCTGGGGAGGTTCTGTCTCAAGCTACAAGGGGTGCCATTTCCCATCCCCACAGGATAGTAGGGAGTCATCTGACCTTCAATATTTTTAGTGGGGATCTTAAAAACAAAAGGAAAAAAGCCACCAAAAAAACATTTCTTGTGAACTTAAAATAGCTATATACTCTTAAGAACTCACAAATGCACACGTCATTTTTCAAGAACTCTTCCTGTTGATATTTTTTGATTTATGAATCTTTATGTAGTTAAGCAAACATATTACCAAAGCAAGTTTTATATAGAATAATGACAATGCCTTAGTTGCAATGCTTAATAATTTCAAGATAAGCACACTATACAGTGTGTTTGATCGTTTTGACTATTTTCTAAATTACTGCCCCAACCAAAACCCCCAAACATGTGCACAAAGACAAACTAGAAGAAAACGCTTAATGTATATGAAGTACATATTAAATCTAAGCCATTGTTCATGTTAGGGAAGAACTAGCAAATTCATTTAGAGTCATATTTTCATAGTCTATATTTCATTAAAAATATCTGTATCTTAAACGTGCCTATTATATAACAAAATGCATTTTATTTTTTTTAAGAGGCAGCCATAGCATAGAGAGGAGAGAGGGCTGACCCTGAAGTAAGGACAACTCAGGTTATAGTCCTATCTCAAAAACAAACTGGCCATGTGACCATGGTCAAGTCATTTAATTCCTTAGTGTCCCAGGTGACTCTTTAAGACTGTTAGTTTCATAACAATTTTTGATCTTCATTGATAGAAGTTTCCCTATCAGGCATTCTCTAGAAAGCCAACTGTATAACTGCACAGAATGAAATTAATGGAAAGGTCACATATAAATGTATCTTTTTATATTAGGAGAAGTATTGGAATCAGATGTCCATGGCCTAAGTCCTAGCTCTGAATCTCACTCTGTTTCTTAATAAGAGACTGAATGTTTTTGGGTCACACAAGCCTACTAAAGTTGAAAATACTTATTTTATTTTTTTTTAACAATTTATTATTTTTAACATTAAAAAAAAGTTCTGAATTCACTCTTTCCCTCCAGCCCCTTCCTAACCCATGGAGAAAACAACAGGATATCAATTATATATGTGAAATCATGCAAAAGATCTTTCTATAGTAGTCAAGATGTATCAAAATTAAGAAAAATAAAGTGAAGTTTTTTTTGTCTGCTATGCTTTGCATGACTGCACATGTATAACTTGAAGTGCTTGAGTTCTTAAAGGGGGGATAGGAAGGAAGAGAATTTGGAACACAAAGTTTTAAAAATTGATATTACAATTTGTTTTTACATGTAAGGTGGGGAATAATTCTAAATAAATAAAGAGAGCAAAATTTACTTCAATTTGTACTCAGTTCAGCAATATTCTCTCTGGAGACGGACTACATTTTTCATCATGACCCTTCAAAATTGTTTTGAACCATTGCATTGATTGGAGTAGTTAAGTCTTTTATAGTTGATCATATTGCTTTTACTGTGTACAATGATCTCCTGGTTCTGCTCACTTCATTTGTGTCAGTTTATATAGGTCTTCCTAGGTTTTTCTGAGACCGTCCCTGTTGTCATTTCTTATAGTACAAAAGAATTCCATTGCAATCACATACCACAACTTTTTCAACCAATCCCCAATTGATGGGCATCCCCTCAATGTACAATTTTTTTGCCACCACAAAAAGAACTGTTATAAATGTTTTTGTACAGATAGATCCTTTTCCCTTTTCTTTGATCTCTCGGGGACATAGATTTAGTAGTGGTATTGCTGCATCAAACACTATGCAGTTTTATAGCCATTTCGGCATAGTTTTAAACTATTCTCCAGAATGGTTGGAGCAGTTTACAACTCCATGAACAGTTCATTAGCATATTTCAGCATTTGTCATTTCTAGTAGGCAGATACCTCAGAATTGTTTTAATTTAAATTTCTCTAATCAGTAGTGATTTAGAGTGACTATTTTTTTTTTTAATGTGACTACAGCTTTGATTTCTTCTACCAAAAACTGCTTGTTCATATTCTTTGACAATTTATTGACTGGGGAATGGCTCCTATTTTTTTAAAAATAAATTTGACTCAGTTTTTTATATATCTGAGAAACAAGGCCTTTATGAGAGAAACTTAATGTAAAACTTAAAAAAATATTATTTCATTGTCGATAGTACTTTTTTATCAAAATGTTTCCCATATCATCTCTTTTAATTAGGTCTATTTCTACTTTTGCTTTGTCTGGCATCACAATTGCTACCCCTGCCCTTTTTTACTTCAGTTGAAGCATAATAGATTCTGCTCTAGTCCTGTATTTTAACTCTTTGTTGTTTGTCTATTTCAAGTGTATCTCTTATAAACAACATATTGTTGGATTCTAATCGATTCTGCAATTTGCTTTCATTTGATGGGTGAGTTCTTCCTCTCCCTTATCCTGTTTCCCAGTACATCCCTCTTTCTAAGCCCTTACTTTTTTTTTAGATAATCCCAACATAATTTAAGTCACTCTTGTGCCCTCTGTCTATGCAAAACTCTTCTGTCCTAATAATGATAAATTTCTTAGGAATTACACATATCTTCCCATATAGGAATATAAGTTTAATTTTATTAAGTCCTTATTTCTTATGTTTACTTTTTTATGCTTTTCTTGAATCTTGTGTTTGAATATCAAAATTTCTTTTAAGTTCTGGTCTTTTCATCAGGAGTATTTGAAAGTCTTCTATTTCATTAAATATCCATTTTTTTCCCTTGAAAGATTATGCTTGGGGGCAGCTAGGTGGAGCAATGGATAAAGCACCGGCCCTGGATTCAGGAGGACTTGAGTTCAAATCCGGGAAGAGGAAGAAGAAAGAAGAAGAAAGAAGAAAGAAGAAAGAAGAAAGAAGGAAGAAGAAAGAAGGAAGAAGAAGAAGAAGAAGAAGAAGAAGAAGAAGAAAGATTATGCTCATTTTTGATGGGTAGGTGATTCTTGGTTGTAATTTTAGCTCCTTTGCCTTTTGGAATATCACATCACAAGCCCCCTTATCCTTTAATATAGAAGCTGCTAAAACTTGTCATATCCTAACTGTGGCTCTATGATATCTGAATTGTTTTTTTTCTGGCTGCTTGCAATATTTTCTTCTTGACCTTGCTCTGTAATTTGGCTATAATATTCCTGGGAGTTTTCATCTTGGGATCTGTTTCAGATGGTGATTGGTGGATTCCTTCAATTTCTGTTTTACCCTCTTGTTCTAGAATATCAGGGCAATATTCTGTTAATAACATCTTGAAATATGATGTCTACATTCTTTCTTTGATCACTGCTTTCAGGTAGTTGAATAATTCTTAAATGATCTCTCCTTGATCTATTTTCTAGGCCATTTGGTTTTCTAATGAGATATTTCATGTTTTCTTCTATTTTTCAGTTCTTTTGACTTTACTGTTTCTTGATGTCTGATGGAGTAATTTGTTTCCACTTACCCAATTCTAATTTTTAAGGAATTAATTTCTTCAGTGAGCTTTTGTAACTTTTCCCATTTGGCTAATTCTGCTTTGTAAAAAGTTCTTTTCTAGATCCAACCATTCTGGAGAGCAATTTGGAAATATGCCCAAAGGGCTATGGAACTGAACATACCCTTTGATCCAGCAATATCACTGCTGGGTTTATACCCCAAAAAGAGAAAAAGACCTATTTTTACAAAAACATTTATAGCAGCTCTTTTTGTGGTGGCTAAGAATTGGAAATCAAAGGAATGCCCATTAACTGGGGAATGGCTAAACAACCTGTGGTATATGACGGTGATGGAATATTATTGTGCTATAAGAAAAGACAAGCAGGATGATTTCAGAAAGGCCTGTGAAAACCTGTATGAATTGATGTATAGTAAAGTGAGCAGAACCAAGAGAACATTGTGCACAAAGAAAGAAATACTGTTTAATGAAGAACCGTGAATGACGACTATTCTCAGCAATACAATGATCCAAGACAATCCCAAAGGACTAATGATGAAACATACTATCCACCTACAATGAAAGAATTGATATTGATTGAACATAGACTGAAGCATGCTATTTTTCACTTTCTTTCATTTTTTTTCTTTTATTCAAGTTTTCTTGTACAAAATGACTAATATTGTAATGAATTACATGATTGCACATGAGCTCTAGGTAATTGCTTACTACCTCAGGGATGAGGGATAAAATTTGGAACTCAAAGCAATAAATAAAACTGTTTATTATTATTATTAATTTTTTTGGTGAGGCAATTGCAGTTAAGTGACTTGCCTAGGGTCACACATCTAGTAAGTATCAAGTGTTTGAAGCCGGATTTGAACTCAGGTCCTCCTGAATAAAGGGCCAGTACTCTATCCACTGTGCCACCTAGATGCCCCAATGTTTATTATTTTAAAAAAAGTTCTTTTCCTTCAGTGAACTTTTGTACTTCCTTTTCCAGCTGGCCTATTCTGCTTTTTTAAAGAAGTCTTTTCTTCAGTGAACTTTTGTGCTTCTTTTACCATTTGGTTAATTTTATTTTTTAATATGTTTTCTTTTTTTTTTTTTGTGCCTCTTTTACAAAGTTCTGATGTCTCTTTTCACAATTTTTTTTTGCATCACTCATTTCTTTTCCCAAGTTTTTCCTCTACCACTCATCTCTTTAATACTTCAGGAATGCTTGTTCAGCTTGTGTCCAATTAGCATTTTTTTTTTTTGAGGCTTTGATTGTAACTGGTTTTTACATTGTTGTCTTCTTCTGTCCCTGTAGTAACTTTAAAAAAGTTTTTTTTTTTTTTAGTGAGGCAATTGGGGTTAAGTGACTTGCTCAGTGTCACACAGCTAGTAAGTATTAAGTGTCTGAGGCTGGATTTGAACTCAGGTCCTCCTGAATCCAGGACTGGTACTCTATCCACTGTGCCACCTAGCTGCCCCCCCATAGTAACTTTTTACAAGCAAGTTCTTTTTTTTGTTGTTTGCTCATTTTTCCCTAGCCTATTTCTTGACTTTGAACTATTACGTTACAGTTGTGCTCTGCTCACTATGGGGGGAAGAGGCACTGACTCAAGGTTCAGGCTTTTTCGTGCTGCTGTTTTCAGTGCTAGTTCTAGAGATTTGTAAGTTTTCAGTGCTTCCAAGGTAGTGTCATCTGAGGAGTTGTGGTTACTACTTTCTAGGTCTGTGTTCTGGTCTTTATCCAGAAAGATTCCTGCTCTCCTGCAGCCACAAGTGCTAGAGCTCCTTTTAGCACTTGAACTGTGACCAGGTACCATGCTCTCCTGTAGCTGTAAGTGCTAATGCTCTTCTCTGACTAGGAACTGCGATCAGGGCCCCTGCTCCCTTGTAACCAATCACAAGCACTCCTTTTTGCCTTGGAACCGTGACTCAGAATTGCATATGGGCAATAGCATTGCCAAACAGTGTCAGGTCCCCAGGGCCAGCAAAAGGTCCTGTGTAATCTCTTTCTGACTGGTTTTCCAATCCCCTTGTTGTCTCTGGGCCGAGAGCTTCTAAAGCTTCTACTGCCACAGTCACCTCCAAAACCCAAATCTGATGTTGCTGCCATGTGTGCTCCAGGACAGCCCCATTGTGGTGTCAACCTCCTAAGTTCTCATAGGTCGGAAAATATTTCACCCATAGCTTTTGTTGCCTCCGATATTCCAAAATTAGATTTGAGGTATTATTTTTAAATTGTTTGGAGTAGAATATTGCAAGAGTTTGACTGGGTTGTTGCCTCTACTCCGCCATCTTGGCTCCATGCCCTTGTTTTGCTCCCCCAATTCCTTACTTATTTTAAAGTATTCAGGACTCACGGTTCTATTATCTCATTGATTTGGATTACTAATGATGCAGACTCCAGCCCATACCAGAGATAAACTCAAGAATCCCAGGATGGTCATTAAAGCAAGCTATATGACATTGGAACATTTCTTCAAGGTTGGGAATAGGCACTTCAGGCTGATTTATTATAACACAGGTAACTTAGTTACTAGGTGACCTATAATTTAAAGTTAGTTACTAGGTGACCTATAATTTAAAGGCCTGTCTTATACACAGGAGATGTCAGGAGTGTAACTGATTTGATTCCTAAGGGCATTTTAAAAAGAAACTATATTACCTTCAGTTGTTTGCAACATTCTTTTAAGTTTTATGACAGGGTATAGAACTGTCAATATTAACAGAAGACTCACTAAATTCAACTTTAGTAGGCTTGTGTTATAGAATCTTTAAAAACAAATGAGATTCTTATTAGTTTTTTTTAAAAAGAAGCAATAACTTCAATCTGAAGACGTTAATAGTTTACATTGTTTTTAGTAAAGAACATAGAAGATACTGCCCTATTCTAAGCATTGGTTAGTAAAAGAAATATTGTGTAAATCAAATCCTTAAATCAGTGGCTTCACTGTAAATGAGTAGCAAGAATGAAATGACATTTTTCACTTGCCTCCTTTGAACTCTCTTTGGGTTTTTCCTTTTCCTTTTCTTCTTTTTCTATGGAGTAATGTAAGAATGAATGAAGTAAGTGCAGCAACTTATAATGCAGTTATAAATGACAAAGTTTTCAATTAACTTAGAAACCCCAAATTTGAAATAAATGGGTTCTTCCAAACTTCTCTGAAGACTTCCATTAAAATATTTCTGAAAGAAAATTTTAATATAGGACATACACATATGAGTTTTACTTTTATTGGTCAACATAAAGTAATTTTATTTCCTTGTAAATTTTTTAATTAAAAAAAAACACCTGTCACATCATATATATATAATATAAATCTTTAGATGGAAAAATGGTATCTCTCTTCGCCTATTCAGAAGTCTAAGACTAAAAATGATCTTTTGAAATGTTCTAGGTTCCCCTCTCCCTTTAATAAAATGTTCAGTATGGAATTTGGCCACGTTAATTCACAAACTGCTGTCACAATATTTGTACATGTGTGTGCACATGCAAATTTCCAAATGTAGCTTCTTGAGAAAGAGGTGAAGGAGGAAAAAAAAATCAGTATTTACAAAAACACAAAATAACAAAGGAAAAGACTCTTAGAAATAATTTCTAATAATTTGGAGCTTTATTATTTTTATAAGTCAGAGTCTCTGAGACCATCCTAGAAATAATTTCTACTTGAATGTATACTTTAAGATAAATTCAAGTCTTACTATTAAATTATCATGCGATGACAAACCTGTATCAGTCAGTGGGCTCTTTTTCATCCTGTTCCCAAGGAAATACTCCTGAATATTTATTTTCTATATTTGATAACAAAATAAAAAAGAAATAAACATTTTTGTAGTTAATTAATTCAATAAGGCATTGTCTTCCACCCTTAAACCTCTTTCTGGCTATTCACACCCTGCTCATCTTCAATCCTGGGTCATCCCTACCATTTGACTTCTTCTCTATTCCTACTCTCAAGTAAATGAATACTGTCATGTGGAAAGGTTAATATCTATTTAGTCTGATTCCAGAAGGAAGAATGGAGAGCAATAAACTTGCCAAGACATATATTAAAACTTGATGTCAGGCAAACCTAACAATTAGAGCTCTTCAAAAGTAAAATGGACTGCCTTAGAAAGCAGTGGGTTTCTCCTCATTGGAGTTCTTCATGCAAAGGCTGGTGTCATTAGATTTGCTGTATTAGGGATTCTTTTTCAGGTATGTTTTGGACTCTTAGAAGGTGACAGGTTCCTTCTAACTCTTAATTCTGAGAATCTCTGCTACAGATAGCTTCTCTACATATACTTCTTATTTCATTTCTTTCTGTCTCTTTTGGGACCTATCAATCGTTCCTTTTCTTTCTCATCTTTAATCTCTTACTATATACTAGTAATCTTCTAGGTGCCCCAAAAATATCCTTAAGTCTCTTCTACCCTTAAAAATACTTCCTTTGGGGGGCAGCTAGGTGGCGCAGTGGATAGAGCACTGGCCCTGGAGTCAGGAGTACCTGAGTTCAAATCCGGCCTCAGACACTTAACACTTACTAGCTGTCTGACCCTGGGCAAGTCACTTAACCCCCATTGCCTCACTAAAAAAAAAAAAATTAAAAAAAAAATACTTCCTTTGATCATGCCATCTGCTTGAGCTACTGTTCTATCTTTCTCCTATGCACTGCTAAACTCATAGATATGTATCTCCATTTTCTCACTACCCATTCAATCCTCAGCCTTTTACAACCTCAATTTTGATTTGATGACTTTACTGAAACTTCTCTTTCAAAGGTCACCAATGATGTCTTAATTGCTTTAACTGATGTCTATTTCTTAGTGCATATCCTCTTTGATTTAATACCACTGACTACTCTCTCCTTTCTTGAAAACTCTTTGTTATCAGGGCTTGAGTGTCTCCCTATGGTTGTCTCTCTCTATGGTGTGGTCTCTCTTTTCCCTCCCTCCCTCATACCTCTAAATCCTAGTTGGATAACCCCAAATACCTCCTGGATATCTTTATGGGATGTTCCACTGGTATCTGAAATTTACCATGTTCAGAAAGGAACTACTACCCTCTCAAGCTGGGTGCCTCAAAACCTTAGTAATCTATAAGTCCTATTTTTCCTTCTCACCCCCCCACCTCTGCACCAATCCCAGTCTTTTGTCTACCATTTCCACTCATTTGATAAATCCTGTTGATTCCACCTCCACAACTCCCACATCTACTCCCTTGTCTTCTCTCACACTGTACCCACTTAAGATCAGGCAGTTTTCTCTATTTCTAAACTCACCAAATTTTCCCTAACCAGGTTGCTTAAAAACCCTGCAAGGCTCCATACTGCCCACCCTTTTAGAACGGAGACAAACTCTTTGGCTTTGCATTTGAACCCCTCTCCAATCTAGCTCTGATATAACTTAGTAACCCTATTTCACATTACTTCCCTTCAGGTAACCTACTTTTGAGCTAACGTGGACTATTGGTTAGTTATTCTAATTTACCATGTTATCTTTTACTTCAATGTCTTTCCTAGAATACGCTGTGCCCTTCTCATTTCAGCCTTTTAGAATCCTTTCTTCTTTAGCCATCTCCTATCTGAAGTCTTTTTTTCTGGTTAAAAAAAATTTGAACTTAATACCAGAAAAAAAAAGAGTACTTCCATGTACACTGTGGAAAAGGGGAGAGTTATATATGAAACCGTGAATATTATGTAGGACTTGTTTTTCTTTTTAAGTATATAATAAATTCAAAATATAACTTTCAAAGCTGTCCTGTTTATCTGTGATTCCTTCTGTTCTATTCTGATTTTGGGGGTAACATAGGGCAAATCTTTTTTTTTTTTTTTTTTTTTTTTTTTTAGTGAGGCAATTGGGGTTAAGTGACTTGCCCAGGGTCACACAGCCAGCAAGTGTCAAGTGTTTGAGGCTGGACCCGAACTCAGGTACTCCTGACTCCAGGGCCGGTGCTCTATCCACTGCGCCACCTAGCTGCCCCACATAGGGCAAATCTTATCCAAAGTCATCCTCTTCTTCCTGTATCCCTGACCCTTAAAATGAAAAGAAAACAAAACTCTTGATATACCCTAGTATATATATTTCATTCTGTATCTTAAGTCCATCATTACCTCCTGTCAGGTGGATAACATGCATTAAAACTGGTCTGCTGGAGTCATGGTTAGTTCTTCCTTTGAGCAAAGTTTTTAGGTCTTCAAAAGCCTTTCCTGATCTCCTAGTAGAAAAAGTGTTTTCTCTTTCTTCAAATTTTCTTAAAATACCTTTTAAAAATCTCTCTTTTGTCCCCATTACTTTTAAATTATGCTTGTCTATGTATAATATAGGTTGCTTCTTAAGGGTAGGAACTATGCTATTTTTTAATCTTTCTATTTCTAATTTTAATCTTTGTATTTCATCTAACATGGTAGAATTTGGGTAGCTACTTAATAAATATTTTATCTTTATGGATTGCTGGCTTTGCTAATATATTTACTTTAAAAAAATACAGTATTAAAAAATTCTTACTCTTCTTCAATTGAATTTGACAAATATTTATCATTGTACCTACGGCAGATTTTTGGCATTAGTTGAGTCAAGGTTTGGAGAAAGGAATGGCATAGTTTCTATACTCAAGCCTAGAAGGTGGATATAGCACATACAGAGATTACTCTGTATAAGTGGATATAGCACATACAGAGATTACTCTGATATAAGATGATAATTGCTTTTTGAGAAGTTCAAAACAGAGTGACTGAAGTTCAAATTTCGTTATGAAAATATGATAAAGTTTAATCATGCTTTAAGAAAAACATACTTGACCAGTTTCTTTTTCTTCATGATACTGCCGAATGTGTTTTCCATGACATACTTCATAAGTCCAATAAGATTCAATCTTTAAAACAAAACAAAAAACCCAACATATTTTAAAATTTTTAAAGACTGAAATTTTTTGAATTTCTATTTGACATTGAAGAATGATAAGATGGATAACTGATCAGCTGGCAACAGTTCATTTAATAGTATTTCCTGACCCCCCCCATTACATGTTAAAACAAATTTTAACATTCATTTTTTTAAAATGAGTTCCAAATGTGATTTAGAGCTTTTTTTTTTAAGTGACTATAGATACCTTTTATTTCTTCATCTGAAAACTGCTTGTTCATTTATCAATTGGGAAATCATTCGTAATCTTATATATTTGACTCAGTTCTCTATATAGTTTGAGGTCTGAAAGTGCTATTCTTGCTTTATCCTTACTGCTTTCCATCATTTCCCTTGATATTCTAGGTCTTTTATTTTTCCAAGTGATTTTTGTTATTATGTTATTGATCTCTGTGAACTATCCTCTTGGTAATTTGATTGTTATAGCACTAAAAGTATAAAACAATTTTGGTATGTTGGCATGGCTAAGCCATGAGCACTAAGTATTTCTCTAGCTATGTATATTGTTCTTTTGTTCTTTACAGAGTGTTTTATAATTGAATCTATGTAAGTCTTGCCTGCTTTAGAAGGTTGATACCCAGATATTTTGTGCATTTTGTGGTTATTTGGAATGGGATTTTTGTTTCTATTATAGTATCGTGTTTTGTTATTATTATATAGAAATGTTATAGTTTAAGAAATGAGGCCTTTATCAAAGACATTTGTTGTAAAAATTGTTTCCCAGATTTCAGCTTTCTTTCTAATTTTGGTTACACTGGTTTTATCTATGCAAAACCTTTTTAGTTTAATATAATCAAAATTACCCATTTTACTTTCCATAATGCTCTCATCTCATTTGGTTCTAAATTCTTTCCTTCTCCATAGGTCTGACAGGGAAAACTATTCTTTGTTCTCCTAATCTGCTTATGATATTACCTTTTATTTCTAAATCATATACCTATTTTGACCTTGTCTTGGTACACAGTGTTAAGATGTTTTTCTATACCTAGTTTCTGCCATACTATTTCTCAATTTTCCTAGCAGTTTTTGTCAAATAGCAAGTTCTTGTTCCAGAAGTTGGGTCTTTGGGTTTATCAAACACTAGATTACTATGGTCATTTACTACTATGTCTGTCTTGTGTGCCTAATCTATTCCACTGAACAATCACTCTATTTCTTAGCCATTACCAGATAGTTTTGGTGATTACCACTTTATAATATAGTTTCAGATCTGGTATGACTAGGATGGTCGCAGTTTAAATGAATGTTAAGTGACTGTTTCAGAAAAATATGACAAATCTCTCTTGAATTCTAAAGTCGAGTTTAAAAAAAAAAACCACCCATTAACTAATCATTAGCTAGCAGATAGTTTGATTCTTCTGGGATCTGTCACATAGTCACCTAGTTTAGAAATAATTTCTCAGCAATTAAAAATGTATCAAAAAGAATTTCTTAGGGAATACTCTACTTTAAGAAGTGAAATAATATGCAAATGTGAACCCAATATGAAGATATAAACTATAAAATACATTCAAGAAATAAATCAAAGGTTTTTTTTTTAACTTTGAAATTCACCAATAAGCAGTGTATAATTGGAAATACAGAATATCTATTGAGTGTAGTAGATAGGAATATTCCTAACTTCAGGCAATATATACTTAAATGTATTTCTGAAAGTTTCAAAATCCCTGGCTTCATTTAAGTCACAACTAAATCCCACCTTCTACAGGAAGCCTTCTTCAACCTCTCTTCATTAGTGTTTTCCCTTTTAAAATTTATCTATTTATCCTGTATGTGGCTTGCTTTGTATACATTTGCTTGTATGTTGTCTCCCCCATGAGACCGTAAGCTGCTCAAGAATAATCCTCGAGGATTGTCTTTTGCCTCTTTTTGTATCTCCAGAACTTAGTACCTGGCACAAAGTAATCTATTAATAAATGTTTATTGATTGATTAAATTTATACGAGTGAGCAATTTATTAAATGTCTGGTTATCTAGAATCACAGCTCATTTTCTAACAATACAGTACAACACATATTAACGTAGGAATAAACAAAGAATTTTTTTTATAATTAGGTGCCAAGTATTTCTTTTCTAACTATGTAAAATAAGGTTAAACAGAGAGATGTGGTGGGTAAACAGACAGTAGCATATTAATATATACTATAATTTGGGCATAGGAAATGATATAACGTAGTGGTATTAAATTTGAATAGAAATGGAGCTGCATATTGATTTAAAAAACTACAAATTAACATTATCTATGTTGTAGTTTTAAAAAATATGCTAAACATTTCCCAATTATATTTTAGTGCCTCACTGGGGAGTTTTGCCACAGCAAGTCTGACACACTCGGTAATAGGTATATTATTTAAGAGTGTTTGATTGGAATATGATGTTGGTTAGTTTTATAGAAAGAGCAATAGCTAATAGATGGATAGCTTGGTATCCATTTAATGTTAAGAGATCTAAAGGAATACCTCATGAACACTGACTAGATTCTCTGTAAAGGATTTAGAGGAAAATATGGACAAGCATCAAATAGGATGAGAAGGTGTGGATGGTTTTCAATTTGTACTACTGGAACTAACGGCCACACTGATGAGATCATGGATCTACTGAAGTTCTGAAATAAAGGTCAAATGAACAGAAAATACGTACCCTGTATGAACAACTGCTTTGTTTAAACAGTGGTTCCAATAAGTCACCTGGAGTAGGGCCTTTATAGTCCTTTTCTTCTTCCTGAAAGAATTAAGGTTTTACTAATTATTAGTTTTCTGTATTAAAGGATGGAAAGAGAGGGCAGAAGAGCATTCTAGGGGTGTGTGTGTGTGTGTATATAACAAACAAAAGCAGAGAAGTGAGAAAATCTGACTAATAAATGTCAGATTTATTAGTGATCTTTAATACAAAAAATGATCTTGTATTTAAAATTTTAAATACATATATTTAGTACATGTATATACATAAGTGGATTTGTATAAATATGTGTATTTAAATACATGATGTCCATTTTTTGTATTAAAGATCACTAATAAATCTGACATTTATTAGTCAGATTTTCTCACTTCTCTGCTTTTGTTACACACACACACACACACACACACACACACACACACACACACACACACACACACACCAACCCTAGAAACTCTGTTTTAAGGTTGAGTCCCTCTTAATTGGCATTAATTCTTCCAAGGAAGAACTTTAATATATGTGTTACATTACCATCAATACATTTATCAGAACTTACCTCATCTCCACTTGCTATAAGGGGGAGTATACATTTATATTTTTCTTTATCTATCGTTGTCATGATGACATAATTATCTTCTTTATAGAAAACACCAGAAGAAGGCTAGGAATATACAAAAATACCTAGATGTTAGTTTAAATTCTTAAGTGTATGAAACAAAATATAATTATAGTTGTAGTTTGTTCAAACTATTCTACTGTTGCAACTGATGTTTGTACATGTTTATGTTCTTTACATATTTGAAAGGAAAGTAGGATAACTAAAATACTGGATGGCAGAATCAAAATTTTAAAAGATATTTTAGGTTGGAATAATGTACTAAGAGAAGCAGTAGAATAAGTCCTGGATCTGGAGTCATGCTATCTGGTTAAACCTCAGCTTTGCTCTTTACCAGGTGTGTGATTTTGGAGAAGTCGCTTAACTTTTCTGGGATATCTGTGTCAACAGGTTATCACAACTTCATGAAATTTATGTGAAATGAACATGCATGTGGAACCCAGAGTTCACAATCCATACTGAAGTTTGCATGTGCATAACAGTAGGACAAAGGAAGGAGGAGGTACCAGAAATCTCTACTTAATGGGGCATAGCTTGAGAGGAGAGAAGGTGTAGTAAAAGTGGGAAAAAGACAAAGTCCCTTTAAAAGGGGAGGAGCAAGGCCATGGCAAAAGCCATATTCTTTTCCCTTGAAACTGCTAGTCTATGAAGATAAGATGGTCTGCTTATCTACAAGGGTCCCAGCTGTACAAGCAATTTTTCAGCTTAAGTGAAGATTGAATGGCACCTGTCTTGACTCCCACAGACACTCAGGGAGTCTAGCAGGATGTAAATAACACACTATGTCAGCTTGGGGGTGGTGACTACATCTTTGACACATTCAGGGCCTTTTGCATCCTCTGGGTCCAGAGTTTCTGGAAAAAATGGCAACTCAAAAAGACAAGTTCAGGGGACCCCTTAACATCTGAAACAAAAAGTGAGACTGGGGTCCAGTTTGGATTATGTAACATCTAATGTGCCTTTCGAATTCTAAATCTATGATCTCAAAGATGGAATTAACAGGGACAAATATGAATCTGATATGTCAGTTCAAAATATCAACCATACAAGCACAGAATGGGGGAGAATGAGTTTGATACTAGTTCAAATGAAAGAAAAACTTAGGGGCTTTGTTTGCTAACTCAAAATGAGTTAATGGTATTATGGCTGCTGACAACGTGGCCCTGAAGTCAACTTAACTTGTTTTCTTGAGTTGCCATATTTTTCAGAAATATACAGAAGGTTCAAAACAAGCCAATGATGAAGACCCCGTAAGCTGTCATAATATGGAACTATCAACCCTAACAGAACTCTTAGAGTGCCCTTGAAGCTGAGTCAGCCACAAACCTGGGCCCAGCCTATTTAACTCAGACTGACAGATGTTTTAGCTGGGATCCTTTCAGATAAGCAAAACATGCTCCCTCTGTGGTCTGGCAGTTCTCAAGGAAGGGGAGGGGTGGATGGAGCCAGTTCCCTTCCTGCCTCCCTGCTCCCTCTAGCTCCCCTCCTCCTTTCCTGCTCTCTTTCTCCTCCCATGCAACTTCCATTTGGGAGGGGATTGCCCTTCATTCCTCCCATGATACTTTCTCCATTTTTTGTACTCTTAAATACTGAAGGCTTTGCCTACATTGCTATGCTCCTTTGTACTCTGCATAAAGGGCTCCAACAACCATGTGTTTTGCTATATCTTGTAATAAAATAAGTTGCTACTCAAGTTTTTTGGAGTTGTGACTGTTAGTTGACACTGACATAAAGCTAATGCAATCTTAGGCTATATTAATAAAAGACGACATTTATGTAGCATGTTACAGCCTGCAAACCACAATGGAAACATTTCATCTGAGCTTTACAACTACCATGTGAAGTTGGTAGGACAAGTATTATTATCTCTATTTTACAGATGAGAAAACTGCAGCTAAGATAAGTTAAACAGGTTGCTCCAGCTGGGATATGAATCCAGGTGTTCTTGTCTCCAAGTCCAGGTCTTTATCCATTCACGATGCAAGTCACTATTCTAAGAAAAGCACAGTGTTCAAATCAGAGCAACAATCTGCAAGTACTATGTGTTGTTGGTCAGATATCTGAAGTATTGGGTTTGATTTAGTTGTGCAAAGAGCACTAGATTTACAGTCAGCTGATCTGGGTTGAAATCCCACTTTTGATACATTTCTTATGAGAACATTTAATCTCTTTGAACCTAAATTTCCTTATCTGTAAAATGGGGATCTTTGCTCCATCTACCTTATAGGATTGTTGTGAGGAAAGAACTTTTTTTTTTTGGCGGGGGATGGGTGGGTGATAGTTTCCCTATTTTTCACCCAGGCTGGAAGTACATAAAGCCTGATTCCAGTATTGATTGGCCTGGAAGATATAACCTGCTCCATTTTTCTGACCGGCTGGTATTAATCCATTATTTGACTAAACTTTTCAAGTCAGTCTCTTGGGTGATTTTGGTAATTGTTGGGAATGTCTCCTTATTAAGTAATGAAAATCAATGGAAAAATTATAATGCACATTACATAATTTGCTTTATAGCTCTACCTTGTTAGGATGTACTTTGTAAAGTGACAGATGGCTGTGAATTGAACATTTCTATAGCAATCCAAAGAGACGAAATTTCTGACTATTAAAAAAAATTATTGTTCAATAAGAGCTTATGTGTATAAACATTTTATTTAAATCTCACAGATTATTTCCCCTACTATCTAATGAATTTCAAAGAGAAATTTATCTTCAGAGGAATGGCTTAGTTTTATAAATTGGAATAAGTTCCATATATATCTTAGAAATGAGTCTTTTCATTGTTGGTGGAGCTGTGAACTGATCCAACCATTCTGGAGAGCAGTATGGAACTATGCCCAAAGGGCTATAAAGCTTTACATACCCTTCGACCCAGCAATGCCACTATTAGGTCTTCTTCCCAAAGAGATCATAAAAAAGGGAAAAGGATCCACATGTATAAAATTATTTATAGCTGCTCTTTTTGGGGTGGCAAATTGGAGGTGGTGGAAATTGAGGGATTGCCCATCAACTGGGGAATGGTTGAACAAGTTGTGGTATATGAATGTAATGGAATACTATTGTGCTGTAAGAAACGATGAGCAGGCAGATTTCAGAAAAACCTGGAAGGACTTGCACAAACTGATGATGAGTGAGATGAGCAGAACCAGGAGAACACTGTACACAATATCAACAACATTGTGTGTTGATCAACTGTGATAGACTTGATTCTTTTCTGCAATACAGTGGTCCAAGAGAGTTAGTTCCAAAGGACTCATGATGGGAAAATGCTCTCCAAATCCAGAAAAAAAACAAACTGTTGAATCTGGATGCAGATCAAACCATACTATTTCTGTTGTTTTTCTTTTTTGAGGTTTTTCCTTTTTGCTCTGATTCTTCTCTCATGATATGACTAATGCAGATATATGTTTAATGTGATTGTACATATATAACTGAGTAATTTAAGATTCTAAATGTGGATTCTAATGTGTTCCCCCAGTTTGGGGGAAACTGACTAAAAATCACTGATAAAACGAGTTTAGGTTTTTAAGGGTTTATTGGAAAATAGAAAGAAAAAGATTGAGAACAGAATTCTAACAGCCTGGCATTCCTATCTTTCCTCAAATTTCCTGTGAAGTCCTCTGCCGCCACCACCATCAAGTCCGGAAACCCCAAAAAAAAAGGCCAGCGCTCCCTGCGCAGGCTCCCTTTCCTCCGTCCTGTCTCCTCCCAGACCATAGGAGGATCCTCCAGTTGATTGGCTGGTAGACTTGATAGACAGCACCCATGAGCAAACGTCATTTCCTGACGCCAAGGAAAAGCCACAATGCTTCTGAGGCATTTTCCTCATGGTGGAGCTCTCCACAGCAAGTCTCCAGTAGGTGGCGTCATTCCAATCATTACATAACCTATATCAGATTACTTGTTGTCTTGAGAAGGGGGGTGGGAGGAGAGGGAGGGAGAAAAATTTGAAACTAGAAATCCTATAAAAACAAATGTTGAAAACCATCTCTAAATGTAACTGGAAAATAATAAAATATTTATATGGGAAAAAAAAGAAATGAGACTGTTATCTGAAAAACTTGCTGCCAAGATTCTGACCCCATAACCCCCATTTCCTGCTTCTCTTTTTAGTTTAACTGTATTGGTAATAAATACTATCTATTTTACCTCTTGTAAATGTCTCTCTCTCTCTCATTTGGTCATGAACTCTTCCCCTACCAATAGATCTGAGAAGAAATTTCTCCATGCTGCTCTGTTTATGATGTCACCCTTTATGTCTAAATCATATATCCATCTGTAGTTTGTCTTGATATATACAGTGTGAGATGTTGGTCTGTACCTAATTTCTACCAAACTGCTTTCTACTTATCCTAACAATTTTTGTTGAATAGTGAGGTCTAACCCCAATAACTGGTATCTTTGGTTTTATCAAACCCTAGGCTACTGTGCTCATTTGTTTCTCTATATTGTGTTCCTATCTACTCCACAGATTTTCCTTTCTATTTCTTCTCTAGTAATCAAATTGTTTTGATGATTACTGCTTCACTGGATAGAGTGCTTGGCCTGGAGTCAATGAATTCAAATCTGGCCTCAGACACTAGCTGTGACCCTGGGCCCTGGTCAAGTCACTTTCTCCTGTTTGCCCCAGTTTCCTCACCTGTAAAATGAGTTGGAGAAGGAAATGGCAAATCACTCCAGTATCTTTGTCAAGAGAACTGCTGAAACAACTAAGCAACAATGGGTACCACTAAGACTCTTTTTCTTGTACTTTTTAAAAAAGAATTTCCCTTGATATTATTGACCCTAAGTTCCTCCAGATCAACTTTATTATTATATTGGCTTGGCAGCAATCAATATTTTCCCAATTATTTAGATCTTTGTGTGTGTTAAGTTTTGTAATTGAATTAATATAACTCCTGTCTTGGGAGGTAGACTTAGAAGTATTTTATACTATCTGTAGTTATTTTAAATGTAATTTCTCTTGATATCTCTTCCTGTTGGATTTTGTTGGTAATATATAGAAATGCTGATGATTTGTGTGGGTTTACTTTATATTCTGAAACTCTGCTGAAATTGTTACTTCTTTAAGTTTTTAGTTGACTTTCTGCAAATATTAATTTTGTTTCCTCTTTGCCTGTGCATATTCTTTCAATCTTTTTTCCTTATCATTGCTACAGCTAGCATTTCTAGCACTATTCTGAATAGTAATGGTACTAATGTATATTCTTACTTTATCCCTGATTTTATTGGAAAGGCCTCAAGCTTATTTTTATTACAGATAATGTTGGCTCTTGTTTTAGATACTACTTACCGTTTTAAGGAAGGGACTTTATGTTTTTCTTTTCTTTTTTTTTTTTAATTTAAGTGAGGCAATTGGGGTTAAGTGACTTGCCCAGGGTCACACAGCTAGTTAAGTATTAAGTGTCTGAGGGCGGATTTGAACTCAGGTACTCCTGACTCCAGGGCCGGTGCTCTATCCACTGCGCCATCTAGCCGCCCCGACTTTATGTTTTTAACAGGAATGGGTGTTGTATCTTGCCAAATGCTTTTTCTGCATGTAGTGACACACTCATGTGATTTTGGTCGCTTTGTTATTAATATGGTCAATTAAGTTCATGGTTTTCTCAATATTGAACCAGCCCTGCATTCTCAGTAAATATCTAGCCTGGTCATACTGTCCAATCTTTTTGATCATACACATTTCCCATCAGCTACAATGCTTTTGGACATCTTTGAAACTCTCCATCATGACTTTCTTCCCCAGGAAAGTCATTATTGGGAATTTCATTATCTTGCAAGATTGAATCTGCCTCCTATTCATATCTTATCAGTACCCTTTGCTCCCTCCTCCCCCATTTGGACCCTATGACTGGAGGAAAGGGCTATGGGTAACTTCATTTTTCTTGTGGGCAGGGATTATCTTTATTTATATTTGTACCCAGAGAACTTAGCACAGTGTCTGGCACATGCTCACATAGTAGGTGATCAATAAACTAGTTTATTAACTGGTTGCTATAGCCTTCTTGCCAATATTATGTTCAAAATTTTTTGCATTAATATACATTAGATATATTAGTCTATTTTTCTTTCTTTGTTTTGACTCTTTAGGTATTGAGTCCATATTTGTGTCACAGAAGGAATCTGGCAGGGTCCCTTCTTACTTTTTTTTTTCCAAGAGAAAATTAAAGCTAAAGGGTTTGGGGTTGAGAGATATGGTTTAAAGCACAGATAAAAGGAAAAGAGTCTTACTATTATTAGAAACTTTACAAATGGAGCAAGTGACACTCATGAATGCTCATGAAAGGAAGATGAGAATGGCTGGAGAAACCTACTGTAAGCAATGAAGATATGATAGTTTATTTTTTTCTTCTCTCTCTCTCTTTTAACAATTACCCAAACGTTAAAACCCCACAATATAGTGGGGGCATTCATTGTAAACTATGACAAAATTGCCAAAGGTATCTAAAATCACTTTGGAGAACTATGAATCAGAGATTATTTAAAAAATAAATTAAATTGCTAAAGAAATTGCGAGAAAATAATGGGGTTTTGGGATTCAGAGGCCCCTGCTCAGGGGCTTAACCCAGAGAGCCTTACCTGACCTTTCTTAAGGCTAGCCCAGAGTCAGGAGAATTTCAAGGGAAATGTAGGTTGACCTTGCTGAAGTTACCTCACTCAAAATCACACCTACCCAAAAGCTTTTCCCCTCAGAGGGTCTGTCCTCCATACTCTGACATCAGCACATACAGTGCTGAACCACCTTCAAGTCCACTAAACCAACAGATTTGAATGATGCTAGCCAGGAAGCTTACGGGCTCTGACATGTTCTCTTTGCTTTGAACACTGAAGGAGGCAGGACACAAATTATTCTCTCTCCCCTCTTTCCTAGATAGGCCTTCTGATCTTTCTGAGCAATGTACTATCTCTTTACTAATATTTAATATGCTTTAATAAACGCTTAATGCCCCAAACTGGCACAGGAGCCTCTAATTTCTAAGTAGCTATGTATTAGAAACCCCAGCTATGCTTCCCTAATACTTGGGACAGAAATAGGGCAACCCCATATAATTTTAAATGCCACAGAAATGATTAAGAGGAATCAAAGATAGCTTAATGCATTTACTAGCACTAGCTCTTTTTTCCATATCCATTTCTTCCCCCTTCTTTTTGCAGCTGAGCAATGTCAGTTATAAGTAAAGAGTAAGAATTATTGGATACTTTAAAAAATGTATTAATTCTTGCGTTGAGGAACAAAGAAAAATAGATTTGCAGCAGAAAGGGATCTAAAGTTGACCTGGTCCAACTCTTATCATTTTATTGATGAGGAAGACCAACGAGATGCAATGACTTGTCCAAGATTAAACAGGCAGTAAGTGACAGGTGGGGACTCCATCCTTCTCTGAAAAACCTGGACAGAGATGGAATTCTGAAGCACCAATAGGGTAATGTATGTATAAAGAATATGGAACAGAACTAGATGCCCTGGTCCTAGACTTTGCCTACCACTGTGTGACCTTAGGGAAACCATTTTATTTCTTGTTGGTCTCATGAAAAATGAGGGAGGTTGGACAAATAATCTCCAATGTTCCTTCTTGCTCCAACATTCTATATATTAAGAAATATTACTCACACATCAAATATCAAAAAGGCAATACTGAAAATAAAGGACAGAGAAACAAAGTACAGAGAGTAGACAAATATTTTTGAATTTACATTAAATGACAGATACAAGACTGATGACATAATTGAAATTTCTTTTGGCCTAACTAACCCAAGACAACAACAATCTTCAAATAATCAAAGTTACAGAAAACCTGAAGGACAATGGAAATGGCTGCAAAATATTTCCAACAGTGATCCCTGTGCATGAAGGGGGGGGTGTTGGTGGTGGTGGTAAGGAAAGTACAACAGCTGCTTCAACAAACAACTGTTAAGCTTACTCTGTGAAAGGTACTGGGAACACAAAGATAACAAGAAAAACAGCCTCTGCTCTCAAGGAATGCAATTTTGAAAAAGGAGGTGGGCTGGTTTATACAGAAAGTTAACAGATGGACAAGATGGTTCTGTAAAAGTATGTAAAAAAACTGAAAAAGGCCTAGAGTAAGGCCTTTAGCACATTGGATAGACCCTGTGTGGGAGATCTATGGGAAAACATGCACAAGAACTGCATAGAACGAGAAGGTGTATCTAGTGAGTGGGCGATATGCACTGATGCAAGGAATACCTGCATCGATGAAATCATAGATGTACTAAAGAACTCATTCAATAGTATGTCTTCTTGTGTCACTAACACTGTAATAGAGGGATTCTCAAAGTAGAAAAAAAATTATTCCTCAGATAACCAAGGTCCACAATATAGAATAGGCAATAGTATGTATGATATGGTTTGAACCAGGAATAAACATTAAAAGTAGGGGCCAGCAAAGGACTATGTCTTTCATTCTAGGACCAGCAGAGCTGAGTTTATAGAGGCTAATTCCAGGTTGATCACAGGGTGATAAATGTTCAACCATACAATTCAAGACTAAATGTAGGCCTAAAGAGTTTGCAGTCTGTTTTGTTGGAGGGAGTCTGTACATTGATGAATTCACAGATCCTTGGAGCATTGAAGACTCTCCCACTGTTGAGTGTTTTGATTATTTTTCAGTCACTTCAACATTGATCATTCTTGGTCAGTTCAACACCAGTAACTTTTAGTTTTCCTCCAAGATTGTGAATGTGGAGTGTTCATAGGATCACACACAGACTTGGAAGGAACCTCAGCACTCATCTGTTCAATGCCTTATTTTACAAATGAGAAAACGGTGCCTCTGAGAGTTGAAGTGATGATCCAAATTCACAGTGCCAGTTAGAAAAACCAAGACCAGATCATTCATCACCTGATCTCTGCTCCAGGATTAAAAAAAAAAAACAAAAACTGTGCTTCCTTTTTTATATGTTATTGCCTTTAGGGGCATTATGACTGGAGACTGAGGGTGGTGGACAGTTCTATTGAATTTTCCAAAACAACTCTGGAGATCTCACTCTAGAATTTATATTGTTTATTTGTTAAAAACAAAATTTCTCTAATTCTGTTGAGGGCATAATCACCTTGTAGTCACCCAGTTTTATAACACTAGAGTCATTCCAGATTTTTTCTTTTTCACTCCTCCACATCCAATTAAGTATTTAATTTTTTTCAATCATTTCTGTATATCTTTCCAATCTGCCCTTTTCTCTCCATTCAGGAAGCCAACCTGCCTTTTCAGGTCCTTAACAACACCTCTCATCTGGAGCGAGCCTCCCAGTTGGACTGCTGACTTTTCTAATTTATCCTCTGCACAGCTGCCAAAATCATCTTATCATTCAAATCTGATCGTGTTACTCCCTTGCTAAAGAAACTTCAATGGTTCTCTTTCACCTCCAGGAAAATTCGAATTCCTCAGATGGCCATTAATGCCCTTCAAAATCTAGCTTCAGTCTACCTTTTAGGGCTTACTGAACATTATTCCTTAGTGGAAGAAAGCTAGGAATTCTGAGGTAGAGGTGAGGAAGGAATGCATTCTGGCTTGGAGTGCAACCTGGGCAAAGGCTAGGAGGTGGGAAGTGTGTTAAGGGGTTTATCTGCTCTTCCCCCTTAAAATTCGGTGTCACCTCCTACATAATGCTAGTGCAGGTCCTCTGTTGATTATCCCCAGTTTATCCTGTAAGACCCCCCAAGTATAAGGTGAGCTCCTTGAGAACAGGGGCTATTTTTTGCCTTTCTCTATATTCCCAGCACTTAACATAGTCCCTGGTATAGAGGAATTTAGAAGCTTACTGATTATTGATAGCCCGATCTTCTCCCCAAAATTATCCCGTATCTACTTATCTATTTACATGCTATATGTCTTCCCCCTCACCCCCAACCTCCCCACTATGATATCTCCAAAAGAGCTGAGATTACTTTTTTTTATTTTGTCTTTATCTCCAGCAACTAGCTCAATATGGCAAGCAGCAGAAGTTTAAAAGACTCTTGCTAGATGGACTCGAAGAGAAAAACTGCCTTTGAGGGCCTTCAGAAGGCCTGGTGGTATGTAAGGGTGAAGGGGAGTACGGAGGTTATTTGGGGGAACAGCTGTGGGCTACTGTCCAAGGAGAAGGCAGACGTGATACACACATGTATATATGAGATGACTACGTGTATATATGTATGTAGTCCCATACCAATGGGCTTTGGGACTCAGTTTACATTCACACTTGTGCAAGTATAGATACGCATATGTATGCACGCATACATGTTATACATATGTGTATTTAAGTATAGGTGTATATATACATGTGTATACATACGTATGTACGTATACAGTTTTGGGGGGGAGGGAGGTGTCTAGGAATGCTTCCCGGGAGAAGGTGGGAGGGTCGTGGTTGGGCAGCCAAGGTCCGTGCCTTCGGTGGCGGGTGTCTGTGCACACCTGTCAAAAGGCCAGAGAAAACCCGTGCCCAGTTAAAGGGAAAAGGACTTGCTAGCTTGGGGGAGCTGGGTGGGGGACGCTCAGGGGTCACCGTAGGGGCCGGCGCGGGCACTGACCAGGGAGAATTCGGTGCCGGGCCAGTTGACTCGGAAGGGGATGTCGTCACTGAGCGGAGGGAGCACTCGTCCGCCCCCGGACGCCTCCAGGAGCCCGCAGAGGACCAGCAGCACCGGCGCGCCCGGGACCAGCCTCCGTCCGCCACCGCCTCCTTCTTCCATCCTCCTCCGCCTCTTTCTCCAGCCGCCGCCACCGCCGCCGTCGCTGCCTCCTCGGCCCATAGAGAGGAGGCGGAGGCGGCGGGACTAGAGATCGCCCAGCGAACGGGAGCCCCAACCGCCGCCACGTCTCCTTCCGGGGAGCCCCTCGAAACCGCCTCCACCTCTCACTTTCGTGCGGTCGTTTCCGGGACAAACGGTCTATCAACATCCGGGTCTGCCTACGGAGGCCGAGAGGTTTTAATTACTCCCTTCCCCGCCTCCTCCTACCCCAGTGCTTCGAGGGTCGCGGTTCCAGTGCTGGAGCGGGCACTCACCCGCCGGTCTTGGCCCTACGGCGTGCGAGCCTAAGGGGCTTCGATTCCGGCTCGGGAGCCTTAGACAGCAATTGAGGAGGCCGTATAGCGTTCGTATTCGCCGTCGGTGAGTCCCACGGAGTCCCCGGCCGAGCTGCAGAGTTCTCCCGGAGGGCCCCAAGTATCTCCCGCCGTCGTCCCCGGCTTCCCCGCATCACTTCCAGCTTCCTTTGATTTTGTTTTATACTCGGGGGGCAGGCGTTGGAGGATTGTTATTCGGGGTTCAGAAAATTCAGGAAAAGTTAAGGATGTTGACTGTCACCTCAGTGTTCTCATCCGGAGGGGGGAAAATCTCTTCCTCCTACGGCCTCTAAGGACCCTGGTGGTTACTTTTGTTGGCTTCGTACCTTAGGATCATCCACTCCTCCTCACCCTGAAGTGGCTCTTCTAGAGGTTTCTCTCGTCCCATCCTTCTCCACCCACCCCCTTCCCCTCTTACTTCTCTAAAGCATAGAGTTTACATTCTCAGACGGGGCTAAATGAGTTTGACTTTATACTTGTCCCACTCGGGTTCAGAAACCAAAATTAAATGGGTTGGCCTAAATAATGTTAAACTGGCGCAGTGGGGAGAGCGCTGATAGCCAGGAACACCTGGACACTTAATCGCTGTGTGACTGGAAAAGTCACTTACCTGTTGATTATTTCCAATTTATCCCTGTATATAGCTTGTTTGTGCATGGTTGTGATATTGTCAAATTTGTTAGATCTTGAGCTTCTTGTATCCCTAGTACTTAACACAGCTCCTGGCATACATTTGTTGTTCAGTCACGTTTGACTCTTCATCACCTCATTGGGGTTTTCTTGGCAAAGATACTGGACTGGTTTGCCATTTCCTTCTCCAGCACAGGTGAAGAAACTGAGGCTTGCCCAGGGTTACACAGCTAATTTGAGGCCAGATTTGCACTCAAGTCTTACTGACTCCAGACCTGGTTCTCAACCCACTGTGCCACCTAGGTGGCCTGACGTATAGCAGGTCTGCTTAATAAATATTTCTTGACTTGATCCAGTTTAAATTTGTTCTTTCACCCTTTCTTAGAACTGGACTTTGGGGAATTAGCAACACAAGTGGATGTGCTCCGTGACAACCCTTGAAATCAATGAAGACAGCTATTTTATGTCCGTTCCTATTCCCCCCACTCCCATCTTCCCAGTCAGTAAGCATTTATTAAGTGTCTGCTGTGTGCCAGGAACTGTGCTAGGTTCTGGGCATACAAACAGGCAAAATACTGTCCTTGCTCTCAAGCAGCTCAAAATTTAATAGGGGAAACAAGCAAACAAATACGTACAAACTGCGTACAGCAATAACTAGGAAAAAAGAGGGAAGGTACTAGAATTAAGAGGGGTTAGGAATGGCTTTTTGTAGAAGTGTTTAAATGTTTCAGGTGTGTATATATCTTGTATATATATCTTATCTAGATTGTAACTTCCTTGAGTGTTGAGAGTATATTGGATTTCTTTTGATACTTTCCCGTCCTTTTTACCTTTTCCTTGTTTACTGTGTTACCCACAGTAGCAATTCTAGAAATGGTATGGTTGACTCATTGAACCTTGCAAGATAAGTGTATTTAAGAGATTCTCTTGACTAATTGGATTGTGAGTTACAGTTATTCAAGTCCGGTCAATCAGCAAGCATTTATTTATAGAACAGTTGAGCTGGGCACTGTGCTGAGCTCTGTGGATAGAAAGGCAAAAACAGTTCCTGATCTCAAGGAGCTCACATTCTAATGGGGAACACATCGTGTAAATAAATATATACATACAAAATATTCTGGGTGTACCAAAAGCCTTAGTGTGGTTTTAAACTTTCGTTGTTTGAAAGTGCACTGAGACCTTTAGAACACCCTGTATACAGAATAGATGGAAGGCAGTCTCAGAGGTTTGAGTAGAAGCTGGAATTTCAGCTAGGTCTTGAAGGGGAAACTAAGAGGTAAAGGAGGGAGAGAATTACAGGCATGGAGGAGAGCCCGGGCCAAGGCCGAAGGGAGACTGGAGTGTTCTGCTTGAAGAATGAGAACTACAAAATTTACCGAGAACTGATTCCCCACCCAGTCCCCTCTTTCCCAGACAAATGAATTGCCTGGGGCTGAATGTCTTTGTCATTTCCAGACTCTTGATAGACTTGTGGACCTTCCCCCAAGTAATTTATCCCCTCCCAATGTTCTGCACCTTACTCCCTGGACTTTGTTATTTTGTAAAAGAGTGCATCTACATTAAGTAGTTTCTATTTAGAGTCAGTAGCTCCTATACTTAACTTAGGAGCAGTTCTATTGTTTCTTTTGTTAAAGGTTCATTTACATTAAGTGGTTGTAGGTCACTCTGGGGCAATCTTTTGGTTCCCTTTTTGTTCTGTTACCCCATAAAAACCACGTCCTCTGTTCCCATCTTTGGGTATTCCTAGCTTCCGTGCAGCTATAGTTCCTCTACCCCGATTAAAGACCTTATTTCTCCTATATTGTTTCCTTAATTTCCAGGTTAGCAAGAACAACAATTAGGCCAATGTAGGTAGATGGTAATAGGTATGTAGGAAAGTAAAGTATAAGAAGATTGTATTTCTCTAAGTTTTCTTATCTCTTCCTTGGCTAGTGCTCTCTCCTACTTGAATGTACATAACAGTAGTTATATACATTACATATAAACTCTTTTGTGTTTTTCATGATTCAGAACTTTATGTTAACATAAAAAAACATTTTATTAAGTGGCAATGAACTGTCCTGAAATCTGGGAGAAATTAGGTTTATTAGTGTCATGGGGAAAATGGGGTAGGGGTTTAGGGGTAGGGGTTTGGGGTCCTTAGGAATTCCTCTTTAAAGAATTACACCCTCTTGCACACAAAAGCAATTAGACTAAGATAGTAGTTTATTTGGAGGAAGGGGAAGGGAAACCATGAAAGAAATCCTTGGACTGCTCATGGGGAGAAAGGCATGGCAGAGTGTGGCTCTGAGATACCAATCTCCTCCAGCAGGAGACTGGCAGGTACTTTTATAGAGGACTGATGGGGGTGACCATCTGACTGTGGAAAGTTCCCTTAGTGTGGGAGGACCATCCCCCACTGGTTGTGGCTGGAGGAATTGGGTGAGGGGTGACTGCAGATCTTTCCAGCCATCTCCTCTGGACACACTCTGCTGATATGTTGTCTCATCCATATTGTAATTTTAATAGACCATTTGTAGATTATACCTTAGGGGTTATCGGCCATCTCTTAACTGCCAAACCTAATAGTCTTTTGCAATTTTTTTTGGTGGGGCATTGAGAGTTAAGTGCCTTGCCCAGGGTAACACAGCTAGTAAGTGTCAGGTGTCTGAATCTGGATTTGAACTCAGGTCCTCCTGAATCCAGGGCTAGTGCTTTATCTACTGTGCCACCTAACTGCCCCTGTCTTTTCCAATTTTCATTCTTCTTTACCTTACTGCAGCCTTTAATATTATCACCCTCTATTCCCTCTTCTTTCTAGGTTTCTCTGATGCTACTCTATCCTGCTTGTCCTCCTACTTGTCTCACTGTTCCATCTCAGTCTTTTCTGCTGGATCATCATTTGAATTATGACAACTAAAGGTGAGCATCTCCCAGAGTTCTGTCCTGAGATTTCTTCTCTTTTCCCAATATACTGTTTCACTTAGAGCTCACATTAGCTCCCCCTTTTTTTTTTAAAGTGAGGCAATTGGGGTTAAGTGACTTGCCTAGGGTCACACATCTAGTAAGTGTTAAGTGTCTAAGGCCGGATTTGAACTCAGGTACTCCTGACTCCAGGGGCAGTGCTCTTCTACCTAGCTGCCCCAGCTCCCATGGTTTTAATCATCATTTCCATGCTGATATAGTGGGAAAATGGGGTACGGGTTGGGGTTGGGGTTCTTGGGAATTCCTCTTTAAAGAATTACACCCTCTTGCACACAAAACTTAGTTTAAACAAGGTGATAGTTTATTTAGGAGCAAGGGAAGGGAAGGGTGGGGGGAGGGAAACCATGAAAGAAATCCTTAGACTTTTCATGGGGAGATTTGGCATAAAGCACATGGCTCAGAGGTACCAAATCTCCTCGAACAGGAGACCGGAAGGTACTTTTATAGATGACTGATGGGGGTGGACCATCTGCCCGTGAAAGTTCCTTTAGTGAGAGAGGACCATCCCCCACTGGTGGTAGCTGGGGAATTGGGTGAGCAGTGGAGAACCATCCCCCACTGGTAGTGACTAGAGGAATTGGGTGAGGGGTGGCTACGGATCCCTCTTCAGAACACAAAGGCCGAAGCCACACCCAAACTTATCTCTCCAGAGTAAGGGAGACCAGAATGAAGGGTAGGAATCCGAAACTAGCTCAGTCCGGTTTGGTTCAGCTTGTCTCTCTAGGCGTTATCTGTTCTCTGGTTTAGTTTCTCAAGGAGAAGATTCCTCGGTGTGCCCCAGAGAAATTCTGGGGTGCTCTGCGCCCCATGACATTGCTGATGATTCCCAGATCTATTTATCCAGCCTTAACCTCTTTTCCAACCTCCAGGCTCAAGTTTCTAACTACCTGTTGGACAGCTCAACATGTGCAAAACTGAATTCATCTTTCCCCACCAAACCATCTCTCTGTCTGAATTTCCTTATTACTTTCAGAGTACCACCACCCTTAAATTTAGCCATATCTTCATATCTAACCTATTTTCACTGGAGGAGGGAAAAAGGAAGGAGAGATACCTTTGTAACCTGCCTTCCCCTTTCTTTCTCTTTCTATTATTGTATAGTATAGTATTGTATGAGATAGCTAGTTGGTATAGTGGGTATAGCACTGGACCTTGAGTGAAGAAGACCAGAATTCAAATCTGGCATCAGACCCTAACTAGCTGTGTGACCCTGGCAAGTCACTTAACCCTGTTTGCCCTCAGTTTCTTCATCTGTAAAATGAGCTAGAGAAGGAAATGGCAAACTACTATAGAATCTTTGCTAAGAAAACCCATATGGGGTCACAAAGAGTTGGACATGACTGAGCAACAACACAATATTGTTATAGTATAGTTTTTGAAGGATTTCCCTACTTGAATGTTGAGGTTGTATTGCATTTCCATGTATCTGCAGTGGTGTAGCTAGAAAGGCTTAGGAATGTGTAGATATGAAAAGAGAATCCCAAGATGAAAACATTAGCAATGTTTTGCAATCTAATCCAAATAGGGATTGTAGTGTTTTGCAAAGTTTACTGTTTTGGGAATCAGGAATCTTGGATGCCACTTCCAGCCCATGTTAATTACCTATGTAACACCTCAGCAAGTCTCTTAACCTTAGTAATCGTAGATTCAGAGGTGGAAAGAACCCTAAAAATTGTCTAGTCCAATCCTCTCTTTTTATACATGAGGAAATTGAGACCCAGTTGCTGTGATTTAGATTAGTAACTTGAAGAATTGGGATTAGAACTCAGGTCCAGTTTCCACATCTAGTGTTCATTCTCTTACACCATCCTGCCCCTCATCTCTAAAAGTAAGTAGGTCGTGTTTGTTGTAAAATGGATTCCTGCCCTGATTTGAGTTAGAATTCTGATATTGCTTTCATTTCTGAGATTGTGACTAGTTAATTTCTGATTTAAGTCTTGTGATTTAAAAAAAAAAATTTTTACCTCATCAGACCAATTTATTATTTTTTTCACAATTGTTGTTGTGTAATGGTTACATACCTGACCTTGGAGTCAGAAACACCACCTGGGTTCAGGTGTGGAACTGACACTTGAGCTTATCTGATCTTGAGTAAATCACTTAACCTTTTTGGTTCCTAGGCAACTAAAAGTGTAAATTACTGAAAGAGGAGTAGAACTAAAATTATAGAGGGAGCTCGGGTAGAGGTAGGTGTTTCTAGAACATAGACTGTTCACCCTATTTCACTTATCATCTCAGTCAATAAACATTTATTAAATACCTACTGTAGAGCACTGGGCCTAGAGTCAGAAAGACTATGGTGTGGGGGCAGCTAGATGGTCTAGTGGTTAAAGCACCGGCCCTGGATTCAGGAGTACCTGAGTTCAAATCCGGCCTCAGATACTTGACACTTACTAGCTGTGTGACCCTGGGCAAGTCACTTAACCCCCATTGCCTGCAAAAAAAAAAAAAAAAAGACTACGGTGTGCCTTTTTACCCCAGGATCAAATAGAAACCCCTCTGTTTGGTATTTAAATCTCTTCACAGCCTGGCCTTGTCCGACTTTTTCAGTCTTATTATACATTATTCCTTTTCATATGCTCTACAATCCCAATTTATTCTGTCTTTTCTTTCATCTCTCTGTCTTTGCACTGACTATTCCTTATGCCTGGAATGAACTCTCTGCTCACTTTTGCTTTTTGGGATCCCTGGTTTTCTTCAAGGCAACTCAAACTTTACCTTTTGAATGAGGTGTTTTCTGATCCTCCCTGCCCCTGGCCCCTTCTTCAAGCTACCTCCCTGTCCAAACTTTCTTTTTACCTTTTTTTGGTGTACACCTCTATTTTGAATTGTGTCTCCTAATCAAATGTAAACTCCTTGAGGGCAAGGACTGGTTCACTTTTGTCTTTGTAATCCCCAGCACTTAATACAGTATTTGGCCCATAGTGCTTAATAAATGTTCATTGATAGATTTACTTTGGAAAGAGCCCTTTGCAAGTAGATCTAGAGAAATACTTGGAATAAATCATAGGGCTAAGTTAATTTTTCAGGGATAGGACTGAAAACCTGGGTCTCCTTATTCCTAATCTAGTGTTCTTTCCACTGTCAAGTCAGTTAACATTTATTATGTTAACATTGTGTCCAACTCTTCGTGATCCCTTTTAGAGTTTCCTTAGCAAAGATACTTGAGTGGTTTGCCATTTCCTTCTCCACCTCATTTTGTGGATGAGGAAACTGAGGCAAACAGGATTAAGTGACTTGCCCAGGGTTATCACACGCTAGTGTGATAGATAGGACAGAGTTGAACCTCAGGTCTTCCTGACTCCAGACCTGGTGCTCTATCTACTTAAACACCTAGCAACCCACAAACACTTATTATCCTCTACATAGGTGCTACTGGGTTAGGTGCTGAAGATTCAAAGACAAAAAAGTAAAGCCTCTACTTTTAGCTTAAGATCTCTCTCCCAACCTAATTCTTTGTTTCTTTGTCCCGGATGTCTGGATTATTTTTAAATTTTGGATTTTGGGGCAGCTAGATGGCGCAGTGGATAAAGCACCAGCCCTAGAGTCAGGAGGACCTGAGTTCAAATTTGACCTCAGACACTTAACACTTACTAGCTGTGTGACCCTGGGCAAGTCACTTAACCCCAATTGCCCGGCCAAAAAAAAAATTTGGATTTTATTATTTGTGTAGGGCAATCAAGTGTTAAAAGTACTTTAAAATATATTTAGAGGGGCAGCTAGGTGGTGCAGTGGATAGAGCACTGGCCCTGGATTCAGGAGTACCTGAATTCAAATCCAGCCTCAGACACTTAACACTTACTAACTCTGTGACCCTGGGCAAGTCACTTAACCCCAATTGCCTCACACACACACACACACACACACACACACACACACACATATATTTAGAAGCATCAAAATGATCTCTTAATTATATGATTATCTGATAGAGTACATTTCTTGTAAAATCCTCTTTTTGCATGAGATTACTGTTAAGGCAGAATCTTATTCTTCCATCTATACTTTGTATTAGCATGAGATTAGTACAAAATGAATGATGGTTTACTTTAAAGTACCTTTTTTATAGTAATAAAGTCGTATAGTAGAAAGCACTGGATTTGAATTGGAGCTTTGATACTTAATACTTTTATGACCTTGGGTCCTTTAACATTTCTGGTTCTATTTCCTCATTTGAAAAGAGTTGGACTAGATATGGGGTTCTTTTTTGCATGTGTGCTGAACTGCTTTGGACAGCTGGGTGAGCAGTGGATAAAGCACTGGACTTGGATTCAGGAAGATTCATCTTCATGAGTTCAAATCTGGCCTCAGACACTCTGGGCAAGTCACTTAACCCAGTTTGCCTCAGTTTCTTCACCTGTAAAATGAATTGGAGAAAGAAATCACTCCAATATTATTGCCAAGAAAACCCCCAATGACATCATGAAGAATTGGACATGACTTAAAAAATGACAACAACCTGGACCCCATTGACAATCTGGTGAAGCCTAGGGGTCCTTACTTAGAATATTTTTAAATGCTTAAAATATATATGAGATTACAAAGGTAACCAGTTATATATAAATACAGTTATCAAAATATTAAAACATTAAATTTAATTTTATTAAATTAAAATTTAATATTAAAATATTTAAAAGTTCACATATCCCAGGTTAAGAATCCCTGTACTAGATGATCCAATACTAGTACTAAATCTTTGATTCATGGTATTTCAGGGTTAATAAGTTATGCTCTGTAGTAATTACATATATGCAAAGATAATTGCTGTTCAGGACCATGTTAGCTTAAGCTTAAAGGAACTGACAACTTTGAAAAAATACAAAAGTTAAGAGTTAGGACTTAAATCTTTGTTTATTAAAATACATAAAATACAATCACATGCTAGTTTTTGCATTTCAAAACATGGTTTGTTACAGAATTTTATAAGCATAGATAAATGCTACAGAATTTCAGGTTTCATTTTGGTTCTCCACTAATTTCTTTTTTCTTTCTTTTTTTTTTTTTTTTTTGTGGGGCAATGGGGGTTAAGTGACTTGCCCAGGGTCACACAGCTAGTAAGTGTCAAGTGTCTGAGGTCGAATTTGAACTCAGATCCTCCTGAATCCAGGGTTGGTGCTTTATCCACTGCGCCACCTAGCCACCCCCCCCCTTTTTTTCCCACTAATTTCAAAACAGTATTGTACTGGCAGGTTGGTAGATGTAGAGATTATTTTTCCACAATTGATAGCCATGGGTAAAATATATTTATTCTTCTAAGATACAGCTGTACCACACTTGTATCAAAGGACAAACTTACCCACCACTTCATTCTTCCATAGTAGTGAAAGAAAGTGAAAACTACTTTCTAAAGCTAAAACATAGGTAGGAGTCCTCAGGTTATCTCATTTCTTTTCCACTTATCATCAGATTAAAATTTTGTATTTGTATTTTGTTTAACATTTTCAAAACAGGATGCGTAGTGGTTTCTTTGCCTGTATATTTCTAAATCAAGAATATATTATTAATGGAAAAAGAGCCACTGTCATATAACTTAAGATATTGTATATTATTTAAATGCGACTTAGCTTGCGATTTTTTAAAATGCTGGAATACAGATAATATGTAGTTTTTCCAGGGCAGACTACAAATAGCAAACTATGTTATCCTGGACACACCATTAAGAAAAAGATTGTGATATTTAGGAGAAACCATAACCCTGAAGATAGTGTTTGTTTGCAAAAATCAATGATTATCTCTTTATATGCAATTGAGATTTTGTTTTCGTTCAGAAAGTTCCTTTACTAATTTTTCCAAGGAGAAGAGATGCTCATCTGCATCTTCTGGCACAAGATTCCTGATAGAATTTGCAAGTTCAAAAAGATATTCAGTATTTCTTCCACTAGGACCAACTGCATTTAAAATCTGTTCAGCAATGTCTTCCAGTGGGGCTGGACCAAGATAGTTAGGATTATCACATGTTCCAATATATAATAGTACACTAAATGGTTTTATGCTGTGGTCTTTTGGATAGAAAATGACTGTGGAAGTCCTGTAGCCTCCTTTCTCTCTGTAGTCAAGGTAAGCTTTTACTTCCTCTTCTTTTCCTGCTGGCAGTCGGTATGCAACACCCCATACACAACCCTATGGAAGAAGAAAAGTGGGTAAATTCATCTTATGTTTTAAAAGATGTGTAAAATATTTATAAAACATGGGGAAATGTAATATCTAGAGTATTTAAAAATTTTTTAAATCAGTAGACTGAAGTGGTACCTGTAACTTGTTATAATTCTCTTTAGCTATTGGCAGTTGTGAAATAGTCTATGCTATTGTATTTTTTTTTCTCTTCTGCTCTAATCTAGGATTGAAAAAGAGGGTCCACTTAGCCAGAGTAAGGGATAACCAAAGAACAGTTCATGTTTTACACTGGTATCCTCATGATGTCAAAAGGTACCCAACATGCTGGTTGGACTCCATTGGTGAATGAATGTATGGTAGGATGTGGATGAGTCATACAAGATGGACAGGCATGGGTTAGGAAATACCCAAATCAGTGGGATCATTGTTTCACTGGAGCATTTTATATTTATTATTAATTTGTATTTAGTAAGGCTGAAATTAAAGTGAACACACCCATGTATGTATGTACATACATGTGTAAACACATTTATATAGGGGGGAGATGGGGAAGGAGAGAAAGAGAGATTTCTCCCCACCATAACACTTCTTAAAAATAAGAGATTCATATGCAAGATGGGAACCAACCATCATTTTGTGAATTTTTTCTTTTGCCTAAGGTTTTCAAGAGTTCTTTGTAGTTTTCTTCAAGGGCGTTTACAGGTGAAGAGAATACCTTAAAAAAAAAAGCTGCATCTTATTCTAGAATTGTCATTATTTTATTTTAAAATAAAAATGTTTTTTGGCAGTTGTATTTATTCATTTTTATGTAAAGATTAAGGCATAAAAATAAAAAACTAAAGCAATATACTTACAACATTGGACTTTTGCTTCAATGGACACAGAGAAAAGATTATTTTTTGTTTCTTGTGTTCAGTTATGGGAAAAGTTAAAGCTTATGTCCTCTTAGGTACTTGATTAAGAATGTAACCAAAGTAGAAGCTAAATTTCATAGCTATGAACCTAACCTAACAGAAAGTCCTTAATCTTTAAACCCTGGGTTTCTAATCCTCTTTTTGAATAGCCAAATTGACTAAAATGGTTTACAAAATCAAATGTCATTTTTTAATTGTTTAATTTGGGGATTAAATCTACAACTACATGTTTTTAAATCACATAAAAATATGAATCAGGAAAGCATTTCCTAATTTATAACATATACTTGTTCACATTATAAAGCATGATGATACATTTGCTTTGCTTGTATCCACACTTTAAAACATTGACTCTTCAGTATTCTTTTTTGGAAACTGTGAAATTAACTGTTAATCCCCCCAAACTAGTAATTAAAAATACCTGGGAAATTTGAACCACATAAACATATGTGCACCTGTGTACAAAACATTGCCCTTAATGCTATTAATAAAATTCAATCAATAAAAGAAAGTAGAATTGCTGGAAAGGTTATTAATCTATTAGATTATTTTTGCAAATTTAGCACCAGGTGGTTATGGTAATAAAAATGAGCTCCCTCTAAACATCAGGAGGCTGGCATTCTGTTGATAGTCTGTAATTGACAGATTTATGGACATGCAGAAATCTATTATTTGAAGTAAAAAATCTGCACAACGATAATGGTAGTTAGTTGGAGATGTCATGCAGTAAAATAGGTAGAGGGGCCAGATTTAGAGACAGGAATAAACAATGACGATTAAAAAGTTGAGAGACATAGTTTCTGGGTGATTTAATCATTTTATTAATAAGGCTGCCAGGTTAGCAATAAAAGGATAGTCATTTGGCTGTTTCTCTCAGACCAGAGACATTCATGGCTGGCAGACTCACAGTTTATGTATTCTTGAAAAACAGTAGGTGGTCAGTGGGGCCAAGAATTAACCCCTGCAAAGAGAAGTCCTATCCAGGCTTGGGCTATCAATTCAAAGAATGTCTTCCTTCTTTGGGGAAGGGATCTGTCTCCACCCAAGTTTGAATAGAACACTGTGAGCTTCTCCACCCTAGATTAAATTCCTTGCATGTTTGGGTGGGGTCTAACCAAGATGAAAAGAATTAATGCAATCTTATTATCATGGAGAAACTGAACCCTGAAAAATCAGGGCTTTGGAAGCAGGGCAAAGTTCTGGATTCTCCCCAAGATATTGGCTATAAATAATCATTTCTCACGACACATATACATATACCTGTGTCTCTATATATTACATACATATATTCCAGTTGTATGACAGTGAGCTGATCTGCACTGTAGGAAGTTCCCCACACAAATGATGACATAGATCCGCCCCCACCCCCACAAAAAGGGTTTTTGTTGTTGTGTGTTTTTTTTTTTTTGGTGGGGCAATGAGGGTTGAGTGACTTGACCAAGGTCACACAGTAAGTGTCAAATGTCTGAGGCCAGATTTGAACTCAGGACCTCTTGAATATCCACTGCACCACCTAGCTGCCCCTCCAAAACGTTTTTAACATTGGTTTTGTGATCTAAGTATCTCCACTTATTTTGAGAAATGCTGTAAGATTTTTTAAATAGTTTTTTTTTTAATGTGCGTCATAGTTGTTGTTTACACCATGTCTGTCTCTATACTGCTCTCTATCCCTTGCAAACCTGAAACCAAACCTGGACAATGAAAAAGATATTTTAACATAAAAAAACCGGAATTCTAGAACTAAGCCATGCATTTTCCTTCTATTATGCTACCTCCCTTATAGAACTTCTTTGGCTGTCTGGTTTGATTGTAGTGGGATACATTTCTTATAATTTCATATAGACATCTTTATATAAAAACTGTACCATACCCCAGGATCTTCAACAAGAGTCACAACTCTTCCAGGCTGGAAAAAAATTTCAAAAATATTAAAAAAAAATACTTAACTGAACAATAGTATCAACCTTTACCTAAATTGGAATAACCACATACCAAGTTAATATAATCATGTTTTAGTAAAAGAATTAGTTTTCATATTTTCTAATATAAAGTGTACTGAATCAGAAAAACTATTGCTTTGTTTTCTCAAAGATAACTTCAATAAATTGGATGTATTTTATACTAATTTAAGTTAAAAACAAAAAAATATATGGACAGCCAGAGACTACTCCAAAATTAAAGGCAAGGTGAGGCAAATGAAGTAAAATTAAACATCTGGTCACTTTCTTATTATGTGAGTAAAAATATGATGCTACTGGGAGCACCAATAGAACAGAGGGAGGTCCCACTAGAGAACTAAGTGGCCTGTACTTTTCAGTGGTCATGAGCTATTCTCTTCATAAGAGCTGACAATTTATACACAGTATCTTAATTGATCCTCACTTCCAGGGAGATAACTGCAGGTATTAGCATCCTCATTTTACAACTAGTATTTGTCAGAGGCAAGACTTGAACCTTTAAGGCCTCCTTGACTGCAAGCTGGCCTCGCCCTTTTTCCACTACATCATTCTGTTTTTCAAAAATATAACTCAACGTAACATTTTAAAAACAACTGCTTTAAATACTGCTAGCTTTCTGTCATGCCATCTTCATTAATAAAAATTCTGATTTTTAATAACTAGTCAGACATGTGGTTTCCTTGATAGATTGAGTTTACTTAGTGTTTTGGAAATATTCTTTTTTAAAAAATAAAGCTTTATATTATTTACTTTCCAGATGAATTCCCTAAATTATGTTGATTATTTTAAAATCAGCATAAACATATTTTTCAATACTGTCTGGAGTAGGGCGATGCATGGCCAGTGAAGCAGTAGTGGATAGAATTTGATTTGAAGTTGGGAAGACCTGGGTTCAATTCCTACATCTGATGTAATGGTAATATGACCTGGGCAAGTCACTGTAACCTATTAATATATAGGGAACTCTCTAAGACTAGAAGATCACAGAATTTTGAGAGTGAGAAAGGGACCTTAGTAACCAACTAATCCAACCCACACATGGAAGGAATTGCCACTATAACCTACTCGGCATAACAGGCTGTCCAGTTTCTGCTTAAAGACCTCTAGGGAGGGGGATCTCACCATGTCTTTAGACATTTTGGACAGCTTTAACTGTTAAGAAGGTTTTCCTAGTTGTTAGGGCTAAATTGCCACTTTATAGCTACCACTTATTTTTTCTCCCTTCTGGAGCCAAACAAAATAAGTCAAATCCTTGCTCCACATAACAGTCCTTCAAATTCTTGAACAAAACTTTCCATATCTCCTTGGAGACAGTGGATAAATCAAGGTTCTTCACCAAGTTGCCCTTCTTTGGACACTCTCCACCTTAATGTGTTTCTTTAACATTAGTGAACAAAATAGATCACAGTTCAACATTGGGTTTATGACCTCCCTATTCTGTGCCCCTATAAATGCAACCCAAGATTGTTTTTTTGGCTGCCACATTATACTACTGAATTATATTTAATTTGCAGTGTACTAAAACCCTCAGATCCTTTTAAGAATTGCTGTTTATCCAGGCCTCCTACATCTTATATTTTTGGAGTTGATTTTTTTTGGTACTTAAGTGCAGACTTTGCATTTATCCTTACTTAATTTAATCTTCTTAGATGTAGTTCAGTGCTGTAGCTCAGAAATTTCAAACGCTAGAGGCCTGAAACAGATTAAAATGTAATTGGGAAATTTATAACAATAAATAAAACATAGATAACATTTTAAAACTAAGTCAAAATGTGGCCCACAGGGATCCTAATGTAGGGATTAGTAGGCCCCATTTCTATCTGATACAACTCTTCTAGCCATTCAAGATCCTTTTGGATCTTAATTTAGTCATTCTGGGTTAGTTATCCCTCTTAGTTTTCTGTCATTTGTAAATCTGACAAAACTATCATCTGTGCCTTTAGCCAAGTCATTGATAAAAATATTAAAGAGTAGAGCCAATAAAGATCCCTGGGGGATGCCGTTGGAGATCTGCCATATTAATATTGAGCCATTAATAACTACTCTTGGAGTCTGCAATCCAAGTAGTTCTGAATCCATTTCACTGTACTACTATCTGATCCATATCTCTCCATCTTTTCCACGAGTATGAGATGCTTCTATCAGAAGCTTTGCTAAAATATGTAAACTCTATTTATAGCATTCCTCTCATCTAGAACTAGATGTTTGTTTGGCATGATGTTCTTGATTAAGCCTTGATAAATCAAAGATTATTCTTTGTAATCACTGCTTCACTATGTAGATATCCAATTGGAACACTTGTTCTTCAATCTTTTGTTACCTCTCCTGTATTCCTTGATTTTTTTTTTCTAGTGTCACTAAGAATGCTTCAACAATCACATCTCTTAGGACCTAAAGATAGAATTAATCTAGCCAGATAACTTGAATGCAACAAGAGCAGCTATGTGCTCATTTACTACCTCCTTATCTTTTATTTTGTTCTGTCTCTAGCATAAAGAATTTAGTACCTCACCCATATTTCTACTGTCAGTTACCCATCCACATGAAGCGAAGATCCTATCCCTTCCCTGATTACCTTTTTTCTCCAAATACAACACCACCAAAAAATCTTTTTGCTATCTTTAGTTGGAGAGCAGGTGCTGATGTGCATTAGTAAAGAGAGTTTCCTTATCCTGGGAACTCTTGATACTGATGAAATCACAGGTCTGGACCAGAAATTAATAGCAGGAAACAAATAAGACATGGTCCTTACCCTTAATGAACTTGGAGACAAAAACATATAGAAATAAGGAGATATTAAGTACTAAATTGTATGGTCCTGATTATAAGTATTCCAGAAATTTATAAAATGTTGAGTGGTCATAATTAGAGTTTCGTGGAGGTGAAACTGGGCCTTGTAAGATATAAAGGACTATCTTAGGCAGAGCATTACACAGGTGTTACTAACTAGAATAGAGACAGACATGAGTGGTATGTCCAGAGAATAGCCAGGAAAACAGCCATCTGAGTTTTTAAAACCTTGCTCTCTCCTGGGTTTCTTCCTATCCATTTTACCACTTCTAAATTTCCCTTGCTTGATCTTCATTCATGTCCCATCCCTACCCATTAGGTGTCCCCAAAGGCTTTGTCTTGGGCCTTTTTTCTCTTGGAGATGTAGAACTTCCTAAGGGTTCAATTTTCACTATGTAGATGGCTCCTAGATCCAGGCTTATTCTCTTTCATGTTTTAGTTTTGAATTACTTCTTTTCTTTTAGGCATCAACAACTGGATTTCCAAAGACATCAAACTTAATCTGTTGAAAATGAAGTTCATCGTTCTCCCTCCCTACTAATTCCTCCCTCAAACCATCCTATTTCTTTTGAGGGCATGGCTATCATTTTTTTGTCCCCCAGGTTCACAACCTCAAGAATCATCTTCAACTTGTAGATGCTACTTCCACAACATCTCTCACATCCTATTCTCTTTATTTACATCGATCAGTACACATTTACTAAGCATCAACTAAATGCCAGGCATTTGGCACCTACCTAGTTCAGGTATTCATTAACTTTTGCCTGGACCACTGCACAGCCTCCTAATCGGAATTTGGGCATTTACTCTTTCTTCTTTCCATTATATCTTTTACTTGGTTACCAAAGTTAGTGACTCACTATTACTTCTGGGATAAAATACAAAAACCTCTGGTATTGAAAACTTCACAAGAATGGCACTAGCCTACCCAGTCAAAATGGTCTGCTTGACTTGGAGGCAGAGACTGAATTCATTTTTTTAATCGAATGCCCTGCAGGTAGCACTAAGTCTGCCTCACAATAGTCTTTTAATAAATGATTGTTTATTGACTGATTTTTCATAGTCTGTTACTTTTGTCTAGAATTCACTCCATTTCTGTCTCTAGCTTTTTTCAAGGCGCAACTGATGCTTCCTGTGGGAAGCTTTTTAATCCCCCTAGTTGCTAGTACTCTTTCCTTCCCCCAACACTTTAAGGTTTAAAAAGTTATATTAGCATACCAGGTTGGGAATGTTTTCCCCATGGTTCAGATGAGCAACATTTGAACCATGCCTAAAGGCTTGGCCTAGACTGGGCCTAAAGAAGTTAAATAGCTTGCCCAATGTAACTGATATGTAAAAGAGCTGGGATTAGAATCCAAGTCTTCATTCCAAATCTTTCCACTACACATTTAATAATAAATGGCCAAATTAATCCTGCTAAACAGTTTTGAAAGAGGTATAGAATGAGGATCCTAGGATTTGAAGAGGTACCATAAGTATCATTTAGTCCAAAGATTCTTAAACTGTGGGTCATGATCCCTAAGGGGTCCCGTTAACTAAATGTGGCAGTCATGAAAAATTTGGCAACAGTAAATGGTTACGTATATCTATTTTATATACATATGTACCTGTGGTTACGTAAAAATTTCTTGGGTGAAAAGGGGCTGTGAGTGGAAAAAGTTTAACTGACCTGAATGGTCAGTTCTTTTATTTTACAGCAGAGGAAGCTGATGCCCATTTAAAAACTATTCTTCTGACTCCAAATGCAGTTACATTCAGATAGGTTCATCCCCTGAGGGTTAGCCACTAGGTGATCTATTTTTTTAGTCACTACAACTCAAGATGATTTGGTAAGGTACCCATACCAATGAAATCACATTTTAGGTACTTAAGTATAGAACGAATACTTCAAAAAATAATTTTCCTTTGTAAACTGAAAAGGGATAATTTTTCAAGGGATCAATTTTTGTTGGGCCAAAAAAAAAAGTGTTGAGTATTCATAATAGGATAGAAAAGCTAATCAGCAAATATATCCTGCATATAACCTTTTTCCTTGTTTTGATATTGTGTACAAATGGATAATTTTTCTACTAATTTGAATTATCAAATTATTATTGTAATTTTTCTTCTATAAAAACACTCCTTGATGCCCATACCAACTTCATTTTTACAAGATTAATAAAGTATAATAGTCGTGGCTAACATGCTTGTGAAAATCAGCATATAATTTGCCTTTTACTATATATGTGTATGTACACATATAATTTGATAAACTTGGTTGTGTGTGTGTTTTTGTTTTGTTTTGTTTTGTTTTTTGCAGGGCAATGGGGGTTAAGTGACTTGCCCAGGGTCACACAGCTAGTAAGTGTCAAGTGTCTGAGGCTGGATTTGAACTCAGGTACTCCTGAATCCAGGGCCGGTGCTTTATCCACTGCACCACCCCGTGTGTGTGTTTTTTAAGGCAATGGGGGTTAAGTGACTTGCCCAGGGTCACACAGCTAATAAGTGTCAAATGTCTGAGGCCGAATTTGAACTCAGGTCGTTCCTGACTCCAGGGTTGGTAGTGGATAGAGATCCACTGTACCACCTGGGCTGCCCCTAAACTTGTTTTTAAAGATATTTTTTGTTTTTCCTAGGGAAAAGCAATTTAAGGGACATTTTGAAATTGATTTATATTTGGAAACTTAAACGTTAAGTAGTCTAGAACAATTTTCAAAAATCATTATTTGTTCCCTGAAATTTCAGTTGGTCTACAATATTTATTTGCACTGGCTTCATTTAAATACTCTCTCATTTTTAATTTTTAACCCCTCCCATGGCATATCAACCTAAGAAAGTAACAACACCTTTGTTAAATTTTAGGTGGAGACTGGTCAGCATTTACTTTTTGGTGTCTTAAAATTCTGCTTCCCAACTTCTGATCTGGTATAAAACTGCCTTTCCACTTCAGAGTTCTACAGCTTAAGATTAGTGTGAAGACCAAGGTTTGAATTCTGTCTCTGACACTTAAAAAGAGCAACGTGATCATGAATCAGTAAACTTGGGGATAAAAAAGTGGGGACAAAACTCAGGTTCTGAGGAACAAAAGAGGTAATGTTTGTAAATTTTTTAAACTTAAAAACCCTAAGTATTAGCTAGTGCTATTATTCTGGGTTAGAGTCTTGTCATTTTCCTCTCTCCCATGTCAAACCCTGTCCCTAAATATAAAACTTAAAAAAAAATTTTTTTTTCTATCCATTTTGTTGTATCATTTATCTGATGGATTTAAAAAGTTTAAAAAACTAAACTCTGGTCAATGGTTCTGCTGTCCTAGCATCTGAAAAGTGATCTAGGTTTCCTTAATCCGCAAAATGAGGATGACTTTTGCCCTACCTACTTCACGTTTATGAGGAATGTACTTTGCCAAAAGTAAACAATTAAATTTTAGTAACTTAAGAAAAATTTCATCCATCTACACAAAAATATCAATATTGAAAAGGATAACAGGGATCATCAAATTCTGATCATAGTGTTTTCAAAACTTTATTTTCTTAAGAATAAAAGATGTAAATAAAATATTTAAAGCAATACAAGGCTGGTTTGGATTAAGTGATATATTAATTCTCTGCATGTTTTATGTATACAAATGAATACCTATAAGAGAGGATAGTAATTGTTGGGATGAAGATGTAAGGTAAAGGGAGCAAAACTTCTTTAATTTAGGATTGACGAGAAAGTAACAGAAAAATACACATTGGTTAATAGTGAGTGATTCCATATTTATCTTCACCAGTTGCCTTCAGGAAACAACTGCTTGTTCAGTTGTAATAAAATTTCTTTCCTTTTGATCACTCAGTCATGTCTTAAGTAACTTGAGTACCATGAGTAGAGTTTGGAAAAGTTAATGATTTGTTATAAAATCATATATATTGGTTTTAATGGCAGAATGTAGCAATTACCAGGCATTTAATTCTTGGAAAAAGCAAATTGTGACAAAGGTGCTGCTTGTGAATTCACAAGTGAATTAATTAACCTGTTACTCCTGTTTGGTCTGTTGTGACTTGACCCTATGAAACCTTGTCGTAAGCACCAAAACCCATGTACTGGGGCCTCTTCCTAGACCATAAACCCTACAAATTTTGCCTCTCCCGTACCAGCTTCTTCGGAAGAGGGCAGTGCCCCCGGATAACAGTCAACACTCCAGGTTTTCTTCTTAATGCATTTTTGGGGGAGTTGGGCTAGGGGATGGCTGAAGATGATGTGGACAGGACTGAGGAGAATAACTTGCTTTGGCGTCCCTGAACCCTTAACGGCAGAGGATGGGGGAAAGGTGTGTGCTGGGGGGCTGTCAGGGTTGCTAAGGGAGGGCCAGGGCCCCGAGCGGAAAGGGGCAGCAGCGGAGGTCGGGGCTGGTTTCTCACCTTGCCGGGGACCCCGCGGTGGTCGGTGCTGCCCTGCCAGAAGCGCCGGCTGTAGCCTGTAATGGACCCGACCACTTTGTCCTGATAGGGAAAATCCACCTTCCAGATGAGGGAACCATAGCCGAAAACCCACATTTTCTTCCTTATTCAGCAGCATGAACTGCTAGTCTCAGAGCCGCAACTAACCGGCTCTCCTAGCGCAGGCGCGACGATTGCGCAGCCGCCGGGCACGCAAGGCATTCTGGGAGATATGTCCTTCAACCTCCGAGTCCCTTGTTTCCTGAAGGTTTAGTTTCTCCTTACTTCAAGAGGAACTGCACCTTTTCCTTTTCGTAGGATCACGGTCTCTTCAGTAATTTCTACTGCCTCTTCGCCCCATCCCTCCCGTGCGCTCTTGTGTGTCCGGAATTACTGTGCCCACAACACCTTGCGGGGCGTCGGCTTTTCTCTGCTCCACCTCCCTCTGAAGTTGTTGTTTAAGGAGATGGAAAAGGGGGAGGGGGACAAGGGCGGGGTGTGCGCTAGTGCCTGGCTCTGTCCAGATAGGGCGGAGGGAGGTGCTGACTCAGGGCCGGGAAGATGTGTATTGCGTTGCTCCGGAATTGGGATTTCTGCCCAGGCACCACCTCTCCCAAAGATTGTTTACAGCCAGTTCATTTCTCTTTCTGTACTTCTGTATGTTTCATATTAAAAAGTAAAGTTCTATAGAGGAGTTTTAGCACCCACATATTCTCTCCTCGGCCCCCAAGTCCCTTGCCCTCTTTTTTATATGGCACTAAGTTTTACAAATGGGAGGCCTCTGCCTCTGCTTTAGTGTAAAGATCTTTGGCCTTTGTGTTGAGTCGCCTGGCCTCAAACCCAGATTGACAGTAGTCACAGGACCCTGTGAGCCTCATTTTTCTCATCTTTAAAATGGGAATGATAATACCTGGAAGACCTATCTTAATTGCTTTCAGGATTATGCACGTAAATCCCTTCGTAAAATAAATGTTAACCCTATAAGTGCAAATATTTTATTATCTCCATTTCATAGATGAAGTTCCAGAGGTCAAGTGCTCATAAATATCCGAGGTGGCTTGACTGCAAGCCCTCTACTCTTCTCTCCATGCTGTTTTTGTGTTAAAATGTTGCACTTTAGGGGGCAGCTAGGTGGCGCAGTGGATAAAGCATCAGCCCTGGATTCAGGAGAACCTGAGTTCAAATTTGGCCTCAGACACTTGACACGTACTACCTGTGTGACCTTGGGCAAGTCACTTAACCCTCATTGCCCTGCAAAAAAAAAAAGGAGGTGAAATAAAAACCAAAAAAAAATCAATTAAAATGTTGCACTTTGGGGCAGCTAGGTGGCGCAGTGGATAAAGCACTGGCCCAGGATTCAGGAGTACCTGAGTTCAAATCCAGCTTCAGACACTTAACACTTACTAGCTGTGTGACCCTGGGCAAGTCACTTAACCCCAATTGCCTTACCGAAAAAACCCCAAAAAAACAACAAAAAAATGTTGCACTTTAAATTCTGGCTGTGATTCTTTATGAGGGGTGGTCCTGACTTCTAGATGAAAGTGGTCAAACTTTGCTACTAGTTTGTACTAGTACTTTGAGTCCTCAAACATTCTCATAGAACTTTGTATATATTTTTCCCCCATGCATTTATTTAATTTTTTCTCAATTACATATAATTTTTGTTTTTGTTTTTGTTTTTTGCAGGGCAGTGGGGATTAAGTGACTTGCCCAGGGTCACACAGCTAGTAAGTGTCAAGTGTCTGAGGCTGGATTTGAACTCAGGTCCTCCTGAATCCAGGGCCAGTGCTTTATCCATTGCGCCACCTAGCTGCCCCAATTACATATAATTTTTTAAAAAACGTTTGTTTTTAAAAAATATTCGAAATTCTCTTTGCCTTTCTTCCCTACCTCCTCTTTGAGAAGGCAAGCAATTTGATATAGATTATACATGTACAGTCATGCAAAACATTTCCATATTAGCCATGTTGTAAAAGGAAATGCAGACCATTTTCAAACAATATTACTGTTACTGTGCACAATGTTTTTCTAGTTCTGTTCATTTCACAGTTCATAAGTCTTCCCAGGTTTTTCTGAAAGCATCCTACTCCTCATATGGCACAATAGTATTCCATTTACATTGATATGCAATAACTTGTTCAGCTATTCCCCAATTGATAGATATCCCCTCAATTTCCTAGTTTTTGCCACAACAAAAAGAATTGCTATAAATGTTTTTGTACATATAGTTCCTTTTCTTTTGATCAATTTGAGATACTGATCTAGTAGGGATATTGCTGAATTAAAAGGTATGCACGGTTTTATAGCCTTTTGGGCATAGTTCCAAATTGTTCTCTAGAATGATTGGATCAATTCACAACAGTGCATTAGTGTCCCAATTTTCCCACATCCCCTCCAACATTTGTCATTTTCCTTTTCTGTCATATTAGCCAGTTTGATAGGTGTAAGGTGATTCCTCGGAGTTTTTTTGTTAAAGTTGCAAAGAAAAAAAAAATAATAAGGTCTCTAACCATTGAACTACACTGCCCTAAGAACAGCTTTCATTTAACTTGGGTAAATGGGCCATACCCTGTCAGCTCTGCTGAAGATCTGCTGCTGCAAAAGCCTTGACCAAAAGCTGCTGTGGGGGAAAAAAAAAGTGGCTAACTGGTTATCTGATAAGTTTCTAAGGTATGGGCTTTCATCTCATTTTAAACATAGCTGGGAAACTCCTCTCCTTATATCAAATGTACCATGTGAATTTATGGATAATAGGTTTTTTCTTTTAAACTGCTTAAAGTATTAGGCATTAGTTAAAATGTTCAATTTACTGTCTCATAAGGGCATAATGATAGATTTTCAGTGTAAAGTATGGAGTAAAACACATTCCACTGAATTGGGAACACCTGATTGGTAATTGATTGGTTTTGTTTCAAGTTTTAAAAATTCTTAATATTGTTTTAAGGTATTATGTTTCTAAATTTTCTTATAATGTATAAATTGGTGAACAATTGTGGAAAAACAATTTCTTTTATATCTGAATGACAAATTTTTTATAAAAGGATTTTTGGGGGGGGTTAAAATGGGAAATCTGAGCTTCTCTGATTGTTGGAATTTACCAGTTACATTACTCCTGAGGCAGTAAATAGCAAGTGGTGGGCTGCACATCCCACCTAGCTGACTTTGAACCTGACTCAATGCACATGGCTGTCTGCAGAAGTTCTGCCTGGAGTGCACATGAAGCTTCCAGAGAGCTTGGTCTCTTTTCTTCTATGGTAAATTCCTACAATTGTATAATTTGATCAGTTTGAACACAATGTTGGATTTCAGGTTGGTACTGCAAATGAGTTACTACAGTGAGATGCACATAGAGAAGTTCTAGTAGAAGAATCTGGCTTTGTTATTTGTCTGCTATTAGTTCTTCATTTTAAGACTGAATCAGGGGCAGCTAGGTGGCGCAGTGGATAGAGCACCGGCCCTGGAGTCAGGAGTACCTGAGTTCAAATTCGGCCTCAGACATTTGATACTAGCTGTGTGACCCTGGGCAAGTCACCCCAATTGCCTCACCAAAAACAAAAAACAAACCAAAAAAAACCCACACAAAGAAAGACTGAATCATAAGTACCTTAAGTACAATTTATTTGACATGCACTCTTGTCATCTTAAGTCCTTTTTGATTTTTGCACTGGCCTTTTTATACAATTTTTTTTTACAATTTTTAAACAATTGTTTAAAAAAGTCTATTCCATCCAGGCTCAAGGTTTCAACCAGCAGCTACATTCATGGCAGCTACAGCTGGTGCCTATACATCTCCCACCCTCTGGACTCTCCAAACCAGGCCTTCCCCACTTCCCCCTTTACCCCTCCCCCAACTTCTTTTCATACAGACATCTTTGTGGAACTTCTCAGTCTCCATAGATATAGTCAACTATACTATCTAGTGAGTAATTTAGAAGGTAGAAGGAATTAAGCCTACAATAAACTGGCCTAATTTTTCTGAAGATTTCTGAGGGTTAAGAATACTAGGCAGAGGGGTAAATTAAGGGAGAACACTGTGTCTATAAATCACATTTCTACTAAATGAAAGCTGATGTTAAATTGTGTGTGATATCATACTTTGTAAAAAGACAACAAAAGAACTCCAAACAGTATCCATTCAATTCAATACATATGTTATATATCAACCAGAAAGTGAGGTTTTAGTGATAAAATTATGAAAAATAACAGTCCCTGCCTGCCCTTAAGGAACTTACAAATTAATAAGAAGGTAGTATAAATACACAAACAATATGATAAAGAAGTAGATCTAGTCAAGAAAATCAAGGGCAATGAAAGAAAAGTATGAAGATGGCCTAGTTGTAACAGATCTCAAATTGTATTACAAAGTGGTAATCATCAAAACTATCTGGTACTGGCTAAGAAATAGTGATGGATCAGTGGAATAGATTAGGTACATAATACACACCATACTAAATGACCACGGTAATCTAGCATTTGACAAACCCAAAGATTCAAGCTTTTGGAACAAGAATTCACTATTTGATAAAAACTGCTTGGGAAACTGCAAAATAGTATGGCAGAACCTAGGTATAGAACAACATCTCACATTATATATGTGAAGAGATCAAAATGGGTTCATAATTTAGACATAAAGGGTGATAACAGAAGCAAATTAGGGAAGCATGGAAAATTTTACTTATCAGATCTATGCATAAGGGAAGAATTTATGACCAAACAAGAAATAAGAGAGCATTATGAGATACAAAATGGATAATATTGGTTACATTAAATTAAAAAGGGTTTGCAAAAACAAAATCATTGCAGCCAAGAATAGAAGGAAAGCAGAAAACTGGGGGGGAGGGGGATATTTTATAGCAAGTTTCTCTCATAAAGGCCTCATTTCTCAAATGTACTGAGAACTGAGTCATTTATAAGAATATGTCATTCCCTAATTGATAAATGGTCAAATGATATGAAAAGGCAATTTTCAGACTAAGAAATCAAAGGTTATCTAAAGTCATGAAAAAATGCTTTAAATCACTACTGATTAGAGAAATGTAAATTAAAATGTTATGGGGGAAATTGGTGGGAGTTTGGGGTAGCAGTTCTTAGGAATTCCTCTTTAAAGAAATATAATTTCCCTATAGTGAGTTAGCCTGCTCATTTCCCTCTGCTATGCTTGCATAAGGCAATTTTCTTTCCAAGGACAAAATTCATATTCCCTTTAACCTGGCTGCTTTGAGGCAGTTTTCTTACCTCATTTTGCCTTCAGTTTTCTCATCTATAAAATGAGAAAGTTGGACTAGATCTAGGTCCATTCCAGTCTTATTTCTATGTTCCTATTTCATCCCAAATGTTTTCATGTGTCTTGATTTTGTTTCCTAAGCTATTTTATTATGATATTGCTTTGTTCAAAATAATCCCAATCTTTATTTCAGCAAACATGTTATGATTTGTTAACTTGTGTGTCTAGCTAGGGAAGTTTTTAGTTTGTTTTTTATTGTTGCTTTGGCCACTTGACTGTGAGTTAATATTGTACAAAATCACTTATGCCTTACAATTTGTTGGTTACATTTCCTCTCACATTTTCACAATTGTCATTTTACTTTTGGTTTTAAGTGATTTTAAAAAGGATTGCTTGACCTTTCTCTTCCAATTGCCTTCCTCAAAAATCTTTATAAATTTTGAGCCAGTTATGTGTATTGTTTTCAAGGTGTCTTTCTTTTTCTTGATCTACTTGTTTACCTACTGTATAGCTGATATCATCTTTTCCTGACATAACTGGAAAAGCTCTTTTAACTTGACATTTCCTCCATCTTTTACAGACAAAGAACCCATACCTTAAGAGTGGTGGTGTGGAAAAGAAAGAACTATTTTGAAGGAGAATATTAACTCATTGTGTAAACCCTGTATTCTTTATTTAAAATGTATATATTTTATTCATTTCCTTAAATATTTCCCAAATAATTTTTAAAATTATTTGAAATTTCTTTTTTTTTTTAATTGAGTTCCAAATTCTCTCCAAAACAAAACACGAAAAAAGAAAATGAGAAAAGTATGCTTTAATCGGCACTTAGAATTTATCAGTTTTCTTTCTCTGGAGATGGATAGCATTTTTTCCTCATGGGTCCTTTGGAATTATCCTGGATCATTGTCTTTCTCAGTTACTCCTTCCTTTTTTACTTCACCTGAAGCATAATAGATTCTGCCCCTTATTTTGACACTCTGTGTGTCTCTCTGTTTCAAGTGTATCTCATGTAAACAATATATTGTTGGATTTTAGTTTCTAATCTATTCTGCTACCCACATCCATTTTATGGGTGAATTTATCCCATTCACATTCACAGTTATGTTTCATAACTGTGTATTTCCCTCCATCCTATTTTCTTCTGTTTTCCTTCTTTCTCCTTTTTTATTCTGTCCCTCCTCAAAGGTCAGTTTTGTTTCTGACCACTGCCTTTCTTTATCTGTCCTCTCTTTTATATCCCTTTCCTGTTCCCCTTTACCTTATCCCTTTTCCTTCCTACTTTTCTGTTGAGTATAATAGATTTCTATACACAAATGAATGTGTACATGTATGCTTTCCTCTTTTCGAACCAATTCTGATCAGAGTGAGGTTCAAGTGTTGCCCATCCCTATCCATTATAAAAACTCTTCCTTGTGTACCTCTTTTATGTAAGATAATTTTTCCTATTCTTTCTCTCTCTTCCCTCTTCTTCCGGTGCATCTCTTTGTTGCCTATTCATTTTTTTTGACGTCATCCCAACATAATCGAGTTATACCCATGTCTTCTGGATATGTAGGTTCTTTCTAACTGCTTTTATGATTATAACATACTTAGGAGTTACATATATCATCTTCCCATATAGGAACATAAATGGTTTAATTTTATTGAGTCCCTTATTATTTCTAAAGCAGGCCTTACGGCCATCACTGAGGGGAGCAATCCCTTGGAAAAGGTGCCAATCTTCCTCATTTCTTATTTTTTTTTTCTTTTAGTGAGGCAATTGGGGTTAAGTGACTTGCTCAGGGTCACACATCTAGTAAGTGTTAAGTGTCTGAGGCGGATTTGAACTCAGGTACTCCTGACTCCAGGGCCGGTGCTCTATCCACTGCGCCATCTAGCTGCCCTAAACCTGATTTTTTTTGATAGATTGCATTTCAGTTTTCTGAGCAGTTTTGGTCAAGGAGGGAATTCTTATCCTCAGTTTGTAGTTTGTGTTTTGGGCTTTAATCAAAGACTTGGATTTTATGTTCAATTGCTTCTGATTCTTGCTTATATGTCTGGTCTATTGATCAGTTTATTTATTTATTTTTTTGTATTTGTTCCTTTATTATTTTTTTAATTAATAAAGTATTTTTTCCCCGTTACTTGTAAAGATAGTTCTTGACTTTTGTTTATACAAGCTTTCCAATTTCAGATTTTTCTCCCTCCCTCCCCTCCCTTCCCCCTTCCCTAGATAGCAGGTAATCTGATATAGGTTTGTGTATATATATATATATATATATATATATATATATATATATATATATACATACACATACACATACACATACACATACACACACACATAATAACATTAAACATATTTCTGCATTAGTCATGTTATAAGAGAAAAATCACAGCAATGATGAAAAACCTCAAAATAGAAAAACAACAGCACCAAAACCAAAAGAATGGTTCATTCAGCATCTATACTCCACAGTTCTTTTTTTTTTTTTTTCCTGGATTTGGAGATCCTCTTCTATCATGAGTTCCCTGGAACTCTTCTGTACCATTGCATCGGTGAGAAGAATATAGGCCATCACAGTAGATCAACACTCAATGTTGATGATACTGTGTACTGTGTTCTTCTGGTTCTGCTCATCTCACTCATCATCAGCCCATGCAAGACCCTCCAGGTTTCTCTGAACTTCTGCTCATCGTTTCTTACAGCACAATAGTATTGCATTGTATTCATATACCACAACTTGTCCAGCTATTCCCCAATTGATGGGCATCCCCTCAACTTCCAATTCCTTGCCACCATATAAAGAGCAGCTATAAATATTTTTGTACACGTGGGTCCCTTTCCCTTTTCTATGATCTCTTTGGGCAAAAGACCCAAAAGTGGTATTGCTGGGTCAAAGGGTATGCACAGCTTTATAGCCCTTTGGTCATAATTCCAAATTGCTCTCCAGAATGGTTGGATCAGTTCACAGCTCCACCAACAATGAATTAGTGTTCCAATTTTTCTACAGCTTCTCCAACATTTATTATTTTCCTTTTTTGTCATTTTAGCCAATCTGATAGGTGTCAGGTGGTACCTCAGAGTTGTTTTAATTTGCATCTCTCTAATCATTAGAGATACAGAGCATTTTTTCATATGGGAATAGATAGCTTTGGTTTCTTCATCAGAAAACTGCCTGTTCATATCCTTTGACCAATTCTCAATTGGGGAATGACTTGGATTCTTATAAATTTGATTTAGTTCTCCATATATTTTAGATATGAGGCCTTTATCAGAAGTACTGGCCATAAAAATTGTTTCCCAGCTTTCTGCCTCTCTTCTAATTTTGGATGCATTGCTTCTGTTTCTACCAAAATTTTTTAATTTAATGTAATCAAAATCATCTATTTTGCATTTTGTAATATTCTCTATCTCTTGTTTGGTCATAAACTGTTTTCCTTTCCAAAGATCTGATTGGTGGACTATCCTTTCTCTCCTAATTTACCCATAGTATCACCTCTTATGTCTAAATCATGTATCTATTTTGACCTTATTTTAGTATAAGGTATAAGATGTTGGTCTATGCCTAATTTCTGCCATACTATCTTCTAGTTTTCCCAGCAGTTTTTGTCAAATACTGAGTTCCTATGCCAGAAGCTGGAGTCTTTGGGTTTATCAAACACTACATTACTAGTGTCATTTACTACTGTGTTTCCTGTGCCTAGCCTATTTCATTGATCTACCACTCTATTTCTTAGCCAGTACCAGATAGTTTTGATGACTGCCGCTTTATGGTAAAGCTTCAGGTTTGGTAACACTAACCCACCTTCCTGTGAATTTTTTTTCATTATTTCCCTGGATATTCTTGATTTTTTGTTTTTCCAGATGAATTTTGTTATTATTTTTTCTAGCTCTATAAAATAATTTTTAGGTAGTCTGATTGGTATGGGATCAGTTTATTTTTAACTAATATTTAATAATTTTGATTATTACTACCTCAAAATATAGTTTGAAGTCTGGAAATGGTAGCCTCCCCATTTCTACTTTTTTTCCTAATCTTCTTTGATAATGTTAACCTCTGGTTTTACAAGTGAACTTGTTATTTTTGTCTTATTCTATAAAATAATCCCTTGGTCATTTTTTGTGTGTGACACTAGATTTGTAAAATAATTTAGGTAGTATCATCTTCATTATAATAGTGTGGCCCCAATCATGATCAAAGAATAATATTTATTTATTTAAATATGCCTTCATTTTTCTTAGAGTTCTTCCAGTGGTAGGTATGTAAGACTTGAGTATAACTTGGTTAGTTAATTCTCAGATTCTTTGTGCATTTTGTAGTTATTTTGAATGGTATTTCTTTTTTTACTTTTGTTTTATGTTAGTAATGTAAGAAAATCTCATGATTTTTGTAAATTCATTCATAATGTGCTAGGTTATTGAAGTTATTAATTTTGGTTATTTTAAAATTGAATCTCTAGATTGCTCTAAACTAAAATGTCATCTGCAGATATATTTGTTTTCTCATTGCCTATGCTTATTTCTTTAGTATCGTTTTCTTGTCTTAGTGTTATAGCCAGCATTTCTAGAATTGTGTTAAATAATAGCGTCAACAATTTAAATTCTTTCTTTTCTTCTTATTGTGCTAGAAAGGCTTCTGTTATTTCTCTATTAGATACTTTATGCCATATTATGAAAATAAATATTCTTTTTTATTGTTTTTATTAACATAGATGAATGCTGTATTTTGTTGCTTTACAGTTTTCAAAACATTTTTGCTTATGCCTTCTGATTCTTACAACAACCCATTGAAGTATGTAGACTAAGTTATACTATTATTTATTGATGAGAAAGTTAAGACTCAGATTTTTGACTATTTGCACAGCTGACGAGGGTCAGAGCCATGATATAACTCAGACAGGCTGATTGCTGATTTATAATCCTTCCTGCTACTACACCAGGCTACCTTGAGTATCACTGTCAGTTTTGTGTGAATTTAGAGGAAAAGCTTATTTGTATCATGAGACTCTTTACAGAAAATTTAAGTTTGGTGTAATATTTTCACTGTATTCTGTTGGGTCTAACATGTTTAATCAAAGGGACTATTCACTTAATGTACCATTTGAATGCTGACCCATTTCTTGAAAAGACTAGAGGCCACGGGGCAGAGAAATTATGATTAATTACTACATTTAATAAATGCTGTCTTTATTCAAACTCAGTCCTATTCAACATCAGATTTTTGTAGATGAGTATCATTTACATAAGCTATGTTGGCATAATAGGAATTGAGCCTGGAATTAACAGTTTACCCATCTGATTTACAGGCAAAAAGTAGAGCTCTCCATTTATAAGAACAGGATTGAAAATGCTAGGGAGATAGTGATAAAGGCTATTCCCAGAGAAGAAGAAAACAATAGTTTCTTCACTGTTTTTAATGGCTAAGTATTAAATTGGGTGAGAAGGACACATACTGTATATATCAGCCAAATAGTCCTAATTTCTGTTCCCAGTACTGGATATTCCGTCTCCTGTTTTCACGCTTCTGTCTAGGCCATACCTATGCCTGGAATTCTCTCTTGTCTAACCTTTGCCTCTTGGACTTCTAAGCTTTGTAGATGTCTCAGCTAAGCTTCCATCTCCTTCAAAAAGACCTTTCCTGATTCCCTGAGTTTCAACCCCCTTCTGATGTTGCTTTGGGTTTACTTTAGATAGAAAATCTTCAAAAATTTTCATAACAAATTTGTCTCGGGTATTAAAGGAGAGATAGTTGTGAGTGTTCTGAGGGATTGTTCTACTAAGTTTTCTGGACAGGGAAGGAAATATGCCAAAGGCATGGAAAACAGTTTGGACAATATTAATTCTAAGAAAAAGCAGCCATAAGAACATCAACTATTAACTTATGCCTACTTCCCCATTTATATAAATTTTTTATGTAGATCACATATATTCATGGATCAAGGACTTCCCCATGAGGGTATCAGAAGAGAAAAAATTTTGTAAGTGATATTCCACAGTGGATCACATCTTTACCATGCAGATGACTGAAGGGTGTACAGGTTATAAGATCCCACTGTACTTTCTGTTGATTATTTAAAAATTTGATTTACTAGTGCAGAATGCCACCTTTAAGGCTTTCTTCCAAAAAGACTATCTTCCATTTATACTTTAAAAACATTTAAGATTCCTTGAAAGATACAACAGTAGAAAATATTTTGCTTAGTAAAGTATAAATACTATACAACGTGTAAAATGTGGAGGTGCATACTTACCACATGTTTTTTCTGTTTTGCTAGAAATCTAGTGTAGAATTTATGTCATACATGCTGATGACTTCCAGATGATACTCTCTGCAGATGACTAGTACTGGTTGCATTACACCATTGCAGATTCTCCTGGAAGAAATCAATAACCTTTCAAGAGTGTGATTTGACCTTCCACAAAGGAAAGATTGAGTAGATGAAGAATGTCTGTTGCTTGGATTATAAAATGCATTTGGATGGACAACTAAATTATGTAGCTTGTCTCCTTGTGTGTGTGTGTCTGTGTGTACACACTTTCAGGGTGGGCCAAAAGTCACAATGTTTTAATAATTTTTTGAAAATTGTTTTTCTTTCATTTTTTTGCCATTTATGAAAGTTGATTTTTCACACTTAATGTAAATTCCTTTTCTATATATACTGTAAATAATGCTATGGTATTATAAATTAAAAACAAAAATAAAGGAGTTATTACATATTGAAATCCCTTCTTGAATTTATACACACACACATACATATACATGTATATATACACATATGTATTTATATACCTGGAACAGACTATACAAATAGATAGTGAGTCGGGTCCAGAATTAGAGAGGAAGAGAGCTGTCTTAATTACCTTTAGGAAATTGCAAAGCTCTTATATTTTTTCTAGGAAAACAAAAGACCACATTTTTAACACCCACATTTTGCTAGTATCATTTAACTAGAAGACATGGAAAATAGTAATCTTCAAAGAATTGAAAATGAGAATCTTACAGAAGGCAATGGAGAAGTACGATGTAGGTATAAGCAGGCTGCAACATATAACAAATGAAGAACTTAGAACAGTAGTAGTAAAGGGAAATGTGTAAGGGAAAATTCTAGTGCTTTTACTCTATAGCTTTTTTGTAAATAGCTGTTTGCCTTTTATCTCCTCCAATAGACTAAATTCCTCGAGAGTAGGAACTGTCTCTTACTTTTTTTTTTGTATCCCTAGCACCTAGTACAGTACCTGGCACATGGTAGTAGGTACTTAATAAATGTTTATTTACTGACTGAAAAAGAAGATGGCTTGATCATCTGTTAATGGCAAGGGATAACCTGTTGGTGGACAGCCCAAGTGCTCTACTGATATCCTTTTGATGTCAGGGGAAATTGATAAAGCTTCTACTGCATTGGATGTATCACTTGGGGAGAACTTAAGAGAAAACCAGGACAAATGCTGCGTAGGAAGGACAGGGATATTTGGATTGTGATCTCCATCATTGAGGATTGATGAGATTGTAGAGCCATGTTAAATATTTATTCTCTCAGTGTGTAAGTACATATATTATTTACTTACCTACTTGTCTGTTGTTTTCCCCCACGAGGGAAAGAATTATTTGGATTTTTTTTTTCTTTGTAACCCCAGTGCCATAGTAAATTCTTCTGTCTTTTTTGCTTTTTTTCCTCCCAGGGCAGTGAGGGTTAAGTGACTTGCCCAGTGTCACACAGCTAGGAAGTGTCAAGTGTCTGAGGCTGAATTTGAACTCAGGTCCTCCTGAATCCAGGGCTGGTGCTTTATCCACTGCGCCACCTAGCTGCCCTGTAAATTCTTATTAAATTGAAAGGTTTTATAGGGGGTTTGTGTTGGTTTGAAGTGGGCACACACAATAATTAAATCACTTATCCACCAAAGTACAGTATTTTAAAATAAGTGTCTTAGGAGATGGAGACATCATGGCAGAGTGGTAGGAAGCAGTACAGTGAGCTTCCTCTTCAAAAATTCCTCTAAACATTGAGAAAATGCATTGACTGAATCCTGGTGAGGAAATCTGAAAAAGGTTACAGTAAAACCTTTGCCCAGCTCAGCACAGGGAGACATAAAGGGAATTTTGGGGATACTGGGGACAGGTCAAGCTAGTGCCTAGGGAGAGGCTGTGCACGTGGGCAAGAGTAACTCTGAAACCTATAATGGAACTTCACTAAACCAAGGCACTTGAGTGGGGACAAATAGAAACTGGCAGCTATGTTGCCCATTTTCTAGTTCTGGGTTGTAGATTCATGATGAATTGAAAAGGGGACCTGTGCAGGGGAGTGGTGTTTCTGAACAAGAAGGCTTTGTGCTGTATATGGAAAAAGGAAGAAGTTTAGAAGCCAGTAGCAGCAGTGGCATGGCTCAGACCCCAGGTCGAAGCAATTTTACTTGCAGCATCTAGCCCAGCCTGCAGAAGAATAACCAAGGCAGGAATCTCTGACCAAGTGGGAGCCTACAATTATGCCACACTTACCAACAGAGTTTTCTGGCTGGCTGATAGGGGCATGCATTTTACTTTTGCTCAGACCCAGACCCAGACCCAGAACGGGAACTTGCAGATTTTAGAACTGAGGAGGTCAGGCGGTGGGGGTCAGTGTACAAATTAGACTTTGCTGTGGATCTAAACACTTTGGGAGCATTGAAATCTTGCAGGTCTCCAGTCTGTCTCTGAGATCCTGGAAAAACACAACACTCAATACTCCAAAGAAAGCATCAAGAGGACCAACCCAATCCTTCCCATCAGAAGTGTGGCAGAATCCAGCCTTAACATCAAATCTGAAATGAGGAAGTAAACTGGAAGAATAGGGAAACAAAAAAAGATAACCGCACCGTAATAACTTATTATGGTGGCAGTGATGTGCAAAACATAAACACCAAAGAGAATGACTCAAAAATCTCTTCAAGCAATGCCTCAAAAAGAACAAAGCTCAGGCACAAATTCAACTAGAATTCCTGGAATAAATGAAGCAAAAATGAAAAAAAAATTAAAAGCACTTTTTGAAGTGTAGTGAAATTGCTTGAAAAAATTGGAAAAGAAATGAGAACTACGGAACAAAGAATTGGCAATGGAATTAACAGCTTGGCACCAGACATACAAAACCACCTTGCCCAAGCAACAAACTCCTTGAAAATCTGAATTAACTAAATAGAAGCCAATGACTCCACGAGGCTATATGAAATAATAAAACAAAGTCAAAAGGCTGAAAAAAATGTAAGATAATGTAAGTTATTTCATAGCCAAAACAACTGACCTGGAAGACAGATACAGGAGAAAAAAATTATAGAATCATTGGACTATCTGAATGCCATGACAAAAAAAAAAAGAAAAAGAAAGAAAGAAAGAAAAAGCTTAGACATCATGTTTCAAAAACATCTTAAAAGAAAAATGACCAGATCTTTTAGAACCAGAGGGCAAAATCTAAATAGAATCTATTAGTTACCTCCTGAAAGAAACTCCCAGATAAAAACTGTCAGGAACATTATAGACATGATCACAAACTTCCAGGTCAAAAAAAAAAAAAAATCCTGCAAGCAGCCAGAAATAAAAATTCAAGTAGCAGAGAGCCACAGTGAGGATCACACATGATTTAATATCTACTACTATAAATGACTAGAGAACTTGGAATATAATATCACAGAAGGCAGAGTATATGCTTTTATGGTCAAGAATAACTTATTTAGCAAAATTGAGTATATTGCCATAGAAGTAAAACAGACTTTTAATGAAATAGAGGATTCCCAAACTTTCCTAATGAAAAGATGACCAAAGCTGTGGAGAAATTTTGAAGTTCCTCATAGGGTGAGGAAAATGGAAATGATGAGTGATCACAAAGGGACTAAAAAAGGATAAATTACTTACATTCATATATGGGGAGATGATACCTGTATCCCCTCTGAAACTTTATCATTGGGGTACATAGAGTAAGTACAATTAGACAAAGCTTGGGAGTGGTTCTGTTTTTCTTCACGATCTTAAGAATGGAAAGAGAGGGAAAGAGGAATATACTGAAGGGGAGGGAAAGGAAGTTAGGGAAAATTTGTCTCATAATGAGAGTACACAAGTAGATACAAACAAGGAGGAGGGGCAGTGATTGACACTTGAAACTTACTTTCATCTGAACTGATCAAAGGAAGGAAGGATACCCATACACAGCTGGGTACAGAAATACGTTTCACTCAACAGGGATATAGGAGGGAAAGGGGAAAAAAGAGAAAAGGAGGGGAGAATTAGAGGGAAGGTAGATTAAGGGAAAGATTAGTCCTAAGCAACAAAAATGCTAAGGATATACAAGAATATTTTTAGCACTTTTTGAGGCAGGAAAGGATGTAAATCTGAGGGCATAACTACAAATTGGGGAATGGGTGAACAAATTTGCTATGTAAGAGGACTAGTGATGAAATTTTTTTTTAGAGATGGCCAATGCGGAAATTTATTTTGTAGTCATGTTTGTAATGAGTTTTATTTTTCTTGTGTTCTTGGCAGAGGTTTGGTTTTAGGTGGGAGGGCAAAGAAGGATGGATCTTTACTAAAACAAAATATTTTTTTAAAGTGTCTTAATACAATTCTTTTTTTTTTTTTTTTGTGAGGCAATTGGGGTTAAGTGACTTGCCCAGGGTCACATGGCTAGTAAGTGTTAAGTGTCTGAGGCCGGATTTGAACTCAGGTACTCCTGACTCCAGGGCTGGTGCTCTATCCACTGTGCCACCTAGCTGCCCCAATACAATTCTAATAAACCTTTTATCTTGAAGGGGAGATTTTTTAGAACTGCCTTCAACAAACAGAAGCAATGCATCCAAAATTAGAAGGGATGCAGAAAGCTGGGAAACAATTTTTATGGCTAGTACTTCTGATAAAGGCCTCATTTCTAAAAGATATAGTGAACTAAATCAAATTTATATGAATCCAAGTCATTCTCCAATTGAGAAATGGTCAAAGGATACGAACAGGCAATTTTCTGATGAAATCAAAGCTATCTATTGCCATATGAAAAAATGCTCTAAATCACTATTTGTTAGAGAGATGCAAATTAAAACAACTCTGAGGTACCACCTGATAGCTATCAGATTAGCTAATATGACAAAAAAGGAAAATAATAAATGTTGGAGAAGCTGTGGGAAAATTGTTGGTGGAGCTGTGAACTGATCCAGCCATTCTGGAGAGCAATTTGGAATTATTTATCGCCCAAAGGGCGATAAAGCTGTGCATACCCTTTGACCCAGCAATACCACTTTTGGGTCTTTTGCCCAAAGAGATCATAGAAAAGGGAAAGGGACCCACATGTACAAAAATATTTATAGCTGCTCTTTTTGTGGTGGCAAGGAATTGGAAATTGAGGGGCTGCCCATCAATTGGGTAATGACTGAGCAAGTTGTGGTATATGAATGTAATGGAATTCTATTGTGCTGTAAGAAATGGTGAGCAGGCTGGTTTCAGAGAAACCTGGAAGGACTTGCATGAACTGATGATGAGTGAGATGAGCAGAACCAGGAAAACATTGTACACGGTATCATCAGCATTGTGTGTTGATCAACTGTGATAGACTTGATTTCTCAGCAATGCAATAGTACAGGATAATTCCAGGGGACTCATGATGGAGGAGGCTCTCCAAATCCAGAAAAAAACAACTGTGGAATATGGATGCAGATTGAACCATACTATTTCTTTTGTTTTTGGTACTGTTTTTCTTTTTTGAAGTTTTTCCTTTTTGTTCTGATTCTTCTCTTATAACATGACTAATGCAGAAATATGTTTAATGTTATTATATATATAAAACCTATATCAGATTACCTTCTGTCTAGGGGTGGGGGTAGGGAGGGGAAGGAGGGAGAAAAATTTGAAATTCGAAGTCTTATATAAACAAATGTTAAACTCTCTCTACATGTAATTGGAAAATACTTTTAGTTTAAAACAAACAAACAAAAAAGAACTGCCTTCAGCTTGGGCTATAGTCACAAGCTCTAATCTAACTTTAAGTTATTTTCCACCTCTCCTTTTCTCTTGCTTATAATGTGTGAAATGCTGGGATGGTCCATTGAGCAAAATTCATTTCTAAGTATATTGTTTGTTGCCCATAATGAAATAGACTTGTAGCACATTTGCGTTCACTTGTGAATTCTTCCTTTCCCTTTTTTATCTTCTAGATAAGTCTGAAGGAATGGACTTTACAGAGGCTTACTCAGATACATGTTCTGCTGTTGGCCTTGCTGCCAGAGAAGGAAATGTAAAAGCTCTAAGGAAACTTCTCAAGAAAGGATGTAGTGTTGATGTTGCTGACAACAGAGGATGGATGCCAATTCATGAAGCAGCTTATCACAATTCTGTAGAATGTTTACGGCTGTTAATTCGTTCAGGTAAAGTCTAGTTGAGATATGGATAATTGGACTCACTAAGTTGTTGCCTGATTTTACAGTTCACTGTCACATATTATCAGGAGTGTTTTCTTTTTCTTCTGTACAAAAAATCACTGAAGAGTCATTTGAAGGTTGGTCAGATCCTCTGATCTTAATGCAGCAAGTAATATTGTGCTGGGGAGGGGCAGCTAGGTGTCGAAGTGGATAAAGCACTGGCCCTGCATTCAGGAGTACCTGAGTTCAAATCCGGCCTCAGACGCTTGACACTTAGGCAAGTCACTTAACCCCCATTGCCCCACAAAACAAAACAATAAATAAAAATAAAATTAAAAAAAATATATTGTGCTGGGGAAAGAGATTCATGAAGTGAATTATTCTTTATGCACAGATATACCTAACTTATTTTTATTGTCTTAACCAAGAGAGTCAGATATTTTATTTTATGTTTTAAATAGCCACTGGTTTTACTTATCTTCATCTTTCCCAAACAGAAATGCCAGTGTCCTATTTGAAATAGGAGGTGTGATTGTGTTTGATATATACTATAAGTTTTATCACTTTTCATTTTTTCCTATTCTGGGTAATCTGGTAAATTGTTTTGACTTTATTGTATTACTAAATATTCTTTTATTTGGCTCACAAGCTAATAAAATAGACAAATATCCATTCACAATATCTATAGAAAGACTAGGTGAGTAAGTTAGAAGACAGTAACTTGGCAATGTGGCAGCCAATCATAGCTAAGTTCCTGCCAGTTCTATGGAATTCCTTTGTTTCACCTTCCTGTCTTAGGAAGTTGAAATTCAACAATATAACTTTTTGCTTCCATGGAGAGGGAAATATTTTCTGATAGTACACAATATGGTCTGTCTAATTGTTCCAGTTAAGATACATTTTCTTTTCCTCAAACTAAGAATTATCCATTCAAAACAAAACATTTCTGTATATATAGCAGAACATGAAAAGGATTCCATATGAAACTATGAATTTTTTTTGTAGTGTATGGTTCTAAAAAAAGGATATAATAAATTCTAAATATTACTTTCAAACTTAGCTGCTTTTCTGCTTCTGTCTGAACTTCCTTCTGTTCTCTTATGTGCATTTAAAATTTTTGATGGCCCTTTTTTGGGGGGGCGGGGGATGCCTATTACTAATTGTCTCTCCTCACCCCTGTGGTCACATAAAAAGAGATGGAAGAGAAAAAAACCACCTTGTAAACAGTAACCATTCAAACAAAACTAACATTCATGGTGATGATGCCCAGAAATTTATTACTATGCACCTTAAGTCCATTATCTTTTAGGAAATAACATGTTTCATTATAAATCCTCTGGAGACATAGTTGATCATTTCCTTCATCAGATTTCTTAAGTCATTCAAAGTTGTTTTTCTTTGAAGTGTTGTTGTGCTTGTTTAAATTGCTCTTCTGTGTCAGTTCATACTGTCCAGGATTCTCTGAAATTGTTTTGTCATTTCTTATAGTGCAATATTTCATTATATTTATATCACAATTTGTTCAGCCATTCCCCAGAAGTCTAAGAAGCAGTGTAAGGCAGTTCCTTAGATTCAGTTCTTTTTTTTCCTCTCCATTTTAATTCCCATTCAGGATCAGGAATTTTGTTTTTCTTGGAACCATTCCATTTATGATATTATCCTCCCTCTCAACCTGTCTCTTCCCCATCCTTGTTTATTTTTCTGTTAAGTTTGATCTGTTTACTAAACTGCTTATGTGTGTGGGCGTGTACATATGCATATTCAGCCTCCTTTATTTCAGATAAGATTGCATTGGTCTGATGTCCACTTTCCCCTAGTTTGTATATTCTTTACCCATCCATGTCAGTTATGAGAAATAGCAAATTCTCCTCTTCTTCCTTTCTATACTAGAGTAGTCCTTTTATCCTTTCTTATATTTTCAGTCTTTCAACCCTCAGAACAGAATAACACTCCCAGGACCTTTATTTTTCATGCTTAACTCCTTTAATACCTTTATATGTAACTAGAAAATATGATTTAAAAAAAATAGAAAAGAAGAAAAGATGAAAGCAAGTTTTTGGAATAGGCATTCCAGAGCACATTGGAAAGGGTAAATAACTTTGGTTGGGATTTTGGGGTGGGAGGGTTCAGCGGGATAAGAATAAGGAATTGAATGGTAGATATGGGGAATAAGGTTTACATGAACCTGCAGAGGTTCAGAATCACTGAAATGTACAAGTTGTGACCATGAGTGGAAGGTACCATTCTTCTTTCCAGAGGAGGCTGGAGATCAGGCAGGAGTCAAGTGCAGCATGGTATGAAAGGCACATGGTTAGATGGGAGACCCTATTTATTTCTCCTTTTTCCTCAAAGGCTGGTGATTAGGTAGGATATAATGTAACAAAAGATAGATGCCAAATTTACACAGCAGGATATTGAAGTTCTGGGATTTAGCAGATACTCAAAGGCCCACCTGGAGATTAATCTAAACTGAATTTAGTGAGAGTGATTGACTGCTGATTAGCCTACTTCAGGTTAACTAGATTGTAAGCACACCTGGCTAACCCTTAAGAAGGTATTGTTCTCAGAAGCTAAGGACTTTGAAATTAACTCGAGACCACCTTCAAGTCCAGTGAACCAATGGATTTGGATGATGCCTACCAATCATCTTGAAGCCGCGTGTAAGGACCGCCTCTGCTCTGGACCTATAAAAGCTTCCACACCCAGTTTGCTGGTAGTTTGTGATTGAAGCAGGTTCGTGGTAGAGGACTTGAGGAAGAACCAGACCAAGTTGGAACTCTAGGCTAGAAAGGCCTTTTCTTAACTTTCTGAACTCCACATGTTCTCCTTTTACTAATACCTAGTATGCTTTAGTAAATGTTTAATGTCCAAAGGCTGGTGCTAAAGCTTTTAATTTAAGGTGACCACACACTTAGATTTTAAACATCACACTACCAACTTTTTTTTTTCCTGGGGACAGACATGACAGGAAATAACAGACCTATGGTCAGAGGGAATGTCATTCTTTGTGGGGGGAAGGGAGGAAGTTGCCTTGTGCTGATGCAGATGAAAGTTGAGCCTAGTCCCATGCCACTTTTATGAGATTTATCTATATGCTAGTTGTGGAATAATGTCTCTGATGAAGATATTAGTAGAACACTTGCACCTTTACCATTTTTCAGTTAGCTGAAAGATGTGGAGAATTCAGTCTCCCACTGTGCTTATTGTTTGTTGATTATTCAATAGGACTTGATTCCATAGAGCAGAACACTTCTTTAAAAGATGTTTTCCAATAGGATGTCTCAATCTTCATTACATCAAAATTATTTAATAATCCTTGAATGTTATAACATCAGAGATAACTCTTTTAACAGCTTTATGGTATTAAACATCATGTGAGGCCTAAAACAGGAAGATATATCCTTAATAAAGGTACTCATCACTGTAACAGAGATTTAGAAAATGAATTCAAATTGAAGCAATCTTTCTTGTGGGGTGAAGGCCTCAAAATGCTTCCTTTTGAGTGTGATATTTTGCTGTTTGAATCAAGGCTGAAACATTGCAGAACTTCCTAGAAGACATTTATAACCATTCAAGAGTTTGAAACCAGTCTATTTAAATAGATGAGACCAAGCCAATGAAGAATATCATTGCTCAAATTTTGACATATGATTGGATGGAGACCTTCTAGCACTTGACCATCAATATATTCCTTTGAACAGATAGTACAAATTGGCATAGAATTGAATTGGAGGAGAACGCTTTGGTTGTCTTCCAGAAATTACAAAGCTACTTTAAAGACCTCAAGCTTATATATCAATCAATTAATTACAATACCACATAAATTATTTGCAAAAATAAAAAAACAAAGTATTCTACCAATTTCTTTATAGGATACAAATATAGTCTTACTTAGCAAACCAGGGAGAGACAAAACAGAGAAAGAAAACTACAGATTACTATAATTAATGAGCATTGATGCAAAGATTTAAAATAACACATTAGCAAGTAGGCTAAAACAACATATTAGTCAGAAGGATTAGAAAGATTTTACATTATGACCAGGAATGAATGATCGGTTCAACATGAGGGAAGACCATAATTTTTTGGTTTTTTGCAGGGCAATGGGAGTTAAGTGACTTGCCCAGGATCACACAGCTAGTGTCAAGTCCGAGGTCAGATTTGAACTCAGGTACTCCTGAATCCAGGGCCGGTGCTTTATCCACTGTGCCACCTAGCTGCCCCCAAGACCATAATATTTTAAACCATGTTAATAATTTATATATGACAGTATGATTTTATTACTAGATACTGAAAATCCAGCACTCATTTCTATTAAAGACTCTAGATATCATAGGAATAAAAGACCTTAGCTCTCATAAATAAATCAATCTTTTAAAAATTATTATTCTACCGGTGAGTTGTGTGACTGAGAAATGGAACACTATTGGAAGAATTAAAAATGAATATTTCAGAGAACAATGAAGAGCTACATGATAAGTGTAAATTGGTTTCACCAGATAACTAGTGAGGAGCTCTGAAGAACAGGAGTAAATGATAGTATTAGGATAATGTATGTTCAGAAAAAAAGATGGGCTGGTCACATGGCAAGGATGAAGGATAACAGCGGGATATCCTGAGTGAGTTCTAGGCTGGTACTTTCACAATGTCAGGAGCATTTAAAAATTTATAGTGTTGTCAAACTGAACTTCTTTGGTGGACTTATTGGAAGACATGGTCAGGGGTCACACGGGATGGGTGGGCATAAGTGGCTTGTAATATACACCACTGGAGAGTACATACAAATCAATGAGATATATTCATTTGAGTATTTTTAGTACATAAATATGGAATAAGTAAAGACTATTATGTTGCTTCTGTCATTTCTACTCCATTCATTGGCATTACCATCCTGTCCTGAGTTTTCTACCTTCCTATTTCCCTTCCTCCCCCTTCCCCAAAGATTGCAGAATTTGGTTAGGAGAAAAAGGAGACCTGACTAAATTATTTTCTTCTTTTTTAGTTTAGGAGATAAGTGATTCTGAGAGAAGTGAAAGGAAATGAGATAATAACAATGAAGAGGGTAAGGAAAATAATAGGTTCTTAATAGTGGTGACTTTCATTTATTTATTTAAAAGAAGAATGAACTAAACAGGTTCTATAGCCAGAGAAAGAAAAGAATTCTGTTCTAGGTTTTAAGCCTAGAGATTCTATGGTTTCCACCATTACTGAATATCTATTTGATGATCTATAGTTTTTAACTTGTGACCGCTCAAGAACTCTTCCTTGACTGCCTATGATAAGTCCTGTCTTTCACCAAAAAAATTTCAAAAATTCCTTTGAATGTCCCTTAGCCCAACTGAAGAAATCTTTGCTTTGTAAAATCAGGGCAACTGTATTTGATATTTTGCCTTTTACAGTTTTTCTTTTTTCTTTCCAGATCCATCTGAAAGATACATTAACATGAAGACCTTTGAGGGCTATTGTGCATTACATCTTTCAGCAACTAGAGGATTCTTGATGATAACAAAAATCCTTTTAGAAGCTGGGGCAGATGCTAATGAAACTACTTTGGAAGAAACTACTCCACTATTTTTAGGTAATGTAGCTTAACAGGCATAGAAAAAGGAAATATCTGTTCAACTGCATCTAAGCTTAATTGCTTCTGTAATGTCCACTTACAGGATGTTTTACTGACAAATATTTAGATACCTATTTTTGGTTATGAGACTATTAATATCTGATTAGGTTTCTCCTGTTTTTCCAATTCCTGTGTGAAAACAGCTTCTTTAAATGCCATCTTTAGGTGAAATTGAAATACCTATTGTGAGTTACAGACACAATCATTTTTGTGAGTTATAGACACAATCATTTTTTCTTCTAGCATAATTTAGTGGGACTAAATAGTGCTTAATAAATAATTCATTGAACGATTTATATTTAATATTGCTTTATATTGAAGTTCTTTCATCACTTTGGAGGAGTCTAAAAGGGTTAACAGATAACCTATCAATAGTACCTAAAAGTGTTAACAGTGAAACTAAGGTTTGCATTCTTATCAATAGTACTGTAACCAAGAGGGTTCAAGTCTCTACCAATCAATACTATCAACAGAAGCTTAGGGAAGGTAAAGAGGGATCATTAACCATTAATAGCCATTAATACTCCCAGATGACAGGATACCTAGAAACCAGATCTTAAGAAAAGAGATATCATAAATACAGAGACCCTCTGCGTCTGGCAAGTTTAAGCATGTCTTTAGGAACATGGGCAGAAAGGGCCAAATGTGTCCTTAGGTTCATCTTATGACGTGTAAACCCCCAAAACACACCTCCAGGGAAAAAGGTAACCACCTCGGCGCTTGTCTTAGGACCCCAGGAAGTCCAAATTAGGATAAGACCTCCCATGAACCTCCCACAAGGAGGAGATTAAGATAATGAGGAGATAACCTACTTTTTCTTATTATAAATGTAACTATTCTTCTTCCCCCTATTCAAGACACTTCCATGGTGCTCTCCTTGTGGTCAACAGTCTTTCAATGAAACTTGGGAAACTGAGTCACTGAGTCTTGTAATTCTTTGGGATGCCTCATGATATGGAGTTCTATCCCCACATCAGTTTCATTAACCAAACTCTCAGACAGGCTTGAAGACTGACAAACTTAGTATCTTTAGCATATATTAATGAAGTTGTGGTTTAACATTGTTGTTAGAGTATGGTTTACCGACTACTGAAACTACTCTTGTCTTATTTATGCAATGCAATATTGTGGTTACTTCTTAAACATCTGAGAAAATAATTATTAATAACAAATTTCTTGGGGTTCCAGGGACCTAGTTTTAGTTGGTTTTCTCTCCCTCTCAACCCCCACTTCAGAAAGCTCAGTTTTTGAGAAAGTTCTAATCTCTTTTTGGGATCAGCCTAAGGGTACAATAGAGGTGGAGAATAGACTTTTTTGTCTAGTTCAGTGAGCTGATGGCATTAAGCCACATCTAGATAATGGACTTTGCCTTGAGCACCTTGGGGGAGTCATTTTGGATACTTCCCTTGATATGGACCACCCTCAGTCAAGTAATGGAATTGAATGATGCTAGCCAATTAGCCTTGATCAGTGTGTAGTGACCTGCCTCTATCAAAAGAGGATAAAAGCCAAGACCACGGGAGGCTCCTGGCTGACCCCAGGAATGCATTCTTGGCTTGGGAAGGCTGTCATTGGTGAGCACTCTCCTCTTAGGACAGGGTAGGCCGTTAGGCCATGTACTCTCTTCGATACAGTATGTCACTGGGGGATTTTCTCCTTATGTTAAATGCTGTGTGGTCAATATTTTTCTAATATTTAATAATAATGAATAATAAATAATTACTGCCAAAATATAGATAATTTTAAGTTACTTTTACATATTACGGTGATACAGTTTCATTGGCTGCTAATTTAACATGATAATTATGTTTTGCCTAGGTTAGTAAAGAAAATAATTTGTATCTTTGGTTCACATACTAATTGCTGGCCAGGGAGAAGTGGTACCCTTGTCTCCACTAGGGTAGCATGGCACATTATAAAAAGCAAAGGTCTTGGAGTCAGAATACCTGAATTCCAGTCTTAACATCACTATTTACTAGCTGTGTGATCTTAGTTGTTACTTAATTTCATCTGCTCACTTTCTTTATCCATAGAATACAGATGATAATACGTATATTACCCACTTTATAGGGCTGTTCTGAGGAAAGCATTATATAAAGCTTAAAGCTCTTCATAATTGTGAATAGTACTTGAAGGATGCAAATTAATTTTTTTGTTTACTGAATAATATCTTTCTTTAATAGTTTAAGGATATCTGATTTCATAGGTGTGTGTCTTCTTTCTGCTGAAACATTCTTTAATGCCTTTGTTGACAGTTTCTGTGTGATGACTTGTGGTTGAAGAATTGTCTTGGAGTAAAACTGGTGATGAGCCTACTGAACTAAGTTAGTTTAGTCCTCTAACATCAGGCCTGTTCTCAAAGATTTTCCATCTTCTGTAGCTAGAGATGATACTCTGCTGACAGCCTTTGAGGACCCAGGATCCTTTGAGTATGGCATGATGAGGCATCAAAGTAGGTCTTTAGTGTAGGATCAAGACATGGCAATATGTAGATTGCAGTTTGGTTCCAGGCATACTTTTGACTTTTGGCTTGGCAATATGTGGTTGAATGAAAACCGAGATAAAAATTAAAAGACCTAGACTTTTGTTCTTATGTTTCCACAGGGGCAGAGTGGCAATTTTTTAGCACATCTTTTAGCTTTTTTGTGTCTATTTTGATCTCTTTAATGGGGGGTAATAATCCTTTCCCCTTTCCATCATGTGAGTAGTCTAAGGAGGAAATAAATGACTTGTGTAAAAATGCTTTGGAAATAAAGATGCCGTAAAAGGACACCTTATTTGCATTATTAAAGAAAATCTTGGTATTTTCTTCAGGGACTTGATTCTAACCCTCAAGTTATATGCAAAACAACATTGAACCCTTCATAGAAAAATTCCATGGGAATTGCTCAGCCTACAGCTTTGGCTTCTGATGGGATTATTATTATTATTTTTGTTTTGCGGGGCAATGAGGGTTAAGTGACTTGCCCAGGGTTACACAGCTAGTAAGTGTCAAGTGTCTGAGGCTAAATTTGAACTCAGGTCCTCCTGAATCCAGGGCCAGTGCTTTATCCACTGTACCACCTAGTTGCTCCCTCTGGTGGATTATTGTGTTCAGTTTTGTCTATTCTAAATCTTTTTCTTTGTTGTGTATGACCTTCAGTAATTTTAGATTAGAGTATTTTGTAAATGGGTATGCATAATCTGTTTTTTCAATATTTAATAAATACAAGATTGATTAATCATATTTTACCTCATATGGGTGTGTCCTCTAATGTAGCCTTTGGATAGCCTCACAAAAACCAAAATAGTACTATTTCTCCTTTTATTTAGCTCTATAATAATTACGGTGTTTCCTCAATTGCTTTTCTATGGAACAATAATGAACCATGGGGTTATTTTCCAAATAGTTAGGGAGCATACATTTAGCACTTTTATTCTTTTAATTTGTTTTCTTCTTGAAAGATTAATCACTCTCATTTTAGGGACCACCAACACAATGAAATCTATAATAATAATAATAACAACAACAACAGTGACAACAACAACAATAATGATCCTATTGTGCTTTAAGATTTGCAAATTGCTTTGTGTAAATGATTTCATTTAACCTTTGTAATATTTTCTGAGGTGAGTACTATAGGTACAATGTCTGTTTTACAGATGAGGAAACTGAGGTCAGAATTGAAGTGATTTATACTCGGACACATAGCTAGTTATAGTGGAAGAAATGGGATTCAAACAGGTTTTTTCTGATTCTTAAATTCAACCACCACTCTTTCTACTACATATTACACCACTTCCCTTCTCTACCATGTTCTGTTTTTCTGCCATATGTATCAGTATTTTAATAATACAGTGTATTTTACCACCAATTAAATAGTAAGTACATCTTGACTCTAATATCAGAATCTTAAATGTGCTACATGAGGAAATGTCAATGAAGAAAACAAAGATGAGAAGAGCCACTGAACTAGAACAAATACATAGAAGGTAGATCCATGCTGGAAGTTTCACCATTTTTAGGGTATTGCAGAAAGAGGGGACAATAGATTAAGTATAAAAAACAACCTTAGACCTTATCATTACTTTAAAAAAGGATACTGAGAGAATATCTATAATTACTTACATATATGCCTGATTTCCTATCTCTTCAAAATTTAAAAAAGAATAATTTATGCACACAATTGAAATCATCCTTGATGAAACTGTAAGAAAGGGGACATGCAGGATTTCATAAATAATATTCTATAGCAGATCACAGATCCTTACAGTCAAAAACTTTACTGAATAATGTAGTATATAGATCTCTCTGTGTTTATTGTTTGGAGACTGTAAAGGAGTATTTGATTTGCTACAGCCAAATGTACTATAAGGACTCTGCTCCAATAATGTATCTCCCATATACACATCAAATTTATACAGATTATATTTCAAGATTCCTTGAAATAAGTAACAAGATAAATCACTTTCCTTTGTGATCCTCGGTAGCATAAAGCAAGACAAAATAGGAAGATGTATGGTTACCAAAGATATTTGCTTCTGTTTATGGAGGATATTGAATTCATAATCCAGATGAAAGAAGGATTCTCTATAGGAGATGAAGCCCTCCAGTTTTTCTGAATCAATTTGAGCAGGAGGGCTATATCTAGGGACAATTTCTTAATAATTATTTTGGACACAAAATCTGCAGTGAAATCTTTCAATAAAATCAAAACGGTATTTAGGATATCCAACCTTTGGCAAAATTATAAAACCAATTTACAATGTCTCAAATAGAAGTTATGTTAGACGGTGACCACCATATGTCACCTTCCTTTTACTGATTGAAAACTAAATCTTTTTTTTTTTTCCCCGGGGCAATGGGGGTTCAGTGACTTGCCCAGGGTCACACAGCTAGTATCAAGTGTCTGAGGTCAGATTTGAACTCAGGTACTCCTGAATCCAGGGCCTTTGCTTTATCCACTGCGCCACCTAGCTGCCCCGAAAACTAAATCTTAATACAAGAAGCCAATTATTGCCAAGTATTGTATCTGTGATTGCCTATGCAGCATAATAACCTCCTGAATCATCAGGGAGACCTGGTTTCCTCACTTACCCAAACTACCTGATATGTTTAACATTATACCATTGTGTCCAAGTTACCACTCCTTGTCTATATCACTTAGGTCTGGCCACTAAGATTTTTTAAAAAATGGGACCTTCAGTGGCTGCTGATGTCTTTGCAGCACTTAAGTTCAGCTGCCTATACACTAAAATTGATGGAAGTACCTTGGGTCTTGTGTCCTTGTTGAAATAGTTCCTGGACCAGCTGACAGCTGTCCTGGTAAGAAGTTTCTGGGTTAGGAGCAAAGCCGAACCTTTTAAAAATGATGACCAGGTAAATGCAAACAGATACTGGGATTCAGGACTTATAGGAATTATATATCAAATCCTGAAAACAGGTGACATCACAAGGAATAGCAGTCATAATAGTGATATGGTGGAGAAATGGGGTACGGGTTGGTGGGAGTTGGGGTTCTTGGGAATTCCTCTTTAAAAAATTACACCCTCTTGCACACAAAACGTAGTTAGAATAAGGCGATAGTTTATTTAGGAGCAAGGGAAGGGAAGGGTGGGGTGAGGGAAACCATGAAAGAAATCCTTGGACTTTTCATGGGGAGATTTGGCATAAAGCACATGGCTCAGAGGTACCAAATCTCCTTGAACAGGAGACTGGAAGGTACTTTTATAGAGGACTGATGGAGGTGGCCCATCTGCCCGTGAAAAGTTCCTTTAGTGAGAGAGGACCATCCCCCACTGGTGGTAGCTGGGGGATTTGGGTGAGGAGTGGAGGACCATCCCCCACTGGTAGTGACTAAAGGAATTGGGTGAGGGGTGGCTACAGATCCCTCTTCAGAACACAAAGGCCGAATCCACACCCAAACTTATCTCCCCAGGGTAAGGGAGACCAAAATGAAGGGTAGGAATCCCAAGCTAGCTCAGTCCGATTTGGTTCAGCTTATCTATCTAGGCTAATCCTTTGGTTATCTGTCCTCTGGTTTAGTTTCTCAAGGAGAAGATTCCTTGGTGTGCCCCAGAGAAATTCTGGGGTGCTCTGCACCCCATGACAATAGTGACTGGGTTAGGCATAACAAAATGAAGAACAAAACAATAGATGGACTTACTGTCATGACCAGACTTTGGCTTCTTTCCTACATAGAAAATTAATCAAGGCACAGATGGTGGTTTCCCTCCTTTGGTAAATACACAATGCAATTTGAAGATCTTTATCAAACTTTTTAACAATTACTGGATTTTCCAGCACACAATAAATACCAATTTAAAAATTTGAGTACCAATTTCCAATTCACTTAACAATATTTCCACCCTCAAAATAGGAGATTTAAGATCTTCACAAAAATAAATGAATGTAGTATACAATCAAGTATATAAGTTTAAAAAAAATTATATCTAAAACATATTAGATAGTACAGAAGCATTAATTAACTTGTTCAGGCCTGTCTGGGCATGTACAGACTTGTCCTAATCTACTCCTTGCTCATACTCAAGTTTCTTTCTTTCTTGATCTCTTTTCTTCCTGTCTCATTTCATCAGCTCCCATAGGTTAAGTTATCATCTCTATGCAAATGCTCCCAAAGCTGCTTATCTAGTCCTTTTCCTTCCACAACACTAAACAGAAATCATTATCTTCCCCTCCAAACTCTCTCCTGATAGTCATACTCAACTTTACTCTCCCCACCCTGCTTTTCTGCTTTTCACATACCTCACCTCATTACCCACTTTGGGCTAACTTTTCTCCAGTCACAAATCACTTTTTCCTTCTCTCCAAATTCACTTAAGCCCACTCCCACCACCCAGCTTCAGCCCAGTGGACCTCAAATCCCCCTCTTTTGGGATCCAGCTCCATCACTTTCTGTCCCTCTCTACCGTAATCACTTTAAAACATTAGCAGTATTCCAACAGCACCCTAGCTTTCTGATCCAACCCCACCATTCCTTGTCTTCCCTGAAACTGCAGGTGGGCACTCAAAGCAGTGCCCCCCAAATACACTCCCCTTTTACTTTAGTTTGTATGAATTCCCCCCCATTTCTTACCTAGATGGCCAAATTCAAATCCACTAACCCTTTTGGGTGATTTCCTTTCTTTTTGTCAGTTAAATCTTAATAAGGAATGCTATCTACAGTTTTCTAATTAGTTCACAAGATGCCTCCTGTCCTTTCCTTAATCCCCACTTTCTTAATCCAGCTCTCATCTGGAGCTTTTTAAACATTAATTTACACATTTTTACAGAGACTTGAACACTTAAGAATTTCACATGAGGGCAGCTAGGTGGTGCAGCGGATAAAGCAATGGCCCTGGATTCCAGAAGACCTGAGTTCAAATCCGGCCTCAGACACATGATACTAGCTGTGTGACCCTGGACAAGTCACTTAACCCTCATTGTCCTGCAAAAATAACAAAACAAAACAAAAAACAAACAAATTATGATTTGATCACTGTGGGCCCATTTTCACTGTGACATGAATGACTCAATAGATGCTTCTGGGTCCCTGCAAAACATACTGCCACATAAAATACTGTTCAACCAAATATTGTGATAAGAAGGGTCCTTGAAGAGTTTTGCTGTTCCCAGTTGGTGAGCTCCTCCTCAGAAGCTCCATGTGAGGAAATATCCATGCCAGTTGTGTCCTTTTCAATCTCAACCGCGGGCTCCTCAGACTCCTTTCCCTCGGCCTTGGTGACTTCCTTAACACATGTTACTTCTCTCCCCCTGCCCTCATTTTCTAATTCCCTTTTATGTATTGTCTTCCCCCTTTGGTATGTAATCTCCTTGCAGACAGGGAATGTCTTTTTATTTGAATTTGCATTCCTAGCACTTAGCACAGGGCCTATACCTAGTAAGTCCTTAATAAATTCTTTAGCTAGCTATCTGTACATACAAATGTGGCTTTCTCCCTCCCCCCCCCCCCCAGGCACAAAATTTTAGGTGACAGAATTAATTAGCAAACATGAAAAAATATTTCTCTGTTCAAAACCTGACCAGTACAATCTTATTGTAATGGGATTTCATTTCTGGTTCCACCAGATGTCAGTATGACCACAGATAGTGCAGGAAATTAAAATGGGCTATGCGCATTCAGGTATGCTTGCTGTATAATTTTTTCAAAATGCATTTTTAGCAGAGATAAATTGTTGAGTGAAGAGATCTATTTCCTTTTAAAGTGTTTATATTACATAAAAAGGAAATACACAGATTTTATGTAGAGTAAAAACAAAGATATGTATAATATACACTCATGTGTAGTATAATATCATACATAAATGAACTCTTGTGATCTCTATATATTTTAGAAGTTACAAGGAGATGGACATCCTTTGGTTAAATTTCATTACAGTCTCAATGACTATGGTATTTTTCAATATAATTACTGTCAAAACATGGGCATCAAAAGAAGGAATAGTTCTTGTGTATAGATAATAATGCTTGGCTCACTGTGATTTATGTTTGGTACCCAACATGGCTAAAATATTATTCCTTGAGTATATATTCTCTTCAGTCACTTTCTTAAATGAGTGCTTTATTGAAGATCCCCCTTTACTTATTGTATAAAATAATTAGCAGTTGTTTCCTCTTAATCATTTTTTCTTTCCTTATGAGCAGGTACTTAATGTTTAACCAATAATTATTTTTATTTGGTATTATTGTTTGGTATAAATATTTATGCATAGAGTTGGTGTAATTTTCCCTTGTGTGGACCTAGCTTTGGGTTTGTATTTTTGTGTAATCTTTATTTTATAATTTTCTATGATATGAAAAACGTTTAAAATTTGATAAACATATATTAAGTGCCTCTTTTGTCCCTGGCACTGTGCTTAGTGCTGGAAAACAAATAAGAAAAAGAAAGACAGTCCCTGTTCTCAAGAAGCTTAAAATCTAGTGGGGAAGATAGTATGTAAAAATGAGCTGCAAAGGATGGGCAGGACAGGTGAATAATGATGATGATGGTGTCAAAACCAAGCAAAGAAGTTGGTAGCAAATGAAGAGATGGCTGAGATTTTGAGCCCTCTATAAAGGGAAATTATAGAGGAGTTCTTTGCTCTGCCTTCCAGTTCTTTAATCAAAACAATAGAAGCAGCTGAATGTACTGAAGAGGTATGTATATCAAAATTCAAGCAATATCCATGATGATGTTTTCTCTTTGAAAGTACAGATAGCACACATTGTATTTGTTTTAATTAAAAGTTGTATTTAGTCAAAAGTCTTCTTTAGGACATAGATTTCTTATTTTTAACAAATACCTTTGTTATTTTGGATCTAGTAACCCAATTTACTTCTTTTCTTGTCTTTTCTTTCCCTCCTCCAGTTGGGAAATGTGTCATTCTCAATGCCTTTATTCTCTTTCACCCTCCAAATCCAATTAGTGGTTGTTTTGTCCCTTCTACTTTCTGAACATCCCTTATACAGTTCCTTTTGTCTCCTTTAACATAGCAGCTACTCTGGTGCAGGCTCTTATCACCTTAGGCCTGGACTATTGCAGTAGTTTTCCGATTGGTCTTCCTGCTTCAAATCTTGCCCCACTCTGGTCCATTTTCCATTTAGCTGTCAAATTGATCTTCAAGGTCTGACCATATCATCCCTCCCTATTCAGTAAACAGTAGGGACTTCCTATTACCTCCAGAATAAAATATAAAATCCTGTTTGGTTACTGAAAACCTTTATACCCTTGCCCCTTCTTGCCTTTCTATCTTATTTCCCCTGCTTACTCTTTGATTAAGTGACACTGGTGTCCTTACTGTTCCTCAAACAAGATACTTCCATCTTCCAATTTCTGCTTTCCCTTAGAGATTACCCCAATTTATCTTGTATATAAGTTATTTACACATAGTTGTATTTTTCTTTTTTTACATATTGTCTCCCCCAAAAGATTGTTAGCTACTTAAGAGCAGGAACTATGTTTTGTATCTCCCCAGATTTAGTTTTTGGCCTAGTAGGCTCTTAATAAATGCTAGTTGACCGACTGACCCACATAGCTTACTTCAAAGACTACATTTTGTGATTAGACCATTGCACTTACCTTTTATTTTGTCTCCCTAACTCTTAAGTAAATTTCATTAAGGGCAGGTATGACCATGGCATTCACTCCCCAACTCAATAACTCATCCAAGATCAGATATATTTAAAACGTGTAACAACCTGACCTCAACTTAGCGCTTCCGGATAAACTGGCCTTATTGTGCTTCATGCATGATATGGCATCTCCTGTCTTCATTGCTTTTGTACTAGTTGTCTCCATGCCTAGAAACCATCACAAGTACAGCTTCTTCTATAAAATCTTTCTTGATTCACACCACCTGCTGGTTCCCCCCCCCTTATTTTGTATCAATTTCATATCTGTTTTGTCTATACTTGTATATGTATAGATTGTCTTCCTTGGCTGGATTGTAAGCTCCTCAAGGGCATGAATGCAATGTTTCACTGTTGCATTTTTGTTCTTAATGCTTAGAACAGAGTATTTAGCAAACAAAAGACACTTAATAAGTGTTTACTGATTGATTGTGAAGAATTTGTAGATTCTGGAAAAACTACCTCCAAAACACCATGGGATAAATTTTTGAAGTAGCTTCCTAACATGATTATGAATAAAGCCAGAATATTTAGAGGAATAAGTATAAGCTGACAAGGAGGTGCCCTTGAATACTTTTTTAGTGATACGGAAATAATGGATAGAGTTTACCTTTTTTTTTTTTTTTGGTTGGCAGGGCAATGGGGGTTAAGTGACTTGCCCAGGGTCACACAGCTGGTAAATGTCAAGTCTCTGAGGTCGGATTTGAAGTCAGGTGCTCCTGAATCCAGGGCCAGTGCTTTATCCACTGCACCACCTAGCTGCCCCCATGGATAGTGTTTAAATGGTGCTAATATGGAGATCATGAATTGGAAGGAACTGGTGGTTGATGACATCACTTTTTGGGAGAAGGGAGCTTTTAGCCTTTGATTCAGCAATTATTTATGCTGAAAAGCAGCTGTGTTATCCTATTCATGAGGTCATGCACCTTTACTCCACCTTTCTGAGGAAGAGTCAAACAACCAAAAAGCTAGCTGTCATCAGGGACTTTGTCAAGAAAAAAATTACAGGGATTCTGTCGAGGTCAGTATCCATTTAGCCTTATTCACTCCCCACACTAGTTATAGCTACACCGTCAGTATATTACAGTGATTTGTGTTTAGAATAATGACCTTGTCATTCAAGAAAAAGTCAATGTATGTTCTTCAGTATGCATTAGGAGAATAGAATGGTATTTTTAAAAAACATTTAGAAAAATTTGTACAAAAACAGTTTAAAAAGTTTTTTTTAACCACTTAACAGTTTATTCCCCAATTGTATGGAAAACTTTACTAGGTAGAACCCTGAATTTCCTGCTTTTGGTTTTACTGTATTGTTCTGTTTTCCCTTGGTATACTGGAATTATAGTGAATGGATACTATAGATATTTTATATGAAGACTAATAATGTTATAGTTTTTCCAAATCATTTTTTTTGGAAGATCAAAGGTTTGATGGCATTATGTGTTCAAATTAAGGTTTTTATCAGTTTAAAAAAATGTATAACTCCAAATTTATTAGATTTTAGGGGGGAAATGAGGGAAGTTTTTCATAGCCTGAGATTTTCTGAGTCTTTACAATGCTGATATTCTTCAAATTATCGACATTTGTATGTAAATATTCAGAAACCTTGAGAGGGCAGGGATTCTGTCTACATGGCTTTATTTCATAGGATTATAGGAATAAGGCCTAGAAGGATTTTGAGAGATTATCTAGCCTAACCAGTTGATTTTGCTAATGAAACTAAGGCTCAGAGAAGTAACATAACTTGCCTCAGGTCCCATTGCTAGGAATTGAGCCAAGATGATGTAGAACTGGCAGGAATTTAGAAATCTGATCCCCTAATTTTATGAAGGAGGAAATAAAGGCCCAGGGAGGTTAAGTGATTTTCCTAACAGTTTTTACAAGGCATTGTTGTTGTTATTCTTGTTCTTGTTCAGTCGTGTTTTATTCTTTGTGACCCCATTTGGGGTGTTCTTGGCAAGGATATTGGAGTAGTTTGCCATTTCTTTCTACAGATGAGAAGATTGAGGCAAACAAGATTAAGTGACTTGCCTACAGTTGACACAGCTAGTAAATGTCTAAGGCTAGATTTGAACTCAGGTCTTTCTGACTCGAGGCTTGATGCCCTGAGCTGCCTAGCTGCCCTTTTTACAAGCTTTTATAAGGCATACATCGTTTTTATGAATATATCCCTTTCATAAATTTTTAATAGAGTAATAATATTCCATTACATTAATATTCAACAATCTGTTCAGCCATTTCCCAATTTATGGATACCACTTGTTTCCAGTTATTTACTACAACAAAAAATGTTACTATGAATATTTTGGTACAAATGAATTTCTTCCCTTTTTATTTGATCTCTTTGGGGATATATACTTAGTAATACTATTGCTAAATCATAGTTTAGTGACTTCTTGGGTATAGTTGCAAATTTCTTTTCAGAATGGTTATATCAATTTACCAACAACTCCATTAGTGCTGCCTGTCTTCCCACAATCTCTCCAACAATTATTTTCCTCATTTGTCATCTTCACCAATTTGATAGGTATGAGATACAACCTAAGAAGTGTTTTAATGTGCATTTATTATGACCACTAATTTGGATCTTTTTTTTTTTTATATTGGTGTTGATAGCTTGTTTTTCTTCTTTTGAGAACTGCTTCTTAATGTCTCTTTAACATTTATCTATTCAGGAATGACTCTTGATTTATTTTGACCAATTCCCTATATATCTTGTTTATCAGACAGTTATCAGAAAAATTTACTGCAAAGATGTTTTTGCCCATTAACTGTTTCCCTATTAATTTGAATTGTACTAATTTTGTTTATGCAAAACATTTTCTATTTTAGATAATCAAAATTCTCAATTTTACCTCGTGGTCCTCTTTCTCCTGTATTTGGTCAAGAATTCTTCTATCCATGATTGTAAAAGATATCTTTTTTGTTCCTCTAGTTTATAATGTATCCATTGTATTAATTTGTAGCTTTACTATGATATATGATATGAAGTATCACTCAATCTAATTTTTGTGAGGCTGATTTTTCCCAGCAGACCCTAGTTGTGGGTCTATAGAAAAATTTAATACTATATTTGATTACTTCTTAGTTTTGAGTATCTAATCTATTTCATTAATTAACTTTTCTGTTTTTTAAACTGGGACCAAATAGTTGGGATGACTGCTTTGTAGTATTGTTTTGGATCTGGTACTGCTAGGTAACCTTTCTGCCTCCATTTATTTATTTATTTTTCATTGCTTTCTTTGAGATTCTTGCCCTTTTTCCAATTCTGGAAAGTAACCCTTTGGTAGTTTCATTGGTATGGCACTAATTAATTAAATTAACTTAAGTAGCATTGTCATTTTTGTTATACTGGCATGGTTTAACAGTAAGCAGTTAATCATTTAAATTTTTTTAGGTATATCTTTATTTCCATAAAGTACTCTTTTTACTTATGTATATATTATTCCTATTTTATGGTTGAGTATGTGGACTCTCAAATATTTAAAAAATTCTATAGTTATTCTGAATGTAATTTTTTTCCGATATTTTCCTGTTCAGTTTTCTACTAATATACAGACGGATTGATGCATTTTTGTGTTTATTTTTTATCCTACTTTAATGAATTTAATAATTGTTTTGATTAATTTTAGTTGAATCTCTGGAATTCTCTAAGTAGAGCATACATCCACAAAAAATGATGATTTTGTTTCTTCTTTGCCTATGCTTATTTTCTCAATTTCTTTTGTCTTATTGTTAAACTATCATTTCTAGATCTACAAGAAGCAATACTGATGATAACAGGCACTCTTTGTTTACCTGGACCTTATTGAAAAGGTTTCTGTGATTTCTCAGTGCTGCATCTTGGCATGGAAATTATGATCCTGAGTTCTTGATCTCTCTATCTTTTTGCCAAAGCAACTCATAAAACCTCATAAGACAAGGAATGATTGTAGTCTTCGTCAGTTGGAGGGAGTGCTCATACCAGTGAAATAGATATTTTTATTTATTGATGTAGAAACACATATTTACATGCAAATATTTGATATGCTAATTATTTTAAAAGATATTATCAGTTAAAGCAAGTACCATAAGGGACTCTCCTAGGTAACATTTTGCCTAGTTCATTTGAAAATCATAAAAGTGTTTCTTTTTATAAATTCTTTAATTGAGAAATTATTCCAATTACACTAAATCCATCTTAAAGGTTATCACATTTACTTATTAAGATACATATGGCATTGACTTAAAGGGAACAGAGTATGAGCAAAACCTGAATGTTAGGGTAAGCCTTAGGAAGAAGAAGCATCATGAAGAAAAATTATGTATCTTGTAGATTTTTAGGAAATTGTTGTCGAAGACAGTGTCTGTGCTGCATTCTCCTTTTCTTCTCTCCATTCACTCTGCTCCCCTCTCTTCTGTCTCCTTATCTATCCCAAGCTGGAAATGCAGGGGCCACTCACAGGCTTGATCCTAGTACTGATTGGCACTGGATCTTTGATCTGATCCATTTCCAACCTGGGGCCAGTCCAGCCTAGTGGCCTTCTGCTCCTGGGCCCTTCCCATATTGGTTCTTGACTTAGTGTAGACACCTGATCAACCTAGCCTACTGCAGCTCAAAACCCCTGAGCTCAAGCAATCTCCAAGCCTTAGCCTCAGCCTCTCCAGTAGCAGGGATTGCTGTTGTGCACCATCCTACTCCACTGCATTTTCTTAACCTTGGGCAGAAATGGTTCAAATTAACCAGAATTATTCGCATGTTCTGAAACATTCTGATTGGTTGAGGTTTTACTGTATTTTAAAACAATACATTTTTGATGTATAGTAAGCAACAGATATTGTTGGAACTCTGATTCTTGGACTCCCAAATGAGTACTGTTTTCCCTATTTTCATTTAAGATCATGCCAACAAATTCTAGAGATGTGGGTGTGTGTATGTATGATTTTCTGGGGGAGAATATGGCTTAAATAATTATAGTCAGCAAAACATCAAAACTCTTAACACTGATTAAACTCCAACATTCCTTGTATTAGAACTCTCTGCACATGGAATTTCATAGTTCAAGCATATGTAGTTTTGAGAGGAAATGTGTTCTTGTGAAAATAATTATTTCATTCATTCATTTATTTTTAATTTTTACCAAGGAACATTTACTTCAAAAGGTATAATCAGAAATATACACATTTATTCCTGCAACATATGGCAGCATATAAGAAATGCTGAAAAGAGTGCAGCAGAAAGAGGGTAGTGGAAATGAGCATAACTGCATGGCAGTTGTATTTTATTTAGGCACATGTTCCCCTGTATGTTTCTGTAATCTGGTGAGGTTATTTGGTCCATTAAATGCATTTTTAAATGATCAAAATCGATTCAACAAAGAAAAATACTTAAATCATTAGTAAATTAGCAATTATTTACAAAATAAGAAGTAAGGAAAATTAAGTTGGTTTGTTGGGAGTGAGTGGAGAAGATAAGGCTAATAGTATTACCTTTACCTAAAGTCTTTATGTTATATTTTTGGAGTGGTATTTAACAGTCTTTTGGCTGCTAAAAACAACAGCTTCCAGAGATTCTTTATTCATTTTTATCAGTTTGACTTGAGAGAAATGGTTGATAGTAGAAGTTGACATGATCTTTAGAACTAACATAGGTAATGAAGTTTAGATATTAGAAAACAAGTAGAATTTCCACGCAGATAAGATAATACTTCGGTTTGTATTTTTCAAACTTACTAAGTAGGTAGCTTATTATTGACACAATTGGTAGATGGTATTAATTAGTGTGTCTACTTGGCTGCTCTCCTTTGGCCTTTTCCATCATGTTCCCAGGAACCTCATTATCCTGCAAGATTTTGTTAATGTTGGTACTCATGCTTTATCAATATCTGATAGGAAGGCAGAGTAAAGAGCCCCTCCCTAAGCTTCCATTTAGGGAAGGTGCCTAGGCCAGGCATCTCTTCATTTCTTCCCCAGTTGCATTACTTTGGCTCTCTCAATCATACCACTGTGCCAGATACCTTTTCCTCCTTGTTCCCCTCTTCTCATCTTTTCAGCTTCCTTTAGTGTGTTGCCTTCCCACATTAGATTATAAACTTCTTGAAGGAAGGAACTGTCTTTTTTTTTTTTTTAATTTGCTTCTCTAGTGCTTAGGACAGTGCCTGGAACATGTTAGACAATAAATTTTTATTGACCGATCAGCTGACTGATATGTTACTATTTAAGTAATATTAGATCATACCTCCTGTTTATATTTAGTTTCTCTAAAATCCTTGAGGAATGTAATTCTTTTATTTATTCTGTATTATGCCAAATCATGTGCTCTTTCTAATATACAACTTTCCAGACTAGCTTTCAGCTACCTTAACCATATAAGTCCAATTAAAAAAATTAAATGATGCTATTTTGTTCCAGATGATCAAACTGAGATAATATCTTAGTGAATTGGGTAGATTTGGACCCGGTAGTATAATCTATATCAAATTGTTTGCCTTCTCAAGAAGGGAGGAGGGAGGGAGAATTTGGAACTCAGATTTAAAAAAAAAATGAATGTTAAATTTTTTTGTTTACATGTAACTGAGAATAAAATAAAAATTAAATGTAGATTTGGACCCCATAAATACTTTGAAAAACTATATTACTTCTCTATCACTACATTCTTTGATATTTTAAAAAGGGTAGCAAGAATTTCTAATACTATATTTGTTCATATTTTTGTTTCACTTCATGATATATGAGAAATATTGTGGTTTTAACTGAGTGAAGGTATTTTTCCTCTGAATGATTTACACACCTTATTTAATAGTCAAAATTTGTTTTTACTTTCATTTTTATAAAGTCAGCTTATCTCAGGAAAAATAAGCTGTCTTTATATTGTTTTAAATATCATCATTGTCAACACAGTAAAAATTAGATTCTTTGATTCTGGAAGTTTTTCAGTAATTTGTTGGTAAGGATGTGTGAAACATTTTTTGATTATCAAAAATTAGGTTGATTTATGTTGACAAAGTGGGAAGGAGGAAGATGATGGTTGAAGACACTAAAATTTAGAGAACCGGAGGGAGGGAAGTTGAGGGAAATCATCAGTTATTTTAGTAAAGTAGTAGGTCATGCCTTTTGCTGAGGGAAGAGGATAGCAGGTTGTGTTGATTTTAAAAAATCTTATTTTCTTATTTTCCAGTTATATATTACATATAAGGATAGTTTTCAACATTTGTTTTCACTGGATTTTTAGTTGCAATTTTTTTTCTAACCCCCTCCCTTCCCTCTTTCCTCCCCAAGATGGAAAGCAGTCTGATACAGGTTATATATGTACAATCACATTAAACATATTTCTACATTAGTTATCTTTTAAAAGAAGAATCAGAGCACGAAGGAAAAACCTCAAACAAGAAGGAAAAAAAACAGTTCAAAAGTATAAATGGTATGGTTCAATCTGCATTCATAATTCACAGTTCTTTTTTCTGGATGTTGAGAACATTTTCTGTCATAAGTTCTTTGAAACTGTTTTGGATCATTGCATTGCTGAGAAGAGCCAAGTCTATCCCCATTGTTCATCACACAATGTTGCTGTTACTGTATACATTGTTCTATTTGTTCTGCTCCTTTCAGTCAGCATCAGTTCATGTAAGTCCTTCCAGGTTTCTCTGAACTCCTCCAGTCGTGTTGATTTAAAGAGAGAAGAAAAAGTTTGGAACAGCTATTGCTAGGGATTTAAAGATATAATAAGAGGCAGCTATGTGGTGCAGTGGATAAAGACTGGCCCTAGATTCAGGAGGACCTGAGTTCAAATCCGGCCTCAGACACTTGACACTTACTAGCTGTGTGACCCTGGGCAAGTCACTTAACCCGCATTGCCCTGCCCCCCCCCAAAAAAAGTATATGCTAAATGAATTTGAGTTTAGACCACCAAAATAATCAGTGTAATTTAGTCACATGATGTTATTGTATTTCAATTTGTTTGGTGGGTCCAAACAAAGTATTTAGGTGAAAAACTAGTCCTTTAAACAAACATCTTTTTTATTTTTTAAAAATTTTTAAAATTTTTTGCAGGGCAGTGAGGGTTAAGTGATTTGCCCAGGGTCACACAGCTAGTAAGGTCAAGTGTCTGAGGTTGGATTTGAACTCAGGTTGTCCTGAATCCAGGGCTGGTGCTTTTATCCACTGCTCCACCTAGCTGCCCCAACAAGCATCTTTTTATTAACAGTGATGGCTTTGCTGTATTACAGCTGTTGAATATGGACATGTAGATGTGGTAAAGCTGTTGTTTCGGCATGGAGCAGATGTTAATGGATCCCATTCTATGTGTGGATGGAATGCCCTGCACCAGGCAGCTTTTCAGGTAACATTTTAAGTTATTATTTCATTTCCATGTATATTGTGTGTTTTACCCTTTTAAGATGACAGTTCTGCCCAGTTTTTGCTTTCCATTTGCCTCTGATTTATGATGCTTAGATTAGTACAGAAAAGGCAGTCTAAATGCTAATGATTATTCTGAATAAACCAACTGAAAATGTGAGTTTTTGGTTTGTAAGGATTATTTCAGCCTTTAAAGCATGGATAACATATTTAAGATGTCATCATATAGAATATTTTGGATATAACTTATTTGCAGGCAGTCATTTTTGTTTGAGAAACTTTGTAGCAGTGGGTAGAAACTATATTCTGAGTGAGCAAAAGATTTTTGCCTTGTTTGCTTCATTTCTAAGATACTAATATTGTTTCTGTTTCTGTTTATTTGCTGTGCTAACTTAAAGTAAAAGATAAAATTAACCTACTTGATCACTTAACCTTATAAATTCCATTCATTATGCCAGTGCATATGACTATTTTTGTAATCTGTATCTCTAAATTGCTGTTCTGTTAGAATGTTTAATTAGAAAGCACATCCCCCCCCCCCCCGCCCTGTTTTTCTCATTTTAATTGTGAATCTATGCTTCAGGAATACACTCAGTTAATAAAATTGCTTCTTAAAAAAGGAGCAAACATGGAATGCCAGGATGACTATGGGATCACACCTTTATTTGTTGCAGCCCAATATGGAAAGCTGGAAAGTTTGAACATACTTATTTCATCCGGTAAGATTTAACTGTTCAGCCTCTGCATGGTTAAATTGCTTGAATTTAATGATCTAGCTTTACTTCTTCTTCCTAGAACAATATGATCTAGATCATAAAGCTTTTTGATAGTACTTATGATGCTGAAGAGTAGTGGCTATTTGATTTATGGGCCCATTTATTAAGAAATTTTTGTTAATGTTCTGCAATTCTAATATATCAGTTTAAGCATGATGAATTCTTTCTAAAGCAAGATTATTGGTCTGTTGAGTGGTCCTAGCCTTCTACTAGATTATTAATTTTACATTTTTGTTTAATTTTTGGTAATGATTTTGTGTTTTGTGCTATGGCTTATCTATTTTGACTGGATTGTGTAATTATCTAAAATCTTGCTGTAGGTTTCTTTGTTACTGTCATCAATTGAAACCAATAAATTTCGTCTGTTTTATGCTACTTTAGTCCTGTATTCTTTTCTTATTTTTTAAAAAAAGCAGAACCACAACTTTAATGTGAATGATGCTTTTTCACTGTGGGATCTTTCCCTTTGTACTCACTGCCTGAGATCTTGTTATTGAAACAAACAGAGAAATGACAATTGCTTTCTACCTTACTCCTGACCTTTTCCAGAATTCAGGCTGTCTTCTTGGCACTTTTCATTTCCCATATGAGGTTCTGAAGTCTCATTTACTCTACCTATTTTTTTTGCCCTTATTATCATTATTATATTTTCTTGTTCCTTGATTCTGAGAGTCTTGTCTTCTATCTCATGCCAGAATTCATAGTTTGTTGCTCAGACTTCCACTCACCTTCAGTTTTTCCTGCTGGCATGATGTTTGTATCTTGATTTTTAGCATCTCATAGACAAGTATAAGAAAATGGCTTTCTTACTTTCTGTGACATTTCTATCACTGTAAAAGGAGTTGGTATTACAGGACATGTTACTTAAAAGCATTTTAGTTCTTCTCATATACTAACTCTGCACTTGAGCAGCTAGCTCCTGGGCCACCACCAGATGAATGGTGGTAACTTAGTAAGGTAGCACAGGCACAATGTATATGATTACTTCAGGTACCGTTATCAGAGAAGAAAAGAGATCTACAAGAGGATAGACTCATTTATTCAGCAAACATATTGTATAGACTGTTAATTTAGAAAGGAGGTTATTTCTGCTCGGTAAAGCTGAAAATACTCCAGGGACAGCCATGGTTAAAAGAAATGACAAGTCTTAAGTACGCTACTGCTTTGTCACTAACTAAGATATTTTGGTTTAGGTTCAAAACCTCCTCTGATATTTATTTATTGTGTGCCTGAGCAAGTCATTTAAGCTTAGGCAATTTCTTAGGACTCATCTACTAAGGCATAGCCAGGTTGGAGAATTGGTTTTTCATGGTAGCATAAATTGTATTTCAGGGAAAGTTGGAAGAGGTGAGGACAGTACCAACAAAAGTAGAAATTTGGATTAAATGATTTTTAAGGTACCATGGAACACCCAATCCTGCAGTTGTATTAACGATAGTTAAGTGTATAGGAGAGGAATGAGTAAAAGAGAATGAATTGCTTGTAAGCGTTGCAGAGAGAGGGGTAGGGGAACTGTAATGTGAAAGTATGATGAGACTAGCCAGAGAAAGAGATAAGCAACACCAGAGCAAAAACACTCTCTTATAAAGGATAATAAAGAGATGGTGGGTAAGTGAGGAGAGAGGGGATGATGGGGATTTAACATTTCAATACTCTAGACAATTCTGAAGGGCTGTAAATTGCAAAGCAGTTGATGATGTGCATTGGTAGGGGGAGTTTCATCACTGGAACTCTTGGGCACTAATATGATTATAGGTCCAAACTAAAAGAGAAAAAGAAAGAAGTTGGAGAAAGGGTTAAATTTCCATAAAATGCATAGGGACTATATTTAGAGGGTCTTGCATTTGTTAATTTAATAATGCAGAATATATCAGCAGAAGATAAATCCAATCCAACCAGCTCAATTTGATAAAAGTTTATTAAGTGCTTATTATATACAAAACCAAATGAGTAGCTTTTAAGGGGTATAAGATGTAAGGAGTCTTTGACTTCAGGGTGCTTATATTCTTTTAAAGGCATAGAAAATAGGCAGAAATATATAAATAAAAATAATGTTTAATAATTACAGCAAATAAACAAAAGTGATTGAATTGCCATCCCCAAAGAAAGAAGGGTTATTGAATAGATTAAAAACAATAACCCAACAATCTGTTTTTAAAAAATCTGTTAACAAAAGGAAATGCATCTAATTCCAAAAGGTATGTGTAGATTGGCTAATTAAAAAAAAACACTTATAGTGATCATAATTGACAAAGCAGAATTCAAATTAGAATGAAGAGAGTTAACAAGGAAAATTTATACTGTGCTAAAAGGTACCACTGACAAGAAGCTATTATGGGCAAGTCAGGAATTTTTTTTTTTTTGGTCAGGGCAATGATGGTTAAATAACTAAATAACTTGCTCAGGGTCACACAGCTACTAAGTGTCAAGTGTCTGAGACCAGATCCATATTTGAACTCAGTTCCTCCTGAATCCAGAGCCAGTGCTTCATCCACTGCATCACCTAGCTGTCCCCAAGTCAGAACTTTTTTTGACACTCCCTTTCCTCATTTGTAAAATGGGCATAATAATATCCGTAGTACTTATTTCTAAGGTTTGTTGTGAAGATCACAAGAATGATATGTAAAGAATTTTGCAAAGCTCAAAGTACTATGATTTAATTAAAGTATCAATGATTATTTTTGTTTTATTATTAATTGATTACATATCAAATGACGTCAACATAAATTTCATAAAGGCAAAACATACTCATTGGCAAAAAAAATACTTTGAAAATTAATAGTAGTAGGGGATTTCAGTACCTTTCAAACATCATGTCACCTCTTCTATGGAGCCTGCCCTGCTACCTCTCCAATTGTTGCTGTGATTTTCCTCATGAAATTGCCTTCTAATTTAACTGTGCATTTTGTACTCTACTGGTAGATGGTAAGTTTCTTCAGGGAAAAGACTATCCTTTTCTGTCTTTGTTTCCCCAGTGCTTAGCTAGTGTCTTGCAAATAGTAGTTATTGTTGTATTAATAATGATAGGATTTATGTAACATCTAACAAAAATTATCTCATGTAATCCTCACAAAAACCTTGGGAGGTAGGTGCTGTTATTATCCCTATTTTATAGATGAAGAAACTAAGGCAGACAGAGATAAAGTCACTTACTCATGATCATACTGATTCTAAGGCTAAGGCTACATTTGAATTTGGTTCTTCCTGACTCTAGACCTATCCACTTCCCCACCAAGCATATAGAGCCTTAAGGTTTTCAGAGCATTTTATGTTATACTTATGTTACATCATTAACTAAATGATATATTAAATAAAAAGCTAAATAAAAATGAGAAGTTTTGACTTTGATTTCTGGCAAAATTCTTGACCTTAATAAAAGGATGGCTGGTGGGCATCTAGAGAAAGATGCCATGCTCACAAAGAAGTAACATGAATAACAGATTATGTCAGACTAATGCCTATTTTTTTATAGAGTTAAGAGGCTGGTAATTACTTTTTGTAAACATAAAATATCCAAATTAAGAAAACAAAAAGTAGTTAATTTTAGAAAGAGAAACTAAAACATTTAAAGAACAAATAATTTCTACAGTATATAGGCAGTTTTCAAAAATATTTAGTAGTCTATCTAACTCTTTCTACATGGAAAATATGGTTCTAATACCTCAACTGTCAAAGATAAGCTAGCATTTATATAGCACTTGAAGGGTTTCAAAATGCTTTACAACTATCATCTCATTTTATTTTCACAGTCTTGGTAGGAACATGCTGTTATTATCCCCATTTTACAGATGAGGAAACTGAGGCAGTTTAGGTAACTTGTCTAGAGTTACATAGTTAAGTCGCTGAGGATGCATTCGAGCTCAGGTCTTCTGGACTCTCAGCCTAGTGCTCTATTAACTGTACCATTTGAGAAGACATAGATAAATATCATTAGTGATTAGTAAGTAGGTCTGTGCTCTCATGTGGATACTTTTTCCATCAGTGCACTCACCTGTACCTGCTAATCCTGTGTAATTCTTGTCCTTATTCTCCTATAGTATTTACACAGAGCATCTATCTAGTCTATGAGAGGCCTTCCTTCCTTCCTTCTGTATCTTTCAACATTTTGTGATTATCAGGGCAGTATTTGGGCTGTCCATTTTCTAAACCTTGGATTCATCATATGTCTTGCTCATCTCATTTTCTCATTGATATTCCTTATTCCATTTCTGGTAAATATACTTGAGCCTTCTCATATCTCTCAGGGATGTCTTCTTTACTCCTGAATCCCTTCACATTTTGATACCAAAGAAATTTTAGTGTTTTGAGATTCAAGGGTATATTGCATCAATAGGTGAACTTTTGTATTAAAAAGATGGGCCTTTGTATAGGAAGCAACTTGTGATAATTAAAACTACTACATAGTGTGCCAGATGCTATCTGGTATTGTTTTTTTTTCCCATTGAATTCTTGAACTAACCAATTGTCCTTCAGTGTATGTCCTACTAACTTTGTGGGCCATCCTCTAATTACATGTTATAGTCTGGACAATTAGCATTTTTCATCCATTTACTTTTTCTTGGTTTGGGATAATTGTCAATTGTCAATGTCCTCTGGGTGACCCCATGATATTCAAGGATATGATGAAGTCAGCACAGTTTCTTCTGCTAGTTAGAATGTCTAGAGCACCTCATTATCCCCAGGGAATTCCTCTTCCCCTTAGAGTTTGCACAGTATATCCTCTTTGATGGTATTGAACACCTTACAAACGTGTTTCTCAATTTTTTAGTACTGATAACATTTTTGCTTAACATTGATAATCAGTTGTCTTTGAACAGAATTATCTCTGCTGTACTTATCAAGTAATCTTGCTTGCTTTTATCATATGCAGGAAAGATTTCTTGTTGGTAGAGAGCCTTAAAGGTTGCGTTTTACTCTGTTGAGCCAAGTACCTTTTTATTTGATTGCTTGGGTAATCAATAATCAGTTAACAGCTATAAACTGTAACGATTGGAATAACGCCACCTGCTGGAGATTTACTGTAGAAGAGTTCCGCCCATGAAGCAAAGGTCTTTGAGGGCAAGACCAGGAGTCTTTTCTTTGGCGTCAGGAAGTGACGTGGGCTAGTGGGAGGAGGAAGGAAGAGACTGGCGCTCGCTCTGACGTTCTTTTCCTTTGTACTCTGGTGGAGAGCGGAGCTAGAAATGTGCTCTCCCTTTAATAGATAGGAATCTAGGCCTTTCTCTCTCTTTACCAAATTCTTATTCTCCTTAATAAATGCTTAAAAGTCTAACTCTTGCTAAAGCTTATAATTTATTGGCGACCACTCATTAGATATTTTAGACAGACTAGCTAGAATTTTAGCCCTTAACAAAACATAAAATAAACATTTTCTGTTCTCTGCACCTTTTAATACAACAAAAATTTGGCCCTTTGTTTTTGAATTATTTGTAAAGGTCTTGTTCATTTTTTCATATTTTTGTTTAGGATATACTGAATTCAAACGTAGATCATTTTAATAAAGATTACAACTCGGTGGCACAGTGAGTAGAATGCTGGGCCTAGAGTCAGGAAGAACTGAGTTCTAATTTGGCCTCAGACACTTACTCGTTGTTTGACCCTGGGGAAATCACTTAACCTCTGCTTGCCTTAATCCACTGGAGAAGGAAATTGCAAACCACTCCAGTGTCTTTCCAAGAAAACCCCAAATAGGGTCACAAAGAGTTGGACATGACTGAGTAACAAGAAGAAGTGGTACTAGTTGGGAATTACTGAGATTTTCTGTCACTTTTTTTGGTGACTTTTCTTTTAGTATCTTCTTTTCCCTCAGTAATCTTTTATGGAAATGTGTTAGTGCTTCTAAGATTTTGTTGCCTCCAGCATAGATTTCCTTGTTACTTGGCTTGCTCCAGCTGCTCTTTTCAATTTCATCTTCTTAAGTGCCATTTCTACTTCTTTACATATCTCATTAGGGATTGAAGTATTGGTCTTCAAATATATTTGTTAGTCTCTTTTTCTGAAGTATCTTTTTTTCCCCACTCCTTCTCCATTTATCTTCCCAAGGGATTTTACTAAAGCACAAGTCCAATCATGTCATCTTCAATCAAAAATTCCACTGGCTTCCTGTTGGCACTAGAGCCATTCTGTAGATATAATCCACTTACAGTGTGACTTATTATTTTCAATTCCAAGTGATGAGTTTTCAAATTTTATTTTCATAATTTTTAGCTATAATGCTTCATTGCATCTTGACATACCTCAAAATTCTGGTTTGAATCCGTCAGTAGCATTATTATTAGTATTAAGATAATATACTCCTTCCCTCAAAATTGGTAATCATTGCTCCCAAATGGTACTTTTTTTTTCTTTCTTTTTTTCTAGTGAGGCAATTGGGGTTAAGTGACTTGCCCAGGGTCACACAGCTAGTAAGTGTTAGGTGTCTGAGCCCGGATTTGAACTCAGGTACTCCTGACTCCAGGGCCGGTGCTCTATCCACTGCACCACCTAGCTGCCCCCAAATGGTACTTTTTGGTGAAATAATTAGAATAGAATAGATTCTTTAATGAATGAGATCTCTGTTTTTGTGGACAAATGAAATTTTTAGTGTTAATAATTTGTTTTTAAACTACTATAAAAGCATGACCAATTTAAATGCTTATCAACAAGTTAGAAAAATAAATGTGATTGTACAATAATGCCCATGGGCAAAAACAGTCACGCCACTTGATGAAACCTTTTAGTGCCTACTGAATAAGTATTAACTTAATTTATGTTGGTTGTATTTTTTTGTTGTTATTTGTGTAATGATTGCCTATTAAGTGTATTTTTTTATATCAGGTGCTGATATCAATTGTCAAGCCATGGACAAAGCTACCCCATTATTCATTGCTGCACAGGAGGGCCATACAAACTGTGTGGAGCTTTTACTTTCAAAAGGGGCAGATCCGAATCTTTATTGTAATGAGGACAAATGGCAGTTACCTATTCATGCAGCTGCTCAAATGGGCCATATAAGGTAGGTACTCAAAAAGACTGGTGTTAGTGTCATAATTAAACATTAATAAAGAGTGAACATTTTTTCCAGTACTAAAAGGGAGACAGAAAACAGATTGTTTGACTGTAATGTCATGATGTTTTTTCTTTCAGTATGATATAATTAACCTTGGATAACCAGCTTATTAGCAATAATTGCCTAGTATTATAATTAGAAAGATTTTAGTAGGATGCTGCACCCTCTGATCATAGAGTAGGAAACTTTCTAAGACTATGACTGTATTAGCATATGGAAATGTTTGTGAAGTAATGGGGGAGTAGTGGTTAACTTGAAACAAATTAAATAAAGACTTTGATTTTCTGCAAAATCACAGATTCTAGCACTGAATAATTTTGAATTACACATGTCAAAGACCCTTTGATTTATCATTGAAAGATTGAAAGTCTTTTATAATTAATGTTTGTAATAATTTAAATTCAGTTATACTAAAGCTTTCGCATCATATTCAGTTTTGCAGATTCATCTGTTGGGGACTGCCATATATTCCCTGTCTCCACTTTATTAAAAAAAAAAAAGAATTATTAGCTAATCTAATCTGGAAAAATTATATAATTGGACTTATGAAAAATTATAACGTTTAGAAAAATTATGATTGGGCCAAAAGTCCCATCTGGGTTGCCATTCAAATGTGAAAATATTTTAACTAACTAGGGCTAAATTGGGGGGACTAATCTATTGGAGGACTAATCTGGGGACTTTTGACTAACTGGCTATCTGACTGCTATTAATTTGATATGGGCCGTTTATAAAGTTCCACCACACTGCTCCACTCCCCAAATCGATAAGCAAAAGATTAAGAAGCCTCTTCCATTTTAACAGCAGAGGGTTTATTTATGAGATACAATTTAAAATTAAGAATACAGGGAAATAAAATGTACAACCTGACTGTGTTTGGGTGTCTTTCCACCTGCTGCGCCTGGAACTTTTTTAATACAATAAGGGCTGTTGCCACCTCTTCCCTTTGGGTATGTTCCACTTTCACTGCTCAACTCCTTTCACTAACTCCAAGCCCCTTTCATTTTGTCGATCCCCCTGCCTCTAACTTTCCTCTCTGTACTGCCAAGGCTGAAACCCTGTGTTTCTCTCTCACCAACCTCTCTTTCCCTTCTCCTTGTGCTCCAGTGTCCTTTTGTTTTCTTAATCTTCTGTCCTCTCCCAAGCTCCATACATCTGCCTCTTGCCCTAGTCCTTTAGCCTTCTCCTGCATCCTCTGTTCCCTAAATCTAGTCAGCCCCCCTTCTCCATTTTTCTAATTTTGTCATCCTCCCTGCTTCATATTGGCCTCCGTGCTTGCTCTTAGCCTTTTCTCCTTTCCCCTTAGTGCTCCAGCCTTTCTGCTCTCTTGTCAGCCCCCCTTGCTGTCTAACTCCCAGGTCTATATTTTTATTTCTTCTCTCCACTCAAATCTCGGGGCTTTTTTTCGCCTCCACACACACCAAGCTAATCCGCCAGCCAGCGCTTTGGCTGGGGGTACGCTGGAGCATCACGTGCGTACCACACCCAGAGCTCCAGGGGCCTGTGCCCCGTGCTGTGTGCCCAGGAACCTCTGCACAGGCCATGCTACAGGATCTGCCCAGGGCGGAGGGAACTGGGGATTTTTCCCCCCAGCTGTCTGACCTGGCGTCTCAGCCCATGGGGCTTTTTAGCTCAGCTGAAGCGGAAGGAGAGGGGCACCAGCCCCTTCCACACAGAAGAGACCCTGAGGGCTCAAGGCTTTCTAATCTCAGCCCAAAGGTAGGGTCCCCAAATCAAAGTAAATTTCCACAACTTAAAATCTGGTTATAAAATTGGCACCACTGAGCAGTATTGTATAATAGTCATTATGAGCAGGAGGACATGTTTGACTGAGAAAAAAGAATTAATATGCTTTTCTAAAACAGCAACAACAACAACAAACTATTAGAAAAGTTAAATAATATTAAGCCAATACTATATTTAAAGATAATTCTCAAGAGTATACTTAAAATAATCTCTGTTATATTTATAGGAATCTGAGGCTGAATTTAATATATTTCTCATTCATTTAAATTTATATATTTTGCATGGCAATAGAAGTTAAGTAACTTGAGCTGGGTCACACAGCTAGTAAGTGTCAAGTGTCTGAGGTCAAATTTGAATTCAGGCCCTCCTGACTCCAGGGCTGGTGCTTTATCTGCACTACCTAGCCCACTCCTCATTAATTCTTTAAAATTTAAAAAATTTATTTTAATTTTCAATTCCAAATTCTTTCCTTTCCTCCCTTACCCAGTGAGAAGGCAATAAAAACAAAGTCCATTACAAGTATGTATAGTCATGCAAAACAGATTTTTACATTAATAATGTCTAAAAAGAGAAGAACAAAATATATTTCAGTCAGCATTCTGGGTCCCATCAACTTTCTATCTGGAGGTGGATATCATGTTTCATCAATGTATAACATTGGCTAAGTTGACAAAAATGGAAATGATAGAGGCTAGGGAGCTAGGAGAAAACAAGTTTTTAAATTCACTATTGGTATTTTTTTCAATCCTACTTTCCAGTGATTCTAGATTACTTAGGTAATTTTCATTAATAATTAATTCAGGCATTGACTTATTTCTAAACTTTCCCACAACTTAAAAGGACCATATGCCAAGCACAGAATGGAACCATTTGAATAAAAAAGCAGGTAAAAATTCTGAAATGAGAATAAATTGATTTCATTTTATCTGTAATTATTTTCCTCTGATGAAAATAAAAACTGTCTCTTACTAATTATCACTCTTTTAAAAATATTTATTAATTCAAAAATACAACTTTATTTGGTACTTAAAGGAGTAAGAGAGGTATTTTAAACTTAATAGCATGTTAATACTTAGCTATTGTGGTGATATTTTAAGTTATTTCCTCAAACTTTAGATCAAAAGTTTGACTTTTAATGCCTACTTTTAATTTTTGAACAGGAGATGCTAGTGAAAAAGACTTAAAATGCTGCCCATAAATGTTAATTATAATTAATTAGATTTGACTTAAGATATACATGTAAAACTTTGTATAAAATATATGTATATACTTTTTGAGTAAATGTATATATTTCATCATAAAGTAGAAAATAGGCCATTAGAGCAGGAATGGAATTTAAGAGATTATCTGGTAATTTTACAGTTAAGTAAATGGAGATAACCAAAGAATTTTAAGTGAATTATCCAGTATTAAATGGCTACGAAGTAGCAGAGTTAGTGTGTACAGTGAGGGATGAAGGATGATGCTACTGGTAATATGTTACCCATTTTCCATGAATTCATGTATTTACAGAATCTTGGACATGCTAATACCAATTACTGATAGAGTTTGTGACACTGGTCCAGACAAAGTGAGTCCTGTTTACTCAGCAGTGTTTGAAGGTCATGAAGATTGCCTAGAAATGTTACTTAAAAATGGCTATAGCCCAGATGCCCAACCAGGTCTAGTCTTTGGATGCAGTTCTCCAATGTGCATGGTCTTCCAAAGAGAGTATGTATATTTAATACCCTTTTCCCTTATTTTTCCATACTGAGTTTTGTTTCTGTTGTTTTCTTGCTTTCATGATTAATTAAGTTAATTTTGTTGTTAATAACTAAATTGTAAAGTGATCTTTCCATGAAGCATTTCTCTCTTTAAGGCTATAAAAATTATAACAGTAAGATAACATTTTCAATTCCTACTTTAGATTTGGTTATATTTTTAATATAACTTCACTATTAATTTTTAAAACCACTTAATTATATTAAAGTAGCTTTAGGTACTTTTTGTCTGATTTACTTGTTCTTTAAGATATTACAGAAATTTAAGTAGGATTTTTACCAAGTATATTCAGAGGCAGTGACTGTGTTAGGAGGCTTTTCTCATGTAAGGGTCATTTTTACAGCATGATTTCATAAATTTGGAAGAAAGCTTAATAATTGCCAAAAATTTTTTCAATAATAAAAAGGATTTTTTACTGAAACTTCTATATAACATGTACTAGCCATTGCAGTTAAATTGTTTTTAAAATTTTCTTTCATCAAATTTGTTTTGACAGTCTCCCTTAACCTGAGGCACACAAATAAATGAAATATTTGACTAAATAATAAATATTGTTAAGTATTTAAATACTAAAGGTTTGATTGGCCTTGGCAAGTATTTGTGAAGCCAGTTGATGTTTAATGATAGGATTAAAACCAATGACTTAAAAAGAATGTAAGAAATATTATTCTTGTTCTGACCCATATCTCATCTGGTCTTTAAAAGTACCATCAAGGGATGTTTTTTTACTGAAATGTTGGCCATCAAGTGATATCTTTTTGGATGGGTGGGGTGGAGGAGGGAGTGATAGCATCCTAAGAAGACTACGAAGGCAGCAATTCCCAAACTATTTAGGCTCAAGGTCCCTTTATACTTTGTTGACTCCAAATAGCTTTTATGTGAGTTCTATCTATCAATACTTGCTGTATTAGAAATTAAAAATGATAAATTGAAAAAGATTTATTCACCCATTTAAAAATAACAGTACTAAAATCAGCCAACTAGCATTTATTAATTGCCTACTATGTGCTAGGAATACAATTAAGGCAGAAACTTCAAAAACAAGACAACCAATCCCTGCTCTCATGGAGCTCACAGTCTAATCAGGGAGACAACATGCAAACTATTATGTGAAAACTACATATGGTGTAAATTGAGGGTAGTCTCAGACGGAAGGCGCTAAGTTTAAGGAGGAATGGGAAAGGCTACTTGCAGAAAATGGAATTGTACCTGAGATTTGAAGGAAACCAGGGAAGCCAGGACATGAGGAGGGTGAAAATACCAGACATAAGGAGGATGTATGAAGTGAAAAATGCCCAGAGTTGATAGATTGGGTGTCATGTGTGAGGTACAGCAAAGAGGCCAGTGTCACTTGATCAGAGTATGTGGGTAGTTGTATAAGAAGAAGACTGGAAAAGTAGGAAGGGGCCAGGTTATGAAGGATTTTTTGAAGACTAAATAGAAGATTTATATTTGATCATAGAGTAATGAGCCACTGGAGTTTATTGAATATTGAGGGTACTATCATCAGACTTGCTTTTTAAGAAGATATTAACATAAATAACTTTTATGAAGAATAACTTCTTTCAAAAGCAAAACAAAAACAGAAAAATAGTAAATTTTTACCCGTTTCTTTAATGTCCAGTGTATTGGAAAACAGTTGGATTCTTCTATCTGCTTCTGTATTAAATCTGTTATGATAGGTTTTTTATTGAACTATAATAAACAAAATTCCAAACTCACATAAATACATATTTGGAAAAAAGGAAGAGTATTTTAATCTCTTTTTCACATAATTGTAGATATTCTTTCATATGAAACCAAAACTTGACAAGTAGCAGTTTCTTAAAAGATTACTTGCAATATGGACTCTGAATCACATCATTGACCAGTAGGTCTAATAACCCTTTAAAATGGATCTTTTACCCTTGCATGTCTTTGTAGCATTATGCATTGCCATTTGGAAAATGGTGGTACACTGAGTTATGTAGATCTGCCAGATGTTGACACATTTCATTTTATAATATCAATAAATAAGATTCTTTAATATCATCATCTATTTTAACAGAAAAGTCTTTAAGCATTGGAAAACTGTCAAGCTCATGGTGGCACATACAAGTTTTCTAAAACTCTTGGTTTTCTCTTGAAAGCTCAAATTTTACCACTGGTAACAAATACTTTCAGTTATTTTCCTTCAACTCACTGTGTTAATTTTCAAGAAAATGCCTGCCAATTCCCCAAGTCTGAATAATTATAGTTTGTCAGTCATTTTTCCAAGTAAATACAATGTTCATGAAGAGTGGTCAGTTCAACTCACAACCCAGACAGTTAACCAGGTGCTTTCACTGAGAACCCTCAGACCTCAGGAGGCAGTGGGTGTGCTTTAGGTGAGCTTCCTGTTTTTATCATACAGAATATTAAAAAGATGTTTTTTCAAGGTTGAGATGTAATTAAATGAATAATCTTTATTCATCAAGGACATTCCACCTAAGAACATTTCACTTAAAAACTGGCATTTTGTCCTTTTACTCTAAGTGTGTAGCAGTGAAGAATACAATGATCACTTGTATAGGTGGCTATCACTGCCTTGTGATTTGTGTACCAGCAGTTTGACTCACCATTGCTTTTGTGTCATCAGTGCAATTGTGAGCATGGTTGTTTCAGGATTAACTATGAGGTGTGTGTGTGTGTGTGTATTCAACACTTTGAATATTTCAGCACCACTTGTGAATGTTGTAAAGTATTCATGTAAAAGAAGATTTTGATGATCAGTTAGTTCTAATACCTGCATGCCCACCTCTGTCTGTAGATTCATCCATTAGTCAGGCAAATGTTCAGTTCTATAGATGAGATATTAACTCAGTCTTAATGTTTGCAGCTAAGTCTTCAATTTTCAGATCATGGAGCCTCTGGAAAACTCCCCTGTATACTTGTGAGAGAATCAGAATAAAAAGGGGCAAATAACATCATGTTATTATTATAAAAAATAGTTTTGACTTCACAGAGCTTCTGAAAAATCTCAGGAATCCCCTGGGAAATGTAGACACTTTTGAGAACTGCTGTACACTAAAGTACACTACAAGAATCCATGAAAAGCTTTTATCAAGTATTTGTTAAAATCCAGGAAAACTATATCGACAGATCACCCATACCTATCAAAAAGAGATGTAAAGGTTATCTGAAATGATCTTTTCTTGATGGAGCCATGCTGCCTTGTTATGATTACAGCTTCTTTTTCTAGAAATTCACTCACTATCAGTCTAACACTGATCTAGAATTTTATTAGGAATTGAAGTTAAGTTCTGTAGTTTGCAAATTCTGTTATTTTTCCTCTTTTGAAAATCAGGACATTTGTACTTCTCCAGCCCTATGGTACCTCATTTCATTTTCTGTGATCTTTAAAATAGTCATCATGGCTTAGCAGTCTCATCTATCCATTCTTTCATTACCTGAGTATGTCATTCATCTGGACCAGGTGATGTTGATTCATGAAAGGCAGTGAGGTGTTCTCTTATGCTCATTCTATTTATAGTGGATATCAACTCCTTATTAAACTTTTTTGTTTTATCTTTACCAGTTCAAAAATAATTCTCCAAAATTAAGAATCAATTAGCTCTGCATTCACTCATGTTTTTTTTCTTTTATCATCCAAAGCGGTAGTCTTATTCCTTCTTTGTTCCTTTACCTTTCTTTAGTATTGTTTAAAAATCCCTTTTTCTCATCCTTAGCTTTCTTTGTCAGTCTTGTTATTCAAAGCTTTAGCATTCCTGACACTATTTGTTCAGGAACATTATTCATCTTCTTTTATCTTTGCTTCTATTTTCCAAATTTTGAGATAAAGCTCAGACTTATGATTTCATGGCATAGGGGAGAGGTCAGCAGACTATGGTCCTGTGCTTTCTATGGCCCCTGAGCTAAAAATGATATTTACATTTTTAAATAAAGTTTTGAATAAATTTTAAAATGTAAAAATGATAATTAGCTGTGGGCCATAGAAAAAACAGGGGTGGGGAAAAAAGTGTGCTTTGCTGACTCCTAGTAGGAAACTCCCAAAGGAGGGAACTCTGTCTACCTCCCTTGCCATCTTCCTTGGAACTTGTAGTCTTTGGGGGGGGGGGGCAATTGGGGTTAAGTGACTTGCCCAGGGTCACACAGCTAGTAAGTGTCAAGTGTCTGGGACCAGATTTGAACTCAGGTCCTTCTGAATCCAGGGCCAGTACTTTATCCACTGCGCCACCCAGCTGCCCCACAACTTGTAGTCTTGAGAGTTGGTCCAGATTACTGAGAAATTGTGACTGCTCAGGGTCCAATACCTTGTGTGTGTGTGTGTGTGTTTGTGTGTATTAAAATCTAGGTTATTTTCATGAGTTTTCTTTACATCCCTGCCTAGTTTTTAGGCAGCTTCCCTTTTTGATTCCCCCACTGGAATTGATTCTCTTCATGTCTTCAGAATTTCATTTTTGAGAGCTTTGTATCTTTCTTGGGCTGAGTTCTTTAAGAATCCTTGGGATCCTACCCATCATTCCTCTGAACTTCCTGAAACGTGTTCTCTCAAATCTTGCTTCTATGGCTATTCCCAGATTTGTGTTTTCTTTGTCACAGACTTGAATATGGAGTGGTCATCCTCCCTCTAAAGTTCCCAAATATTCTCCTTTGTTGGTTCTGACACTTTTGAAATATGAAGTTATCATTAAGGCAGCTAAAATATTGGCTGCTCTGCTCTTAACAGAGAGAGCTTCAGAATATGTCTGGATGTTTGGAGACCCCATCAATACTATCTCATGTGTTTTTGCGAGTCTTGCGATCTATTTCCAAAACTCTTTATTTCTGCCTCCACTGATCTCCATTCATACTTCTCTATTTTACTATGCCCTAGAGTTCCTGGATTTTCTTATCAGAGTGATTCCTTGATATACAGTGATTCCCTCTTTCCCTTCTATACACCCTGCCTCACTCTAGCTAACTCTAGTAACTAGCTCACTGTAGCTCCTTTTGAATAACTTGTGTTCTAGCCAAATTGACTTATGTAATGTTCTCTGGACATAACATCCTATCTCCTACATGCATACTTTTTCACAGTTTTCACTCCAAGGATGCTGTCCCTTCTCATTTTTGCTTCTTGAAACCTCTTTCTCACTGCAAGACAGACTGAGCCCACCTCTGAGAAACCATTTCTGAATCCCTTAGTTGTTAGTTCCTCCCTCCCCAACATGGGTTTGTACAGGGTGGACCAAAAGTCATGAATGTTTAATATCTCCTTTATTTTTTGTTTTTAATTTACAGTATCTTAATATCATATATAGTACATATAGGAACTGATTTTACATTACAGGTGAAAAATCAAACCTCATAAATGGCAAAAAATAAAGAAAAATTAATTTTCCAAAGGTTATTAAAACATCAGACCTCTTTGTGACTTTTGGCCTACTCTGAATATATTATAACTGACCAGTAGAATATAAATTCCTTGAGGGCAGAGACTATTTTGGTTTTATCTTTGTATTCCTAGTTCTTATTGCATCTCCAATACATACAGTGCTTAATAAATGCTTGTTCATTTTTTTTTTCCAGCAACAAACATTTATTTTATTTTCCAGTTACATGTAAGGGTAGTTTTCAACATTCATTTTCATAAGATTTAGAGTTCCAAATTTTTCTCCCTCCCTCTCCTCCCCCCTCCACAAGATCGCAACCAGGTTATATATGTACAATCCACAAGTGTTCTTTTTATCAGTTCTTTCTATAGGGATGCATAGTAAGTTTCCTCATTAGTTCCTTGGGATTGTCTTGGATCATTGCACTGCTGAGAGTAGTTAAGTCATTCACAATTACTCATTGAACAATACTGCTGTCACTATTCGCAATGTCCTCCCAGCTCTGCTCACTTCACTATACATCAATGTTCATTAGTCTTTCCAGGTTTTTCAGGGATCATCCTGTTTGTCATTTCCTGTAGCACAAGACCATTCCACTACAATCATATAGCACAGCTTTTTCCATCATTCCTCAATTGATGGACATTCCCTTGATTCTCAATTCTTAGCCTCCACCAAGAGTTGCTATAAATATTTTTTGTACAATTTTTCCCCCTTTTCTCTTTTTCATGTTTACTATTGTTTACTGTTTCCCTTCCATCCTATTCCCTTCCCCATGATATTCTATTATCCATCTTCTTTCATCCTATCCCTCTTCAAAAGGGATTTGCTTCTGTCTGTCCCCTCCCCCACTCTGCCCTTTCTTCTTTTGCCCCTCTCTCTTTATCCCCTTCCCCTCCTATTTTCCTGCTGGGTTAGAAAGATTACTCCACCCAATTGAGTATGTACATTATTCCCTCCTTGAGCCAATTTTAATGAGATTGAGGTCTTTGAGCCATTTCTGATGTGTGTTAGGCTCATTTACTGCCCAGATTAAATAGATTACTCCACCTAGTTGGGTGGAGTAGTCCCTACTTGAGGCAGCTCTGATGAGTTTAAGGTCTTTGAGCCTTTTCTGATGAGTGTAAAATTCATTTACTGCCCTGCTCCTCTCCCATCTCTTCTCCCACTCCATAAGCCTTTTCCTGTTTCTTTCATGTAGGATTTCACTTCTGCCCTTCCCCCTCCCCCAGTGCATTCCCTTCACCCCTCCATTTAACCTTAAAGATGTCATCACCTAGCTAAGTGACACAGTGGACAAATCATCACCCCTGGACCCAGGGGGATCCCAGCCAAAACCTGGCCTCAGACACAAGACAGTCACCCACTGTACAACCCCAGATATGTCCCCCAGCTCCAATTTTTTATGGTTCTCTAGGGTCTTATATTTGAAAGTCACATTTGCCATTCAGTTCAGGTCTTTTCATCACAAATATCTGAAAGTCTTCTTTTTCATTAAAGTCCCATTTTTTCCTCTGAAGGATCATGATGAGTTTTGCTGGGTAGGTGATTCTTGGTTGTAATACCATTTTCTTTGCCCTTTGGAATATCATATTCCATATCCCCCAGTCCTTTAATGTAGAAGCTGCTAGATCTTGTGCTATCCTGACTGGGGCTTCACAGTACTTGAATTCTTTCTTTTTGGCAGATTGCAATATTTTTTCCTTGACCTAAGAGCTCTGGAATTTGGCTATAATATTTTTAGGAGTTTTCCTTTTGGGATCTCTTTCTGGAGGTGATCAGTGGATTCTTTCAATTTCTATTTTAGCTTCTTCTTCTAGAATTTCAGGGCAATTTTCCCTGAGAATATCTTGGAAGATGGTGTCTAAGCTCTTTCTTTGATCATGGTTTTCAGGTAGACCAATAATTTTCAAGTTATTTCTCCTGGACCTATTTTCCAGGTCGGCAGTTTTTCCCAAAAGATATTTCACATTGCCCCCTTTTTTATTCATTTGTATTTGCTTTATTGTGTAAGTCACTGGCTTCCATTTGTTCAATCCTAATTCTTAGGCAATTATTTTCATCAGAGAGCTTTTGTGTCTCCTTTTCCATTTGGCCAATTTGACTTTTCAAGCTGTTGATTTTTTCTCATGTCTTTCCTGCATCACCCTCATTTCTCTTTCCATTTTTTCCTCTACCTCTCTAACTTTATCTTCAAAGTCCTTTTTGAGCACCTCTATGGCCTGAAACCAATTCATATTTTTCTTGGAAGCTTTAGATATAGGAACCCTGATGTTGACATCTTCCTCTGAGGGTGCCCCTTGGTCTTCCTTGTTATTGAAGAAACTTTCTATGGTCCTCACCTTTCTCTGTCTGCTCATCTTGCCTTTCTTTAACTAGACTTTTAGCTCCTTACAGTGGGGCACTGTTTGCAGGCTGCTGTATCCCAAGCTTAAGAAGTCCCAGGTGGTATGATTTAAGGAGAATCAGGTTCTTCCCTCACCCAGCCTGTTTCCTGGTCCTAGATGACCCCAGACCAACTTGCTAATCAACCAGCTTTGTGTGTTGTGGTTGTTAGCTCTGATGAGCCCGAGCCTCCCCCCCCCCCCACCTGGGCCTCTGCTACTTAAGTCTACCTCCTGTTTCTCAGCAGGGGTGTAAAAATCCAAGTTCTGCCTCAGCCCCAGCATGGACCCCTGTAGTCTTCCCCCCTGCCCAGGGCTCAGCCCACTCACCAGACTGTGAGCTTAGTTCCAGACAACACCGGTGCTTCAGCTGATTCAGAGGCTCTGAGGGTCTGCTTCTCTGGTGAGGCCTTCCTGGGACTGGATCTGTGTGAGGGTGACTGTGGGGTTGGGCAGCTCCCTCCTTCTGACCTTCCAAGCCGTTCTTGGTTAGAAGATGATTTCAGCACATTCTTCTGTGAGTTTTGCTGCTCTGGGCATTTTCCTATGGCATTATTTGGATGTTTTTTGGAGCTATCGTGTCATGAGACAGTGCTTGTTGAATTAAAATTTTCAGTGTTTCAGGCAAGAATAGTGATTTGTATGACGTAGGATTTGCCTCCTTGAGTTAGGATCTCTATTTTTAATAATAACAATAATAATCGCTAGCATTTCTATAGTGCTTTCTATGTGCTAGGCACTATGCTAAGCACTTTTACACATATTATCTCATATTTTCCTTTAGTTTTTTCCCCTTATTAAATTTACCCATCTAATTAATTTAATTTGCCTAGGATTAATATTCTGAAAGATCTCTCCTGAGTATCCCTGTGAAATGAGGAACATCTGAAGCAGTGACCGTAACATTTTTCTTTAATACTCTAAAATATCAAGAGAAACAGTGTCTTCCTCACTAATGTACAGCTTTGTAGCCAAAGTGATTAATGCAGTTGCAGTCAAACATTAACAGGTGCAATGACATGAAGGCAGTTTCTTAAGTGAACAGATGAACAAACTCAATTGGGAAACTTTTTTTTTTTTAATGAGTCTTAACAACTGGAGTTGGTACAGAAAGAAATTAGAACTTTTCCCAGAGTTTGACCTTCTGCTAAAGATCATGGCTGATTGTGGCCACAGAATTGAACCCTGGAAGAGCTTGTAAAATTATTTTTTCTATCTTTTCAACCAATACTGATCACTATTCCCTCCCCACCCCCCAAAACCAAAAACCAAAACAGAAAAGATTGGTTTCATTTTACCATAGTCTTGTATGATAGGTGTATCCAGCTAATGTTTCTTTTTTTTTTTTTTTTGTCCAATTGAACATTCATTAAGCATCTGCTTTGTGCAAGGCATTATGCTAGTTTCTGGTAACATAAAGACACAAATGAAATAGTCCCTGTCTTCCGGGTACGTTGTCCTTTTCTTACTTTTTAACATATATACAAGTTAGTAATTAAAAAGCAATTTCTACTTTAAAAAATTTCTACTAATTAAAATTTCAAATTTCTAAAATTTCTTTCTAACATATGAAAGTAAGTAAAAAGCAATTTCTACTTTTAAAATGTTTTTTTAATTCTACTTTTTCTTTCTAAAATTTTTAAATTTTTATCCATTTAAAAATTATTAAACATAATAAATATTTTTATTTAAAGTTTTGAGTTTGAAATAATTATTTAAAATTATTTTTTGAAAATTTAATTTGTCTACTTTTCTTACTTTCTAACATAAACACAGGTAAAATTACTAAAAGCAATTTCAAGAGGTTTGGTTCAAGATCAGATGTCATGTATGGAGAGTAGCTGAAAGTTATTCAAGTAATTTTTAATATAGCTTATTCAATGATAAGCATTGTGCATTTCAGCAGCATTTTTGTATTTGCCTGGTTAATTCTTTCATTCATTTTACCTTATGTTTTGTTTTTTTGCAGGGCAATAAGGGTTAAGTGTCTTGCCCAGAGTTACACAGCTAGTTAAGAGTCTTTTGGGGGGTGGGGGGGATGAGGATTAAGTTACTTACCCGGGGTCACACAGCTAGTTAGTGTCAAGTGTCTGAGGCTGGATTTGAACTCGGGTCCTCTTGAATCCAGGGCCGGTGTTTTATCCACTGTGCCACTTAGGTGCCCCTCTCATTTTACTTTTTTTTTTTTTTCACTTTTAAAAACTTTTATTAAGTGCCTACTATATGCCAGCCACTGCCTTAGGTCCTGGAGATTCAAAAACAAAATCAAAACAATCCTTTTAATATAAAATACTAGCGATTATGGAATGGAACGATCTCACTGTGGGGAATCACAGGGCCCAGGTCCCTACAATAGCTTTGCCACAGATGATGCTGTTACTCTGCTAGACTTGAGTTTCCTCATATGTAAAAGTGAAGGGTTTTGACTAGGGAAGAGAATAAGCATTTATATAGAATCTAATAAGTGCCAGACACTGTACTATAAACTTGATTATCTCATTTGATCTTCACAACAATCCTGGAAGGGAGGTATTTTTATTATCCCCATTTTACAGTTGAGGAAACTGAGGCAAACAGATTAAGTGACTTTTCCAGGGTCACACAGCTATTGTAAGTGTCTGAGGCCAATTTTAAACCCTGGTCTTCCTGATTCCAGGCCCAGCACTCTATCCACCAGCGCCACCTAGCTGACTAGATGATTCTAAGGTTTTTTTCAGCACTGTCTTTTATGATCCATCTAAAATGACCAATTTGTCCCTTTTTTGTTTCTCCATTTCAAAAAAACCTTTTTAAATTTTTATTTATTTATTTGTTTTTGTTAAATAGGATGTATGTGCTTTCTCCCAAATCTGGGCCTCCCTGTGAATTGGAAAACAAATAATTGTGTGTGTGTGTGTGTCTACATATATATGCATGGCAATTCATAATTCTGAGAGCAAGACTTATTCATTGTTCCTTTTAAAAACAGATAAACAAAAACCCAAGACTTTTTTCTTGCCTCATTAGCTACATTTTAACTTTACTAACTATCTGATACTACTTATTCTTTGAATAGCTTTTATTATTTTAGTCTCTTCTAGTGAGTTCATTTTATTCTCTGTATTTGTGAAAGAAGTATTCTCTTATATGAGCCCCTAGACTCATTCTTATTGTATGTGTTCTGCCTTAGCATCATATCATTTGGAGGAACTGTTAATGTTCAGAATAATAACTAAGTACCCATTTCTATCTGTATATTGTAAAGGTTGCCTGAAATAGATTTTTTTAAATTAAAATTTAGATGATAACTTATTCTCCACTTTTTGATAGGGTGTCATCAATAATTCATGTTATAAGAAGAAATAGAACCTAAATCATATCAGGAGTCTTCATCTGATGGCCAAACTCTTACTTTTTTGGAATTGGCTTGCTTTAATCTGTCTATTAAATGCTTATTTTTTTTCTTTTTTGGTGGAGAAAAAAAAGACTGAGTATAAGATGACACAACTCTGTGAGATAGTACAAGAATGATTATATTCTTTTTACAGAAGAACAAACTGAAACTGAGTTTGGGTGGTTTGCCCATTTTTATTCAAGTATTTCATTTAGAGTTAATTAGAAAAAGTTAATTCTGTAACTAACAATCCATCATCAAAGACCTAGATTATAACACTGTTGTTTCATAGACTTTCAGTGGTATCATTTTACTCTCCCTAATGAATGACAATAAGAATATTAAAATGTCTGTCTGAGAAGCCATGTCCCGAAGTGGGTAGAGAGCTTGTTTCAGAGTCAAGAAGATCTGGGTCCAAATCCTGCTTCTGACTCACACTGGCTCTGTTACCCTAACCATTCTCCTTAACTTATGAGTGTCCCAGGCAGCCTTCTAACACTCTTGATTGTAGAGAAGGTACCAGTCTGCACTAGGAGAGCCTGTGCTTCTTATGCTATTTAAATCACAGGTCCAGTTAGAAAAAAAAAATTATCTAGTGTTTCTCTTTTGATTTCAATGTGACTATTTCATGAAGTGGTCAGATCTCATAACACTTAAACAAAAGATATTCACAGTAGTTCATATAGCTTTGTAGTCACTGCTACATTTCTGGTGGTGCAGTAAGTTGAACATGAATATATATTCCTATCACAGCTTTTAGAATGGCTTAGATAGCCTTTTTAACTTTGCCAACCAAATTCCAATCCTATGAAGGTACCATACTGGATTTTGAAATAGGCCACTGGTTTTGCTTTGCTGAAGTGAAAATGCCACTAGTTGATCATTTTGATTAAATTTATTTCACTTTAGATAAAAGAATATTTTAGGAGGACCAAATGATGAAGATACTCCCGTCTATCCCCTATTGCAACCCAACCCCGTTCCTGTCAAGATATCTCTCTGACTGTGTTTGTTATATAACTCTTGTTTCTATGTTCACAGTATATAGATTGATCTCTTTTTGTGTGAATTGCACATGTGCATGAATACATCTGATTAATAGCCAAAATATGCCATATGAGGCCTCCTCTAACATATATAAGCTTTCTAGTAATAAATGACTTGGATTTATCATATAGTTTTATTCCATGTCCACAATTACTTGATTGACTTGTATTGCTTTAGCTCTGGGTAAGATAAGAACCTAGTTAAATGTATTCAGAATGGTTGATCTAGATAGGACAGTTAGCATAGGTATATGATAATGACTATTTAGAAGCCACATCCTATTGCAGAATTATTTAAATGGAAAACTATATGTAATTAAGCAATGGCCACATTATCATTAATTTATACTAAACCCACTGAATTGTAAAATATTTCCCTTTAATAATTTCTCTGAGAATGATCAATAGCTAATGGTTTGGATGGTGCTATTTAATCTTTTAAATGAGGAAGAGCACAAATTAGAATTTTAGTGAAGTGGATATAAAAAATTTACATGGATTAGGTGGTTTTTAAAATGTAATCATGGGGACTTAGCTGCTTCAAATACTGATTTAAAAGCTATATAAATAATTTTTAGAGCTATAATGTTTTATGTGACAGAAGTTCAGTATTTTATATTTACTTTACCCACTCCAAGATTTTATGTGTAAGAATTTAATTTTATCAGTCAGCACTATGTTTTCTTTTTAAAGTATTTGAATAATAAAATTAATTTTAAAATTCAACCTATAAATTTGTCCTTGGTTCATAGAGTGAATGTTTTTTGTGCTTGGTTTTCTATTTCGAAAACTTCAAAAGTAAGAGAGAAGCTGACCCAGGATGTTGGTAAAGGGAACTGGAGTCTTTCAGATTGCAATTGACCTTTAGAGTTTAGGAATTGGATACATTATTCAATAATTAATGAGATGATTAAAAAGAGTAATCTTGTAAAAGCTTATATAGTTAGAAGATTTAATTTGTTTTTGTCAGTTTTTAGAATAATATTTTTTGTTTTTTCAGATGTTTGAATAATATTTTTTTCCAAGTATCGTTATTCTAACTAGATTATCTTCTTTTGTTATGGTAAAGCTCTGGGCACTTCGGAATGGTGGATATTTTTCTGAAATATGGAGTCCAGCTAAATGAAATGCATTTGGCATACTGTCTGAAGTATGAGAAGTTTTCAATATTTCGGTACTTCTTGAAAAAAGGCTGCCCATTGGGAACATGGAACCATTTGTCTGAGTTTATAAAGCATGCAGTTAAAGCACAAGCAGAGTACAAGGAATGGCTGCCATCTCTCCTGTTAGCAGGATTTGACCCAGTCAATCTACTCAGCAGTTATTGGTAAGGAATCATACAACAGAGACCTCCCAGCCTTTGGGAAGGAATTGTATTTTATTTCCCCAAAGCCTCAAGATCAGTTAATGTTGGGGGAATCTGATGAAAAAACGAGGGTGAGGGGTCAAAAACCAGGAGCCTCAGTGAAATGCTCATAAAATTTGGGGGAGTGAGTGGTCTGTGGTGGCAGCTTTGGTTCATGGACTTCTTCCTTGGAAATGACTTCAGGAGAGGGAATAATGATTTGATCTACTATGACTGACCATTTGGAGATCCCTGCCTTACAATGTCTTACAGTTTTGGTACTTCTTAGGGGACAAAGACTAGTCTCTGAACTAGTTGGTCACATACAGATTATTGTTATAAGCATTCATTGTACTATGTAGTTATTCAGGGACTACTAAGGTATATAAGACTTTTTGCACCTACCCTAAATGACTTTTTGTGCTTTTGTGGTTATTATTCTTTTTACTTTGTCAGCTGTCACTTGTCAGTGGGCCTGCTTTTACCAACACACCTACCTGCCTCTTGTTTACCCAGTTTAGGAATTGCATTCGTAAATACCTCTGAAGTCAGTGGTCTCCTGAATATATTCCTTGGTCTGGATAGGAGGTTAGACATTTGGAGAAGGCAAGCAAGTGGGTCTAATCTTTTTTAGAACTGTTGGAAGAAGGAGGAGGGAAAGGGCAATTAACCAATCAGTCAGTCAATAAGCATTTATTAAGTACTTTCTGTGTGCCACGTACTGGTAAGAATTGGGGATAGAAATACAAAATTGTCTTTGTCCTTAAGGAACTTACATTCTATTGAAGGGAGACAAAATTTATATAAATAAGTATGCATCAATACATATGAAGTCATTTTTGTTTGTTTGTTTTGGAGGGAGCACTAGCAGCTGGGGGATCAGGAAAAGCTTCATTGTTGGTATTGGTTAAGTGAGGTTTTGAAGGAAATAAGAATTCTAAGAAGTGGAGGTGAAGTGGGACTGCATTACAAGCATGGAGGATAGCCAGTAAAAATGCACAAAGGAGAAGCATTCCATCAAGGAGATGAAATATATGTGAAGAACAGCAAAAAGACCATTTTGGTTGAACCTGAAACTGAGGAGAGGAGTGGGGTAATGTATAATAAGGTTGGAAAGATAGGTTGTGGCCAGGTTGTAGAAGGCTATAAAAGTTAAAGAGATGTTTGTATTTGATCCTAGAGGTAATAAACAGCTGTTTATTTAAGCTAGTGGCATGGTTAGACTTCTACTTTAGGAAAATTACTTTAGCAGCTTTGAGGAGGGTGGATTAGAGTTGGGAGAAACTTGAGATTGGAGAAGGGTAGCCATAGATTTTCAAGCATCAAAGCTTTGTTTTATTTCTTACAAATGTTTTAACAGTATTTTGACTACCATTTTTTCATTATAAATGTCCAGAAAGTTTTAATGATACCTCATTGTGACATGGATAAGAATCTAAGACAACAATTTGTCCAAAAAAAGACTCGGTATAAGTATGATGTAGCAACCCATAAAGTTTATGTAATTGAGCTTTATTTAGAGGGCATAGCGGAGCAGCTAGGTGGCGCAGTGGATAGAGCACCTGCCCTGGATTCAGGAGGCCTGAGTTCAAATCCGGCCTCAGACACTTGACACTTATTAGCTGTTTGACCCTGGGCAAGTCATTTAACCCCAATAGCCTCACCAAAACAACAACAACAAAAAACAAACCAAAAAAAAAAAAAGAGGGCATAGCTTCCAGGGGTCAGATGGCGCCACCAGGGCCCTCACTCCACACAAGCGTCCACAGCCCTGCTGTTTGAAAACACGGGGACCAGTGGCTGCCCTGTGATCTTTTGTCTGTATCTGCCCTACTCAGACTGCATCTGGAATATTGTGTTCAGTTCTAAAAACAAAGTTTGAAAGGGACATTGATAAACTGGAGAGCATCCAAAGAAGGGCAGTCAGGATGATGAAGGGCCTTTAGTATATGATATATGAGAATCAGTTGAAAGAATTGGGAGATGTTGAACCAGGAGAAGAAAAGCAATAGAGGACATCACTGCCATCTTTAATTATTTGAAGGTCTGCCAAGTAGAAGAGGGATTAGACCCAAGAGGACAGAACCAGGTGCAGTGGATGGAAACGGCAAAGAGATTCATTTAGGCTTGACATCAGCAGACACTTTCTAAGATTTAGAGCCATCCAAAAGAGGAATGATCTGTTCCAAGGGGGTTATGGTTCTTCCTTCATGGAGATTTCCAAAAAGATACTGGATGACTATTTGTCAGCGACATTATAGCTGGAATTCCTTTTGTGTATGGTCAGGCCTCAGTAACTGCTGAGCTCCTTTCCAAGCCTTATATACTCTTTGATTTCATGATTCTCTGAATAGGTAGAGAAATTACAAAGATTTCAATAAGAGCCTTCAAATTAAACCAACAAATATGTTGCCATTCAAAGACTTAAGTGCATGCTCCAGGACTTGGTCCAGGACCTGAGGTTTAGACATTAAATTCTCTCCTCCAGAATCCAACCTAACACTTGTGCCTTAGATGCAAGACTCATTACCTCCAACAGGCCTTTACTTTGTGGATTCTTTTCAGGACAAAAGATTCAGATACACATTTCATTTTTGTCTTTGTATTTCCAGTGCTTAACATGGTGCATGGCATATAGTAGGCACTTAATGAGGTTCTTAGGATTATCTGTCTCACGTTGTAAGGTACTTTGGTGGCCATGCTTGCTGATTGATAGATTTAATGAAAAAGTGGGAATCAAAGAGGAGGGCAAAAAACATGTTGGAAATTACAATCATCAATGAGGAATGTGAGAGACTGAATACTTATTTTTCATGAATATTTTCTTTAAGAAAAGATTCAGAAGGTTCTGAACATTGTGACCACTACATGACATTACCAAAAAAGACATTGATTACATTTTAACAGACAGGAAGTGACTACTGATTTGTGAGTCATTCCTAAATCAGCTTTGTATGTACAGTTTAGAGCACTAATGTTTTAGCACAATGAACAAAATTAATGCAAAGTTAGAAGAAAGAATACAAGGAGAATAAAACAATAGCTTTCAAGTAAAACAACTTCAGTCTAACACATTCAGACAAGTTACTGGTGAAAAATAAGATATTTGTGGTTAAAAGTACATCAGCATCAATTACTAAATTTTATAAAGTTTAACCATTGTATATTAAATTTAGTCTACTCAGATGAGTAGAATAAAGGGCCTAATCATTAAACTCAGGAATTACTTGCCAAACTGGGAAGTATAGTGGTAAAGAACAATACTAGTTTAAAATATAAGTTTGTCTTTAAAATCTTATGGGGAGGATGAACAATCAGTAATCTTTTGTAAAGCCTCTGTGCTACACATTCAAAGAATGAAACACTTTTATTGTCTAAAGGTATGCAACAGATACTGATTTTGAGTGGCAGTTCTTCATTTTAAAAGAGTGAGAGAGAAAAGCAGTAGAGGGCAAAACCAATTTAAAGTTGGGTCTAGAGACCCAACTAAGCTAAGCCATCCAAAGGGCATTTATGTGCATGAATTTTTAAAACAAATTATTTTTACCATCAAGGACAGTAGAGCTACCATAATTGAACTCTACTATCATAGTCCTGGACAGGCTTATCAAGAAGCTAAAAATGGCATTGAAGATAATAAAGATGAGAAAAGACAACTGAATGAGACCAGCTATACACAGAGGAGAACCATGTTGCAGGTGACACATTTGTGAAGTCATTGAAGGATTGATTTCCAAGATTTCCGAAAAAAGAAGTTTGGAAAGATTGGAACAAAATCTCTAACCTTAATCTTTCCTACCCTCTGCAAAGGCTACTGAAAGAACATTTGTAACTATCAGCTGATATATGCCTATTTATCATTTATGATAGAATTTTAATAAGAATAACCTATACATGCATAAAGGGAATCCTCAATGAGGGTATTAGCAAACCTTTGCCTAGTCCACAGCAGATTACATCTTCATCCTCACACAATTGACTGAAAAGTGTAGACAATATATAATCCCACTGTGTTTGTTTTATTGGTTATTGACCATGTTAAAAAATAAACAAACAAACCACTGGATTTAGTAGAACAAAATGCCACTTCAAAAACAGTCTTTCAATAAGATGTCTCTCACACATGAAATAAAAATATACAAGGTTTCTTGAAACATATAACAATGGAGAAAACTCTCATTGATGACTCCTGTTATTAATATTAGGCAAAGCATAAAAGAGACCTTCATATTTGTCAACAGTGTATACCACTATCTTGTAAGAGATCCAATGTAGATTCAAAATAGAAGAGGGATTTCCATGAAATGATGAGGTCTTCCAGATAATTCTGCATGTAAATAACAGTGCTAATTGTACCAAGCTCTAGGACATTGCATTTAAAATAAATAAGATTCATAAATCAAAAACTTGGCTTAATTATTTATCTAAGAAAAAATAAGTAGATGAAGAATATCTACTGTCCAGACTGTGTGTGTATCTTGGGCATGCACTGGCTTCTTCCCTCCTGCCTAAAAACATGCCCATTTCTTCTTCCCTGTCCTCAAAAAACACCCACTTCATTTTTCCATCCTGGTGAACTGTTCTATATCTTTTCCATTGTTTGTGACTAAACTCCTTGAGAAGGCTGTTTACAATAGGATCCTCCACTTTCTATTCTCTTTTCTTTACCCCTTGTAATTCAGTTTCTAACCTTTTCATTCCACTGAAGCTGCTCTCTCCACTGTTACAAGTGGTCTTTTAGTTGCCAGATATGATGACCTCTTCTCAATCCTCATTTCCCCTGATCCCTGCAGCCTCTGACACTGTTGATCTCCCTTTCCTCCTTGATACTCTGTATTGCTTCTCTAGGTTTTTGGGAAACCACTTGGTCCAGGTTCTCCTACCTATCTGTCCCTTCTCAGTCTCCTTTGCTGGATCCTTCTTGAGATTATGCCCTCTAACCTTAGGTGTCTCATAGGGTCCTGTCCTGATTGTTCCTTCTGTCTCTTTTCTTCCTCTGTATTCACTTGGTGATTTCTTCAGCTCCCGTGGATTTAATTACCATCTCTATGCCGATGATTCCCATCCTACCCTAACCTCCCTGTTGACTTCCAGTCTCAAGTTTTCAGCTACCATTTAGATATCTACAAACAGATGTCCAGCAATTACCTTAAGCTCAACATGTATAAAACAACTCATTATCCTCACCTCCCAACTTCCCCATTTCTAAAAGGACAACACTATCCTCCCCATCTCTTAGGTTTACAATCTAGGTGTCAACCTCTAGTTCTCACTCCCTATATTTGATCTGACACCAAGGTCTGTCAGTTTCACCTTTGCAACATCTCATAAATATGCTCTTTTCTGACACTGTTGCCACTCTGGTGCTGCCCAAAAGTGCAAGTCTGACCATCTCACCTCCTTACTCAATAAACTCCATTGGTTCCCTATTGCTTCCAAGATGAAATACAGTATCCTCTGCTTGGCATTCAAAGCCCTCCATAGCCTAACCCCCTTCTACCTTTCCAATTTCTTACACTTTACTCCTTGTCAGATATTCTTCAATTCAGTGACACTGGCTTCCTTGTTGTTCCCCAAAGAAGACGCTTCACCTCTTGGGTTGGGGAGTTTTCTCTGACTCTCTTCCATGCCTGGAATGCTCTCCTCTTTATTTCTGCCTGCTGGCTTCCCTGGCTTTTTTTTTTTTTTTTTTTGCATCCCAACTAGAATCCCATTTTCAAGGAGAACCCTTTCCCAACACTTCCCAACCCCTCTTAATTCTAGTGTCTTCCTTCTGTTGCTTATTTCCTATTTCTTTTGTATATAGCTTGTTTGGGTATATTTGTTCACTTCTTGTCTCCCACATTAGATTGTGAGTTCCTTGAGGGTAGGGACTGTCTTATGCCTCTTTTTGTATCTGCCCCACTTAGCACAATGCCTGGAACATAGTAGGTACTTAATAAATGTTTATTGACTAATCAACACTTGTATTCTTTTTTTGTTTGTTTTTGTTTTTCTTTTTTTGGTGAGGCAATTGGGGTTAAGTGACTTACCCAGGGTCACAGGGCTAGTAAGTGTTAAGTGTCTGAGGTCAGGTTTGAACTCAGGTCCTCCTGAATCCAGGGTTGGCGCTCTATCCACTGCGCCACCTAGCTGCCCCAACATCTCTATTCTTATGGCACTGTTACATGTCTATATGACATGGAATAATATAGCCTCTGAAGAATTAAAAATCAGTAGCACCCAGAGGACAATTGAAAATACATAATAAATGTGAGTAGGCAGTAACATATTACAAACAGGGAATCATAAAGGAGAATGTCATAATAGAAATTGAGTGAAAAAGAAGATGACGGTCTGTTCATATGGGGAGAGCAAGGGATATATGATATGATTGGTATCCTTTTGATACCAAGAGAAAGTGAGAAAGACTCTTCATAGTTTGTATGGATTCCCTTTGATAAACTCATGGGAGGATATAGATAAGAATCACACAGGTTGGGCAGGCATTGATAGATTTTAATCTTTATCACTGGAGGGAATTGCTACATTGATTGGGTGATCTTTTATTTACAAAAGTTGATTTAAAAATGAACTGTCACTGTTCATAAATTAAGGACTTTCTACCATATCTTACCTGGAAAGACTGAAGGGGACAAGCTATGTTAACAAGAGGAGAGCATTGTTGTTTATAAATAGTTGGATATGGGAATTTCAAAACCTCAAAGAATCATAAATGGAAGTATAACCATAATGTTTCAAGCTAAAAAATGTGCTGTGCACATTGTAAGGCATTTACTATTCATTTTTTGCACTATAATAATAAACCTGATAATGATAACTAACATTTATCTAGAGCTTTAAGATTTTCAAAGCACATTACAAATATTATCTCATTTTATCCTCAATGGCCCTGGGAGTTAGATGCTAATATTATCATCACTTTACAGATAAGGAAATAGGTTAAGAGTATAAGTTATTTGTCCAGGGTCACATAGCTAATGAGTATCTGAGGTTGGATTTGAACTCAGGTGTTTCTGACTCTAGTTCCCATGTTCTCTTCACTGTGCCAGCTTGAAGATTGCAAATTTCCATAGTTTGCAGTTTTTGCTTTAGTATTGAAAATACTAAATGCTCAATGAAAATGTAGTTCTTTGATGTTGTGTAGCATTTCATTGCTGGTAAGCCTGATATAACAAATATTGTTAAGATTTACTATATTTTATCAGATTTACATTTAAAGGGCAGAGTATAACTAAAAACAAGACCATTCTATAAAAGTCCCAATGTATTAAATGGATTTTATAAATGTTTGTCATGTAAATTACAAGGGTTGGGTTTTTGTTTGTTTGTTTGGTTGGGTTTTTTTGCCTACAGGTTATTTGTCTTACAGTTTTTTAACATATACCTGGAAAATAATTACCTGCCAAAATGTAATCTACAAACTTGATACTTTTTTTTTCAAACTTGATATATATTTTGCAATTTTCAATGCAATACTAATTTTCCCTCCTGGAATGTAATGGGAGAATAATAAAAAGTAAATGTCAAATGTACATTTTGTTGATTAATTGTCCCTGGTTTATGAGTATATAGCTGATTTGTACAATGTGATGGGCAGTGTGGTATGGTAGTAATAAATTTTTTAGTGGCCTTATCAACAATGGTAAATAAGCCATTCTATTAACTATTAGCTATACAAACAGATTTATGCCTTGTGTGTTTTTCAGATGACTGCATAAAAATGTTTTTGTGTTCAGTCACAGTCAACCATGAACTACATTAAGGTAGAAAAGTGAAACTATTACAAAAGAAATAAGTACCATTACTAAATAACCTTTGCTGTAGCCAAGGAGTTTTGTTTACCTTTATATGTTATGCATCTTTCCATCTTTGATCAGTTATAATTTAAATGAGATAGCAGAAAGCTATAGAAAATTGAAATGTTTTCCAAGATATAAATGCAATACTCCTCCTTTTGATTTTGCTGTCACTTCTTTTCTCTGTACATCTGTGTTTTGGGGAATTATCAATTATGAGAAATAAATTTAATAAATCTACTTAATGATTTCAAGGGTAGCTTATCTCTAAATTGTGCAAATAAGTTGTCGTTGGGATGACAAGTTCTAAAAGATTTTAAAGTTTGTCCTTATTGCTTTAACTCTTTGCCTTAGCTTTTAGTAGTAAGCTTCCAAAGCAAAGTGAAGGTCGAATTATCCAGATTATTTAAGCAAAGTCTTTTTTTTGGGGGGGGGGCCCTAATTGCTAAAGGTTGTATCATGTCCTGCTTCCCCCCCACCCCCCATTTTGGTAGCAAAAATGAATTTAATTGTGTCAGAAGTGACAACTCCTATTTGAACTTGAGGTTTTTTAGGATATTGCTGAAAACCATTTTGCACAGCCAATTTCTATCCATAAGCAAAATAATAACAGTAATAATTCTATGGGCCCTGGAGGGCTCAGGCAGAAAAGGTCACTTGGGGAGCTTTCCAGTCCAGCCTCCCTACTAGCTTCTCTTTTCCTTTCTCCCTTCTGACTGGACATTCACTTTCTATCCCCACCCCATGAAGGAGGGGACTCTGACCCTTGAGTCCCTTCCTCTCTCCCCACTGTCACCCTTCCAACATGGCAGCTCACACCTTTTGGATGAGAATGGAGTCATTGGCATAGCCATTTGAACTGCTGATGCAACTTAAGGAACCCAGGCCCTTAACTAGAACTTTTCTTGAACTCAACACTCTTTTGGTGGGTGATAAACAAAGTGGATACAAATAACCTTTCTATATATAACCAACCATTACTTTCCACTCAGCAATTTCCCATCAACCCATCATCTAATTTCTTACCATGGGTCTGTGTGTGTGTGTCCATCCACAGGAGAATAGATTAAAGGCCCTGAAATGAATTGGAACTAGCTCCTCTCAGTGTTCTCATGACCAGAAATGACTGAGGTTGCTGGGCTGCCATATAAGAAAGTAATTCTTAGGTTTGGTATGGTTTATTTTATTAATGGTGGAATTATTGATTGGAAAATATAGTTGTTTGGAAGATATTCTCCAATTTCCATTTGTTCCTCAGAGAGTGGGCTAATTCCACAGTTAATCATCAAGCACTAATTATATGCCAGGCACTTGAATCACAATGAAGTGGTCCCTTACCATGAAGGAACTCACATTCTTTTGGAGGAAATTATACATATATACAGATGCTTAATAATACAAACTGTTTACAAAGTAAATACAAGGCAATTTATGATAGAGGAGGCAATGACTGTGGTAAGAATCCAGAAGGGCCTCAGGTAGGAAGTGGCACTTGAGCTGGGCTTTGAAGGACAACTTGTGGAAGGACAGGGAAACAAGAAATGTAGCGATGCATGTGAGGAAGATCAAGAGAGCCACTTTAGTCAGATCAGAGTGTATGAAGGAAAGTAAAATGGAATGAATAATCCTTGAAAGGTAGCCTGGAGTCAGATTGTAAAGGGCTTTAAATGGCAAAAAAAGGAGGTAATAGGGAAGCAATGGAATTTATCAAACAGGGTACTGGCAGGATCAGATCCATGCTTTGGGAATATCACAGGACAGGGAAGGGACCCTAGGGCCATAGTCAGTCAAGGGCTCTGGGTTTCCTCCTTCATGGGATTGAGATGGAAGGTGAATGAATTGGAGGAAGATTTGAGAGGCAGGGAGACCAATTAAAAAGCTATTCCAATAGTCTAGGTGAGAGGTGATGAAAGCTTGAACTTGGCTGGTAGCTGTATGAGTGTAGGATAGGGGATGAATATGAGAGATGTTGTGGAGGTAGAAATGATAAAATTTGGCATTTTATTAGATTTGTGTTATGTTTGAGAGAGTAAGGAATTGAAGATCACTCTGAGGTTGCAAATCTGGGTAAAGAAACCTGGAAGTTCCCTTCAAAGGAATACGGAAGTTTGGAGATTGGTCATAGCATTATCTTTCCAGTGTTAAGATTTTTGGATATAAAGGAACTACAAAGGCACTTTATTACTATTACTGTTGGTTTAACTTAGAGATTGCTTCCAGAATATATCCCTGACTGTTTTGTGTCAGTGACTGTGCTAATTTCTTGCTACATAGGATTCACTCAGTCGATGATGACATCCTCAACTTTAGCCTGGAGTTCGCTAATTGGAAGCGGCTTCCCCTTGCTATTGAGAAGATCCTCTCTGCTCGTGCAGAAAGCTCTTCCTGGGTCCCATTGAATCATTTTGGTAAGCCACTTGGTTTTTATATTCCCTTTGTCCTGCCCTGCCCTGCCCTCTGGACTGTGATTTTAAGTTGGAAACATCTCTGCAGGCTATTGTAGTATGAAGATTGGAAAGCCAAAAATAAATTGCATGCAAATTAATTTTTTTCACCTGAGAAAAACCATAATTTAATTGCCTTAAGCTAAAATCAGAGCTAGTTTCCCAAGTCAAAATAACTAGCCTTTGAAGTAAAGCAGGTGTTCAGAACTGATACTTCTGTTTAGTGATATATCCTCATTTTTGTAGTTTACTCTAATTAAAATGCATCCTTAAAAATATCTGGTTAGTTAATGAATTTACGTTGTGATCTGTTGAACAGTGTAGTTAACTTTAATGTTCTAACTTGAGAATGGAGATAATTTTATTCATTCTATAAAATCAAATGGAATTATGTATGTAAAATGGTTTGTAATCATGAAGTGTTAAATTAATGTGAGTTACTATCAGTCAATCACCAAGCATTTATTAACTACCTACTATATATGCTAGGCACTATACTATACATAAGATACATATAAAATAGATATAAGGTAAATTTATTGAAGAGGCAGTTATGTTTGAGTGGAGTCTTGAAGAAAACTAGGAATTCCAACAGTCAGAAGTTATGAGGGAAAGCATTCCATGTAGGTAGGATATAATCAGTGAAAGGGCACAGAAATGGAAGGTGGAGGGGACTGATATCTAAGACTAGAAAAGTAGAGAGGGGCCAGATTATTTGTTTTTGGGTTTTTTGTTTTTTGTTTTTTTGTGGGGCAGTGGGGGTTAAGTGACTTGCTCAGGGCCACACAGCTAGTAAGTGTCAAGTGTCTCAGACTGGATTTGAACTCAGGTCCTCCTGAATCCAGGGCTGGTGCTTTATCCACTATGCCACCTAATTGCCCCTGAGAGGGACCAGATTATAAAAGGCTTTAAATGGCAAACCAAGCAGTTTATGTAGATTGTTCCCCCAAAAAACTTAGTGAAGTTTTAAACTGTTAAAATTTAAAACTATGCAAAAAAATTTTTTGGAACAACCTGTATAGAGAAGTTAAACCATTAAGTTTTAAAAGTGCACTAAGACTTTTAGGACACTTTGTATTTGGTGCTAGAAGTAATAGGAAATACATGTGAGTAGCAGGCATTATACACCATACAAACTGGCAAAAATGACAAAAATGGCAATAGTCAATGTTGGAGGAGTTGTAGCAAGATAGGCACAGTAATGCATTGTTGGTAGAGCTGAGAAATGATAGAGTTATTTTGGAAAGCAATTTGGAATTATGCAAGCAGAGTGACCCTTTGAACCCCAAGGAAGCCATTGATAGGGAAAAAGTCCTCATATTTTCCAAAACATAGCAGCACTTTTTATGAGAGCTAAGAATTGGAAAGAAAGTAGATGCTCCTTAATTTGGGAATGGTTAAAAAAATTGGTACATGAATGTAACTGATCATTATGCTATTGTAAAAAATGATGTTTGTGATGAATACAGAGAAGCATGGAAAGATCTATATGAACTGATGCAAAGTCAAATAAGCAGATCAGAGAAAACAACATATACAGTAACTACAACAATGTAACTGAAAGTATGTCCCCCACACCATCAAAAATAAATATAACACAATTATAAAGATCAAACAGTTCTTGGAATGAAAGGATATTAGAAAACACCCATAAGCCACCCATTTGTGGAAATGGGAGTCCACAGGTGTTAGACATTGCATATATTTTCTGGTTTTTTTCCAATGTATTGATCAGTTATGCTGGCTTTTTTTTTCCTTATCTCTCCAAAAAGAAAATACTATTTGTAACAAAGGATGGTTCTCTGAGAAGGGTAGAGGACAGAATATATGGGATACTATGGTGATGTAAGAAAAGTAGAAATATCAATAAAATGTATGTGTGACCATGTTACACCCCTGCTCCTCCCCACCCCTCCCCCCAAAAAACAAGTAGGGGTTATACTCAGAATGATTAGTATAAAATTATTACACCGTATCATGTTTATTTTGACTCGCTAGTGCAGCTATCATAAGTATTTCCTGTGGAAGTGGGCTGGAACAAATTTGGATTTTATGAGTTGGTTGGTATTTTAAAAAAAACCCAACTATTAGCATTCCTCATTTTGTCCTCAATTTGACCCATTTGTTGAAGCTAGTTGAAGAAATTAAAGAAGGAGCAATAGGAGAAATTTTAGTTTAAGAAAAGCACATCTAAAAACAAAAAAGAAAATCAAAGCACATCTCTAAGCTGGCAATAGTGTCTCAAAAGTTCTTGAAGCTATTTAGTTTAAGCTGTGCAGTTTACATAAGGGGCATAGTAGAGGTTGTGTCCCTTTAATTTTTGTGGCTTTGTGTGTGTGTGTGTGTGTGTGTGTGTGTGTAATCTATTTTGTCTTTACATTACAGCTATTTCCTACCTCCAGCTCCTGATTGAAAGGGCATTTTTAAGAAGTAAAAACAATTAATCAAATATAGAGACTCACATTTTTTAAAATGTGTACAATACTGTGCCCTGATAGTTCTTTTCTGCTTCCTTCCTTTCGTTTTTCTTTCTTTCTTTCTTTCTTTTTTTTTTTTTGGCAGGGCAGTGAGGGTTAAGTGACTTGCCCAGGGTCACATAGCTAGCAAATGTCAAGTGTCTGAGTGTGGATTTGAACTCAAGTCCTCCTGAATCCAAGGCCGGTGCTTTATCCACTGCACCACCTAGCTGCCCCCTCCTCTTCCTTTCTATCAAGAGGAAGGACATATGTGTTTTCTTCTGTCTTTGTGGGACCTCCACTGCTTTTTCCATTGTTTCCATTTCAATTACAATTTCCATTTCCATTACAGAATTTCACTTCTTTTTAGTGATCTTTTTCATTTATATTGAGTCAATATAATATAGTGGAGAGAGAGCCTGACATAAGCTCTGTTTTCTGACAAGGGCCTTATCTTCTCTCCGTTGGTTTCTTCCTATTTAAATTGGAAATAATAATACTCAGAGAGCTGTAGTTTTTTAAAAAAATAAATCTTAAGTTGTAGTATAAATATAATTATTACTCTCAAGTTGAATGGAGATCTTAGTAATCTGAGGTCCCTGTTAGAGTTTTCTCAAGTACAGGGTTTTTTTACAAATATGATAGTTCTGACTTGCATGTAATTCTTAATATTGAGTGTTTTATCTGGTGATATCAGTTATGTACTCACACCTATAAAGAATAAAAATCTATTCAGCATATATAGATGAGGGACAGTGGTTTTGGTAAAGAAAAGACATATGCCAAATAGGAAAATTAGTGCAATGTATCATTTAGGAAAGAAATGCGAAGGTTTATTCTGAACACTTAACATAGCAAGCCTTTCCCAATGAAGGCAAAAAATGGTACATGAGTGCATTATTGCCCAAATGGAATAAATCCATTAATACTTTCTCATTTAATTAGGCACTTGGTAGAGCTTGTATCACTTGTTAATAATCTCATTTAAAGAAGATTTTGTTTTGGCTGAGAATTCAAAAGAATTTATCTCACAGGTATTTATCTTGATCATATTTTCCTTCAGCACTGGTATCAGTGCTTCAGGTACTGACAGTACTAGTAGGCTACTCACAAAATATGTACTGGGTCACCTACTCTATTCAGAAGAAAAGCCTTGCCATTTAGAAATATTTGAGGGAACTCATAACCATTGATTTATAATGGGTGGTATTTACAGGTGGTTGAGTCCTATAGATAATGAAAAAGAAATAGTTTCCCTCTACACCACACTCTCACAGGTCCTAAGACTTGCTGACTCCTTCTAGAAACAGAGTTCTCTTCACCCACTCCCCTTCAACAAGAGATTTGTTCCTTTCTCCAGGATTCCAAACAAAAGAAGGTATACCTAAATCTTAGGGATACTTAAGACTTGATCTTGAATTAGTACATCAGGAAGTGACTTAAAAGTGTTCAATAATTTGAACATATTTTTATAGGAAAGGTTGTTATCTTAACCCAAGAAATCACATCTCTACTTGCTAGCTTAAAGTCTCCTAGCAGTAGATTTCAGGTTCCCTTGAAAGTATACCTTTGTTTCTGTGGAGACATTTGTATTTTGATATAAGGGAGAGCTTGACCCTACCTCAACCCGTTATAAAGATTTATCAGCCATTACAATATTTAAACTAGTGACTGTACATCTGGAAATACTACTTAGCATTATAACTTTCATAGACATTATGCACGTACACAGTTACTATACACATGGATTTGAATCTCCCTTAGTACTCAACAGCAAGTTAAGCAATAATCAACTGGGTAAAGACTTCCTCAGTCCAAGTGAACAAATTTCTGAGTGGTTATGGTACATTAGGTCAGTGATCTGTTACCACCTCAGTAGAACCAAAATGGTACTATTAAAATTGAAATCTGAGTGCTTAAGTCTTTTAAAACCTAAGGTGATTGGGGACAGCTAGGCAGTGCAGTGGATAAAGGTGCCCTGGATTCAGGAGGACCTGAGTTCAAATCCAGCCTGAGACACTTGACACTTACTTTGTGTGACCCTAGGCAAGTCACTTAACCCTCATTGCCCTGCAAAAAACAAAAAACAAAATAACAAACAAAAATAAACAAACAAAAAACAAGCTAAGGTGATTAACTGACATCAGTATTAAGAAGATAGGAAAGAATTAAGATAGCCACAGCCTCTGGAGAACAGTGAAGTTGAAAGAACATCTCTCTAGCTGAGTCTAGTACCTACCATGCCACAAATGCAAATCATGTAACCTGAGTTTTTTCATCTGACAAAAGGGTGATTTTTGCAGCTGTTATTTAACTTAAAGTGATATTTAAGATTAAAATGGGGTAATTGATTTAAAGGAGTAGTAGTTAGTATTAGTAGTTAGTAGTAGGAATATAATGCATGAAGCTTAAGAAGCTATCATTGCCTTAGATCCAGCTCTCAAATAGAAATTTCTAGTGGAGTTTTTATTTAGCCATTTAACTTTTCTTATTTTGGATTTTAAAATGTGTAGCTTGAAGTGACTGGCAATGTTAAATTTTTCCTTTTCTTTGATCTGTTAATCTTTGCTGTATTTTATTGGGATTTATGTAAAACTTAATGGCCTAACAGACAGGCTATGTTCTTGATTCACATGAAAATGTGATTGTTTTTCATTTTTATTAGTTCTCATGGACACTAACCTTCTTGGTAAAAACTTTTTCATCTTTATCTTGGGAATTAAGTTGCTGCCATTAAAAAATTATTCCTATTGAAGTCATTGAGGATTCTTGATTGAAATTATCTTTTTTTAAAGTATGTATGTATGTGTGTATCTGTATACATTCACATATACACTTAGACACATACATACTCTTTAAAGGCAGTTTTATACTACTGTGCTTAAATTTAAGAGAGCTTTTTTGGCTAGTAGTTTATTTTAGGTATTTGATTTGGTAGACCTGGGCTGTGGGCAAAAAAAAAAGAGGAGGCTTTTTTTGTTGTTTGCTTTGTCCATTACTAGAGCTAGTAAAATTCTTTAATTTGCATCGGTATTGCTAACTTTAGAGTTTGAGGCCTTAATTTGCATAATGATGCTGTCATTTTTTTTATTTTAATTTTTTTCCATCTTGGTTTTATTTATTTCTACAGGCTCAGTTCCTTCCCTCACTCACCTCTGCCGCTTGGAAATTCGATCCATTCTAAAACCAGAACGCCTACGATCTGATGATTTTATCCATCAGTTACCACTTCCCACTAGCCTACATCATTATCTGCTTTATGCAGAAGTCTTGAGAATGTATGACGTTCCAGAACTGAATGGAGAGACCATTGAAAGCAGTTAATGGCTCAAATTTATTACTTTGAAGATCAAGACGGGAGTTGTGAAGTGGCTTCCTGTGATTGGACATTAAAGCCCAGGAAACTTGAACTCATGTCTGGGCTTTTCCTTAGGAAACCACCTGTTGTGAAGCATTGTTGTTGCTACGTTGCTGGTTTATGCTATAAACCTTAGTTATGTTATTTGCTATGATGTTCATTTTTCTGAACCATTTCCTCCCTCTTCATTGAAATTCTCAACTTTTTCATCCTTTTAGTGAATTTTGGCTCTGGACTATGCTGCTGCTTCTTAACACTAGTGATGTTTTCATCAACTATTTTGTATTTACCTGGAATAGGAAACATTTAGTGGAATGTATGTAGTCTTAGTAGAGCTATACACAGAGGATGTTGAGCATTTTCTATATATTGGCTATAATGTTGATAAAGGAACCAGATCCTCTTTCCTGCTATATCCTCTTCTCATTTCTTAACTTACTGATTTTTATGAATAATTGATTTTTCATATGCAACCTCAGGGAAGAATTCTTTTGAAATATGGAAATTTGTTCATTCTCCAAGCTTTTTCTTCATTTTATAAACCTCTTTATCAAAAGGTTCCGTTTTTAAGTTTACAAGGGCAGGGACAGATCTGGATACAAGTACATGCTCAATTGAAAACATAATCAGACCTGTATTGACACAAGCCTTTAATTTGATTCTGAATACTAATCAAAATATTGAAGGAGTAATTTTCCACCGTTTTTAAGAAATGTGTCTCTCCTGAGATTTCTCACTAAAGTATTCAGGTTAGACTTTATGACCTTTAAAGTATGATTCTGACATTCTGTAATTTATGATTTAGAATTCAAGCCTAATTCTGGCCCTGTATCAGAGGTTTCAGTTTTGAGCCTTTGTAACTGAGTGACAATTCCCTTAACATTTAGTTACATAAATAAGATCATCAGATGACCAAAAATTAATACATACACACATACATACATCTTGTTCAGCTGAGGTAATGTGGAGCCTAGAGCAAATAATGTTGATATGCTCGTTTTTTATGACCCAAAGAAATATCCCAAACTTTGTACTTAAAAAGTATTTGCTGCTGAAGTTGCAAGTATTTGGGTTCTCCGTGCCACCGATACACCCCCCCCCCCCCCCCCCCCCCCCGCGCGCTTTTGCCATTGCTATTGCTGAGGAGGGTAGTGGGAACTAGAAGAGACACCTAATCATTTGGGTTCATTTGTGGACATGTCAGAAAATCTGATTTGTGGTGAAGTGAAAATTGTGGCAATGAATTGAATTTTTAAAAATGATTCCTAAATCTGGGCCAGACCAAGTCTTCATTTTGTCACAGTAATATTCACTTTTCAAGTTGTTGTATATTCTTACATAATATTTCTATTTTTGCTAAACGATCAGGATAGAGGCAAATATGGGTAGATTTTTTGCTGTGGCTAAATCTGTCTCTCTTTTGTTTGTGTTATTCAGATGCACAATAAACAAATCTCTCTATGGTTAACCATTCAAGCTTGGCTCTCAATAACTGAATATCAATAAATTGGAAGCTCTTGCCTGAATAACTCAGGATAATTCTCTGATAACTTCCTTCCATGTGGTGTCATACTAGACCTCAGACTTAGCATTCTAATTTCCATCCTGAGGCTCTGTACTCCTGATGGATGAGAATTCACTATTTCTAGTGTCTACATCCACTCTGACTGTCTTCCTTCAGCGCTGTCCTGCCCTGTGTCTTCTTTCTACCTCTATCTCTGAGATCAATGATCAAGTCGATATTATAATTTCTGGAAAGGATGTGTCAATCAGTTTTACTGTGACTCTATTCACCATCTTTGTGAGTTACAAAAACAAAATATCCCTCCCTGAATACCACTCCCCCATATCTTTTGTCTTGCTTTTTTTGTTTGTATCAAAATCACTTAGCATAGTGACTAACACATAGTAAGTATTTAAAAAATTATTTTTTCATTCATCTACTTAACCTTTGAGACAGGTAAATAACTATTTTGCTCACTTGGATAAAAATATCCTTTTTTGAGCAAGTCTTTAATATATTTTATTGTTTTTTAAAAATTGTTAAATATTGAAGGTGAACTGAACTTAGTTGGATGTATGTGAGAAATGAATATTAATGACCAATATCTTGGGGCGATTCAGAGTTTCCCCCCTTTCTTCCAAAAGTCCTTCAGTTTTTCCTGAAAGACTTTACTGATAAGATTGCATTTAACTCTTCATTTTGGTCAGATCCATCCCAAAATTGCAAGGAATTTAAGGTGGGAAGGCTCACTGTATTCTGCTGAGGCTTAGGTGGAGACAGATTCTTTTGTGTAGGTAACTAAAGGCAGGGGGTAGTCTGAGTAGAGATAATCTTTCTGTTCAGGGGTTATTCAGGCCTCTCCACCTCCTCCCTGCTGCCCTGCTGCCCTGCCCCCCAATTTAAAAAGGTATACATTCTTTGAATTGATAGCTTAAAGTTATGGTTGATCTGGGTTAGCCATCTCCATTAGCTAATTATATTTGCTGTTTGAACCACCTACTCTTTGGAAGGGTATATAAATTGTGAGCCAGCCACCATGATGGTCTTTGGTCTGAGAGAGATAGCCAAATGACCATCCTTTTATTAATAACCTGCTGGTTTTATTAATAAAATGATTAAATTACCCAGAAACTATGCCTCTCAACTTTTTAATTGTCACAATAAATGAGTACATTCAGTCAGCCTTAAAAGAACTATAGTTGGGGGCAATTAAGTAGTAGAGTGGATAAAGCACCGGCCCTGGATACAAGAGGACCTGAGTTCAAATCTGGCCTCAGATACTTGATGCTTGCTAGCTATGTGACTGAGCAAGTCACTTAACCCTCATTGCTCTGCAAAAAAAAAACCCCAAAAACAACAAACCAAAAAACTATAGTCTCACATATTTGCTGCTTTATAGATATCATGGTGAGTACAAAGAGAATCAGGTAGGGAGCCTAATTAGAAATTCGATATATTTTGGCTTTCTAGTATTCTTTTTTAAATAAAATTTTATGGGAATCTGTATTTAGGGAAAAATTCTGAGCAGATACTTATGGGTTAAGCAAGATGGTAGAAGATAGTTGCAGTGGCTAGTAAAGGTCAAAGTATTTTCTGTTGTCTACAATAAAGGTTTTAGGCCTGATGATTTTAAAAAACTATTTTCAGAATTGCATCCATTATACTGCTTTCATAAAATTTCATGGAACCAATTTCAGCATAAGTGATTGGTTTTAAAAATCTCTAATGGAGAGTGTCTTGGGCATTTCAAAGGAGTATGCCTTCTTCCTAATATCTTTCCCCTGGGTTTCTAGCACTGGATCATAGTTGCTACAGCTGCTTTTCTTCCCCAATAATTAACATGAAGATACAAGTCAGTAAGTAAAGTCTTGGCTGATGTCCCTCTATGATCCAGGCATAGATTTCTCCTTCTAAGGTCTACTGGAAAGGAAAGGGCTGAAGGCCAGGAAAGGAATGCCAGATTCTATACAAGTGTGAGCTATTGTTTAATCTCTTTGAGTTTACACTCAAATACTGTCTAAAGGGAAATGCATTATGAATGATCTTGGCTAAATACAGATTGAATTTATAGTATTAATGGCTATAACAACATTTCCTTACATGCATAATTTAAAAAATTAATTTACTTTTCTTGAACAAACTTTTAAGTTTGGTTCTAGCAGGCATATTTTCCTTATTTCATATTGTACCATTTTTTGGTGCTTTTTGACTATTGGTTTTAAGCTTATAGAATAATTAGTTTATTCATGTAACTGAACAACTATTAAGCATGAAATAGGCCATCTCACTGAAGATACCACAGCATAATACTTATTTTCTTTTCAAGTCAATAAAAATGCAAGTGATTTTTATTAAGGCATGTTTGTAATTTGCTTTTATGTTCTTGGATCTTCAGAGAAACTTGACATTTCCATTTGCAGTGAACGCTTACTACTCCAAATAAATTAGAGGTAAAGTCAATCAGAATTAATAAAAAAAATGGAAGTGTAAAGTATTTTTAAAGGAATGTACTTTTGTTCTATTTTTAAGCTTTGAAATGGTCAACAGTGTCACATGCTGCAGGAGGGTCAAAGAGGATAAATCATGACTCACTTAACAAATCTTTTCTCTTTGGTTTCAAGATAAATTTTAGCTGAACCCAATGTTAAAAGATTATAAGATTTGTCTCCATTGGTTATTTCTTACAACAGCTCTGTAAAGCACAAAATTCCCTTTTTTAGAGAAAGAAATAAACACGTCTGATTCTGTCAGGCCTTTTTGAGGGTGCATACATGAGTATGTTATCAAATTTCTGAATATCCTGTCTATTACTTTACCACTGAGTTATTCTGCTATGCTATGTGTGGTCTATATTGTTAATGAAAGAATTTAAAACCCAGTTGTGGCAGTGAAAATTGGTGTCTACAGAATTTTTCTCTCTTGGCATGCATGGCACTAATAGATGAAGTAGAGCAGGTAGTAATTGCCATTGGAGCATTGAGACTTGTGAACAGCATCTGTTTATGTCTCCTTTACCATCTAATGCTTATAACCTCCTACTCTCTACTTTCCTATGTGGATGATAGAAGTCCATCATGAGTCATTAAAAGGTGCTAATTTACATCCTGCTTCTGACTTGATGGAATAAGTTGAGAAGGAAGTCCATCTAGTGATTGGTTATGACTGTCATTTGAAATGAGTGGTTAAAAAAAAAAAAGATCAGTTCTGAGGTTAATATGCATATTTGCTTCAAATAATGTGAGCTAAAGGGATTAATTCCAAGTCAGAGTATTGTTTTAATGAATGAGTTAGTTAATAAAGCACAAGCATTGGCCTTTGTTTTTGACACGTTCAGAAACTGTTACTGTATTTATAATTATTTCAGGATGTAAAGGATTCAAAACCTTTTTTCTTCCACTTGCACATTTCCATATTACTTAGACTACCTATGTAGCCTAATTAAACAAATGCTGAATATGTGCATACTCGTGTATTTGTGACTACATAAGCAGCAACTAGGGATATAATAGACACTTAATAAATGTTTACTGATTAGTGACTATAGGTTACACAATGGACAGAGCACTGGGCCTGGAGTCAGAAAGACCTAATTCAAATTTGGCCATGGATACTCATTAGCTGTGTGACCCTAGGCAAGTCACATAACTTCTGTCTGCCTCAGTTTCTTCAGCTGTAATATGAGGATCATAATAGCACCTTTTGTTGTTGTTTTAGTTGTGTCTGACTCTTCATGACCCCAAATTAGGGGTTTCTTGGCAAAAACGTGGTTAGTGTCAGGCCAAATTTGAACTCAGGAAAACGTCTTCCTGATGCTGGGCCCAGCACTCTATCCACTATGCCACCTAGCTGCCCATAATAGCACCTACCATCCAAGATTGTTTCAAGGATTAAATGAGATAACACAATGTCTGGCATATAGTAGACAATAAATGCTTGTTTCCTTCCCTCTTTATTTTATTTATTTATTTTTTGTGACTCAGTGAGGGTTACGTGACTTGCCCAGGGTCACACAGCTAGTAAGTGTCCTGAATCCAGGGCCAGTGCTTTATCTACTGCGCCACCTAGCTGCCCCCTCTCTCTATTTTTTAAAGCAAAACTCACACAGTGATTCTAATGTAGATAGAAGTGACTATGAAATTCAGATATTTTACAATGTAGCACAAGATAGGCAAATATAATCTACTAGGGTTCCCAGGGGCCTGACATCCCTAAAAATGGCATCTGGGCTACTGAGGCAAAGCAGTGTGTGTTTGTGGCAACATTTTTTTCTTAATTTTTCTTAGAACAGGGGAGATCTGTGAACTTGTATAGTTTTTGTTGACTTTTGATTTTCTTTGTAGGGCTATGTATTTTTCTGCATTTAAAAACATTATTCTGAGAAGGGGTCCATAGGTTTCGCTTGGCCTCCAAGGGGTCCATGTCACAAAGTTAAGAACCTGCTTGAGAACATCTCTTGAGGTCATTGATTCTTATAACCATTTTGAGCTTTTCATTTGCACTATCTTCGGTTCTCTAGGTAGAAAAGACCAAGAATAAATTGTATCAGAGACTATCAAAATTACCAAGGAGTCTTTTAAAAATGAGATTTTGCTCTGGGGTAAAGTAATATAAGCACAGTTTTAGTTTAACAAGAATAACTATAAATATTTTATATGTGATTTACACAAGGTGGGGAGAAACCTTTGAAGAAAGGATTTTCTTATTCAATATTGGTTTTGTAGCAGTTTCATTGGGCTGTTTGGGAAAAGAATCGATTCTTCATTTCATTGTTAGCAAAAAATGCAAATAATGTTGGTCCAAATAACCCTCTGAAAACATCTGTAGCACATTTATAAATGATTAGTGCCTATAGCCAGTTCATAGGTCAGGTTTGTGAATTTTATCTTATTCTTAACTTCCAAAGAATCATTGTAGACGATATGGAATATTTAATTCCTAATAACTAATATCTAGTAATCATTATAGATTATTTTTCCTCTACACAAAAACTACTTCAGGAGGGGTAAAGGCCTTCAATTCTCTAAAGAATGTTTTAAACGATCTAATAAATAACTATTCCTTCTCCAGTAATAAAAAATATAATGGCTTGTTAGGCACCAAAATTATATATTGTATAATTTATTTTTAAGACAATTTATAGGTTGGTGAATGGGAGATTTATAATTAGTGTGTTGATTAAGATGAAAATGAATACTTGTTTCTTAGTCAAAAAGTGAAAGGATACATTCATGTATTTTTTCACTGTTTTTATTTGTAGTCACTTGAATTATACTAGATATTAGATGTATCTTACTTTAGAGAAATTATGGCAGTTAAAAAATATTTCTATTGGAACTGGTTTGGGGAATCTGTAAGACAGTGGTGTCAAACTCAAATAGAAATAGATACCTGCTGGCACTGTTGACTAAGAAAACCACAAATGAACATTATTTATGTTGCATTGTTTTTTATTTACTTTATTAAACATTTCCCATTTACATTTGAATATGTTTCTGGCTGTCACAAGTTTTGCTGATCACATCACTGGCCAAGGGAGTTTGATACCTCTGTTCTAAGATACTATACCTAGCCATGGACTGTTCTTGGCTGTACAATACCTGTTTTGTTTTAGGAGGTTTCTTGCTGGATTCCAAACAATATATTCATTTCCTGGAGAGTTTCACATTGCCAGAACTTCCTTCTAGCATCTCTGTCCCAGACAGGTTTCAATGATTGAGACCTGGGATAGGATATTACTTTATCACCTAGCTCTTTCATTTAATAATTTTATTTTAAAACATCAACATTTTCATTTTCCCCATTTACAAGTACCTTTTGAACATGGTCTTTCTGAAGTATAGTTTACTGTCTCCATTATCAAGTTTTGTGTATGTCTTCAAATTTTTATTGCTATTAAAATTCTCATTTATTAAAACTCAGATTCCTTTTAGGCTCAGATCAGGAACCCTAAAATAATTTAAGTGATGGTGATTAGTTCCTTTTGACCTAGAATATATGTAGGAAAATAGTGTAAAATAACTTGGAAATATAGGCTTGTGCTAGATTTTTGTGTGTGTGTGAGGCAATTGGGGTTAAGTGACTTGCCCAGGGTCACACAGCTAGTAAGTGTCAAGTGTCTGAGGCCAAATTTTAACTCAGGTTCTCTTGAATCCAAGTCCAGTGCTTTATCCACTGTGCCCTAGCTTGTGTTAAATTAAGGATAGCTTGTATATAAGGTTATTGAACACTTTGGGACAAAGTTAACTAATATTTATTAAGCTGTTACTATGTGCCAGCCATTATAGTAAGTACTGAGCATATAAAGAAAGGCAAAAGCATCTTGTTCTCAAGAACACATTCTAATGGGGAAGACAACATGCAAATTATATACCTGCTATATATCTTCCTATATGCATATATATATATATATATATATATATATATATATATATATATATATATATATATATATATATATATATATTGTTGTTCAGTCCTTTTTTCAGTTGTGTCCAACTCTTTGTGACCCCCATTTGGGATTTTCTTGGCAAAGATACTGGAGTGATTTGCCATTTCCTTCTCCAATATATAGATATAGATAGTATAAATGGGAAGTAATCTGAGGGGAAGACACAAGCAATGGTAACCTAGGAAAGTCCTCTGAAGAAGGTGGGATTTGAGCTGAGTTTTGAGAGAGAAACCAGGAGAGGCACAAGTGAGGAGGGAGAGGATTATATACATTGTAACAACCAATGAAGAGTGAGGAGATGGAGTGTCTTGTGCAAGCAATGGTAAGTCTGGATCATAGAATATGTGAAGGAGAATAATGTGTAAAGACTGGAAAGGTAAGAAGTAGACAGGTGAAGGGTTTTTAAAAGCCAAACACAGGATTTTATATTTGATCCTATGGCAGAGAGAGAGAGAAGGAGAGAAAGAGTATGTGTGTGAGAGTTTTGGAGGGTGGGGTGACAGGCAGACAAACTTTAGGAAAATCACTTTGGTAGCTGAGTGAAGATGGACTGGAGTGGAAGAAACTTGAGGCAGGGAGGGCAACTAACAAGCTATTGCAGTAGTCCAGGCATGAGATAATGAGAACTTGTGCCAAGTTGGTGGTTATATGAGTTAAGAGAAGGGAAGAAATGAGTATGAGAGATGCTTTGAAAGAAATAATGTCAATACTTGGCAACAGATTGAATATGGAGGGTGAGGAGTCAAAGACGGCACCTAGATTGCTAACCTGGTTGAGGATTGTGGGATGGTCGTGCCCTTGACAGAAATAGGAAAATAGTATGATCAGATGTGTGGACTGATTAAGTGGTCTGCCTACCCAACTGCATTTTGTAGCCTGAGTTACAGTGACATGCACTATAATTATTTGCTTCTGATATTTTAGGTCCTTGAAAACAAGGACTGTGTTTTACTAATCTCTATCTCCTCTTGCAATACCTAGTATACGGTCATATGTATAGTAGACAATGTTGAATAGAGATGAGTTGAATTCCTTCACTTTTGAAGTTTGCCACATATAATAAAATATCTGATTTAGGGAAATACAGTGTTGTCCTACATATTTCACTTGGGAGTCAACTTCATGAACTGTTTGTTTTGAGTTGATAAATGCCACAGCTTGTAGATGCGTGTGCATGTGTGTTTTCTATTGTACTCCATGGGAAAATATAACTCCACAATAATTAGGAGCATAAAGGACTGAGACATACTGACAACTGTTATTGACTTTTAATGGAATGGAAGGCTCATTGGAAAATCACTGGGAATTAATGGTCTAAATAATTAGATGAAATTACCACTCCCAGCACAAAGAAATGCCACATTATCTCCCCCACCCCACCCCTGAAATCCATTATTTTCTGTATCGTAGAGGAATTGTTTTCAGAGGGTTGGTTTTTTTTTTTCCACCTGAAAATATAAGTATGTAATAGCGTCTGCATTGCTTTACTAAGTTCTGGGCCACCACCAGCTCTCATAATACTAGTAATCATGATTATAATAGTGAACCTACTATGTGCTAGGCACTGTGCTAAATGCTTTACAAATAATCCTCTTATTTGATCTTCACAACAACCCTGGAAGGTAAGTACTATTATTATCCCCATTTTACAGATAAGGAAACTGAGGTAAACAGAGGTTAAATAACTTAAGTGTTTGAGACTAGGTTTGACCTCTGGTCTTCCTGACCCCAGGCCCAGCATTCCATCCACTGTTCTACCTAGCTGCCTCTAAATGAGCTAAGTGTGAGCAAAACATAACAGAAAACAATGTCAAGTACAACATCTTTGCATTTAAAAGTCCATTCAGTTAGGATAAAAGTTAGGACAAAACCTTTGTATTTAACAGGTAGCATTTTTACATTCTCCCCTTGCCAGAAGAGAAAGGATGCTATCAAATGTATGTCTCAGATGGGCGAATCTATGTATCCTATTGAATTCCTCACTTTTAATCACTGTTTTAAAAAAACTTGTCATGGAATCTCACTTGCACTGACTTAGAAAAGGTCTAATGAAGGCAATATGATGGTGACTTAACATTTTCCAACCTGTCAGTTACACATTCTGTGATATAATGGTGACTTTCCTCAAGTTAAGCATCATTTCTACTCATCCACACCCATCCACTAAGTACTCAGTATTTTCATGTTACTGAGAATCATATCCAGAATTGAACTTCTTCCTATTGGTGTGTATACCTTGTGCCAGATGAAATTATTATTAAGGGAAGTCAAGACATTATTAACTATTCTACTTTTGGTAGAGAAAGTTCTAGCAGATGTCTGGATGATTGAAACTTTTCATCACTCCTATACTATACTTCCTTGCCTAGCTTATGATTTGTTTCCCCCAATTAATCAATCAGCAAGTATTTAGTAAGCACCCTCTGTGCCAGGTAGTATGCTACATGCTGAGGATGCAGACATGTAGCAGTGACTGAAGAATGGATCGTGTTCTCTGGAACATGATGACTTATTCATCACTTATTACCAGTTGACACCAAGGGGTTAATTAATTTATCCCTTCCTTCCTTCTTTCTACATATTTGTTGAGCATCTCCATATGCAAGACTGTGTTAGGCACTGCAGGGAGCACAGTGTGTAGTGGAGGAGATGAGTCATTCATATTATAAAGTGTTGGGATCAATATCAGGCTATATATGTAAGTGCCTTATAATTGATGGCAACTGATAGAGATTGAGAGGAGAGAGAACAACCTTGGCTGGGTTGATCATTCATCAATTATTTATTTCATTTACTATGAAAATGGACTGCAATTGAGAGGAAGTAATCAACAAATATTTACTAAGCATTGACTTGGTTCCTGATACTGTGCTAGATGCTAGAGATAAGAGCTCTGACTGGAGTTCAAAAGACTTGTTTTCCAGTATTGCTTTAGCTACTTTCTTGATTGTGTGATCATGGGCAAAGCATTTGACCTCAATCTTTGCTTATTTTTACTTCACATCAAAATTTGAAAAAAACCCTACAACAACCATCAACTTCTTTTGTGGTAAATTATCCAATATGGTTGGGGAATGTGTTGTTCTTATTAATTCAGTAATATCATTAAGAGAAAACTGCTATTTTAAAAATCATATATACTTTAGTAATTTTGAGGGAATTAGTATACAACAAAATTTGCTTGGCATTAAAACCACATAATTATTGAAATAAGTTTCTGAAGCATAGGTCTGACTGTTACTTCTTGTTAAAAAATATTCAGGGGCAGCTAGGTGGCGCAGTGGATAGAGCACTGGCCCTGGAGTCAGGAGTACCTGAGTTCAAATCCGGCCTCAGACACTTAACACTTACTAGCTGTATGACCCTGGGTAAGTCACTTAACCCCAATTGCCTCACTAAAAAAAAATAATAAAAAAAATATTCAGTAGCTCCCTATTGTCTCTAGGATAAATTATACATTTCTCAGCCTCTCATTTAAAGCTCTCTACAAATTAGCTCCAAACATCTCATATCACTCCTTTTCATGCAGTTTATGTTCTAGCCAAAGTGGCCTATTAATTCTTCCTTGACCTCAATATTTCAGCTCCCTCCTTTGCCTTTTTTTCAGATTGTTCCCCATTCCTGCAATATGCTTCCTATTCACTTCTACCTCTTAACATCCTTCAAGGCTCAGATTAAAAACCTGTTTCCTATAGAAAGCCTTTCCTGTTTGCCCTAGTTGTGAGGATTCTCTCCCTTCTCAAATCACCTTGTATTTATTTATCTGTATACATGTAGTACTCCTCCCTCCTTCAAAAAGAATATAAATCCCTTGAAAGCATGGACTCTTTCAGTTTTTTTTCCTTTTTATCTCCGTTGTCTAGTACAATGCTTTGCATATAGTAGGTGTTTAATAAATGTTTGTTTGTAACTGATTATCATACTGAAAATGTGTTTAAATGCCTGCTAAGAGGGAATTTCAATTAATGGAATTCCAGCTAAGGAAGACTTTATCTTATTAATGTGTAGGAATAAAACTGAACTAAGGCCAGTCAGGGAAAATATAACTTCAGATGTTTAATTGAACCATTCATTCTTTTTTTTTTAAAAAAAATTTAATACATGGGAGCTGAAAATACCAAACTAAATTCAAGCATTCTTGTTCTCATTATGTTACTTTAGTTCATATTTGTTTGCAAAATCTACAATGGAAATAACAAAGCAAAATTATATTAGGTGGTAAACATATTGTTTATTGTACAAATTTTATGAAGCAAAATTATACTTAAAGGAATTATGTAGTCGCTCTTTAAAGTTATCAGTTTGTGGGTGGGCTTCAACATTGCAAGATAGTAAGCGACTTTGGGAGAAGCAGTAATCATTGGAGTTGAGGAGGCAATAGGGATAGGATGCATTTCAGACCCTATAGGGAAAAAAAAATCCATGGATGATCATTCCCAGGCTATCCCAGAATCCCTTTGGGCAGGTGACGAGGAGGCATGGTACCACTGGGGGAGACCTTCCTTTTCTCTTTCCCTCTCCACTCCTCCCCTGCCACTGCACTACCCTCTGAGCCGTATGAACTGCCTGACTGCTCACCTTGTTGGGATGAGCCAGGTCAACAAGCATTTATTAAATGTTTACTGTATTCCAGGCACTGTGCTAATGAGAGGGAATCACCAATTCTATTCCTTCCAGTCAGACAGAGAACCACCAGACCTAATCATCTGCTCTGACACTGCCTCCTAAGGTCTTCTAGCCTTACCATCTGCCCTGACTCTATACCCTGTAGGCCCCTGATAATGTCATTTGGTTTACTGGGATAACCTAAGGACTCCTTGGCCTTGCTATTCACAGGCTGAAACCTTAGGGTTTCTAGGTCTTTCTGTCTGTCCTGCAGCTGAGCCTTCCTGTATATGTTGTCTTCCCCAATTAAGGTATGAGTTTCTTGAGAATAAGGCCTTTCTCATTTTTTTCTGTTTGTTTCTCCACAGCTTAGCACAGTGCTTGGGATGAAGTAAATGCTTAATAGTTCATTCTTTTGGGTCCTTTTCCTTTTCCCTTTCATTCTCCCTAAGGTTTCCTCTGCCTCAGAGTTTGTATAGGGCCATTTCTTCTTTTTTTCCCTGTCTTCTGGGGCTTCACCTGATGCCCAAATTACTACAAGAGTTCCCTTTTGTCTGTACTAATGAAGGGAATCAGTATAGGTGTGAGCTGCTAATTTCTCTGCTAATTAAAAATTATCCCTTTGCTAATACTGCCCATTGACTTAGATAATTAAGAACTGAATGCAAGAGCAAAATAAAACAACTGTGAAATATTTAGGATATCTTTCCTACTTGGTGTATTTTGCTTAGTCTTGCTTGAGCCTGTGGAGAACTCAGAGGGCCAGAGGCCTTTTAGTGTTCCAGGCTATAGTCCAAACCTTTAGGTATGTCAAGGATATGTTCAAGTGTTCTGAGAATCAAGGACAGGGAGTGAGGCAGACAGAATAACAATATGCTAGGAGCAAAAGTTCTCATGGCCATAAGATTAAATAAGAAGCCAGGTGGTCTCACTATCTTGTAACTTTAGGGCCCCATTCCAACTCCGGAACAAACATAGTTGCTACATCAGCATGGTCAAAGAACAGCCAGCACAGGCTTGTGCAGATAACAGCCGGAACGGGGGCCCAGGAGGAAGTCCCACAGGCAGAGTCCGGGTTCATAGTCCAAACAGGAAACCCGGGGGTGTGAATAAGAAACTTAGTAACAAAGTTATAGCTTCACGTGACTAGCAGCTACAGTTTTGGAGGATAAAAGAGCAGCTCTCTAGGAGCTAGGAAGGAACTCTGATCATGGCATGGATAGGCCCACGTTGGTTGTGGAGCAGGTGGCTGCCAATAAAATATGCCTTCTTGTTTATAAGATTTGTCCCTGAGTCTTTCTCTATCATCTCCGGATCCCACCCCGCAACATGAGCCCCCATGAAGAGTGCTATCCTAAGGTCCTCTAGGCCTCCCCATCTGTCTGAATTCTACCAGTCACCATTTCAGGGGTCCCAAAGCCTGAATTAAGTTCTAGAACTGAAAATGCTAACTCCACCAGAGTATAGTCTCTGGTACAGAAGGGGAAGTGGTAGTTTGGCAATTTAGGTGGATTTTGTTTAATCTTTTGAGGTACATTAGGCAGTGTGTCCTAGGGGAATTGAAATATAACTGCTAAGTAATGATGGGATTAGAGAACTTTAAAAAACTTTAGCTATATCTTGTTTCAAGGGGGCAGCTCGATGGCGCAGTGCATTGGCACATTGGGCCTGCAGGAAGAAAGAACAGTTCAAACCTGATCACAGACATGCACTAGCTATATGACCCTGGGCAGGCCACTTAACCCTTGCCTGCATAAAGCTGCAGAGGAAATGGCAAACCACTCCAGTATCTTTGCTAAGAAAACCCGATGGACGGTTCACATGGTTATGTAGTCAGACATGACTGAGCGACTGAAAAATAAATATATCTCATTTCAACTTTTCCCCACTAATGGTATATATCTTATGTAACCTCTTTCCCTCTAAAGAATGGCTATATAAGGTTATGAATCCAAGAAAGTACTTGTATTTGTGATTTAGAATTAGCTTTAATTAGCCCAATCAATTATGACTTTTTTTTACAACATTCATGGAAATAACTTTATTGGACAGAGCTTTTTGTGATAATATTCATCTTAATAGCTTTTATTTATATCTGTGAGTTTATGTATATATGGGCATGTATGTGGGAGGTTAGATTGGGAAGTCATACAGCAATCTACATTGTAAAGAATTGTCTGTTGTACAAATGGCCTAGGGAGTTTATAGAAATTCATAAAGGACAAGCACCTGGTGTTTGTCTGTCTTGTACTTTTAACCTTGAATACATCACATAATTCACTATCTTCATTTTAAAAATTGGGGCTGTGCTGACCTACTTCAGAAGGATGTTGTGAAAGCTAATTAATTGCAAATCACACTGAAGAATGAAGTGCTAGGTAAATGATGAAGAATAACATTGACATTTGTTAGGGAGCTTAATCACATATGGTCTTTTCATAATTTTATTTTGCAGTTTGCTCTGACCCACTTCTTTCCATGAATTTTTCCTTTTTCCCTGATAGATATTCATTTATTGTTTTAAAATTCTTAAGTTTAGAAATGGAGGAGTTGTTGGAGAGGGTGTAAATCATAGGGATTTCAATTATGAAGCAAAAGTAGAAAAGTACATCCATCTATATAGCATCATTTCCAGACATTATATGATATGAGAACTACCAATTTACTGTGCTAATAAAGCTTCCATAGTGCCTAGTTTATACAAGCTGGATCTGGGGGGGGGGGGTCTTTCCAAAATCAACCATGACAGTCAGTCAGCCAATAAGCATTTATTAAGAGCCTACTATGTGCCAGGCCCTGGGCTATTAGCTGAGGGTAAGAGAATCCCTGTTCATAAAGAACTTGCAATCTAATGGAACACACAAAAGGAGGCTGAAAAGGAATGGGAAAGTTGCACCCTTCCTCCCCCAGCCAGAGGCATAATGGAGAAGTCCAGAGGACTGCAGTGGGGTGGAAATAAAGAGATGACTGACCTGGGCATCCTCAAGTGGAGATTCTGGGAGGAGTTCTCTATGCTCTAGTGAGTGGGATGGAGAGGCCCCATGGGCAGAAGGTATTAGGGGTTTGATTTCCAAGGGGTAAAGTGATCTTACAGGAAGAAGAGGTTACTGGGACATGACAGAGAATTCCAGCAGAGGGCAGCAGGATGGAAAAAGAACAATTCCTTAATATTTTAGCATTGAAATACAGTATACTGTCATGAGATCTTATACTTTTATAGAATGAATGATTTAAAAAAGAACTTATTAATTGCTTATTATTTGTAAAGCACTGAGAATACAAATAGAAAAACAAAACAGCTCTTGTTCTCAAGGAGTTCATATTCTAATGGGGGAGAAAATACATATGGAAGGTTTTAGCTGCAAGTCAAATAGAAAGGTCCCAGGGTCCTTAAGGTGCAGCAGCAAAGCAGATGGTAATGCCTCTTCATTAATGTTATTTCCACTGATAAAATCATATCAGTTCCTGGCATTTGGCAGTGTCAAAGGCTTTGGTGGCAAGAGACTCTATGCTAAGTACCGGGGACACGGTGAGGGAGCAGTTGCCAGGCTGTACCTCCTCAGGAGTTACTTGTCAGTATGATGTCTGAGGGCTTGGAGGTGGGGAGGGGAGAGTCGAAGCATTACTATTCCGAAGGCTGTTGGGTCCAGGGTCCTGGGCTGTTTTTTTTTTTTTTTTAAGTGAGGCAATTGGGGTTAAGTGACTTGCCCAGGGTCACACAGCTGGTAAGTGTCAAATGTCTGAGGCCGGATTTGAACCTGGGTCCTCCTGACTCCAGGGCCGGTGCTCTATCCACTGCGCCACCTAGCTGCCCCTCCTGGGCTGTTTTTATTGGGATCTGAGGGGAGATGATGGTCAAGGTGGTGATGGTGATTTGACTTGCCTGCCATATGCTGTTTCTTGTCCCTTTCCCAGGATACCTTGCTGCTTCAGCTAAGCTGACTTGAATGTTATGTTGATGGCAGTTGTTTGGTAGGAGGTAGGAATGACCGGCCTCTCTTTATACGCCTTGCTTCCCTGGATGATGGCCATGACGGCTGGTCTGGAAGCAGGACTGGTAGTTTGGGGTAGGGCTCTTGTGCTTATTTGCCTTTGGATAGCAGTTGGTCAGCATTGTAGAGCCATGAAATTTTTGGTCAGAGTGCTTCCTTAAACAATACAAATCACAACCTCTCTATTATTTTTTTTTTAAGTGAGGCAATTGGGGTTAAGTGAATTGCCCAGGGTCACACAGCTAGTAAGTGTTAAGTGTCTGAGGCCGGATTTGAACCCAGGTACTCCTGACTCTAGGGCTGGTGCTCTATCCACTGTGCCACCTAGCTGCCCCCACAACCTCTCTATTCTTAACATCTCATGAAATTTTCCATCCAAAGCATTGGAGCTTCCTTTTGATATTGTAGGGACATCACTATAGTACCTAAGCTATCCATCTCTACTTTCTCTTTCTGACTACATGCTTATAATAATAATAATAGCAATTAGACCATTTTAATAAAATTATATAGAGATGAGAAAGCAAACGAATGCTTCATCTTCCCATCCCATCAGGCCACAAAGCTGTGTAGCCAAGCCATCTTACTGCTGCCATTGCCCTGTTTCTTCCCTCCTGAACCAGCATTCTCTATACTGGCCCTTCAGCATCCATGACCCCTAATTTCAAGAGGAAGGTAACATGTTCATCTTCGGAATTCCTGCTAAAGGGCCAAGCCTAGTTGATTTGTAGTCACAAATGAAAATGAATGACTGCAAACTAGCCTACTATATCTACTAGCTGGTTTTAGGCACTAGATCATGCTTCACTATCACATCCTAACCAGCCATTCATTCTATACATCCTATCTCCTTCCTGCCACTGCATAAATACCATCCTTTCTACTCTCTCCTTTCTCCTTTTGCTTTGGACATGGTAATCAAATCATTATTTCCATTGCTTCTGTAAAAGGCATATGTATCGGTTGATATTTCTGTACATCAACTCACCACCACAGTAACAACCACAATAATAGCTAACATTTATATAGCACCTAATATGCCTAATAGTTTTATAATTATCTTATTTTAATCCTTACAACAACCCTGGGAGGTAGGTACTATTATTATTATCTCCATTTTGCAGATGAGGAAACTGAGGCAGAGGTTAAATGACTTGCCCAGAATCATACAGCTTGTGTCAGAGGCCAGATCTGAAGTCAGATCTTCCTGAATCCAGGCATGACACTATGCACTATGCCTCTCTATGCACTGTGCCACCTAGCTAACTCCTCGGACCAAAATTCCCTTCCTTCGATACCACTATCCTTTTTGGGTTGTTCACTACCTAAGATCCTAGGGGACAGGGACTATTTATTTTTATATATTTGCATCTCCATGTAGCAAATGCTTAATATATACTTTTTCATTTGTTTATTAATGAATCAATAGTTATTTTTTCTTGGTCCCATTTGGTGGAAAGTTAAAAATAAACAACCATGAACCATGATCAAATAAACTCTGCTCTTGTTCCTGGGTGCGATGTGTCAATGGTCCCACTCATAATGATAACCTTCCTTGATCAAAAAGTCCCACCTTGGTCATTATTCCTCTATTTGTATTGTCTTCCCCATTAGAATGTAAGATTCTTGAGGGTTTGCTTTTGCATTTGTATCCCTAGTGGCCCATTAATTGAAATGATCTTGAGAACTGATTCCTGAGAACCTTTATAATTATGTTGTTTTCAGGACAGATTTCTCCTGTATTTATTTGATGAAGTTCAGTGGCTTCACTAACTTCACTTTTTAAAATGTCATTTCCAGTTTATTGCATTATTACATTGGATACTGAGGTAATATAGTCAAAATGTGTTGGTCTCATTGTCATTACCCATAAAAATGGATTATTTAAAAAGAGTTTCATATCTTCTTTTTTGTATCAATTTGTCCTTCTAGTTTCATCTACAGATGCTCTTAGAATTATCTAGCTTAGCTGGTTCTCATGCTAAGTTTTCTACAGGCTTATTTTCCTCTCAACTTTTTCAATCTTTTATGAGGTAATACTTATAATTTTGTGTTATCTTCCCCTTAAAATTTTGCAAATAAATTTACATTCTAAACTAGTGGTACCCTTGGCTACGAAGTGTCTCAACTTGGTAATAAAATTTGGTATCCACTGACCAAGGTGGGTCCTAGACTCTATATTTCCTTTTGGGGAGTGTTTTCTTTTTTTGAGACAATCAGTGTTAAGTGACTTGCTCAGGGTCATACAACTGGTAAGTGTCTGAGGTCAGATTTTAATTCAGGTCCTCCTCAGTCCAAGCCCAGTATTCTATCTAACTGCCCTTGGAAGTGGTTTTTTGTTTGTTTGTTTTATAAATTAAGCTTTTTTTTTTTTTAGTGAGGCAATTGGGGTTAAGTGACTTGCCCAGGGTCACACAGCTAGTAAGTGTTAAGTGTCTGAGGTCGGATTTGAACTCAGGTACTCCTGAATCCAGGGCTGGTGCTTTATCCACTGTGCCACCTAGCTGCCCCTAAACTTTTCTTAAGGGATAGTGACTCTATTTCTTTACTTCTGTCCATTTCCTTTTTTTGTCATACTTGACAACTTGTTAAGCAGGTCCAGTTGGAGCTATTGTAATTACATACAGTGTCTTTTCAACTTTATGCTTTCTTCTGATTTCTTATGCACTTTGATCTTTGCTGTAACTCTTGGATCTGATTAAACACAGACAGCTGACTCTGAAATAACTTCTATGTCTATAAGCAGTTGTTTCCTGTCTGTCAAGAGACAGTAACGTACATTTCTTTGTGATAGTGTTTCCTACTCACCAAATCCAGCACCTGCTCCTCTTCTTGAAGGAAGGTTTCATGATATCCCAATGTGAAGCTTCTGAGTAGAAGACAAACTTTTATGAACTCATTGGTTGTCGGATAAAACCACTCATGAAGAATTCTGAAAGTTAAATTAGTGCTTATGGATCATATAAAAATTGTACTATTTTTTTTTAGCACCTTCTGTCCCCATTTCCACTACTCTGTTACTGTAGAAGTAAAAGGAAGCTATACAGAATTGAGGACCATTTTTGCATTTTTTCTCTCAATGGTCATCCACCATAGTTGCCAATCAGATAAATCTTCCTAGAATACATCTTTTATCTCATCACTCTTCTGCTAAAAAACCAAAAACCCCCAAAACCAACCCTTCAGCCTGCTTTCCAACCTGTTTTTCTTACTATTCCCTGACACCACACTGGTCTACTTGTCCCTGAACATGCCTTATAAAAATACTCAGGCTTTTTTTTGTCTTATCACTCCTTCTTCTTTGCCTTTCTTAAGTCCTATCCATTCTTCAAAGTTCATATTAGATCTGACTATCCCTCTGAAGCCTATCCTTAAACATGACCCTCATTATCTCTCTTCCTTTGAATTCCCATAGTATTTATTATCCATATCCTTCATATGACACAAAACTATTACCCTGTAACTTTTTCTACTCATATATGCTATTTTCCCAAATAGACTTTAAAATACTTGAATTTAGGAATGATATTTTCAGTTTATTTATATTTCCCCAAACACCTGTACATAGTAGGTACACATTTGTAAAATGACTCAATTTCATTAAAAATTTTTATTAAACACCTACAATTTGGAAAGGCTGGTGCTAGGTACCAAGGGAGATAGAAAGATAATTAAAGTGGGGTCCATGCTGTATTGGATCTTAAAAACTAACACTTAACAGGAATGTGGTTAATGGGTAGCCATGTTGACAGATTTCTTTTTGAATAACCCTTAAAATTTCCTTATTAGAATATATCATGTGTTTTTAAATGCCAAGAAGTTAGGAGTATGAGTATTATTTTTCCAATGAATAACAAATGAAATTAAAATGTAGAAGATCAAATTCTGTAGTATTCATTGTGAAAGGAGTCATGAAATTTCATGTCTTTAAGGATATTTATCACATACTTTTTACTAATAGTGTAATAACATTCATTCATTTAATGAGTATGTATTAAGTGCCAAATTATGTGATAGTCACTGTTCTAGGTTTAGGGAACAAAAGGTCAAAAACAAAACAATTCATGACCTCAAGGAATTTACATACTGTGGTAGGGAAAAACATGTATGCAGATAAGTTTACAGACATGCACACAGATACATGTTTGCAACATGTACACAGGTAAGTATGCAATAGGTACATATGTAAATACAAAGTTATTTCCAGATGATGAAAATGAGGAAGAATTTTTGAAGAGGCCTAATCACATCACAAGGGTGTGTGACTTGCGCATGAATTGGATTTAAATGAGGCTGAGTTGTGCAAAGATGTCAGCCTCACTATCTCTTCCGGAGTCATTGAAGTCCAGTGGCAGGACAAAAGTCAAGACAACTGGTGATGGCCCAGGATGCAGTTGATTACCTTGGCACCTCTGATGCCTGAGCAAGCTCTAAGCCCTCCACACCCTTTGGCCTTTGGAGGAACCATCCATCCATTCCACCAGGGAAAATCTTTACATGCTTGGAGTATATATCTCCCTAACTCACTGACAGGTTTGAGGTCTGTTAGTTATCCTCAGACTCTTAAATGCTTGTTGAATGGTTGGATGAAAAAGTTAAAGAAAAACTACACACCTTCATCCATGAGTACAGTTATTATTTAAATGGAAAATTTGAAATTTGATAGTATCACTAACATTACTGGATTAAATTTTAATAGCAAAAAGTTCACTTTAATTCACTTAGGAAAATTAGTTTCCAAAGCAAATTAAATAGGCATTAAATGTCTTGAAATTTCAATTCAATTCAACAATCCAATTCTAGTCAATTCAATTCAATAGTGAATTATTAAAGCAATATGATGGGCACTGAGACTAAGAAATTTAAAAAACAATCATAGTCCTTGCCTCAAGGATCTTACAACGTATTAGGGGTATAAGACATGTATACAAATAACTACTAATTGAAATGGAAAAAGTACATAGGAGAGGTCAAACAGAGAGTCATGAACAACCTGGGGAGGAAGGGACTTATAAACCAAAAGAAGAGTAAGACTATAAGAAAAGAGTCTTGGACTCAAGGAGTCTCAAGAGTTGATATGACTACTACTTGCTGTTTAGAATTTTATTTTCCAAATTATATGTAAAAACAAATTTTGACATCAATTTTTTAAAACTTTGTGTTCGATCTTCTCTTCTTGTGAGATTTAAAATTGGATATTAGATCATAAATCTCCCCTACTTAACCTTTCCCTTAATTTATCTCCCAGACTAGTAAATGGAAGAAGCTTTTGGTTTTCTAGATAGACCTTTTATTGTTATGGTAGTCACAAGGTGATGTTGATTAGAAGGATAGGAAAGTAGAAACACAATACAAATCGTCTTAAGTCTAAGCTTAGTCTACATTCCTTATAAAAACTCACCAAAACCGAAGGCCACCTTTGGAGAGAGATAGAGACCATCCGTGCAGCGCAGTCAGGAGACCAGCAGAGCAGGAAAAAGCCCCACTTCCATTCTCTCCTTGTCTTTTAAGCTCGCACCCCGGAAGTCGAGTGCATAGCAGGCAGTCTGACATGCGCAGCAGGTGGACTGTTGGTCTCCTCCCCAAAAGGGTGGTCCTTCAAAAACTGGAGTCTTTCAGTTATCCTAACCGACTGTTAAAAAACTTTCATATTTTTTTTACCACATTTCCCATCCCCCACCCACAAGAACTCAAGCAATTCAATATAAGTTATACGTGAGTAGTCATGGAAAGCATCTCCACATTAGCCAGGTTGTGAGAGAAAACAGACAAAAACAAAACTTCAGATTAAGGAACTATCAAAAAAATTATGTTTCAATCTGTTTTCAGATACCATAAGTTCTTTCTCTGTAGATGGATTGCAATTTTCCTAAGTCCTTCAGAGTTATATTGGATCATTGCATTGCTGAAAATAACCACATGCTTCCCAGCAGATCATCTTACACTATTGCTGTTCTTTTGCAGTACATTTCATTCTCCTTCAGTTCATGTAGGTCTTTCCAGGTTTTTCTGATAGCAACCTGTTCATCATAACCTTTATATAGTACCTTAAACTTGACAAAGAATTTTCTTTACAATAGCCCAGCAAAGTAGGTACCATGCATTTTGCCATTATAATCATTCATCATAAGTACTTCCCTCCATCCTATTCCCTTCCCATGATATTTACTCTATTTTCTATCTTCTTTTACCCTATTACTCCTCAAAAGTGTTTTGCTTCTGACTGCCCTCGCCCCTGCTCTGTCCTCCCTTCTTTTACCCTTCCCTTCTTATCCTCTTCCCCTCCTACTTTCCTGCAGGGTAAGATAGATTAATCCTCCCAATTGGGTGTGTATGTTATTCCCTCCTTGATCCCACTCTGATGAGATTAAGGTCTTTGAGCTAATTTTGTGTTCTAAATTTTCTTCCTCCCTCCTCAACCCTCCCTATGAAATCAAACAATTCAATATGTCATACTTGTGCAGTAATGCAGAACATCTTTACCTTCCTCAAAAGTGTTTTGCTTTTTACTTCTCCCTCCCCCAATCTGCCCTTCCTTCCTTCCCCTCTTTTCCCCACACCCCCCTTAACTCCGTCCCTTCCTACTTTCCCTTAGGGCAAAATATATATTACTATACCCACTTGAGTATGCATGTTATTCCCTCTTTGAGCCAATTCTGATGATAGTATGGTTCACTCACTCCCCAACTCCTTCCCCCTCTTCCCTTCTCCTCCATAAGTTTTTTCTTGTTTCTTTTATGTGAGCTACTTTTCCCCAGTCTACCTCTCCCTTTCCCTTTCTTCCAGTGCATTCCTCTTACTCCTTAACTTTATTTTATTTTATTTTTTTTAGTGAGGCAATTGGGGTTAAGTGACTTGCCCAGGGTCACACAGCTAGTAAGTGTTAAGTGTCTGAGGCCGGATTTGAACTCAGGTACTCCTGACTCCAGGGCCGGTGTTCTATCCACTGCGCCACCTAGCTGCCCCTCCTTAACTTTATTTTAAAGATATCATCATGGGTTAGCTAGCTGGCACACTGGACAAAACACTAGCCATGGACCCAGGATGCCCCAAGCCCAAATCCAGCCACAGACATAAGCCACCCCACAAAACCAAGGATAAACAAAAAATAAATGCTTTACAGATATCATACCTTCATATTCAGTTCAGACCTATGTCCTTCGTCTAAGTGTATTCCTTTCAGCTGCCCTAATACTGAAAAAATTCTTATGAGTTAGAAGTATTATCTTCCCATGTCAGAATGTAAACAGTTTAATCTTTTAATATCCCTCATGACTTCTCTTTCCTGTTTACCTTTTTATGCTTCTCTAGGGTCTTGTTTTTGAAAGTCAAATTTTCTATTCAGTTCAGGTCTTTTCATCACAAATGGCTGAAAGACCTCTTTTTCATTGAAGTCCCATTTTTTCCTCTGAAAGATTATAATCAGTTTTGCTGGGTAGGTGATTTTTGGCTGTAGTCCCAGTTCCTTTGTCTTCTGGAATACCATATTACATGCCCTCCAGTCCTGTAATGTAGAAGCTGCTACATCTTGTGGTATCCTGACTGGGGCTCCACAGTACTTGAATTCTTTCTTTTTTGCAGCTTGAAATGTTTTCTCCTTGACCTGGGAGTTCTGGAATTTGGCTATAATATTCCTGGAAGTTTTCCTTTGGGGATCTCTTTCAGGAGGTGATTGGTAGATTCTTTCAATTTCTATTTTACCTTTTGCTTCTAGAATATCAGGGCATTTTCCCCAGACAATTTCTTGGGAGATGCTGTCTAAACTCTTATTTTGGTCATGGTTTTCAGGTAGTCCAGTAATTTTCAAATTATCTCTCCTGGATCTATTTTCCAGGTCAGCTGTTTTTCCAAGGAGATATTTTATATTGACCTCTATTTTTTTATTCATTTGGATTTGCTTTACTATGTCTTGGTTTCCCATAAAGTCACTAGCTTCCATTTGTTCAATCCTAATTCTTAGGCAATATTTTCTTCATAGAGCTTTTGTATCTCCTTTTCCATTTGGCTTTTCAAGCTGTTGACTTTTTTTCTCATGGCTCTCCTGCATTGCTTTCATTTCTCTTTCCATTCTTTCTTCCACCTCTCTAAATCTTCCTTCTATCTCTTCTACTTTCTCTTCAAAGTCCCTTTTGAGCAATTCCAAGGCCTGAGACCAATTCATATTTTTCTTGGAAGCTTTGGATTTAGGGGTCCTGAGGTTGCCATCCTCTTCTGAGGGTTCACCTCAATCTTTCTTGTCACTAAAGAAACTTTCTATAGTTCTCAACTTACTTTGCTTGCTCATTTTGCTGTCTTTTAATTGACTTTTAACTCCCTCTTACAGTGGGACCCCTACACTGTCCCAAGCTTCAGAGGGCCCCAGGGGTTTTGGTTTGAGGGAGGGCAGATTTTTCTCTCACCTGGCCTGTTCTCGGTTCTGAAGATAACCTCAAGCCAACTTGCTAATTAACTATCCAGCAAACCTTTGTGTGCTGTGGTTCTTAGCTCTGATGCGCCTGTGCCCCTCCCCCACCTGGGCATCCTGCCATTCAAGATTTCTTCCTGGTTCCCTGCTGGGGTGGGATAGCTGAATTCCTCCTTAGGTCCCACAGACACCCCTGTATTTTCCACTCCCTGACCAGCTGTTCAGCCCTCTCACCCAACCAGAAGATGCCAGTGCTATAGCTGATTTGGAGGTTCAGGGGTAAGTTTCTCTGGCGCAGCCTGCCTAGGGACTGTGTCCGCACAATCACAGGGTTGGACTGTCCTTGCAGTCCAGCACAGCCCCTTCTAAGCTGTCTTTGGTTGGAAAATAATCTCATCCCATTTTTTGGTGGGTTTTGCTGCTCCAGGGGTTGTTTTATGGCTGTTTGGGGAGTAATTGTGTCAGGAGCTCTGTGTGTTTAATGTCTTTCCTCTGCCATCTTGGCTCCATCCTCTATAAATATGACTACTACTTGCAAGGAGAATGTAAAATGTACACAGATGATATGAAAAAAATTATTTTTTTTTAGTCCTGGTCAAATTAAAGAATATTATAAGAGCTATTATTTATAATTCAGTACACGCTTCTTTCTGAAGGGTGTTCATTTTTTTTTTTTAATTTTGTAAGTTTAAATCCAAGCTGCCCCAGGCCATTTGTCTGCTCAGGGAGGTGTTTCTTTTGAATTTGCCATACTTTATATGTGTGGACATGACTTTTCTCTAAACATATTTTTCCTTTGTGTATTTTCTAAACTCATACCAAGAATGTGTTTGAAACTTGGAGGAAAGAAGCACACTGGAAGCATGGCAGAGAAACACATAGACTTTTTTAAAAAGATGATTATGAAAAAAATACTTAAATTCTGCAAATTTGGTTTTGTAATGACTTTTCATAGAATCTTAAAATCTCAGAGTTTAGGAGGGTGCTCAGGGGTCCTTTAGTCCAGCTCAATTTTATTGCTCTGGGCAAAGGGACATTTGGCAACTAGTCACCGAACTTGTAGAATCATTTAGAAAAATGTATATTGAAAAGTCATTCTGTCCAGAACTGCTATTGATTAGAATACCAGTTTTGCCAGCTCAGCCAATTTGATATGCACTAAAAGTGGTACAACTCTCATGTAAAATATAAATTTTTCATTGACTAATAGCCTGTAAGTGTTTTATGTGTGATTATACATTTTTCATGCAAGATCAATTTTCTAAACCCCTTTTTACGATCAGAGGCCACTTTTTAAAAAATTGGGTGCTGCTAATTTATGAGTTTGTATGCCATCCGTGCCTTAGTCTCTTTCAGAAGCCAGCTTTAAAGACACCCTAGCTGAAAAGGAATGTAACTTGTGTTGTATTTACTTTCCTATACCAATCATATATACCCTCATTGTTTCTCAGTCTTTGGATATAGTTCTCGAGAAAGCCCACAGTAACCTGTTCTTAAAACAGCTTGGTAGACAAATAAGGATATTCACCATTTAATTTTAGGGAAGATGCCCCCTCAGAACATAATTAAATCTGATCTTTCTCACTTGAAGCAGAATGAATAATTCATGAGACTTAGGCATAATCAGGTTTCTTGCTTTGTGAAATTCTAAGTTGGTGCGTAGAGGTTAACATAAAAAAATTTAAAGGGAAAGCACATATGGGACTGGCATCAGGATGTGGGTTGCCTTGGATACCACTGTAAAGGAGCTTAAGAGTTCAAATGTCACTATGTTCCTTTACATGGAAGTAATTGTGGTCTTGTAAGTGCTTAATTGACTATGCTTATTGAGTATGATTTTTCTTTTTCTTTTTTTGAGGAAGGAAGAAACTGGCTTCTTTGGTTTAAATATGTGAAAGGGGGACTTTATTGCATTGGTATGGTAGAATCCAGAACAATGAAGGGAATCTCGACCCTTTGGGCTCTCCTTAAGGGGACGGTGACATTAGAGGTTGATTCCATATTTGTCAGTGATGTCATAATTGCTAAATCCAATGACCTTTTCTCAATCCTCATCTTTCTTTACCTTTCTAGATGAGGCATTTGACACTCTTGATTACTCTCTCTTCTTGGAGGTTTTGTGACACTGCTCTCGTAATTAAGAGAGAAAAATAAATAAGCAAAAAAATATTGAGATTACCATGTATAAATGGACTTGAAGTCAGGAAGGCCTGAGTTCAAATTCAGCCTCAGACACCAGCACTATATAAATGCTTATTCCCTTCTCTTCTTTCCCATTTTCTGCAAGGTTCTTAAAAGTCATTTCAGTAGAGGGTACACATTTGCAGGTTCTACCATGTTAGAAAGGCCTTTGCAACAATCAAGTCTATTTTCTTAGGACCAGCTCCAACTGTCTGCTTCTTTATTCTTGTATCCTTCAACTATTTCCCAAAATGTCTCACTCCTGACACACTTAACCTTACCATTATATTCTCACAACAGCAGTTACAAGAACAATTGCTTCATAATTAACAAACTTCTTTATATCTTGACTTTTTATTTTTTTCCCCTTTTGCCATTTTCTGGCACTTCCTAAGACCTTGCTCCCTTCCAATAACACTGCTTCCTTGGATATCCTTTCCAACATTGACTATACTTTCTCCTGTACCCTCTGAATCACTGGTTTTGGTGAGACAGTTGGAGTGTTCTTTGCTCCCAATGACACTTCCAGACTCCCCCTCTACTACCATCACTAAGCAACTTCTTCTTCTAGGTTCCTAGTGTTCAAATTTATCACTCAAAATAGATCTTGTGGTGGCTATTATCTATCAACCCTGGGGATATTCTCTTCTTTTCTTAATGAGTTTAATGCCTGGCTTAGTCTTTCTTTCCACCCTAGCTGTTGTCCTTCTGTTGGAGGAAGTCAAGAAAAAACATGCTGACTCAGTCTACCACATATTTGTCATCTAACATCATTACGTCAAAGGAATTTTTTTAATTTCTTTTTAATTGTTTCTCTATCCCACTCACCACAGCACCTATTCCAAACCTCATCTCTCCTCAAGCTTCCCATGGCACTCACTTCACCTGCCCTCTAAGCTCAGGACTCCCTGAATACTTCACTGAAATAATTATAATAGAAAACTTTTTCCCTTCTCCTGGTCTCATATCCCTTTGACATCATCCCCTATTACTTCTTCACCTCTAATCTCTGATGAAGAGTTTAGGTTAGGCCATGTACATGGAGCATTTACCATCCAGTCCTGCCTTTTCTAGCAGATTATATCCCCACTAGTATCTTTCTTTCATATCTTCATCATTTACTATCTGCTGGCTCTTTCCTATTTGCCAACAAAGACACCCATGTCTTTTCCATTCTTATTTTTTTTTTACCATACCTGTGAACAGTTATCCCATATCTTGCCTATTTGTCTATACTTGCTAGAACCTCAGAGTAAAGGAAAGGTTGGGTTACTGATGAGAGTTCTAGAGAACTTAGTGGCCCCTGAAATTTTGAGGAACATTTCCTGAGCAACTAATCAATTAAATGTTTATTAAGTACCTCTATTAAGCTTAATAGCTCAGGTACTGTGTTAGGTACTTCGGGATATAAGTACAAAAGTGAGACAATTCTTGTCTTTTAGGAACTTACCATCAACCAATGGGAAAGGCTTTACAATACTTTTTTTTTTGTTGTTGTTTGTTTTTTGTTTTTTGCGGGGCAATGGGGGTTAAGTGACTTGCCCAGGGTCACACAGCTAGTAAGTGTCAAGTGTCTGAGGCCGGATTTGAACTCAGGTACTCCTGAATACAAGGCCGGTGCTTTATCCACTGCGCCACCTAGCTGCCCCCTACAATACTTTTTGAAAGAAAATTGTTTGGATCCAACAGGGTTAAATATTTGGGCCCATTCAATGCAGTAAATTCCTTCAAGTCTCAGGCTTTGTCTCTATTAACATTTTAGCATTTCAGCAACAGATCATTTTTCTTGTATCTTAAACCTTACACTAGTCTGTCATCGTTTTGGTGGGGAATAAATCACAAGATGGCAAATCCTGTCCAAGAGAATGTAAATGCAGCTGCAAACTTGCACAAGATTCACACATCTGTGAATGTGTTTTGTGGGGTAGAAATACCTCAGTAACAGAGCATCTGGTAATGTCCAAATGGTCTAAATGGACAGTTTTGTCATATTTTGTGTTGTCTGAAAACAACACACAATGCTAATACTTTAATTCAAATATAATTATCATGTATGAGGAATTCAGACACATGATTTGTTTAACATATTGAAGTAAAGAAGTAGAAGAACAAAAGAAAACAAATTACATTAAGGACCAGAAAGTTGATCTCTTGCCTATTTGTATTAAAGCATTGATTGCAAATTATTTGCAAAACTTCTTTGAAGTACATGCTGGGAGCTACAACATAGACATTCCAAAGATAGAAGATGCTAGGAGTATTAATTCTCTGCTTTTGACTCTGTGAGCCTCTTGGACCTGTGATCCACTTCATTTTTTTAATATCCCCTTTCTGGGATATTATGCCCTCAAAGAAAGGACTACCATTTGTCAAGTTCTTGACATGTTATAGGATAGCAGAAAGGAGAGCTAAGACTGAAGACCCAAAAGCTGTTTACAGTGTCTTATGAGTACTTTATATAACAAAGGTATTCAAATGTTTGCTGGATAGCCTTGTAAAATAACATTCCGTTACAAAATATCAGACCTGAACCTTGGAATTAAATGTCAATAAAACATTTATTAAGTATCATTATGTGTCAGGCATTATTTTAAGTACTGGGCAATTTAAAAAGGGGGGGGGCAAAAGACAGTCTCTCCTTTCAAGGAGCTTACAGTCCAATGAGGAAGCAACATGCAAGCAATCACTTACAAACAAGATAGATGATAGATAGATAGATAGATAGATAGATAGATAGATAGATAGATAGATAGATAGATAGATAGATAAATAGATAGATAGGTAGGTAGGTAGGTAGGTAGATAGGTAGGTAGGTAGATAGGTAGGTAGGTAGATAGGTAGATATATAGGTAGATAGATAGGTAGGTAGGTAGGTAGATAGATAGGTAGGTAGGTAGATAGATGGAGATAGATATAGATATAGATGATAACTTAGAGATAACCAAGTCAGCGACACTAGAATTAAGGGGAAAGGCTTCCTGTAGAAGGTGGGATTTTAGCTGGGACTCAAAGAAAGTCAGGGAAGCCAGGAGATTAAGATGAGGACAGAGAGAATTCCAAGTATAGAGGATAGTCACTGAAAATGCCTGGAGTTGGTAGCTGGAGTATCTTGGATGAGGAATAGTAAAGAGGCCAGTGTCACTCAATGGAAGAGTACATGGGGCAGGGTATGAGATGTAAGAAGACTAGAAAGATTGGGGAGGATATGAATGACTTTGAATGCCCAAATAACATTTTCTATTTTATTCTGGAGGGATATTGGAGTGGGGAACCATTTGGATTTATTGAGGGGAGAGCCATGATTAGATCTGCGCTTTAGGAAGATCATTTTGGCAGCGGAGTGAAGAATGAACTGGTGTGGAAAGAGACTTGTGGCAAGGAGATCAAGCAGCAGGCTATTGTAATAGTTCACGCATGAAGCAATGAGGGTCTGCACCAGGGTGGTGGCAATGTCAGATCAGAGAAGTAGGACTGTACAAGAAATATTATGAAGGTAAAATCCATAGGTCTTGGCAATAGATTGGATATGGGAAAGTGAGAGAGAGTGAGGAATCAGGAATGATTCCTAGGTTGCAAGCCCAGGAGAATGATGGTATCCTCCATAGTAATAGGGAAGTTAAGAAAGGGAAAAGGGTTTGGGAAAAAGATAGAAGGGGCAGCTAGATGGCGCAGTAGATAAAGCACCGGCCCTGGAGTCGGGAGTACTTGAGTTCAAATCAGGCCTCAGACACTTTACACTTACTAGCTGTGTGGCCCTGGGCAAGTCACTTAACCCCGATTGCCTCACCCTCCCCCCCAAAAAAAAGAAAGAAAAAGATAGAGTTCACTTCTGAACATATTGAGTTTAAGATTTCTGTGACATCCTGTTTAAGATGTCCAATGATCAGTTATAGATGAGAAACCAGAAGTCTGCAGAAAAATTAGGGTATCAGCATAGAGATGATAATTGAATACATGGGAGCTTATGAGACCACCATGTAAAGTAGTATAGAGGAAGAAGAGAAGAGGGACATCCATGGTTAGTGGATGTAACTTAGTTGGAGATCTAGCAAAGAAGACTGAGAAGGGGTGATCATATAAGTAGGAGAAGAGCTAGGAGAGAATAGCGTCATGAAAACCTAGAGAGAAGAGAGCATCAAGGAGAAGAGGGTGATTGACAGTGTCAAGGGCTACAGAGAGGTCGGGAAATAGGAGAATTGAGTAAAGGCCACTAGATTTGATAACTTTGGAGAGAGCAATTTCAGTTGAATAATGAGGGCAGAAGCCAGATTGTAGAGTTAAGAAGAAAGTGAGAAGAAAGGAAGTAGCCTTCTTAAGGTATTTAGCTATAAAAGAAAGAGATATGGGATAGTAGCTAGTGGAGATGGATCAAGGGAGGGTTTTTTGAAGATGGGAGAGATGCAGGCATACTTGTAGACAGTAGGGAAGCTGCTAAAAGGCTGGGAGAGATTAAAGATAAGTGAGAGAGTGGGGATAATAGAAAATAAACACAATTTACTGGAGGAGATGTAATTGAATAGGCTCACTTGTGAATGCAAAGGAGTTTACCTCAGCAAAAAGGGTCACTTCATTATATGGGACAGCAATGAAGGCTTATTTAGTGGCTGAAGACGTATGGGTAATGTTAGATGATAAGGAGGGGAGAAGAGGATGTTCTCAGCAAGCAGCCTCAATTCTTCCAATGAAATATGATGCAAGGTTCTTAGTGGAGACAGTTGGTATAGAGGAAGCAATGAGAAGTCTAAAGGAGGGATGAAAAAGTTTGAAAAAAGCTGTTGTGGGTGGGATAGTAAGCTAATTAGAGAGCTGTAGAAAGATTGCCCTGATGCAGTGAGGGCCCAGTTGAGATTACATTACATGAATTTACATTGGATCCTGTCAGCATGGCTTCCAGATTTTCTCTAGATTCTGATCTCCATGACATTCACAGAACTTGTTTATGACTCTACTGGGATTTCCTGCACACAGTTTGTAAAACATTAAAAAAAATAAGATATTTAAATGATACATAAGCCAGTATGGAGGTTAGAGTAGATGTTACATTTTCTCTATGTAAGTATTAAGACAACAAAAAGAGCCACCTGACTCTCAGGAACAGGTACAGGTACAGGCACAGGTTCTATGAAGGAAAGGGCACCTTTGCTAGCTGGGGCTACAATTAGCCTGTGTCATTACATGGAGGAGGTTCAGTACATTACTAGCATTGGTCATAAACTCATATAGCAGGAAACAATGATAATCAGTGATAAGTCATTATGTCACATTGTATGGTACTTTATGGTTTGTAAAGTACTTCCTCATAAACAGTCCTATGATTGTTAAAAATAATAAATAGAAGGTGTGAAGGAACTAAGAGGTTTTTGGTGTGTTGAGAATGCATGGCTAGTATTCTGAGGTTCCACAGGTACCTTCTTTTTCTGTGTATTTTTTCTTTCCTTGGCATATCTACTGTCCTGAGAAGGTCATCAAGTAGCAGGATGGTGTAGTGGATTGGGCATTGGATTCACAATCAGGAAGTTCTGGGTTTAAATTCTGGATCAAAAATTTGACAAGTAACTTAATTTCTCTGTGCTTTTGGGGTTTTTTTGGGGGGGGTGGGGCAAGGGAGGTTAAGTGACTTGCCCAGGGTCATACAGCTAGTAAGTGTCAAGTGTCTGAGGCCAGATTTGAACTCAGGTTCTCCTTAAGCCAGGGCTGGTGCTTTATCCACTGTGCCACCTAGCTGCCCCCGTGCCTTAGTTCCCTCATTTGTAAAATGAGGGGTTTGGACTGAATGTCCTTTAAGATCCCTTCTAGATCTAAATATATTCTCTCTCCTAATGTGTGCTTCTTTGCACTGTCTTAAGTGCTCATCAATACTGAGTTTTAGAACTATAGTATATTTTTTTTTTTTTTGCGGGGCAATGGGGGTTAAGTGACTTGCCCAGGGTCACACAGCTAGTAAGTGTCAAGTGTCTGAGACCAGACCTGAACTCAGGTACTCCTGAATCCAGGGCCGATGCCCCATCCACTGCGCCACCTAGCTGCCCCTATGGTAGATTTTAAATATAATTTGTCATAGCCCTTCTTTTTTACAGATAGGAAACTATGGCCCTAAGGGGTTAAGTGACTTTCTAAAGGTCATCAGCAAAGTTAGAATTCATACTCAGGTCATCTGTTCCTTAAACTCAGTTATTGCTGAATGCCTTCTGAGATCATTCCTTCCCACTCAAAACCTGATCATGGCAGTAGTCAAAGACCTTTTCAAATATTACAAATACAAATTAAAAAGTTATAAATACCATCCATTACTTTATTACAATCAGGATAAATCCTGTGCCTGGAGCATCTTGTTACAGGCCTTCTGACAAATTCTCCTAATCAGGAAGACGTTCATCTCAAAGGATGGATGAGTGAGCCATTTATGGAAGTTGTGATTTGTCTAGGGGTGATAGTATTACTACTATCTCTACTTTGAGCATGGCAATGTTTTTCTCCCTCCACATAATTTGACATACAATGATGACATACATCTCTTCAATTGGATTACATGTAAATCAAAACATCATTCTATCAATTGCTACTTGTTTTTCACATTAACTAGCAAGCTTCATTCTTTGTACCATTTATGTCCATGTAGAGGTCAGAATCTTGTATTCTTTCTCTCATTTGTTCAGATGAATAGCTAAATTTCCTGTACGTTTTACATGTCCTGAATGGGCAGGTGAAGGATATCATCCAATCCCCAGTCACTGTATGAATATATATAATTAGATGTATAATATATATTTACATGTGTATATGCATGTGCATGTGCACACACACACATATATATATATATAAATATACTCTGTGTGTGTACACACACACACACACACACACACACACACTATATCACACTATATTTATTTATTTATGTACACTGTTTTCCCTAGTAAAATGTAAGCATCTTGAGAATGGGGACTGTCTCACTTTTGTATTTGTATGTCCAGTATCTAGCATTTGAATAACATCCATGATGTGCCAGGCACTGTGTTAAGTACTTTACAACCATTATCTCATTTATTCTCATAACAATCCTGGGATACTGCTTATAATCCCCATTTTACAGTCAAGAAAACTAAGACAAATAGAAGTTAAGTAACTTCTTCAAGGTGTCTACAATGTGTCTGAGGCCACATTTGAACTCAGGTCTTCCTGACTCTAGGCCCATTGCTCTATCTACTGATCCATCTAGATGCCTCGGGCAGGTGTCTACTGTCCTGTAAATTTCATGGAGGTTAAGGAAAATGTCAGTGGCTTAAAGCACTCTGCAAGTGATGTGGAGTTTTGGGTGAGTTGGAAGAGCTATAATAATGGCTGGTATGTGACTTGGTGACTTTTGGTTTTGATAAATTGAATTAAAATTCTTGATGTTGCTCTTCTATTTATCATGTGTCTGAATTTTTGTAGCCTGAAACCTAGAATTTGCTTCCTATTAGCAGTCCTGTCTTGGACTTTGTAAATTTCTGATTTTGCTCTTCTTTCCATCTTTTTCACTACCTCCTATCCATGGCTCTTTCCAGCTTATTAACCTGTCCACAAGTTCTTAGAATTATGTTGTTGTACCACATTCCTGACCACTGTCAGAGCTTAAATTCCCCAATAACTTTGTCCATATTTCCATATCCCCTTTCTAAAGAGTGGGAGGTTTCATTCAGCACCATGGACACATTTTAGCTACAGTTCTTACCAGATCCCAGCCTAGTCCAGGTCAGATGGACCAATTTAATCCTGTCATCATGCCAGAAAGTATAATAACCCCAAGCTTGGGAAAACTGAACACTCTCCCAACAGCAGCCATAAGAATTTCAGTAGGAATAAAGCTATGCTGTGGCTGGGATTGGGTGAGGGTGGCCACCTGGCATGAAAAACATTTCTACCTGTGCTTCCTGGTGGAGGAATGGGTATTGGTATGAGCAACCCCTGAGAAGTCCCCTAGCTGAAGTACTGATATTCCTGGGATCAGTGCCTAGTTGAGGCTATTCTTTGATGTCCAGCCTTAGGAGTTTCGCTTTGAATACTCTCAGAGTAGCCTTTTTGATGACCTGATGGATCAGGCTGCCTGTTGGCCCATGTTCTGCCTGAAAAATGACACCTTTCCTTTACCTCTCATTAGAAGACTTAGAACACTTCCTAGAGGGACTATGGGATACTTTCATGTCTACTTCTCACCAACCCATACACCAAAATGGATCTAAAAATCCAGCAAAAGAGGGGTTCCATTATAAATCAACCAATCAACAAACATCAAATTTCTACTAGACATTATTCCAGGTAGTGAGGATGCAGATATAAAAAAAATGAAACAATCACTACTATCAGTTAAAGATTTTATGTTTTACATCACAGGGAATATGGTAGCAATTTCTTGATGCTAACCTAGTACAACTGATGGAATGAGTGAAACCTAATGTATCATCTAATAGAAAGTTTGGCTGATTTGGTCCTGGATATGTCTTAATTTTTCATGTTTCCAGTAAGGGCACTACAATTCTTCTATCCACCCAGCTTCCCACGTAGGAGTCATCTTCCATACTTCACTTTTATATACCCTTTATGTTGTTGTTGTTGAGTTGTTTCAGTTGTGTCTGACTCTTTGTGACCGCATTTGGGGTTTTCTTGGTAAAGACACTATAATGGTTTGACATTTATTTCTCCAACTCATTTTACAGATGAAGAAACCAAGATTGACAAGGTCAAATGACTTGCCCAGGGTAACATAGCTAGTATGTGTCTGAAGTGAACTTTCAATTCAGGTCTTCCTGACTCTAGGCCCAGTGCTACTCACTGTGCCACCTATCTGCCTGATTTAAACCATGACTTGAGTGTAAATCTGTATCTCTAGTGCAGAAAAGTCTGGATGACAATTTGTTGGTATCTTTCAGAAGTGATTTTTGTGTAGTTATGGGCTGCATTAAATGGTCTCTGTGATCCCTTCTTTTTCTTAAAGATTATGGTTTTGTGATAACTCATCGGATATGGTAGGTGAAGGAAGAGGGTAAATCAAATTTAATCTCAAGATTACGAGCAAGAAAAATGTATAATTTAACTTCTCTGTGACCATTTCTTCTATAAAATGTGAATAATATTACTGGAATTACGTGTATCTCAGGTTTGTAAGGAAAGTAATACTATAGACAGAGATAGTGAAATTAGAAGGAAAATCAGGTTTAAGTGAGAGGATAACCCAGTTTGAAATTGTGATGATGTTGAGACATCCATGTGTGGTTGTCCTATAGACAACTGGAGGTATAGTCTAGACCAAAAAACACACAGGATTGAAGATATGAATTTTAGATTTATCTTCATAGAGGTGGTAGTGAATGGGAATGAATGAATTGCTAAAGGAAAGAACAGGGACAAGGACAGCCTTGAAGGAATACTTACAAGGACAAAAATGGAGTGAGTAGAGGTGTAGAATGGTATGGCTAGGTGATGCAGTGGATAGCGAACTGGGCCTGGAGTCAGGAAGACCTGAGTTCAAACCAGTCTGTGATTTTCATCCTCAGTTCTTTTCTGTTTGGTGTTTGCTATGAATGTTGATTTTATGGTAACACAAAAAGCAATGGAACATCATTTACTGAAAAACACTAAATGCTCCCTTAGTGGTTTCAAAAAGTCAATTCATCTCCCAAAGTACCCAACGTACTCCCAAGAAGGAAATTATACCCTGGTGGAATTTGGCTCACCATAATAAAGTACACTAAGCATCCTGGTATTGTGTATTGTGTACAAAATGTAAGAGAATTTAGCTATTTTGACCTCTTGAAGAGAGGGGTGACTTTTCCCTCTCTCATATTTATTCTATATGTGCCGGGATTGTGGCTGCATGGCTGGAGCTTAAATCAGGACTCTTTAGGTACGGACTAGGTCTCTTTCCCAAACTCAGTTTAGCAGTAGCTTTTCTGAGTGGCTACGGAAAAAAGAGCTTTAGAATCATGGCATCATGGAAGGAGTGGAGAGAAAATTGGCCTTGGAAGCAGAAGGCCTGAGTTTGAGTCCTGGCTTCTCTGCTTATTAGCTATTTGACCATGGCAAAGTCATTTAACTTCTCCATGAATATTTCTTCTTCTATAAAACGAGACTAATAATATTGGAATTACCTATATCTCAGGGTTGTAAAGAAAGCACTTTATGAACCCTCAAGAACTATTGAAATATCAGCGTGTTCACCTTAATTGTCAATCCTCCTCATCACAGTTGCCACCGGATCCTTGGGTGCATGAGTATGAAAGCCCAGATTGTATTTTTTCATATGTCTTAGCTGTCACAAATGACAGTCTAGCAGTTTTTAGATTCATATGTCTATATTTCTCAGTCACTGGGATGGATGTGACCAGAGAATGCTCAGTTTTGACATAAACATCATTAGATAATTGAAGCTTGATTGTGGGATCAGATAATTGAACTATTACTATAGTTTTGTATCCCATCAATGTGATGATACTCCCTTAAAATCTATTCTAGGTCACAACTCATATTAGAGAAGTGGAGGAAGAGAAAGAACTGTGGTCTTAGATTGCTATATTAAAATTTAATCATTCTCCCATCACTCTCATTTCTAGGTACATTTCCATGCATATGAAAAGGCTATGAAAGCAATAAGTTGCTTTAAATGCATATCCTCCCTTCGCTGTCCTGGCCCCCTGTTCCCTTGCAACATGTTTTATTTAAGGACTAAATGCCAAGTTGAGATTAATATAAGAAGTATTAAAGCTCATTGTGGGTAGTACTAATAAATATCATGCTACTCATGAGTCAGTAGTTGACCCTGTAAAAATAGACACATCTCATATGCGTATGTGAGAAAATTTTATTTTTCACTCTTTTTTGTGTACTAACTTATTTCTGTTTTCCTGTGCAGCTGAATACTTAGATGGATAAGATTTCTCAGGTTTCCCTTTGTGTGTCTTTGTGGTGAACCTTGATCTTGAAAGGGTTCTCTGAACTACTTAGGCATCTTTTTAGTTACTCTTAGTTGATAGTAAGTAAAGGAGGCAGAATCAAACCCCTTTCCCTCATTTGTAGGAGAGCACTCTTCAGATCCACCTCCTCCTCAGTGGTGATCTTGTTTTAAGTCTTCTCTGGGCCTCAGGGTAATTATTAGGGTCTGAACCCCATGGTAGGGGTGATTAGAAGAGGAAAGGCAAATGAAAAGGGATTGTAGTATCTCCCCCTCTCCAAAAAGGACTCAGTGGGAAGTGCTGGCTAAGTGAGTGGGGGGCACACTACATGAGCACATGGAAGAAGATGTGAATGCACCCAGGCTGCTTGAAATCAGGCCAACACCTAGTATAGTGGGGAAGAGTGATAGATCTGGAGTCAGAAATCCTGCCTCTTCCACTTATTACCTATATGACCTTGGTCAAGGTCCTATGACCATTTGCTAAAATCTTTCCTGTTCTTCTTGTGGAAAAGATGGAGAAATGTGGGTTAGAGTTTGTACACCCAGAAGGAACTTAGAAAATATGACTAAGGGTTAATTAATCTCGGGCAAAAATGAATTTTTAAAAAAAGTCATTGCCTATTGATAGAAGGTAGGAGGTTCAGAAGAAAAGATGTATTTAGGAAGTGAGCAGCTAATTAAGAAGATTATAGCAGAGTACAGATTTTAAATTTCTAGACCATAGTTTAAAATACAGGAATGATTAATTGTCGACCAAGGATGGAATCATCCTAATGAGATATGGTAAAATTGTATTTGTCTGGAGTTTTGGAAATGCAATTAAGAGGGATTTAAATTGAAAAGCTGGGTGTCAGAAGAGAGTTGCTACATAGATCTACCAAGCCTATTTCCATAGAGTGTAATGGCTATAATAGGAAGAAGAATGGCTAAATAGAGGTTCAGTAATTCTGAGGAGATAATATCCAAGAGAGAGTCACCTGTAGCCTCAGATATCTATATACAAATGCAGAAAGCATGGACAATAATGCAAGGAGAAAAATTTGATTTCATAGGTATATTACGAGCCATGCCAGCATTAGGCATGGTATGGTTACACAGACTTGAAGCACTCACAAAACTTCCTTGTCATTTGAGGCACAGAGAGGCCAGTCCATGTGTAATTATTATGCCTAAGGTTTGGCAAAGCTCCCATTACCTTACCTGATGCTTCTCTGATCCAGAGTTGCTACCCTGGTGAATGCAGAAGCAGAGGGGAGCAGTATTCATTTTTAGTTATTTTTATTGTAAATAAATTTATTTTTACTTAGTTTCATTATCTACAAGTATTTCATTGTGAGTAAATCCTAAACCTGAATCATTAGATTGGCCTTAGCTAGCCCTAGACTAGAACAAAGGACATACCTTATCTTTGTCTCTGTCTCTCTCGGTCTCTCTCTCGGTCTCTCTCGGTCTCTCTCTCGGTCTCTCTCTCTCTCTCTCTCTCTCTCTCTCTCTCTCTCTCTCTCTCCATACACACACACACATACACACACACACACACACACACACACACACACACACACACACACACACACACACACACACACACATATATATATATATTTGGGTTTTGACTGGACCTGTGATTTTGTCAGCATAGAAAGCTACCAGCAAAGAATTCCCTTTGTAAATGCAGATTGGTCCATGATTTGCAGCTTAGAGTCTTAGAGCATTGTTGGGGGAACTAAGAGGTTAAATGATTTGCCCAAGGTCCCACAACCAGTATCTTTCAGAAATAGGTCTTAAACCCAGGTCTTCCTGACCCCAAAGACCATTTTCTGTTACGCCACGCTGCATGTTATTAAAAAATAACAGATTAGATGAAAAGGGGGGGGGCAGAATAGCATCTTAAAAGTACTGAGAGGAAATGAAGATTTTTAAGGGGAAGCGGTGGAAGAAAATTGGTTGGTTGATCAACAGAGTGAGAAACAGAAGGAATATTTCTGTAAGGATATACCATAGTCCACCTGGAAGTGCACAAGAGCAATGCATCACAAACTTTTTCTGCCAGCCCGAGTTGGCTTAGGCTGGAAAATTTGTTTCATTCCAAATGTTTTGTCCTTTTGTTGGTCCTGCCACTCCAAAATTTATTTTGAGGTGTTATTTTAAAGTTGTTGGGAGAGGGATTTGGGAGATTTGGTGAAGCCTTTACTCCACCATCTTGTCTCTGCCAGGATGACATAAAGGAGCTCACATAGGGGAAGACAACACATAAAAGGGAACTAGAGTTGGAAAGAAGAGGGGAGAGTTCTGGTGGAAGGAGGAAAAAAGGAGGCCAGAGTAAAGGCAGCATGGTTTTGAAATGGCTTCAGTCCTCTAAACTCTAAACTCAACATCGTTACTCTTTAGCTGAGATAGCTAAGTGGAACAGTGGATAGAGGGCTGGGCCTGGAGTCAGAAAGACCTGAGTTCAAATCTGTCCTTAGACTCTTACTAGCTGTGTGACCCTGGGCAAGCGACTTAATCTCTAATTGCTTTAGTTTCCTGAACTTTAAAATGGGGATAACAGCATCTAGTTCACAAGGCTGTTGTGAGGATCAAATGAGGTAATAACTGTAGAGTGCTTAGCACCGTGTTTGGCACATGGTGGGTGTTTTCCCTCCTTACTTCTTTGTTTCTTGTAAGGCACGGTATTGAGGCTCTTCACAAGTCTTTTTCATAGTAACTGTTGTTTAGCCATTCAATCCTATTCTGTACTTATAAAACTGATTTTTTGAAGCCAAGTGTAACATTATAAATTTTTCCTCCGCCACTTATTTAATCTTTTTCAAATTAGCCCATCATTCTAGTCTTCTGAGGTGTCTCAAAATCTTGACTATGTAATATGATATCTGTCTGTAAAGAACTATGTAATGTGACATCTGTCTGGAAGGACTATATCATATGACATCTGTCTGGGAAGAATGGTATTAACTGTGAAGCATCTATAAATTTGACAAATTATATATTCTACAGCTCCATTCAACTTGTTGATAAAACATTAAATTGCAATGGGTCAAAGGCTGATCCCTGGGACACTGTGCTGGAGTTTTTCAACCAAACTGACACAAACCCTTTAATAACTATTCTTTGGGTCTGGTTATTTAATCAGTTTCAAGTTCACTTAAATGTACTATGATCCAGCCCACATCTATCCAACTTGTCTACAAAGACAGTGTGACAGTCTTGACGAACTGCTTTGCTGAAGTCCAAGTAGACTATGTCTTTAGTGTCTTCTTTATCCACCAGGCTATGTTAAAAAAAAAGAAATAAGATTATTCAGGAATAACTTGTTTTTCATGAAGCTATAATAGCTCTTAGTGATTCTGCTTTTGATACCATGCAGCTTCTCAGCACATCCAAATCTTTCTTCCTAGCATGGGTTCCACTCTTCCCTAAAAACATATTTAGCTAATAGTTGGGAGGCCCTGGAGATCAGTTAGCACCTTCTTGTTTTAAATGATCACAAACTATTCCTTAACAACCCTCTACGATTTGTCCAGGAGTCAAAGTCATGGTCACTAGCCAATCATTTGAACATTCCAACCTCTTCTCTTCAAAATGGAGTCATGGGGTAGCTAGATGGCGCAGTGGATAGAGCACCGGCCTTGGAGTCAGGAGTTCCCGAGTCCAAATCCAGCCTCAGACACTTAACACTTACTAGCTGTGTGACCCTGGGCAAGTCACTTAACCCCAATTGCCTCACTAAAAAAAAAAATGGATTCATTTGGCTTTTTCTAATCATTTGACTCCTTTCCCATTCAAAAAGAATTTTGAAAGATCACTGACATCAAATCAGCTTATCCTACTGTTTTTTTTCTATATCTTTGGGTGTAGTTCATCTGGGCCTGGTAACTTGAACTCTGATGACAGCTATGTGCTTTCTTCAGGTAAATTTTCTTTCATTTCAAGTGCCTTTTAGCCATTTGTTCTATGTTTTCTCATCTAAGTATGATTCTCATCGTAGGCAAAAACATAAGGAAAATGAGAATTGGATAATTATACCTTCTCACTGTTACCCATTATCATAGTCTCATCCACCTGGAACAGCAATCTTCTCCTTTTTAAATTTTTTCTTTTTGCTCCCAACAAATCTCAAAAATCCCATTTTGTTGTCCTTAGAATTCATCACTAGCCTCAGCTCATTTTGAGAATTAGTGATGCTCTATCTATTTTTACAGCTCTGCATCTATATTCAGCTTCAGTTCCTTGTCCTTGTTTCCATGTTCCAAACATATCTTTTAAAATCTAAGTTGGGTAATAGCCACAGTAGTGTAAAGCCCAAAAGGCAGTTGAACTCTGATGACTTGTAATGAACCACCTCAACTCTAGAGAACTGATAATAAAGCACCTTCTTCCCCTCAGTAGAGCATTGTCAGCCATGGAGACTATGACTGATTGGCTCTCAGTTGTTTTCCTTTGGGTAGAGGAGTATAGGGAAAAAGAGACTGGTGTAAAAACAAAAGGCAAGAGTAAAACAAAAACAAATCTAAGTTGGGTGAGTTTCTTATGCATACATATTGGTCTATTTCTCTTCTCTTCTCTTGTCTTCTCTTGTCTTCTCTTGTCTTCTCTTGTCTTCTCTTGTCTTCTCTTGTCTTCTCTTGTCTTCTCTTGTCTTCTCTTGTCTTCTCTTGTCTTCTCTTGTCTTCTCTTGTCTTCTCTTGTCTTCTCTTGTCTTCTCTTGTCTTCTCTTGTCTTCTCTTCTCTTGTCTTCTCTTCTTTTCTCTTGTCTTGTCTTGTCTTGTCTTGTCTTGTCTTGTCTTGTCTTGTCTTGTCTTGTCTTGTCTTGTCTTGTCTTGTCTTGTCTTGTCTTGTCTTGTCTTGTCTTGTCTTGTCTTGTCTTGTCTTGTCTTCTCTTCTCTTCTCTTCTCTTCTCTTCTTTGCTTTTTTGTGGGGCAATGAAGGTTAAGTGACTTGCCCAGGGCCACAAAACTAGTAAGTGTCAAGTGTCCAAGGCTGGATTTGAATTCAGGTCCTCCTGAGTCCAGGGCCACTGCACCACCTAGCTGTCCCCAAAATGGGCATAATGTTTTTTTTAAACAATTATATATATATTATATATTTAACATATGTATATATATATATATGTATGTGTGTGTAAATTTTTTTTGTTTGTTTTTATTTTAATTTTTTTGCAAGGTGATGAGGGTTAAGTGACTTGCCCAGGGCCACACAGCTAGTAAGTGTCAAATGTCTGAGGCTGGACCTGAATTTAGGTCCTCCTGAATCCAGGGCTTGCACCCTATCCACTGTGCCACCTAGCTGCCCATCATATTTCAATGGTTCATCTTTCATATTTCAATGCCCATTTATTTCAATGGTTCCCTCTTTCCTTCATCACTGGAATCATTTGTGTGGATGTCAGAGTTGGATTAAGCTGAAGGACATTTGGGCAGTGGCCCATAATATAAACTGCATTTCTCAGGATGGAGGCAGGGCAAAGGAAGCAGTACTGGCTGACTTTGTTGCTCTCTTACCCCTAAATCAATCCTGTCTTGGCAATATCAAGTAGAATTCCACAGATCCCTGGCAGGCCTACTACTCTGTTTGGTGGGAATTTGCCCATGTTCTTGGGCAGAAGTAATCTGCCTCTAGCTATACCATTTTATTATTTGGAATTACAGGGGAGGGAGAAGATGCTGCTTTGATGTCCTGCAGCTTCTTAGCCCTTCCAAATCTTTTCTCCCAGCATGGCATTCTCAACGCCTCACTTTGAATATATTTGGTCATTAGTATCAGGAGGGAGGCACTGAGGATTTATTTAACTTCTAGCCGTCAGAATGAGGAACGGTACATCCTGTTGTCCAAATCTAAGGTACTCTGGGGTTTCCAGCTGAGTAGGCTACATTTGGATGGTATTTGGAATGAAATTCCAAATTTGATCTCAGATTTGAAATTGGGCCTTAGAAATCCCTTCTGGTGAAGCCACAGGAACTGTTAAGGAAAAACTTGGAATATCACAGGGGCCAGCGTGTGCTCTTATTGTTCTGACCTCATGCACAGTGCCATGTTGGTAGGCTACGTATGGTAGTGACAATTAACCCCATGTTCCAGATAATGTATTTGTATGAATAATTATTCCTTTCCCTCCAGTAATGGTCCTTCCAGCTCATTTACCCAACAGTAGTGCTTCTGATTCTGCCTTGTCTCCCTTTTCAGCCTCTGGGATTTTGCTATTACGTTACTTGATCCTATTAGTTTCACTGCTTTCGCTGTTCACGCTTCTATAACTGCATCTACATTTTTGTCTTCAGTCCCAGGCTGATTTCAAGCAATATCATCAAGTATTATGGCTTTAGAAAAAAAAAAAAAGAGAAGTCCCTAGTAAGCTGAGTGTCAAAAGGAGAATGACACAACATCTGGGCTCTTAGAGAAGCCCCCCTAGCTTAGATCTTGCCTACTACGAAATTGATACAATATTGTATTTATGCATGGATTTCTTTCCTTTGTTTTTTTAATCTGCCTTCCTGCATTTAGAGTAATATGAATATTTTAAAAAGCATATTCAATTCAGTAATCTTTTCTTTTTCTATTTTCTTAATGTATGTTTGTACTTGTTTTCCCTAAGTACTGCTTAAACTTCATCCCAGAAATTTTGGTATGTTGTTCCATCAATATAATTTTATTTTACATAATTATTGTCACTGCTGGACTTCCGATGATGATCAGTACTAAAACTCTAAACCCTGAGTAAAAGCAGGTGAAGAAGTAAGAATTACGTTTAATTGAAAACTCTGGTCCAAAGCTAAATAAGTGCTTTAGCCAGTGTTCATAACTCAGCTGTTGCATTGTAGCATCATGATATGGAGAGCTGGAAGGGAACTCAGAGATCAAAATGAGGCAGCATTTTCCAGATGGAGAGAATGAGGCCTTGGGAGGTACTGACTTTCCTAGACTTACCCAGATTGCAGAGGTAGTCTTTGAACTCAGGCTCTCTGACTCCCATCCCCATGCTCTTTCCACACTAGTTTGTTTCATTATGAAGGAAATTTCTGCCTCTGATAGTCCTAACACCCAATTAGGGCAAATGGTACTCTAGGCTTCAGTGCTGCAAGAATTCTTCATTTTAAGAGAGATATGACCTGATAATCGCTCCCCTATATCTGTTCTTGAGGGAAAAAAGAAATAATCCAAGTGTATATAGCATCAAAACAAGTCTACAAATGAATTAAATATATATCAATAAACAGAGCAGTCTTTTTTTTGTTAAATACAGCACGATTTATTACTTTGTTTGGATCAATAAAAATATTGATGTGTTAATATACTGAGGATAGCAGTCATAAATAATCAGGTTCAGGACAGCCATGTTATCACATACAAAGTCTACGTTGCACATATACAGAGAAGGGAGTTCCTTGCTGCAGTCTAGCACTCACTGTGAGCTTTAATAAAAAATATTCAGAGCAAAAAGTTCCATGAGTAGAATTGGTGGTTTCTTTTTCTTTTTTAAGAGAGGGCAAGGCTGGCCAATGGCGTGTGGAACATGTACAAGTGTTCTCTGTTGCATATTCATGTGCAGGCTTGGCATGCCTGCATCCAGGCCAGAGTAATGGAAAGCCCTGTTTACTGCTTCAGGTATATATCTGATGATGGTTTCCTGTTGGCTTACTGTGTGGTGATGAAAAGCATGGATGATGCTTTCAACTGGATAATGAGCTAAATGTGCATGCAAAAGGCTTGAATAAATAAAAATCTCTCTTTCCCCCACCTCCTCCTCTGTCTGTCTGTCTGCCTTTGCCTCCCTCCCTCCCTTTCTTTCCATTTCTCTCTCTCTGCCCCTCTTCCTCCATTTGTCTGCCTGCCTGCCTGCCTGTCTGTCTGTTTGTCTGTCTGTCTCTCTTGTCCCTCCTTCCCTCCTCCCTTTCTCTCTTTCTTTCCATTTCTCTCTCTCTCTCCCTCTCCTCCCCTTCTCTCCTTCCCCCCACCCCTGGATATTTCTACAGGGAGTAAGGAAGAGTAAGTCTCTGCATGGGGGGATGGAGTATCTGTTTTAGCTGCTTCTTCCCCTCCCCCCACATGAACCACCATGTTGCTGAGAATGCATGTCACTTCCACTTTTTTAAAATCTGTATTTCCACCCCTGATCTAAGGTGACTAAATATTGGAGATGAACCAGACCAAGTCACAGTATTATAACAAACTTTGAAAGGTCTGGAGAGCCACCAAGAGAGGGCCAGAAACTGGACTCTACAGTAGAGCCTGTTCTGAAGGAGCAACTTGTGGGACCCAGCCCAGCATCTGAATCAGCCTAACCCTGCATCACCAAATCCTACAAGCTACCCTTTGGGTAGGTTCCACCTTAGTGGGAAAAATATTTGTAATGACTACTTTAAGTTGGAGCCCCAGGACCTGAGGTGGCCAAGGAGAGTTTGCTCCCAGTTTGGGAGGTTTTTGTACTTTGGGTATTGATTCTCAGTAAATATCGTGTTATAAGAGCTAATTATGTTGCTTAGTTATCAATGATATCAAGAAAATGTCAGCTAGTTAACTGATATTGGGGGAGTAAGCAGGGGGTTAATTGAGAAATCAACTGACAATTGATATTGGCAAGACAGTAACTAGTCAAATTGATATTGTAGAGATGGTAAGTGGAAGAATGACATGAGGAGAATATACCAAATAGGAGCTCATGAATGATAGCATTAGAAGAATTATGTAACCATTTGAGATTTCCCCTAGAATCCTGAGGGAGAGATGTAGCTGGGCTCTGGGGACCCTAACTGACAGTTATAGTGGGGAGTTTGGGAGAATAAATCCTAGAGCACGTGCACTATATTTTTATCTCTTAAATCTTACAGCATCTAGGACAAGTTCAAAAATCAGAACAAGCTGAACCAGAGATGGGGAATACCTCTGTCCTGTGCCTCTTTACAATCTGAGACTTGCTGATAAGGTGTTGTTTTAGCATATGTAATTCGGGGTAAACATCTCTACTGTTGCTGTTTACCCCTTATTTGTGAGGTGGAAACCATTGAATAGATAACACTATTAATTTACATTGGTTTCATTTTCAGATAAACTGCTGCTTGGACATTTTGAGCTGGATGTCTGACATCATAAACTCAATATGTCCAATTCTGACCTCATTAAATTTTCCCTAACACTCTCCCCTTCTCCACTAACTTCCCTATTACCACCACACTTCCAAGCCCTCACACTCCTAGGCTACACTAATTGTCCTCCTTGAGTTTATACTATCTCTCACTCCCCATATCCAAGCTGTTGCCAAGGCCTGTTGATTTCACCTTTGCCACATCTCTTGAATATGCTCCCTTCTTTCCCCTGACGCTTGCCAAACACGGAGAGATGATTGCCAAAGGCAAAACCAGGTTAGACTATAAATTCATCTGTAAAATGTTATGAAGAAGAATGATGGACAGTTATGAGCAGAGAGCTACTTTAAAGAAAGCTTGGAGAGATATCCAACCAAGCATAGTCTTCCCAAGGGCATTCAAGGATAAAAAAGGAAAAAGAACTATGAAGAGAGGAAAAAAGAAAATATGTACTAACGCTATTGTAACACACTGTTCTTTTCCATCAAGGTTAGTGAGACCCTAGCAATTGGACTGTAGCATCACAGTACTTGAGGTATTTACAAGAGAAATAGCAATGCCACTATAGAGAATAAAGCCATTTCACTGGATCAAATATATGGAGAGTAGACCTGGGGTGGAAGCAGTACAACTGTGAGGACATTTAAGGACTTTTTTACAGGGTATCTAGAGAAGGAAGAGATGGAGAGATGCTAAAAGTGTGGAAAGAATTTCAGGCCTTACTGGGATTCTAAAAAGGGTAGCTGAGAAAATAACTACTAACCTATGTACCTACTCTCTCATCTATATTAAATTTTTATTATCATTTGTGCATGAATTGGGACTGTCCTGAATGAGCATATTAATAGGGAATAAATAGGCTTTTGCAAAAGATATTTAACAGTGGAGCACATCTTTACCATCTCACAATTGATTGAAAGACATAGAGAATGAGATCCCATTTTGTTTATTGTTTGTTGATTGTGAAAAAATAGAACTTTTACAATGAGTCTCAATATTAAGGTTGTTCAAGATTTTTTGGAAGATAAAGTAGCAGCAATAACCCTGTTCAGTGATTATCTGATAATAAATATCAGACAAGTCATAAAACAGGGAAGTATATGCTCACCAAACCTGTTAGCCATTGTGTTAGAAGTGATGGATCTCCTGCAGAGTCCAGGTTCTCCAGAAGATCCTATCTGAAGATGACATTGTGTTGAATGCTTCAAGGCCCAAGACATTGCTGAACCTTTTGCAAATTATCTATAATCACTCAAAGGAGTTTGGCCTTTTCTTTCACAAAGGAAAGAAAAAATGAATGAGGAATGTCTACTGCCCAGATTTCAACATGCATCCAAATGGACATCCTGAAAAGCTTTCCCAATGGTATGTGTATCTTGGACAGGCATATGGATTAAGAGGGAGCTAGGCCAGAGCTGAGAAGAAGAACAATGAACTGTATTACTTTGGGGAAATTGTTGCTTGAGTTTATGTGGATGTCACTTATGGAGAGTCTTTTGGTTTTATTCTTAGATCTTATGATATTTCAAAAGCTCCACCCAGACATAAGGCAATATGGCTTACTTTGAAAAATCCAGTAGTGTACACCTATTGTCAATCTTTACTATTATTAGCACAGTGCCTGAAACATAATGGGTGCCTAATAAATACTTGGTGATTGATTGGTCAGTGAAGTGATGTTATTTTTTCAAGTCTTAATTAAAATTATTTTATATTATATTTGTATTTTATAATATTGGCATAATTTAACATTATTATCATCATTATTTGATAGTTTGGGACTTGATCACATGGTGTAAAAATTCTTGAGAAAATATTTGTGACAATAATTTATAGTGATTAAAGTTTCTTTTTTAAAACTAGAACGTCTTTAATTTTTTTAAATAAGCAATTACTTTTTGTAATTTTTCAACATTCATTTTGTAAGATTTTGAGTTTCAATTTTTTCTCCCTCTCTCTCTTTTCTCCCTCCTACTCCCCACCCCCTCCCCAAATCAATAAGTAATCTGATATAGGTTATATATGTACAGTCATGTTAAACATATTCCCACATTAGTCATGTTGTGAAAGAAGAATCAGGACAAAAGGGAAAAACCACAGGAAAGAAAAACAAAAAAATCCCAACAAATAAAGTGTCTTTTGTTCTGAATTCAGACTCCACAGTTCTTTTTCTGGGAGCATTTTCCATTATGAGTCTTTTGTAATTGTCTTGCTGCTCTGGGCATTTTCCTATGGCGTTATTTGTATGTTTTTTTGGAGCGATCGTGTCATGAGTTTGGGAGCTCACTGCCTTTCCTCCGCCATCTTTGGAATTGTCTTGGATTGTTGTATTGGCTCAGAAAGTTAAGAAGCCTATCTACCCTAGAGGAGAGATAAGAGCTCAGCCTGGCCTGCTTCTTCCTCCAAGTCCTCTACCAGTGTGAGAGCCAAACTGAGAGTGGAAAGCCTCCTCTGGGTCTGGAGGAGAGGCAGTTCTTACCCACTGCTTCAAGCTAATAGGCTAGCGTCACCCAAATCCATTGGTTCACTGGACTTGAGGTCTGCTGAGGTCAGAGTTCAGAGAACACCCCCCTGAGGGCCAGGCCTTCAGGTAGGTGTGGTTCCAATCAAGTTAACTCCAAGTGAGTCAATCAGCAAAGGCAATCCAATCAATCTTTTTTTTTGTTTTTTGTTTTTTCTCAACAAACATTTCTTTTATTTTCCATTTACATGTAAGGGTAGTTTTCAACATTCATTTTCATAAGATTTAGAGTTCCAAATTTTCCCCCCTCCCTCCCTCCCTTTCCTCCCCCCCCTCCACAAGATCACAATCAGGTTATATATGTATAATCCACAAGTGTTCTTTTTATCAATTCTTTCTATAGGGGTGCATAGTAAGCTTCCTCATTAGTTCCTTGGGATTGTCCTGGATCATTGTACTGCTGAGAGTAGCTAAGTCATTCACAATTACTCACTGAACAATACTGTTGTCACTGCGCACAATGTCCTCTCAGCTCTGCTCACTTCACCATACATCGATGTTCATTAGTCTTTCAAGGTTTTTTGGGGATCATCCTGTTTGTCATTTCCTGTAGCACAAGTCCATTCCACTACAATCATATAACACAGATTTTTCCATCATTCCTCAATTGATGGACATTCCCTTGATTCTCAATTCTTAGCCTCCACCAAGAGTTGCTATAAATATTTTTTGTACAATTTTTCCCCCTTTTCTCTTTTTCATGATTACTATTGTTAACTGTTTCCCTTCCATCCTATTCCCTTCCCCATGATATTTATTTTATTATCCATCTTCTTTCATCCTATCCCTCTTCAAAAGGGATTTGCTTCTGTCTGTCCCCTCCCCCACTCTGCCCTTCCTTCTTTTGCCCCTCTCTCTTTATCCCTTCCCCTCCTATTTTCCTGCAGGGTTATAGAAATTACTCTACCCATCTGAGTGTGTATATTAGTCCCTCATTGAGCCAATTCTAATGAGATTGAGGTATTTGAGCCAATTTTAATGAGTGTTAGGCTCATTTACTGCCCAGATTAAATAGATTACTCCACCCAGTTGGGTGTGTCTATTAGTCCCTCCTTGAGGCAGCTCTGATGAGCTTAAGATCTTTGAGCCTTTTCTGATGAGTGTAAAATTAATTTACTGCCCTGTTCCTCTCCCATCTCTTCCCCCACTCCATAAGCCTTTTCCTGTTACTTTCATGTAGGATTTCACTTCTGCCCTTCCCCCTCCCCCAATGAATTCCCTTCACCCCTCAAATTAACCCTAAAGATGTTATCATCTAGTTAAGTGACACAGTGGACAAATCATCACCCCTGGACCCAGGGGGATCCCAGCCAAAACCTGGCCTCAGACACAAGACAGTCACCCACTGTATGACCCCAGGTATGTCCCCCAGCTCCATTTTTTTTTTTATGGTTCTCTAGGGTGTTGTATTTGAAAGTCAAATTTGCCATTCAGTTCAGGTCTTTTCATCACAAATATCTGAAAGTCTTCTTTTTCATTAAAGTTCCATTTTTTTCTGCTGAAAGATCATGCTGAGTTTTGCTGGGTAGGTGATTCTTGGTTGTAATCCCATTTCCTTTGCCCTCTGGAATATCATATTCCATGCCCTCCAGTCCTTTAATGTAGAAGCTGCTAGATCTTGTGCTATCTTGACTGGGGCTCTGCAATACTTGAATTCTTTCTTTCTGGCAGCTTGCAATATTTTCTCCTTGACCTGAGAGCTCTGGAATTTAGCTATAATATTCCTAGGAGTTTTCTTTTTGGGATCTCTTTCTGGAGGTGATCAGTGGATTCTTTCAATTTCTATTTTAGCTTCTTCTTCTAGAATTTCAGGGCATTTTTCCCTGAGAATATTTTGGAAGATGGTGTCTAAGCTCTTTCTTTGATCATGGTTTTCAGGTAGACCAATAATTTTCAAATTATCTCTCCTGGACCTATTTTCCAGGTCAGCAGTTTTTCCCAGAAGATATTTCACATTGCCCTCTATTTTTTTTATTCATTTGGATTTGCTTTATTGTGTCTTGGTTTCTCATAATGTCACTGGCTTCCATTTGTTCAATCCTAATTCTTAGGCAATTATTTTCATCAGAGAGCTTTTGTACCTCTTTTTCCATTTGACTTTTCAAGCTGTTGACTTTTTTCTCATGTCTTTCCTGCATCACCCTCATTTCTCTTTCCATTTTTTCCTCTACCTCTCTAATTTTATCTTCAAAGTCCTTTTTGAGCACCTCTATGGCCTGAGACCAATTCATATTTTTCCTGGAAGCTTTATATATAGGGGCCCTGATGTTGACATCTTCCTCTGAGGGTGCCCCTTGGTCTTCCTTGTTACTGAGGAAACTTTCTATGGTCTTCACCTTTCTCTGTCGTCTCATCTTGCCTTTCTTTAACTAGACTTTTAGCTCCTTAAAGTGGGGCACTGTTTCCAGGCTGCAGTATCCCAAGCTTAAGAAGTCCCAGGTGGTAAGATTTAAGGAGAATCAGGTTCTTCCCTCGCCCAGCCTGTTTCTTGGTCCTAGATGACCCCAGACCAACTTGCCAATCAACCAGCTTTGTGTGTTGTTGTAGTTGTTAGCTCCGACGAGCCTGTACCCCTCCCCTACCTGGGCCACTTCTACTCGAGCTTACCACCTGGTTCTCAGTAGGGATCTAAAATCCAAGTTCTGCCTTAGCACCAGCATAGACCCCTGTAGTATCTCCCCTGCCCAAGGCTCAGCCCACTCACCAGATGGTGAGCTTAGTTCCAGATGACACTGGTGCTTCAGCTGATTCAGAGGCTCTGGGGGTCTCCTTCTTTGGGGAGGCCTTCCTGGGACTGGATCTGTGTGAGGGTGACTGTGGGGTTGGGCCTGACTCCTGTATCAGCACAGCAGCTCCCTCCTTCTGACCTTCCAAGCCATTCTTGGTTAGAAGATGATTTCAGCACATTGTTCTGTGAGTTTTGCTGCTCTGGGCATTTTCCTATGACCTTATTTGAATGTTTTTTGGAGCAATCATGTCATGATTCTGGGAGCTCACTGCCTTTCTTCCCAATCAATCTTAATATAATCCCCTTGAACAGGGGGGCAGGGCCTCTGGGTGTTCCAAAACCCATTATTTTCTCACATGGTCTATGCCTAGTTTCTGTTGCACTATTTTCTAGTTTTCCCAGCAGTTTTTGTCAAATAGTGAGTTCTTACCCCAGAAATTGGAATCTTTGGGTTTATCAAACAGTAGATTACCATAGTCACTTAATACTGTGTCTCATGTGCCTAAACCTATTTCACTGATCTACCACTCTGTTTCTTAGCCAGTACCAAATAGTTTTGATGATTGCTATTTTATAATATAGTTTTAGATCTGGTATAGCTAGGCCACCTTCCTTTGCATTTTTTTCCATTAATTCCCTTCATATTCTTGACCTTTTGTTCTTCCAGATTAATTTTGTTATTATTTTTTCTAGCTTTATAAAATGATTTTTGGTAGTTTGGTTGGCATGGCACTGAATAAGTAAATTAATAGGTAGAATTGTCATTTTTATTATATTAGCTCAGCCTACCTATGAGCAATTGATATTTTTCAAATTGTTTAGATCTGATTTAATGTGTGTGAAAAGTGTTTTGTAATTGTGTTTATATAGTTCCTGGGTTGGGATCAAAGTTTCTTTTGGGAAAAATGGAGAATCACACTTTACCTCCTAGGGAAAAACTACTGTGTTTCTTAAGTATAGTTATATAATGTGAGGAGAAGGAAAGAAACAACAAGCATTTATATATCTTCTGTTATGTACCAGGCACCTCTGTGAGGTAAGTGCTATTATTATCCCCATTTTGCAGTATATATAACTGAGGCAAGCAGTGGTTAAGTGACTTGCTCAGGGTCATGTAGCTAGTGTCTGAGGCCAGATTTGAACTCAGATTCTCTGAATCCAGGCTCAGTGCTCTATCAACTGTGCCATAGCATAGACATATAGTATAGTAAAAGACATATACTATGATAGTTAAAGCTACTATGTAGCATATGTACATATAGTCTATATATGTATGTACACATGTATCTAAATATATATGTACGTAGATAACATATGTTCTGGACCTATTTTCCCATCCTCTGCTCATAGTTATAGGTTGAGTTCCCAGAGAGCAGCTACTTTGTCCCTTCAGGGCTGTAGGGTTAAACCTAAGGGCCTGGAAGTAGGAGCTCCCACTATTGTAATTCCTCCCATAATTATCAGATAATATCAATCAATTACCCAGAATTAGCTTTAAAAAATGAGTATTTTGTATGGCATAATTGGTACAGAACATCTTCCCACCCCCACCCTACACACCTGTTACATATTCTCTCACTAGTAAATGCAGAATCCAGGGCAAAGGGGGCTCAAGCTTAGAGTATATGTAGCAAAAGCGTGTAATTTACAGCTCCTAGAATATCCTTTAGGTAGAGTCCTCAAGATGTTCCTCTTCAGTAAAGTACACCTAAAATCTGCCATCCTGATGCAGACACTGTGATCAACCATTGCAGAGATGCTGTTAAGATTCTAGTGAAGAGCTTAAATCTTCTGGTCTTCTGGAGTTCGAAAGGTCCTTCTCTGGGTAAGGGGGTGAGGGAGACCAAGGTTAGGCTGAGGTTCTTCTATTTTCTGCCCAAGTCCCCTTTTCAGGGGCTTGGTTTCCTCTCCTCTTTGCTGTCATACACTCAAATCATCCCTCAATTTTGAAATGGCTGGCTATTTTATAGATCACCTAAAAGGTATGATTAAATTCCCTCAACCAATCTGAACATACTTCCTCGCCAATGTGACTTCAGTTCATCCAATGGTTTTCAAAGACATCTAAATTCATCAAAGACCTTTTCATATTAGTTAAAAACCTCTATTGATAGAATCTGTAGAGAAGTGTTTTTACCTAGGTAAGGCATCAGGCCATAGTGTCTTGACAATTATTTTAAGTGGAGGTGGAAATTGTAGAGTGGAACTTTAATCCTATGTGTGTAAAATTTGAATTGAAAAGATGGTTGGTCTGGTAAGGTTTGAGGGTGTGTCACCTTGGTTATCCTTGGATAAATGAAAAGGTATACATTTTATTTATTTATTTTCCTCTTTATTTATTTAGACTTTTCCCCACCTTACAGGTAAAAACAAATTGTAACATTGATTTAAAAAACCTTGTGTTCCAAATTCTCTTCCTTCCTCCCTATCCCCCTTAAGAACTCAAACAATTCAATATGTTATACATGTGCAGTCATGCAAAACATAGCAGAAAAAAAAACTTTAGAAAAAGGAACTAACAACAACAACAAAATATACTTCCATTTGTATTCAGATGCCATAAGTTCTTTCTTTGTAGATGGATTGTATTTTTCATAAGTCCTTCAGAGTTGTCTTGGATCATTGAAAGGTATACATTTTAGGGAGCTACTTACTCTCCATATGATCTTGGGAAAGTCACCTAGCCTTTCTTGGGTCCAGTTTCTTTCTCTACAAAATGAGAATTCTGGGCTAGAAGATTGATGTTCCAGCTCTAAGTCTATGATCTTTTAAATATTTTCATCAATGGCTTAGGTCAAATCACAGATGGCACACTTGTCACATTTTCAGAGGAGACAAAGCTTGGAGAAATATCAAACTGAATGACAAAATCAGGATCTAAAAAGGTTGGAACTATGGGTTAAAGATAACAAAATAAAATTGAATAGGGATAGGTTTAAAATTTTATACTTGGATTAACAAAAACAACTGTACAATCGCAGGATAGGGAAGATGCGATTAGAAAGCAGTTAATATAAACAAAGATCTAAGGGACCCAGTGAACAGGAAGCTTGATATTACTCAGCTGTCTGATACGATAGCAAAAATGATAAAGTGATTTTCTCCTGCATTATAAGAAGTATAATATCCAGAGATAGGGAGGCGATCGGTCCATTTTAATCTTCCTGGTCAGATGCCATCTGGAATCTCATATGCAGGACTGGGCACCATATTTTAGAAGGGACATTGACAAGTTGGAGTATTTATAGAGGAAGATAACCATTATGGTGAAGGGTGTTTCTATGTATAGAAACAGTGGCATATGGATGGTCCTTAAAGTAACTGGAGAAGTGAAGACTTGGGCTGAACATGACAAATATTTGAAGGTTTTTCCTTGTGGAAGATGGATTAGGGTTGTTCTGCTTGGTCTTCAGGAGCTTTGTCTTAAGCATTCATCCCACTGGATAGAAGTTGGAAAAGGAATCAGACTTTGGGCTCATAACATAGAGAACAGCTTTTAAACAATTAGAGCTGTCCACAAAATGCAATGGGCTGCCTTGAGGGGCGCAAAGGCTCGGTGATCTTTTGTTAGGAATTTTGTAGGCAGGAATCACGATTTTGGTAGGCAGAGGACTAGACAATCTCTGCGTCTGCGATACTCCCTTTCTTATTAGTTAGAAAGGTATGATTCCCATGTGCTTGAAGCAGAGAGATCTGAGTCATACAGGGCATCTTTTGGCTCCAACGTGAAACCCCATTGTGACTAATTTTCTCACAGCAGGTAATTTTCTCACAGCTCTTTCTTCTTCTAGCAGGTACTGCCAATGGCTACCTGCTAGGCAGTAGTAACTTGAATTTAAATACAATGGTTCTCTTAGCAACCCTCTAGCGGTCTACAACTTTTACAAGTTGCCTCTGAAATAACTGCTGTCTTATAGCTCTCCTGTCCTTTACTATAGGAAATCAACAACTTTGTAACACTAGGTGGCACTGTTGATTGTGACGAGTCTGCGCTCTATTCGTTTCACCTTCTAACCAGATCCGAGCAGGGTTGAAATCGCCACAGACCATTCCCTTCTCTTCCCACTGCACTAGCTTGGAGGCAAGACTTTCCTTTCTAGTCACTCTTCTCCCTGCCTTTCATCCTTCTGCCTTTTTTCTTAGGTCAGAGCAGAAAAGGAAACAGTCTTAGTCTCTCTGTTGCATAGGGGTTCAAGTCACTTCATTTGTCTATGAAAAATCAAAGTGAATGCTTGAATTTAGGTTTAGGTTTGCATTTGGGAGAGTTATAGAATCTCTGATAAAACTAAACACTAGCTTGGTAAGTCTGAAGGGAATGTATAGTCATCCTACTCAGTAGAAGTGGGAGCTTCTAGCTAGTACATTTAGTGACTTTCTCATCCAACCATGCCCTTTGCATTCTCATAATGCAGTTAAGGCATATACACAAATGCACACCATCATTGAACATACATACATACACAGATACACACACATGTGTGTGTGACAGAGAGAGAGAGAGAGAGAGCGAGCGAGAGAGAGCAAAAGGCACAACAGGAACAGTTTAACTCATAAATAGAATAAACATTTTGCAAACAAATGCTTGTGGGTACACAAGCAAACATAGAGGGAAGGGGAGCAACAGTTAGCAGAAAGCAACAGTTCAGTTCCAGTTCCTCCTCACTCTCCACCAGGCATTATAATCTGACTACATCTATAGCCACATGGGCTAGCACACTGGAAGGCATTTTCTGCAGCTCTCCAAAGAATATGTTAACTTTCCCACCACTTTCTTGGTGCTAAGGACAGGGGATGCCACTGGCACTACTGTGGGTTTTCCACAATCTCAGTCACCAGTGGGGTGGACAGATCCGTCTGCTTTTCTCTCCAGCTTCCTCATGGCTTCTGCCTCCCTTCATCCACCTCTGTTTTTAAGTTTCCCATCTTTACATTCAGTACATCTGGGATGAATCCTCCAGGCCCCAGAGATCACAAAGACCAAACTGTTTAATGACCCCTTTGCTGCTGCTGTGTGTGTGTGTGTGTGCGCGCGCGCGCATGCGCGCGCGCGTGCATGTGCACACATAGAATCAGCTCCTTTAAGGACCTGTTAAACCTTTGAAGCATTCTTAATCAGAAAATTTGACAAGATCTTTGTAACTGAAATGAAAAGAAATTTTACCAAATGCTCAATTGGGCATTTAATTATAGATTTATGGAATATTAGAGATGGAAGGGACATTAAAAGTCCTTTCCAACGATGAGATTCATGGTCATCTATCTGATGGCCTCATTCTAGTTGAGGAAATGGAGATCCAGAAAAATGAACGCATTCACTCAAAGTCACATGGTACATTAGTAAAAGATATACTCTCTGAGACCATAAGTTACAGAGAAAGTGCTGATCTGCCTTGGTAGAGGAAATTCTTCATCAGGAGTTCCCTATACTAATGAAATCACAGATCAGGTTAAAACAACACTAATAGGATTTTGCTTTCAATGTGTATGTACTGTTTACTTGATTAGATTCTAAACTCTCAAGGAGAGGAACTACATCTTGGAATTCTTTCTTTCCCCTTATATGAAATGAAAAACTTTCCTTAAGTTATATCTCTCCTCCTTTTCATAGCCAGCCCAACTCCTCGAAAAAGCTATCTACTCTCTGCCTTTATTTCCTTTCTTCTCAATCACTTCTCAACCTTTTGTATTCTGAATTTCCACCTAATCATTCAACCAAAATGGCTTTTGCCAAAATTACTTATGATCATTTTATGCTAAATCTAGTCACATTTTTCTCAGACCTCATCCTTTTCCTCTCTTCAGCATTTGATACTATTGACCATCTTTGATTTCTGGACACACTCTCTCTTTTCTTAGTTTTAGTGACACTTTTCTCTTGGTTCAGTTTTCCTACTACCTAGCTGGTTGTGCCTTCTCAATCTTCTTTGCTAGATTGTCATCCATATGTTATCCACTATCTGAGACTATGCCCTAAGAATTTGCCCTGGATTCTCTTCTTTATCTCTTCTTTATCTTTTAGCTCCCATGGATTTAATTATAATTTCTATGTAGATCACTCCAAGATTGTTATAATCAGTCCTAGGCTTTCACCAGAACTTCAGTCCCACATAATCAATTGCCTATTAGACATTTGAATCGAATATCTTGAAGGCATCTCAAATTTAACATGTTCAGAGAAGAACTTATTAGCTTTCCCCACAGATCCACCACACTTCTACATTTCTCTGTTTCTGTCAAGGGCGCCACCATTTCCAGGTTTACAACCTTGGAGTCATTCTCAGCTACTAACTCTCTCTAACCCCAATTATCTAAACATTCACTGTCTTATTCATTCTACTTCCACAATATCTCTTACATCCATCCATCATATGGCCATTCTTCTAGTTAATGTCCTCACCATCTTTCACCTGGACTATTAAAATAACTTTGTAATGGCTCTCTATTTGCCTCAATCTCACCCTTCCTCAATCTCTTCCATATGTAGCTACCAAAATGACTTTCCTGGAGCACAGATCTGACTAGGTCATCCACTGTTCAATAAGCTCCAGAAATTTCCATTTGCTCCTATAATCAAGTATAAACTCCTTCATTTACCTTTTAAAGCTATTTTTGGCCTGGTACCAACTTACCTTTCCAGCCCCCTCATGTTTTCTCCATTTTAGCCAAACTGGCCTTCTCTCTATTCTTCACTCATGACACTCAGACACTTCTGTCTGTGACATTGAGCTGGCTGTCACCATTCCTAGAATATACTCTTTCTTTGCCTCTGCTTCTCAGAGTTCCTAATTTTCATCAAAGCTTAGCTTCTACATAAAACTTTTTCTGATCCCCATAAGCTGCTGGTGCCTCCCCCATAATAACATTGTATTTATTTTATCTGATTTGTATATACATTTATATATGTACATGCACTCTCCCCATTAGAATGTAAGCTCCTTGAGGAAAACAAAAATGAAAAATGAAAGTATTTTTGCCTTTGTATCTCCCAGTACAATACATCCTGAAACATCAGCACTTGCTAAATATTTGTTGATTGATTGATGCAGCAGTGACATGTCAAAAATATAACTGGTATAACTGACCAAATGCTAAACATATATCTGTAGGTTGAAATATATGTGAACCAGAAAATCCTGCTTGGTTCTGGAACAAATTCCATCCATAAATAAATAAAGTAAGTAAAATAAAGTGTACAACTTCCTCCTCCTCCTCCTCCTCCTCCTCTTCTTCTTCTTCTTCTTCTTGGCAATAAGGGTTAAGTGACTTGACGAGGATCACATAGCTAGTAAATGTCAAGTGTCTGAGGCTGGATTTGAACTCAGGTCTTCCTGAATCCAGGTCTAGTGCTTTATCCACTGAGCCACCTAGCTTGAAGAAATAAGCAACTCCTGGGAAAACTCAAATAGCCTTTGGTATTTCAATGCCTTAAGATCTGTTGCAGCCCTTTGGGAACAGGGATTCTCCCTTGCTCTGGCATAAGGCTGCCAGTCTCCTTCATGTGGAATCTATCTCCTGGATTCTCCCTTTCTCATAACCAGTTTCTGGACCTTAAACTCAGTTAGTGAAGACTGCCTAACAGATGGTACTGCCAGATTTGCCTTGACCAAAGGGCACTGCCATTTATTTTCCTTCCCATGGAGATGGAACCTTCAACTGGACCTCTGCCTTCTGACACAATCTCTGCATCCAAAGTGGATACACTTGAGAGGACTCCAACCCAGTTTTTCCAGGAGTTGAAATCTGCTGGACCAACACTGGGAAATGGAGATGGGCAACAGGGTGGGGGGGCATCCCTTAACTCTTCCTGGGTCCTTTCTATATGAACTCAAAGAACCCTGCATTTTAGTGACTATGAAGCATCAAAGAAGCACTGATCCATCAGCTTAAGGGTGGAGCCAAAGATGTTCAGTTCTAAGAACTCTTCAGTGCTTGAGGAATAGAAGGATTATCTGGGGAAGGAACTTAGCCTAAGACCTGGTGTTGTTTCACTTCCTGGGCAGGGGTATGGAACATTTCAAAGGATTAATGCACATAGTCTATCTCAATGTTTTTTCCATGTTTTCAAGAACAAATTCAGAAATCTTCCCTCTCAGAGATGAAGGTCTTTTGGAACCTCAGGAAAGAACTATTGATGAGTGACATTGTCATGGAGTTCTATAGAGATGGCTAGGTTGCATAGCACGATGGACTTGGGGTCAGGAAGACCTGAGTTTGAATGTTGCATCAGATACGTACTAGTTATGTGATCATAACTTTGGAGACCTCAAGGAAGTCAAGGCCACCTGTACAACCTAATTCATTGAGGCTAGAGAAAGTGACATACAGACTGGGCAATCTTTTGGCCTAGGATTGGGAATATAGGTCAATAGGTATAAGGATATTGATGGTGTACAAGTAGGCCATTACAGAAATGATGTCTATCCAGTCCAGGCTACCATATTTCATTGGTAATAGGTGAACCAGTATTGCTTAATAGGCACAGTAGATAGAGTACTGACCCTGGAATCAGGAGGACCTGAGTTCAAATTTTGCTTTACACACTTACTAGTTGTGTGACCATGGGCAAATCACCTAACCCTGTTTGCGTCTGTTCCTCCTCTGTAAAATTAGCTGGAGAAGGAAATAATAAATCACCCCAGTATTTTTGCCAAGAAAACCCCAAATGGGGTCACAGAGAGTCAGATATGATTGAAATGATTCAACAGCAACATATAACTTTAAGATAGGATCTTATATACTGCATTTAACAGGTATATTTTATCCATAGCATGTGCCCTGAACATGACATTTAGTGTTACATATTTGCATAGTGTCCTTGTATTTAGCTGGCTGTGTGCCATCCTAATAATGTGATCCTATGCTTTTGCATATGATGTAAATGTCTGGTCTATGGCATGGAACTCTAATGTGGATGTTATACACTATGTACCTGTTTCAGATCTATGTTTTGAATTTTTCTTGAAATCATACCACAGATGTGCTCTGTGGGTACTGTTTCCAAATCACTTTGCCCTCTGGTCCCAAACCCCTTTCTCTTCTAGGAGTAATGGCTCCATCCACTATTCTGTCTTTCAGAAATGGATCTGAAAATGCTTCTCTTTTGTCATCTATGGCCTATGTCTGAGGAGATATCTTGAAGGTACACACAGCCTTCTTTTATATCCATCATTGTCACTTTTATTTCTTTGACCAACTTTATCAATACTAAAAGACCTAGGCACTATTTTGGGCTTGTGTGTAAGACTAATTGCACCCATACCGTGTCATACTGTATCAGTTTCATGATCATTAGGGCCAACCTAGTCTGTTCCATGAGTTCAACGGATACTACCCTATGGTTAATGCTTTCTGTATTAGAATCCTCAAAAATCATTCAATATTAGTGGCTTCTTTCCCTTCATATTGGAGCTAGCAAGTAACTTCACCTAGCTTCCACGGATGATGTCTGTAGCACCAAAATGGTTACTTAGCATCTGATCTGCAAACATTGAAATGCCATTAGAAATTAGCCTTTATATCCTCAAAGAGCCCATGAGTTTAAAGGCAGATCCTGTGTAGTTTTTGTCAATTTTCTCCATTGCTTAACTTTAGTCCTCTGCTGTTCCTTCACCACTTTCTTGGAATGGTCTATTCAGGACTGAAAGGATTCATTTCAATAAGCATAAGAATGCCTTCCTGAAGAGTACTGCACCTTCCACATGGAGTTTCTTGTTAAGGTACTAGTTGACTGACAAGTCCGCTCCCCAGCTCCCTACTGTCTCCCCAACCCCAGTTAAATCCTTGCCATTTTTAGCCTCTGAGGAGGGTATGACATTGTATTTTCAGCTATTGAGAAGAGAATTAGTACCAGAAAAATAATGCCTGAGAAGGGTATTCTTCACTTCAATAGGCCTTTTACATCATCTTTGGTTCATTCTACTCTCTCTACCTGGTCTTTAAGATCATCTACTAATTTCCATTTAGTGTAGGACTTTAGTAATTAATTTTAAGTATATCGTTCACCTCTTATCTCTCTGTATAGCCTTCATCCACCCTGAAGGAGGCCTGGGCCTAGGCCCTGTACATGGCCTTGGTGAGATGAGAATGGGCATGGCAATATTTGGAAGGAGCGGGAGAATTGTGATGACCTACCACAGGCACAGAACTTTGTAGATAATAAAGATCATGTCTGGTGGGGAAAAAATTTCTAGATCCCTGTAGATCTAGAAATGCCTCACAATTTATGGAAATTCATATAGTGCTGTGACTACCTGGCCTTTTTTGCTGTATGATTTCCCTAATACTTTATATCTCTTCCAAAGAACCATCGTATGGTATAAAATCCCTACAATAGCCTCATTTTTATATTCAGGTGTTATGTATTAACAGTCATTGATAAGAGCTGGTCAAGTCCTACCCTTAAGCACTAGTTCTCCAGTATCTGAGTAGACATTGTGGCTGGTCACTCTAGCAAACAAGCATATGATCTACAATGACAGTTCAATAATGTCACAGCCACAAGTGATGAAATGACACTTAAACTTACGATGGCACTGAGGTTGCTTGAATCAACTTGTCTGGCCTGGAAATAGAATTTACAATGGAAAATTGCTGTCAAATGACAGCCTCAAGGGAGAAAAAAAATTATTTGGTTCTTGCAGTGCTAACACTAAGCTTTAGCTTGATTCAAAATCCTTCCTAACTTATCCAAAAACATCCATGGATAGCCCCCAAATAATCTTTACTCTCCTGGATAGGGACTGAATCTGTGATTTCATGGATGAAAGAGGATTCCAATTTGAGGAAACTCCCTGTATCAATGCAGGCTGGTACCTCTTTTACAAATTAATACTCTGTAATAGTCTTTGAGAGTTGCTTAGTAGAACACTGAAAGGCCAGTTGACTCTTTCAGAGTTACATAGTCTCTATGTCAGAGTCAGGTCTTGAACGCAGGTCTTCCTGGCTTGGAAGCCAGTTTTCTATCAACCACCATTCAACAACTAGCTCTTTGAGAACAAAGACTGTCTTTTGTCTTTGAACTTCCCAGTGCCTGGCATTTAGTAAGCATTTTTGTTTTTGGTGAGGCAATTGGGGTTAAGTGACTTGCCCAGGGTCACACAGCTAGTAAGTGTTAAGTGTCTGAGTCTGGATTTGAACGCAGGTCCTCCTGAATCCGGGGCCAGTGCTCTATCCACTGTGCCACCTAGCTAATCCATTTAGTAAGCATTTAATAAATGTTAGTTGACTGACTGAAATGTGACCAAGGCTCCAGAACTTTCCACTGATTCTGAGGTGGCTAGATCTTCCAGGTTACACACATAGGTTTTAAATTAAAATAATGGGTCATGGAGCTTTAGGCCTGAGAAGCACCTTAGAGATCATACAGTCACAAACACTCATTTTACAGATAAGGAGAACGCAGAGGGGTGAAATGGCATGTCCAAATTTCTGTAGCTAAGTTTTGGTAGAATAAGGAATTAAATCCAAGTGTTTTGACTTTCTGAAAAGCATCTGATGAATTGAAGTACTTTTCACTCTACAACATTGCCTCTCAAGTAGGGGGATGATGTTATCAGTGTGTGAATGATAGCCTATATTCAGGGAGCCCAGTAAAGAGGCATATCTGATAGTCCTGGTGAGAGGGGGCACCAAACTAGGGTAATGATGGTGAATAGAGAGGGGACGAAGGCAAAAGACAGGGTGCAGTAGAATCTATAGGACTTGACAATTGGTTGGATGTGATGGGTAAGAAAAAGGGAAGAGTTAGATGCAACTCCAAGGTTTTGGTTGGGAAGTGATCAGGAGGATAGAGATGTCATCAAGGGTAGAATCAAGATTTAGGAGTTAAGGTGATGAGTTCTGCTTTGGACATGTTGAGTTTGAAGTGCTGATGGGATACCCTGATAGGGGTAGCTACCAGGCTTGGGACAATTAGGTGGCACAGTGAATAGAACACTGTCCCTCAAGTCAGGAGGATGTGAGTTCAAATCCAGTCTCAGACACTTGACATTTACTAGATGTGTGACCCGGGGCAAGTCACTTAACCCTGATTGCCTCAAATATCCAGGGCCATCTTCTGTCATCCTGATGTATATCTTGCCAGTGGACCCAGATGGCTCTGGAGGAAAGAGTGAGGCTGGCACCTTTGCACAGCTGTCCCTCACTTAAATCCAATTCACTGCAAGTCATGCAGGAGGACCTCCTGATGTCATGGTCCTCTTCAAGAACAAAGGACAAGCAACAACAACAAGGACAAGCTACCAGGCAGTTTGAAATGCAGGACTATGGTTCAGGGGAAGGACTGGGCTGTAGGGATAGATTTTTGGAGTCATCTGCATAATTGAATATTGATAATTTAGCTGATAATTATTATGAGTGATATGTGTCAAAATCAAGACCTGAACCTAGGTCTTCCAGATTCTGAGGATGGCTTTCCATCCGGTATCCCACTCTGCCTTGTATATAGCATGTGCTTAATAAATGTTTGTTGGATTGAATGACTGGATGGTGTTGCGGAAGATGCAGGGGGCAAGCATTTATTAAGTGCCTACTATGTACCAGGAACCAGGCTAAGTGCTTTACAAATGTTATCTCATTTGATTCTCATTAATAATCCTGTGAGGTCTGAGCTATTATTGTACAGTTTTACAGTTGAGGCAGAAAGAGGTTAAGTGACTTTCCCAATGATCACACAGCTAGTAAGTATGTCTGAATTTGAACTCAGGTCCTCCAGACTCCAAGTCTAGTGCTCTAACTACTGTGCTAATGGAGTTGCCCTGGTCATTTACATTTGTGTCTAGTAAAACTATATGTGGTCACCCTATTACTGTCCCAAGTGTAGGGAAAATTAGCTGGGGTTTATCATATATTTGTTACTTAGAAATTAGAGGCTACTGCACCAGTTTGGGGGCATTAAGCATTTATTAAAGTATATTAAATATTAGTAAAGAGAACATGCATAGTCTGAAAGATAGGAAAGCCTAGAGAAGAGAGAAAATGGGGAACCCTAGAGGATTGCGTCTGCACTCACCCAGTTCCCGTGCCAAAAGAGAGAGTGTCTGTGCAAGCTTGCTGAGGGCGGGTCAGGCCAGGCTCTCTGGGGGGGGGGGCGGGGTGCTGGAAGTCCCCAAACCCCTTTTTTTTGTTTGTTTGTTTGTTTGTTTGGTGGGGCAATGAGGGTTAAGTGACTTGCCCAGGGTCACACAGCTAATAAGTGCCAAGTGTCTGAAGCCAGATTTGAACTCAGGTACTCCTGAATCCAGGGCTGGTGCTCTATTCACTGCGCCACCTAGCTGCCCCCCCAAACCCCTATTGTTAATAATTTTCTCACACATTTTAATTAAGTCAAAGGAGTACATCTCAAGTAGAATGTTCAAGCATCAAGGAACAGGTGAAGGAAGTATCTTGGAGAGTTGTGGAGTTTTCCCGGCATCCCACAAATCATATCACATACTCTTAAAATCAATAGCTGCTAGTGGGCAGATGCCTGACATGTACTTTTCCAAGAATGTCTTTCTGCTCTTCTCTTAAGGTAGGTTCTTTGGAATACTTTGGATTGATACTCCAGGGCGGGGGTGGGGAGGGGTGGGGTGGGGGGCTGTATCAATAGTCTTGAATGGGCTGCTCTTACCATCTTTGAGAAAGTTCAGGTAGATTTGGTTATATAAATCTGACTGTTTAGGTACTTGAATAAACAGAGGAATCATCCATAGGACTGAGTTGTCCTGATGGGTGAGAGTGGATGAGTGTTGATATCAAAATTATCTACCCTAGATTTCTTGCCATATGCCCTGCTGTTGATTTCCTCTCCCCATTTGAAACAGTACCTTCCAGACCAAAGATAATGTCCATCTATTTGGGCTGGTTAATTCATTCATCACTGGAACTTCACCATGTGACTGAGCAGTTCTGATTGAATAAAAGGTTATTTTTTTTCTCACTATAGTTTGTCTGGTTGTGTGTGTGTGTGTGTGTGTGTGTGTGTGTGTGTGGTTGTTCAGTCATGTCTGACTCTTTGTGACCCCATTTGGGGTTTTCTTGGCAAAGATACTGGAGTGGTTTGTCATTTACTTCTCTAGTTCATTTTACAGATGAGGAACTGAGGCAAATGGGGTGAAGTGACTTGCCCAGAGCCACACAGCTAATAAATGTCTGAGGCTGGATTTGAACTCTTGAATGTTAGTCTTCCTGATTCCAAGCCCAGTGCTCTACCTAGCCACTGCACCACCTAGCTGCCCCTCACTGTAGTGAGTGGTTCCTAAATCAGATTTTATATCTATTTACCAGACATCTTGCTGTGATCTTTTTCTCCTCCTGTTCTCTGTTTTTCCACTTTTTACTCTGTGAACAGTAATCAAATCAATACTAACATTATTCCTGGAAAAGGGCATGATGATAAATTGTCTTCAGGCTCTACTCACCACTTCTGTAACTCTTCAGACAAAACTCCCTTGCCTGGATCAATACGCAGCTCAAATCTTACTTTCTGCAAAAGGCCTTTCCTTGTCTCCCCATTTGGTAGAGCCTTCCCCTCTGGGATCACCTTCCATCTACTCTGTATATGTTTTGTATATATACCTTTTCTATTGTCTACTTCATTAGAATGTGTGCTTTTTGAGGACAGGGACTATTTTTGCCTTCCTTTGTATGCTCAGCTCTGAGCACAGTGCCTAGCATATAGTAAGCCCTTAAAAATGTTTGTTGATGGGCTGAAACTCCCCTATAAATGTTATCTCCCCCTTCCTCACCTAGAATGTATGCTCTTTGAAGGTATGATGCTGTCTTACTTTTGCATTTATAGCTTCAGTGCCTAGAGCAGTGCTTAATAAATACTTTTTCCATTCATTTTTTCATTTATCCACATCTAGGAATGTTTGAATACATAGTTATGGGGAGGATATGGGGGTCATGATGCTTGTCCCTCCTTCTTTAATGGCATAATCTGTGTCTCTTTAGAATGATAGCTCTCATCTTGTAAGAGCTTATTTTAGAACTTTAAAAGCCTAAATTTCAGGACACTCCTGCTCAAAAGTTTCTTTAATTTGTTATGCTTCCTTTTATGCCTAGAACTGCATTTTTAATATCATGGCAGATGGTGTTTAAACACTCAGGAATTTTACACCCACAGTTCCCTTGGTGTGCTGGTGGGGCATGTCTTCAGATCAGAGCTTTTCTTCTTTCTGATTATAGCATATTGCAGGGTTTTCATCAACTCATTTGGTGGATTTCAATGCATTACTTCTCCTTTTTTCTCTCTTCCCTCATCTTTAACCACATACCCTACGGTGAAATTTTTAGAGCTCTCATTTTTCCCATCTGATAGGTATTTCTTTCTTTTTTTTCCCCAAGGAAAATGTTCTGTTTTTGAATGGTGACTTACTGAGAGGAACATAAATTTAAATTGGAGGTAGTATGGTATAATGGAAAAAATCCTGGATTTAGCATCAGAGGACATGGGTTCATATCCTAAATGTGCCCGATTTGCCACAGATAGTAGCAATCTGTGCATCTTGGGAAAAATCACAACTTCTCTGGACCTCAGTTTTCTTATCTGTAAAATAAGCAGTTTGAATTAGATCAGTGTATTTTTTTTACCCTTTTTTGTGTCACAGGTCCCTTTAGCAGACTGATGAAGACTATGGACCCCTTCTCAGAATAGTATTTTAATTTTAAAATTTCCATGTATTTATTATCTATCCATCTATCATCTATCTATCAATAAATCAATTAATTAATTTTGCAGCACAATGAGGTTTAAGTGACTTGCCCAGGGTCACATATAGCTAGTAAGTGTCAAGTCTCTGAGGTCAAATTTGAACTCATGTTTTCCTGAATACAGAGCCAGTGCTTTATTCACTGCGCCACCTAGCTGCCTGCAGAATAATATTTTTAAATGAATAAAATAGAATTCACTGGATTACAGAAGAAATCAATTGCACTGAAATTGTTAGAAAAATACTTTAAAAAGTTAATGGACCCTGGGTTAAAAGCCTCTGAACCAGGGGCAGCTAGATGGCGCAGTGGATAGAGCACTGGCCCTGGAGTCAGGAGTACCTAAGTTCAAATCTGGCCTCAGACACTTAACACTTACTAGCCCTGTGACCCTGGGCAAGTCACTTAACCCCAATTGCCTCACTAAAAAAACAAACAAACAAAAAGCCTCTGAACCAGATCAATGCACTTTGATTCTCCTCCTACTTTTAAATCTATGATACTGTTATTAAAAATAGTGGATGTTTACATTAGGGAGGATCAGCTTGCACCAAATTGTAGATGTCTTTGGGCAGAAATGAGTCTTTATGATAGAAAAAGGAACTTTGTGTTTTTCAAGTAAAGTCTGTACATTAGGATTTTAGGTCACATTGTAGAGTACCAAGCTTTCAGATCAAATTGTTTAATTCAATGAAAGAAGGCATCTAGAATGTCTGAGACTTTTTTTGTACTTCTCTCCATTTTTCTTCCTCTAAGTTTCCAGGCTGGAAATGTAAGGGTTAATTACAGGCCTAATCCCACTACTTATCAGCATAGGTGCTTTCACTTGCTTCATCTGAGACCTCCATTTCTGCTCCCTGGAGGCTCATCATATTAATGCTGAACTTGGTGTCAACATCCTCTCAACATTGCCCAGTCTGGCTAAGAACTCCTAAACTCAAGAGATTCTCCAGAATCATCCTCCCTGTTACCTAGAGGTGCAGATGTTCACCACTTCATGGTTTTTTTATGACTAAACATGTACAACACTATCTCATGGTATCAATCAAGGAATTATTCAGTATTTATTGAGAACCTATGTACTCAGCAATGTGGTGGATTCAAAAGTGGCCCAAGGTATGTTTATTACCTTTTGGGAGTTTATGCTCCATGCTGGAAGACAGAACAGACAGGTAAGAAATAATAAAATGCCAAACTATATGATACAGATTTTAAATCCAGTTAGTCATTCTTTTAAGCATCATTTTATTGAGCCTTCCTGTGTGAAAGGCATTATGTTAGTCCATTGAGGATAGAAGGTAGGGAAGATGAATTAGTCATCACCCTTGCCTTCAAGAATCTTATGGTCTGGGATGGGAGATCAGACAAGTGCACGAATAAATATAATTCAAAGGAGAGTGTAGGGGCAGCTAGATGGCGCAGTGGATAGAGCACCGGCCCTGGATTCAGGAGGACCTGAGTTCAAATCCGGCCTCAGACACTTAACACTTACTAGCTGTGTGACTCTGGGCAAGTCACTTAACCCCAATTGCCTCACCAAAAAACAAAGCAAAACAAAACAAAACAAAAAAAAGGAGAGTGTGATATTCACGTAGAGAGCTCTAAACCAAATGCTAAGGGAGTCTGGAGGCGGGAGAGGTCACTTCCACTTAGGAGAATCAGAAACCTTATGAGGTGGCATTTGTGGCGACGATGTAGAGGTTTCTACAGGAAGATATATGGGTGCAGAGGCAGGGAAGCATGTCAAGCACATGGAATGGTGTAGAGAAGGGAATGCAGGCAGGAAAACATAGAACATGGTAGAGATTGGTAATCAGTCCAGTTTTGTTGGTGCATGGGATGCACAAAGGGAAATAGAATAGACAGGGTTGGAAACAACAGTTAAAGACCGACAGTGGAGGATGATTTGTAGAAATTCAAAGAAGAGACTATGAGGTGGATGGCATGAATTGGTAAAAACTTCTGGAAGGAGACACTACTTTGAGATTATTTCCCTTCAGGGTGAATGTTGTTGTTGGTCTTTTGTTCTGGAAGAGGACCATGACATTGGGGTGATGCCATGACTTGCAGTGAATTGGATTTAAGTGAGGGAGGGCTGTGCAAAGTCATCAACTTCACTCTCTCCTCTAGAGAGAGTGGGTCTAGTGTCAAGATATATCAGGAGGCCTGGAGATGGCTCTGAATGTTTGAAACAATTGGGGTTAAGTGATTTGTCCAGGGTCACACAGCAAATAAGTGTCTGAGGTGAGATTTGAACTCAGGTCCTTGCAACTTCATTTGTGACCTCCATTTCTGCTCCCTGGAGGCTCATCTTCTTAATGGTGAACTTGGTGTTAACACCCTCTCAGCATTGCCCACTCTGACTAAGAACTCCTAAACTCAAGAGATCCAACAGCATCATCCTCCCTGTTACCTGGAGGTGCAGGTGTTCACCACCTCAGGCTGAATGGGGTTTAGATAACTGAAAGGAAGGAGTGACTGCATTCTGGGAGTGCCTTTGTTTCATCTGTCTTCTAACTACACATACACAGCTCCTTTTCTTTTAGCCTAATGATGGAGCAACAAGCAACACCATTACCTTCTTGTTGCAGATGCACATGGCTCTCCTTCCCAGTTACAGGTGCCCCTGAAACCTCAACAAAGAGGGAATTGAAAAGATGTCTTTTATCCCCCAACCTTGCAAGTGTTAGCTCAAATTTAACATCTGGTCTTACTGAAAAACTGTCTTCTGAGAAGGGTGACCTGCCTACCCTGTTAACAGTCTCTAATAGAGACAGCTAGCCTCTGTTAAAGCTGCTTTTAAGACCTGGAGGAAGTAGTCCATTGACTAAAACCACTGGGCACTTACAATCCTGCCTGCTCGAAATTCCTTCCAACACCAAATTTCCCCAGGTGCCCTGAGTTAGGAGGGGAGGTCATTAGGCTAGCACTGAAGACAGCCAGCTGGTACACAGGGGTTGGGAAGCTGCCACATTTTTCGACCTTGAAGTTCTCCTTCCTCTTTATCACAGTCAGGAAATGAAAGCCCAAGCCTGAGATGTGGGGTTTTTTTTGTCAGAATTTGTATTGATGAACAAGTTCCCAATGGCTCTATAAAACCTACATTTGAATGGTTTAAACAAAAAGAAAATGGAAATAACGCTCCTTCCTAACATTCCTGGAAATAACAACATAACTTCCTTTAAGTTATCTAACCCCTATTCACCCTGAGGGGGCAGCTAGGTGGCACATTTTCTTTCTGACAGTGTTTTCACGTGAATCTGAGAACCCCATTTCTAGGCCTGAGCGGTTGAAACAAACAAAACACAACCAAAAAAAAAAGTGAACTTAAATCAGAAGTAATTGCAATAGCTTCTTTGTTTGTTTTTGCCAAATAACTGCAAACAAACAAACATGAAGACGTGCCTCGCCCATAGTGGGTGCTCGGTGAATCCTGGCTAATTTGAAGATTGACATTGAAACACACCATAGCAAATGAACCCCATACCCACGACTTGCTCCTCCATCTTCCTCTTCTCCACTCCCCAACCCCTTCTTTCCTAAATCTGTAGCCAAACGGTTTACTGCATATTGGAAGAGAAAAGTAAGAGCCCTGCTGTGTTGATTTTGTTTTATTTGTTCTGGATTAAGAGTTAAAACATTTCAATAGATAAACTGTATCAAGGGCTTTTAGTCTCATATTGTGAACTGGGTTGGTATGCACAGTTCATTCTATTAAAAAATGAAACTTGTAAATGTAAATTAAAATGCATTGTCTGGATCACTCAGAGGGGACCTCTGAAATGCCCAGGAATAAAATGCTGCAGAGATTTCTTGTTAGCTGGAGAAATGTTTCAGCAGCTACTTTTCTTAAATGTTCAAGAAAGAGCTGGGATGTTTCATCCCCAGAGTAGGAAGGTGGGTGCTTGATATCACGGACATTTATCGCTTATGGCCAGGAATGCTATGCTGCAATCCGTCTTAGGATCCTGCGGGAGTTACCTATGGCTTAAAAGATTGGGAAAGCAAGGTCTAGATGACAAGGGGGCTTAGGGAAATAATGTGGAAATGAAATATTTTCAATTCTTTCCCTCTCATCTTGACACACCACAGGAAATGTGAAAAATGAGAGATGCAGACATCTTTCTCAGATTTCATGCTGCTTGAATTGTTTGTGATTAAAAAAACAAAAAGAATATTTCTTGTGTGGAACTGTTTTAATTATGATGGGAAGAGGACCATCAGTGGTGTGGCTATTTGCTGGTAATTCAAAGGAGGAAATGACATAAAAGCTAGCTCATGTGTTTGTATGTACACACACACACACACACACACACATATCTCACTACAGGTCAGGTGTTGTGCTGTTTTACAATAATTATCTCATTTGATCTTCACAACAACCCTGAGAGATAGGTGCAGTTATTATCTTCAGTTTACAGGTGAGGCAAAAAGAAGTGACTTGCCCAGGGTCACACAGAGAATGAGTGTCTGAGGTTATATTTGAACTGAGAGCTTCCTGACTCCAGGCTCCGCACTCTACCCAGTATACTTCCTAGTTACCAGATTTTTCAGAAGAGAAGTAAGAAGTTACTTATTGAAGCTATCTCCAGAGCCAAAGGATAATAAAGATAATAAAGTATTAAAGGAATGATCAATGTAGTTTAAGAAAAATCTGCATTAAAAATGTTATCCAGACAATTGCTTTGATTTAGTAGAGGCACATTCCGAATTTTACCCTTTTGCTCTTCCATTTCTAAAACAATCTAATTCTAATTGTAGCTCTTCATTATCAGGGAAGCTAATGAGAAACCGTCTTTCCTAGCTAGAAGGATGGACTACAGGATGATGGGAAGTAGAAGCCTCTCAAAAGGAGCAATCCAGGGCACTTGGGAACCCTGTAAAGAAGAGAGGGCCTGGGAGATGTGAACGTGTAGTAGATCAATTACCAGTTGATTGCAAGGCAAGGAGACTACAGCCCACAAACTGAATATAACCATGAGCAGTTGGAATCTCTCCTGGCTCTGACCAGCTAACTGAATTATCTTCCAGGACAGAATTTGTTTCCTCACCGACACCTGATATATCTATCTCTTCTCTTCCTTCCTGCGTTCCCAGTGAATTGGATCACTTACCCGTGGGGAATTTCCTGCTCTCTTTGACTCTTGCTTATTTGCTACTTGTAGTTTTACAATGAGTTTTGTTTCCAGATAAAGATGAGCTAATTTTTATTGCATTCTGAGTATTTTCTATAAATGAGTAGACCACATTATGTGGAAGATCAAAGGGGAAATCCCTGGATCAATAGCCCTAGGCCTAACTGTGAAGCTTAATTTCTCTCCCTCTCCCCCTCCCATCTGTTAACAAATAGCAGTAAATATTAAGTATCCAATAAGTACAAGGCACTAAGATAGGCAGTGGAAGCAAAAACAACACAAAGCAAAAATGAGATAAGACTCTGTCCTTGAGGAATTTTTACAATTTCAGGAATTATTTATTAAGTACCAACTATGGGCCAGGCATTATGCTAGGTTATGAGGGTTCAAAGATAAAATGAAGCAATTCCAGGCACATTCTATTATGGGGAAACCACTTATCTACCTCAAAATACATTATCAAATGAATACAAAAGATTTTCTGGATGTAGGGTACAGGTCTAATATTTTTATTTTTTTATTTTATTTTATTTTTTTTGCGGGGCAATGAGGGTTAAGTGACTTGCCCAGGGTCACACAGCTAGTAAGTGTCAAGTGTCTGAGGCCAGATTTGAACTCAGGTACTCCTGAATCCAGGGCCAGTGCTTTACCACTGCGCCATCTAGCTACCCCAAGGGTACAGGTCTAATATTAAGTGCAGTTTATTCAAAATAGTATAAGGATTCCAAAAGGCAAAACAGAAGATTAGAGAAAAGTATGTTACAGGGACACAGGAGGGTTGGAAGTTTACATCGATAGGTATTGGAAGCAGGAGCGGTGGTCAAGGCATAGAACATTGGCCTAAGCAGCCTACAGTTCAGAATCACAGGGTTTCATAGTAGAACCACTGTACAGTGGATTATAATGTTGATTTGATGATTAGTCTTTGAGAAAGGTAGAAAAAGGAAGAAAGGAGCCATATTTTATACCAAGTTTCTGGTCCTGTCTGATCAAGACGGGTTGGTGAAGTTTGGGAGCCAAGGAGATGAGGGATATTTGACCTACTTACTTTTTTTTTGGGGGGGGGCAATTGGGGTTAAGTGACTTGCCCAGGATCACATAGCTAGTAAGTGTCAAGTGTCTGAGGCCAGGTTTGAACTCAGGTCCTCCTGACTCCAGGGCCAGTGCTCTATCCACTGAACCATCTAGCTGCCCCTAGCCTACTTACTTTCAACCAGGCCAATTAGATCTACCTGAAAATTCACTCCAGTAGTAAATAGATTATCTCCTCCCAGGTGGGAGGTGTAGTAGGAATGGGATAGACTTGGTAATGGAAAGGACCATAGAGGACATCTAGTTCAAATCTTTTTTTATATATTAGGAAATGGGGCCCAGAAATGTTAAGTGACTTGTCCATAGTCACACAGGTAGTGAGGCAGAGATGGAATTTGAATCCAACTCCTCTGACTCCAATCACTCTTACCACTGTACTACCTCTCTCTTCCCTCCCCTGAATGGATTAGACTTTGGCTTTCATAATTATCATCAAATTCTTTTAGAGCAGTTGCTTGGTTTGTACCAAAGACAGCAGGTTGTTGTGGGAAATGCAGTTCCCCTACCTTGCATTGGCAATCAGAAAAACCATGTTCTAGCTACTTTTCCCCCACTAACTAGCAGGAAGACCATTAAAAAAAGTACTTAACCTCCCTGAGTCTTACCTGCCTCATCTGTGAAATGAAAATGATAATACCTACAATATCCAGCTTACAGAGTTGCTATGTGACTTGAATGAGGAAATAGTTGTGAAGGCTCTTGGTAAACACAAAACACTCCAAATATGACCACATGTATTACTGTTATTAATAGAGACTACATGGTAAAAAAGGAAGAAGATTTAAGTCCTGACCTTAAAAGCTTCCTTTTTCCATACTTACAAAGGGAGTCTCTTTGGCTGTGATTGGCAAGTCTTTATATTGTTACTCTGTTATTTCCATCACTCAGTAACTGAGCCTAGGAAACCAAATGGATTGCTGGTGCCAAATTCAGCCAATGTCAATTTCAAGTCAATGTCAGGTGTTTACTTGGCTACTCCATTTAGGGGATACTCAATTCCAAAATCTTCTGAAATTGTGAGTTTCGGTATGTGTTATATATGTTGTAGTTATTTCAATTTTATAAGGTTCAGTCTCATCAGAGTTTTCCTTCCCATGAAAATCAGCATAATTTTAACTGCTTAAATTTCTACTAGTCAGCAATGGGTTGCTGATGTGATCGCTAGTCACACCTTACGTTTATTTTGCAATTCAAAATTTCCTTTTCCTGCTGTGGTTGGTATAGTTGGCTTCAGTTATAGTGCAATAAATTCAAATAAACATTTATGAGGGTAAGTAATCATATTTTATGCAAACAAATTATTCTTCCTTAAAAGTCACTTTTTAAAAATGCGTGTTATTTCTTTTCCCAGTCAGCACATCAAGCTAATAAAAGTTATTGTATCATCAAAATTTCCTTCATGACTGTTTATTGTTCCATTTATGTTAAATTTAGAAGGCTGGTCTCCATTTCATTTTTTTTCCCCTCGATTAAAATTTTATATGGTTGCTACTAGTACAAGAAATCATCGTTGTCCCAAGTATCTGTCTTCCATTCTGTCATAAAGCCAGAAATAGCTACTACTGTGGGGTGACTTATGTCCATTAAGCAGATATATGTGGGTTCCAAAGGCAAGAGAAAACCAGGCTTACTAGCTCATTAAATGCAGGGCTTGATACCACAAGGAAGGGCTTTTTTATGCAGAGTGTCTTGTTGATGGGAATTCATCAGAACTTTCAGGCACATCTTATGTGCTCATTCAGCTTCCTCATGAAGGCACACTTATCAGGGTATTTCGTCTGGTGTTGTTCAAGGTTTGGGGAGGAGCCTGGTATCCTCCAGGAGAGCCTTTCCTTTTATTCATTTGAAAGCCCTTAGGCAGGTACCCTTAGTAGTTTAATCAATTTGAATAAAAATTCCTGACCATTTAAAGGCTGTTTTTGAATAATAAGAACACCTAACATTTATGTAGCACTTAGTATGTGTAAGACACATACTATGTAGCTATGTAAATATTCTCTCATTTGACTCTCACAACAACCCAGGCAGTTAGGAAACTGTGGCAAGCAGAGGTTAAGTGACTTGCCCAGGGTCACACAGCCAGGAAGGATCTGAGGCCAAATTTGAACTCAGGTCTTCCTGATTCCAGGCCCTGCACTATCCACCATGTCACATAGCTGTATTGCAAATGAGGTCTCTCCCTACCCTTTATGATTCTATGCTTCTTGGACTGCCTAAGAAGTGAAGGGATATCAGTATAGGCTTGTAAACCTGCCCAAAGTTGAGCAAGACCTTAAATGGTGAAATTCTTGGGGGGGGGGAGGGCGGGGAGGTACATTGGTGTCATAATCAAGATAATTAAGACAATTACACATAGAGCTGCAGGTTCAAAATAGCCTTTTTCCTTTAGCTCACTTGCTCCTTCCTCTCAGCAGAAACACAGGGAGAGGTTGGTGGAGGCTGCTTCCTCATTTCATTACATATATGTGTATAGTAATAAGGTAGTGCCTGTGTTCTTGTTCATTCTCTTAAGGCCAGATAGGCTTACATCTCCCTTCAGGATTCCAGGGTACCTGGAAGGGCTGGGGGTAGTTTTTCTTCCATTGCCATTAACTTGAATCCCCACTGACTGTGTTCCCCCCATTTTTATGGGCTAGAGACTAGTATTCTGTTCCATATAACCACTTAATATCTGATAGGTTTTATGGGGCAGCACAGTGGTGCAGTGGATAGAACACTGACCCTGTACTCAGGAGGACCTGAGTTCAAATCTGGCCTCAGACACTTGATAGTTACTAGCTGTGTGATCCTGGGCAAGTCACTTAATTCCAATTGCCTCAAACATCTGAGGCCACCTCCAGTCATCCTGATGTATATCTTGCCACTGGAACCAGATGACTCTGGAGGAGAGAGTGAGGCTGGTGACTCTGCACAGCCCCACCTCACTTAAATTCAATTCACTATAAGTCATGACATCACCTCCCAACGTCATGGTCCTCTTTGAGAGTGAAGGTCAAAACCAAAATAACAAAAGCTTTTAATAAAGGAAAATTTACTTAAAAAAATATAGCAAGAATGAGCATATTAACATTTCTTGCACCTATTGCTTGACTTCTGTGCTCTGTGGACAAATAGTACAAATCCATTTTCTCTTCCACATGACGATCTTTCAGATAATTGAAGATGGTTGTGATGTGCTTTCCAGCATCTCCAGTATTTACTTCTCAAGGTTAAACATCCTTAGTTCCTTCAACTGAGTCTCAATACCTTGGGGGTACAGTTGCCTCTCCCATCATATACTCTGAGGTGGTGGTGGGGGGAGGATTAGATTCATAACTTCGCTCATTTCCTCCATAGCATTAGTTCCACCAAATTCACATGCAAAGGCCAGCTGGAATCAGTTACAGAACGTCCATGCATGCTCTAGTCCTTCAAGACACTTTTCTTATCCATTGGCACAATTCTTCCCCAGAGACGTTCCCCTAGGGTCCTCCACATAGACTTGCTATCTTAACAAGCTGATGGGCTCTGCACGTGCTCCAGACCTGCACATGGTAATAATAATGGCCAGCATTTATATAGAACTTTAAAGTTTACAAAGGCTTTATCTATATTATTTCAATTGAGCTTCACAACCTTATGAGGTAGAATGCTGTTATTATTCCCATTTTACAGATGAGGAAACTGAGACTTAGATTAAGTAATTTGCTCAAGGTGATGCAACTTACAGCTGAGGCAAGATTTGAAGAGAGATCTTCCTGACTCCAAATGCAGCATTCTATCAACTGCAAAACCAAGCTGCCTTAATACCTCATATGTTCCATTAGTTGGCATTGTAATTTTCCAGTTTAATTTCACTGGTCCCCTTACAGTTACATTTGCAGTTCCCCAATTCCCCTTGCTCAGCCTTTTGCTTTACTTTTTACAATTTCATTTATATCACTGCTGTTTAATCCAATATCTTCTATTTTCTCCATTTTCTTTATTATTGCTTTTTCTCCCCTGACTTTAAAGCTCAGCAAGCTCATTGCCCTTCTTAGGAAAAAATATATCATTGAATGTCAGAAAGGGAAGGATTTTCAAATTCATCCAGTTCCACCCGTCCATGAATAGAATCTCTCTTCTAATACCTGAACTAGTGGTCAAATCCTAGGTTATGTAGGGCCTTAAAGGAGAGTTTGAGAAGTCTGCTTTTTATCCTAGAAGCAAAATGAAGCCCATGATGATTTCAGATCTGGGGAGTTATATGGTTAGCCCAGAGGTAGGCGGTGTTACAATGGCTAGAGTCGGAAAGACTTGAATTCAAATCCTGCTCTAGACACTAACTAGCTATGAGATTATTGGTAAGTCAAGTAACTTCTGCAGGATTGAGATTCCTCATGTAAAATCAGGGATTTGGACTCAGTAGTCTTCAGGGTCCCTTCCAGTTCTAAATCTACGACCTTGTAATCTTTTTTTTTTTTTTTTTTTAGTTTTTAGTGAGGCAATTGGGGTTAAGTGACTTGCCCAGGGTCACACAGCTAGTAAGTGTTAAGTGTCTGAGGCCGGATTTGAACTCAGGTACTCCTGACTCCAGGGCCGGTGCTCTATTCATTGCGCCACCTAGCTGCCCCATGACCTTGTAATCTTATGATCTATGATTTAGGAAGATTTATTATTTGATCATATCACTACATTGTTCAGAATTTTTTAGTTGCTCTGCTGCTTTCCAAGTAAAGTATGAACTTCTCTACTTGGCATTCCAGACCCTCTGCATGAGCTTAATCTTTTATTTTTCTCCTACATGTACTTCTATGCTCCAGTCAAAATGGGTAACTCTGCTCCAGAACCATGCACCACACTCATCCCCCAATGCTTTTGATTAGCCTTTTCTCTATTCTTGGATGGTCTTTATCCCTTTACCTTTGGAACTCTTTCCCATATAGTTTTTTTTAAACATTTAATAGTTCCAAATTCTACCCCTCCTAACCTTCCCTCTTCACTCCCTGAGATGGTAAGCAATCTGATATAGGTTATACATGTTCTTACCCATATTTTAAGGGCCATCTCAAATGCCACTTCTTCCAGGAAGCTAACTCTGAAGCATGTACTTGGTAAATAACTTTCACCCTCAGAATTTCATATAGCATTTTGTTTTATAAGAGATGCCATAGAGTAAATTATTCCTACTATTAATAGGTACTTCTAGGGCTCTATGGGTTGAGCCACACATCATGGAATACCTAACACCTAGATATAGGGCATCAGATGAGTCATAACTAATAATAATAACAATAATAATAACAACAAAAATAATAATAAAGTTATTCTAGGCAAGATCTCATGAAAATATGTGAGGTGACAATGCTTGTGCCAAGAAGAAACAGAAGTAGGAAGGGGAAATGAATTTTGAGGAAAGTGCTTGGCCTAGGGGCCAAGAACCACTCCTATGACTAGTAACAAGAGTTTTCCCCTTCTGGAACACTGTTCGTCCTGATCTGTGCTTAGCTTTTGTCAATACTCATATGAATTTTTCCTGGCTATGCTAGGATTGACCTCTGGATGCATTGATATTTTGCTCTGTAGATCTGGAGGCTTGATTCTCTTTGGTATCCTGAGATTTCACCATTCCAGTACTGAGAGACATTGCCAGCTACAGTCACCGAGGCTTTAGTATCTCTCTACCAGGCAAGTCCTCATTTCCTTTCTCATACTGTGCTTGTTATGCATAGCTGAGAAGTGACTTGGGGAAGTAGGAAATTAATGCCCTTACCTTCTTAGGAACTTTGCTACTAGGGAGGAAATGGGCAAAAAGAAGATATATAGCTTGAGTTTATTCCTTTTTATTTATCTCACATTTCTATTTTAAGTAAATCATCTTATGCTCCCATTTCAACAGTATAATATGATGTCATATAATGAATTCTTAGTTGGTCATGGGAGAGAAATTAAGAGATCTGAAAACCTCAGAAATATTAACTTCAAAAGACTCAACCACAACCAGTCTTTCAAAGTATGGCTGCAGCTAGGCGGTAGATCATGTATCTATGTCTGGAAGGGACCCTATAGGTCATCTTTTCTAACCTCTCCAACTTACAGATGAGAAAAATAAGGCCTTCTTAACAGAAGAGGGAAGTGCATAAGCTTTTATAAAGCATCTGCTATGTGTTGGGCACTATGTTAAGCATTTTATTATTCTCACAGCAACCCTGCAAGGTAAGTACTCTTATTATCCCTATTTTATATTTGAGGAAACTGAGGCAACTAGAGGTTAAGTGATTTTCCCAGGGCCACACAGCGATTTAGTGTCTGAGGACAGACTTGAATTCAGGTCTTCCTGACTCCAGATCCAGTGCTTGCTCTATTTACTGTGTCACCTAGCTGTCTAGAGAATTAAATGACTTACCTAAGGTCATAGGTAGTTTTTAGAGAGTCATGATTCACATTCAAGTCCAAAGCTCAGTATTTTTTCCCTCTGTGCTATGCTGGCATGACATTTCTAATTCACTTATTTAATATAGTTTATTATCGCTATTCTTGTGGCTTCTTAAATTCATGGGTCAAGTGTTATCTATAATGGTCTTGTAAATTGCTAGTTTCTTCTTTTTGGAGGCAATCAGGTTTAAGTGACTTGCCCAGGGTCACACAGCTAGTAAATGTCTGAAGCTGGATTTGAACTCAGGTCCTCCTGACTTGGGGGCTAGTGCTCTATCCACTGTGTCACCTCACTACCTTTTCTTAATTCACATCTTTCTTGACCTTTCTGTAGCCTTTGACACTTTTAATAACCCTTTTCTCCTTTATACTCTCTTCTCTTTCAGTTTTCTTGATACCAGTCTCTCCTGATTCTCCTCTTACTTGTCTTCCCAGTCCCTTCTCAGTCTTCTTTGCTGGATATTCATCCTGGTCATGCCCACTAAATGTGAATATGCTGCACAGGCTATGTCTTGGGCTGCCATCTCTTTTCCTGATATACTATTTTACTTGGTGATCAATTATAGTTTCTAAGATAACGATGTCCAGGTCTTCTCATCCAGCCCTAACCAAAATTAGCTCTTCCTCCCCCCCCAAATCCTAATTTCTTTCTAATTTTCCTGTTACTGTTGAGGGTACCACCAGTCACCGAGGTTCACAATCTAGGTGTCATTCGTGATTTGTCAAACATACTACCCAACTTTTGCCAGAGAGGTTTTTGGACATGTCCAGAGTAGGGATTTGTTTTGCTGTACTCTTGGGGGCAGCTAGGTGGCACAGTGGATAGAGCACCGGCCCTAGAGTCAGGAGGACCTGAGTTCAAATCTGGCCTCAGACACTTAACAATTGCTAGTTGTGTGACCCTGGGCAAGTCACTTAACCCCCAATTGCCTCATCAAAAAAAAAAATCTGTTTTGCTGTACTTTGCATTTTTGTTAGGAAGGTTTTAGTTTTTTGCTTTTATTGTTCATTTAGAGAGGGGTAGTAAATGGGAGAGGTAATAAATCCTCATAAAAATAAATAGATTTTTTTAAAAAGATGTACAGAAGATGGAAATAAGGGCAAGTACCAGAGGTCAGAATGACAGACATTACCTGAGAAAAATAGACTTGGGAGAAGTAGAGCTCAGAATGAACTGAAATTGGTGAGGGAAACCAAGGATACCAAAAGTGGTTTTTAGTTGTATTGGAAGGGAAAAGGAGGGTCAACGGAAGGATGGGGCGAATGGTACACTAATAACTGGCCACAGAGAGACAGCAGAACTGTTCATTTTTGTTTGTTTTCTCTGCTAAGGAGAATGACCTCCTGTGTGGTTGATAGCTTCCAGAGAGTAACTGAGAAGTTCCTAACTGTGACTGTGATCTTTTTTTCTAAAAAGATAAAGACTATTTTGGTAATGATATTTCAGTATAATTGCTTTCCTTTTTAATGTCATGTATTTTATTGTATGCATTTAAAAACATGCCTTATCAGATTGCCAAAGGGGTCCATGACACAAGATAAAATAAGATTCTGGGTTCACTTGTGTTCCTCTGTAAATCAGGTCTGTTGTGAGGGATCATATTTCAGGTCTGGTATAATTAGTATATTCTGAGGAGTAGACTAGAAATGTCTATGGATCTCTGATTGGCACAAATCAGAACCTGGTTTCATTTTCTCAAGATTATGTCTCCATGGGGCAGCTAGGTGGCACAGTGGATAAAGCACCAGCCCTGGATTCAGGAGTGCCTGAGTTCAAATCCGGCCTCAGACACTTGACACTAGCTGTGTGACCCTGGGCAAGTCACTTAACCCCCATTGCCCCGCAAAAAGAAAAAAAAAGATTATGTCTCTATCCTGGAGCTTTCATTTACATTTTTAGGGATTGAAAACACTATTCAGAGCATGCTTATAGCCTTCATGGTGACTTTAGTATGTGGCTCAGTTTTCCTTATCAATACCATCCCTGTCATTATCCTTGGGAACTTCATGTTGATGTCCCCTGTAACAGCCTGCCCGCCTTCTCAGCTCCAATGACCTGATCCAACTCACTTCAGTTGCATGTGGAAATGACACATTAGAACTCAATTTCTTCAGGAATTGTACCTCTTCCAAGATCCAGTTCTTTGAAATTGTATTCTCTGAATACAACCTTCTAACCTTCAATCTCTACTACTTTCTCATGTCATATTTACTCTTTACCTTTATGTTAATCTTAGGCTTTTGGCCCCATCTCTACATTGGCTTTATTTGCTTGATTCCTTGGTCTGCCACTTGATGTTTTACTAGATGCTATTCTACTCTCCTTGTACCTCGGAACTTCTGCTGTTCCTGACCTGTGAATCTTAATCCCCTCATAACCGTCACCATCCAATTTCCTGACTCCTACCCCAGGGCTGGTGGCTAGCACTAGAGAAAGTCAGAGAATTAGCCTGCTTATTGCCACTACAATCTCCTGGTATATAACCCTAGGAGCAGCTAATTGGCTCAGTGGATAGAACACTGAGCCTTATCATCCCAGCCCTGTAAAAGTCTCACCACATGATTGTTCAGCCTTCTCCAATGCAATTTTTTTTTTTTTTGGTTAGAGTCTCGTTTCCACTGACACAGGCCAAAAACTCCTCTATGACTTAGTAAGATGGTCATTGGGATTCCCTTGTAGTTCAAAAATTCAACACCCTGTGGACAAACTGGTGATCAATGCCTTAAAATTTAACTAGGCCTGTTGTTGGATTACAGTAGGTGTGCTCCATCACCACAGTTTGCCACCAAGAAAGTATGGTGAAGCCTTTTTATCATGCCACAATCTGTTAAGTTTTTTACTCTGCTTGAAAAGCCTTTTGAACCCACAATCACTTCCATTTCAAAGTGAGACCTCAGACCAAAATGCTGTTTCATTTGTTCATTCATTTTTATAAACATTTATTATGCACTCTCCATGTTCTGGGCTTTATGTTAAGGTGCTGAGTATAACAAAGACAAAAATGATGTATTCCCTGCTCACAAGTGGCTTACATTCTATGATTGAACATCCATTAGTGTTTGGCTGGAAAAAAAATACTTTCCCTTATTTTCTAGACCAACATGTGAACTTCATTTGCAGGAAGTGGCAAGCTCACAATGTGTAATCCCTTTTCTGACCCCCTACCCCAATCATTCTAAGATTCTGATATGAAATAGTTAAACTAATTTCCATGTACTACTTAGGTATGCAGTTCACTATAGCTCTTGATATCCATTTTATTCTGTATTCAGTTTGAAGTATAGCTCATGTCATGAATATTACTTCCAGTTTTTAAGCTAGAAGCATTCAGAAAATTATTGCCAACAATGTGTAATAATTATAATCTTTTTGACTTAGCTTTCTAAAAAATAACCAGTCAAGCTTATAAATATCTAACTGTAACCTTTCTAGCAAAAGGAAAATATTATTCTGTTATTATGGTTCCAACTCTGAAAATAAACGCTACAGCCTAAACACACAAGCAAGACCATTTTGATCTATGCAAAAACCAGGGAGTGTGAATTTAATTTTGGAAAAAGATAACAAATTCACACCTCACACCTCCATTTGAAAAGCCTTGTATCCCAGGGATAGTGACATGAAAAGTGGTCAGCAGAAGCTTTCTTATGCTGGTTTACCACCTAGCTAATAGTTTCGAAAATCAGTGTGTAGCATCATTTCCGTCATCTGTTTTTTGGGATAAACTTTTTGAAGAAATTTTCCAGCTATTCTGAGGCTCCAATCTTTGAGAAGAAGGTGTTTAAGGGACTTTGCCAGACTTTGAGTCAGGAGATGTGGCTCTAACTCTAAGGATCATGGGATCATACTTCTAGAGCTTGAAGGGACCTTTGGGAACTGAGGCCAGAGATAATAATAGCTAAAATTTATATATCACTTACTATGTGCCAGGCTCTGTGCTAAGCACTGTACAATTGTTATGTCATTTGATCTTCACAACAACTCTGTGTGTGTGTGTTCTTATTATCTCCATTTTACAGATGAGGGAACTGAGTCAAACAGAGATTAAATGACTTGCTCAGCATCTTACAACTAAATAAATGTCTGAGGTTGGATTTGAACTCCTGGCCCAGCACTCTATCCACATATACGTTATTCCAGCTGATTCTTTTTTTTTTTAATTCAGGGAAGAATTGTGATACTTCAGCTGTACCCACTGCCTCCTAGAAATCTCTTCCTATGAATTCCCAACTGAGTGAATTGATAACCTGCATTTTGAAGTAGGTAGAACCTGTGGCCTTACAATAAAAGAAGATACATTTGTTGGCCCAAGTTTTTCTGAATCCTTTCTCATCAAATATAAGCATTAGCTGAACATATAATACAACTTCCTTAACAAAAATCTCCTCCACTCCTCCTATGTTTTGGTTTCTTTGTCTTTCTTCAAGGCTCAGCTCCAATACCCCCTCCAACAGGAGGCTTTTCCCGGGAGCAGAGTAGTGGAATTACTTAGCTTTTATTTTTCTTTTATTTTCTCTACCAAGCAGAATGGGCTCAGGATGGGAATCAGAGGACAACAAAAGTTAATTGGGAATTGAAACCCAAGATAAATACTATAAAAGAGATGGTAAGAGAACATATGGCCTTGCTGTAGTTCAATTCACCTAACTGAGCTGAGTTCACAGAACTCCAAAAGAACTTGGAGAGAGATATAACTCTGGAGCCACTTTTTTTTTTTAATTGATGTTTTCTGTTATATAACCATAGTATTTCATATAACCTTCTCCCTCCCCGTTTTTGAGAGCCATCTAATATGACAAATAGGTTTTTTTTTGAGGAAAAAAGTCAGTCCAATTGATCAACATATTAGGAAAGTCTGAAAATATCCGCAATGTGTAGCACTTACATGAAGGAGTAGGTTGGGTGTGTCTACTCGTATCTTTTCATTTGGATAAAACTTGATCTTTAGAATATTGTTACATTTACTTGTGATTTCTTGTGTCATTTTTTCCATTGACATTGTTGTAGTTTCCATGTATATTGTTTTCTTGACTCTGTATACTTCATTTTGCATCAGTTCATATGGATCTTTCCACGATTCTCTGGATTCATCACATGCATCATTCTTTATAGTGCAGTTGTATTTCATTACATTAATGTACCACATTTTGTTTAGCTATTCCCCAATCTACTTCGGTTCTAATTCTTAGCATTCACAAAATGTTGTTATAAATTTTTTGAAGTAGATAGTGTCTTTTTTCCTTATTGATGGGCTAGTAATGCTGCTGCTGCTGTTGTTTATTCTTCATTCTTGAAGAAGACTGATGACATCATGAGGGCAATGTCTTGACTTGTGCATGAACTGGATTTAAGTGAGGCAGAGCTTAGTAATGGAGTCTCTGGTTAAATATTTTAGTCAATTTATACATATAATTCCAAATTCTTTTCCAAAATGGTTATAACGCTTCACCATTCCACCAACAATGTATCAGTATGCCTAACTTCCCACAATCCCATCACCATTGACTGTTGCCATTTTTTGTCATTTTGGCTAATTTGCAAGATGTGAGGTAAAACCTCAGAGTTGTTTTGATCTACTTTTCTCTTATTATTAGTGATATGGAGAATTTTTTCATGTGGCTATGAATACTTTTTAGTTCTTTTTTTTTGAGAACTGTTCATATCCTTTGACCATTTATCTATCAGAGAATAAGTATTAGTCATAAATATATATATCAATTAATTATATATCTTTGATACCAATCCCTTAGAGAAATTTGATGTGAAGATGTTTTCCCTTTATTTAATCACTTCTTTTTTTAACCAAAATGAATAATATTGTCTGTGTAGGAGCTTTTCAGTTTTGAGTAATCTAAACGATCTGTTTTATGTTTTGTAGTTGCTTCTCCTTTTGTCTGGTTAAGAATATATCTCCTATCCATAGCTGTGAAAGGTATATGATCTGTTTCTCTTCTAATTTTTTAATAGTATGATCTTTAATAGTAAGATCATGTATCCATTTGAATGTATTGTGGAGTAAGAAGTTGGTTTAAACCTAATTTCCTCCAGATTACTTTCCAGTTTTCCCAGTAGTTAAAAAAAAAAATTAGGGACTTTTCTCCTAGGTGACTTATGTTTTCAACTTCATCAAACACTGGGTTATTGAATTCTATTGTTTCTGAATCTCTCTTGCCTAGTCTGTTCCATTGATCTATATATATATTTTTTAAACTAATATGAGAGGGTTTTGATAACTGCTGATTTGTAATATACTTTGAGGTCTAGAAGTGCCATTCTTGCTTCATTCTTCTTTTTGTCATTTCCCTTGATATTCTAGATATTTTGTCTTTCCAAATTATTTTTCTTATGTTATCAAGCTCTGTGAATTATGCTCCTGGTAATTTGATTGGTATAACACTAAAGTGTAAAACAATTTTGGTATTGGCATGGTCTAACCATAAGCACGAAATATTCCTCCATCTATGTAGGTTATTATTTTATTCTTTAAGGAGCGCTTTCTAATTGAATCTATATAGGTGTTTTGTGTATTTTGGGAGGTTGATTCCTAGATATTTTGTGTGTTTTATAGTTAGTTGGAATGAGATTTCCCTTTATATTATTGCTTCTCATTTTTGTTATTATATCCCTTGATATTATTGTTTCTCATGTTTTGTTGTTATATAGAAATGTGTTTTGATTTTTGAGGATTTATTTTGTAACCTAACACTTTGCTGAAATTATTGTCTCAATTAGTATCTTTGCTAATTCCCTGGGGTTTTACAAGAAACCATCTTATCATCAGCAAGTGGATAGTTTTATCTCCTCTTTACCTATCTTTATTCCTTTAATTAATTTCTCTTGCCTTATTGATATTGTTGGCACTTCCAGAACTATTTCAAATAACATTGGGGAGAGTGGACATTCTTTGTTCACTCCTGTGTTTATTGGAAAAGGTTCTAGTGCATTACCATTATATGATGTTTGCTTTAGGTTTAAAATATTTTTATAATATTAAAAAAGTTCCTCCATGCTGATACTTTTTTTAGTTTTTCTGTTTAAAAAAGTATTGTATTTTATCAAAGGCTTTTTCTGAATCTATTGAGATCATCATGTGGTTTTGGATGTTTTAATTTTTAATATGATTAATTTTATTGATTGTTTTCCTAATGGTGAAACAATCTTACATCCCTGGTCTAAATCCCATTTGATTATAATAAATGATTTCTTGGTTAAATTGTTATAATCTATTTGGAAGGTTGTTTAAAATTTTAGAGTCAATATTCACTAATGATATTGGCCTATAGTTTTCTTTTTTTTTTTCTTTTTTTTTTTTTAGTGAGGCAATTGGGGTTAAGTGACTTGCCCAGGGTCACACAGCTAGTAAGTAAGTGTTAAGTGTCTGAGGCCAGATTTGAACTCAGGTACTCCTGACTTCAGGGCTGGTGCTCTATCCACTGTGCCACCTAGCTGCCCCCTATAGTTTTCTTTCAGTGTTTTTTTCTATCCCTAGTTTAGGTAACAGGACTAGATTTATCTCATAAGATTCTGGTAGTGTTCTTTCTCAATTTTTGAAGTATGAGTAATAACTATTCTCTAAAAGTTGGATGAAATTATCCATTGAATTGATTAGGTCCAGGGTTCCCCTCTGCCCCTTTGGCAGTTCCTTTACAGCTAGATCAATTTCTTTTTTTGAGATTGGATTTTTTGAGATCTCTCTAGTTTTCTGATAGTTTGTCTATTTTTGCAGGTATTCCTCTATTTCTTTTGTGTTCTCAGTGTTGTTAGCACATAACCGTGAGTAATATGTTCTGATTCTTCTTTTTATTTTTCTCTACTTTTGTCCTGATTTAACCTTGCTAATTTGCTATTCTGTTGATTTCCTGTTGTATTCTTTTTAATACTCTGGGGACAGTGCTCTATTCACTGCACCACCTAGCTCCCTTTCCCCCACTCTTACACATTACTGAAAGAACAGTTTTTGAAGTAATCATCAAGAAGCAGCATGGTGGGGGGTGGGGGAGCATCTACGTGGTGCAGTGGATAAAGCACCTCTCTTGGGTTTATTAGTTTTATTATTTTTTAAAAACAGCTTTTAGTTTTATTTATTACTTCTATCTTTTGTTTCCAATTTGTCTATTTCCCCTCTAATTTTTAATGTCTACTCTCATGTTGTTTTAGGTCTATTTATTGCTTCTCTCATTTTTTTTTTTTTTAGTGAGGCAATTGGGGTTAAGTGACTTGCCCAGGGTCACACAGCTAGTAAGTGTTAAGTGTCTGAGGCTGGATTTGAACTCAGGTACTCCTGACTCCAGGGCTGGTGCTCTATCCACTGCACCACCTAGCTGCCCCTGTTTCTCTCATTTTTGTTTTTTTTGTTTTTTTTTTAGTGAGGCAATTGGGGTTAAGTGACTTGCCCAGGGTCACACAGCTAGTAAGTGTCAAGTGTCTGAGGCCGGATTTGAACTCAGGTACTCCTGATTTCAGGGCCGGTGCTCTATCCACTGCGCCATCTAGCTGCCCCTGTTTCTCTCATTTTTAAAATGCATATTCAGTTCATTAATCCTCTCTATCTTTTAAAAAAAATTTTTATTAAAATTTTTTTTAATCCTCTCTATATTAATGCATGGTTGTAAGGATATGATTTTCCCTGAGGACTATTATAATATCATCATTATTATTATTGTTATATATTATCATTAGCTATATTCCAGAAATTTTGGTATGTTGTTTCATAATTATCATTTTGTTTTAAGTCTCCATTTTGATCTTTTTAACTACACAGGAACAGTATGTTGTGGTTCCATGTTCTCAAATTCCACAGAGTCCTCTGTCTCATTGAGCATTGGATAATTTTCTTCATTTTGAAGTTTTTATTTATAGATACCTGAACATGTTTACTAGATCTGGAGAAGATTTCCTTCTGTTGTTACTGTTTTTCCTATTATCTGCTTATTTTCAAATTCTTTGAGATTTCTTCTTCCTGGAATCTTTGGCACTTTCAGAACCCCTCCCCCCATTTTCCTTATTGTTCACTTCTGACTCTCTCCTTTCTGACTAAGTTTCGGGGGTGGGGTGGGGGCTGGATCTCAAAGTGTCTCAGCCTTATTTCACACTGGGTAATTAATGCATCATCAATCCTAAGGTCTCTGCTTCAACCGACTTTTGGTTTGTCAGAACTGACCCCAACTCGATGTTGTTCTCTTCTTTCAGTGGTGGCGGAGTGCTGCACAGCTCCCCACCTGCAGCATCTTGTCCTGGTGGTCTGTCCCACTGGATTTGTTCCTTGGTTCTTTAACCTGGCACTGGCAGTTCAGAGCTTTGCGGTGTTAGTGCTTCCAGGTTGTAGCCTCTGGCAGGCTTTTGCTCCTGAAGGGCTTTGGCTAAACTGGCTGTCAAGGCTAGAGGAAACTTTTGCAGCCTGGAGTTGGGGTCTCTATAGCGGTGAAGAAAGGAGCATGTGTCATGTTCTTGGGTCTGCTAGTGCAGCCTCACTTCTGATAGTATGGGAGGCAGGGGAGGGGTGCTGAATGAGTTTAGGGTCAGTGAGTGTCTGTTTTGGGGTTTGAGTTTTTCTTTGTTAACCTTCTTTTAGATTCTTGTTATCTTAGACCAAAGCTTCTTAAACTGTGGGTTGCAACCCTATGTGGGATCACATAATTGAATGTGGGGGTTGTGAAAAATTTGGTAGTAAATGTTTGATTTGTATACCTATTTTATATACCTATATATACGGGGTCATGTAAAAATTTCTCTGGCAAATAGGGGTCATGAGTGGGAAAAGTTTAAGAAGTCCTGTCTTAGACTATGGAAACAGCAGAAGTTGCTTTATCTTTGGTGCATAACTTCTATTTTGGGGAAATTTGAGAGGTTGTAGGGATTTGAAAAATGTTTAATCTGCTACCTTGTTGCTCATATGACCCAGAAATCTCTCTTGATGATATTTGAAGATCTGTAGCAAATGGTAGAGGTGCTAAGGGGTTGAAAATAAGCAAATGTGTCAGTTTCCAAGAAGAAGGAAGATTCTTCCAATCAGTGAGATTGATTTTGACTCCTGGTAAATTTTTTATACAAATTTCTTATTTGTCTCCTTAGGATTTAGCACAATTCTTGGCACATAGTAGGGGCTTAATACATATTTATTGACCATTATAACATCAGTGCTTGTGGGTGTTGCTGCTAGAAAGGATCAGGTCACCAGTAATAATCATTACCACCTTTTCTTCCCTATCCCCCTTTGTCTACTAAATTCATTAGCTCATGTTAAGCCTGGGGCTTCCAAGGAAGTAGCCTTGCCTTAGTTCTGATAGATTGATTCAATTAAGAAAGTATCTCATCTAACAAAGATTATTACTTTTAAGCAAGGTGAGAGTAATCAACAGGTCCCCACTCTTGTTAGTCCTTCATTCTCTCTCTCTTTCTCTCTCTCTTTTTTTGGTGAGGCAGTTGGGGTTAAGTGACTTGCCCAGGGTCACACAGCTAGTAAGTGTCAATTGTCTGAGGTCAGATTTGAACTCAAGTCCTCCTGACTTGATGTAGATGTGATGTGCTCTATCCACTGCACCATCTAGCTGACCCCAGTCCTTCATTCTCAAAGAGGACCATGACATCAGGAAGGTGATGTCGTGACTTGCACTGAACTGGATTTAAGCCAGGGAGGGCTGTGCATGGTCACCAACCTCACTATTTCCTCCAGAGAGAGCCATCTGGGTCCAGTAGCAAGACACAGATCAGGATGACTGGAGATGGCCCAAATGTTTCAGGCAATCGGTGTTAAGTGACATGCCAGGACCACACAGCTAGTAAGTATCTTGACTCCAGGGACAGTGCTCTATTCACTGTGCCACCTAGCTCCCTTTCCCCCACTCTTACACATTACTGAAAGAACAGTTTTTGAAGTAATCATCAAGAAGCAGCATGGTGGGGGGTGGGGGAGCATCTACGTGGTGCAGTGGATAAAGCACCTCCCCTGAATTCAGGAGGACTTGAGTTCAAATCTGCCCTCAGACACACACTTGACACTTATCAGCTGTGTGACCCTGGGCAAGTCATTGCCTTGAAAAAAAAAGAGGCAGCATGGATTAGTCTGACAAGGACAAATCACACCAAACTAACCCCATTCCTTTTTTTTTTGCCAAGTATTTGTTTTTGGCCATTCTAGTTATGTCTGACTCTTTGTGACCCCATTTGGGGTTTTCTTGGCAAAGATACTGGAGTGGTTTGCCATTTTCTTCTCTAGCTATTTTTTTTTTTTGTGGGGCAATGAGGCTTAAGTGACTTGCCCAGGGTCACAGAGCTAGTAAGTGTCAAGTGTCTGAGGTCAGATTTGAACTCAGGTCCTCCTGAATCCAGCACCAGTGCTTTATCCACTGTGCCACCTAGCTGCCCCTTCTCTAGATAATTTTACAGATGAGGAAACTGAGGCAAATGAGATTAAGTGACTTGCTCATGGTCATTCAGCTAGTACATTTCTGAGACCAGATTTGAATTCAGGAAGATAAGTCTTCCTGATTCCAGGCCCAATACCCTATGCACTGTACCATCTTGTGCCAAGGACATAATGCCTCTGAATTTCAGCGAAACACTTCACCAAAGATGACATGATATTCTTTTGGACACTGAGATTTGGGATGTAGATGTGATGATAGAAGATTTAGTTGGGTTCAGAATGAAATATTCGATTTAATCAGTGTTTCTTAAGCATCTACTGTGTTCAAGACAATGGGAATATAATAAAAATTTAAAAAGACACAATATTCTGCTGGGGAGAAATGATTTAAATACAATTTGAATAAGGACAGAGCACTTAAACTTGGATTTGGGAGGGAATCAGGAAAGTCTTCCTGTTGGAGCAAACACTTGGGGTGTGTGTGTGTGTGTGTGTGTGTGTGTGTGTGTGTGTGTGTGATACATTCCAGGCAAATGGGACAACATGTACAAAGACCCAGAGTAAGGAGCTAGAATGCTGTGGTCAGGGACCAGCAAGTAGGTCAGTTTAGCTGGATTACACAGTGTGTAGGGTAGAAATGTGAAATATGGTAGGCTGGAGCCAGTCTGTGGGGGCTTTAAATCCCAAGTGGAAGAATTTGTATTTTATCCTACAGTCAATAGAGAACCAGTTAATATTTTGAGCCATGAGATGAATTTGTCAGACCTGTATTTTTGGAGGATTATTTTGTGGAATTACTAGATTTGAGAAAAATGGAACTGTTAATGAATGAGTTGAGATTACTTAGACAGTGGTTTCTAGTGAAGATTGTCAAGATAACAGTGGTTTTGGAATTAGAGAACCTAGTTTTGAATTATAGTTCTGTAGCTTATTGCCTCTGTCCCCCTGACAAACACTGAACCTCTGTAGACTTTAGTTTCCCCATCTGTAAAAAGATAAAGTTGGACTAGATGACCTCCGAGATCCCTCCTAGATTTAAATTTATGATGTTACAGCCATTTCTTATCAATGACTTGGGTATTAGTGTAGATGGCGTGCTGGTCACATTTTTGGGTGAGAGGAAAATGTATAATCTCATTAATGAATACACTAAATTATACCACTGCTTCCTACAGTACATCTCCACAAGGCTGGAACAGTTGGCTAATGGATATAATGAAATCTCATGTAGATAAATGTCAAGTCTGGCCCTTTGGTTCAAAAAACCAATTATGTAAGTATAGCCTTTGGGGAAACATGGTAAGAAAGTAGCTCATGTGAAAAGGATCGACAGCTTCTAGTGGATTACAAATTTAATATGGACCAGGAGTGTGACCGGTAACCAAAGAATGAATACATTGCATTGGTAGAGCAGTTGCATATTCAGAGAGAGGGAGATGGAAGTCCTTATATGTTTTCCCTTGGTCTGACCTTATCTAGACAACTGAATCAATTTCTGGGAACCAATTTTTATAATAGACTAAGGATCTTGCTTCTAGAAAGCCTAAAGAGCAGAGAGAATTTTGCAATTGCATGAACAATGTAGACAATAATATCTTCCTGTCATTATTAAGTAAATGGAACCAGGATTGAGGAAAAGGCAACAAACATTTATTAAGTGCTTACTATGTGCCAGGCTTACTATGCACCATCTTATCTGATCCTCATAACAACTCCGAGAGGGAGGTGGTATTATTTCCTACAGTTTACACTTAGGGAAACAGAGGCAGATAGGTTCAGTGACTTGCGCAGGGGCATATAGCTGGGAAGTGTCTGAGGCTGGATTTAAACTCAGGTCATCCTGATTCCAGGCCACTCTATCCACTTTTCTATTTAGCTGCCTAGTGTTATTTATGCTCAATGTACATGCTGGTCTTCCTTTTAGAAAAGTAACTCAAGGGACTTTGAAGGATTCCTCTCCATTCTCCAGGTTGTCAGGCAGAATGAAGAGTTCCTTATAGGAACAAAAGAAGGCCTTTGATATGAAAACAAAGAAGAAAAAAGAGGAATATTTGTTTCAGGAGGTTGAAGGTAGAAGAATGTGGCCCAGAGGATAAAGGGATGAAGGAACACTGAATACTTGGGACTAAGTAAGAGAAATAATACTTTAAAGGAGGGAACCATAAATTATGAGCTTAGCTAACTAGTAGTCATTCAACTGGCATTGATTAAATACCTATGGGGCAGCTAGGTGACGCAGTGGATAAAGCACTGACCCTGGATTCAGGAGGACCTGAGTTCAAATCCACCCTCAGACACTTGACACTCACTAGCTGTGTGACCTTGGGTAAGTCACTTAACCCCCATTGGCCCCCCCCCCCAAAAGATTAAGCACCTACTCTCTGCTAAGTGCTGATGGTACTAAGAAAGGCAAGAGACAGTCCCTGCTCTCAAGAATCTCACAGTCTAATGGAGTAGACAATGTACCAAGAACTATGTACAAACAAAATACAGAATAAATTAGAGATAACCAGCAAAATGAAGGCATTAGCATTAAAAGGGATTGCAAAAGGCTTCTTGTAGAAGGTGGGACTTTGGGTGAAAGGAATTCAGGGAATGTAGGAGGCAAGATGAGGAAGGCCTGGGGAACAGCTGGTGAAAATATCTGGAGTTAGGAGATGGAATACTGTATTCCAGAAACAACAGAGAGGCATGCCATTGGATCACCGAATGAGTGTGTGTGTGTGTGTGTGTGTGTGTGTGTGTGTGTGTGTGTGTGTGTGTGTGTGTAAAAGTGGAGGACTTTAAAAAGCAAACAGGATTTTATATTTGATCATAGAGTCAATAGGGGGCCAATGAAGTTTATTTAATGGAGGTGGGGGGAGAGATGAGATAATATTGCTCTTTAGGAAGATTAATTTGACAGCTGATTGGAGGATGGAGTGGAGGCACACTTGAGGCAGGGTTATTAACCACCAGTCTGTTGCAGTAACCTGGGCGTGAGGTGGTGAGGGCCTGTACTCAAGGTGAAAAATGTCAGAGGAGAGGGAATATGTCTAAGAGAAGTTGATACCAGAGAGACAGAATCAATAGGCCTTAGTAACTGATTGGATGTGTGTGTATGTGTGTGGGGGGGCGGGTGTTGAACCTGGATGACAAGGAAGATGTTAGTACAGTTCATAGTAATAGGGAAGTTAGGAAGAGAGGAGGTTTTTTGGGAAAAGCTAAGATAATGAGGTCAGTTTTGGCCATGTTGAGTTTAAGATGTCCAGAGATATTCAGTTTGAAATATCCAGTAGGCAATTTTAGATACAAGACTGGAGGTCAGGAGAGAGGACAGGACAAATAAATGATACTCATCTGCAGAGAGATGATGGTTGAATCTGTGGAGCTGTACATGATTTGACCTAAAAAGAAAGGCAGAGGGAGAAAACTACTAGAGTATATATATATATATATATATATATATATATATATATATATATATATATATATATATACACTAAGCTAATTACTATAGGAAGGAGTGGCAATATAGGACATGTTGAAGAAGAATTTAAATGGAGACAAACAAATTCATAGAAGACATAATCTAAGAAAAGAGCCAGTCACAAAGCCATCACTTCAGATGTCTAAACACTAATGTACAACTTACTGCTATCAAGCAAGGTAAATTTGACATATTGTAGTTACCACTGAAACCTGGTGGGATAAAAGCCATGGTTGGAATGTGGCTCTTGGAATTTTACCTTATTCCAAAGAAACAAGATGAGCAAAAGGAAATGAGTAGGGATTGTACTGTGCATTAAGAAGACATGCTTATGAGAGAGAATATGGAAAGCATAGCGGGGAATGTGGAGGAGAACATGTGAGTGAAGACCAATGGAGGCAGAAGCAGCATTGGTATTAGTATTCTACTATACTGCTGACCTCCTGGAGAGAGAGAGAAAAATTAATTAGGAGATGGGAAAAGAGATTACAAGTTTGGAATGGAAGCATGATATGGTGATGATGGAAAGCCTCAATTATATAGCTATCTCCTGAAGTTTTTTTCTCTAGCCCAAATGGATCAGCTAAAATATTTTTTTCATGAGATTTTTCATCCTTTAAAAAGTTAAGTAACAAATGAGGGGATCTGCTATTTTGCATTTGATTTTTGCCCAACTTGGTTGCTGTGGTATAAATGATAAGTTTAGGTGGGAGAGAATGTATGACCAAGACATCTTAGGATTTAAGATACAGATGGAGAGGAAAGTTGAACATGGTCTGAAATGTACCATAGGATTTAGGAGAGAACATGTCAAAGATTTCAGAAAAAAGATAGCTAGTATTCCACAGCCTAAATTTTACAAGAGGAAAGTCAATCCAGGGGAAATGGGATGCTCTCAAGAATGAAATTCTAAAGTCACAAAGAGAAACAATTATAGTAAAGAAGAAAAGGGGAATTTGTCTACAGAGATGGATGAGGAGGCACAGGTGACTCATCAGCTAACTAGGCTTTTAAGAAGACATTATAGAAGATGGAAACAAGAGTAGGTAATGGAGGCATAATACTAAAGCGGCTCATGGTTCTGTAAGAATACTGTCAGGGTACTAAATCTCAGAATGAGCTGAGGCTAGTCATCAGAAAAGTTAAGCACAACAAAAGTTTCTTTTCTTCTTTTTTTCTTCTGAATAGAATTTTATCTTACAAAATATATGTAAAAACAAAATGAAGATCGCAGCCCATCTGCAGAGAAAAGTTTCTTTTCTTAACCCCTTCCCTCATTCTACTTTGGGAAAAGAGAGGGAGAGATCAAAGAAGGGACAGCACATTTGCTTAGGGGTAATGGAATTCTGCAAAAGGAAGGGGGGCACTAAATTCTTTTTTACTTTTATTTTCTCTACTAAGGAACAAAGTCTGTGGGTTGGAAATAGCAGAAACTCAATGACTAACAGAGGATTGATACCCCAGATAAATAGGGATTTTTTTAGAGAAGTATTACAAAATAGAAGGGCAGATGCATTGAATTAAAAAAAATTTTATTAAAAAAATTATACATGTGTATGTATACATACATATATGTTATATATGTGTGTATACATGTGTATACACACACACACACACACACACACGCAGGGCAACGAGGATTAAATGACTTGCCCAGGGTCACACAGCTAGTAAGTGTCAAGTGTCTGAGGCTAGATTTGAACTCAGGTCCTCCTGAATCCAGGGCCAGTGCTTTATCCACTGTGCCACCTTGCTGCCCCCTGAATTTTTTTAAAGGAAGAGAATGGTGTTTGCAAATACAGGTCTATAAGATTGACTTTGTATTTCTAAAGGGATTATTTGTGACCATCTACAAAAGGAAGGGTGTTCACAAAGAATCAGCATAACCTCATGAAGAACAGATTATGCTGGACTAAGTTCATTTCCTTTATGGATAGTTATTCTCAGGGGAACACTGAGAATAGCTTGCCTACATTTTATCAAAACATTTAACAGACTTTCATGCTATTCTTGTGAAAAAGATGGAGATGTCGACTAGAGGAAAATACATTTAGGCATATTTGAAACTGGTTGTTGTTCATAGCTTGGAATTAGTTTGGAAAGAGATCTCTAATGGAGGGTCCCAGGGATCAGCGCATGGCCATTAACATTTTCGTCAATGACTAGGACAAAGGTTTAGATGTTCTGCTTACCAACTGGCCTGTGACAGAAATCTAGGTGGTATTGTTAACAAACTGAAGGACAAAATCAAGATATAAAAAGATCTGGACACTCCAATAGTGTTGGCCTGAATCTATTAAAATGAAATTGGGAAAGGACAAATGGGAAACACTCTACTTGGATTCAAGAAATTAACTTAAAAATACAAGATGAGAGAAGTATTTCTAGAAAACAGTGTATCTAAAATGTTTTGGAGGTGTTTAGTGGACTGAAAACTAATATAAATCAACAGTATATGTCAGCCCTAAAAATCAATCAATCAATAAACATTGTTAATCACCTACTGTGTATTAGGTACTGTGCTAAGAGCAAGATAAAAGATGAACAATCTTAGATTGCACTATGATAAGCATGGTAATATCATATTTTGCCCTTGTGAAGTGGCAAAGTGTTTTCAATTATGTGTCACACTTTAAAAATGACATTGATAAGCTTTACAGCATCTAGAGTAGGACTATGAGGATGGTGAAGCATCTCAAATTTATGCCATATGAGGATTGATTAAAAGAATTGGGGCTGTTTAGTGTGGAGAAGAGACTATTTAGGAGAGACATATTAGTTGTTTTTAAGTATTTGGAGAACTAATATGTGGAAAAGGGATTGGCTTTGTTCTATTTGGTTCCAGAGCACAGAATTAGTTGTAATGGGTATCAGTTATTTGGTCAACAAACATTTATTAAATAGTTACTAAATCGGACATTGTACTAACTGCTAGAGATGCAAAACAATGGCAAAACATGATTCCTTCCTTTAAGGAACTCACAGTTGAATGAGAGAGACAACTTACAAGAAACTGCCCATGAAAGATATATACAGTGTAAAGGTTGTTGTTATTATTGTTGTTGTTGCTGTTGCTTATACTTTGTTCTCAAAGAGGACCATAACAGATGTCATGACTTGCAGTGAATGGGAATTTAAGTGAGGAAAGGCTGGGCAAAGTCACAAACCTCACTGTCTCTTTTGTAGTCATCTGGGTCCAGTGACAGGATATATTATCAGGATAACTGGAGATAACCCCCTTTAATTTCAAAAGGAAGGCACTAGGGAATGACAGGGTGAGAAAGGTTTGCCAAAGGTGGGATTTGAGCTGAATCTTTGAGGAAGCCAGGAGGCAAAGGTGAGAAAGAACATTTCAGGCACAGGGCACAATTACTGGAAGAGCAGTTAGGAGATGAAGTGTAGTGTGCTTCCTGCCCCCCCAAAAAGCAAAAAGCTCAGCAGCAATTCGGTGCTTCCTAAAGCCAAGTGGGAGAGTCTCCCAATTTTGAAGTATAATGGAAACCTAATTCTTTAAGAAAGAAAGCTCATGGTGTTTGAGATCCTTCATGGAAATGGAACAGATTCTCAGGATCTAGGTAGACTAAATCTAACCCATCTTGGAACAATGGGACTTAATCTTGAATTCTCCAGAAAGGAAATTCCACAACTTTCCTAAGTGGTCCATTCCATTGCCTCACAGCTCTCTTAATTAGAATACCTTTATTAATATCTGATCTATATTCTTTATGATACTATAGAGGTCAGAATTCAGATTTTAAAATATAGTTTTCTTTTTCTTTTCTTTTTTTTTTAAAGTGAGGCAATTGGGGTGTGACTTGCCTAGGGTCACACAGCTAGTAAGTGTTAAGTGTCTGAGGCTGAATTTGAACTCAGGTCCTCCTGAATCCAGGGCCAGTGCTCTATCCACTGCGCCACCTAGCTGCCCCTAAAATATAGTTTTAATCGGATATTTCTTTTTTCCAGATCTCTCAAATTCAATCAATCCCATGTGCGTTCAACCCAATATATATTTGAGTGGCACAATGAAAAGGGCAGTTGGTCTAGATGCTATGGGAGGATACAAAGAATAATACATAAATTGAGACATTTCTGATTTCATTAATTTAGATATTCCCTCCACTGACACATATTATAAACTCTTTATTCCTCAGAAGATCTTTGTGAACTGCCATGGACAAAAACATTAATCATTGAGGCCAACCTTTTGGTGATAATAAATATTGGTTTCCCCATTTTTTACAGGTGAGGATACTAAGGCTTAGATAGGTTACATGATTTCCCTAAGGTTATGCAGACATCGAATGGTATATTCAAGGCTTGAAGCAAGGTCTTCTGATTCAAGATTCAATGCTCTTTTCACTACACTATACTTATAAATCCATGTGTGACATGTGATGTGGGTGGTGCAAGGTGTCCACGTAATGGTACTGTAAGAGCTATACCTGCCCAAATGTCTCATTCTCCCTTTCTGAAGTCTTCAGAGTACAGTAGGCTCTCATATGAATTAACCAGCTAGGGGGCATAGTATATAATTTGACTACCTAGTGACAACAGGCCTGTGGCTACGTCAGAGGACAGCTGGAGTGCATGCAGGGGGACTTTTCTCGATGGTCAAAGCATCCCTCACTACTCATTATATTGGTCCCTTTACTGTACACATGAGTAGCCTAGTCCTTCCAACAACTGCCCTTTCTTCAATCCCATCAGGTTCTACTTAGATAGTATGACCTGAGGAATGATAGCCCCCTTCTCTTTCCCCTTTTGGATTCTTCTATTCTCTTTCGTAAATTACCAACCCAATTGATAGGGCTTGGATAAATTACTTTTGCTGGTCACTTGGCTGCTCTCCTGGACTTCATGATTTCCAGAAATATCATCCAGTGAGATGAAATAAATATCAGATCATTTTCTACCCTGGATGTAGGACTTCATCTTGCCCTTGTGGCTAGGTACTTTCTCTGTACCTCCTTTCAGCTTCTTTTTTTTGTGTTGTATTTCTCCATTAGATTGTAAGCTCCTTAAAGACAATAACTGTCCTGTCTTTCTTCATATCAGTAGTGCTTAGAACAATTCCTGACACACAGCAGACATCTAATAAATGTTTATTGACTCGGACTCCATGTAATTTAAGTGATAGCAGAGCAAAATCAGAGAATCTTTGGAATAGTAAACTGAAGCAAAGTTGATGCATAGCATTGACTCTCCTTCCCTCTGTTCCTCCTTCTAACCAATAGATGGAGGGGATAAAGGGAAGGAAATAGAGACTTTGGAACTCCCCAAGAACACTCAAGAGCACTCAAGAGCACTCAGAGGAGCACTGACAAGTGCTCAGAGAAAACAGGGGAGAAATGTCAGGCAGGGCGCTGCTACCTTTTTAGTTTCACCATGTTTGGGATTCTTGGTGTGGCCAGTCTGGACAAGTCTTACTTCATCCTGGTCTGGTTTCCATTTGGTCCATATCCATGTGGCTCCTACTGTTGTCTAGGAACAGTCTTAGCTCCCATGTTGTCCAAGCCACAATAAGTAGAACCTTGAGTCATGGATCCAGCAGTAGCCATGTCTAAAAAGTTAGTCTGAGCATATCATATGATTGTTCTCTGTAGCCATTGTGGCCAATAGGGCATGCCATTCTGCTACTTCTGTTATTTTTTGCTCTGAAACTTGTGGTAGGAGTTCCCTTTAAGGGTAAAGGAAAGTTAGACATAAGTACTTTGGGAAATGCATACTTGTTCTTGCTTCTTACCTTCAATCAACCAATCAGCCAACAAACATTTATTAAGTGCCTCCTACATACCAGACACTGTGCTAGATTGCAGGATTGCAAATACAGAGAGAGAGAGAGAGAGAGAGAGAGAGAGAGAGAGAGAGAGAGAGAGAGAGAGAATGAATGAATGAGAATTTCTATTTACAAGGAACTTACATTCTAACACCTGTCTCTTTGATCAATTGTCCCCAGTAACTTCCAGAATGCTTTACAAACATATATAAACTTGTGAAATAATAATATTCTTTTTGTATATTGGCTGATAATACTGAAACAGGCGATTCTCATAAATCCTCCTTGGGGAAAGAGGAAGACCTACTGGCCTATAAAAGGATGAATGGTGCTAATAATAAGTGTATTTGTTGGGATAAATTCAGCAATTTCAACTGAAAGGGCATAGAACTAACCAGTGTTACAACAGAAAAGTTGGGATTATCATGAATCATTGCAAATGGTAATGGGTTAATGCCATAATATTGTTGAGAAATCATTTCTAAGGATCATGAATTATACAACCCTACAATATGCTGGCTTTAATTCTACTACCATATGGTGATAGGTTTGCTTTTATGTCTTTAAAAAAATCCAGGGGGCTTTTTTGCATATATAAAATCATAAAAGCATGATGCTATTTTATTAGGAGAATGGAAGTCACAATAAAATCCCTGTATGGGATGGTGAAGAGATAATAGAGGAAGTGGCAAACGCTAAGCTGGTTTTTATTATAGTGGAATTAAAGGAGACCTACAGAATACTCATGTTCTAGCTTCTTCAGGCAATATTCTACACAGGATTCACCACTTGTAGGGCTCAACAATTACCTAAAATTTGACTTCTAGAAGCTAGTTTTACAGTTTGCATGACTATTAAGGAGAAACTGTCTCGAACAATGTCTGTCTTTAATATGAGATGAAACACAAAGTCTGGGAAAATCATGTATGTATGAAAGAAAACTCTTTTTCTCTCATTCTTTCTCTGTCTCTTCCTCCTCCCCTCTTATTCTTCTCTTCCTCCTCTTATGGGCAGCTAGATTGTTGAGAGGGAGAGCACTAAGCCTAAAATTAAAAAAGACCTGAGCTAAAATTCAGTCTGAGATGCTTACTACCTATGTGATCCTGGGCAAGTCACTTAACCCCTGGCTACCTCAGTTTCCTCAATTACAAAATGGTAATAATATACACACATATATACATATACAGAGACACACACGCACAAATACACATAAATAAAATAAACCCTCTCAGGGTTGTTGTGAAGATCAAATGAGCTGATATTTGTAAGCACTGTCAAATAGAAGGCATTCAACAAATGCTTATTGTATCCATTCCATTATCTATCTGTCTGCCTATCTATTCATCCAGCTAGCTATGTATCCTTCTTGAAGTATATACCGTACGGTATTTTAGAAGGGATAGCATTTGGCTAGGTTTCTTTTTCAAATTAAATCAACAAATGTGTGCTGCATGCCCAGTTCATTCAGGGCATCCTATTAGGCACTTGTGCCTTACTTTTCTGTCAAAGTGCCATTAAAATGAAAGAATATATAGGATAAAGGTGGTGCTAGGGAGTTAGGCTGTGCTGTCAATTGTCTGCTGAGTCAGCTGACCTATGGCTTGTACAACTTTATCCCCCTTTCACATGGGCTGAAGTTTCCTAAGAGCACACTCCCATTTAGGAGCATAACTTGTTTTTTAAAGTGGCCAACAGCCTCTGTCAAGAACATGGGAAGTAAAAAGAAAAAAAATGCCCAAGAATTATTCCCTTTGCAGACTTGTAATCTTATTTATAGAAGTATTTGAATTCCTCTCCCCTTTTCTAATTGCTCTAAATTAACTGTCAAGCCCCCAGTATTAGCCCAAACCACATTTTATCTCCCTTAAATCAGAATATTCTCTCTTTTATTCTATTTACAAGCCTTAAATAAAATAATAAATAAAATAAATATTTTATAAAATATAAAACAAATAAATAAAAACATATATGTATGTATAGTCCATCATTTCTTGCAGCCAATAAGGCTTTATGATAGGTAAATGAAATCTAAATTAAAGGCAACAGATAAAGAACAGACAAGTTTGTATACCTAGATAACTAGGAAAGGGACAAGCAGTTTTGCTGGGAGGCAGAAGGAGCAAACCTGTTTGGTCCTTTCCCTTGGCTGATTCCAGTTACTCTGATCCTTGCATTGCTGTTTTTTGTTGTGCAGTGATTAAAGCATATGATTAGTTCAGACAGTTTGATTGGCTCTCAAGCATTATCTTTCAATAGTTGTCCATTTCCATGACTTTGTATTTACAGGTCTTCTTCCTGTATGCTCTGGCACTACCATCTCTGGCTTTTTCCTTCTTCTATCCATATATCCTTTCCCCAAAGGTGCAAAGGTGAGTCTTGGGAGACTTGGGAGTCAAGGTCAGTTCATTCTGGGGTTGACTTCCCCTAAGTCTTTCTGCATTCTTTGTGTATCCTAAACCATGATTGGGCTGGGTTATAGAATAAAGGTACCCCATAGAAAGATAATGTAGGCATTCTAATACGGAAGAAATTTAGAATATAGGATCAGTGGAGGCAATTGCCGATAAAATGATGCCTGCTATGTGAAAATGCTTCTCAGGGAATGCAGGATCAAATTCTCCTGGAGTTCTATTCAAAAGAGTAAGTTTCATGAACTATCCTTCAATCCTTCCTTCTTGAGTCCAGCCCATTGATTTCTGTATGCAAACTCCAGGTGGACCAAGTTTGGGGTTAGCAAGAATTTTCTTGTATTCACAGGAAGCAAATAACATTTCTCATTATCTCATCCTCTTTGAAACTTTTCCTATTCCTTCAGATAGAGTGGTATTTCTGTGCTTAGAGCCCTGATAACTTGCTGTTTTGTACCTTTCATGTACTTATCACATCATTCTTTGAATTATAGTTATATTGAACATGTCTTATTTTTATTATAAAGTTATTGAGGGTTTTTTTGAGAGATTTGTCTTATTTATCTTTACATAGAGAAATCAACTATTGATGATTTGAGTTTAGGTCAGAATGATAAAGATCAGAGATTTTGTTGTTGGCCAATATGATTAATAAAGTCCGGGATATAGAAAAAAGATATATGGTTCATAGTCTTCACCAAGTCCTTGATTTAAGATTTCCTTGCATCCCAATGAGGAGCATTCTGGAAAATGGGGGGAGCTTCGTTGCCATCAATATCTCTTATTTTTTTTTGTTGGGTAGAATCCCCCAAATGGATTATGGAGACAGACACCAACAATCTGGGATTTGATTTTGCAGTGGTTATACCCCTTGCCTAGAATTTTTAGAATTCCTTATTTCCTTTAAATAATGTAAATATTACTATTGCTATTTATGAAGGAGGAAACTGAGGTTTAGAGAAGGAATACAGTAATGTTTGTAAGGTCACAGCTCATAAACAAAGAAACTAGAACTTGTGCTAAGGTTTGACTACTAATTCACTGCTTTCTATTAAGTTATTCTACCTTGAGGAAATTAGTAGCATAATTAAAGAGGCAAGAATTAAAGGAAGAGTCAAATATAAGTTAGAAACAGTAAAGGGGTCAGAAGTCCAAGTAGGTAGGAGGCAACAAACAAGAACCCAGGAGAAGACAATTGGACAACAAGGACTTGGGTATTCAGATGAAGAACGTGGGCAATAAGTAAAGGGATTTATAAGAAAAACAAAGCTTGAAATTGTACCTCAGCTCCAGTGCCATCTTATATATCAAGGGTTTTTAACTATTTTTGTGACCTGCATATCTTTTTTTTTTTTTCAGGACAATGAGGGTTAAGTGACTTGCCCAGGGTCGCACAGCTAGTAAGTGTCAAGTGTCTGAGTCCGGATTTGAACTCAGGTCCTCCTGAATCCAAGGCCAGTGCTTTATCCACTGTGCCACCTAGCTGCTCCCAACCTGCATATCTTTGATAGTCTGGTAAAGCCAATGAAACCCTTCTCAGTATAATGTATAAAATATATAGTATTAGGAAGGAGACCAATTATATTGAAGCACAATTATAAAAAAAAAAGGAAACCAAGTTCCTTATTCCCATTTAGGGAACTCTTTCTATATTCCTTTTTTAATTTTCTTCCCCCTATATTTGTTCTCTCACCTCCAAATTACCTTGCAATAATTTATTTTGCATATATTTTGTATATATATATGTATGTTATATATATAATTAAACAAAACTATCTACATCTCTTTCTCTCCATTAATTCATTCATCCATCCATTTATTTATTTAGTTATCCCTATGTTGTCTTGTCAGATAGAATGTACGCTCCCTTAAGGCAGGGAGTCCTTCATTTTTATTTTCATATCCCAGTGCCTATCATCCTTGCACACAAATAGATACCTGAATACTTATTGCTTGATTGACAGAAGTTAAAAAGGATACCCTAGCCCCAAGTTACATAGCTGCCTGGGGCCAGGGTTCTCAGCAGAAGAGAAGCTCAAAAGAAGAGACAATCTTAACTTGGTGCTAAGACTGTGGCATGCATGATGTTTGGCTCTGTGGATGATTAAGAGTTTTGACTCTCCCTTGCAAGACACTTCCCAGCAGATGGTATCAGAGAGCAGCAAATGGCCTTGAAAGAGTTGCATAGTTAAGCAATAGCAGAGAGTAGCAGAGGGAAGTAAACAGTGAAGCCAGAAACCAGGGAAGATGCACAGTAGAGAGTGGAGACATGATATTGAGTAGAAGGCATTACAATGTCACAATCAGAGGACATCCGTGGCTCTGAAGCATTAGAAATGCGAGTTACCATAGGAATACTTGGACCCTTGTCCTGCCTATGTGAGTGAATCTTAGCCACATTTTCTCTGCTAGTATGCTTGTTCACAAATATTCTCTGGTCACATATATCCCTATATATCGGCCTTCCTCATGGTTGGTATGGTAATGGTTGAAAAATTGTACCTTATATCTGTAGGGGAAGGGGACATCTTTTCTTTTCACTTAATTTATTATGCAGTTTTATGAAATGTCTTTCACTTTTAATTTATGTGCCTTCTGGTTGACCACAAAAAGAAATATGTTAGTAGAGATTTGTGAACTATGGCTTTGAATGTTTTATGACCTCCATCCTGAAATAGCATCATGGGGGGTTCATGTGTGAGACACCCTGGATGCTACAATTATATCCTGCTATCACCCAAGACAGATCTTTGCAGAGAACATGCATTCAATACATGTTGAATATTACAATTTCAAGCTTTGTTTCTGTTACAAATGCCTTTACCTATTGCCCAGTTGTTGTTTTCTTTTTTTTATCAGAATAGCCAAGTCCTTGTTGCCCACTTGTCTTTGCCTGGATTCTTGATTGTTGCCTCTTATTTACTTAGACTTCTGACCTATTGACTATTTTTGACCGATGGTTTTTACTTTATCCTTTAATTCTTGCTTCTTATTCTACTAACCTCCTCAAGTAGCATAGTTTAGTAGAAAGCACTGAGTCAATAGTCAGACCTCTAGTTCCTTTGTTTGTGAGCTATGTGACCTTAGGAAAACTACTTAATTCCTTCTCTGAGATTCAGTTTTCTCCTTCATAAGCAGGAATGATAATATTTGCATTATATCCATATCTACATAAGAGGGTTGTTATAAGCATCAAATAAGCTAATAGTTACATATGTGCCATGGAGTTAATGACACTTATTTTTTCTTAACTCAGAGTTGACTGTTGGCTCTCTTTTGTAGGCCAGCAAAGCTGGCTCCTCAGTCAAGAATCTAGGCTACAAACCATTCTTTCCAAATTAACCATTTTGTGGGTAGTTCTAATCATTGAAACTCATTTTCTAAAAGAGGTCAAGAAATGATTCCAAATCAGCCAATATGACATGGTGCCACTTTAGTCTCTGAGATCAGATTAGGAGTTATTTTTGTCATCTTAATGATGTGCTAAACAGCATGTTGATACTCTATAGGCATATCAATAGGCTCACCATATTTATGGAAAGATAGAAGCGGTGGCCCTATCATATCCATTTTATATAGTCATAACCTTTTATTTTGGTAGTGGTCAATATTGGTTTTGGGAAAGAGATGTGGATGCTTCTCTTTCTGAACAAAAGAAAGATGGGGGCTATTGCCTACACTGTTAAACCTGCTCATCATGTCAGCTGGTTTTGTTTGATTTTTTTTAATTAAAAGAGATGACTCATTTGTTTTATACATACACACACAAATTGTAATTTTATGGGAGGCATCACTAAATTTATTTATTTTAACTAAAGAAAAGAAATTACAAGTAGATGGAAAGAAGAGAAATGATATGTGCTGGCCATGAAGGAAGCTTTTACTATATTGGCCTTGTCAAGTGTTAGGTAAAGTGACTGTGAACCAAGGTTTCATAAATAATGCATTTTTGTTTTGAGGAGATTAGAAATAACCATATGTTTACAAGTTTTATGACAGTTGTGGCATCTTAATGGGTCCTTAAATGCAGAAAATCTTTAATTCTGATGAGGTCACTGAATCTTTAAATTTAGAGATCAATACATAAAGTCCAATTGTGCCAATGTGTCTAAAGTTCTATTAGTAATTTATAAGGGTAAATTCTATGATTAAAATACAACACTATCAAAATACATCCTCAAACCACAACAATGATACCACCACTACCTCCATGACCACCACACATTTATAGCTTTAAAGTTCCCCAAACACTTTCCATATAGCATCTATTTTGATCCTTATAACCTGTGAGGTAGGTAGTATAAATATTATTGTCCTTCTTTTATAGATGAAGAAACTGAGGTTCAGAGATATTAAGTGACTTGCCCACGGTCATGTAATCAGTGTTGAAACAGGATTGGAAACCACTTCATGTGCAAGGATTTGGTCCTGCAAGTGTTATATCTAGACAAAACACACAATAGTGCAATGTTAATCTTTTATTAAGTTATTAAAGTTATTTTGAAATTGTTATTTGTATGATTTCACTGGAATAATGAAAAGAATCATACCATGCATTCTTCTTTTTTGATTTATCCATCCATCGATTCATGCAAAAAACATTTATTAAATACATGCTATGTGTAGAGCATTATACTAAGTGGATTGAGATAAAAACAAATATTAATGACAGTCCCAACCATTAGTTGGTTCATCAACAAGCATTTATTAAATACTGTGTTCCTGGTATTGTGCTAAATACTAGAAATACAGATATAAGCAAAAGAAAGAGCATTCCTGCTCTCAAGGAACTTACATTCTAATGGAGAAGATAATACCTAAAAGAAGGCAGAAAAGGTAGGAAGAGGATAAACAGTTTAGGGACATGGAGAACAGAGCCTGATGAAAAATGAAGAGATGGCTGGCCTGGGCACCCTCCTTAAATATAGATTCTTGGGGGAGCCATCTGATCAGAGGGAGGGACTCTAGGGGCAAAAGTACATCCAAGGTGTGTATTCTAGGGCTGAAATGATAAATAGGTTTCTGGGGAACAGCAAAGAAGTTGAGAGGAGTGAAGCTTATTGTCCAGTAGGAGAAAAAAGTACAACTCTAGGAAGTTATAATGCACATAAGTGAATGAGAAAACTAGTAGAAATTGGTATGTGATGGCCTGTTTGTTCTTGTTCTCTCTCTCCCCATTTTCTTCCTATTATTTTTTTTCTTCTTAAGAACACTTAAATAAAGGAAGCATGCAAGTTCCATAGTCATTCATCTTTGGAGCTAGTTCAGTGGAAATGACTATGGCTAGGTTTCTATAATTTTTTGTTTGTTTGTGGGGCAAGGAGAGTTAAGTGACTTGCCCAGGGTCATATAACTAGTATGTGTCAAGTATCTGAGGCTGGATTTGAGCTCAGGTCCTCCTGATTCCAGGGCTGGTGATTTATCCACTGTGCTACCTAGCTGCCCCTAGGTTATATAATATTGAAGTATCCAGATGAAATGTGCAAGTGTTGGCTAGTAATTTACACACTTGGTTTACATATGCCATATGTCCAAGTATCCAGATTTTGGTGCTTTGTAAACTAAGAATCCTGTGGATTTACCTAGATATTTCATATTTCATCTTGATTTTAAGTATTCATATTAGACAACCAAAATCTAACAATAATAATGTCCAATGGCCATTGAATTGACTTTTGACTAGAACTTACTGTATCTCTCCTTGTGTTATATGTACAATATACATGGGTTGTGATGTTTGATACCAAAATCATGGAGCACATTAATTCATTTTCTTGGTACTGTAGATGATAAAGAATTTTCTGAAAACGCATATTTACAGGGTATAGATATTATACTTAAGGGGCAGCTAGGTGGCACAGTGGATAGAGCACTGGCCCTGGAGTCAGGAGTACCTGAGTTCAAATCTAGCCTCAGACACTTAACACTTACTAGCTGTGTGACCCTGGGCAAGTCACTTAACTCCAATTACCTCACTAAAAAAAAAAAAAAAAAGAAATTATACTTAATGCCCACCACTCTTTTGGAACCTATAAGAAAGGAACAATTTAGTTCACCTCCCTTATTTTACCTAATTAAAATTTTTATTGACATCTTTTGGTTTTATATCACCTATATTTTCTAATATTTGACTCCTCCAAATACTTTCCAGAGGGCCATCCTTTATAACAATGAATAAAAAAGAGGGACAAATAAATACCTAGTTCAGAAAGCTAATCATATGCAGAGTGCCACCCAAGAAATGAAGAGGTATAATCTCATATCTTTTTGGGCAAGGAGGTTCAAGATTGGTCTTTGGAATTTCCTTTATTTTTGCACGACAGTGAGGGTTAAATGACTTGCCCAGGGTCACACAGCTAGTAAGTGTCAAGTGTCTGAGGTCAGATTTGAACTCAGGTCCTTCTGAATTCAGGGCCTGTGCTTTATCCACTGTGCCACCTAGCTGCCCCATAATTTCTTATCATTCATTTTTTTGTTTTATTTTTTTATTTGTCTTTGAATTTCCATTGTGTATTTTGTTTTTGTGGTTTTCTTTACTTCATTTTATATCAATTATCTTCCCACACATCTTACATAATTATAGAATTTGAAGATTGGAAGGGATCTCAGAGGTCATCTACTCCAACTTATATATGAAAGGAATCCCCATTTTAACATACCTAACAAGAGGTTATCCAGATTCAGCTTAAAGACCTTGAAGGAGGAAGAACTCACTATCTCTCTCTCTCTCTCTCTCTCTCTTTTTTTTTTTAGCAACAAACATTTATTTTATTTTCCAGTTACATGTAAGGGTAGTTTTCAACATTCATTTTCATAAGATTTAGAATTCCAAATTTTTCTTCCTCCCTCCCTTTCCTCCCCCCCTCCACAAGATCACAACCAGGTTATATATGTACAATCCACAAGTGTTCTTTTTATCAGTTTTTTCTATAGGGGTGCATAGTAATCTTCCTCATTAGTTCCTTGGGATTGTCTTGGATCATTGCACTGCTGAGAGTAGTTAAGTCATTCACAATTGCACATTGAACAATACTGCTGTCACTATGCACAATGTCCTTCCAGCTCTGCTCACTTCACTATACATCAATGTTCATTAGTCTTTCCAGGTTTTTCAGGGATCATCCTGTTTGTCATTTCCTGTAGCACAAGACCATTCCACTACAATCATATAGCACAGCTTTTTCCATCATTCCTCATTTGATGGACATTCCCTTGATTCTCAATTCTTAGCCTCCACCAAGAGTTGCTATAAATATTTTTTGTACAATTTTTCCCCCTTTTCTCTTTTTCATGATTACTATTGTTAACTGTTTTCCTTCCATCCTATTGCCTTCCCCATGATTTTTATTCTATTATCCATCTTCTTTCATCCTATCCCTCTTCAAAAGGGATTTGCTTCTGTCTGTCCCCTCCCCCACTCTGCCTTTCCTTCTTTTGCCCCTCTCTCTTTATCCCCTTCCTCTCCTATTTTCCTTCGGGGTTAGAGAGATTACTCCACCCAATTCAGTGAGTACATTATTCCCTCCTTGAGCCAATTCTAATGAGATTGTGGTCTTTGAGCCAATTCTGAGGAGTCTTAGGCTCATTTGCTGCCCAGATTAAATAGATTACTCCACCCAGTTGGGTGTGTCTGTTAGTCCCTCCTTGAGGCAGCTCTGATGAGTTTAAGGTCCTTGAGCCTTTTCTGATGAGTATAAAATTCATCTACTGCCCTGCTCCTCTCCCATCTCTTCCCCTACTCCATAAGCCTTTTCCTGTTTCTTTCATGTAGGATTTCACCTCTGCCCTTCCCCCTCCCCCAGTGAATTCCCTTCACCCCTCAATTTAACCATAAAGATGTCATCACCTAGCTAAGTGACACAGTGGAGAAAGCATCCACCCTGGACCCAGGGGAATCCCAGCCAAAACCTGGCCTCAGACACAAGACAGTCACCCACTGTACGACCCCAAGTATGTCCCCCAGCTCCAATTTTTTAGGTTCTCTAGGGTCTTGTATTTGAAAGTCAAATTTGCCATTCAGTTCAGGTCTTTTCATCACAAATATCTGAAAGTCTTCTTTTTCATTAAAGTTCCATTTTTTCTGCTGAAAGATCATGTTGAGTTTTGCTGGGTAGGTGATTCTTGGTTGTAATCCCATTTCCTTTGCCCTCTGGAATATCATATTCCATGCCCTCCGGTCCTTTAATGTAGAAGCTGCTAGATCTTGTGCTATCTTGACTGGGGCTCTGCAGTACTTGAATTCTTTCTTTCTGGCAGCTTGCAATATTTTCTCCTTGACCTGAGAGCTCTGGAATTTGGCTATAATATTCCTAGGAGTTTTCCTTTTGGGATCTCTTTCTGGAGGTGATCAGTGGATTCTTTCAATTTCTATTTTAGCTTCTTCTTCTAGAGTTTCAGGGCAATTTTCCCTGAGAATATTTTGGAAGATGGTGTCTAAGCTCTTTCCTTGATCATGGTTTTCAGGTAGACCAATAATTTTCAAATAATCTCTCCTGGACCTATTTTCCAGGTTGGCAGTTTTTCCCAGAAGATATTTCACATTGCCCTCTATTTTTTTTATTCATTTGGATTTACTTTATTGTGTCTTGGTTTCTCATAAAGTCACTGGCTTCCATTTGTTCAATCCTAATTCTTAGGCAATTATTTTATCAGAGAGCTTTTGTACCTCCTTTTCCATTTGGCCAATTTGACTTTTCAAGCTGTTGACTTTTTTCTCATGCCTTTCCTGCATCACCCTCATTTCTCTTTCCATTTTTTCCTCTACCTCTCTAACTTTAAGTCCTTTTTGAGCACCTCTATGGCCTGAGACCAATTCATATTTTTCTTGGAAGCTTTAGATATAGGGGCCCTGATGTTGACATCTTCCTCTGAGGGTGCCCGTTGGTCTTCCTTGTTACTGAAGAAACTTTCTATTGTCCTCACCTGTCTCTGTTGGCTCATCTTGCCTTTCTTTTACTTGACTTTTAGCTCCTTAAAGTGGGGCACTGTTTGCAGGCTGCTGTATCCCAAGCTTAAGAAGTCCCAGGTGGTATGATTTAAGGAGAATCAGGTTCTTCACTGGCCTGGCCTGTTCCCTGGTCCTTAGATGACCCCAGACCAACTTGCTAATCAACCAGCTTTGTGTGTTGTGGTTGTTAGCTCTGATGAGCCTGAGCCCCTCCCCCACCTGGGCCTCTGCTACTTAAGTCTACCTCCTGTTTCTCAGCAGGGGTGTAAAAATCCAAGTCCTGCCTCAGCCCCAGCATGGACCCCTGTAGTCTTCCCCCCTGCCCAGGGCTCAGCCCACTCACCAGACTGTGAGCTTAGTTCCAGACAACACTGGCGCTTCAGCTGATTCAGAGGCTCTGGGGGTCTGCTCCTCTGGTGAGGCCTTCCTGGGGCTGGATCTGTGTCAGGGTGACTGTGGGGTTGGGCTTGACTCCTGTATTATCACAGCAGCTCCCTCCTTCTGACCTTCCAAGCCGTTCTTGGTTAGAAGATGATTTCAGCACATTGTTCTGTGAGTTTTGCTGGTCCGGGCATTTTCCTATGGCATTATTTGGATGTTTTTTGAGCGATTGTGTCATGAGTTCGGGAGCTCACTGCCTTTCCTCCACTATCTTCCTCACTATCTCTTAAGGAAATCCATTTCACTTTTGTAGAACTCTAATAGTTTATTATTTTTCTCTTATATCTAGCCTAAATGGAATTCTTTGCAAATTTCACTCATTGCTTCTGATTTTGCCCTTTTAGTGTCAAAGACAGCAAACCTAATTCTTTCCCACAAAACAGTCCTTCAAGTACTTGAAGACAGATATTATGTCTTCCCTGAGTCTTCTCTTTTGAATCTAAGTATTCACAGTTCCTCCAACTATTTCTCATATGAAATGGACTCAAGGCTATTCATCATCCATGTTGCTGTTCTTAGGATACTCTTTAACTTTAAATGTGTTTCTTAAACCATAATGCCCAGTACTAAACAGTAGGTAAAGAATTAATTAATATTCCAGATGGAGTCTAACGAAGGCAGAGTACAGTGGTCCACTCATCTCCCTTGTCCTAGAAGTGATGCCTATCTTGATGCAATCTGAGATCACATTATACTGCTGACTAATAATGGAGCTTATAGTTCACTAATGCCCCTTAAGCTTTTTCAGAACAACTGCTGTTTAACTGTGCCTTACCCATCTTGCACTTATGAATCCTTTGTATTTTTAATTTATTATTTATTACAATGCAGCAATATTCCATTATGTTCATATATTATAATGTTTAGCCATTTCCCAATCAATGTAAACATTTTATTTTAAGTCAAAGGGCAAAAAATGAAGTGATAGGTTGGACACAGGAGGAAGACATGCCTGGGGTCTTAAACCATTTACTCTGGGATATAGAGACCTGAAGATCCTGTTTCTTTATATGGTCAAACAAGCCATCCTCCTTACATGCCAGCCACTCCCATCTGTTTAACTTCTTGAAATCAAAAGCCCAGACTCCTTTTGATTTTAATCTGTATCACAGGTTCTAAAACATCAGAGAAGTAACCATACTTGAGAAAGATCAAGAGGTGTCTGTCTTGAGTTTGTTTGGGAAACTGTCCTGTGTTTGCAATACTTCCAAGGTTTCTCCATTTATCTTTAGGGTAGTGAGAAATTCTCTAATTCTCAAAATCAAATTAATGTTAATGAACATGTTCTACATAACACTTCTGGGGAAATGTGGGTAGAAGAAGGTGGGTGGTACATTGGGTCACAGAACCCAGCACATGGAGTGTCATAACACTTCCCACACACAGACAAAAAAGAGAAAAAAAATTGTAACTTGGTGACGTTAATAATTAATCTGGTAGCTGTGGCCAGAGCAGTGTCATACCCTTAGTGGGTATTCTAAGTGTAGCTCAGACAGCATGTGGATGAAGAACAATGCCCTGTTTCCTTTCAGTTGCCTTTCTAATAACACTTTGGCTAGCTCAGCTAGCTCAGCTTGCCTCAACTATCTTAAAGGGATCCTTTTTTTAATTTATTTATTTTATTTTATTTTTATTCCTTGTTCACTTCTGAGGCTTTGGGAGCTGTGTAGGCATTTCATCTGAATGAGCAATTACATTTGGGTCATCACGAAATATTCCTAAACTTAAAAAAAATCACAAAGCATTAGCTATGGGTCTATAAATATCAAACCCACAAAGAGCAATGAGGGGAAAATGCTGCCTATTTCTATACATACTATTAAGTCCAAGCAGAATTTTGCTTAAATTCTGAAATGATTCCCTTAACTATACTCAATTATTCAAAGAAGAGTTGTCCATATTATCCTGGCTGTTTTGTTCTCCTGCCCATCTTTGGATACTTTATTATTATAGGCAGGAATAAGTGATGATGATTATTCTCCTTTTCAATACTTTTGCTGTATAGTTTGGATAGGGGATGAGCCTATTACTAATGGGTAATAGACTTTGGGTTATGTCATCTCACTCTACTTCACTACCCCCACCCAGTTCACAATTATCTCAATTAATTGTAACAATACAGCCCTCCATTGGCAAGAAGAACATAAAACTATTCTATGGCAGGGTTTATTCTACTGCCACAGATGTGCAATAGTTTGGAGGTAGAGAATGCCTTCCCAAGAGTAGTGTTGTACCTTCTTGGTGTTGGGAAGTAATGGGCAGTAGTCTAAAAACAGAAAGACAAATACCTACCTTTAGGGAGAATATAGAAATTCTGCTACCTATTCACAAACTGTATTGTTCTAGCCAACCTGGACTAATCGCCATACCTTGTCCTCATCTCAACTTCTCTTATCTCCTTGCCTTTGTTCTGTGTCTAGAACAGATTCCTCCTGTCTTCGGTTGTCTTACTGAAGACCTTCCCTTTCTTTAAAGTCCAAATCACTTGCAACTCCCTTCATGAAGTCTTCCTTGACCATCCCAGGTGAAACTGACCACTCTGTATTCAAATTTCTCTTAGCATTTAACCTTTCTCTCATCTTTGCACTAATTTCATTCTTCCATGATTTATAGATATTAGTATACACATTGTTCCCCATCTCCCATTAAATTGTAAATTCATTGAAAGTAGAGTATGTTTCATGTCTTTGTATAGTGCCTTGAACATATGAAGAGCTCATAAATATTTTTTAATTGAATTCAAAGGAAATACAAAGAGAATGAAGATGATTCACTTTCTCTGTGTTTCCTAAGAATTTTTTTGTTTGCCATAGTTTGGCAAAACCATGGAAGGAGAGCAAATGTTTTGCTTTTGTTCACAATCTTTAGCATCAGGACCTATAGAAAAAATCATAGCTAAGATAACCAGAAGTTTATGAGACAAAATTCAAGAAAGGCAAAAGTAGTAAAACCCATGAATGTAACTTAACATGAACTTACATTTTGACAAGAATACAAGAGCTAGAAATCCTAACATATGGAATCAAATTGAACTTTTATAGGTGCCACATAGATTTGTTAGGAGACATCACTGGAAAATGGTTCAAAGAAAGTCTGAGTGCGGCTTCCCTTAGGTATAATCCCCTTTTGGGTTCTAAGGGTTGGTGCCTTTATAGAATCCATGGATGGCATTTTTCTCTGACATTGGAGGGGTCATACTTTTTTTTTACTGGTATGCAGAAAAGAAGACAACTTGTCAAAACCGTTTGGAACCACTGGAAGAAGACTATAGGGGCAGCTAGGTGGCGCAGTGGATAGAGTACCGGCCCTGGAGTCAGGAGTACCTGAGTTCAAATCTGGCCTCAGACACTTAACACTTACTAGCTGTGTGACCTTGAGCAAGTCACTTAACCCCAATTGACTCACTAATTTTAAAGAAGACGAAGACGAAGACGAAGACGAAGACGAAGACGAAGACGAAGACGAAGACGAAGACGAAGACGAAGACGAAGACGAAGACGAAGACGAAGACGAAGACGAAGACGAAGACGAAGACGAAGACGAAGACGACTATAGTTGGAGTGTGCCTGCTAACCTGGGGAAGGTCATTGGCTTTGTGGGAAACATTGTGATAATCTACTAAGGAAAGCAGCCTGTCAAAAAGCTTAGGTATTTGGAAATCTGCTAATTCCTTCCAGTACACAATGAAAAAGGCAACCATGTAGCTTGAAAAGGTAAATCTAGAAATCATTTTGAAGACTGCTGCCCCAAATTTCTACTTATCTGGCATGGATGTGATTGTGGTCAAGAGGGATTATGAAGGACAAGTCAAGAAGTTGCCAGAATTAATGGAGAACTTGCTCCTGTTTGGATATCCTATCTTCTACTGGTCCAGTCTTTCTGATGATGTGATCATTGGATTCCCACCATTATCCTGGTTGAAGCCCCCACAGAGTGAAACTCCAATGGGTCTACTTCCCTAATTTTACTGAATTTTACTGAAGGGCTGGTCAATTGCCACTCTCACAATAATAATAAAAAATTCCACTGGGGAAACTTTGGGGTTTCTTTGTGTTTTTGGTTTGTTTTTACTATTACAGAGAAGCGTCAAAGAATAGATAAGGCTGGCACTGTTGTGGTTGGCACAATGACAACAGAGGGAAGGCAGAACTGCTCAGTTTGTGTTTTGCATCTCCCCCCCCCCCACCTCCTGGCTAGGTAGAATGACCTTTGGATTGTTACAGAAGAATCCCACATTTCACAATACAATTTAGGGCACAATTCAGGAAAATTTTTTTATTGATTTTTATATGACAAGGAATGTTTGATTATTTATTACATAAAGAAAATCTTTTTCAGTTAAGTGAGCTTTGGCTACAAATACTTTCCTGTCAGTATTTATAGAAGTAAAAAGCCAGGACAGATATTCTGGATCACAAACTATTGCTAAGTATAATTTACTTCATTTACTATTTTCCCTAGAAGAATAAAGGCTTTAGTATTCAGGTCTCAGATATGAGTTTACCAGATCTTACAGCCTTATTCTTTATTTAGAGAAAGACATTGGTTGATGATGAAAACCTATTATGAAAGTCAGCAAGGTACTGAGATGAGAATAAAACTGAAACACATGGGAATGAGTATGCTTTTTCAATTTACAGTGAAATGGAGGCTAGTTTATTTTTTATTTTATTTTTTAGGTTATATATTACTATCATGTGAAAAATACTTCCACATTAAACAGAACCAAAGGAAAAAATGCAAGAAAGGATAAACAAGAACAATTACAAAAAAGCAACAACAAAAGTGAAAATAGTATGTTTCAGTCTGCATTCTGACTCCATAGTTCCTTTTCTGAACATGGAGAGCATTTTTTAAAAACATTTTTTTTTTTAGTGAGGCAATTGGGGTTAAGTGACTTGCCCAGGGTCACACAGCTAGTAAGTGTTAAGTGTCTGAGGCCGGATTTGAACTCAGGTACTCCTGACTCCAGGGCTGGTGCTCTATCCACTGCGCCACCTAGTTGCCCCAAGCATTTTCTACCATAAGTCTTTTGGCATTGTCTTGTATCATTGTATTGCGGAGAAGAGTTAAATCTATCACAGTTGATCATCACAAAATGTTGTTGATACTGTGCACAATGTTCTCTTGGTTCTGCTCATTTCACTCAGCATCAATTCACTCAAGTCTTTCCAGGTTTTTCTGAAATCTATCTGCATATCATTTCTTACAGCACAATAGTATTCCATTACATTAATATACTACAACTTGTTTAGCCATTCCCCAATTGATGGATACCTCCTAAATTTTCAATTCTTTGCTACCACAAAAAGCAGCTATAAATATTTTTGTACATGTAGGTCCTTTTCCCTTTTTTATAATCTCTTTGGGATATAGATCTAGTAGTGGTATTTCTGGGTCAAAGGGTATGCACAGTTTTATAGTCTTTTGGTTCCAAATTGCTCTCCAGAATGGCTTGATAAATTCACAGCTCCACCAGCAGGGCATTAGTGTTATTTTCCCATATCTTCTCCAGCATTTATTATTCCCCTTTTTTGTCATATTAGCCAATTGGATAGTTGTGAGGTGAATAGTTTTAATTTTCATTTCTCTAATCAGTAGTGATTGAGAGCATTTTTTCATATGGCTCTAAGATAGTTTTAATTTCATCATCTGAGAACTGCCTGTTCATATCCTTTGACCATTGCTTAATTGGGGAATGACTTGTATTCTTGTATATTTGATTCAGTTATCTATATATTTTAGATATGAATCCTTTATCAGAAATTCTATCTGTAGAGAATGTTTCTCAGCTTTCTGCTTTCATGGAGGCTAGTTTAAAGAGCCACTCATAACAGGTGAGAGAAGAAATAGGGTCTATCACTTTCTTTTTCTTCCTCTCTTCCTTCTTCCCTTCCTCTCTCCACAATTGGAAAGAACAAAAGCAGCTAATAGGGAATTGATAAGTAAAATAAATAAGGAGATAATAAGAGAACTATCTTTGATTAAATAAAATCTGTTGTTCAATCATTTTTAGTCATGTCTGAATCTTTGTGAACCCATCTGGGGTTTTCATGGAAGAGATTCTAGAGTGGCTTGCCATTTCCTTCTCTAGCTCATTTTACAGATGTAGAAACTGAGGCAAACAGGGTTAAGTGACTTGCCCTGGGTAACCCAGTTGTCTGAGACCATATTTGAACTCAGGAAGATGAGTCTTCATGACTCCAGGCCTGGCAGCTCTATACACTATGCCACCTAGTTGCCCTGAAAACAAATTACCTGGCCTTATATACTCAGGTACTGAAAGAATTGGCAGATGTGATTCCTGAGCTACGGTTACTTATATTTTGAAAGACTGTGGAGAATTGGAGAAGCACTGCAGGACTGAAGAAGGGTGAATGTCCTGATTTACAAAAGGAAATCTCTAAACTATAGATTAGTGAGCTTCATTTTGATTCCTGGCAAAATTTTAGAATGGTTTATTAAATGATGGCTAGTGAATATCTAGAAAGGGAAGGAGGAACAAGTGTTCACAGATTGTTCCAGACCAAGCTTATTTCCTTTTTTGTGATATGATTACTAAGCTGGTAGCATAGGAGAATGGTATAGATATAGTTTACCCAGATTTTAGCAATATATTTGATAAATAACTTATTATTTCTGTTTAAAAGATGAAGAGAAAAGTATTAGATTATGGTGTAATAAGATTTGGTTCAATGGCTGGACTCAAGGAATTATTGATAGTTTGATATCAGTTTGGAGGAATTGCTCCAATGGAGTGCCCTCCCCTCTACTAGGGATCTAGTTTGTTCAATACTTAAAAAAAAAATCAATTATGTGAATAAAGGGAGAGAAGGCATGCTTATCTAATCTGCCAATGACACAAAGCTGAGAGGGATAGCTAACACACCAAATGAAGGAAAGAGGAGCCAAAAAGATGTTGACAAACTCTCAGTTCATGGGACTCGATCTAAAAGGTTAAAATTTGAGGATTAAAGCAAAGTTGGGGCAGTTAGGTGGTACAATGGATAGAGTGTCAGGCCTGGAGTCAGGGAGACTCTTCTTCCTGTGTTCAAATCTAGCCTTGGACAATTATTAGATGGGTGACTCTGGGCAAATCACTTAAACCTTTTCGCTTCAGTTTCCTTATCTGTAAAATGAGCTGGAGAAGGAAATGGCAAATCACTCCATTATCTTTGCCAAGAAAACCCCAAATGGGGTCATGAAGAGTCAGACTAGACTGGAAAACAACAATTGAATAACAAGGCAAAGTCAGACATGGATTTAAAACAGATTCAGAAGTTTAAAATTGGGCTTTTTAGTAGATTGCAAGTTCAATATGCATCAGCAGAGTGATATGGAAGCCACAAAACTAATATAATTTGGGGCTGCATGAAGAAGCATACCTTCTGGAGTCAAGGTGATAATTTTACTATAGTCTGCTCTTGCTAGACAATATCTGGAGCATTGTGTTCAGTGCTGGGTGACACAGTTTAGGAAGCACATTGATAAAGTGGCCTATGATCATCTATAGAAGGGAATGTCTATTTTTTACAGGGATAAGAGAAAGTCAGAGAGACACATTAGCTATCTTTCAGTGTTTACAAACCACCATCTGGAAATGGGATTGGATATTTATTCATTCCCAGGGGACAGAATCAGAAACATTGGGTGGAACTTATGAAGTGTCAAATATAAGCTTGAAGTTAGGGGTGGAAATCTCTAAACTTCCTAACAATCAGTGTTGCTTCAGGGGGCAGTGGATTTCTCTGCCCTTGAGGTCTTTAAGCAGAGACCAAATTAATGCTTGTTGGGTATGTTGTGAAAGGGTTGGTTTTAAAGATAGGAATGAAACCAGGTCCCCTTTGACTCTGAATTCCCTTGTTTTACATGGGAAAATCCTGCCTGGAAACCCTTCAATGGAATATTGCTTTCAACCGTGCTGTTACAATTGTTATTTAAGGCACATCAGAGACTAGAAACATTCATCTTGTAAATGAGGATTTTTTTTTTCTTCATGCTCATATTCTATGTAAAAGCCTAGTTGTCCACAGAAGAAGGCATTATCCTAAGGGCAGCACAACCTCCTTCAAATCTCCTTGTAGTAGGAGGGAACTTTTCTTTCCCTCTAGCATCCCACTAGGCTAGGCTGCTCAGAAACCTTTTCATAAAAACAGAACAAAAAGCTGAGCTGCAGTGTCTGTTATAGACTTGAATCTTTTTGTGCCAAGGAGAGGGACAGACGTGGAAAGTAAGAGTTGTTGACAATGGAGGAAAAGAAGCCCATTTCATCCAACAGATGCTCCTTTAAAAAACAAAAAAACCTTAAGAAAAAACCTCCCCCAAACAAACTTCATACCAAGCTCTAAAGATCTAGAGACAATAGAACCTGATGAGAGAATTAAAGTCAGAGTCACAGCTCCACACAGCAGGGAGGGAAGACGATTTTTATCATTTGTGGCAGATGCAGTAGAGTATCAACACATTGGCTTTTTATTTCCGCTTTATCTTGTGTTAATGTTCTCCGGGCACAGAATGTTCCCTTCCTTGGTAGCACTAAATTTAAATTATAGAGAGTCAGTTTGCATTCCTTTTTAGAGGGGAGTGGGGACTGGAGGTGGTGGGAGGGTTAGGCAGAGGGTGGATTGGAAACATAATTTATACCATACCCTTTGGAGGGAAACCCATCTTTGCCAGTGGTTGTACTCCCATGCAGAAAGGGGCTGCCATCTGGTGCGTGCCTCACATCATTTGCTGTTTGACAGTTATAAAAGCTAAAATTGACTTAGCGTTTCCATTACCTTTGGAGTGCCATGATGAATTCCCTGCATTGATAAAGTGGAGCTACACTACACCTTTCAGCATCAAGAAAAACCTTCATGGCAGCAAGGAAGGAGTGTTTATCTTGTCCCAACTTTCTAACTGCTTGTTCTTTCTTTCTGCTCTGAGATGACCATTCCAGACTTAATGGAGGGGAAAAAACCCCAGTGAAACATGGCCACTATTTTTGAACTGCTTCCATTTTAGAGGTAAAAAGAAGCTTTCTCCCAGTACACACAGAAGTGCTACTTTATTTCAGTTGGCTAAAATGGCCATTTTGTTGACAACTGGTCCTTAGAAGGCAATGGGTAGTATGACTGTATTTCTTTGGTTCTTTGAGAATCTTTTTGCCTTCAGGTTCAATGTCAACTCCTTAACAGCTATAAATGAATGAATGGAAAAAAAAACCCATTTATTAAGTGCTTACTATGTACAAAGCACTTTACTAAGTTCTGGGGATACAAATACAATGCCTCTCAAAGAGCTGACATTCTAATGGGAGAAACCATATGGCAATAATAACAGCTCGCATTTATATAGTACAAAGCGCTTTATACATTATCTCAATTTGTCCTTACAATAACCCTTTGAAATAGGTGCTGCTGTTATCTCCATTTGGTATATGAGGATACTGAGGCTGAGAGAGGTTAAGTGACTTTGTCTAGGGTCACATAGCTAGTACTGTCTAAGGTAGGATTTGAGCTCAAGTCTTCCTGATTCAAAGTACAGTATTCTATGTACTATTATACTATCTAGGTTTCTTTTAGGAAGTTTTAGTGGTAAGCTAGATGGAAAAGTCCTTTGGTCCTAAGTGTGCAGAGGAAAAGCAGATAATAATGTATCTTCTTTAATGTCTTTTTACTGATAAAGTCCTAACTTTTTTTAAAATGTTGAACAATTTGACAGTAATATTGGTATAGAGGACCTTCTTTCCTGGGTCTTTAGTAGCTGTGATTGTTGAGGTATGGCTTCAGAGCCTGCAGAAGCAGTTGCTAAGTAACATCTTCACAGGATTTGGTTCCCCGGGTGATTGCTGCAGGATCAGGGATGGTACCGGGGTTGTTGGTTTAAGGAGCACTACAATGCTCAAGAGCTTTTGAATTTACCTCTCTGTTGGTGGCAGGTGGTCAGTGGTCAGTGTTGGTAGTGTTGAAGAAATTGGTCTCCTTATCTAGAGGTTGTTCCCCTTAATGATGTTTGGTTAGTAGTCCGGGGTACCCTGCTACTTCTAAGGCTCTTGCATTCGGGGTGCTGGGCGGGGAGGAGTTGGCAGAAGTTTAACTTGCTTGATACTTCTTCCTGTCTCTCAAATTGCCTTGGCTGGTTTGACTTCTCTAGGGGTGGTTGGTGAGGATGTCTGGCTGCTTCTCCCTAGTAGTTGCTTCCTGATTAATGGCTATGGGGGCTGGGTTGGAAGCAGGACCTCTTATACCTTGGCTCTGACACATTCTGGCTGTATGACTCTAGGCAAGTCATTTAACCTCTAAGTGTTCAGTCAGGTATCTGTAAGTTTCAAAGAAAATGCCAAATTACATTGATAGAAGGAATTTCCTCATGAGAGTTCTCTATTCTAGTGAAATCACAGGTTCTGTCCCTATACTCAAGAGAGTCATGGGGTCCATGATGATTACCCAGGGACAATGAAGGTTGCTGGGACTGGATAGAATTTTTTCCATTTAAATTAACATCTAACATTCCTTTTAAATTTTTCCTTTGGCAGATGGTTCTTACAGTCCTTATAGATGCCCTCATGATGAGTGAAGTATTTGAGAGCATTTCTCAGGTTTTAGCCAAGTGGTTTATCTATTCATTAAACATGAAATATAAATTTTCTCTCCACTCATACTTTAATTAATACATAAATAAATAGTGACATAAAGTCAGAACTTATATTCAATGTAGGAATTGATATAGTAGATGAGCTAAGAAAATCTGTATCTATTTTACATAAACAAGAAGCAGAACTGTGCAGTAGAAACTATGTTCAAGTCCTTTCTCTGGCACATACTAATTGGATGACCCTGAGAAAGTGGTAATCTCTAGTGGAGGGGATTTCCAGTGTGGAAATTACAGGTCCCATAAAACATATGAAACACATTGCCTTTGGGATAGAGGAAACGGATTCATTACCTTTATTGGAGATAATTTAAAACTGAAAAATAATATAAGGGGGCACTAATCAGGGAAGTCCCTCATGAGTTTAAGTTCCCTGGTCAACCCAAGATAAATTTTGGACCTTTTAGGGGTGATATCTTTGAGGCATCTCCCCATGGAATGTGGTCATGTCTGTGGTGTTTTTTCTGAGATGACACAAGGAACTTCTGATGATTGGCTTGTTGGGCCTTGGAAAAAAGAATTTTGTCAGAGATACTGCTCTTCAACTACATAAAAAAACCCCAATCCATAAAACCAATTCTCTCTCTCTCTCTCTCTCTCTCTCTCTCTCTCTCTCTCTCTCTCTCTCTCTCTCTCTCACACACACACACACACACACACACACACACACACACACACCTTCTTTCCCCCTCCCTCTTTCCTTCTCCCTCCTTTCCCTGCCTCTTTCTGAGTGGAATGTTCAAGGAAACAATTGCAATGGAAAAGATAAATAGGAGTTATCTGAAGAGTCTGATATGAAGGCACAGGTAACTCAATAAGCAACAGATTTTTTTTTAAATAAAATTTTAACTTTTTTTGTGTGGGGCAATGAGGGTTAAGTGACTTGCCCAGGGTCACACAGCTAGTAAGTATCAAGTGTCTGAGGCCAGATTTGAACTCAGGTCCTCCTGAATCCAGGGCCTGTGCTTTATCCATTGTGCCACCTAGATGCCCCAACAGATTTTTTTTTTTAAGTGAGGCAATTGGGGTTAAGTGACTTGCCCAGGGTCACACAGCTAGTAAGTGTCAAGTGTCTGAGGCCGGATTTGAACTCGGGTCCTCCTGAATCCTGGGCCGGTGTTGTCATTTCTTATAGCACAACAATATTCCATCACCATCATATACCACAGTTTGTTTAGCTCTTCCCCAATTGATAGGTATTCCTTTGATTTCCGATTCTTAGCCACCACAAAAAGAGCTGCTATAAATTTGTTTTTGTACAATATTTTGTCCAATATCACATAGTTTGGAGACAGGACAGGCCTTAGAGAGACCTATGAAAAGTTCCTCTAAAGGAACAAGAGAGGAGAGGGGCCACTACTTTCCCCACTTGCCTAGTTAGAAATGGAGAGAATGAAAAAGGGCTTTTTCTCTTTTTGGGGATGTCTTTGGGATATAAACCTAGCAGTGGTATTGCTGGATCAAAGGTTAGGCGCAGTTCCATAGCCCTTTGGGCATAGTTCCAGATTACTCTCCAGAATGGTTGGATCTTTACACAAGGAAAGAGGAATGTCTAATTCCCTAAGCAGCATGATTCAGGAATTCCATCTTGTAATAAGGAAGAGTTGCCTCTTAGGTGAGCTTAGGTTTGAGAGATTGAGCACCATTTTCCTTCAAAAGCATGCTTCTTGGAGAAAGAAGAGGATTTCAAGCATAGTTCCTGCAGCTAAAAGCCACATCCGAAGGTCAAGAAATCTGGACCTTTCCATCCCCATCACCACTATTATAGTGAGTTACTTGGATAGCAAAGGTTGGATGGGAAGGAGATTGCTTGTTCAGCAACCCCTAAAGTATATTTACCTTATGGGGGGAAATCTAAAACATAGGGTATTATTGTGAATCTTGGGAGAGGTGTACTGTATAGCACTCTAGGGAAAAATAAACATTGACCAGAATGCTTAAGAACAGCCTTGAGCAACCGTAGGTTTAGAAACCTTTTGGGGGTAGCTGATGTTTTCTGTCCCTTATGTTTTTTGTGTCTGTTTATGGGATCCTGTGTATCTTTGGCATTTCATGCATTTTTTGGGGGGGGTATGAAATAAAGGCTATCCCATATCCAATTTGCATTTGCCATCTGGGGCACTTATTTGAGACTTGAGGACCTTCTTATCTGTATATTGGGAAACTTAGATGCAAGCTATCCAATGAGTATTTAACATTTCCCCAAAATGCCTTTGAAGGGAGAATGAGTCTGAGAGATAATGACCCTTTTTTTTTTGGTGAGGCAATTGGGGTTAAATGACTTGCCCAGGGTCACATAGATAGTAAGTGTCAAGCATCTGAGGCTGGATTTGAACTCAGGCACTCCTGATTCCAGGGCTGGTGCTCTATCCACTGTGTCACCTAGCTGCCCCACAATGACCCTTGTTTTTGAATCGGCCACAATGATCACAATTAGTCTATGAAAGTCTGGGGATGGTGGGGGTGCTAAGCCATGGGTTATATAAACTTCTAAGATCCATGAAAAAATGACTATGTTGGTTCCTCCAACAACCATGTTATGTTTAATAGAGGTATTATTTCTTTGTTGGGGAAATGGAAATGATTTAGTAAGGCTCTTTCAGGTAGGTGGCTGATAGCTAGACCTGGGGACAAGCCTTTGTATAATTATTTCTTGGCTCCAGATATAAGCCTCAGAAAATGCTCTCTTCAGATGTCAATGTTGCTTATGCTTTCATGCTACTTTTTCCTTTCTCCTCTCCTCTACAGGACTGTGGTTGCATTTACACCCTGACATTTTTGTTACTAACAATATTCTTGTGTTTGAGATCTTCTAGTTCAGAGTGCTGAGAAATTGTGGAAACCAAGCAATTTAGATGATTTTGGACAATGGTACCAAAGCTGCCAATCTTGTATAGAATTAGTTAAAGAAAAACAGTTTCCTACTTAAAACAGATGGTAATTAGCAATTTTATTTGCAGAAAATCATCTTTCCCCTAAATATAACAAGTATCTGAACCTGTAAAAGACCAATTGGAGAACTATTATAGAGACTTGACCAAGTGGTTCTTCCAAACCCTGCTTATTCAATTCAATTCAACTAATATTTGTTAAGTTCCTTTATGATATGTACAAGGAACTTAGGGGACACAAAGACAAAAATTCAACAATTGTTGTCTTCAAGGAGCCTACATTTTACAAGGGGTATATGGTATTTATCTAGGGATACAGATGATAGAGGGCCAGGCCTGTAGTCAGGAAGATTCATCTTCCTGAGTTCAAATCTGGCCTCTGACACTAGTGTGACCCTGAACAAGCCACTTAGCCCTATTTGCCTCAGTTTCCTCATTTGTCAAAAGAGTTGAAGAAGGAAATGGCAACCTACTCCAGTATCTCTGCCAAGAAAACCCCAAATGGGGTCACACAGAGTTGGACATGACTGAAAAAAACCTGAATAAATGGCATATATACCAAAAATTAAGTACAAGGTAATTTGAAGGAGAGAACATTTAAAAATAGGGGACTGGAAATAGAGTTTTTGGGGTAGGTAGCATTTGAACTAAATCATAAAGGAAAATAGTAATTATGAGTAATTATGAAGATAAGGCAGAAGTGCATTCTGAGCAAGACAGACAGTTTGTATAAATGTGTAGAGGTGAGAGATGGAATGTCAAATTCAGAGAAAGACAAATAATCCAGCTTGCTTATCTTATTGCATAGTGTGTGCACTTGAATAATGAGAAATAAGACTGGGCAGGTTGTCTGGAGTCAGGCTATTGAGAGCTTTAAACGGTAGCCTGAGGATTATAGATTTGAGAGAGTTTCTGTGTTGAAATGGAACAAAAACTGGTTTTGGAGTCAGTGGACATCTGGGTTCAAATCCAAATTCAGACATTTACTTTCCATGTGACACTGGTCAAATCACTTAGCCTCATTGACCCTGAATTTGCTCATTTGCCAATAGAAACGTTAGCTTTTACCTCCCATGGCTACAGCGAGGATCAAATGGGATAAGGTGTATAAAGTGCTTTGCAATCTTTAAAACTATTATAAATGGGGGCAGCTAGGTGGCACAGTGGATAAAGCACTGGCCATGGATTCAGGAAGACCTGAGTTCAAATCCGACCTCAGATACTTGACACTAACTAGCTGTGTGACCCTGGGCAAGTCACTTAACCCTCATTGCCCTGCAAAACCAAACCAAACCAAACCAAAAGAGAAACAAAAAGAAAAGGAAAACAACCCCCCCAAAGTAATATAAATGCCAGCTATTATTTATCCCAAGGGCAGAAGGGTCCCACAGAAGGTTTTCCCCACAGGGCTGTGACATATTTAGGAGGGTTTTCTTGATAGCTTTGTGGAGAATGTAAGGGAGAATCAAGGAAGCTGTTCCCATAGTCCAGCAAGAAAGGATAGAGGCATGAACTGGGGAGATGTTTGTGTGAATGGAAAGAAGCCGATGGATAAAAGAGATATGGAGATATAATGATTATTTGTTCTGCAGGTAGGTCTCTGAGATCTTGGGGGGTGGTTTCCGTTTCTCTTCAGGCTTGTATTTCCTTTATCTCCTTAAATCTTTCCTACAACAGATAGCCTGGTAGCATACTAACCTATCATATCATATACATTGGTAGCAGTCAGAACCCTGTGCATTCTCAAACGATGATACTCCCAATGGCAGTTTCCTCACCCCCTCCCTGCCCTTTTACCCACTGTAAAATAGCTAGAGAGTTAGCTGACAACATCTGATAGAATTATAACAGCTATCTCAAAGTCGAGGTGGGGATAGGGAGAGGCACAAATTCTACTCCCACCTAGGTAGGAGCCCCAAGGTGGGCAGTTCTTGACCCTCATAAACCTCTGGGATTTTGAGTTTTCACTCATCCCCTGGACAATGTCCAATATCACATAGTTTGGAGTCAGGACAGGCCTTAGAGAGACCTATGAAAAGTTCCTCTAAAGGAACAAGAGAGGAGAGGGGCCACTACTTTCCCCACTTGCCTAGTTAGAAATGGAGAGAATGAAAAGCAGAGGGCAGGGGCAGCTAGGTGGTGAAATGGATAGAGAGAGCACCAGCCCTGGATTCAGGAGGACCTGAGTTCAAATCCGGCCTCAGACACTTGACACTTACTAGCTGTATGACCCTGGGCAAGTCACTTAACCCCAATTGCCTCACCAAAAAAAAAAAAAACCCACACCCCCCCCAAAAAATAAAACAAAGCAAAATAAAACTAAAAAACAAAAATCAAAAACCAAAAAGCAGAGGGCAGCAGTTAACAACAGCATCACCAGAGGCAGGGACTAACACAGTGTTTTCCCACTGCGTGTATAGGGGGGAAAAGTGAAAACAATAAGAAATATCAATGATCAATAAACATTTCTTAAGCACCCACCATGTGCCAGGCATTGTGCTAAGCAGACAGTTCATATTCAGAAGGAGCTTAAAATTCAACGGGGCAGACAACATGCAAACAAATACATACAAAGCAAACTTTATACTGCTTACATAGGCAGTAATTATCAGAGGGAAGGCATTGCAATTAAGAGGAGTCAGGGAAGGCTTCCTGTAGAAGGTGGGATTTTAATTGGGACTTAAAGGAAGCCAGAGAGATCAGTAGTTGGAGTGGAGGAGGGAGAGTATCCCAGGTATGGGAGACAGCCAGAGAAGAGGCCCAGAGAGATGGAGCATCTTGTCTGTGGAATAGCCAGGAAGCCAGGGTCACTGAATCAAAGAGTCTGTGTTTGGGAAGAAAGTGTAAGAAGATTGGAAAAGTAGGAGAAGGCTAGGTTATGAAAGACTTTGGAAACCAAACAGAATATTTTGTACTTGCCCCTGGAGGTGATAGGGAGTCACTGAATTTTATTGTCTAGGAGGCAGGTGAGATGATTGGGGCTTCACTGTATGAAAATAAATCTAGAAGCTGAATGGAGGATGCATTGGGGTGTGGAAAGAATTGAAGCAGGCAGACCCATAAGCAATTCCTCATGTGGTTGGAGCTTTGTAAAAGCCAAGTCTTTGGGGGAAACAGGAAAGAACTGCTTGATCTTTATTCATAAACATCTGTGGTCACCCCAGAATACATGTTTCCTTGAGTTCATTTGTTCATGGTAGGAGAGTGTGGTGGGGCAGCTTTAGTAGTTCCAGCCACACAGAAAGAAATTCTATGGGAAGCTTTCTTCCTAGTTCAGAACTGAGGCCTCAATCCCAGGGCCAGGGCTCTAACTATAGAGCACATTTTATAAGTCATTTGTTTGGTATCTTGTTATAAAGTTCCCCAAACCAGAGGTTTAAAAGGGAATTTAGGACATTTTCAGTACCCCAGGAGGGAAGAACCTAACTTTCACTGTTGACTCTTGGCTGCAGGCTTGGTAAGGAGGAAGGTGAACAAAGTAAAGGGGATGATTCTGACCTTTAGTTTTACTTTTCACCCTTGATGTACCAAACCTTATTATACATTGACTCTTAGTGCTATTGCTGGTGAGCTGTTTCAGTCATGTCCCACTCTGTGACCCTATTTGAGTTTTTCTTGGCAAAAATACCAAAGTGATTTGCCATTTCCTTCTCCAGCCCATTTTACTGATGAGGAAACTGAGGCAACCAGGGTTAAGTGACTTGCCCAGGGTCACACAGCTAGTAAGGCCGGTTTTGAATTAAAGGAGTCTTCCTGAGTCCAGGCCCTGCTACTCACTGTGCCACCTAGATGCCCCTAGTGTTATAGTTATAAATAGAGCAACAGACAAGTATGTAAACACTTAGGGTCAGATGTTAGTGAATAGTCTTGCTTTAGGAAAAGTTGGCAGCTGTTAAGCAGTTAAGCTTCATATCACTGTATTGTAGAGTCCATTGAGGCTATTTTGCTGAGTATATATTTTGGGATGCAGTTCAGAAATCTTGGAATGAATTCATGAACAAAGCATTGATTAAGCACTTATTGTGTACCAGACACTGTAATAGGTGTGGGGGAATACAAATAGAGATTATCTGTGCTCTCAAGTAGTTGTTGACTATCTGCCTGAAGGTAAGATGCTTTTACCAGGTTTCACTGGACTCTGAAATCATGAATAATATGTTAAGGCTTCTGGGATTGTTTGTGGTGAGTTCAGGGCGGAAGGAAGTCAGAAGGAGGATGAGAAGGAGGCAGAATACAGTTTCTGGGCAAATCTTCCATTTTGCAAACATAGAAGAAGATGCTTGTGCCCAACTTTGCCCTGCATCTTTTGTTCAGAGAGACTGTGAGAACACTTGATTAGCATTGCTTAGGCAGCGTGGTTGATACTCTAGTCAAAGATGATGGGGGTTGCAATGATGAACTGACAGGCTTTGGTGAGACTGACTCTCAGAGATATTTTTCTGTCTCATGCAACTCCAAGGCATGGAGGAAGCTGCTATGTTAACTCCCCTCTCTCCACTATCTAAGCAGTATCTGTCTTTGTAGTTAGAAGCACTGAACACTTACTAGTACTTTATTTCCAATTGATACTACTGGCCAACACTTCCAGTTTGTCCTACCCCCCCTTTTATTTCCCCATGCACCCCCATGTGGTTTCTTGCTATTTTGTCTATCTTAAGGGGAGATAAAAAAGAAATTAGTGCACTCACATTCATTTGCATATGGTATTTTCTGGATAGAGTTTGGGAACAAAAAAAAAATCTAGATCAATTAATCAATTAATTAATAAACATTTATTTAGCACCTGCTATGTGCCAGGAATGGTGCTAAGTGCTGCATAATGTGATAGACTCATTCAGTAGCCACTGTAGACACCGGCACTAGGCAAAGAAACTGAACAATGGACTCTCCCCTCCCAGGAACACACAAATCTGGTGGTGTGCTCTGTGATGCTTAGAATTCTAGGACAGCCCTAGGGGATAAACAGGAGAAATATTTATATTCGTGCCTATAATAGATTCCCTTCTCTTGTTTTACTGTTCTCTCTGGAATTTCTAAAATGGTCAAATAATATTAATACTATGGTATTTTAAATTATATAACATAATATTATAATCAATATAGTATTTATTATTATATAACATTATTGATTTACCTCTGTATTCGTTGGGAGAGTTTAGCACATTTCCATTGTAAATAATGCTTGTGTGTGCATGTATATATGTATGTATGTACATATAAAGGATGTCCCAAAAGTCTTAGTGAAATTTGGGAACACCCTGCGCAGTATCATATTAAGAAGGACCTAGAGGCAGCTAGGTGGCGCAGTGGATAAAGCACCGGCCCTGGAGTCAGGAGTACCTGAGTTCAAATCCGGCCTCAGACACTTAACACTTACTAGCTGTGTGACCCTGGGCAAGTCACTTAACCCCAACTGCCTCACTAAAAAAAAAAAAAAAAAGAAGGACCTTTGTATGCTTATATCTTTAGAGTTTTTAGCAAAAATTAATGCTGTTTTTTCATTTTTATTTTTTTTTGAATGCCGTATTTTTCAAGGCCTTTTTAACCGCCTGAATCTTTTGGTTATAATTATGGAATTTTGGGCTTTGTGTATGATTATTTTTTTATTATTTTACTATTTTTGAACCATCCTTATATCTTTGGCATAAATCCAACTTGGTCATAGTGATGAAGTGACCATTTTACCTGAGGGAAGTAAAATGAATTTCCCATGAGTTTTTGGATATATTGATATGTTGCTAAGGTTTTATTTATATTTCATCCATTGATTAATAATATTACATGTTAGATGTGTAAGGGCCAAATTCAGTGTGGGGAGAGTTAATTGGGCACCTCGCCATAATATTGGGGTTCAGAAGATAATGGGGGACCTCTAGGTCTAGAGTTTCCCCTTCTCCAAACTGTTTCTTTTTCTTTTTCAGTTATATCTTCCAGACTAATAAGAAAGGAGATTAACAGCTTCTTTTTCACAAACAAATCAGGTTTTATTAATGGTAACAAAATTTACAACACAAGTGAAGTTAATATCTCTAGGGTAAAAAGGCCCCAGGTACCTCGAGTAAGCTCTGCTTCCTCAGCTACTCAGAACAGCTTATCTCAAACAAAAGCTGACTCAAACACTAAACTTGTTTCCAGCTCAGCTGGCTTAACGAACCAGCCTCACTGGAAGGAACACAAACTCACCACCAAACTGGAATTTGCAGTTCTAAGGAGCATCAGCTTTGCAGTGTCTCCTGGTTAGGTCCAAAGATCAAACACCACCAGCTCCTCTCTCTCTCTCTCTCTCTCTCTCAACCTTCCTTCCCTGTCCCTCTCTGAGAGTCCTCTCTCCCCCTTCCTGCCTCTCTCACAGGAAGGGTGGTTCTATAGCCAGGCTGAGTCTCCAATTGCTTTAACATACCCCCTGGACTGTCCCCATTATAATTTGGCCAGGCCCATGTTGGTGTGGGGGAACTCTTAGGTGGGGGTTAGGTACTTAGTTTGATACTTTGACTCAATGAATGTTTTTTGTGTTGCCTGTTCCATAATCTTTTTTTTTTTTTTTTTGGTGAGTCAATTGGGGTTAAGTGACTTGCCCAGGGTCACACAGCTAGTAAGTGTTAAGTGTCTGAGGCCGGATTTGAACTCAGGTACTCCTGACTCCAGGGCCGGTGCTCTATCCACTGCGTCACCTAGCCGCCCCTGTTCCATAATCTCTTAAAGAACATGCCCATTTTCTCTTAGGCTTTTAAAGCTTGCATCTGTCTGACCATGATGAAGCAAAGATGGGGTTATAAAACCTCCAAATCACAATTAATTCCTTGGTGATTAATGAACTAATTAGTTCATTAGTGATATGCGTCTATAATTTCATTACTATGTTTTGTCACTCTATGATTTAGGTAGTAGGATCTTATTTGTCTCCTAACAAGACTTTACATTATTGTACTCATATAGAGTGTAATTCTCCTTAGATTGTAAGCTCCTCAAGGTTAGGGACTAGACTGTCTTTTACCTTTCTTTTTGTCCCCAGCAATTAGCACAATGTCTGGCACATAGTAAATATTTAATAAATGCTTATTGACTGACCAACTTCTTAATTATTAAGAATAATTTTGGGGCAGTGAGGTGGTACAGTGGATAGAGCACCGGCCCTGGAGTCAGGAGTACCTGAGTTCAAATCCGGCCTCAGACACTTAACACTTACTAGCTGTGTGACCCTGGGCAAGTCACTTAACCCCAATTGCCTCACTAAAAAAAAAAAAAAAGAATAATTTTGTAGCATAGCATAATTGCTTGTTAAATGTTTGATAGAATTCACTTATAAAACTGGACTTGAGTTTTATTCCTTTTGGTGGTTTATTTATAACTTGCTTAGTTTATCTTTCTGATAGTGAGTTCTTCAAGATTTCTGTTTTTCAGGTAATTTGAGTATTTTATATTTTTGAGTATTTATATTTATTGTCCATTTTCTTTAAAAGCTCAGTTTTCCTGACATATACTTGGGCACAAGAATTTCTGAGAATTCTTATTTCCTCTACATTGTTAATGTTATTTTCCAAAATTTGATTTTACTTTTTTTGGGGATCAAGTACTTAAAAAAATGCCTTGTCTTCTTAAATCTTTCAAAATGAAAAAAACCTTTAGGGCCTTAAAATATACTCTTCTGTGCAGTAGGCTAATTTTTCTGGGGGTAGCATAACTCAAATTATTATTTTCCCATCCCCAATGTGCTGTACAATGTTGTAGGCTCTGGGATCAGGTTGTCATTAAAACAGCCAAATGTTTTGCTGCAAATAAATGATTTGTAATGAATCCTAATTTGGGTGATGACTACCAGGAATATGCCTGGAATAACTAACCAACTTTTATCTCTGCTTAGAGTTGTTTCTTAGATTGATTCAAATAAAAACCCAATGATTTGGATGCTCTGTATTTTAAAATGCCAGTAATTAGAACCTGTGAAGCTGATATGTGAGTAAAGGACTTTCTAGACAAATTAATGGTCTAAATGAGTGCAATGGTTAGCTTTTTTAAAAGGGGGGCCAAATAGATTTAAGGATTTGTCGAGCTACATTGCAAGTGAATGCTGCTGCTAAATCATAGTATGATAGATTTAGAATTTGAAGGGACCCTAGAGACTGTCTAATCAAAATCCCTCATTTTAACTGTTGATGAAACTCTCATAGTAGTGAGAGAAATGCTTATTAACAATCAATGATTTGGGGAGATCTAGAGTTCTTTTTCCCCCTAAAGACCTCATTTCAAGGCTCAGCCTCTGAAGGGCAAAACTGATGATAGCAGATAGGATTAACATTCTCCTCAATCTAGGTATTGCTACCCTTCCCAACCCTACAAAGAATTTAATGTAAGGTGAAACTTCCAGCCCATTATGTTCTGCTCAGGCTTGGGTGGGGGGTATAGACTGTTTGTTTAGATTTCTCCAAGACTGGAAATGATTTTGAAGTAAATCCTCCACCCCTTCATTAGCATATGTTCATCTCTCATTATAATATTAATTTTCTCTCATTAATTGTGAACAAATCGGAGTTGATTGCTATTCTTAGAAACACCTAATCTTTCAAGGGCATATAAACTGTAAGCCCACTACTATGATTCATCTTTGGCATTTGTGAGTGTTATTGACCCATTTTATTGATAATATGCTAGCATTATTAATAAAATATTAATTACTCAGAAATTATGTCTCTCAAACTTTTTAGATGTCACAGTAGTTAAATTACTTTCCTCATGTTGCAAGGCAGTAAGTAGCTGAGTTAAGTCTTCTTACTCTAAATCTAAACCTTTCTACTACACTAGGGCAAAAAGGTTTTTTTTTGTTGTTTTTTTGTTTTGTTTTGTTTTGTTTTTTTGGGGGGTGAGGCAATTGGGGTTAAGTGACTTGCCCAGGGTCATACAACTAGTATGTGTCAAGTGTCTGAGGCTGGATTTGAACTCAGGTCTTCCTGACTCCAGGGCCAGTGCTATATCCACTGTGCCACCTAACTGTCCCCTGGAAAAAAGTTTTGAATGTCCCTTGATCTGCCCGAAACAGTTGGAAAGTTTCAGATAGAATGGTGTGATCTTGATCTTGCTGTTTCATGAAAAAGGAGATGTAATGCAGATTGCTCTTTGAGTGTGATGAAGTAGACCAAAATGACTTCTGGGCATGACTTGTGGTGGCAGCAAAATGGCAAAATAGCAATATGGAAACTAGAACAATGAAGATAATATAAAGACTTCAGGAGCAGAGTAACAGTACCTAGTGTATGTGTGTGTGTGTGTGTGTGTGTGTGTGTGTGTGTGTGAGAGAGAGAGAGAGAGAGAGAGAGAGAGAGAGAGAGAATGAATGAATTGATGCATGATGTAGTAGGGAGTTGGCAAAGGAGACATGAGGGCCTACTATTAGCAGGCAGTTGGTAAAAGTCAGTTGGAATGTTGAAACATTGTATGATATACAAGTTCCAGGTGAAGAGGAAATCTTTATTTTGCCAACCATTCGGGTCCCATCCAGGGTACATAAATCATGTGGATTAGTGGATTATACAAATATTTTAGGAGAGTTGGCCTGTCTATCAGAAGGATGGAGGCTTCTTGACATGTTCATGTACTTTGGGTCTTCCCTCTTGGAGAGTGGGTAAACTGAGGCAGTTATGATACATTTTAATTTGCTTCTATGAATTCTTCATATCAGTAAGCCAGACTATTCTCTTCTGTATATATTGCACTGGCATGGTTTTATTCATATTGTTTTCCTATGTCCTACTACTGCCTATGGTACTAGAACCAGAGGTAAGGGAAGTTCTTGATGGTATATGGGTTTAAGCGATATTTTTTCTACATTTTTTAATGTATTAAATAAGTTATTCTATGTCTGTTGCCTTGTGTCCTTGTAGGGGAGCTAGTGCTGTCCATTTAGTGGGAATGCCAGATACTCCCAACTGCAGTTGAGAAGGGGAAGATGAACCTGAGAAAGAAATAGGAGTTTCCTTAGGTTCTTCATATGTGGAAGTTCCCTCTGAAACATAATTCTAGCTTTTGTCTTTCCTGTCTTAATTTTCAGGATTATCACATATACTTTACAGACAGATACTTAGGGAAGTGGATAAAATGCTGGTCCTGGAGTCAGGAAGAACTGAATTCAAATATATCCTCAGATACGAGCTGTGTGACCCTGGGCAAGTCATTTAACCCCTGCCTCAGTCTCCTCATCTGTAAAGTCGGGATTATATTAGCACCTACTTCCCAGATTTGTTGTGAGCCTCGAATGAGAAAATAATTATAAAGTGCTTAGCCCAGTATCTAGCACATAGTATTATGTAAATGTTCTTATTATTATTACTTAAAACAAAAAAGAAAATAAACCATTATTTCTTTTTTAAAATTTAATTTAATTTTTTTGCAGGGCAATAAGGGTCAAGTGACTTGCCCAGGGTCACACAGCTACTAAGTGTCAAGTATCTGAGGCCAGATTTGAACTCAGGTTCTCCTGAATCCAGGGTTGGTGCTTTATTCACTGTGCCACCTAGCTGCCCCTAATTTTTTTTTTAATTTCCAGTTACATGTAAAGAAATTTCTTTGAGTTCCAAATTTTTCTCCCACCCTCCCTTTCTCCCCTCCTTCCCAAGACAAAAAGCAATTTTTTATATGTTATACATTACAATCATGTTAAACATTTTTCCACATTAGTCATGTTGTAAGAGAAGAATCAGAACAAAAGGAAAAATAAGCAAGACAGACTAAACAACAATAACAACAAAGCAACAACAAAAGTGAAAACAGTATGCTTCAATCTGCCTTCAGACTCCATAGTTCTTTTTCTGAATGTGGAGAGCATTTTCCACCATGAGTCTTTTGACATTATCTTGGATCATTGTATTACTGAGAAGAGTTAAGTATATCACAGTTGATCATCACACAATGTTGATACTCTGTACAATGTTCTCTTGGTTCTGCTCATTTCACTCAGCATCAATTCATGTAAGTCTTTCCAGGTTTTTCTGAAGTTCATCTACTTATCATTTCTTACAGCACAATAGTATTCCATTATATTCATATACCACAACTTGTTCAGTCATTCCCCAGTTGATGGGCAACCCCTCAATTTCCAATTCTTTGCCACCACAAAAAGAGCAGCTATAAATATTTTTGTACATGTGGGTCCTCTTCACTTTTTTATGATCTCTTTGGGATACACACTTAGTAGTGGTATTGCTGGGTCAAAGGATAAACTATAATTTCTTTAGAAATATTTCATATTCCAACCTTTCCCTGAGTCCCCCTTATAGTGTGAATTAGTGAATTTTTGTTGGGATTGGCCAGAACTAGTTAGTGAACAGTGTCTTAATGGCAGAGTTCATCAAGTTGTTTTTTTTTTAAATCAAATTACACATTTGTGTGTAGTATGTGGTAAACATTTTATAATTTGTATTATCTCACTTCAGTCTACGAGGTGGGTACTAAAGGTATTATTATTCCCATTTTATATATGAGGAAACAAGCTCCAAGAAATAAAATGAACTTCTCATGATCACATGGCTAGTAAGTGCAGAAAGCTTAACTCGGGTCTTCTTGACTAAATTCCACCACTCTCTTGAGTAACAGAAATATATTTACTTTGTATCATGATTTGGCTTATGTGTGTGTTTGTGTGTGTGTAACTGATTATATTTCTTACCCATGGATCTGCATATTTTCTTGGTTTCATGATATGATTCCAAAGGTTTGGGTGGCATTGGTGATCATAGGTGATCGTATATATGTTGGAGACTATGGAGCTTTTAACTGGGCCCAACATTCTTTTGAACCCATGGGACTGTTTGAAAGAGATGCTGCTGTGGACCCCAGTTCAGAAGTATTTATCTTTGGAAAGGGGGTGTGACATGTTGCCAAACTCAAGTACTGCCGTTTCTCTTTTTCAAAGAAATAGGCACTTCCAGTCTGCTCTTGACACTCTCATTCTTTATATCAATTAAAAAAAGAAAGAACGCAATGGTTTCTTGGCTCTATCAGTATTTCTTTCTCTAGTCTAGCTTGAGGAAACTTTATTTTCTTCTTTTACTTTACTGTAGGTTGTTCCTACTACTGTTATACAAATGACAGGATGATTAAGGGAACTAAAATGAAGAGAATGTCTATTTTGCCTCCGTTGACAAAGTGGTAAAAGTAACTAGATGTGAAATTACACTTATTTTCAAGTTTAATGTCCCTTATACATTTCCTGTCCTTTGCCTCACTTCCTCTTCTTCTAACTCCCACTCCTACCCTGGCCATCCATGTCATTTACCATAACTTTCCAACCCTGAAAAATACAGACATCTCTTTGGGGGTTAATTCTAACATAAAAGAAAGCTGTATGAGATGTCAGGGCTCAATTAGAAATTAAATAAGACTGTAATTAAAAAAAACCCATGTGAACAACAATCTGAAAGCTTGTCAGGGAATGTTGGTTTGGGCTTCATTTGACATGGATTACAATAATGGAAGCATAGAGCAGAGCCTTTTAAGCACTTCTACCCATTAGCCTCATCAAGTAATTGGAACCTTGTAGGCATTGCTAACAACAGAGGATAAATCCTTGGCAAGGGAGAAGCACATTTTACACTTCTGGGCTTGGCTGCAGAGAAACATGCACTGATGAATTCCCTATAGATTTGTGGACATTCCAAGCCCAGGAGGAGAGAGTTGGATGGAGGTAGTGATGGAATGCCTGTGATTTGCTTAAACGAACACGTCATTTCATTTCTACTTGGTTCTTTTGGCTCATTGAGAGTAGAATGGGATCTCAGTGGGCCATGTGACAGGAATCTCAGTACATATATTTCTCAGAAAATACTATTTCTTGAAAATTTGAATTAAAAAAAATCCTGAGTGGAGAAGCAATAACAAGAAATGTCATTTTAACCAGATTGTTAAAGAAACAGATTTCTGTTCAAAAGGAGGGAAAATGAAGAAATGAGAATGTGAGAAAGTCCCCCCCACCTCACCCAAATGAAATCGGGAATATATTTCCAAAAGCTTTTCTTAGCATTTAATGTGAAGAATTCTGTGTTTTTAAGTGACATCCTTTTTGTAAAGGTCATACTTTTCCCTCAACTGTTCATATTTATTAGGGTTTCTTGATTCAAGAAAGAGTAAATCACTATCATACAAATTTTAGGTCAGGTTTAAAAAAAACCAATTTTTCAAATGTATTTTTGGGTCAACTTTATTTTTTTATTTTAGAGATGAAATTGTCAGTTACTTTTTACCACTTGTGTGAAAGAGAAACTATTTCAGTTTAATTTTTTTCTTTTAGTTTATGGTTTAAAATTTACTGTGTTAACTATAAGACTTATGAATTACAGCTTAAAATGATTTGAAACTAGATTCAGAAGAGTAACTTCCTTTTCTGGGAGGTTTTTATACTCATTTTTGCCTTTGATGAGAAGTATGGGAGAACTTGTCAGAAAAAATGACCAGATGTTATTCTATCTCCAAGGAAGCTAGACCAAAGATAGAAGCATGGCTAAGAGGTGTAAACTTTACCAGGAGGGATATTGAATGAGATTGTTGTCATCAAGCAGTACTTAGGCACTGAAAAAAAAAAAAAACATTCATGGGGGAGATTGCAGGTTCTTGGTTTCTGATGATCCTTAAAATAGGAGAAATACCCCCCTAACAGGAGTTTTAGAGGCTGTTCTGGATAACAGTAGTACATTGGATATGATTCTCTTGATTTAGGAAGACTTTACAGGATATGTAAGTTAAAATCAAATTACTTTCAATTCATCCTGTCTCTGGTTACTTTTATTTGTTGGATTATTAGCTTTGTGTTTAGCATGCTAGTTTGGAGCTGGTAAACTAAAGAATGAAGAAGTTTCATTTCTCTTGACCAAAGGACCTGCAAAGAAGGTCTTGTTTTTGGTCCTTTCCTGAAACAGTGGAAAGCAAGAACCAGGGGAACATTTGAATAAAGTAGGATGGATAAAATAGAAGTGTAAGTATATGGCATAAAAAGACACTGCTTCAATTTGAGAAGTGAAACTGAAAAGGGTTGAAAAGGGTTGTCTTAGATGCATTCAAAGAAAGTATGTTCTGATAGCAAAATTCTATCCTTTCACAAGAGAAATTATGGAATCCTTGCGAATGAAAGGGATCCTCAAAGCCTTGGATGCTGTGAGCTCCTACATCCCTTTTCTTCTCCCAACATTTTTTATTATTATTTTTTCACAGTCTCTCCCTTTAGAATATCACATTCGAAACCATGATATTTTTTAGCTTCAAGAACTTAGTAAAAAACTACAACTCCCAGAAGTATATGTCAGTCTTTTACCCTCAAAGAGGAAGCATTATACTATGATCCTATGAGTTCTTTATTTTCAATAAAACATGTATTTGTTGTACACAGGGAAATTTGTTATCATTACCATTACCAAATATTTATAAGATCCCTTTCCCAAAAAAGTTGAAAATTTACTTCTTTGTCCAAAAAGACCCTGTTTAGATCATGTTATTCTGAGGTGAAATTAGGGGACATTTTATTGTCTCTTGTTAGAGGCATTATCTGTAGTCAGGTGGACTGAGTTTAGCTGAAGATTGAAACTGAGAATTTTTGAGTTCTAATTTTTACTCTATTTTTTGCTTAACTCCTCAGGATATGGCTAATTAAATTAAGGCTAGTTGTGGCACCCTGTCTTCAGAGGAACATTTTAAACAGTTAGTCAAAAAGCATTTATTAAGTCCCTTCTATCTGCTGGGAATACAAAAAAAAAAAAAAGAAAGTAAAAAAGACAAGATGCATATGACTATGTACAAATAAAATAAATACTGGATAGCATAAAGTGGAGCTATTCCCAGAAGGAAGGCACTAGGATTAAGGTGGAATGGAATTGGCTCCTTAGAGAAGGCAGGGTTTTAGCTGGGACTTGAAAGAATGACAGGAGATGGAGATTGGCTAAGGATTACAAACAAACTTTTCAAATTCAAAGAGCTATTTGAATATTGGACAATAACATTATTTGGCATTGCTCATCTTAGAAGGCACCAAGAAAACCATAATTACTCCATTAAGCGGTTAAGAAGACTTTCAGCTTTGAAACAATGGGTGTTATGCAGATGCATTCTATAATATAGACTTCTAACTTTTTGTGATCTGTGATACACACTGTGGTTCATTACTCCCTCTGTTCCTCCCATGATAAATAAGTCTGATTTTGTTCTTTCAGGTGTAAGGGGCTAAAATCCTAGCTATACTGTCCCAAAATATCTGAGTGGTCGCCAATAAATTAGAAGCTTTAGCAAGAGTATTTAAGTATTTAAGTATTTATTAAAGAGCATTAGGATCTAATGATCATAGAGAAAGTAAAAATCTAACTATTTCTAAGAGACCCCATCATCCGACCTGCCATGGTGAGGTCAGGAACCAAAAAAGGACCAGCACTTCCTTCTTCCTCCTAGAAGCCTCCTGTGAAACTGGAAACACCCCATCCACATGCACACAGAGCTCCAAGCTCATTGGCTGGTAGCTTTGATAGACAGTACCCACGAGCAAATGTCACTTCCTGACACCAAGGAAAAGCCGCATGGCTTGCCCTCAGACGCCTCTCCTCATGGCGGAGCTTTCCTATAGTAAGTCTCCAGCAGGTAGCCTCACTCCAATTGTTACACAGTCCAACAATAAAGGTAATTTGGCCATTAGCCATATTTGGCCATATTGAGGTGAGTACTTCTATCAATGACCAGAAGGAATGGATAAAAAGGCATGCATGTATCATGCGCATGTGTGTCTATACATGTATATATGTATGTTGCCCCTGTAGGTGATGTGTGTGCATATGGGTCCATCTAGAAGTGGCTCTGTAGGGAACTGGGAACACATATCTCTAGAGTCTTCTCCAACTACCCCTCTCCAAGGAAGACTTCGATTGCTTCTGGGAAAGGAGTAGGAGATTGAGGCCACGTGGTTGACCAATCTGCTTTCCTCAGAGAAGGGACTAGATTAGTCTAGCATTATATTCATCACCCTATAATTATTGTTAGTCTAGGAGAAATTATTTTTAGGTTCAAGCCACCCTCCTGATTGCTGTATTTTAATGCTGAAGGAGTACCCCAAGCTATTTATCTAAAATCTTGTTTCCCTTCCCATCAGATGCCAGTTGCAAAAAAGATCATCACACATAGTGAATAGCAAATAAACCCATGTATCCAAGCTAATAGCAAGCAGAAATCAGATAATTTATATAGATGGCATAAACAAGATAATATATAGAATGAATATCTCTATATATTCAACTGTATCTCTAGCTATATATTCAACTCAGCTCAACCAAGAGATATCCCCTACCTCACTTGAAGTGAAATTCCCCAAAGTCTCTAGTGTAGTAAGCTGGGGAAAAGGATTTGAGTGTGGTACTGGCTCTTTTACATGCTGGCAAGATTTCTTTCTTCCAACATTTCTCCTTGAAGAGAATCTAGAATCACATGGATCCTTTCTCGAAGCCAGAAGATATAGGATCTTTCCTCTCTTGAGCTCTTGTGAACTCTGCCTTTCCTGCAGGCAAGGAGCATGGGATAATCATTCTCCATCAATGAAGAGAATCTTATGCAAATTCAGCTTCTAATATGTGCCAGGTAAGGGGATTGTTAAATTCTGGGGATACAAGTATAAAATCCAGACAGCTCTCATGGAGCTTACTTTATCATAAGTGGAGACAGTACATACAGGGAGATGGTAGCCATGGAAGGGTGTTTTTGTCTGAGGAACTGAAGTAGCACTGGTGTGCATAACTATTAGGCAGCTGATTGTTGGCTTTTTGAGAATCACTGATAGTTTCAACTTGAGTAATATTGCCATGGCATGAGGTGGAAAAGGAGGGAGGGAGAGAGGCAAGGAGGGAGGGACGGAGAGAGAGGTAGAGGGGGAGGGGCAGGGGGAGAGGGAGAAAGAGATGGCAACATGCCTGAGGTTGAAACAGTCTGGCTAGATATAGGAAGTTAGGTGAATTTGCACTCCTTCCCTGGTTAATCAAGCTTATCTCCATGATGGAATTCCAAAGCTAAACAGGCTAATTCTCCCAGGGATAAATAGAAACAAAATATCTTTTTCTTCCCTTCTCTCCCCCTCTCCCTCCCCCTCTTTTTAATAGTACAGTTTCATTGGTGGCAGGTGAAAGGAGATAGAATTAAGCCATATAAGGATCAGTTAGAGGAAATGGATATCCTTAGTGGGGAGAAGAGAAGACTTAGAAACCCAATAACTGTCTTCAAGTACCTGAAGGGTTGTCATGTGTGAGAGCCAACTTCAATGATTTCTGTTTGCTGTTTGCTATTCACTCTGTGTGACGGCCTTTGTGTTACTGGCATTTGGTGGGAAGGGAAACAGGCTTTTGGATATAGAGCTTGAAGTATTCCTGTCCTATTAAATTTACTCTATTTGATGCCAATGGGCAAAACTAGGAAAATGGATGTAAATTACAAAGAGAGACAAGTTTAAGAGAAGAAAAATCTCACTAATTGTCGGAGCTAAGCAACAGTTGATGGTCTGCCCAGGGAAATGGATTTCCCTCTTGCAAGAGGTCTTTAAGCAAAGTTTGGGTGACCAATTTTTGGTTATATAATAGAGGATATCCTTGTTCAGACATTGGGTGAACTAAATAGCTTTGAGGATCCCTCCTCCTTTGAGATAGTGTGATTTTGCCAGAATTGCCCCTAACACCTTTCCTTTGTGTGGGGAGGGTGGTCTAGTATTGATTTCCTGATTTTTGTATTAGAGGTTGAGTTTCTGGCTTTCCTAAGTTTTTCATTCTATCTGAACTTGGCCCAGTCCAATCAATGCAAAGAACAAAAAAACAAAAAACCCAAAACAACGAACCTCTGTATTTAAAATCACTGTCACATAGTAATAGATAAGACCTAGGCAGATAATCCTTAGCACACAATTTAACAAATAAACCAAGCAAGTCTGTGCATACACACACCCATTTCCCCCCAAGAAACACTTTCTTTTCACTCCTTTCATTTCCCCAGCCTTCACAGCCATGCTGATATTTCCTAGAGATAAACCCACACAATTTGTATTTTGCTGGGGGGGGGGAGGGGGGAAGGGTGGGAAAAGTTTTGATTGAAGTAAAATGTCTTCTGTTGAAAGCATCATTCTTGAGCAATGACCTTTATTTCTTTGTTTTCCAGTTAGCAAAAGATCAATTCTTTAATACCCATGAAGAAAACAGATGCTAATCATGCCCAAACCAGAGGTCCAGTAACAGAGTCAATAGCTTTCAATACTATTGTGTCATCTCAAGGCAAATTGACCCATGGTGTCAGCCAAAAGAAGGCTTTTTGTGGGAAAGATGGAGGCAAGCTTTCATGATTGTTTCTAAGGTCAAATCTAGGAAGAAAGACTTCACCGTTAGATCTCTTTATGTGATAATCATTTTCAGCAGATATTTTGCTGCCAAGAATGGGCAGTGGAGGTTATTATAAGGAAAAAAATGCTTATAGCTCCTTCTGCTAAAAGGAAACATCCAGGGAAGGAAATTTCTGTAGCTAGACACATGAAATGTCTTCCTCCCTGGAGGAACCTTGAGAGGCATTGTTAAAACCCCTGTTAACCTACCTTTAAAGAATCTGCTTTTAAATTTCAGCCAATAGACTGTTTAGTTGCTCTGGTTCAACCTTTAGAGGAGCTCCTATTTCTTCTGTCACTAGGAAGTCTAGGCTCAAGTACCTATCTTTTTGAACTTCAGCAAGTCGCTGAACCTCTCTCTGGCAGGCAATCATGTTTTACACTATTGTACCCTGACTGTGAGTGAGAGAAACATCTTGGTTGATAACATTTAAATATGTGTTACTATGTTTACTTTGGAGTTAATCGTCATAATAAGAATTTTGAGTGGAGTGTATCAGATTCTAATTTCTCACCAAATTCATTCCCGAAGCCTAGAGAAAAACACCCAGATTTCCCTGAGGTACATCAGCCTTATCAAGAGAACATACCAAGATGCACACATAATTCTCACAAAGAACTAAACAATGGGTATACTCCCAAACTACCTTGGGTTTGGGGCTGAAAAGTCTACTTTTAGACTTTTTCCTAAGTGACCGTACCTAAGCAGCATCAGAATCATACTTTTCCATATTCCATTTTAGCAGAACCACAGTTGATCGTCTCAGTACCATTTTCAGCACTTATGGAGTTTCCTTATAGACATTGTGTTAGCACAGCAAAGAAAGGCAAAATAGCTGAACCATGGGAGGAGGAAGTGAGCAGGTGTAGACATTGAATTATGATTCTTCCTTGAGCATTTTCATCCATGCTAAGAACACATTCGATCAAAATATTTAAGTGGAGAGAAACAACCTTGTTTATTTTGCTACTGTGCTGGTCTGGGGTCCATAAGAATCTCCATTTTCTGGGTTTGTGTGTCTTGCTGGCACATCTCTCATTCTGGTAAGGTAACTCAGAGATGTCCTGGATGTAATTCTTTGAGCAATTTTTTGTTTGTTTGTTTATTTATTTATTTTTTTTAGTGAGGCAATTGGGGTTAAGTGACTTGCCCAGGGTCACACAGCTAATAAGTGTTAAGTGTCTGAGGCCGGATTTGAACTCAGGTACTCCTGACTCCAGGGCCGGTGCTCTATCCACTATGTCTTCTAGCTGCCCCCTTTGAGCAATTTTTGTACCCACAGGTATACTATCAAGTTGTTTTGAGGTCCAGGCATATTCTGAAATGCTGAAAAACATCTGTGTTCATTCTTTAGTGTCAATGAAATCCTTAATCTCCATAATCTTTATTGTATATAAGGTGTATAAGGTATGAGTTACTGGACGTTGAGTTTTTTGGAAATTAAGCCCAGTGTTCTCTCACAGCCCTGAGCTATGTACTTCACCCAGCCCAGCAGTTTCTAAGAGACCCTGTCCCTTGCTATGCTATTTTAACAAATGAACTTCATAGGGCCAATGCCTTGTAGGAACCTTTTAAAGTATGAGATAGCTCTCTACAGGGACCAGGGTGGTAGAGTGAAACGTGTACCAAGAGCTGGGGGGAAGAAGGGAGGGAAATTGATATGCTTGGTGTTGAGACCATCAACTGTGGTTCTTTTAAAGCAGAATATGAAAAAGCATAATTCTGGTACTGCCTAGGAACCCTTCCTTTCTTCTTTTGTTCCTTTGTTCCTTTGTTCCTTCCTTCCTTCCTTCCTTCCTTCCTTCCTTCCTTCCTTCCTTCCTTCCTTCCTTCCTTCCTTCCTTCCTTCCTTCCTTCCTTCCTTCCTTCCTTCCTTCCTTCCTTCCTTTTTCCCTTCCTTCCTAATAAACAAGTCTGGCAAAAAAAGAAAAATAAGTATACACAGCATCTTATCATTGGTGGGCAGATAGACCTACCAGTTAGTCAATGGCTAATAATAGATCTAGATGATAGGGGCAGCTAGGTGGTGCAGTAGATAGAACACTGGGCCTGGAGTAAGAAAGATTCATCTTCTTGTGTTAAAAGCTGGCCTTAGACACTTACTAACTGTGAGATCCTGGGAAAGTCACTTAACCCTGTTTGCCTAAGTTTCCTCATCTGTCAAATGAACTAAAGAAGGAAATGGCAAACCACTCCAGTATCATTGCAAAGAAAACCCCAAAAGAGGTTATAAAGAATTGGACGTGATTGAAAAACGACTGAATAACAACAAAAGATCTACACGAAGGATCAATAAATAGTGTTGGTAGGAATTTTAAACCCAGGGATCTGTGAACTTGAATGGGAGAAAATTCCATCTCCATTTTTAATAGTTTTTGTAAACTTTCCTTTGTAATACTATATATTTTATTTTATACATTTAAAAAAATTATTCTGAAAATGATTAAGTTTCACCAGAATGCCAAAGAAGTCCATAACAGAAAAAGGGTTAAGAATACCTGGTTTTGTGCATTAAGATCAGGGTTTAGAATTTATGGAAATGTTGGCTGTTTCTCCACCATTCTCTATTCTTTGCATCTAGAAGGCATATGGAAGTCCCATTAGAGCCTACTTGGCTAGAAAGAACTTTGAGAACAACCTAGGTAAGCTTCCTATCTTGAGTAGGATTGGTGAGAAAGCTATCTTCAAAGAGTAGTAAACACAAAATTTTCTTTCTTTCTTTTCCATCTCTCTCTCTCTCTCTCTCTCTCTCTCTCTCTCTCTCTCTCTCTCTCTCTCTCTCTCTCTCTTGGGCGGGGCAATGAGGGTTAAATGACTTGCCCAGGGTCACACAGCTAGTAAGTATCAGGTATCTGAGGCCTTCTTTGAACTCAGGTCCTCCTGAATCCAGGGCCTACGCTTTATCCACTGCACCACCTAGCTGCCCCCACAAGATTTTCTTAACAATATTATTTGTAATTGCGCCTCAGCCCCCAACCACCACCACCATAACAACAACAACAACAACAAAAGCCCAACAACAACAAACTGTAAGCAACCTAAATACTAACCAATGAAGGAATTAATTGAGGCACATAGGAGTCAAGGTGAAAATAAGAATGAAGTATGAAGAATGATGAATATAAGGAAATATGGAAAGATGAGTATAAATTAATTCTTAGTGAAAAAAGTCAGAACCAGAAGAATAGAATACACACTAATTAAAAATATAGAAGAGTAAAAGTGAATAGAGAAGAAATGGACTAAGAAAGAACCCTGAGGGAAATTTAGAGGGAGTGACTAAAAAAAATGTCATGGCATTTTGTAGATTGAATTTCAATTATTTAAATGGAAATAGTTGCAAAGCAATTGTAATGAATTTTATTGATGTTCCATATTGTTTATCATATATCTTAGGAAAAGGGGGAAAAGAGTCCTGGGCACACAAATATTTAGTACCACAAGACTGAAGATGACATCCTAAGTTTTATTTGGGTCCAGCTCTTTGTCATGGGACCTCAGAGTACTAGCAGGAGATTTGGATAGAGATATTTAATGAGGAATGGGGGAGAACTACTGTTCTGAAGCAATAATATTATTTTTAGTATTTTTTTGGGGGGTGCAGGGCAATGAGGGTTAAATGACTTGTTCAGGGTTACATAGCTAGTAAGTGTCAAGTGTCTGAGGCTGGATTTGAACTCAGGTCCTCCTGAATCCAGGGCCAGTGCTTTATCCACTGTGCCACCTAGCTGCCCCCATGAGTTAGCATCTGTTAAAAGGGGAAATGGTGACTTAATTCAATAGGTTAATGCCTGTGTGCCTAGCACTGTGCAAGAAATGGCTGGTGAGACAATAGAAGGGTTAGTTAGCAGTTGTGAGAAGCACTGGTCTTGGACTCAGTTCTGCAATCAAATCCTGTCATTGCCACTTACCTCTGTGACCTTGGAAGGTCAATTTATGTCCCTAGGTCTCAGTTTGTTCATCTGTAAAATGAAGAGGCAAGACTAGTTTATCAATCAATAAATATTTTTTAATTGCCTACTACTTGCCATGTGTGCTGCTAGATTTTGGAAACACAAAGACAAAAATGTTCTATTTGGGGGAAGAACATGTACACATGGAGGGTGGCTAGGTGGCACAGTGGATGGAGCACTGGAAGGCTCATCTTCCTGAGTTAAAATATGGCCTCAGACACTTACTAGCTGTGTGACCCTGGGTAAGCCACTTAACCCTGCTTGCCTCAGTTTCTCATCTGTAAAAGGAACTGGGAAAGGAAATGGCAGACCACTCTATTTATCTTTGCCAAGAAGATCCCAAATGGGGTCACAAAGAGTCAGATATGACTGAAATGATGGAACCACAACAATGTGTCCATGTAGAAGTATATACAAAGAAAATGCAAGGTGACTTCCTTGGGGAGGCACTTAATACCTGGGAAGATCAGAAGAAAGCACAGTATAGCAGATGGCTTCTGAGCTGAACTTTAAAGGAAACTAGAGGTTTGAAGGGGCAGGAGGGAGGAGGGAGGACATTACAAATATGGGAGACAAGTCTGTTCAAAGGCCCAGAGATGGGAGACAGAGACTCCTATGTGAGGAAGAGCAAAAGGGGCAATTTGGTTGTGAAGAGGAATAATATACAAGATTGGAAGGGGAGGTTGAGGTCAGGTTTTATATTTGATCTTAGAGGAAATGGGGGGCCACTTTCTTTTTTTTTTTTGCAGGGCAATGAGGGTTAAGTGACTTGCCCAGGGTCACATAGCTAGTAAGTGTTAAGTGTCTGAGGTCGGATTTGAACTCAGGTCCTCCTGAATCCAGGGCCAGGGCTTTATCCACTGTGCCACCTAGCTGCCTCCGCCACTTTCTTAATTAGAAAATTTTCTTGGCTAGACTTGTGCTTTAGAAATGTCATTTTGGCAGCTATGTGGGTAGTGGTTTATAAAGGGGGCAGGCAATTAAGCCATGATTACCTCCTATTGTTCAAACAAGAAGTAATGAGGATGGTGACCAAGTAATTGGAGAAGAGGTGATGGATGCAAGAGGTTCTGTGCTAGTAGAACTAATAAGACTTTGCAACCAAGTGGATATGAGAGGTGTGGAAAAATGAAAACCTGAGGATGTTTCTCAAGTTGCAAAACTGAATGACGGGAAGGTTGGTGGTGGAATAGGGAAGGATGCAAGAGGCGGATTTTTAGAGAAAGATTTGAGATCACTATGGGATGTTCAGTTGGAGATCTAGTACTGGAACTCATGAAACAGACAAGGGCTAAATCTCCTAGGCACTTTTTATTTCTAAATCTTATGATGGTAAATAAATTTAATAATCCCCACCTCCAAGGACTTTACCATGTTGAGGAAACAAGACAACTTACATGAAAGAGTTGAAGTTCTGAGGATCAACACCTAATACCAAAGGATTTATGGTTTCATCAGTTTGGGGAGCTCCAGCTAACCTTTTCAGTTATGGACATTACAACTGTGACTTATAGACAAATTGCTAGGGAGTTGTTGGAGGCACATAGATGTTGTGTCTTATCAAGGGACACATCTAATAAGTGTCAGAGGTGGGATCTGTACCCAGCTCTTCCTATTTCCAAACCCAGCACCCTTGTCACACTATATACTGCTGCCTGCAAGAGTTGATGTTCCTTTCAAAAGTGAACCATTGGCTATTTTCCCTTTATTTTACTTGGGCCATAGAAATTATCGTTATTAAATATTATAATCCATGTGAATTGCTGGGGGATCTCTGGGAGAGAGAAACTCTAAGCAGATTTTAAGGAGTATTGTGACAATTAAGGTAAACACATTTGTTTAATTATGAAGTGAGTTCCCAAGGCCCAAGTCCCTAACCGCAGGAGTTTATGAGAATAAAACTGTTATCTCCCTAGCCTTGTGGATAGATTGGTGCCAGTGCGACAATATGGATATAATGACTATTGTTCTTAGGAGACCAGTGTTCTGAAATATTATTATTATTATTTTATTGGTATTAAATATTATTATTATTTTATTGTTAAAATAATAGCATATTTTATAGTACCTCAAACCTTGTAAAAAGATATGCCCTCTATTACCTTATCTCTTTTCATCCCAACACCTCAAATCTGAGAAACTTCAAAATTTATATTGACTGAATTGCCAAATGTTTCAGTGGGTTGTTCATATCAACAAAGGAAAAAAAAAGAGAGTGGGAAGAGGGGGCTTCTTATGGTCTCTGGGTACTGCTCAAGGGTGGGTTGGTAAGGGCAGCAGATTTTGCTGCCACCCCTGAAGGCAAATTATCTTCTGTGAAGATACCCACCAGAGCATCACACCTGGAGGTATTTTCTAGTCCATTTTATCTTTGCCAGAGCCCAACTGTTTAAATAGTTTTTTTGTTTTATCTGTTCACAGAACAGCTTGGTGCTTCTAAGAAGGCTTTTTATCCTCACCTCCATTTCTCTGGTTGTGGAAAATAATGTGCCTGCCCCAATTTAGGAAAAAAACCTGACCTTTCCAGTTTTTCCCAATTTTTTCTTATCCACTCAGTGTTCTGAAGAGGCCAATTATGTTTCTTTTTGATGGTGAAATGTTAAATTTTCTCTTAAGACTTTTTTGCAAAGTATGGGTTTTCCCCCCTCAAATCTAGCAACGTATTCTATTTGATCCTCTCCAAGCTGACAGTCTCAGAACTTGTCATTTTTCTCACAGATCAAAGGGAGGCCCCAGTTTCAATGGACCATAAACTGTCAGATTCATCCCATGCAGAGTGGTCATTTTCATTCAGGCCTTGTTTATTTCATAGAATAATCAATAGCAATAGCCTTAGGCCCTGCTGTTGGCAAAATGGTAAAGATCCCCAGAGTCCCTTCTCAGGCCTTTACACCCTTCATGACACTGTATCCCCATCTCTTCCTCATTGATCCAAGCCTCCTTTTGATCTGGTCTTTTCATTTTGTATGGGTTTTATAGTTGTGGGTGACTTCTTAGCTCACAGACATTGAGCCACACAGAATCTCAGCTCAAAGAAAACTTATCAATCGTTTAGCTTAAACCTCTCATTTTGGAGACAAGGAAACTGAGGCCCAGAGAGTTTGGGTGACTTGCTGAAGGCTACACAAATATTGCTTATCAGAGCCTGGACTAGAGCCGATATCTGCTGGCTCTCAGGTCAGCTTTCCACAATTCTACAGTAATTGAAAGCAATGATATTAGTTTGAATACCATGTAGGCTGGTTACTTTTCTTTAGAATATCATCTCACTGCAAGTAGGGATTGGTTCATTCTTTCCCCAGGGCCAAACATGGTTATTATAATTATATAACATTAGGTATTTTTTGTTATTCTATTCATTACATTGTTATAATTATTATACACCCTATTTTTAGTTCCCCTTACTTTATTTTGTATCATTTCATATGTTTTCTCATACTTATTCATTGTTTCTTATGGGATTTTAATACTCCATTGTATTCACATCCCAATTTGTTCAGTGATTCCTCACTTGATGGGTATCTGCATTGTCTTTGATCATTTGTGACTACAAAACATGTCGTATGGATATTTTGATATTTATAGGATCTTTTCTGTCTTTGGATTTTTGAGTTAAAGTGTATGAACATTTTGGGCATTAGGCTAATTGTGCCCATTCACAATTCAATGACATTGTAGAAGGAGAACAATATGGAATTTATCATTGTACTTCAAATGTAAAAAAAAATATTCTGTAGAGGACTGCTATTCATCTGAACATGGAACTTGAGGATCTTCACTTAGAAAGAGTAGATACTTATCACAGTGATCAGTAAAAATCAGCATGAGTTCAATGAGAGCACATTAATGCCAAACTAACTGAATTTGTCTCCTTAAGACCTACCCCCAAAAAAAGACTTTAGGAAGTATTTATTGAATGAATGATGATTAGATACTCCTTTCCTCTTCCTTTTTTGCAGGCAGGTGCCCTATGTACTTAAGTCAAGTCAAGAAACATTTATTAAGTATTTAGTATATTCCAGGCAAGGTCTAAATGCTGAGGGTACAAAAATGTTTAAAAAAAAAAGATAGTCCATGTTTTCAAATGGCTCACCTTTTAATGGATTAGACAACGAGGTAGATACAAGATGCCCGTAGAGTAGGCGGAAGACATTCTGAGTGGGGGAAGGCATTAGCAGGATTTGAACAGTTTTGAAGGAAGTCAGGGAAATGAAGAGATGTAGATGAGGAGGAAGAGCAATACAGGCATGAGGGAGATAGCATGTGCAAAGGTACATGGATTTAAGGAGCTCTTAAGTAGGTCAGTGTAGCTGGACTGTAGATCATGTGAGGAAAATTAAAGTGTAAGAAAACTGGAAACGTAGAAAGGGACTAGGTTATGAAGAGCTTTAAACGACAAGCAAAGAAAATGATATATGATCCCTACAGTCATGGGAAGCCACTAGAGCGCATGGAACAGTGGGGAGATGGGGTCAGACCTACACTATAGGAAAGTACTGTTAGCAGCTAAGTGAATGATGGATTGGAGGGGGGATAGACTTGAGAAACAGGGAGCCAAAAGTAGGTTATTGCAATAGTCCAGGTGGGAGGTGATGAGGGACTAAACTAGGGCTGTAGTGGTGAAAGTGGAAAGAAGGGAACATATAGCATTTAAGAAGTGTGAGGGGGCAGCTAGGTGGAGCAGTGGATAGAACACCAGCCCTGGAGTCAGGAGGACCTGAATTCAAATCTGGCCTCAGACACTTGACACTAGCTGTGTGACCCCAGGAAAGTTACTTAACCCTCATTGCCCTGCAAAAAAAAAAAGAAAGAAAGAAAAAGAAAGGAAGGAAGGAAGGAAGAAAGAGAGAGAGAGAAAGAAAGAGAAAAAAAGAGAGAGAAAGAGAGAAAAAGAAAGAGAAAGAGAGAGAAAGAAAGAGAGAGAGAGAAAGAAAGAGAGAGAAAGAAAGAAAGAAAGAGAAAGGTGAAAGTAGAAGCAATAAGATTTGGCAACAGATTAGATATTTGAAATGAATTGGAGTCAAAGAAAATATCAAAGTTGTGAGGCTGGGTGAATGGGACAGTGGTGGTACCTTCAACAGTAATAGGAAAGTTGGGAAGAGGGAAGAATTTTGGGAGAAGTTTGAGATGCCTATGGAACATCCAATTTGAGGTGCCCAAAGTCAGTTGGGGATGGATGATTGGAACTCAGGAAAAAGGTGAGGTTTGGATATATAGATCTGCAAATTATCTACATAGAGGTGATAACTGAGTTTATGGGAGCTAATAAGTTTAAATCTGGCCTCAGATACTTACTAGCTATGTGGCCCTGGACAAGTCACTTAACCTCTGCCTTAATTTCCTGAACCATAAAATAAAGATAATAAAAGCACCCACCTCACAAGGCTGTTGTGAGGATAAATTGAAATATTAAAAAGGGCTAAGTAGTGTCTGAAACAAAGGAAGTACTCATTACACTCTCATTCCCTTCCCTTTCTTTCCCTTGATGAGACCACCAAATGAAATAGTAGAAATAGAGAAGACCCATGACAGAGCTTTTGAGGATCACCCATGGTTAGTATGTGTGACATGGATGAAGAAACAGAAAAGGAGACTGAGTTGGACTGATAGACAGAACCAAGAGGAAATGGAGGCACTTAGGATAGATGACTTTCTTGAGGAGTTTTGCCATGCCAATTTTGGTGCACCATGAAAGGAATGAGAAATATAAAATGATGACTATCAGGGCTAGTAGGATCAAGTGAGTTTTTAATTTAATTTATTTTATTTTTGAAGTGAGGTTTTTAAAATAAAGGATGAAGACATATGAGCATATTTGTAAGCAGGGAAAGAACCGAGAGACAAGGCAAGATTAAAGATAAAGGAGAGAATGGGGATGATATCTGGGGTGATTGGATGGAGAATTTGGGAGGGGATAGAATGAAAGATGCATGTAGAGGAGTTGACTTTGGCAAGGAGGTGGGGCACTTCTTGTGTGAGGGGAGAAGGATAAGAGAATGTCCCATAGGCATTTCAAATTCAGCACAACAAAAGTAGAAATAATTTTTTTTCCTGTCTTCTATCCCTCATCACCAGTTGATAAATTTTGCTGATTCTACTCCCACATCATTACTTGTGCCTGTTCCCTTTCCACTTACTTGGCTACCACCTTAGTTTGGGTTCTCCTCACCTCTTGCTTAAACTATTGCAATCATTTTCTAATTGATTTTCCTTGTTTAAATCTCATTCTTCTCCAGATCATCTTCAATAGAGCTGCCACATAGATGTTCCTAAGGCACAAATCTGACCATGTTACTCCCCTGCTCATGAAATTCCAGTGTCTCCCTATTGCCTCTAGGGCCAAGTACAAACTCCTCTGTTTAGCATTTAGATCCCTTCACAATGTGTTCCTGCCTTCCTTTCCAGGCTTACTGCACATCATTTCCTTTCATTCACTTTCTGTTCCAATCAATCTTGCCTCCTTGCTGTTCCCCATATGTGACATCCCTGTCTTTGTCTAATGGCTCCCTTTTGGTTGATGCAGTGTACTCCCACCCCTAATGGCTGGAATGCCCTGGCTCCTCATCACTGCCTCTTAGAATCCCTAATTTCCTTTAAGGCTTAGTATAAGTGATTCCTCCTATAGGAGGCCTATCCTGACCCTTCTCCCTCCCCACCCACTTCCTTTTTTGCTCTCCCACCAAATTTTAGGAGCCACAACCAAAGCTCTGAAAAGTCCCATGAAGCCTCAGGTGCAATAGATAATCAAATGAATGAAAACAAGACTTTTCTTTCAGAAGGTGCTCATAGAATCTCACCTTGTGATAGTGGTGACACGACAGCATCAGCTTGCCCAGGATTACTTCAAAGTCTGGTTGCCCTTCCCTGGAGAATGAAGTAGGATGCTGAGGTTTAAGGCACATTTGTTACTTGGTGAATATTTTTGGTGCTGACATACTGTGCTGCTCCCAGCATCTCCTCAAGATAAGTACATTTCTTCCCTGTTGTCAGTTACATTTTCTCTTATCATTCTCCTCAGTGATTTGAATATAAATACATATACCTTTAAAACAGAAAAGAAAAGATTGCAGCTATGGATTTGCAGAGTCTCTGAGATAGCTCTTTCCCAAAGAGATAAGGAAGTCTATTAAGTGTGCACCTGCAGTGGTACTCAAGAGAGACAGAGGAGACAGAGAGTGTCTGTCAGTTTCATCTTTATTCATGAAGCCCTTGAGGGTGATGGAAAAGGGGACTTGGAATCCATGCAGATGGTCAGTGTCCCTAGACACATTCACTGTGGTGTGTCCCAACTGCCTTTGCTGATGCTTGGAAGGTTGCATCAACCCGTCTTCCTTGCCTTATTTTTGCATTATTAATGCCCTCCTAAGGGCTTGCATTTGTATTCAGTAGGTGAAGGTAAGATTGGCACAGCTTCATCTCCCTTGAACTCTGCCTGTTCACCGTTGTGACACTGGTGCTCTCTGAATGATGCGTGAATGGAGCAGGCACAGCTGGAAGGAAGCAGATCATCTGGAACGAGGAAAAACACGCATTTAGTCAATTTTAAATAAAGAGGCTTTGTTTACGTTTTCTCAGTTCATCTTACAGAGTTAGTCAAATTTTAGATTCCCTCCAAAATTAAACAAGCATTGGGAACAGATGGTGGGTTTATTTTACCTCAGACAACCTGTTCAAGAAGCATGAACTCTGGGACATATCAAAGGAAAGCAACTCTTCATGTTAAATTGTCAAAAGAAACTGTGAAGCATGGCTTCCTCAAAGAAAACAACCTACAGGCCAACAAGGAGTGCTGCCCTGGGGTTAATATTAGGGCAAGGAATCGTGTCCAATGTACAGACAGGTAGGACTGCCCCGGATTTGCTCCAACTTTGATGCTAGTTGACTAGTGCAAGATAGTAGAGTATTGAACAGGAAGTAAAGGGACACCCTGGCTCATACTCTGCCACTGAATTATCATCAGGGGTGGGTGGGGCAGGGAACATAGATTTTCCCTCACTTTCAAACCATTTTTTGGATTGTCATGTCTGAGTTGTGACTGGTAGAGCATGCCTGTAATCCCTGCTACTGAGAAGGCTGAGGCTGGTAGATTGATTGAGCTTGAGTTCTGAGTGGCAGTGGGGCTAAAACTGATTGGTTGGCCTATATGGTGACTTTATGGGAATGGGGAGAGGGCAGTAGATGCCCAAGGTGGGTCATATTGGCTGAGGTCAGAAATGGGGTAGGTCCAAAGCTTCTGTTCCAATCTATACTGAGATTAGGCCCGTGAGAGGCCATTGTACTTCTAGCCAAATAAGATAAGGAAACCTTGTTTCAAAAACAAAACAAAACAACCCCAAACCCCCACCACTACCACTGCTACCAAAAAAAAAAAAAAAAAGAGAGAGAGAGAGAGAAAAAAGAAACAAAAAAACCCCAAGCCCCTCAAAAAACAACCTTTAGTGGCACAGATAGCCAATAGGAATTTTACTGAAGGAAGGATCTACTACTCCATTGTGAAGGAATTAGAAACATTTTTTAAAAACTCTCTGGGGTCAGCTAGGTCGCACAGTGGATAAAGCACCAGCTCTGGATACAGGAGGACCTGAGTTCAAATCCAGCCTCAGACATGACACTTACTAGCTATGTGACCCTGGACAAGTCACTTAACCTTCATTGCCCCCCCCCCCCCAATAAATAAATAAATAAATAGATAGATAAATAAATAAATAAATAAGCTCTCTGAAATATACCTTTACTACACTTGTCTTGAACAGATTAAATAAATTGAACAAACTTTTACTCATGATCCTGGTAGGGCAGAGATTTTTAACCTGGGGATCATGGAGTCCTAGGTAGGTTTCAGGGGAGGGGGGTTCTATGAAACTGGATGAGCAAATCTTTATTTTTATTAATCTCTACCTGAAATTGAGCATTCTCTTCAAATATTTTAAAACATTATGTTAAAGGTGTATTCCAAAAAAGACTTCCAAAGGAGGTCCCATGACACAAAAAGAAAAATCCCACCATTTTGAAAATATTTGCTATCTTAATGGCCCTAGAGAATAGGAATTTTGTTTTTTTAAATTGTTTTGTTTAGTTTATTTTTCTTGGGGAAATGTTGCCACCTAAATTAAACATTTGCTTGGGAAAATAACAAGAGATTGCTAGTGATTTCCTCATGACCTTATTTTTGGTAAGTTAAGTCTCTTTTCTCCTTTATTTTTCTCTCTTTAATATCAGATTGTGGGGTGTTGGGATTTTTAGGGGGGCTAATTTATCCAAGTAATTAACGTAATTCTTCCTTTAATTTGGGCTTTATAGACTTTGTATATGATATTAGGTTTTCTAGGAAAGTGTTGGAGTGTTCTATATCTCCATAATAGTTATAATCTGTTACTCATGTAAAATGAAACATTTTACATGAGTAAAAGAAGTACAGAAGTCAATTTCTAATTAAAAGTGAAAAAACAGCTGGATCAATAGATGCTCAGCAGCTTGACACTCAGGCCAGACTTTGCTCAAACTTTTATGTTATTCATTGAATCTGAAATGGCTGATACCCTTCAGCTCCTTGGTGAGGCTGATATAATGATTTTACTTAATAAGTCAGTAGATGATTTCTACAGAAGGTAAGCAATCAACCAGGCAGATCAAAGATTTTCTTAAGCTGTTTATTAGTGTTCAAAAGGCTGTGATATACATAAAAATGTGAAAGCAATGTCAAAAAATAAGTTCATTAATAAAGGAAAGAAAATACGAAATTGTGCTTTAAAATAAGACAAGCCACTTGCCAAGCATATGCCATAGGAAACATGCTCATTGGTCACTGTCAGTGACTGGGTGAAAAATGTGTGCGATTTTTAGTCCTTTCCAAAATGATCACTTAAAAAGACATATGACAAATTGCTTGCGAGAAGGAAGCAACTTGTCTATGGAAAGACTCACCAGAATATATTAATAGAGTAATTTGTCATTAAATGATTATTCCAATATGTGTTCCTAGAGACAGCTAGGTGTGTGTGGCCCACCCATGGCCTGATACTTCTCAAGAGGAAGAAATGGAAAGAAATTGAACTTAAAAAATAATTAAAGAAGGAAAAAAATCACACCAAGAAATAATTCACTGATTTTAACTTGCCTCTTTAGAGGTCACATGTTAGGTACAGTGTACACAAAGGAGGTTAGCTTAGAGTTGCTTAACTTTGCTTAAAACTGCCTTTTCTGAAGAATCAATTATTTCCACCATCACCAAATTGTCTAGAATATGCATTGTTGGACACATTTATATACCTCATACTGTGTTGCATACATACATGTGCGTGTATAACATGTAAAGTAGCATAATAGACAATAGACTTCAAGTCATGAAGATCTGGGTTCAAATCCTATTCCATGCTATGTGACCCTGGGCAGTCACTTAACTTTTCTGTGCTTCAGATTTCTTAATCTATGCAATAGTGTCTATAAGTTTCTTATTTTGGATTTAAGGTCTCCCACAAACTGATTAGTTTTCTTGTCCAAAGATCATAAATTCTACAATCAATCCAAATTGGACTATTTTCCCCTGAGGCCTTTATTACATTTCCTGCCTCTATTTAATTCATACAAGTGGTCTCTCATGTCAGAAATAAAATCCTTTCTCAATTGTCCCTCTTAGAATCTTTAACTTCTCTTAAGGTTCATCTTAAGAGATATCACCATGCTGACCTTTCCTGATCTTCTTAGTTGAAAGTAGTTTTTCTCTTCTCAAAAAAGTATATTTTCTACCTTCTCAAATTTTCTTGAAGTATATACTTTGTTTAGATCTTTCTCCTGTTTCCATGACATCCTGTCTTGAATTGTTCTTATCTAAATACAGATCAACTTGCTCCCAGTGGAACTTGAGCTCCTTCAGCAAAGGTCTGTGTAATTTAAAAAATTCTATCCCCAATGTCCAGCACAGCACCTTTCACATGAGTCACTAAATTGAATTAGATTCAGTTCAATGAACTGAATTGTAAATGCCATGCTTTTCTGTGATTTAATAATAAACCTTAATTCTGACTGTTATTAATATTTTTATAAACTAGAATTACAAAAATTTGTTAAATATTTGAAAGGTGGTTTTGGATTGCTATATATTTACACATTTCTGAAGTATTCAACCAAATTGTAAAAATTGAGCACTTTTTTTTTTTTTACCTCTGGAACCAACCTGAAGGATAAGCTAAAGTTCTGAGCCTGGAAAGGTTGTGAAGACTTACCCAAACACCCCAAATCCATTATGATAGTGATGGTCAGCCACAACCAAAGCTTTATAGTACAAAGGCTTAAAAATGTATATCTCAAAACTATGAGGATTTGATACTCCATCCTTTGGGCAATAGGGCGGTATAGTGGATAGAGTGTTGGGTCTGGAGTCCAGAAGACTCATCTTTCAAAGTTCAAATCTGGCCTCAGATACTTACTAGCTCTGTGAACCTGGGCAAGTTACTTAATCCTATTTCTCTTGTTTCCTCATCTGTAAAATGAACTAGAGAAGGAAATGATAAACCACTCTAGTATCTTTGCCAAGAAAATCCAAAATGGGGTCATGAAGAGTTGGATATAACAACACTCTCTCCTTTATTGGAGATGACAGTACTTCCATGTTGGAAACAGGTAAACTGAGGCATGACTCCTGGTCTGTTGCAAAGCAGGAAAGCCTTTATTACGATCTTGCAAGAAAGGGCACACACTCCAAAGAAGTTGTGGGTGCCCTATGCTTGTTTCACACAGTTCCTATAGGTCTCTAACACAAGGATTCCCTGCCCCCTTTCACCTGAACTGGTTACTCTGGGTTCACATTCTTCTAAACATGTATACTGCCCTCCCCCTCCATGTGGCATCACCAAGATTCTATGATTCTTTGTTACCTAACTTTAACTCAGGAAAGGGAAATTTGGGAAAGGAGATAAGCCCTGGGGTTTGAATAATGTATGTATTCTATTCCAATCTGAGGGGAAGAATCCTTTCCTGTTTAACTGTTAACTCCGCAGGAAAAAGGAAAGAATGATGGGAGAAAGGAAAAAAAGGCCCCTTTGAATTTATAGGGAGAACATACCTGATTCTCTCATTCCATATCTTGGTAGATGGTCCGTTTTGGTTGGGAAAAAAAATCATCACTTGGTATTCATTATTCTGGTGATTAGCCTTTGCTAGTTTAGCTAGACTGATTGTCACTTGAACAAGATCGAGTTTTCATTGTGCCCTTACTTGAAATTGTTTTCAGGTTGGTGTAGGATCTATTAGAATTTGTGTTCTCTTTGCATAGACTGAAAATATAGGATCACTACCCTGCCACGATGAGGCTCTGCAGTAAGACATCAAAGAAAAAAAATAATAAAGTTAATAAAAATAATTTATTGGAACTGATAGTGAATTCGAACCAAATTGGATTAAAAACTTTTAAATAATTAAAAGGTAACTGTTGTGCTAATATAACCATTGTACTCGATGCCTACTTAAAATTTAATAAAATATTACATTTTAAAAATTGACCCGACTAAAGGTAGGAACTAGAATTTACAAGTCTCATCAACAGAGCATGACAAATTATTTTTTAAAACTAAAATGAATAATTCATTTATTGAACTGAATAGGAATGTTATCTGTCTCTGCTTTTTTTTTTTTTGTGAGGGTTAAGTAACTTGCCCAGGGTCACAAAGCTAGTAAGTGTCAAGTGTCTGAGACAGGATTTGAACTCAGGTCCTCCTGAATCCAGGGCCAGTGCTTTATACACTATGCCACCTAGCTGACCCCTGTCTCTACTTTTAATTGCATTTTTTTTTTTTTTTGGTGAGGCAATTGGGGTTAAGTGACTTGCCCAGGGTCACACAGCTAGTAAGTGTCAAGTTTCTGAGGTCAAATTTGAACTCAGGTCCTCCTGACTCCAGGGCCAGTGCTCTATCCACTGCACCACCTAGCTGCCCCTTTTAATTGCATTTTAAGTCTTTCAGGGGTAGATAGGAGAGGCTGGGAATTAGAAGACTTGAATTCTAGTCCTGAATCTAACATTAATTAATCATATGACCTTGAGTAAGGGATCTCACTTCTTTGGACCTCAATGTCCTTATATGCAAAATTAAGGATTTGATTAGGTAACCAGTAAGGTCTCTTCTACCTCTGAAATTCCATGCTTTGAAAATTATGAATCAAGCTTTTCTCTTCATAGAGGCAGGCTGTATTTTGCAATTTGTAAATTGTCTGGTTGTTGCCCATAGGCATGACTATAAAAAGTGTTTTTTGTGAGGAAAAAAAAAAGGGAATAATATATTGGATGTGCAAACAACTTCTTTTTCAGGTTGACAGAGGTAAACTCTCACAATAGAGTGGTGAGCTCTTATTGGAGGTGTTCAGGCCCCTATTACCTCTTTGCCTCAAATCTCTCACCACTCTAGAGCAGTCTGCACAGATATGACTGGGTGACTACTTGACTCAACCACCCAGTTGTTTCATATTGTCTCTATATATAAACTCCTCTGTTTAGCTTTTAAAACTCTTTAAGGTTTTAATCCCAGACTATCTTCCCAGTCTGAGTGAATATTATTCCTCTACTCCCCATACTCTTCAGTTCTGCCAAACTGATCTATTTTCTGTTCCTCACACATAACATTCCATCTGTGGACAGGACTGTGGGCCTTTGCACTCAAAATCTCCCACGAGTGGAATGATCTACATTCTTACCTCTACCTAACAGAGTTCCTCTCTTTCTTGAAGGTGCTACTTTTGGCACAGTTTTCTACAGGAAGCTTTTCATAATCCCCTCAACTATTAGTGTTCTCCCTTCCAGAATTACCTTATATTTAATCACTAGGTCATTATTTGTATTTATTCTCTTTATTCTTTATATACTTATATGTTTTTTAAATCTTTCTTCTTAGAATGTGAGAGGAAAATGACCTCTGCTTAATAATCCTCTGGAACTCAGCAGCAAAGTGTCAAAGACTCTTTTATTTTTATTCTCATGAGACTGGGCACTTGCAAGTAAGTGCTACAGCCAGCAAGTGCAAAACATAGGGGCTCTCGCAGGCTGCTTTTATACCTCGTCCCTAGCACAGAATGGACTCTCCCCTTGTTCATCATCGGCTGACTACTTAAGGGTTACAATCTAAATTCCAAAGCTAGCTAATTGGAACACAGTATTCTTAACCCTAATTTCCTTAATTATTCTTTGAATTCTTAGCTAATATGGAGGTGACACAGGGACATTCCTTCAATTGTCCCTTATATGGACACATCCCAGGAGAAGACCTAGTTGAGACCAGCTCAGGGCTACTTGAACCATGTTATCTGTCTGCTGAAGGGGAGGGGGACTGAGACTTAAGTCATCAAACAGGTCCGGAGGAATACAGTTTGAACAGTACTGATGTGGCAGTTGTGTCCTACTGAGAAGAGACCATTACTCCTTTCCTCACAATCCCTCCTCTTTATTTCTAACTATTAGACTCCCCTCATTCCATTTATTATACAGTTCAGAACTACAATTTGAACAGTACTGATGTGGTAGTTGTATCCCACTGAGAGGGGACCATTATTCCTTTCCTCACAAATGTAAGTTTCTTGAGAGTAGAAATGGTTTTATTTGTTGGGCCTAGTATACTGCTGACACATAATAGGTGCTTAATAAATGCTTTTTTGGTTGATTAAATGTAGGGTGAATGAAGGAAAGCAAAGTGAAATAAGCCTAGAATTGTAGGCTGGAGCAAGATTATTCAGGGCATTATAATTTGTGGAGGGTTTTTTTCCCCCAAAGGTAATAAGAATTCTCAAGATTAAAAGATCCTCAAGAATAGAGGTGAAGTGATTTGATCTGATCTGTTTTAGGAAAGTTATTCTGGCAGCTGGGTAGAGGGTGTTTTGGAAGAGGAGAGACCAGACAATAGAAGTTAATTAGGAGGTTGTTATGATGATCTACATGAGACAATGAGAGGCTGTACTACAGTGGTTATCACATGAGTAAAAATGAGGATATGGCTACAAAAAGATGTGGAGGGATGATTGACATGTCTTGATAGACGATTGGATGTGGGGGGTGTGAGGGATAGGGAAGCATTGAGGGTGATTCTGTCATGGGGTGCAGAGCACCCCAAAAATTCTCTGGGGCACATCAAGGAACCTTCTCCTTGAGAAACTAAACCAGAGGACAGATAAAGCCTAGAGAGATAAGCTGAACCAAATCGGACTGAGCTAGCTTTGGATTCCTACCCTTCATTTTGGTCTCCCTTAGCCTAGGGAGATAAATTTGGGTGTGGCTGCGGCCTTTGTGTTCTGAAGAGGGATCTGTAGCCACCCCTCACCCAATTTCTCTAGTCACTACCAGTGGGGGATGGTCCACTAAAGGAACTTTTTACTGGCAGATGGTCCACCCCCATCAGTCCTCTATAAAAGTACCTTCCAGTCTCCTGTTTGGGGAGATTTGGTACCTCTGAGCCATGTGCTTTATGACAATCTCCCCATGAAAAGTCCAAGGATTTCTTTCATGGTTTCCCTCCCCTCACCCTTCCTTTCCCTTGCTCCTAAATAAACTATCACCTTATTCTAACTACTTTTGTGTGCAAGAGGGTGTAATTCTTTTTCTTTTTCTTTTTTTTTTGCAGGGCAATGGGGGTTAAGTGACTTGCCCAGGGTCACACAGCTAGTAAGTGTCAAGTGTCTGAGGCCAGATTTGAAATCAGGTATTCCTGAATCCAGGGCCTGTGCTTTATCCACTGCACCACCTAGCTGCCCCGGGTGTAATTCTTTAAAGAGGAATTCCTAAGAACCCCAACCCTAACCAAACCCATACCCCACTTCCCCCCATATCAATTCCAAGGTTGTAGACCTGGAGAACTGGAAAAAATGAATTTGCCTTCAACGGGAATAGGGAAGGTTGGAGAAGAGATGGGCATTAAGGCAAAAGATAATGAGTTGCATTATGACTATGTTGAGTTTGAGGTGCCTATTTGGATGTGTAAAACTGGGCATCATCTGCAGAAAGAGTTCATTCAATGAAAATTGCCTAGCCTCATGCTTAGGACTGTTAAAGAGAAAAACTTGATCCATAGATGAGAAAATGATTATTACTTTCAAAAAGACAAATCCTTGCTATTAGTTACCTTTCATTTTGTTTTTGTTTCTGGTGAGGCAATTGGGTTTAAGTGACTTGCCCAGGGTCACACAGCTAGTAAGTGTCAAGTGTCTGAGGTTGGATTTGAACTCAGGTTCTCCTGAGTCCCGGGACAGTGCTTTATCCACTGTGCCACCCAGCTGCCCCAGTTACCTTTCATTTTAATTGGAGTGTCTACTCAGTATAGTTTATTTGTATTCTTTTTTCTCTTCCTTCCATTCTTCCTCTTCTTTATGTCCTTCTACCTTCCATTCTCCTCCTTACTTACCATTCCACTCATAGTTCATCTACCCATCAATCCTTTGCTGAGGACCTACTATATGTAAATTATAGTACTAGATGGTAGAGTTGGTGGGAAAGGATATCAATAATAAAATAAAAACAATAATACAAATGATTTTATGCTACTTTTATGTCAATAGTACAATAATGATAATCCACACAGATAGTATGTGTTTAGTGTAGTGAGAAATCAATTACTGTGGTCTGGTGTTGTCAAGAAAGGCTTCAAGTAGGATATGGGGCTCAAGATAAACCTTGAATGAAAGGTATGACAGGTAAGTGTGTGTGTGTGTGTGTGTGTGTGTGTGTGTGAGAGAGAGAGAGAGAGAGAGAGAGAGAGAGAATGAGAATGAATAAGAGAATTCCATATAGAGAAAACAGGGTAAACAAATGTGTGGAGATGGAATATATTGAATTTTCAGGGGATAATGAATAGCCAATATGGCTGCAAAGGAGGATTTGTGTAGCAAAAGTGGAAGATAAATTTGGAAACAAACATTGAGGAAAAATTATGAAGACTCTTGGATGCCATGCTAGGATTTCCATCTTGATTTTCTAAAGTCATTTATTAAAAATATACTGTGTTGTTTGCACTGTTTTAAGAACCATGAGACTAAAGTGAGAAGGAGAATAAGTCTATCTTAGAACTTGCCCTCAAGGAGCTCACAAATGAAAAAGTAATGAGAAAGACCCAGAAAGAGACAAAGATAGTGAAGAAAAACATAAGAAAATGTTTTAAATTAAATTTCAAACATGTGCATGAATATGGGAATGGATGAACCCATATAGGCAAATGGACACAGAGAGATAGAGGGAAAGTGAGATCTGCAAACACAGAAAAATAAGCAGATAGCAAGAGGAATATAAATAACCTTTACTCACATCAACTTTCTAATCTCAATTGATAGTAATATTACTCTCCCAGCTATCCAAAATTCTTTGCCTCTCTCTTTCTCTCTTCCTAATTCCTGTTCTTTCATTTTGTAGAATACTCTGTATTCCCCATTGCCAGTTTCCCAGCTCTCCCTCAAATTTGTTGCTGTTCAGTTGTGCCCAACTCTATGTTAATACCATGCACTTTGTCCAGGATTTTCTTTTCTTTTCTTTTTTGTGCATTTTCTTTTTTTCTTTTCTTTTTTTTTTTGCAGGGCAGTGGGGGTTAAGTGACTTGCCCAAGGTCCGACAGCTAGTAAGTGTCAAGTGTCTGAGGCCAAATTTGAACTCAGGAACTCCTGAATGCAGGGCTGGTGCTTTATCCACTGCGCCACCTAGCCGCCCCTCAGGATTTTCTTGGAAAAGATACTTGAGTAGTTTGCCATTTCCTTCTCCACTGTGTCACCATTTTACAGATGAGAAACTGAGGGAAAGTGGGGTTATGACTTGCCAGGGTCATATAACCAATGAGTGTCTGAGGCTGGATTCGAACTCAGATCTTCCTGACTCCAGGTGCAATGCTCTATCCACTGTACCACCTACCTACCCTCAAACTCCCTCACCTATCATTACTCATTAACATCCTCTTCTTTGAATTTCATTCAATCTCTATCACCCAATTAAGATTCCTGTAGCTCCAGGAAACTCTCCTTTTCTCAATGAGTTTGGTACCTTCCTCATAGTTTTTCTCTCCACCCTAATTCTTGCCCTCATACTAGGGGGCTTCATACAAACTGAAACTCCCTCAAACATTCTAACTTTGCAGGTCCTCAATCTACTCATTTCCCATCATCTTCTCCTTCACTCCATTTCAGTTGTACACACATAGATGATCATATCCTTGATTTTGCCATTACCCACAAGTGTTCTACTTGCACGCTCATAAACGCTGAAATTCCTTCATCTAATAACCTTTTTATCATTCTCTCCTTCTGCCTTATGACTTCTTAACCATGTTCTTCATCCTCATCATAATTTACAATCCCCGCACGCTTCAGTTCTTCTTCTAAGCCATCACCCAAATGCCCTGGCCATATTCTCCTCCCTTCTTCATCTTGTCCTCTAAGTGAACCAATTCAAGTCTATGGTATTCCTTGTCTCCTTAACCTATTGCTGATAATACTTCTCTATTCATGTTACTTAAAGGAATTGTAAAAAAATCCCCAAAGCATTCTGACTGGGTCTACTACCAACATATGTTACATAATCTCAACTGGGTCCTCATTGCATTAAGGCAATTTGCTTCTCCCTTATAAATTCATTACCCCATGCACCACAGTGGCTGTTTCAACCCTTTTAATCTTTCTTTAGGCCTCCCATAGCAACCCCCAGACATCCCCCCACCAACCCTCTCAGACAAGAACTTTGCCTCATATGCCACTAAAAAATGGAGGTCATTTGCCCACAACTCCTCATCTCATATCACTCTAATGTCTTTTCCCTCACTATACCCATCATCATCCCCATCTCATAAGACACGACAAATCCCTCTCCTTCTCTCTTCTCATTGTCTTCTTAAGTATTCAATCTGTCTTCAAACCATTTCATTCCAGTGAATCTGCTCTCTTTAAATTTACCAATGACCTCAAGATTTCCAAAACTCATGGCCTTTTCTCAACCCTGATGCTTCTTGATTGCACTGTAACCTTTGACACTGTTGATCACCATCTCCTGGACTCACTTTTCCTCTCTAGGTTTTCATGACCCATTTCTCTCCTTGTTCTCCTACTTGTCTGACCACTCCTTCTCAGTCTCCTTTGTTGGAACTTCACCTAGGTTATTCCCACTAACTGTGGATGTCTCTCAAGGTTCTGTCCTGGGACTTTTTCTTTTCCCCCTCTCTCTTGCTTGGTGACTTTTATCAGCTCTCATGGTTTAGTTAAAATCACATTCATATTAGGTTCTAGGGACGGCTTTTTAAAGCTAATCCATAAGGATTAGAGAAGGAGGAGGGACCTTCCCACTTTGTGGATGGAGAAGGATCTGCTTCAGGGAAATATTAGTAAATCTTATTCCTATCACAACAGAAAACCTCTTCTTTTTCCATCTCTTCTTCTATCCCCTTCACCATAATATAACCCTGAACTAGAATTTACTCTTACTTCTTTTATGTTAACTGTTATTAATTAAAAAAATCAAATGAATAATATGTTTAATTAGTTAGCAGGTATTTAAAAGCCTTTACAATCTGCTCAATATTTTATTAAGTTCTGAGCCTACAAAAAAAGGCAAGAGCCATCTCTACTATCAAGGAACTCACTTTTCAATGGAGGGGGATGGAATATACAAACAACTGTATATATGCAATATGTATAGAATGTAAATGTAAAGGAAGACTATGGCAGTGAATTGGAGGGTGGAGTGAGGAACAGGGGGTAGAGGATTAGCAAAGGCCTTCCACAGAAGGTAGGATTTGAGCTGATTCTTGAAGGAAGCCAGAGAAGGTGGGAGACAGACTTGAGAAAAAAATAAATTCCAGGGATGAAGGCTAGCCATTGCAAAAGCTTGGAGAGAAGAGATGGAGTGTTGTGTTGGAAAACCTACAATTAGGCCAGTGTATATGGATTGTGGAGAATGTAGAGGGGAGTGAAATATTAAGAAAACTGGGAAGTAGGGGCAGCTAGGTGGTGAAGTGGATAAAGCAGCAACCATGGATTCAGGAGGACCTGAGTTCAAATCTGGCCTCAGGCACTTAACACATACTAGCTTTGTGACCCTGGGCAAGTCACTTAATCCTCATTGCCCCACCAAAAAAAAAAAAATGAACTAAGAAAACTGAGAAGTTTAGAAGGGGCCAGGTCATTTAGAATTTTAAATGTTAAGCAGTATATTGTATTTTATCCTGTAGCTAATAGGGAGCTTATTGAGTAAGGAGTGACATGGTCAGATCTTCACTTTAGAAAAACTGTCTTGGCAGTTGAGTGGAGAATGGACTGCAGTGGAGAAACACTAAATAGGGAGGGCAATTAGAATGCTATTTCAGGGACAGCTAGGTGGCACAGTGGATAAAGCACTGGCCCTGGATTCAGGAGTACCTGAGTTCAAATCTGGCCTCAGACACTTGACACTTGCTAGCTGTGTGATCTTGGGCAAGTCACTTAACCCCCATTGCCCCACCAAAAAAAAAAAAAAGAATGCTATTCAATAGTTCAGGTAAGAGGTGATAAGGATCGGAACACACATGTATGTACACACATAGATACACATACATGTATATACATGTGGGTGTATATGCACCTACACACATTCATTCATCCATCCATTTATTTATTTATTTATACACACTTGATATTATGAATGTAGAAATCACAAGATGTGAAAACATATTGGATATATAGTCAGTGATGTGTTGGCAAATGTTTAACAAATATTTCTTTGGGAAAAAATGTACCTGACGCTTTGAAATTTAATCTACATATTAGCATTTTCTTCATCACTTTCTTAAGTCTAAAATTCAACAAAACAATAAATAAAGCTCTGATTTGTAGTGTTTGCCATTTCCCAAGGTATAAATGTGCACATTGAATATTTAACAATTGTTTCTCTCCAGCTGGTACAAGCTGGCTTTAGCACACCACTGTATATAGGGTGAATGACAGTGAAGAATTGAGAATGACAATGAAGCTGTGAGCCTGGGTGAACTGGAAGAATGGTGGTTTCCTTTCAGTAATAGGGAAGCTCAGAAGAGGAGTGGGTTTTGGGGGAAAGATGCAACATTTTTTTTGGACATGTTGAACCCAGTTCCAGATGTCCAAAAAATATTTAGAAATTGTGACTGTGGCTCAGGAAAAAGACTTGAGCTAGATATACACAACTGGGATTCATCTCTATAGAGATGATAATTTAAACAATGGGAGCTAATGAGATCAAAAAGTGAGATAGTATAGAGTTTTATATTTCTGGATAAAAAAAAGAGCAATGAAAGAATGTATGAAAATTAAATGCCTTTTTACTTACATGCCCTTGATTGACCTTATGGAAGGATTGTTAGACTTTTATAAACAAAAATCACCCACCTTCCAGGTCTGTGCAGTGATGCTCAAGAGCTAGGAATATTTGTTGTTATTGTTTTTTTAATAGAGGATTAACTCAAGAAAGATGTACAGTTAGTGTGGACAGAACAGTTTCTCACTTTAGCACATATCTCTTCATCATAAAAGTGATTGAGAGGGCAAATGATTCTGAACTCAAGACTTGCATCAGAAGTGTCTTTGGAACAACTGCAAATACTATAGATTTTTTTTTTTTTTTAGTGAGGCAATTGGGGTTAAGTGACTTGCCCAGGGTCACACCCTCAGCCATCATCCTGTGAAGTAACCCCTGTGGAGATGCAGTCTGGCAGCTGTTCCTGCAGGTGCTATAGTTATAGCTACTAAAGCCTCAGAAAAGTAAGATTTTGCCACCAAAATTCTTCACACTGTCAAATGGTTCAATATCAGAAATCGATGTCATGTTATTAGTGGAAGTGACATTATAGAAGCACTGATATCTGCTTTGCTGTTTCATCCTAAGGGTTATGGTGCTGTGATTAGAGGCAAGTAAGTGTGACATTGGGGAGAGCTCTGAGCCTGGAATCAAGTGTGATGTTTAAAATGGTTGGAGAGACATAATTTCTGGCTAATTTAATCATTTTATTAACAATGTCAGCATTTTAATAAAAGGATGGTCATTTGGCTGTCTCCTGCTTAGACCAGACAATCATGGCAGTGGAGTCATGACTTATATGTTCTTCTGAAAGAGGAGTGTTCCCAAGAGTGACAATCAACTCTCATTGGTTAAGAATTAATGAAAGAATGAATGTTACAATGAGGAGCTGGACCTGAACTTTGATTATGTAATGTACTTCTTAAATTAATTCCAGCCTTGGACAATCTATTCAAAGAATTTATCCCAGCCCAAACCTGAGCAGAATACAATGGCTGCCCACTTGGGTGGGGTCTGGCTAGAGGAGAAGATTATCTCAACCTTCAGAGACTGAAGTCTTGAAACAAGGATAAAAGATAAAGGGGAAAACCTGAATCTACCCAAATCATTGCATATTAATAGCCATTTCTCTCATAGGAAGACCCAAGTTCAAATCTGACCTCAAATACTTTCTAGGTATTTGAACATGGGAAAATCATTTAACCTCTGTCTGCCTTAGTTTCCTCTATTGTAAAATAGGAATAATAATAACCCCTACCTCACAGAGTAGTTGTGAGGATCAAATAAGATAATATTTATGAAGCACTTAGCACAGTGCCTGGTACATAGCAGGTGCTTAATAAATGTTTATTCTATTGTATTCCATAGCTCTCCAACTGACTTGTGACTGAAAACCTTCCATATTCATTGTTTCCTCTATTTGAATATTAACTTTTTGAGAACAGGGACTACCTTGCTTTTTAAATGGTATCCAGAGTGCTTAGCATAGTGCTTTCCACATAGTAATTATTTAATAAATAGTTTATTCATTCATTTATTCTTTGAACCTAGGAAAATCTGTTTAACCCCTGCTTCTGATGCATGAAAACTGTATGACCCCGGGTGAATCACTTAACTTTTAGTTCTCTAGGCAAGTGTCTGAGATTCTAAGTGGTAGAAAAGGTGTCAACCTGAAGTGGCAGAAGGAATTTTCTCACGTGGGAGTTCCCTATATCAATTAAATTATATGACTAGTCTCTTTCTCTCTCCCATATCATTTAAATGTTCCTTTTACTATATTTTAAGACTCTGAGGGACAGGAACTTAAATTTAGGATCATATGTTGTAGGAATTTGAAGGGACCTCAAAGACTATTTAGTTCAACTTCTTCCTATGAATTTTTTCAGGTATGGGTTGGAACAGATATTCATTGTGGTCCCTTCTAACTCTAAAATTTCTTAGTTCTGTGAGAAAATAAAGGGATTTGGTATATACTCAAAGGCTCACCTGGAGATTAATCTAAACTGAATCAAATGAGAGGGAATCACTGCTGATTAACCTACTTAAAGTTAATTAGCTTGTAACCACACCTGGCCAACCCTTAAGAAGGTATTCTCAGAAGCTAAGGACTTTGAAATTAACTCGAGACCACCTTCAAGTCCAGTGAACCAAAGGATTTGGATGATGCCTAACAGTGTGTAAGGACTGCCTCTGCTCCAGACCTATAAAAAGCTTCCACACTTAGTTTGAGAGGAAGTTCATGATTGAAGCAGGCTCATGGCGGAGGACTTGAGGAAGAACCAGACCAGGCTGGAACTCTAGACTAGATAGGCCTTTTCTTCCTTCCTTTTCCTTTTCCTTTTCCTTTTCCTTTTCCTTTTCCTTTTCCTTTTCCTTTTCCTTTTCCTTGACTTGCCCAGGGTCACACGGCTAGTAAGTGTCAAGTGTCTGAGGCCAGATTTGAACTCAGGTCCTCCTGAATCCAGGGCCGGTGCTTTATCCACTGCACCATCTAGATGCCGCCAATAGGCCTTTTCTTAACTCCATGTGTTCTCTTTTTTCTAATACCTGCTATGCTTTAATAAATGCTTAATGCCCAAAGACTGGTGCTAAAGCTTCTAATTTAAGGTGACCACACATTAGATTTTTTTAGATATCACATTTAGATTTTAAACATCACAGTTCCTATGTCAAACTTAAAACTAAGTAATAGGAAAATTTATGATACCTGACACAATTTACATAGTTATGCATAGATACATGTATTAAAATGACTACAAAGCATGTAGCACATTCAACATATCTACATATTTGGATTTGTGGTCATTACACCAACTATGCATGTAGGTTACCTTCCTGACATATCATGCAAGACCAAGTGATGAGAGGATATGTGTATGTGTATACCTACATACATACATATATTTGTATATATATATTCTTAATTTTTGCTAAGCTCCTGGGCTTGAATGATACTAAGTATTTTCTAAATATTATCTTGTTTGATCTTCACAACTACTCTGTGAGGTAGGTATTGTTATTATCCCCATTTAACAATAGAGGAAACTAAGGCAGATAGAAGTTAAATTATTTGCCCACAGTTAAATTATATATAGTTTTTTTTTTGGGGGGGGTTCCAAACTAATAATTTCACTGGTTTAGGAACCTTCCCAGCATATAAACTTCCTTCATTGACTTAGACTAACAACTGGTCTGGTATTTATAGTCTTAAAATGTTACTTGGGTCACTGAGTTTGTATGTTTTGTATTTGATCACACATCCAGTATTTTTCAGAGAAAGGACTCATTGAGTGGTCCCTAACCTTAAGTAGCTTATAGGCCACATAAACAGGTAGAAATAGGGAAGGAATTATTTCCTGTAACAAACATTTATTTTACTTTTTTCAGGTACATGTAAGGGTAGTTTTTAACATTCATTTTCATAAGATTTAGAGTTCCATATTTTTCTCCCTCCCTTTCCTCCCCCCTTCACAAGATCACAACCAGGTTATAAATGTGTAATCCATAAGTGCTCTTTTTATCAGTTCTTTCTGTGAGGGTGGATAGTAAGCTTGGTCACTAGTCCCTTGGAATTGTCTTGGATCATTGTATTGCTGAGAGTAGTTAAGTCATTCACAGTTGCTCATTGAACAATACAGCTGTCATTATGCACAACATCCTCCCAGTTCTGCTCACTTCACTATATATCAGTTCATGAGTCTTTCCAAGTTTCTCTGGAATCATCCTGTTTGTCATTTCCTATAGCACAATACCATTCCACTACAATCATATACCACAACTTCTTCAGTCATTCCTCAATTGATGGACATTCCCTTGATTCTCAATTCTTAGCCACCACAAAGAGTTGCTATAGATATTTTTTGTACAATTTTCCCCCTTTTCTCTTTTTCATGATTACTATTGTTAACTGCTTCCCTTCCATCCTATTCCCTTCCCCATGATATTTATTCTATTATCCATCTTCTTTCATCCTATCCCTCTTCAAAAGGGGTTTGCTTCTGTCTGTCCCCTCCCCCAATCTGCCCTTCCTTCTTTTGCCCCTCTCTCTTTATCCCCTTCCTCTCTTATTTTCCTGAAGGGTTAGAGAGTTTACTCCACCTAATTGAGTGTGTATGTTATTCCCTCATTGAGCCAATTCTGATGAGATTGAGGCATTTGAGCCAATTCTAACGTGTGTTAGGGTCATTTACTGCCCAGATTAAATAGATTACTCCACCCAATTGGGTGTGTGTGTTAATTCCTCCTTGAGGCAACTCTGATGAGTTTAAGATCTTTGAGCCTTTTCTGGTGAGTTTTCATTACATTCATTTACTGCCCTGCCATCTCTTCCCCCACTCCATAAGCCCTTTCCTGTTTCTTTCATGTAGGATTTCACCTCTGCCCTTCCCCCTCCCCCAGTGAATTCCCCTCACCCCTCAATATAACTCTAAAGATATGATCATGGGGCAGCTAGATGACACAGTGGGCAAAGCATCCACCCTGGACCCAGGGGGATCCCGGCCAAAACCCGGCCTTAGATATAAGACAGTCACCCACTGCATGACCCCAGGTATGTCCCCCAACTCCAATTTTTGTTGGTTCTCTAGGGTCTTGTATTTGAAAGTGAAATTTGCCATTCAGTTCAGGTCTTTTCATCACAAATACCTGAAAGTCCTCTTTTTCATTAAAGTCCCATTTTTTCCTCTGAAAGATCATGATGAGTTTTGCTGGGTAGGTGATTCTTGGTTGTAATCCCAATTCCTTTGGCCTCTGGAATATCATATTCCATGCCCTCTGGTCCTTTAATGTAGAAGCCGCTACATCTTGTGCTATCCTGACTGGGGCTCCACAGTACTTGAATTCTTTCTTTTTGGCAGTTTGCAATATTTTCTCCTTGACCTGGGAGCTCTGGAATATGGCTATAATATTTCTAGGAGTTTTCCTTTTGGGATCTCTTTCTGGACGTGATCAGTGGATTCTTTAAATTTCTATTTTACCTTCTGTTTCTAGAATATCAGGGCAATTTTCCCTAACAATTTCTTGGGAGATGATGTCTAAGCTCTTTCCTTGATCATGGTTTTCAGGTAGACCCATAATTGTCAAATGATCTCTCCTGGACCTATTTTCCAGGTCAGCAATTTTTCTAAGATGATATTTCACATTGCCCTCTATCTTTTTATTTGTTTGGATTTGCTTTCTTGTACCTTGGTTTCTCATAAAGTCACTAGCTTCCATGTGTTCAATCCTAATTCTTAGGCAATTATTTTTATCAGAGAGCTTTTGTACCTCCTTTTCCATTTGGCCAATTTGACTTTTCAAGCTGTTGACTTTTTTCTCATGTCTTTCCTGCATCACCCTCATTTCTCTTTCCATTTTTTTCCTCCACCTCTCTGACTTTATCTTCAAAGTCCTTTTTGAGCACCTCTATGGCCTGAGACCAATTCATATTTTTCTTGGAAGCTTTGGATATAGGAATGCTGACATTCCTAATCTCTTCTGAGGGTGCACCTTAATCTTCCTTGTCACTAAAGAAACTTTCTATGGTTCTCACCTTTCTCTGTCAGCTCATCTTGCCTGTCTTTTACTTGACTTTTAGCTCCTTAAAGTGGGGCACTGTTTCCAGGCTGCACTGTCCTAAACTTCACAGGGTCCCAGGTGGTATGATTTAAGGAGGGGCAGGTTCTTCACTCACCTGGCCTATTCCCTGGTCAGTAGATAACCCCAGGCCAACTTGCTAATTAACCAGACAATAAAACTTTGTGTGCTGTGGTTGTTAGTTTTGATGAGCCTGTGCCCTTCTCCCACCTGGGCCACTGCTACTCAAGCTTATTTCCTGCTTCCCAGAAGGGGTGAAAAACACAAATTCAGCCTCAGAACCAGCAGAGACCTCTGTAATCTCCCCCTGCCAAGGACTCAGACCTCTCACCAAACTGTGAGCTTAGTTCCATATCACACTGACACTGCAGCTGATTCAGAGGCTCTGGGGGTCTCCTTCCCAGACTCAGCCTGCCTGGGACTGTATCTATGTCATCATGACTATGGGGTTGGGATCCACTCCTGCCTTGGCATAGCAGTCCCCTCCTTCTGACCTTCTAATCCATCTTTGGTTGGAAAATCAGGAATTATTTCCTGACACAGAATTGTAAAATGATGAGACACAGATGAGTTAACAATTATGAGCCATGGATCTGCTGCTATACAAAATCATATAATTTTAAAGCTGTAAGGGACCTTAGGAATCACTTCATTAGAGAACCTTGGACATTATGTGGGATTTGATTTTTCTACCTGTCTACTCTATCCAGTGGTGGCGGATAGGGCTGAAGATATTGTATCCTAGCAATGAATCTAGGAAAAAACTGACTAAAAGCTAACTTTCATTATAGGTCACTAACTTATTTTTGGTTCAACTAACTCAGATCCATGCTCAGATTTTTTATATATTGGTTCCCATGACAGGATTTTGCTTTACTATTATCTTGAGTTGATGGCAACTATGGCTGCTAGGTGGTCCAATGGATAGAGTGCCAGCCCTGAAATTAGGAAGACTCCTCTTCCTGAGTTCATATCTGACCTCAGTTACTGACTGGGTGACCCTGGGCATGTCACTTAATCCTTCGTCTCAGTTTCCTCATCTGTAAAATGAGCTGGAGAAGGAAATGGCAAACCACTTCAGTATATTTGTCAAGAAAACCCCAAATGGGGTCATGAATATTTGGACACAACTGAACAATGACTAAACAATAACATGGCAGGATACATTGAAGTTATAGTACTAGGAGTGAAGAAGAGAATTACCAGCCGCTATAGGAGACAGAGTTCCTCAAGGCATTAAATCCAGAAGTGATTTGCTCTCTAGATATATTCCAAAGTTAGATGTTGTAAGAGATCTCAGCATACTGAGGATGGGTTACTGTTAGATAAGTAGAAAAGGTGGGACTTCTCTCCTGATTCCTATAAAATATGCTTATTTGACTTGTAACCTAGAAAATGATGATTAATTTCCTCAGCCTTCATTAGTAATAATCGTGTGTTAGAGATGGTTTCTTTACCTACAGTACACAAGTATGTGGGCATCAAAACAGTCTTAGTTCAGCCAAATAAGTAGCATCATTAGGGATCTGTTCCATGGTCTCTCTGGTTATGTCAGTAAAAGGAATGACTTCTGGGAATTAATATCTAGTCAAACCTCTTTATAGGTGAAGAAACACAGGGCCAAAGAGGGTTAAGTGATTTGCCCAAGTTCATATAACTTGGCTTATATCTCCTGTCTCTCATGAAGAGAATGAAAAAGTAGTTTGGAGAGACAGTTTATATTTGCTCTTGTAGAGAATGAGTCAGGGCAACTAGATGGTACAGTGGATAGAGCACTGGGTCTGGAGTCAGGACTACCTGAGTTCAAATTCAACCTCAGATAGTTACTAGCTGTGTGACCCTGGACAAGTCACTTAACCTCTGTCTGCCTCAATTTCCTCTACTACAAAATGAGGATAATGGTAGCACATCCCTTTCAGGGTTAGTTTGAGAACTAAATGAGATAATATTTGTCAAGTGCTTAGCACAGTGGTACCTGGCATATAGTAGATGATTAGAAAATGTTTACTTTCTTCCTTTCTAAGGAAGAGTTGAGTTACTGCTCTTGATTAAATTACCAGTAGGTTATATAATCTAGTTTTGCTCTTTTCCCTCACCCTTTCTCTTCTTTGTCCTCTTTCTCACCCTTATTATCTCTCTTTCAAGAGGGACTCTCTGATAAAGCCAAGTCCTGCTGGTGAGTTGTAGAAGAGGTAGGCAGGTAAATTCCTTAACACCCCCTGAAGCATCAATGCATTAAACAGCTCACTAAACTCATGCCTAGGTTTCCTCTTGTATAGAAAGAAGAAGAAAATAGCCTGTATTTTTCACCTTCATAGTGACATATTTCCCTTGGCATTGCATTTAATTAGATTATAGTGAGTGTCATGCTGTGCTGGGCTGTGTTTTATTAAGACCAAAATGTGGCACCATGATAAAACATGCTGTAAGTCATGCAGTGCAGTGCAACACGAAATTTGTAGCAACACCTGTGTCTACTGTGTTTTAGATGGTAAATATCAACTCAAAATGTTTATGCAGGAGAGAAAAGGCCAGTGGAGATGCTGTAATCTGAGAAAACAGCATCAGCTTGGGCACAAAATCCAAGCTCATGAGAGAAACATTGGTATTATTCTCTCAAATTGCATGAGGAAGCCAGGATTTAATATTTCACTGCTATTCTAGCATTATGATTCAGAAAAATGAAGAAAGTAGCCATGGAAATAAGGCAATATCATTCATTCCTTCATTCCTTCCTTCCTTCCTTCCTTCCAATGTCCATTATTTATTGAACACCTATACTACATGCATCATACTGTACAATGTACTATGGGATATACAAAAGATATTAAACAATTCTCCTGACCACAGGATTTACTGTATAGTTGATTTGGGTATTATGTGTTGTACTATTTCTTTCTGTCATGTTCAACATTGGGAAGAAAGACACAGGTTTCTATGTTGCTTCTAGAGTCTAGGACATTATGAAAGATAAAACTGTATCTTGTGATTAATTTCTTTTCTCTCTTCATTTTGATGACAGCATGTGTCAAAGTGAACCCAGGAAGAGTCCGACACTGCGATCGCACAGACATAGACCCCAGACATGCTGCACAAGAGAAACTTACCCTCAAGCCTCCAAATCAGCTGTAGCACTGGCATCTTCTAGAACTAAGCTTATGGTCAGGTGAGAGGGCTGAACGGCTGGCAGGAGAGGGGGGAATACAGCGGTGTCTGCAGGACCTAAGGAGGAATTCAGTTATCTCAGATCAGCAGTGAACTGAGAAAAAATCTTGAGTCGGGGTTAGGGGGTGGGAAGGGAGGGAGGAAGAGAAATTGGAACACAAAGTTTTAAAAAACTGATGTCAAAATTTGTTTTTTGTATAAAGCACCGGCCCTGGATTCAGGAATATTTGAGTTCAAATCTGACCTCAGACACTTGACACTTACTAGCTGTGTGATCCTGGGCAAGTCACTTAACCTTCATTGCCCCACAAAAAAATGTTTTTACATATATTTTGGAAAATAAAATTCTAAACAGAAAAAAATAAAAGAAGTCAGAGTGAATGTTGCTTGTTGGTGTATACAGTATTACTTCATGAACCAAGCCCATTATTATCCTGGGCCTTGACTTTCCAGGGGATTTCAAAAGCAGCATTCAAGGGAAGACAATGAAACCACAATTTCAGACCTTTCTTTCCATCTGATTCCCTTGGACAAATGAGGTTATATACGTTACTATCATTTAGCTTGTATTATGGTTCTCCCCCCTCACTGTAAAAAAAAGTCATCATGGAATAATCTGCTAAATAGAAGAGATAGGATGTGATGTAGATACTGTTTCCCCAAGTGGTTAGACCAGAGACTACTGGCAGATATGAGCAAAGTATAGCTCCCTATTGTGCAGCTCTCTTTGGTGGGTATCACAGAAACAGAAAGGTTCTGAGATAATGGAACACTTAAATAAGAATCGTGATAGAAAATTGTTGTATGGACATCAGAGTTGTGATCCATCTGGGTAGTGAATGTTTAGGAGAAAATGTATCAAGGTTAATGGTAATAGTTAAAAGTGTGGCAGCCCTGGATTTAACAAGAAGTTTGGCCCGGAAAATGATCTATTACTGTAAAACCAGATAACAACAGAAAGAGAACTAGTTATACTGACAGAATGTGATGAATAATACAGTGAGATTATACACAGGAAGAGACTTAAATCTTGAGAAGGCTAATGAATAGATGACAATGATAACTGAGTCATTGCTGATAAATAATGACAAGTGCCTGCAAAGAGGATTATGGGACTAATTTGTGTGCCATTCAGCATATGAGATTAAAAAAAAAAGTCAAGAAGTCAAGTATGTGTTGCATTAAGTATGAATGATTGGGAGGAAGATGGGACTGAGTGAAAGTCAAGTCTGTGTGTGTCACTAAATATGAGTTGGCAGTGCCTAATGGCAGGTTGGTTTTTTTCGGTCCTTTAGTAGATCAAAGGGTACATTCAATTGAAGCAAATGTGTGTATTTTTTATATGAAATGAGTCAATATAAATAAAAAAGAAACTTTGAATATGGATAACATATTCAGAAAGAATCTCTAATGGAGCTTTTGATTTTGAACATTAGAACAGTGTGAGAAGTATTGATATTTGCCTCTAAAAATGAAAGGCGAAGAACAAAGAACTCCACCAGTCAGAAGAGGATGAGAGTGGAATGGCAGATAATGAGGTACAGAGGATGCCCAGATACAAAGGGGCTTAGATCTCTTAAAGGATAATAGATAAGAAAGAGAGTGCAGAACAGATAAATGCGGAATAATGACAACTCATGAATCTTTTCCACTAAAGTTTGTGCATGTCACAAAACAGATGTAAAAGCTACCAAGTCAAAAGGCCCATCTCAGAATGGCATTAATGAACAATGGCAAGACACAAGACAAAATATCTATTTTTCTTGTACAAAATACTTGATACTCAAGACTGGAATTTTATTGAATGTTTTTGTGTGTTTATTATAGAGAGCAGAAGGAAGATGTATGTGTCAGAGGCAAAATGAAATTCTTAGCTAGTTTTCAAAGAGAAAGAATTAAACTTGCCCTGTATATTGCACTAGAAAACCATCCACTTACATATTTAATGATATGGTAATCTTTGACCATGTCCTACACACTCTTACCACATGCAAAAATTCCTACTGGTCAAATAAATATAATTCCCCATTTTTGGATAATCTCCCGTTGTTGCCTAAAGACAGATTTTGATGCATGTTGCGTTGCCTTTTGGGATAGTCAGGGAAAGCTCATAGAAAATAAAATATTTACATATAAGGGATCTTGTCCTTCTCCAGTTTACATAAAAAAATTAGTTTGACTGAATTTTTTCTATTGTATTTTGACCAGTTGTTTTTGTGTTGTATAGAGAGATGAGAACTGGAAATACTAGATGGTATGGCTGTGTAGACCAAAGATGAAAAGTGGATATTTCAGTCACTCTATCTCTTCTATTCTTGCCCCCCAGTGTCTCTACTCTACCCCTAACCCTGGAATTTGTCTTCTTAGAGTTCCCTTAGGGCTTAATCTAAGCTTTTTAATTTAATAATTAGTGTCCTGCTTCTCTAGAGACAGATACTTGGAGAGGTTGGAGAGGTACAATTTAGAATTCATGGGAGGGAATGCTATAGTCTAACCTGCTACTTTTCAAGAGTCTCATTATAAATACCCTTTCCTGTAATCTTTATTCTCCATGAATTTTCCTTATAGATGAACCTCTTGATACTTTTTTTTGGCCCCAGATTTGTGGTGAAGTTTTTATATGTCCAGAAAACCCCTCAACAATTTCCATCTAGAAGGGAGTGTTGAGTTCTAAGACCAAGGTTGGCTCAGTTCATCCACTTTTGGGAATTCAGTAGATAGATGATTAATTCTTGTTGTAATTCCAGCTGTGTGACCATGGGAATCAACTAACTGAACTCTGGTTTCTTTCTTTTTTAAGTGGGTATAATAATACTTGTACTAACTACCTCTCAGGATTGCTGTGAGGCAGCTAGAAGGTGCCCCCCCACCCTTTGCATGATGTACTAGACTCTTTAAGAACAAGGACTTTCTTTTGCATTTCTTTGTATCCCCAGGGCTTACTGTAGTATCTGGTACATACTAGGCACTTAATAAATGTTTATTGATTGATTATATTCTTTCTAGCATCTTTCTAGTGGCATAATTTTTTTCTTACATGAAGCACCAGAAGTTCATAGTGGTCATGGATAAATGAATAAAACATTTGCAATAGTACTTACTATTTGCAAAACACTGTTTTAAATTCTGGGAATCCAAATTGAAAAGCAAGATAGTCCCTGGTCTTAATGAGCTCACATTCTAACAGGGGAGCTAACACCCATATAGAAGGTTTCAGCTGCCAGTTAGATGGAAAAGTACAATGATCCTTAAGGTGGGATAGGAAAGCAGATGAGAATGCCTCTTTTTAAATGTCATATGCACTGATCAAAGCATATCAGTTTCTTCCGTTGAACCACTGAAAGTGACAAAGACTGGTAATGAGCACTTTCTTTTCTGGATCTTCATTAGATGTGGCTGTAGTACCTGCAGGAGCAGTTGCCAGGTTGCATCTTCACAGGAGTTCCATCTCAGGATAATAGCTCAGGACATTGTGCTGGGAGCATTTCTATTCCAATTGGTTCAGAATCCTGGGGATTGCTCCATCAGGGTATGAGAGGGAGATGGAAGGCAGTATTTGGAAGTGTCTGGCACATGTTATTTCTTATTTCTACATGGACATATTTTACTGTTTCAGTTACTGTGTTTTGTCTTCTCTGCAAGTGTTAGCTGGTTGGCAGTTGGTGTAGATGGCTGGCCACTGCTTCACAGGCTTGAATGGAGACTGTCTTAAAATAGCCACACTTGTGAGGTTAGACTTCCTTTGCTTTGTCTTATAGCTGGGGTTCAGGGGGTTTAAGATGAGATGGTGACTTTCTAAGGTTTTGTAATCAAACCTTGGTTTGGAAGATGTGTTCAGTGGGGTAGGGGAAATGCATGCTGACCTGAATGGAATTTTTCTTTGCTTTAAAGGTAGGAAGCTGGACCCTGGGATATGAGTGAAGGGTGCAAACTCTCTTTTTGTTCCTTTACATGTTACAATATTTTTTATCAAATATGAACTGTGGTTTGAACAAAACTATGATCTTGAATCTCCCTACCCCTTGCCAAAGTCCTATTAATATGGATTGTAATGACATGGAGTTGTTCCCGAGTTCTTGAAAACTATGCCAATTAAGTATAAGCTCAAACAGGTCCTACCATACTAGAAAAGCTTTAAGAATAGCTCAAGCAACAGAATATGTTTTCCAATCTAGCTTAATATGGAAGTGCTCATCCCAGGTAGACTGGCTGCATTGGCAAAGCACCATATGAGACAAAGAAAATTATAAAATGACCATGATGATCCTATTCCTCCTCCTCTTCCTTCTATGGTGATGGTGGTAGAGTGATGGGGAAAAGTATGTAATAGGGTCATAAGTATCTTATCATTTTTAGACCGTGTATAAACCAAAATTGAACTAATTGTATCCTACTTGTAGGATTCTTGTCTAAGACCAATAAGTGGATATACTGTTGAATCTTACTAATCTTGAGATTAGTAATCTTTTTGCTATACATGTAACCAGAAGAAAGTTTCAGTTCAAAGAAATTATGTCTCAGGATATTCTTTGGAGAGGTAAAGAAAGGGGTTGACTTTTTAATGTATAATAAGATAACAGAAACATTACTCAATGGGATATTTTGTCATTATATATTGCAATATTAATGATAAGTATTTATAAAAATACTCATTATATGACCATGCATGAAAAATGCAGCTTGTATAACAACAGTTTTGGAGGTGAAGGAGAGAAATACTGTGAAGAACTTGTTAAGACTCTCCAACTTAAACCAGTATATACTTTGATATTTGATAACTTCAGCACAAAGGTTAAATTGGGAAGAATTATGTGGGCAGGCATTGTTAAGGAAGAGGGAATGAATTGGGCCAAAGGCTTGTAGAATGTATTGCAGACTTTTAGAACATGAACACTTTTTTTGAGAAAAGAATTGATAGGCCAGGGCTTAGTGAACACCAAATAATATCATGAAAGTTGAAAAGAGGTTACATTTTAGCAGACAGGAAAAGACTTATTGATGTGGGAGTTATCTCTGAATCAGATGTTTGCAGTCAGATCATTGACCTCTCAGAGTTAAGATGAGATTTTGTAAAAGGCAAGAAGAAAGAGTAATAACAAGAAAAAGGTGGTATATGATTGAAATAATCCTGATCATTTTAAACAAGTAATTGAAAACAAACAAACAAAAAAAGGAAATGGAAATCTGTCCCACTTTTCCGTCTACACGTCTAAATCATTAAAAATTTGTTTTTAAATTTTATTTTTCGATTAATAAGACTTTTTTTCTCCCCCATCACTGCCAAATTTAAAATACAAAAAGAAGAAAAAGGCATTTATAACAAATATAATTTCAAGCAATATAAATTCCCACATTATTTAAATTCAAAAATGCATATCTCATTCTACATCTTGAATGTATGACTTTTCTCTTGGGAGGAAGGTAGCATAGATCAGGGCTTCTTAAAGTTCTTCCACTTGTGACTCCTTTTTACCTGAGAAATTTTTGTGGGAACTCATGATGGCATGAATAATATGAAGCATGCATGTTGTATATTCAGAACCAAGCATGTAGCAATCCCCATCTCCACATTCAGTTATGTGACCCCATATGGAGTTGCAACCCATAGTTTAAGAAGCTAGGGCACAGATTATCATTGGTCCTCTGAAATCATGGTTGGTCATTATACTGACAAGACATTAAGCTTTTCAAAGTTATATATCTTTAAATGTTATTGTATACATTTTTCTCTTGGTTCTTGCTTCACTCTGCATTAGTTCATCTGATTGCTATTGCTAGCAATTTTAACAGCATATCAAATATCCTTGCTTTAGTTCTTAGTGGAAAAGGCTCTATTTTATCAATATTGCATGTAATTCTGGCTCTTGGATTTACATAAACATTAATTATTACAAAAAAGGGAAGGTCCATTAATTCCTATGTTTTCTAGTGTTTTTTTAAATACATAAATCGATAGTAGTGTCTTTAGATTACTTGAAACACAAAAACTGAAATAACCCTGTGTAATGACCCTCTGATGTTAGATGAAAGATAAGTCATAAGATGAGGAAATATGATGGTAGAGATCCAGGGAAGAGCCAAAGTTTTCTTTTATAATTTCTTGAAATATGATTTCTAGGTACTTTGTTCATGGCTTTCAGGTAGTCTGATTCTTAAATTATTACTCCTTGATCTGTTTTCCAGGTATGTTATTTTTCCTATGAGATATTTCTCATTTTTGTATTTTTTTTTTAGTCTTTGGACCTTGTTTTATTATTTCTTTTCTCTTTGTTTTGGGGAGTGAGGGGGACAGGGCAATGAGGATTAAGTGACTTGCCCAGGGTCACACAGCTAGTAAGCGTCAAGTGTCTGAGGCTGGATTTGAACTCAGGTTCTCCTGAATCCAGGGCCAGTGCTTTATCCACTGCACCACCTAGCTACCCCCTGTTTTATTTTTTCTTGATGTCTCATGGAGTCACTGGTTTCTATTTTGCCAATTCTAATTTTCAGACAGTTATTTTTTTCAGTAAGGTTTTGTACTTTTTTTTCCCAGCTGTTAATTTTTTTTCCCAATCTTTCTTCCCTAGTTGTCAGTTCTTTCCCATTGGTTTAAAAACATTTTTAGCTCCTTCTTTAATTCTTGCTTTAGCTCTTCTAAGAATTTTTGCTGGACTTGTTACCCAGCTATGCTTTCTTTGAGGTTTTCTTTGTAGATGTTTTTGACTCATTTTCTTCTACTGTGTTTGTGTCTTGATCTTCTCCTCTTCCTTCTATGGTGATGGTGGTAGAGTGATGGGGAAAAGTATGTAATAAGGTCATAAATATCTTATCATTTTTAGACCATGTATAAACCAACGTTTAACTAATTTTATTCTTTTTATATTTGCTTATCCTTTTAGCTTACTTTCTGACTTCTGACTTGATATTAGGCTTGGCTCTGCATACTTCTGGGGGATGACTTGTCTGTGCATTTGTCTTATGTTCTTCTACTGCTTTCACAGCTTTGGCTGGGGGCCTGCAAGTTCTCTATACTTCCAAAGTGGTGTGATCCAAGGGGAATTCTGTTCACTGCCCTCACAGTCTGAGTTTTATGCAAGTTCCTGACCCAGATTTGGGCCTATTGGCTTGTTTCTTGCTGCTTGACTAAGCCACTATTGGTCCGCTGAGAGGTTCTGAGAGGTTCTGTAGGCTGAGTGGCTGTATAGCTAGCTCTTCTCTGGTCTGGGACACTGCTCTGCTGTTGCTCAAGCAACAGAATATGTTTTCCAATCTTGCTTAATATGGAAGTGCTCATCTCAGGTAGACTGGCTGCATGGGCAAAGCACCATATGAGACGAAGAAAATTGTAAAATGACCATGATGATCCTATTCCTCCTGGGACTTCAGAATTTCCCTCTTTGCAGCTTCCCATATCCTGGGCTGAGGTCCTCAGAAAATTTTAGACTGTGGGGTTCTGGATATCCCTCATCTGGCTTAGATTACCTTTATCACTCAGGGTCCACTATGGGTTGCACTGTTCTTTTCTAGGTCTTAGGTGCTCCAGCTCTTTCTGAATCTTTTCCTTAACACTGCTAGTGGAAAGTTATGAAGACTATGCTGCTCATGATAAGTGCTGAAGGGCATCAATGTCTGGGAGAGGACATAGAAGGTAGTGCTCAATGTATGTGCTTCCATATTGTGGGAAGCTATCCCAAAATATCACCTCATGAAGTCATAGCCTTGAGATCTGGGGAAGCATAATATAGGTACAAAAGTGATCGGGCCCATGGATGGTTTGGTGAGCGTGGCTAAGTTAGAGGGAGTCATTGAATAAATAGCAGGGTCTGTTTGGGACTAGGTAGGTCTTTTCAGTGTCATCTGTGACTGAAGTATGTTCATTGCCACAATGAAAGGATGTGAACTTTGGGGAATAAGATTGAACTGGAGAAATCATCAATGCCCCAACACTCCTTGCATTTTTTCTTCGTGATCTCTAGTGGTATAGAAGTGGTATAGTATAAAAGTAAAAGTCAGGGAGAAATGGGTGGAAGTCTCAGCACTGGCCCTTATCCGCTGTGTGACCATGGCTGAGTCAATGTTTCTGAGCAAGGCTATAATAAGTCATAGACTGGTTATAATCTATGCAGGTGGAGGAAGTTTTTACACTGATGAAATCAGGAGCATATGTTTCAAATTGGAAAAGATGTTCGTTGGAGATCATAGGCCCCAACCCCCATGGATGAGGAATCTGAGGTCCAGAGAGGTTTGATCACTGCCCAAGGTCACACAGATAGCAGCAGTGTTGGGATTTGAATCCAGGTTTCCTGAATCCAAACAAAGGACTCCTTCCATCCTCTTCAAATGCCAGCTCAACTGCCAGTGACACTGAAGCACATTTAAGAGATGAACATCTTCCTCTCTAGCCTCTAATACAATTCATCTTTAGTTTTGAATTTGAATTTTCTGATGGATAGCCAGATCCTCTAACCTCCTGGATATTGGAACTCTGCAGATATAGTGGTAACTGATGATTTGTCTGCTGTCTCCCCAATTCAGATCCCATGTCAATTGCTCTGGGCAATTGACCTATTCATATGGCACCTGGCACAGCCCCCGCCCCCAGGCACAGGGATGCTCTAAGGAGGATTTTGCAGCTTGTGGTAGCATTTCCTGACTGAATCTTTGGCTTTTTTCCCAGGGTTGGTTATGTAGTAGAGGCACTGGGCCACTCACCTTTAGCAACTATGATTTCAGGAGTGTGGAGAAAGCATTCCCACCAATTAGCACATGTCTAAAAGTCCATATTTAGAGAGTTGTTCCTCTGACTTAAGGGTTTATGATATTTTAGAATGCAAATGTGTTCATAAAAGTTAACAGTTAAAACCTCTGCCATTCATTCTTTCGTGTATATAACTTAGAGCCTTTACTGTTCAGTAGTGTCTAACTCTTTGTGACCCCATTTCGTGTTTTCTTGGCAAAGAGTGGTTTATCATTTCCTTCTCCAGGTCATTTTACAGATGAGGAAACTGAGGTGAATGGGGTTAAGTGACTTGCCCGGGGTCATACAACTAATAAGTGTCTGAGGTCACATTTGAATTCAGGAAGATGAGTCTTCTTGATTCCGGGCCTGACTCTCCTAGGGCTAGGTAGCCCTCTAAGGGGAGGGAGGTTCCAGAATGGGGAAGCTGGGTTGTTGAACATCATGGTGTAGTGGAAAAATCAAGAAATTGAAATCCAAACCTGGATTGAACCTCAATTTGAGTTCTGGTTCTTCCTCTGTAGGGGAGCTAGGTGGCATAGTAGATAGAGCACTGGCCCTGGAGTCAGGAGGACCTGAGTTTGGTAAAGTCTTTGGACCCCTTCTCAGGATAGTATATTTAAATGCATAAAATGAAACAAGAAGATTTAAAAGGAAGCCAATTATATAAAAATAAAGATATAACTTTCCTATTCAAGGTCAGAGACCCCAAGCCCCCCCCCCCCAATTTTCCTATGCTCCATTGTGAGAGTCTGTGGAACTATAGGTTAAGAACCCTTGAACTAGATGATTTTGGCAAATAGATGGCCCAGTAGATAGACTACTTACTCTGGAATCAGAAAGAGCTGAGTTCAAATTCACCCTTAGGTGCTTACTAGCTGTGGAACCCTAGGCAAATCACTTAAACTCTTTTTGCCTCAGTTTTTTAAACTGTAAAATGGTGATAATAATAGTACCTTCCTTGTAGGGTTGTGCTGAGGATCAAATGAGATAATATTTGTAAAATACTTAGCACAGTAACTTGCACATAGAAGGTCATATAGACATTTTTATTATCTTTCTTTTCTCACTTAAGTTCTCTTCTAATTTGAAATCCTGTTATCTGATGACATTCTTATTAGAAAATTGCTTCATAACCTCTAAAATGCAATACAAAAGCAGATTATTATTTTGTAGCTTTGGCCCCAGTTAGTAAAATTTTAGTAGTTTTCATTGTATTTTAAATGTTTGAAAATTAGTTAGCACTTTATTGAATATATGGCACCTCTTGGTTAGCCAATATATTTGATTAATCAGATCTCCTGAGTACTCTGCTGTTATTGGACTAATGCAAGTTTACCATGGATTTTTACTCTTAGGGGGAGGGCATCTATTCGATATATTCCTTCCTTCACTCCCAAATGAACATATTTAGATCACAGATTTAGATAACGACTTCTTCTTCTTCTTCTTCTTCTTCTTCTTCTTCTTCTTCTTCTCCTTCTCCTTCTCCTTCTCCTTCTCCTTCTCCTTCTCCTTCTCCTTCTCCTTCTCCTTCTCCTTCTCCTTCTCCTTCTCCTTCTCCTTCTCCTTCTCCTTCTCCTTCTCCTCCTCCTCCTCCTCCTCCTCCTCCTCCTCCTCCTCCTCCTCCTCCTCCTCATTAGGGGTTAAATGACTTGCCCAGGGTCACTAGCTAGTAAGTATGGTAAGTAGGATTTGGACTCAGGTCCTCCTGACTCCAGGGCCAGTGCTCTGTCTACTATGCCACCTAGCTCCCCCACAGATTGAAGCTTTCATGGAACCCTAGAGGATATCAAGCCCATATCCCAACCTTTACAGATGAAGTAACTCAGGTCCAGAAATGCTGTGACTTAGCCAAGGTCACACAGATACTAAGTATCTGAGATGAATAAAAATTCCAAGAGACAGAATTTCTGGGTAATTAATGATTAATTTATTAATTAGGCTAGCTAATAATCAATAAACTGATTATCAGTGATTTCTCTCAGTAACCAAAAATACCAAGGGAGACCCTTGGTATTTTTCTGAAAGGGAATTCCCCTGACAAGTGTGAGATTTAGAGCGCTACCAACCTGTTGAGAAAGGTATTGCAGGGAAGCTCTGCCATGAGGAGAAAGCATGTGACTTGGAAACCATGTGAAGTTACTCCCTGTTAGTTGCATAAATCTAAGTTGCCAGCCAATTAGCTTGGAGGTGTGTGTGTGTGTGTGTGTCTGTGTGTGTGTGTAAGGTCCTGTTTCCTGTTTCACAAGAGGTTCTGGGAGAAGCCTTGGAGGAGCAAGCCTTTTGGTTTGCGGGACCTTGGCTTGGCGGCAGAGGCAGCAGGGGACAGGCAGAATAGGGATACTTTATCCATGTGTTTCTCTTTACTAACCCCTAATATACTTTAATAAATACTTATGCCCAAAGATTGGTGCTATATGTTTTCTAATTTAAGGTGACTACTCATTAGATTTTAGACATCACAGCTAGAATTTTAGGCCTTACACAAGTTAACATCAACCCTGATTGGTAGACATTTAATGAGGAGGTGGGATAAAACTCTTTAATTCCTCCTGATGAGAATGTATCTTGATCATGAGACTCAGCAGCCTCTAGCAATCTGAGCAAGGGAAGCCATTTCCATCTAGTCTTCTCTGGCTGGTTTTATCCTTTATGAGCTGGGTCACCCTAAACTCTAATGGAGGGGACCAAGTACAGGGGTTCCTTCCCCCAGGCTAAGGGCTCATCCAAGCTGGATTCTGTTATTTTTTTTTTTTTTTTTTTTTGCGGGGCAATTGGGATTAAGTGACTTGCCCAGGGTCACACAGCTAGTAAGTGTTAAGTGTCTGAGGCCGGATTTGAACTCAGGTACTCCTGAATCCAAGGCCGGTGCTCTATCCACTGCGCCATCTAGCTGCCCCAGATTCTGTTATATTCTAAACAGAAATTAGATCTTCTAGTGGGGTGGTGTCCCACCTAAAATTGACACAGGCACATGCCTTGAGGGCTAGGGGCCATCTCATCAATCAGCTTTGCCCTTCAGAGACTGACTGACCTTAACAGGAATTGGGCCTTTACAGAAAATGGAAGTAAAAAAGGTGGGTCATAATAATTAGTTATTAATATAATAGTACAATATTAATTTCTCCCAGCACTGACTTTTTATCTAGGGCTTTCTTTATCCTAGGTCCTCTCACTCTGCAGTCAGTATTCCTTCCACTGTGCCATGTGGTGGGGGCTCAGATAACATCGTTGATTGACTGACTGACTGATATGAGATGTGTTGTGACTGACACATTTGCAATCACTGCCTGAATTTAGTTTTACAAGAAAGGCTCATGTTTTTGCCTGTTATTGCTTGGTCCCAGTGTAGATTCACATGGGATTGTTTTTACTAATTGTTGTAGGCCCTGGGATGAGTTAGGGTCTCTCCAACATAATAATAAATAATAACAACAATTCACATTGATATGATGCTTTAAGATTTATAAGAGAACCCTGGCTTCTTGAACACTGTGCCAGCAAATCAAGAACTTTGCTAGGTCCTCCCAAGGTGGAAAGACTTTGGGTAAAAGCCCAGTAATGGATGACACGTCAGTCATTCAAAGACCTGCCTAGAAAAATTTGGCAAAGTGGGCTGCAAGGGAATTAATTTTTTGGCTACTGTAACTGTTGAAAATCATCTAAATCAGAGAGGAATCGTATTCCTTGTCAATGGAATGGATATCCACACCAATAAAATCAGAAGCCATTGTTGTTAATGAAGTATTATGTGAAGCATGTGTCTCCCAACAGCACTTTGAGACCAGTAATACAAATATTACTAGGATTTCAAATCTGAAAAGGTCCCAAGTCCTCATTTTACATAGAAGGAAACTACCCCAGAAAAATTAAATGACTTGTGGGAGGTCACACAGTCAATCAAGGATTTCTACCAACATACTCTGATTCCAAATCAGGGTGCTCTTTTCACTAAAACACGCTGCTTCTGAACTACACCATGATGTCCCTCATTATTTTTTATATCCCCACTTGCAGATTGACAAACTAAGTATCTGCCCCCTAGTCAGATACTTAATAACCAGAGATGAGACTTTGACCCAGGTTTCTCAGATATTGAGTTCTTTGATTATTTCCTCCATTGGACTATGGGCTCCTTGAAAGCAGGGGCTGTCTTTGGCCTTTTTTTTATCCCTGGCACCTAGTAGACACTTAATAAATGCTTGTTTACTGACTGACAGCACTCCATGCTGCCTTTTATCTTAAAATGTCAGTAATTAAGTTCTGTGCACCTTGCAATCGAAATCTGGGTGAACACTCTTCAAGTAACCAAAATATGGTGGGAATAACATGAGTTGCTGGAATATCTACATGGTTTTGGTTGATTTTTCTGTTTAATTTTGAGACTTTCCAGAGGCATTATTAATGGCAGGTGGTGCTTCTGACCTGCTGCTTCCCCAGCTGCCAGCCATCCAAGGTTGCTGTCAGACTGACCCTGTCTACCTGTTGAGATGTTTAGCACTAGAATATACCAATCAAAATTAAAATGTCTCAAAAATGATCAAATGGTCCAGACCCAAAGTCCTAGGTCTTATCCTTTTGATTTGCCCACATACTGCGCTGCAGCTCAGGAAGTCTGTGATGCCAGAGTCTGATGTGGTGGCGCTGACTGCCTTCGCTGGATGGGGACACCTGGAAAGTTTAATGAGGCCAGGTCTATGCATCGCTGCCTGTTGGTGGGGGGCCTAGTGTGTCAGGGAATTTCAGGTTTAAGGACAATGAACCTGTCATGCTGTTTGATCACCATAAGACAGTATTTTACAGTTTCATGGATGATTCAGTCATTCTTTCTAGGTTGTAAATTTTAGCTTGCTATACGTGGGATTGCTTTTCCTCTGAATAAGGGTATTTATAATCTTTCAAAGCCTACAATTCCTTCTTGGTCTCTTGTTTTGAACCTTGACTGGCCACTGGCTGGGAAACTTCAGGCTGTCTGGATTTGGGTTGTATATTTTAAAGTCACTTTGTCTAGACATTGGTGGTAGAAACACATGTGGCTCCGTTGAGTGTGTCACTCAGGAGATGAATTTCTTTATGGATGGCTTGACATCATTAATTTAAGCAAAGTCTGAGCATTGTAGTTTTCTCCTCTAATAGTTTGGATGTGCCCTGCATTACCAATTCCACAGACTCAGGAAATCTAAAGCCTTTGATAGGATGTATGGCAGGAAAATAGCACTAGTTTCCATGCTGAGTAACTGGAATCTGGTTTCTATTTAAGGCTTCATAAGTCCTAGTGGATAAAACACTGGATTTCGAGTCAGGAACACTTTGGTTTGAATCCTGCCTCAGATATTTGCCACATCTGTGCCCTTATGCAAGTCATCTGATCTCTCAGAGACTCTGTTTATCTGTAAAATGGAAATAACAGTAGAAGCTACCTGACAGGGTTTTGGTGAGGATCAAGTGAGAGGAAATGTATAAAATGGTTTGCACACCTTCAATGTTCCATAAACAAATATAAGCTATTTATTATTATATCCAAAGATTCTGCTCCAGACTTGAAATTGTCTCCTCTGTCTGGACTACAGTTTTCATGTTTGTAATGTGAGACCATGAGAAGCACGAGCAGATTCAGTCACTGAGGCCAGTCTTGACCCTCCAAAGCTCTGCTTTGGGTGGACATTGTATGGAAGGAAGGGAGCTTTAATCCACAAAAGTGAAGCCAAGAGCTTGTAGGAGTTCTTTGAAAATCCATTGTGGAGATAATATTCATGAGTTAGCTAAATGTTCCTTGGCCAATTTTGCATTTTCAGACTGCGAATGTCACAGATCAATTTTCATGGATAATTGAGGGTTTACATACATGCTTGGATTGAGCTACTGATGACTGGATCTCTTGAGTGACCCTTGTCTTAGGCAGAACAGTAAGATTTCAGGATTCTGGATGTGAAGTTCCAGCTGTGCTGCTCATTTCCCTTCAAGTTCACTCTCCTGTCTGCTCTACCTCCACACTGGCAGCCTTGTGGATCACCAGCCCCTTCCCTCCAGAGCTTAATCCCACTGGAGGCCTAGTTGATGACTGGTGAGTCTTTGCCTGGAACATTCATCTTGTGGGAGGCCCTAGTCCCATTGCTCACTGTGCCTTCAGCTTACTCTCTGGTCTCCTATACCTCTTCTCCTCCCTACTTCCAGCTCCCCTTTACATTTTTGTCTTCTCTTATTCAAATGCCAGTAGGGACTGCCTTATTTTTGTCTCCCTAGTGCTTTGTACAGTGCCTGGTATATTTAACAAGTGTTTAATAAATGTTCTTGGGGGCAGCTAGGCGGTGCAGTGGATAAAATGCCGGCCCTGGATTCAGGAGGCCCTGAGTTCAGATCCGGCTTCAGACACTTGACACTTACTAGCTGTGTGACCCTGGGCAAGTCACTTAATCCTCATTGCCCTGCCCCCCCCCCAATTTAAAAATTAAAAAATAAATGTTCTTTTTCTTTCTCCCTCTCTCCCAGTCTTTCTTCTTTCATCTATCTCAGCTCAGTTAAACAAATTAAATTAAATTAAACAATTAAACAAATAAAACAATCAGCTCAATTAAACAAAAAAATATTAAGGACCTACTATGTACAAGGCACTATAGGGGATAAAAGATGGAAAAAAAGTCATTTCTGACCTCAAGGAGTCTATAGACCCTTGGAAAGAGTGTTTGGTTGTTTTTCAGTCGTGTCTTACTCCTCCTGATCCCATATGGGGTTTTCTTGGCAAAGATAATGGAATTTGGTATTTCCTTCTCCAGTTCATTTCACAGATGAGGAAAGTGAGGTAAACAGGGTTAAGAGATTTGCTCAGGGTCATACAGCTAGTAAGTGTCTAAAACTGGATTTGAACTTAGGTCTTCCTGACTTCAGGCCCAGCATTCTATCTACCGTACCACCTAGCTGCCCCCTGGAGAGATAACACATGTATATATTTTTGTTTTGATCTGGACTTGTGATTTCAAAGTTGTAGGAAAGCCTTAGTATAGAAATTCCTTTTACAAATGCAAGTGAGTCAACTCACCTTCATTTATCGTTTTAGAGAGTTGACTGGGGCACTGAGAGGTTAAGCACCCAGCCTATGGTTAGAAGTAGGGCTTAAACTCCGGTTTTCCTGACTAAGACCAACCTTCTATTCACCACACCTTATTGTCTCTGAACATGTATATAGATAAGTGAATACTAGGTAATTTTAGGAAAGAGAGAGCCGTACAATTAGGGACCCAGCTGAGATCAGACAACACTTTAAGGAGGGGTGTGCTGGTAAGTGTTTAACAACTGGCTCTCTACCCCCTCTCCTGTTCCCCCCACAACAGACTTTTAAATTGAATTTGCAGTTATTGAACTTTTTCTCCATCACTTTCTTAAGTCTAGATAATCCCCCAAACAGAAAATCAAGCCCTGAGTTTTAGCTTTTGCTAATTGATTTCTGAGCTTTAAATGCTCACACTGAAAATTTAACAATGGGTTCCCAAGCCTGTGGGGCTTGCTCCAGCACATCCCTGGCTCTCAATAGGAAGGGACCCTTAATCTAAGCCTTGAAGAAAGCTAAGGATTCTAAAAGTTAGAGGTGAGGAGGGTGTTCATTCTTGGCAGGGGATGGTCTCCGTAGAAACCCAGAGATAGAATACTGAGCTCAGGAGACTTATGATAGGCCAGCTTAGCTGGAGTGTAGAGTATGTGAAGGGGAATAACATCAAATAAAGTTAGAAAGGTAGATAAGTCAATAGTGTGGAGGTCTTTAAATGATAGATTTAGAGGTGTCCATCTGTAGGGTAGCAGTAGAATCATAGCTCTTAATGATTGTTCATTGTTCTCATTATTCAAATAAATTTGTCTTGAGTTCATTCATTTATTTAACAAATGATCAATATTCCTATTAATTTGGGAGCCTGAAGAATATAATGTACTCTTTTAAATCTCAAGTCTAAAGAATTTAATCACCTCTTTTTCTTTTGGCTTCATGAACTGGTGCTTCTCTTTACCAGATGATCTTACTTGCTTTTACTCTATTTAATCTCACCCAATAAATAACATCTAATTATATTGCAGCTAGTTGGCACAGTGGAGAGAATGCCGGACTTGGAATCAGGAAGAGATGAGTTCAAATATGGCCTTAGACATTTACTAGTTATATAACCCTGGGCAAGTCACTCAACCTTTGCCCCACTTTCATCAATTGTAAAATGGGGATAATAATTACACCTACCTCTCAGGGTTATAGTGAGGTTCAAATGAGAATATTTGTAAAGCACTTAGCACAATGCCTGCCACGTATTCCCTTCCCTTCCCTTCCCTTCCCTTCCCTTCCCTTCCCTTCCCTTCCCTTCCCTTCCCTTCCCTTCCCTTCCCTTCCCTTCCCTTCCCTTCCCTTCCCTTCCCTTCCCTTCCCTTCCCTTCCCTTCCCTTCCCTTCCCTTCCCTTCCCTTCCCTTCCCTTCCCTTCCCTTCCCTTCCCTTCCCTTCCCTTCCCTTCCCTTCCCTTCCCTTCTTTTCTTCCTTCCTCCCTCCCTCCCTTTCCCCTTTCTTCCTTCCCCCAGATCTTTCCAGACTCATCTCTCATTTTCCCTATTTAGTAACTTTCTATCATAGGCAGAAGAGTCTACTGTTCTACTCATAATCGTTATTATCAATGCACCTTTGCTCATACATTTTCTTCCATTGGCATTTCTCCTCCCTTTCCCCTTATCTTTTTTTCCCCTCCTTTTCTCTCCAAAACTAACTCACTTTGTAAGGTTCAGTTTAAACCCCATTATCCTATCAATATAATTCATATTAGACTCTTCCATCTACACTATTTCTTAAAAATTGTATCTTTCATTTAGTGTGTGATCAAATATTGCCTGTGACTTTGATATATCCATATTACTTAAGTTTTCATGGGTGTATGTCTACTATCCCCAGCTAGGTTGTAAACTCCCTGAGAGCACAGAAGGTGCTATTCTGCATCCCTCCATAGAAGCTGCCATGGTACTATGCACAAGGGTATCACTTAATAAATATGCATTGCACAAGTGAATAAAAATTAAAACTCACAAACACCTTTTCAAAAGTCTTAAGCTTATGAAAGTAGTTCAGTTGACAGAGTTGACATTGGCTCAACCCAGTGGTATTTTCTTGCTTCTGATTTGCTTTATCTCCCTCTAATGTTTTTCAGGTACATGGGTCTAAGAACACAGGCAACAACTTGAGGGGCAATGCCCAGTAGAATCTTGCTATTAACCAGTCATGTTGGGGAGAGGTCACTATATTTATCATCAGTATGCTAAACCACATTGGGCTGGGAGGAAAAGATAGTTCTAAGAGAGTCAATGGTGTTGGATTGAGGATAGGTAGTCAGGGAGAGTCTAATTTTCCTTTGAGAGGCAGTGTAATAGAATGGAACCAAGTACAGGACTGGAAGATAAAACTTGGCCCTATCTGTTCTAACTAATCGTGCTGCATTTCAGTTCTTTCATTTGTAAATTGGTGAGGCAATATCTTTCTTAGCTATCTCATGGATATATTGTGAGGATTAAAGAATAAGTGCTTTGATCAATATAAGCTATATACTATTATTCAAATATAAAGGGTTAATATTACCAGGTGGGTTGTGGAAGTAAGGATCAAGACTACTAAGGAGGAGGCAGCTAGGTGGCACAGTGGATAAAGCACTAGCCCTGAATTCAGGAGGACCTGAGTTCAAATGCAGCCTCAGACACTTGACACTTACTAGCTGTGTGACCCTGGGTAAGTCGCTTAACCACCATTCCCCACAAAAACAAAAAACCAAAACAACAACAACAAAAAGACTGTACTAAGGAAAGGGAATGTCAGTGAAGGGGATGCCACAAGAATGCAGCCTATGAATATTGAACTTTCGAGTCCTAAAACATGGGTTCACATGTAGTCATCTTAACTTTTTAGATATGTGACATGGGAAAAGAAAGCACATCCTTTTTTTAAAGCATCCTTTTCCTCAGTAAAAAATGGGTATTGATTATACTATCTACCTTCCATGACTTGTGAGGATTGAATGGAGTAATGCATCCCAAGAGTGTTTTAATTTTAAAGCCCTCAATAAATGTAAACTGTTTTTATAGCAAAGGTATTCAGAGTTACCCCACAAACATGGTTTTCTGTAAAACTGGATGGAAAGAATAGAAACAAGAAAGGCAGAGTATATTGCATTTCTTTTAGAAGCCCTGAATGATTCTCATCAAGTCTGTTGACCTATTCCTTTCAGGTCCACCATCATTTCTTTTGGGTTCTGGGAATGTGTTTAGGAAGAGACCTGTTTGATTGATCCTTGGCACCGTATGATAGAAAAGGGCATTTCAACAGCATCCAGAGTCCATATCTGTGACACAGATTGTTTCTTCTTCAGCATGGTGTGTTTGGGGGGCAGGCAGACTGCTTTGCCTGATAGACCTCTCTCATTTTTCCAAGCTGTGCTGTGCACAGAGCCCTAATTCAAGCCATTTCCCCCATTAATGCTACCTCTGCTCGAATGCCTCATTGCATACCAAATGTCAAACTCTAATAGGATAATCTGGCTTTAATAGAGAACAGACAGCTAGACTGATCAGGTGTTAAAGAAGGATTATTAATGAGAATGAGAAAAGCGGTATATTTAAGAGAGAGTGTCAAATGAAGAGAACATTGGGACAGGATAATGGTCCCCTGCTGCTAGCAAAAAATGGTTGCAAAGACAGAGTATAAGCTTTAAAAACAGACCCAGTGATGCTTTATCTAGGGTGAATGAAGATCATACCTTTCAATGGAGTAGGTTAGCAACTGTTCTGAGCATTAGCTGTTTTTTTTCCTCCTCACAATACCTTGCTGATAGCACTGAGGACTGGGTAGTAGAGGCAGGGAAGTATATTATGTAAGAGCCTTGAGAATAGAGGCTTCTTCATTTTTTTATATCTAAACATCTAGCACAGTGCCCGGCTCACTGTAGAAACTTAAATATTTGTTGATTGCTGGATTTGTTCTTCAAGATTTAAGATTGTGAAGTGAATTGATAAGAGCAAGACAATGAGTTACAAATTAAAATCTCTAGTAGATGAGAAAGGTCCAGGTGGGCCTTGTCCCAATGATAAACAAACCAAAGGGTGTGGTTGGGAGGCAATGTAGTATAGAAAGAAGGGTAAATGGCTAGGAGACTTGAATTCTAGGCCTGGATCTATAATTGACCTACTGCATGATCTTAGAAAAGGTATTGGACTTCCCTGGGTCAACACTGTGATTTCCATATTCATGAAAGTTATAGATTTACAACTAGAAGGGCCCTAGAAAGACATTTAATCTAACTTTCAATTTAGAGAAAAGGAAATTAGGACTCCAAGATGAAGTGGGCAGTGAAGAAATGAAGGTTTTTAGATTAGAGACCCCAAACTTTTAACAATAAAGTGTAAAAGTCTATTGTATTTTACCCTCTGATTCTTGAAGTTCAGGCCATTTTTCCTTGATAATTTCTTCGAAGATGATGTCTAGGCTCTTTTTTTATCATGTCTTTCAGGTAGTGCAATAATTTTCAAATTATCTCTCCTGGATCTATTTTCCAGGTCAGTTGTTTTTCCAATGAGATATTTCACATTGCCTTTTAAATTAAATTAAATTAAATTCTTTTGGTTTTGTTTTATTGTTTCTTGATTTCTCATAAAGTCATTAGCTTCCATTTGCTCAATTCTAATTTTTAGGAGTTATTTTCTTCAGTAAGCTTTTGTATCTCCTTTTCCATTTGGCCAATTAGGCTTTTTAAGGCATTCTTTTCCTCGTTGGATTTTAGCATCTCCTTTACAATTTGGCCTAGTCTGTCTTTTAAGGTATTATTTTCTTGAGTAATTTTTTGTGTCTTCTTTACCACATTGTTGACTTTTTTCTCCACGATTTTCTTGTATCACTCTCATTTCTCTTCCCATTTTTCTCTCTACCTCTATTACTTTATTTTCAAGTCCTTTTTGAGCCCTTCCATGGCCTAAGACCAAGTCATATTTTTCTTGGAGGCTTTGGATATGGGAGCTTTGACTATCTTATCTTCTCCTGAGTGTGTGTTTTGATCTTCCTTGTCACCATAGTAACTTTCTATGATCAGAATTTTTTCACTGTCATTTGCTCATTTTCTCAGCCTATTTCTTGACTTTTAACTCTTTGTTAAAGTAGGGCTCTGCTTCCAGTGTGGAGGGCTCACTATCCCAAGCTTCAGGGAGTTTGTGCAGCTGTTTTCCAGGAAAGTTCTAGGGACCTGTAAGCTTTCAGTTCTTCCTAGGTGGTTTGATCTAGGGAGAGGTGTGTTTGCTGCTCTCCTGGCCTGTGCTCTGGTCTACAAGTGACCATGCAATTTCTTTTCTGCCCTGGAAGTGTGAGGAGGGTCCTTGTTCCACTGTGGCTGCAAGCTAGTACTCCTTCCTACCCTGGGATTGCCAACCAGGACTGTGACCTAGATCTGAGTATGGGCAAAGCAACAGAGTCCTCCTCAGTGCTAGCAAAGAGAACCCTATAATATCCTTCTGGTCAGCTGTTCAATCCTCTTACAATCTGTGGACTGAGAGTTACAGAAGCAGCCACTACCGATGCTGATTAAGTGGCTCCCAAGGCCTGGTCCTAGCTTGCTGGAGCTGGGTCTATTCTGGTGTGGCCTATGCTGGACTGTGCTGTAATCTTACCCTGATACAACAGACCTTTCCTTCTGACCTTCTAAGTTGTCTTTGCCTGGAAAATTATTTTACCCTGTCCTTTTATGGGTTCTGGTGCTCCAGGAATTGTCTTATGTCATTATTTAAAAGTATTTGGAGGGTTCTTGGGAAGAGCACAGGTGAGTCACTGCCTTTCCTCCACCATCTTGGCTGCACTCTCCCCTTTTTCTCTATTGTTGTTGCTCAGTCATTTTTAGTTGTATCTGACTCTTTGTGACCCCTTTTGGGGTTTTCTTGGAAAAGATAATAATTTTACGGATGAAGAAACTGAGGCAAATAGAGTTAAGGACTTGCCCAAAATCACATAGCTAGTAGGTGTCTGGGTCTGAGGCCAGATTTGACCTCAGGAAGATGAGTTGCATCACAAAACCTTCCCCTTTTTCTTTATTCCAGGGTTCTTAACCTGAGGTCTATGAACTTTTTAAAGATAGTTTTCATAACTTTTTTGATACTTTGATTATATTTTAATGTAATTAATTTCTTTTGTAATCATATGCATGTTATTTTATGCATTTAAAAGCATTATTCTGAGAAGGGGTACATAGGCTTCACCAGACTGTCATCAAAGGGCTCCATGGCATAAAAAAGGTTAAAAACCTTTTTTTCTATACCTCCCCTCAGTGTCTGTATCAGCTCTAATTGTTTCAAATATTGTCTCTATAGAGATCATGCACACATATCTATAATGTCTGTGTAGTCTTAGTCTTCCTCCTGAGTTTCTGTTCCACGTCGTCAACTGTCTATTAGACATTTTGTACTGGTTGTCATGTAGGCATTTCAAATTCATCATATCTATAGCAGACATCACTGTTTTCCCCCATGAAATCTTCCCTTCCTCCAAACTTTTTCACTATTAGCTTTTTCACCACCATCCTTCTAATCACTTAGCATTTTGACCTACATTATTCACCGAATCCTCCTAAAAGCCTCTGAGGTAGGTAGACATTATTACCTCTGTTTTATAGATGAGGGAGGATCTTAGAGAAGGTCACCCATCAATTCAGAGAAAGAGCCAGGATTAGAATCCAATCCACTGCTCTCTTTCTTTTTAAATTAAAATTCAAATTTTTAATATTGTATATTGAATTATCAACAGACACAAACATTTCAACATACAAAGAATAAGGAAGAGGCATGTATAAGAAATTGTAAATTTCTGTTCGGTATAGTTTGCTTTCTAAAAATATGTATGCATAATGTATGTGTACATTTACACACATGAATATATGTGTTTTAAATACATATGTGTGTATAAACACAGATGCAAACACACACAATTTAACAGTATAAATGCAGGATAGGCAGAATCTCTGTGGCTCTTGGACAAAATGGGACCAAAAAATAGCTGACATTTATCTGGTGTGTTAAGGTTTACCAAATGCTTAATTAAAAAAAAAATCTCCTTTGATGCTCATACAGCAAGCCTGTGAAAGAGATACTATGAGCATTGTTATCAGTTATTACAATTCAAGAAACTAAGTTCATGTGATATAGTGGAAATCTTGGGAAGGATTTGAAGCCATAGGTCATGGGTTCTAATTCCTGCTTGTTGTGACCTTTGGCAAACTGATTAACCAATCTGGGTTTTGACCTCTTCATTTGTAAAATGAGGGAATTAGACTCAATTATCTGAGTCTTTTTCCAATTTTCAGTCTATGATTCTCCAAATATCAGAAAGGTTAAGTCACTTGCCAAAGGGATCACACAACTAGAAAGCTGCAGAGAAAAGATTTGAACCCTATATCTCCCAAATTCAAGTCCAGTGTGCTTTTCACTACAATACATTATATATTTGTCACCAATTAGAATACATAATAATTGTCTTTGACTAGGACACAGAAGCTGAATTTAAATTTGTTTTGACAATCATCAAGGACACTGTAATTCCCATTTTCTTTCCATATACTACCTCCTCCTTTTTTCTTTTTTCATTCTTTCTTCTGCTACTCTTTTGCCCTCTCTTCTCTTCTTTTTCCCCCCTTTCTTCATAAGAACCCAATATAATAATGAAAAAAACTATAGGACTAAGAATTGTACAACAGA